>NW_027362060.1:1471250-2942500 GCF_039654945.1 Dendrobates tinctorius | reverse complement strand
TGGAAATTGTACTCCCATATGTTCAAATTTATAACAATTGATGACAGACCACCTGGATTATATTGCCTTTTGAGAAAGAATTCCGTGCTCTCAGGCTGCACCAAAAAGTAATTGCTGCTAGGCTTGGGAACAAAATGCAAAATTTTCAAACCAAAATTTATCGTATTAGGTACATAATTTCTTTTAGCACAACAAGCTCCCCTCATCTTCTTTCTAATTTTGAGCAAAATTAAATATTATTGTGGTTGCTGCAACAGGGTTGAATTTTCCTGGTAACAGCCAGATCAAGATTATCAAACAGGGCAAAATTCTATTATATTATACAATCAAATTTTATAAGCGAAATAATTAAAAAAAGAAAATCTGCAATCCCTAAATGGTGAAGCTTTTGCACAGGGAACGTTTGGTGACAATATGGGCTTCAATGTGTTTACGTCCCCTGCGCATGGCAGATCAGAAAGATAAAAATTGTCAAAAAGGGCAAAATTGTTGAAAATTATACAACCAAAATTCTCTAAACTCATAAGTGATTTTTCTTTTTTTTAAAAAAAGGTATAATTTTCTCCCAAAAATTTTTCTGCAATTTTTGGGATTGTGAATATAGCATGTTAGCAAGAAAATCTGTTTTCCCAAACTAGTAATGTTTTTGTATAATGGAAAGTTGTCAACACCATATAATACCAAGTGACAAATATGAGATCCCTGTAGAGTCAACACTTCTCGACGAATGGTACCTCTAACTAGAGCAGGTCAGAGAGAGGGACAAAAAAATACAATTTTTAATTTAAATTCTTGGAATTCCTTACATTAAATTTGAAGATAAAAAAGTAATTTTATTTTTCCAAAATTATTAGAAATTTTTAGAGGGTTGGAATTGGCTTATTAACTGGTAAGTATGAGTTCTCTAACTGGTGAAGCTTTTGCACGGTGGGGTTGCTGACTGCATTTATGAGCGGGTGAAGACTATGCATTTCCTGATGCACCTCAGGAAACAGAGTTTCACCACCTGAACAACTAATTTCAGTCCTACGTAGACTGTGACCTATTTCAAGCAGATACTCTTTTCCCTGAAGAATTAAAGGTTTTGTTGCAAGTTATAACTTGTTCACATTCAAAACATTGCCACTGTTTTGTCTCCAGAAAAAAAAGGGATAACTTTTGGATTCCTTCACAGAAAGGCTTTGCAATTGCCTAATAATTTAATGATTAGCAAATCAGTCACAGACCCCAAAAAAGCGATAATTTTTTTGACTTCTGGTTCAGAAGCCGTTACTTCTTCACTTTCAAAACAGTTCAGTACACTTTTTTGTCTGCCTATTTAAGGAATAACTTTAGGATAGCCTATTCACTTTTTTATCTAGTAAATTGCAAAGCTCTATTTCTCCAAACAGAAAACACTGTTTCACCTAATCATATGAAAATGCCACAGCTATTATCATTGGCACCATTTGTTTATAAACAATAGCAACGCATGCATTTGTCACCCCAAAAGGAATACCTTTTAGACTAGATATAGAATCTAGATAGCCAAAAAAGTTTTAGTGCATTGTTAAATACGCTGATAATAACCACTGGTTAACAAGAATAGGCCCAAAACAGAATGTTTTTTTGAATGCTTTTAATTTTCTACCCTCATATTCCAAAAAAGGCATTACACCACAGAGTGAAGTATATTATCGATTCAGATAATGTAACCTTGGTCAGGCTCAAATAGGATGGGGGTTCCTTTATACAATATTCATTTTCTGTCGAAGTAGGGCGTAATGTGGCCTTCTCCATTCTCTTCTTTGCAACATAAGTTGGAGGTTGATCAACCCACTTTTTGTCTATTGAAACAACATTTTGGGTAATGTACCCCTCGTAAGGCTAGGAATAGGGTGTGTGGGGAATACCTTTTTTGGATGAAAAGAAACACAAAAATTCCACTTGACCAAGTATATGAAGGGATGGAATCGCTAATCACTGTGTAGGAATCCAAAATTAAAAGCGTTAAAAAAAATTGTGTTTTGTGTCTATTATTGGAGGTTGATCAACCCACTTTTTGTCTATTGTGTACCTCTGGCTACCATCCATTTTCTAGCCAGAAAGGTGGAAGTCATTTGGACATTAACCCCTTTGAGACCTTGCCTTTTTTCATTTTTGTGGTTCTGTTTTTCGTTCCCCTTCTTCCCAGATCCATAACTTTTCTTATTTTTCTGTCAATATGGCCATGTTAGGAACTGTGATAAGTATAGCGTGGCACTACCTCAAGGTACACAAGTAGGTTACCTAGACCCAAATGAATAATAAAGTAACTTGGCACTCAACTTGAAAGGTCCTTTTTTGAAAAAGATTTTTATTGTGTGCAGTCTTAGAAACGTTTCGGCCCACAACAGGCCTTCGTCAGTCCAGGAGCAGTCACAATGTGGTGACTAAATGTAAATCCACGAGAAAGAGAATGGTTTCATTTATATTAATTCCTGCTATAAAGAGAGATGCAGGTGTGCACAGTGCACTCACTTGATGTTGTTGCGTGCTGTGCTGTTAAACCAGCCAAATATAATATGAGTCAGGTTTGGTGTAGTATCTAACTCTTTAGGTTCAGATTGGATTCATGCAAATATTAAATGCTTGGCCTGTTAAATTTTTCCTTATAAGGCTCTTTGATCCAAGGCCCATATGGGGCATGAGAAGGCAGGCGTTAGGCGTATAAAGCTATGTGCTCTTAAAATAAAATTCCTTGTGGGACTGCAGATGAGAAGGAGCACCAATTAAGTAGTATGGTCACGGTGGTTGTATCCACTAGGGCTGCAACATGTAGAAGTGGGCTTGGGGTATGCGGGTCCAAACGCGGTATCCACTGCTAGTATGACAGGCTGTTTTAACATATTGTGTACTCAAAAATGGGAAAAAAATTCCAAGTGCGGTGAAATTGTAAAAAAAAAGTGCAATTCCACAACTTTTTTTGGATATTTTTTTCACCATGTTCACCAAATGCTAAAACTGACCAGCCATTATGTTCTCCAAGTAATTACGAGTTCATAGACACCAAATACGTCTAGGTTCTTTTTTATTTAAGTGGTGAAAACAAAGTCCAGTTTGTTAAAAAAAAATTGTCACTTTCCGAGACCTGTAGTGTCTCCATTTTTTGTGATCTCAGGTTGAGTAAGGGCTTATTTTTGTGTGCCGAGCTGACGTTTTTATTGATACCATTTTGGTGCAAATACGATCTTTTGACTGCCCATTATTGCATTTTAAGGCAATGTTACTATGACCAAGAAAATGTAATTTTGGAAATTTTGACTTTTTTTCATCACTACGCCGTTTAGCGTTCAGGTTAATCCTTTTTTATTTATAGATCGGAAGATTCTGAATGCGACGATGCCAAATATGTGTATGTTTGATTTATTTGTTGTTTTATTTTGAATGGGGCAAAAGGGGGGTGATTTAAACTTTTATCTTTATTGTTTATTTAATATTTTTAAAAACTTTTTTTAACTTTTGGCATGCTTCACTAGTCTTCATGGGAGACTAGAAACTGCCATATCCCAATCGGCTCTGCTACATGAAGGCTACGATCAGATCACTGGTATGTAGCAGAATGCCTCACTTGCTATGAGCGCCGATCACCAGGTGGCGCTCACAACAAGCTGGCAGTGACAACCATAGAGGTCTCCAGAAGACCTCTGGTTGTCATGCCAACACACCGGTCACCTGCAACTATGTGACGGGGTCACCGATGGGTGGATTTCAGATCCAATGGCCAGAAGCGCACGCTAAATGCCACTGTCAGAGTTTGACAGCAGCATTTAACAGGTTAATAGCCGCAGGTGGATCGCGATTCCACCCTCGGCTATTCTGAGCACATGTCAGCTGTTCAAAACAGCTGATATGTCCCGGGAAAGATGTGGGCTCACCACCGGATCCCACATCAAAGGGAGAGATGTGACCTGCACTGTATTAGTACAGCGCAGGTCGCAAAGGGGTTAAATAGTCATTGCTTGCATTATAGAGTTCAAAGTGTGTTCAATTTACTCTAGGGAAAACACTCAGTGTCCACACATATTTTTCAGGCAGTTAGAGGCTGTTTCATTATGCGATTAGTACAAATTTATTTGTTCTGAATCGTACTTTCTGTGGAAATTTCGGCAAAGCCAGTGAATTCATATTTCAAAAGACCCACTCATGTCTAACAGTGAGACTATGGAATTCTCTGCCACATGATGTTGTACTGGTTGATTCAGAACAATAGTACAAGGAGGGCCTGGATGCTTTCTTGAAAAATATTATTTTAATGATTATGGTTTCTAGATCCTATGATGGTAGGTTGATCCAGGGAACTAATCTGATTGCTGTACACTACTCACAAAAAGTTAGAGATATTTATGGAAATCGTGAAAAGTTCACGCTACGTTAATATTTTATCATAAAAATAGGGCATTTAAATAGAAGCATGCAATGGTGATTTCCTCATCTCAATTTATTGAAACAAAAGCTAACAGTTGTAGATATATGCCCCCCAAATGTCAATGTCTGCATAACTTTTCATATGGTCTTGAGCATCAATTACAGCTTGACAATGAAGTCTCATACTATTCACAAGTCAAGTTATGGTCTGCTGAGGCATGGCATTTCACTCTTCTTGAAGGGCAGTCCTCAGGTAATGAGGGAGCCCGGCTTTGTATGTGGGGGTCCACTGACTGGCCCACCGTGGGTAGAAGGATTCAGTTTGCCTTCTCCTTCTTTCCTAGGGGCACATGGAAAGGGTTAAGAGATTTGGTCTCTTACCTTAATGGTGATGCGCTCATTGGCTGATAAAGGGTTCTTCTGGGTCTGGTTCCTCCCCTTTCAGAAGGTATAAATTGATGAGCGTGGGGTCTCTTGGCCTCTTTGACCCCGGTGGATCAAGAGCGGAGGTGTACTGTGAGTTAAAGAATGTCAGCATGGGAGACCGAGATTAGGGACCGAATAGTCAGAGAGGGCGTAGGGTGGATAGCGAAGTTAATGCAGGAGCCGGCGGCGAGCTCTATTAAAAGAAATGCAGCTCCGGGAGGTCGGCGGTTGGGACGTGGGCCCCGCTCCTGTGAGCGGTGGAGTCTGGCGGTGACTCAGCCTGGGCGCACGCGAGGAGGTGCCGCTTCTGATGCCGGCATAAGCGAGGCGCTTACTGAGGAGACGGAGGGGTTGGAGATCGCCCCTCCCCTCGTGTGTAAAATTTAAAAAAGGAGAGGGAAAGTTACAGGATGCGGCCACAGCACGTCGTGCAGCTCAGGGAGGAGGGGTTCAGGTACACAGCAGCTCTCAGCTGTTATCCCACTCGGTAGGGGGGAGGGGTTAGCTGAAGGACAGGGCGCTTTACACAGAGGAGGAAAAAGAGCCGCTGCAATGGGGGGAGCACAAAGCAATAGTTCCTCAGCAAGTGAAGAAGGGAGGAAAAAAGGGGAGGTGGAGGGGCAACGCAGGGCATTACAGCAGGAAAGGGGAATTCAAGCGACAGTGGAAGAGGATATTAAGGGGAACCAAGTGTTGGGTAGTCAGCAGTTGGTCCCTATGGCTCCCATGCTGGACATAACAGTGGCGCAGCTGGCTCAGCCACATATGGCGGTAAATTTGCAGGCACAGCCATTGCCCCATATGGCAAGTGCCTCACAGACAATCACCCTGCCGTTGACAATTTTGGCACCGTCTATGGCAACGGGAGCTGACGGTACCTCACAGGCAACTGGTGTAGTTTTTTCCCGACACAAAATCAGTCGCATATGGGCATGTCGGTAGCAGAAATGGCAGGTAATTCAGCCTTTGTCAGTAATATTGGCGCATGGGGGATCTTGCAGCAGCAGGGTATGAAGGCTGCTCCCACGGTGGGTTTGGTCCCTTCTGGAATAGCTTCTAGGGAAGCGTCTGCTGATACACGGAGTCGCAGAGGTGTGGGAAGGAGGAGATATGACAGATCCTCGTCCTCTTCATCGGATTCATGGAGCGGGCCTGGCAGATGTTATAGATGCCGCAGTTATCATAGGAGGAGGACAGCTGGGTCCCGGTGCAGTCGTAAGTCAAGATCTTTGTGTCATCATTCGCCGTCGTCATCAGAGTCTCCTGGCCGGAGTCGGGCATCGACTCGTCAGTCAGATCATGCCCAGCAGGAGCAGCAGAGTGTGCACGAGAAAGAAGAGGTTGTGGTGCAAACGGCAAGGCCGATTCCTGAAGTGGCGAGTGGTGAGTTTAATTATGTGCCTGGGGGGCTTGGGTGAGAGGTTTGTCACGATTGAAAATTTGAGGAGCATTTTGGAGGGTAAAAAATTAGTAGTGAACCCGAAATTACTAGAGCAAGCTAGAGGTCCCAATGCTCCTGCACCTTTGGACATTCATAGCGATGCGTTTTATTGTGGTGTTGCTCCATTGGGTGCTCATTTGGAGCAGGAGACCATAGAAAAAATATGGGCGAATGATTATATTGACTTATGGTCAATTATATCCACAGAACAAAGAACAGTTGATCGCGAGCGGAGATTGAATGACAGACCTTATGAGCGTAGGCCGAAGGTGGCAAAAACAATTAATAATTGGCTACAAGCCTTTTTTATATTAGGCTGCGTCATGGGTAGAAAGCACCCTGAGCATTGTTCGGAGCTGTTTTTATATATGGATACTATATACAACTCATATAAGACTTATGGCGGTGCAGCTTGGTGGAGATATGACAAGGATTTTAGGCGGCATTTAGCTAACAATCCACAGATGGGATAGGGGGTAAAAGCCACAGATTTGTAGCTGCGTCTCATGATATCGCAGAAGAGCAGCCAGCCCTTTCACTCTGGGGCTCTTAGCCAGCAGCCGGGTTCGGGGCCAGTTGTCGTACGAAGGCCTGGAACCTGCTGCTTGTTCAACGAAGGTCACTGCAGGTTTTATGGTTTATGCAAATTTAAGCATGAGTGCTCATCATGTGGTGGGGCGCATGCAGCCACAAAATGCCCACGTATCAATGCACAAGGTGCAATTGCCAGGACAACAGCATAACATGAAAGTAAGGACCCCGGTGAAAATCATAGAGATGGAGCAATGGTTAAGCAGGTACCCCAATAAATTGGCTGCGGCCCAGTTGAGAGCTGGTTTTAAGTTTGGGTTTTTCATACCATTCAAGTTTTCCGAATTTTCATAATTTTTGGAGAATTTGAAATCGGCCAGGGAGCTACCGCTGGTGGTGGCTGAAAAAATAGATAAGGAAGTGTCGTTAGGTTGTATGGCGGGACCTTTTGTATTCCCCTTTTCAAATTTAAGGGTTTCTCCACTGGGAATTGTTCCCAAAAAATAGCCTGGAGAATTCAAGCTGATTCACCATCTGTCTCACCCGAAGGGTTTGTCAGTAAATGATGGAATTAGTGAGGAAGAGTCTTCGGTGGTTTATGCTTCATTTGATCAGGCGGTAAGGTTGGTGAGGGTGGCAGGTCGTGGAGCATTATTGGCCAAGTCGGACATTGCATCTGCATTTCGGCTGTTACCTGTTCACCCGGATTGTCATCATTTATTGGGTTGTTTTGTGGATGGTGCTTATTATGACACTTGCCTTACTATGGGTTGTGCCATTTCATGTAGGTATTTTGAGTTATTCAGCAGTTTCCTGGAATGGGTTATAAAGGTGGAAGCGGAGTCGCAGTGGATTACACATTACTTGGATGATTTTTTGTTTGTTGGATCAGTGGAGTCAGAGGGTTGCGGCAAGGTTTTGACTAAGTTTAAGGAGATGATGAGCAAGTTTGGAGTAATGTTAAGTGAAAAGAAAACGGTTGGTCCGGTCACTTGTCTCTCTTTTCTGGGAATCGAGATAGACACGGTGGAAATGGTGTTTCGTTTGCCTCTTGAAAAGATTTGAAAATTATTGGATTTGATAGACGGTTTCTTGTCAAGAAAAAAAGTGACGCTGGTTCAAATGCAATCCCTTTTGGGTTTGTTGGCGTTAGCTTGTAGGGTCATGCCAATGGGCAAAATTTTTTCCCGTTGGTTGGCAATGGCGACTCGGGGAATTAAACTGCCACATCACAGGGTTCGTTTGGGGGTTCTTTTGTTAGAAGACTTAAGGATATGGAAGAGTTTCTTGATCAAGTATAACGGGTGTACTTGTTTTCAAGAGGCAGAGAAGTCCTGTCAGGAGATATCATTGTTCGCGGATGCTGCTGGTTCTACAGGTTTTGGAGTCATTTTTCAGAGCCAGTGGTGCGCTGAGAGATGGCCGTTGGAATGGGACGAAAGGGAGTGGACAAAAAATCTTACGCTTTTGGAGTTTTTTCCATTGGTGGTGGCGGTGGGGATTTGGGGAGAGCAGTTGCGGAATTCCCGCATTTGTTTCTGGTCAGACAATGAAAGCGTGGTTCACGCGTTGAATAATTTATCATCATCTTCCATTCCGGTTATAAAATTGATTCGGTTTTTGGTATTAAAATGTTTGCAGTGGAATATTTGGTTCCGCGCACGTCATGTGCCAGGTATTGAAAACACTATGGCTGATTCATTGTCACATTTTGATTTTCAGAAATTTCGGGAGCTTGCTCCAACCACCAGTCAAAAAGGAATGCAGTGCCCAGAGTACCTTTGGGAGATTCCGGGAACCTCCTAATGCCATTGGTTCAGGCTTTGGTTGCTTCTTCGACATGTAATGCATACGGTAAGGCATGGCACGAGTGGTTGGGATTTGTGGGTGACATTCCGGTGGGTTTTTCTAGCGAATCAAGGTTGGTCGTGACGGTGGCGTACATTCAACATTTACATGCATGGGGTGTCTCGGCAACGTTGGCGAGAAATAGGTTATCAGGTTTGGCTTTTCATTTTAAGCTTCGGGGTTGGGAGGATGTTACAAAATGCTTTATTTTGCGTCAGGCTTTAAAGGGGTGGGAAAGATCGCGGGTACCGATTCAAGTAAGACGTCCTATTTCTTTTTCATTGTTGGGTAAAATTATTGGGTGCACAAGTGCAGTTTGCAGCTCTTCTTTCGAATCAGCGCTGTTTTCAACGGCATTTGGGGTGGTGTTATGATGAGTCACCGAAGGAGGAAAAAACAAAATACCAGCTAAGTCAAGAAAAACCAGAGAGGTTGGCAGCTATCGGATTGCAGACCCCTGAACCTATCCACAACAACTAGCAGTAGCCGTGGGGGGTTCCTACGGTGCCCTAGACCCCTCGATCATAACCGGAGAGCTACATAGCCTAAAGACAGAAAGGGGAAAAACTAAACTGCCCCAGAGCAGACCCCAAAGCAATAGGCAGCCCCCAACATATAATGACGGTGAAGCAAGATGAAAACACTAACACAGATAGAAAGATAGGTTGAGCAAATGATGGGGCCCAAGCTAACTACATAGGACAGGATAGGAAAGCTGGTCTGCCATCCGCAAAAACCCTATCAAAATGAGCCAACCGACTGATAGGAAAAACAGGCCCTGAAGTCGCTAGGCTTCAAAAGACTATATCAGCACTCAGGTATATTCTGAAGACAGAGCAAAAGATCAACAGATCAGAGACAAAAATGGAATTCAGCTCACCCCCGGCCGGGGATGGCAGAACTCCCAAAAAACAAGGCAAAACAAAAACAAAACTGAAGAGTACAAAGCAGAGCAGAAAAACTTAGCTTTGAGACGCAGGAATCAGACTGGTCTCCAAGAATCCAGCAGGAAAATCACCAGCCAGGAAGAAGGGCGTCGGCAGCCTTATATCCAGTCCTCAATTCCAGCCACCCAGTTATCATCTAGCTGCCCAGGTGTTTGGTAATCTGTCTCACTACCTTCCTTCACCAGAGGAGGGAGTTCATCAGACCTCAATGATGAAGGGAAAAATGAACTCACAACAGTACCTCCCCCTTGAGGAGGGGTCACCGAACCCTCATCCATGCCACCAGGGCGATCCGGGTGAGCCCGATGAAAGGCACGCACCAATCTTTCGGCATGAATATCAGAGGCAGAGACCCAGGAATTATCCTCCTGATCCATAACCCTTCCACTTAACCAAATACTGGAGTCTCCGTCTAGCCAGACGTGAATCCAGTATCTTCTTTACCTCATATTCCATGTTACCTTCAACCAATATAGGGTCAGGAGGTGCCACCACAGGAACTACTGGTTCAACAAACCTCTTCAACAAGGACTTACAGGTATGAAACACATTATGAATTTTAAATGTGACAGGAAGAGCCAACCGAAAAGAGACCGGATTAATAATCTCCAAAATCTTGTAAGGTCCAATAAATCTAGGCTTAAACTTAGGAGAAGCCTCCTTCATAGCGATATTTTTTGATGACAACCAAACCATATCACTCACCTTAAACTGGGGACCAACGGTCCTACGCCGGTTGGAAAACCGCTGGGCCTTTTCCTGGGAGAGAGACAACTTATCCACTACTTGGACCCAGATCTGGTGCATTCTCTCCACCACAGTGTCAACACCTGGGCAGGCAGAAGGCTCCACCTGCCCTGAAGAAAATCGAGGGTGAAAACCAAAGTTACAAAAAAAAGGTGACATCAAAGTGGCAGAACTAACTCTATTATTTAAAGCAAATTTGGCCAAGGGCAAAAATGAAACCCAATCATCCTGATCGGCAGAAATAAAACATCTCAAATACGACTCCAAAGTCTGGTTTGTTCTCTCCGTCTGCCCATTGGTCTGAGGGTGAAACGCAGAGGAGAAGGACAACTGAATTCCCAGCTTCGAACAGAAAGTCCTCCAAAATCTAGACACAAACTGAACTCCTCTGTCAGATACAATGTTCTCAGGAATCCCGTGCAAGCGAACCATCTGTTGCAAAAACAAGGGCACCAACTCAGAGGAAGATGGCAACTTAGGGAGTGGTACAAGATGGGCTATCTTAGAGAATCTATCACAAATCACCCAAATAACAGTCATTCTCTGAGAGACAGGCATATCAGAGATAAAATCCATTGAAATATGTGTCCATGGCCTCCTGGGCACCGGCAAAGGCATCAACAAGCCACTAGAGCGAGAACAAGGTTTAGACCGGGAGCAAGTCCCACAGGACTGCACAAAATTCCTGACATCACGAGACAAGGCGGGCCACCAAAAAGACCGACTCACCAGATCTCTAGTACCAAAAATACCTGGATGACCAGCCAATGCAGAGCAATGAACTTCAGACATCACTCTCTTCCTCCACTGGTCAGGAACATACAACTTTCCACTGGGACAACGCTCAGGTTTGTCCTCCTGAAACTCTTCCAGAGCACGTCTCAAATCGGGCAAGATGGCAGAAAGAACTACCCCCTCACCTAAGATGGTAGCAGGCTTAGTCACAACAGGAGAATCAGCAAGGAAACTCCTAGAGAGGGCATCTGCCTTGACATTCTTAGTGCCCGGAAGAAAAGAGACCACAAAATCAAAACATGTGAAAAACAAGGCCCACCTAGCCTGTCTAGGATTCAAGCGCTTGGCCGACTCCAGGTAAATCAAATTCTTGTGGTCAGTAAGGACCATGACTTGGTGTTTGGCTCCCTCCAACCAATGTCTCCACTCCTCAAATGCCCATTTCGTGGCCAACAGTTCCCGATTCCCCACATCATAGTTACGTTCGGATGGGGAGAACTTTCGGGAAAAGAAAGCACAAGGATTCATTTTAGATGTCACAGGATCTTTTTGGGACAACACCGCTCCTGCACCAATCTCAGAAGCGTCCACCTCCACCTGAAACGGGAGTGAGACATTAGGTTGCCGCAAAACCGGAGCAGAAGTGAATCTTCGCTTCAGCTCCCGAAAGGAAGAAACAGCCTCCGGAGACCAATTCAGCACACCAGAACCCTTCCTAGTCAAATCCGTCAATGGCTTGGCAATACCAGAAAAATTAGCTATAAATTTCTGATAAAAATTAGCAAAACCCAAAAACTTCTGGAGGGCCTTCAAAGAAGTGGGCTTAACCCAATCATAAATGGCCTGTATCTTGGCCGGGTCCATTTCAATAGTTGACAGAGACAAAATAAATCCCAAAAATGAAACCCTCTGTACCCCAAAAAGGCATTTCGATCCCTTGACATACAGGGAATTCTCCCTCAAAATCCGGAACACAGTCCGAACATGTTCCACATGAGAGTCCCAATTCTTGGAGAAGATCAAAATATCATCCAGATAGATAATCAAAAATTTATCCACAAAGTCTCGGAATATATCGTTCATGAAGCACTGGAAGACAGAAGGGGCATTAGTGAGCCCAAAAGGCATCACCAGGTACTCAAAATGTCCCTCCGGAGTTTTAAACGCCGTCTTCCATTCATCCCCATGCTTAATGCGAATAAGATTATACGCCCCCCTGAGGTCAAGCTTGGTAAACCAACAAGCACCTTTAACTCTGGAGAATAGATCAGAAATCAGGGGTAACGGATACTGATATTTAACAGTAATTTTGTTGAGGGCACGATAGTCAATACAAGGCCTTAATGAACCATCCTTTATAGCCACGAAAAAAAAAACAGCACCTAAGGGTGAAGAGGATGGTCTAATAAGACCCTTCTCCAATGCCTCCTTAATATAGGATTGCATAGCCTCGTGCTCGGGTACAGATAAATTGAAAAGCCGACCCTTGGGGAATTTACACCCTGGGTTCAGCTCAATTGCACAGTCATAACTCCTATGAGGAGGCAAAGACGCAGACTCATTCTCACTAAATACATCATAAAAGTCAGCCAAATAGTCAGGAACATCATGCGACTGGGGAGAGGTGGAGAAAACAGGAGCATCACTAAGGGCACACCGACAACCCCAACTCACCACAGACAAAGATTTCCAATCCAGAACTGGATTATGGATTTGCAACCAGGGAAACCCCAGAACAATGGTATCATGCAAATTATGCAACACCAAAAATCTGCAATTTTCTTGATGGTCTGGGGAGACCCGCATTACCACCTGGGTCCAAAACTGAGGTTTATTCTTCGCCAAAGGAGTAGCATCAATACCCCTCAAAGGGATAGGCGTCCGCAGAGGTGTCATAGGAAATCCACTGCTTTTAGCAAAATCCAAGTCCATCAGGTTCAGAGCTGCTCCTAAATCCACAAAAGCCTTGGCGGAAAATGTGGACAGGGAGCAGATCAGAGTAATTGCCAGAAGAAACTTAGGTTGAACATCACCCACAGAAAACGTGTGTACACAACGTTTCTCTCGTTTAGGGCAGACAGAAATAATATGCGAGGCATCTCCACAAAAAAAACACAGCTTATTACGCCTTCTGAACTCCTGACATTGCACCCTAGACAAAACTCTATCACATTGCATAGGTTCTGACATTTGTTCAACAGGTGGCAACATCTCTCGTGTAGTTTTGCGTTCACGTAAACGCCGATCCACCTGAATGGCTAATGACATAGAATCGTCAAGACCAGAGGGAACAGGAAATCCCACCATAGTATCTTTTACAGTTTCTGACAAACCCTTCCAAAAGAGGGCTGCCAAGGCACCATCATTCCAGGTAGTAAGGACCGCCCACTTTCGGAATTTTTGACAGTACAACTCTGCCGAATCCCGACCCTGGCTTAATGCCAACAGGGTCTTTTCAGCCTGATCAATAGCATTAGGTTCATCATACAACAACCCCAAGGCTTGAAAAAATGCGTTCACATTATTCAGAATAGGATCATCAGGTTTCAAAGAAAACGCCCAATCCTGTGGATCGCCGTGCAGCAAAGAGATGACAATTTTAACCTGCTGCGCGGAGTTCCCCGACGAGTTAGGCTTCAAGGCAAAAAATAATTTACAATTATTCTTGAAATTCAAGAATTTAGACCGATCCCCAAAAAACACATCTGGGGTTCAGCAGCATGTGAATGAGCAAGATAGGCGGAAATTCCCCGCACTTCAGCAGCGAGCTGCTCCACACGATCAGACAATTGCTTCATCTCCATTGAGAGAAAAATTCCCCCTATGGCCTCAGAGATATAGAGGGAAAAAATATGCACACAAAAAAAAAAATTCTGACACTTTTTCCTTTTTTTTCTTACAATTCTCTCCTGCTATTGAGTACCCTAGGATCTGCGGTATGGCTGGTGATTCTGTTATGATGAGTCACCGAAGGAGGAAAAAACAAAATACCAGCTAAGTCCAGAAAAAACAGAGGTTGGCAGCTATCGGATTGCAGACCCCTGAACCTATCCACAACAACTAGCAGTAGCCGTGGGGGGTTCCTACGGTGCCCTAGACCCCTCGATCACAGCCGGAGAGCTACATAGCCTAAAGACAGAAAGGGGAAAAACTAAACTGCCCCAGAGCAGACCCCAAAGCAATAGGCAGCCCCCAACATATAATGACGGTGAAGCAAGATGAAAACACTAACACAGATAGAAAGATAGGTTGAGCAAATGATGGGGCCCAAGCTAACTACATAGGACAGGATAGGAAAGCTGCTGTCTGCCATCCGCAAAAACCCTATCAAACTGAGCCAACCGACTGATAGGAAAAACCCGCCCTGAAGTCGCTAGGCTTCAAAAGACTATATCAGCACTCAGGTATATTCTGAAGACAGAGCAAAAGATCAACAGATCAGAGACAAAAATGGAATTCAGCTCACCCCCGGCCGGGGATGGCACAACTCCCAAAAAACAAGGCAAAACAAAAACAAAACTGAAGAGTACAAAGCAGAGCAGAAAAACTTAGCTTTGAGACGCAGGAATCAGACTGGTCTCCAAGAATCCAGCAGGAAAATCACCAGCCAGGAAGAAGGGCGTCGGCAGCCTTATATGCAGTCCTCAATTCCAGCCACCCAGTTATCATCTAGCTGCCCAGGTGTTTGGTAATCAGTCTCACTACCTTCCTTCACCAGAGGAGGGAGTTCATCAGACCTCAATGATGAAGGGAAAAATGAACTCACAACAGCGTGGCCTTTTTTGGGGCTCTGCACGTCAGTGAGCTGTTGGCTCCGTCATCCAGGATTCACGGTGGTCTGCAGAGCAGTGATGTATCACTGTGCAATGGGGGAATTTATATTCGGATTTGTTGGTAAAAAAGTGATCCTACGGGCAGCGGGTTATGGTTCACGCTATGGTCTATCCCTGGCCCTATATGCCCCATTGCGTTGGTAACAAGGTATTTGGAGGTTAGGCCAAGCTGTGGCTTGTTTTTTGTGCACGCGGACGGGTCCCCGTTAACTAGATTCCAGTTCCTGGTGGTACTGTGCCGTATTTTATCAAGCTTGGGCCTCCCTCCAGTTGAGTTTGGTACGCATTCGTTCAGAATTGGCACAGCAACAGAAGCAGCTTGCGCGGGTCTCAGGGAAGAAGAAATAATGAAGATAGGAAGGTGGCGATCTGCATGTTTTTTCAAGTATATTAGGCCTGAATTGTTAACTTTATAATATGTCTGTGGAAGTTATTTTCTAATTCTCTTTTCGTTTCAGGTGGTGCCATACCGAGCATTTGGATATTGGGACATTCGTATGTTTTTTGGGCTGAGCAGAGGGCCGAGTTGCGCCCTGGTGGGAGATCTCTGGGTTTCTATAATATGGAAGTAAGTTGGAGAGGTATTCGGGGATTATTGTGGTCACAGGTATTGGTGGAAGTGGTGCAAATATCGAGAATTGTGGCCTCCCAGTTCATTTTGGTATTGCATGCGGGGGGAAACCATTTGGGGTCCATACATCTGACAGAGCTATTAACTTTAATGCGGTCAGATATGGACAAGTTTCAGGGTTTCTTTTCTCAGTTGGTTATGGTTTGGTCCGAAATGATTCCTAGGGTGGTGTGGTGAGGCGCTCGAGATTGGGCTGGGATTGAAAGGGCTCGTAGAGCAGTAAATCAACTCATATCGCGTTTTGTGCATTTTAAGGGAGGCATTGTGGTACGGCACAGGCAGTTAGAGGGTAATAATGCCAGGTTTCTGTGTCCGGATGGAGTACACCTAACGGACGAGGGGTTGGATATTTTCCTGTCAGGTTTGCAGGAGCGTATTGAGGAGGCAATTTTTTCCTTGGGTGGGTCGTAGCTCCTTAAGGTGGTGGAAAAGCAAGAATGGGTAACATGTGCCGGGAGTCCGGTGACATATCCCCACAATTTTCCGATGGTTAATTTGGAGTTCTACGACCTTACCCCTCCAACAGTTGGGTGTTAAAAGAAGAGAGTTGTTGTCATTGTTTACTCTCCAATAAAATGTTTCCGTTGAAGAGTGTGTGTTAGTGTCTTTCTTTGCGCCAGGATAGAAGGAGAGGGGCAGGTTATAGGGTATGGACAGTCATGATGTTTTGGGGTACAGAGTTACGAGCCTCTACAAGGCAACTCAGCTGATAGCTTTGCTATGGGATTCAGGACTGTAGAAAGTGCAGGGAAACTCCACTTGAGGTACCACAGTCTCCAGCTGCCATTCCCTATAGATGTAACCTAGATGAGCTGGAGCATTGTTGTCCATGAAGATAAAATTAGGTCTGTATTTTTCATGCAAAGGCAAAATGATTGGTTTAATGATGTTATGCAAGTAGTATGGGCTTATCACTGTACCATTCACAAAGTAAAGGGCAGTTATGTGTTGACTAGACACACCTGCCCCAACCACCAAAGGCTCTTCTGGTGACAACAGTGGCTGATGCATAGCTCTCCACTTGATGTCTCCAACATCATTGGCGGCCATCATCACTTTCACCAGTGAACAGCACTAAGGCCCACTAGACCCTCGTCCAGCATAGATGCGCTCTGGCCCATGCAAAACAATGACACCTGTGCCTGGAGGTGTGGTCAGGTTCCCTTGCAGATCGTGTAGCATGCAGACCATGCTGATGTAAATGGTTTCAAATGGTCTGACACGACACTTGGGTGCCTGTCACCTCCCTTAAATGTGCCTGGAGTTGGGTGACACTCATCATCCAGTTCCATAGGGCATTGTTCACAATAAAGCGGTCATCAGTGTGAGATGTGGCCAAAGGTCTTCCATTTCTATGTCTTTTTGTGACTCTGTATCTCTGTTTCAACCTGATGATGACACTCTGTGACACTTTAAGCTCCGTGGCCACTGTAATCTGAGAACATCCTACTTGAATCTTTGCAATGGTGAGGTACTGCTGATCAATTATTAGGTGTCACCTTGGTCCCATGATGTGAAAATGTGAGCAGCATGAGGAGGATGACTTTTTAAATGCCAATTATAATTGAATCCTGAAATGTATTGGACAATTCATGGATCAAACAGCTGTTGTGAAATTTTCCATTAAGCTCCTTGTTAGAGAACAGCAAGTTACTGAAACATTGAACAATTGGACATGTGTATTCAAAAGTTTAGAGACAGTCATGATAAGTTCACCTGAAAAAGTTAGAATGCATTTTAGGATTGTCCTGAAATTTCACCTGAAAGCCAAATATTCCTAACTTTTTGTGAGTAGAAAGGAATTTGTTCCCTAATATGAGGTAATTAGCATCTGCCTCATATAGTTTCACCTTTCTCTTGTACAACATTGTGAACTTCATGGACTTATGTCTATCTTCAGCCTTAAAAACTATGAAAAACTATTAACTGTGAAAAAGTCAGTATAGCAACATACTGTGCAGTAGTCCAGACATTTTAAGATTTTTTGTTACAGCTGAAATAAACTATAGCTTTTTCATCCTCTACTTTCACCTTTTATGTGAACCTTTCTGCTGCCAAAAAAACTCCCAAATCTTCTAATTGAGGTTTAGACAGTCTTGGCCCTGGACTGGTGCCTCCCATTTCTTCTTCATAGGTTATACTGTCTAGGCCCTGGTGCGTTTTCATTACTTAATCACTTTCCAAACAAATATCAAACCTGTTGCTAGTCTTGAAAAGGAGTGATTAAGATTTTTTTTCTGTTGAAAGAAGCCGAACAGTTACCGTATGTACTCAATTTTGCCATGGAAAACTGGGTAAGCTTATTGACTCGAGTATAAGCCGGGTATGCATTGTCCCCTCATTCCTGTCCTGCTATGTGTGGGTCCCCCGTCCTGTCCTGCTATGTGTGGCTCCCCTATCCTGTCCTGCTATGTGTGGCTCCCCCGTCCTGTCCTGCTATGTGTGGCTCCCCCGTCCTTCATTAATAATAATATAATAATAAATTTTATTTCTATTGCGCCGACATATTCCGCAGCACTTTACATTTCAGAGGGGATTTGTACAGACAATAGACATTACAGCACAACAATAATCACATAGATTATAACAAATACCAAGAGGAATGAGGGCCCTGCTTGCGAGCTTACAGTCTATGAGGAAAGAGTCATTGGCTTACAGGTATTTTTTTGGTTTAATAGCACACGCCTTAGGGCGTTTTTTATTTATTTGCACAGCTGCACTTTTGCCACATCTATTAATGTATATATATTTTTTTTTTTGTGTCACTTTAATTCATGCACTTTTTTACCTGTATTATTAATTAAGCCTTTCTTGTTATGGAACGGGTTTTCCAATATACATAAGTATACCGCATATGTGGTTTTATATTTTATTATTATTATTTTTTCTTTTTTATGATTATATATATATATAATTTTAATGCACTTAATTGTTGTGCCAATATATTTTAATAAAGGCATTTTTTTCACAAAAAATTTTGCCATTTGTTATTATTATTATTTTTATTACTTTATCATTGTATCATCATTGTATCATCATTCATGCTGCACATTCTACTTTTATCTTGTGGCACTTTTTTATCCACCCTTGAGTAAATCTTTTCTATGAGGAAAGAGGTAGACACAAAAGGTGGGTGGTAACAGTTGCCCTGATTGTATGGACCAGCCATAATGTTAAGTGTGTAACAGTACAGATGCAGAGGGCTAATGGATGCATAAAGCATGTGGGATCATGATGCGGGCAGCCTGGTTATGGTAAAACTTTTGGCTGCGCCACACACGGATAGATTTGGTTAATGCGTTGAGGCGATATGCCAGTCTGAATAAATGCGTTTTCAGGGCACGCTTAAAATTGTGGGGATTGGGGACTAATCGTATTGACATGGGAAGTGCATTCCAAAGAATTGGTGCAGCACGTGTATACTCTTGGAGACGGGAGTGGGAGGTTCTGATTATTGAGGATGCTAACCTCAGGTCATCAGCAGAACAGAGGGCGCAGGTAGGGTCGTATACTGAAACAAGGGAGGAGATGTAGGGTGGTGCTGAGCCATGGAGGGCTTTGTGGGTGAGGGTAATAAGTTTATACTGAATTCTGGAGTGGATGGGTAGCCAGTGTAATGACTGGCACAAGGTAGAGGCATCGGTGTAACGATTGGTGAAGAATATGATCCTGGCTGCAGTATTCAAGACAGATTGGAGAGTGGAGAGTTTGGTAAGAGGGAGACCAATTAGGAGAGAGTTACAATAGTCGAGACGAGAATGAATAAGAGAAACAGTAAGAGTTTTTGCAGAGTCAAAAGTAAGAAAAGGTCGAATTCTAGAAATGTTTTTGAGGTGCAGATGACAAGAGCGAGCCAGTGATCGAATGTGGGGGGCAAAGGAAAGCTCGGAGTCAAGTATGACCCCAAGACAGTGGGCATGTTGCTGGGGAGTAATAATGGAACCACACACAGAAATGGCAATGTCGGGTATAGGTACATTAGTAGAGGGAGGAAACACAAGGAGTTCAGTCTTTGACAGGTTCAGTTTCAGATATAGTGAGGACATGATGTTAGACACAGCATTTAGACAATCGCCAGTGTTTTCTAGAAAGGCTGGCGTGATGTCAGGAGAAGAAGCGTATAATTGGGTGTCAACAGCATAGAGATGGTATTGGAAACCAAATCTACTGATTGTTTGACCAATAGGGGCAGTGTACAAGGAGAAGAGGAGGGGGCCTAGAACCGATCCTTGAGGAACCCCAACAGTAAGGGGAAGGTGAGAGGAGGAGGAACCAGCAAAAGATACAGTAAAGGAGCGGTCAGAGATATAGGAGGAGAACCAGGAGAGAACGGTGTCCTTGAGGCCAATGGAACGGAACATAGTGAGGAGGAGCTGATGATCCACAGTGTCGAATGCTGCAGAGAGATCCAAGAGAATTAGCATGGAGTAATGACCATTTGATTTAGCTGTTGGTAGATCATTAGAGACTTTAGTGAGGGCAGTTTCAGTAGAGTGTAAAGAGTGGAAACCGGATTTGAGAGGGTCGAGAAGAGAGTTATCAAAGAGATAGCGGATAAGACGGGAGTGGACCAGGCATTCCAGGAGTTTAGAGATGAGGGGAAGATAAGAGACAGGTCTATAGTTAGCGGCACAGTTTTGGTCGAGGGATGGTTTTTGTATGCATGCAAAAAAAAAGAAAAGATAAATAGGGAGCACACATGAGAAGGACCTGTTAATTAAAAGCACTTAGACAATAGAGGAAAAGCCAAGGGGCCACTAACCTCCTGGGGTTATGTACCACTGCATAACCATGGTGAAGATAGAGACACAAGGGATATGATTCTCAGTGTGGTATGGCTCTTCCTGTTGCAGACACAGAGGCACACTGAAGGAGGAAGCTGGAGTCACACTGGAGACCACATGATTGCTGGTCCTTCAGATGAGGATGCACATTGTATGCATGGCTCGGCATCTCTTCCTGTGCTGAGTGGTCACATGGAAATGCTCAATAAGGTACTCGCCTATGGGAGTGGAGATACGTGCATATTCATTACCTTATTGAGTGGTACCACATGACCGCTCAGCACAGGAACAGCTGCTGGCGCCGGGACCATCAGCGATGAAGTGACAGAGCGAGGAGGGTGAGTATGATGTCTTCACAGCCACTGGCTCCTAGCGCTGCCCTGCCGCTCCCCTGCCAGCTTTCTTGACTGTGACTCGTGTATAAGCCAAGGGGGGCGTTTTCAGCACAAAAAAATGTGCTGAAAATCTCAGCTTATACATGAGTATATATGGTACTTCTTCAGTTTGCACACATCAAACATTTTGCACATCCCCACAAAGGGATAACGTTTGACCACCACTTATCAAAAAGTATGGCCTCTTCCTCATTATATATAATAATAAAAAGTGCTTATATTATATGGTGTAGCTATCTTTAGAATACATAAGCCATGTAAAGAACCATAAACTCATCATCCAGCAGTATCGGTGTGAACCTAGATATGAAGTTATACTGAGTCGAGGGAGTGTAGGGAAAACAAATGAGCTAAAGGACCAGGAGGCAAGTAGGTAAATTGAACTGAGAAGGTTAGATAAGTATGCATTGTGACAGGCCTGCTGAAAACAAATTTTAAAAGCATGCTTAAAATTGTTCAATTACCTAAAAATGTAGCGCAGTCAGTACTGTGGAGAGCTTTTTGAGTGAGGATTATAAGTCTATGTTGTTTTTTTTTAAAAGGAGGGTCAACACGGGCTTTATAGAGATAAAACAGGAGATGAATTAGGACAGAACTCCAACAGTGAAGGGAAATGAAGAAGAAAAAGAAGACGCCGCTCTGAAAGAGCAGTCAGGCAGGTAGGAAAAGAACTAGAAGAGAGTGGTGTCTTTAAGGCCAATAGAGCATAATTTAGTAAAACTGCATTTGCTGAGTCTGTTCTGCCAGCCTGCTGAAACACGGAGATCTAAATCTACATCTTTCTGGTGGCTGCTCTTGTGCTATTCTCTGCAGACTACTTTGGCTAGTAACTAGTGATGAGCAAGCATGTTCGCCAGTACTCGGTACTCGCTCGAGTATCGCTATACTCGCGGTACTCGGCCAGCATCGAGCATTTCCGGGATTATTCGGCAGGAGGTCGGGTCTCCGCCCTGCAAGTTTGGCTCTCTTTAGAGCGCCAATCAACATGCAGGGATTGTCTGCCACGTACTGTAATGCTGCAGCCATCTTTGTTGTGGTATTACAGTGATTGGCTGGCCGCACAGCGTCATCTGGTCTATAAGAGACCTGCCGCCGCCCTGCTCGTCACAGTCACATCTGGAATCAGACACTGTAGTGAGAGCTGCTGCTGAGAAAGGGTTAGATTTGGGGGTTTATAAGTTACTGTGGGTATACCATTGTTGAATTCACATATCCAGCTAAACAAACAGTCCTTCTAAGGACTAATTATGGGGTATATAGATTGCAGTGCTATTTAGGCAGGGAGTGTATGTGTGTATATACACATCAGTGCAAGGCATGCAGGCACTGTATTTGGGTATATAGATATCATTGCATACATCAAAAGGGTCCATTACTGTCTGCTACTGCTGCCTATTACATATATACCTAGCTCCTAGTATCAGTGGCAAGGAATAATTTTTATTTGCACCTTAATCCTGATTATTTTATTCCAAAGTAATTCAGAACCCCCTTTTTTTCTCGATTTGCTTGGTGACACTGCAGACTACAGCCAGATCCTTTTAACGCTATAGCATGAAAATCTGGCAATTTTAAACAGCTTTGCCCATCCCAGGCATCACATCTGAGTGTGCAGAAAATTGTGGCATTTTTTGCGGTACAGTAGAATTTTTTGGAGCGTCATAAAATTTTTTGACACCATTTTGCTGCCCAAAAAATATTTAGCTGCCAAAAAAATATTTAGCTGCCCAAAAAATATTTAGCTGCCAAAAAAATATTTAGCTGGCCAAAAAAATATTTAGCTACAGTTTATATATTTAACACTGTGTTTTGTCAGCCACACACATCGCATATCATTGCGCTAAATATTTTACAATTTCAGTCTTCCAAAGAATTTTTTTTGCAGTGTCATAGCCTACTTAATAATACAATTTTGTTGGCAAAAAAAAAACACGGGCCACATATTTAACAGAGTGCTGTCTCCGTAAGACCCCTGATCTATCTGTGGGCTACAACTTTGGGCATTTCAGGCCTGTATTCATTTTTTTTGCTGTGTCTTACTGTAATTCTATACAGAATTTTTTTTCTTTTTTTTTAATTTTTTTTTTCTTAATACATTTTTCTTTACATTTTTTTTCTTAAAATTCTTTTTTTATATATAAATTTTTTTTTTTCTTAATCATTTTTTTTTTTTTTAAATTTGTTTTTTTTTTTTGTGCGGTGGTGTGCGCCTGTAATCCTATCCCATCCTGATGAATTTATATATATAAAAATTTGGTTAAAAAGTGACTAAACTATTAGATTATCACTAAGTGAGAATTCACATTGTAATATGTTTGTATAAGATGGATGTATCATAGGGTTAATAAAGTGAGGTACTATTACTAACCTTGAATTAGTGATGCTGGTATTACAGCTGATTCTGGTGGGTGTTACCCAAGGCAGCCTTCTTTGGTTGCTTTTCCTTGATTAGTGCAACATTTATCCAGTATTTTATGCTATGATTAAGGGTCAAATATGATCCGAAACGCGTAAGCCTACCCATGCTTTTATTACATGGTATTGTAATTTTTAATGATGGACTAAATAAAGGCTTTTTTTAATTTTTCTATATCGTGTGCTGGAACTGCAAAAGTTTTTTTCACTGTAATTCTATACAGTATTTATCAGTAAAAAAACAAACCTACAGGCCACATATTGAACAGTGTGGTATCTCCGCAAGATGCCTGATCTATCTGAGGGCTACAAATTGTGGCATTTCTGACCTCCATTCTACTGTATTTGCTGTCTGTTACCCTAGGTTTATACACTATTTTGGGGTAAAAAATATATAAATACAGGCCACATATTGAGCAGTGTGGTATCTCGTCAGACTGCTGAACTGTGGGCTACAAATTGTGGCATTTCAGTCCTCCATTTTTTGTATTTGCTGTTTCTTACTGTAATTCTATACAGTATTTTTCTGTAAAAAACAAACATACAGGCACCAAATTAAACCATGTGGTATTTCCATCAGATGCCTGATCTATGTGTGGGTTACAAATTGGGGCATTTCAGGCCTATATTCTCCTTCTTTGGCTGTGTCGTACTGTAATTCTAAACAGTATTTTTCTGTAAAAAACAAACATGCAGGCCACATATTGAACAGTGTGGTATATCTTTCAGACACCTGATCTATCTGTGGGTTACAAATTTGGAGCATTTCAGGCCTCCATTCTATTGTATTTGCTGTTACCCTAGGTTTATACACTATTTTGGGGTAAAAAATAAATAAATACAGGCCACATATTAGACAGTTTGGTATCTCAGACAGACACCTGATATATCTGTGGGCTACAAATTGTGTCATTTCAGGCCTCCATTTTGCTGTATTGGCTGTGTCCTCCCGTAATTCTATGCAGTATTTTTCTGTAAAAAAACAAACATACAGGCCACATATTGAACAGTGTGGTACCTCTGTCAGACACCTGATCTATTTGTGGGCTACAAATTATGGCATTTCAGGCATCCATTCTACTGTATTTACTGTCAGTTACCTTAGGTTTATACACTATTTTGGAGTAAAAAATAAATAAATACAGGCCACATATTGAACAGTGTAGTATCTCTGTCAGACGCTTGATCTATCTGTGGACTACAAATTGTGGCATTTCAGGCCTCCATTTTACTGTATTTGCTCTGTCTTACCGTAATTCTATGCAGTATTTTTCTGCAAAAAAAACAAATATACAGGCCACATATTGGACAGTGTGGTATCCCAGTTGGATGCCTGATCTATCTGTGGGCTGCAAATTGGGGCATTTCAGGCCTCCATTCTACTGTATTTGCTGTCTGATGCCCCAGGTTTATACACTATTTTGGGGTAAAAAATAAATAAATACAGGCCACAAATTTAACAGAGTGGAATCTCAGTTAGACGCTTGATCTATCTGTGGGCTACAAATTGTGGCATTTCAGGCCTACATTCTACTGTTTTTGCTGTGTCTTACCCTAGTTATTGACACCAGTTTGATAACCAAAAATAATTTTTTAACTACAGTCCAGATATTTTAATGTGTGGTTTTCCGGCACATGGATCACATACAAGTTTGCCACCAATTCAGCTATTTGTAGTGAATGAGGAAAATATTGTAAGGCGCGTAGGAAAGTTACGGGGAAGGGGACATGATGGTGATGGTGCATGCAGAGGCCAAGGCCGTGAGTAAGCTGAAATTGTGCCACTACAAACACCCACATCTTCAAGCATGACCTTCCTGTCCTAATTCATAGGGGACCGCAGAACAGCACTAATGAAACCAGAGCAGTCAAAAGGTTTTTGGTTGGATAGCGGATAATGTTTCTACTCACTTTTCCACCACCACCAGCACCCTGTCTTCTACACGGTCAAGTCCGAGTAGCCGTGAGTCTGGACCGCATATTCCTCACCCTGGTCTTCCTTCCTCCTGCCATAATGAGTGCCCAGAGACAACTGATCCCACATTTGGACACTCCGAAGAGCTGTTCATTTTTCCATTTATAGATTCTGGCCTCTTGCCCAGTCCTTTTGAAGTGGGGCAAGAGGAGATCGTATATAGCGATGCCCAAATATTTGAGCAGCCATGGTCACATGAAGGCAACAGTGGGAATGTGTCACAAGAGGTAACAATTGCCAGCAAGTCTAGAGGAGGACCAGAGTGCAGAGGTGCAATCCGAGGTGATGGATGATATACTGACCCAACCTGGCAGGAGGACATGCAGAGTGAGGACAGTAACACACAGGGGTAGGTGGGCGTAGCACCCCAACAGGAAGGAAGAAACAGTGTGGTGGCCGCAGACAGAAGGTGGGCAAACATTCCTCGTAACACCAGCACGACAGAAGTTGGCAGTAAAACTGTTAGATCTTCCCGAGTCTGGTTGTTTTTGAAAGACTCTGCCGATAACCCCAAACTGGCCATTTGCATCACCTGCCATGCCTGCATCAGCAGGAGTAGCAAAACTAACAACCTGACCACTACCAGCATGATCAGGCACATGGCAGCAAAGAACCCGACCTTGTGGGCCAAACCCCAGGCTCCAGGAAGAGGGTCTGTGGGTGAAAACACTGCTTCTTCCACTGTTGTGCATGTAAGCCAATCCCCTGTCTATGGTGCATGCAAAGATGCCTCCTACCCTGCACCTGTCATTGCCCACACTCAAATACCACCATCATCAACCACGTCCATGTCCTTGTCCCAGCGCAGCCTTCAGTTGTCCATACCTCAGTCATTGGAACACAAGCGTAAATACGCAGCCAATGCCCCACAGGCTACAGTACTAAATTCACACATTTCTCGTCTGCTTGTGATCGAAATGTTGTCTTTTAGGCTTGTGGAGATGGCAGCTTTCTGCAACCTGATGGCGGCGGCCATCCCAAGGTACTCTGTCCCCAGCCGCCACTATTTTTCCTGATGTGCCATCCCAGCATTACACAAGCACGTGTCCCTCAACATTACCTGTGCCCTGAACAATGCTGTTACTGGGAAAGTCCACCTAACCACGGACACGTGGACAAGTGCTTGTGGGCAGGCATGCTACATCTCGCTTACGGCACACTGAGTTAACATAGTGGAGGCCGGGACACAGATGGAATGGAACACATCCTCCCAACGCCAAGGATTGCAGGCCCTATGTCAATCAGGGATGCCCCCACAGTCTACAGCTCCTGCACCTCATCCTTCTCCTCTTCCTCCTCTTCAGCCTCCATCTCTGAAATTACCTCATCAGTCACAGGCTGGAAGCACTGCAGCACTGCCTCAGCCAAGCGTCAACAGGCCGCACTGAAGCTAAAATGGTTAGGTGACAAACAGCACAATGCTGAAGAGTTGTGGACAACTCTGAATGAGCAGACAGATGTGTGGCTGACACAGCTGAACCTACAGCCAGGCCTGGTTGTGCGTGATAATGGCCGGTACCTGGTGGCGGCTCTAAGGCGAGGCGAGCTCACACAAGTACCATGCCTGGCCTATGTGCTTAACCTCATTGTTCAACGGTTTCTCAAAAGCTACCCAGAGCTGCTGGATATGCTTGAGAAAGTACGCCGCCTGTATGCCCATTTTAGAAAGTCAGCTCCAACCTTTCCATGCTGCAGCAGCGTTTGCAGCTTGCGGCTCACCGACAGGTGTGTGATGTCCCCACTAGAGTTGAGCGAAACGGGTCAGTCAAATTAAAAAATAGCCGACTTTCGCTAAAGTCGGGTTTCGCCGATCGAAATCCGAGCATAGCGTGAGGTTGGCCATGAGGTCGCCGATCAGAGCGCCAAAGTCGCATTTCAAATAATGCTTCCAGTGCCTTTTCTCAGCCAATGATGGAGGACGCACACTGTGGGCAACGCGATGACATGGGCAGCGGCCACCACCATCTTCAAGAAGGGCATTGAAGTGATTGGCTGGCTTTGTGTGGCATCACAGTGGGTATAAAAGGCTGTGCCAGCCGACCGCCATCTTACTTCTGCCGATTGTAGCATAGGGAGAGGTTGCTGCTGATTCTGAATAAGGGAGAGCGTTAGGCAGGGAAGAAGAAAAAAAAACTGCTTCTGCTGATAGCGCTTTTCACTGTACAGTTAGTATGCAGTGAAAGGGGAGGATTTTTGCTTTTGTCCAGCAGCGCTGGTCGTGATTAGGCTGCCTTTTAAGGCTACCTGCTAGCTGCATTGCTGTGTGCACACTGCTGTTCAAACTGCTTTTTTCAAAGCACTCCAACTTTTATTAATTTGTCCTGATGAGTTACAGAGCGTTCATTTTTTCCCACACCGTATAGCGGTGTACGCTATTCACACTACCGTGTACCGGCGGCTGGTATCACGGACAAATAGAAGCTATCTGGGTGTGACTCTGGAAGAAAAAGCCGAGGAGTTTGTCCATTTTTCCAGACCTACACCTTAGAGTGCTGTCCGCTTTTTAAACAGTTTCGTATATCTGCTGTTTAATTACAGTTAAAACTAGACATAGACAGCGTGTCACTCCGTATACAAATAGACGGAGATTGACAATTTTCCATACAGACACCATATAGCGGTGTACGCTCCTCACACACTACCGTGTACTGGCTGGTATCACAGACAAATAGAAGCTATCTGTGTGTGACTCTGGAAAAAAAAGCCAAGGAGTTTTTCCGTTTTTACAGACCTACACCTTAGAGTGAGTGCTGTCCGCTTTTCAAACAATTTCATATATCTGCTGTTTGATGCTGGTCAAAACTAGACAGAGACAGCATGTGTCAGCCCTATACAAATAGACAGAGATTGACAATTTTCCATACAGACACCGTAAAGCCGTGTGTGCTCCTCACACACTACCGTGTACTGCCTTGTATCATGGACAAATAGAAGCTATCTGGGTGTGACTCTGGAAGAAAAAGCCGAGGAATTTTTCCGTTTTTCCAGACCTACACCTTAGAGTGAGTGCTGTCCGCTTTTCAAACAGTTTCGTATATCTGCTGTTTGATCCTGGTCAAAACTAGACAGAGACAGCGTGTGTCAGTCCCTATACAAATAGGTGGAGATTGACAATTTTCCATACAGACACCGTATAGCGGTGTACGCTCCTCACACACTACCGTGTACTGGCTGGTATCACAGACAAATAGAAGCAATCTGTGTGTGACTCTGGAAAAAAAAGCCAAGGAGTTTTTCTGTTTTTACAGACCTACACCTTAGAGTGAGTGCTGTCCGCTTTTCAAACAATTTCATATATCTGCTGTTTGATGCCGGTCAAAACTAGACAGAGACAGCATGTGTCAGCCCTATACAAATAGACAGAGATTGACAATTTTCCATACAGACACCGTAAAGCCGTGTGTGCTCCTCACACACTACCGTGTACCGCCTTGTATCATGGACAAATAGAAGCTATCTGGGTGTGACTCTGGAAGAAAAAGCCGAGGAGTTTTTCCGTTTTTCCAGACCTACACCTTAGAGTGAGTGCTGTCCGCTTTTCAAACAGTTTCGTATATCTGCTGTTTGATTCTGGTCAAAACTAGACAGAGACAGCGTGTGTCAGTCCCTATACAAATAGGTGGAGATTGACAATTTTCCATGCAGACACCGTATAGCGGTGTACGCTCCTCACACACTACCGTGTACTGGCTGGTATCACAGACAAATAGAAGCTATCTGTGTGTGACTCTGGAAAAAAAAGCCAAGGAGTTTTTCCGTTTTTACAGACCTACACCTTAGAGTGATTGCTGTCCGCTTTTCAGACAATTTCATATATCTGCTGTTTGATGCTGGTCAAAACTAGACAGAGACAGCATGTGTCAGCCCTATACAAATAGACAGAGATTGACAATTTTCCATACAGACACCGTAAAGCCGTGTGTGCTCCTCACACACTACCGTGTACCGCCTTGTATCATGGACAAATAGAAGCTATCTGGGTGTGACTCTGGAAGAAAAAGCCGAGGAGTTTTTCTGTTTTTCCAGACCTACACCTTAGAGTGAGTGCTGTCCGCTTTTCAAACAGTTTCATACATCTGCTGTTTGATTCTGGTCAAAACTAGACAGAGACAGCGTATGTCAGTCCCTATGCAAATAGACGGAGATTGACAATTTTCAACGCACACACCATATAGAGCTGTCTGATTCTCAAACAGTATTGTATATCTGCCGTTCGCATTACAGTCACAACTATACAGAGTCAGCGTGTGTGTGACACTCCATAAATACATATACGGAGATTGTTAGTTACACAAAAAACGTATACAGCTGTGCACTTCTGATACAGTTCCGTATATCTGCTTGTTGGATTACGGTCCAATACATACTGTGAAAGCGTCTTTGACAAGCAAAATATACAGTTGTGGCCAAAAGTATTGACACCCCTGCAATTCTGTCAGATAATACTCAGTTTCTTCCTGAAAATGATTGCAAACACAAATTCTTTGGTATTATTATCTTCATTTAATTTGTCTTAAATGAAAAAACACAAAAGAGAATGAAGCAAAAAGCAAAACTGATCATTTCACACAAAACTCCAAAAATGGGCCAGATAAATGTATTGGCACCCTCAGCCTAATACTTGGTTGCACAACCTTTAGCCAAAATAACTGCGACCAACCACTTCCGGTAACCATCAATGAGTTTCTTACAATGCTCTGCTGGAATTTTAGACCATTCTTCTTTGGCAAACTGCTCCAGGTCCCCGAAATTTGATGCGTGCCTACTCAAAACTGCCATTTTTAGATCTCTCCACAGGTGTTCTATGCGATTCAGGTCTGGACTCATTGCTGGCCACCTTAAAAGTCTCCAGTGCTTTCTCTCAAACCATTTTCTAGTGCTCTTTGAAGTGTGTTTTGGGTCATTGTCCTGCTGGAAGACCCATGACCTCTGAGGGAGACCCAGCTTTCTCACACTGGGCCCTACATTATGCTGCAAAATTTGTTGGTAGTCTTCAGACTTCATAATGCCATGCACACGGTCAAGCAGTCCAGTGCCAGAGGCAGCAAAGTAACCCCAAAACATCAGGGAACCTCCACCATGTTTGACTGTAGGGACCGTGTTCTTTTCTTTGAATGCCTCTTTTTTTCTCCTGTAAACCCTATGTTGATGCCTTTGCCCAAAAAGCTCTACTTTTGTCTCATCTGACCAGAGAACATTCTTCCAAAACGTTTTAGGCTTTTTCAGGTAAGTTTTGGCAAACTCCAGCCTGGCTTTTTTATGTCTCGGGGTAAGAAGTGGGGTCTTCCTGGGTCTTCTACCATACAGTCCCTTTTCATTCAGACCCCGACGGATAGTACGGGTTGACACTGTTGTACCCTCGGACTGCAGGGCAGCTTGAACTTGTTTGGATGTTAGTCAAGGTTTTTTATTCAACATCCGCACAATCTTGTGTTGAAATCTCTTGTCAATTTTTCTTTTCCGTCCACATCTAAGGAGGTTAGCCACAGTGCCATGGGCTTTAAACTTCTTGATGACACTGCGCACAGTAGACACAGGAACATTCTGGTCTTTGGAGATGGACTTGTAGCCTTGAGATTGCTCATGCTTCCTCACAATTTGGTTTCTCAAGTCCTCAGACAGTTCTTTGGTCTTCTTTCTTTTCTCCATGCTCAATGTGGTACACACAAGGACACAGGACAGAGGTTGAGTCAACTTTAATCCATGTCAACTGGCTGAAAGTGTGATTTAGTTATTGCCAACACCTGTTAGGTGCCACAGGTAACTTACAGGTGCTGTTAATTACACAAATTAGAGAAGCATCACATGATTTTTCGAACAGTGCCAATACTTTTGTCCACCCTCTTTTTTATGTTTGGTGTGGAATTATATCCAAATTGGCTTTAGGACAATTCTTTTTGTGTTTTTTTATTTAAGTCAAATTAAATGAAGATAATAATACCAAAGAATTTGTGTTTGCAATCATTTTCAGGAAGAAACTGAGTATTATCTGACAGAATTGCAGGGGTGTCAATACTTTTGGCCACAACTGTATACGTAGATTTAATTTTCTTAATACACCTTACACAGCTGAACGCTCCTCATACAGTACCATCTCTCTGCTGGTATTTTTGGTACATTTTCCCAAACATGAGGAAGTATGGTGGAAGAGTCCGCGGATGTGGGCAGGGGGGCACAGCTGGTACTGATGGTGGTGGTACATCGGCTGGGTCTGGCAAAAGCACAATAGCAGCTTAGGCAGGAGGTGTTGAGCCTGCGTCATCCTCTGGCCCAAGAAGGCCTGTAAGGTTGCCTTTTCTTGGATTAGGGAAACCGCTTTTAAAGCCGGAGCATCAGGAACAGGTTTTGGCGTACATTGCCGAAACAGCCACCAGCTCTATAGTCTCCTCTTTTGAATGTTCGAAACCTGCAAGCACGGAGTCGTCAGTGCAGGGTTCAGGTAAGGAAAAACACCATTCCTTGTGTCCTTCACCCCCACCAAAAGTTAAGGATGCGGCAGCCCACACTTCAGATTACTCTACGGAGCTCTTTTCACATACCATGACTGGGTTCTCCTGTCAAATCCAGAATTCCCCAGTCCAAGATGAATCTGACATGGAGTGCACTGATGCACAGCTACTGCTAAATGATTCTGCTGGTACATCGACCCAGAGCACTACATTGCCCTCGCAGTCTATTGAGCCAGAATCTGACCCTGATGAAACTCAGGTGCCCCTTCCCGCATAATATACCACCTTACATGGTGATACAGAGGAAGCTAAATTGCAGGACAGCTTGGCCAGATGGTCAACTTAGCACAGCGTGCAAGGCCAGAAAATGTATAGCATAGTAGGAAGAATGCAGTGTGGCACTTCTTTGTCCAAAATCCTACTGATGAGGCAAAGGTTACCTGTAAGACGTGAAGGACTCCTAAATTTGAATACCAGTTGCATGCTTAGACATTTAATCAACATGCACTTGCAAGAGTGGACGGACTACAAAACCTCAGGTAGCACGTGTGCACCTGCTCCGACTGAAGGTAGCCAGCAACGCTACATCGTTCCCCCACTGTAAGACCACCGCCACCGTTAAGCACACCACCAGCACTAAATGTGGATGTGTTGTTGCAATGCCAAAGCACTCAGGGAATCACAATGGTTTTGCAACACAACACTGAATCTAGGCCATCACCACCAATACCATCACCAACCCCCTCTCACTTCGTCCGGTCCACCGCTACTTCCCCCATATGCAGCTCTCCAGTCCAGCTTACCCTACCAGACACTCTGAGTAGGACAAGAAAGTACTCATCCTCTCATCCGCATACACTTTGTTTGAATGCCTACATTGCCAAACTAATCTCATTAGAGATGATGCCCTACCGTTTGGTTGAAAGCAAAGCTTTCCGCGACCTCATGGCCTACGCTGTCCCACGCTATGACCTACGCAGTCGCCACTTCTTTTCTCGAAAAGCCATCCCTGCCCTCCATCGGCATGTGAAAGACTGCATTGTCCATGCACTAAAACAGTCAGTGAGTGGAAAGGTGCACCTCACAACAGATGCATGGACCAGTAGGCATGGCCAGGGCCATTACATGTCCATCACTGCGCACTAGGTTAATGTGGTGGATGCAGGCTCCACTGGGGACAGCGGCGGTGGAACAGTGCTGCCTAGCCCACGGTATAGGAAACAGTTGGCTGTAGGCTTTCAATCCTCCTCTATCAGCGAAAGCTCGTCCACAGAGCGCAGTCGCACAAGCACTCCATCCGCAGCTGGCAGTGTTGCACATGAGGTGTGCCACTATGGAACAGCTAGTGGTAAGCGTCAGCAGGCTGTGTTAAAGATGATGTCTTTGGGCGACAACAGACACACCGCGGAGGTACTGGCTGACTACTTGCAGCGACAAACAGAGTCATGGCTGGGCAGTCTACATCTTGAGGCAGGCATGGTAGTCAGTGATAACGGCCATAATTTTGTGGCAGCCATAGCCCGTGCAAAACTCACACACATACCTTGTCTGGCTCACACTTTGAACCTGGTGGTGCAGTGCTTCCTTAATAATTATCCTAAGTTAACATCCCTGCTCCATAAGGTGTGAAGACTGTGCTCACAAATCCGTCGCTCGGCCATACACTCCAGTTGTATGAAGAAGCAGCAGCGATTGCTCCACCTCCCAAAGCACCGCCTAATCATAGACGTTGCAACAAGGTGGAACTCCACCCTGCACATGGTTGAGAGGCTGTGTGAACAGAGGCAGGCTGTAATGCATTTGTGGGAGGATACATGGGCAGGCAGTTTGAGGGAAGACATGGAATTGTCGGGTGTGCAGTGGTCAAAGCTGAAAGACCTCTGTAAATTCCTTCAGTGTTTTGAGGAATGCACACGGCTGGTAAGCGCAGACAATGCCATCATAAGCATGAGCATCACACTTATGCATCTGCTCATGCAAAGTTTGACACACATTAAGGATCAGGCATCTGCAGCGGAGGAGGAGGGAAGCCTTGATGACAGTCAGCCATTGTCTGGTCAGGGAACAGTCCTGGACGAGGTGGAGGAAGAAGAGGAAGAGGAGGAGGAGGAGGATGAGGGGGATGATTATTTTGGGCAGGAGGATGCTTCTCAGGAGGCAAGAGAAAATGTTGGCATTCCAAGGTCAGGTACAGTGTTTGTGCATGACTGTAGGGATGTGGATTTGCCAGAAAGTGCTCCTCCACCCACCACTGGCAGTGCATCATTGACACCTGGAACATTGGCCCACATGTGCGATTATGCCCTGCGGACCCTAAAAAGGGACCCCCGCATTGCCAAAATGATGAGAGATGACGACTACTGGCTGACCAGCATCCTCGATCCACGCTACAAAGGCAAATTACACAACATCATGCCACAGGAGAACCTAGAGATAACATTGGCTAACAAACAAGCAACTCTGGTAAACAGGTTGTTTGAGGCTTTCCCAGCACACAGCAGTGGTGCTGTTTCTGCCACGAGCAGTAGTGGGCACAATGGAAGAGGGGTTCATGGTGCACACAGCTGAAGTGGCGTTGGAGACAGGGGTTTAATGACCATGTTTTGGAATGATTTCTCAAGTACCGCTCACATGATTGCTAATACTGCATCGATTAAAAGTGACAGGAGACAGCAGTTGTCAACTATGGTTACAAACTACTTCTCCTCCCTCCCATATCGATGTTCTCCCTCACAAGTCATTCCCCTTTGACTATTGGGCCTTTAAACTGGACGCCTGGCCTGAATTGGCACAATATGCCTTACAGGAGCTCGCTTGCCCTGCTGCTAGTGTGTTATCTGAAAGAGTCTTCAGTGCTCTTGGATCAATCCTGACAGAAAAAAGGACCCGTCTGTCCACCCAAAATGTTGATGATCTAACCTTCATTAAAATGAACCATGCATGATTTGCAAAGGATTTTGTCCCACATTCCCCTGATGACACATAGGTTCCCAGAAAACTGCCTCGCTTTTGTCCTCCTCTTCCTTGGACTTGCCCAATTCCGCCCTTTGCAGCAGCTGAATGTCCAGCCAACACATCAACATATGCCATTTTTAAACCTTCCAAAGTGGGCTGCCCACCCCCCAATGGCTGGGGTCAACACCTGGCGCACCCGGGGATGTGCCGTTGCTCTGACCAGGTGGATGGGCCCACAGATTGCCGACGGCACTGGCACAGGGCCCCTCATAGTACAATACAGTGTCTCTGATGGTGGGGGCCCACTCACCGTCAGACACACCAGCGTACTATGAGGGACACTGTGCCAGTACCGTCGACCACGAGTGTGCCCCCCTGCTTGGTCATGGCCACAGCACTTGCAAGTTGCAATACTTACCTCTCCCTGCTCCACCGCTGCGTAGTCTGAGCAGTTAAATCCTTCACAGGGACGGCCACTAGAAATTTGGTGTATTGATCGATGATGGTTAAGATGTAGCTATGCCCTGTCCTGCTGGCCTCTACCTTCAGATGATCAATGGCTACCATTTGTAATGGACGTGAACTTACAAGCGGATGCAGTGGTGCTTTATGATCACCTTTCACAGTTGTGATAGTCACAGACGTGTGACATTCCTGCCACCATTTTTCAATGTCTCCTCTCATGCCAATCCAATATAATCGCCTACGGCCCATGGATTTTGTCTTTGGCACTCCAAATTGACCAGACACATCATGAAAGGCAGTGAGGACCATGTTTACATCTCTCCCTGTGATCACAGTTTGATGGAGACGAGTACCGGTGATGTGATCCACGCTACTGCAATAAAGCAATCCTTTCTTCACAAAAAAACGTTTTCGCTGTCTCCACAGACACAGTAATTGAGGGTCTCCATCACCTCTGCAACATCTACTGGGAGGTTTTCCCGCGATGAGTAATTCCCAAATTTCTGCTAACACTCGACTTTCCGTCTGTACTTGTATCCATGTAGTTTCCAGTAGCGGAGAGTCTGGACTGACTTACTGAGATTGAAATATATATGAAGATTTAAAAGTATCACAACACTGTATACTGTTGTATGCTTCGGCTACCTTTCCCTTTTTCTACTTGTTAAATTCTGGTGTAATACATAGTGAGCCTGTGAGTGTCTGTGTCTGACTCTGGAAGTATAGACGGTAATTTACAATTACCCCTAGACTGGATACACCTGGTATGTGCTGTTACAGTACCTTTGTTCCAAATTTTGTATTACGGTATCATCCATAGTGAGTGAGCGTGTGTGGTTTACGCCTTCTATATATACGGTGAATTGGAGATACCAATTTTTACCCTATACTCGATACAGCTTGTATCATGTTAAATAGTATCTTTGTTCGACATTTAGTATTATGGTCAAATCCATACTGAGTAAACGTCTGAGAGTGACTACGGGACTATGTATACAGAGATTTCAATTGTACCATATAATATATATACTTGCTATCTTGTTATCCAGTACCTTTTTTACAACTTTTTTTATGGTCAAACCCAGACTGAGTGAGCATCTGAGGGTGACTCCGGAAATATATACCGAGATTTCAAAATTGTCCAGCACTGTATACAGCTGTACGCTTGTGTTACATTACCCATTTACAGCTTTTCATATTCTTGTGTAATCCATACTGGGCCTGAGAGCGTTTGTTTCTGCCTCCTGAGATTCAGAATGTTTACACTATACTATATATACCTTGTATATGGTGGTACTGTACACCCTTTTATTTTATTGGGTAATCCATACTGAGCCTGTGAGCATCTGTGTATGACTCATGAAATGTATACGGAGATTTACTGTTATCTCTAGACTGTATAGAGCTGTACGCTTTTGATACAGTACCATATATCTGCTGGTATTTTGGGTCAATTTTCTAAAACATGAGGAAGTATGGTGGAAGAGGACGCGGACATGGGCGTGGGGGGCCACCTGGTACTGATGGTGGTGGTGGTACATCTGCTGGTAGTGCCAAAAACACAATAGCAGCTAAGGCAGGAGGTGTTGAGCCTGCATCATGGTGCAGCTCAGGAAGGCCTGTAAGGCTCCGTTTTCTGGGAGTAGGTAGACTGCTTTTAAAGCCGGAGCATCAGGAACTGTTTTTGGCTTACATTGCTGAAACAGCCTCCAGCTCTATCGCCTCCTCTTCTGAAGTTTAAAAAAATGCAAGCACTGAGTCGCAAGTGCAGGCTTCTGGTCAGAAGCAACCACTTTCCTTGTGTCCTTCACCCACACCAAAAGTGAAGGATGCGGCAGCACACACTTCAGATTAATGGAGCCCATTATATATTGAGCATTATTAGGGCCCATCATACACTGGAGCATCATCCATGAGGCCCATCATATACTGGAGCATTCCAGATTGGGGACATCAGACACTGGAGCAGCATTTACGGGGCCCATTATACACTGGAGAATTAGAAATGGAGCCCATTATATGTGGAGCATTATTTGGGCCCATAACACACTGGAGCATCATCCGTGGGGACCATCATATACTGTAGCATTATGTGGAGCTCATCATATACTGTTTGGAACATTATATGTGGCCAATTATTCTGTATGGAGAAATATATGGGGCTCATTATTCTGTATGGCGCACAATGTGGTGGCCATAATACTGTATGGAGTAATACACTGTCCGTTTTTTGAGCTATTGTACAATTTAAAATAGATCAGTCATGTCATGTAAGCAGTGAAGTATTTGTCATTGTACTATACCTATATTTCTGTGCCGTATCGGAGCATCATGAGTTGTGGTATGTGTTAAAGGGGCGCACTGACACTCTTTGGCCCAGGGCACACGAAAACCTGGAGCCAGCCCTACCCCCCCCACAACTTTAGCCTAACAACCACCTGTTTTCAATGCATAACTATTATTATAAAGTAAATTAAGGTTGCCAAGCTTAAGTAATAAGAATTGATGTCGTTGGCATTGAAATGGGCACTGTAGGTGTGTTTACTGTCCTCCACTCCCTGCCGACTTTGCTTCCCCATTGACTTGCATTGGGTTTCGTGTTTCATTCGGCCTCCGACTTTTCCCTATAGTCGGCTGATTTCGTTCGACCCGACTTTTGAGAATGTCGAGTTTCATGAAACCCGACTCGACCTGAAAAAAGGAAAAGTCGCTCATCTCTAGTCCCCATGTGTTGGAACTCTACATTGCATATGTTAGAAAGGATTTGTGAGCAGAAGAGGGCAGTTGTTGACTATCAGCATCAAAAAGGCCATTGTTATTCAGGTCAAACTCCACACATTAGACCTCAGGAGTGGACATAGATGTCAGACATATGTACCATCCTCCAAAACTTTGAGAAATCCACCAAGATGGTGAGCGGTAATGATGCCATAATTAGTGTCACCATTATGCTTCTCTGCATTTGAAAAGCTCTCGTCTCACAATGAAAGAGGATGCATAGCAGGTGGAGCATGAGAACATGGAGCAAGGAACCATTCAAGGTGATTACACACAGCCCAGCCTCATGTCATCCCAACATGGATTGGTTGATAATGATGGAGGAGGAGATGGAGGAAGAACAAGAGCTACTTTCATGTGCTATAGACAGTATTACAAGCACAACTGTCATACCGTCTGTTCAGCGTGGATGGCCTGAGGACAGGGAGGAGGAGGAGGAGGAGGACACGATAGTCAGTCGTCCTGTTGGTGAGGACATGGAAGGCTTGCATGTTACCAGCTTGGCACACATGACTGACTTTATGCTGCGCTGCCTTTCCCATGACCCTTGCATTATGAAAATTTACGGTGACACTCATTACTTTTTGGTGATATGGAAGGCTTGCAAGTTACCACTCTGGCACACATGGCTGACTTTATGTTGCACTGCCTTTCCTGTGACCCTCGCATTATGAAAATTTAAGGTGACACTCATTTCTGGTTGGTGACACTTCTAGACCCACGCTGCAAGGAGAACTTTCAATCTCTTCTTCCAGAAGCAGACAGGTCTATTAAAATGATGCAGTATGAGAGGGCCCTTGTTGTGGAATTATTAAAAAAATTCCCATCTGAAAACGCTTCCCGCAGACGTTACAGTTCTTTGGACAACCAAGGAGTACAGGCAAGAGAGACCCAACTCCAATCCAGCAGAGGCAGTGGAACACTGGCAAAGTTTTGGGAAAGCTTTCTCAGACCCCCCTTTGCCTTGGCCCTTAGGTAATGTCACAAGGAATGGAATGTTTTGGAAGATCCAGACTGTACCAACATCCTCTGTGATTCCTCTGTGCATTTTAATTATTGGGTATCCAAGCTGGACATGTGGTATGAACTGGCTCTCTATGCCTTGGAGGTCCTGGCCTGCCCTGCTACTAGCATTTTGTCAGAGTGGGTTTTAACCCCTTTACCCCCAAGGATGGTTTGCACGTTCATGACCAGGCCAATTTTTACAATTCTGACCACTGTCCCTTTATGATGTAATATCTCTGAAACGCTTCCATGGATCCCACTGATTCTGACACTGTTTTCTCGTGACATATTGTACTTCATGTTAGTGGTAAAATTTCATTCAAATAACTTGCATTTATTTGTGAAAAAAATGGAAATTTGGCAAAAATTTTGAAAATTTTGCAATTTTCCAACTTTGAATTTTTATGCCCTTAAATCACAGAGATATGGCACACAAAAAACTTAATAAGTAACATTTCACATATGTTTACTTTACATCAGCACAATTTTGGAACCAAATTTTTTTTGTTAGGAAGTTATAAGGGTTAAAAGTTGACCAGCGATTTCTTATTTTTGCAACATCATTTTATTTTTACGGACCACATCACATTTGAAGTCACTTTGAGGGGTCTATATGATAGAAAATACCCAAAAGTGACACCATTCTAAAAACTGCACCCCTCAAAGTGCTCAAAACCACATTGAAGAAGTTTATTAACCCTTCAGGTGCTTCACAGGAATTTTTTGAATGTTTAAAAAAAAAAGAGCATTAAACTTTTTTTCACAAAAAAAATTACATCAGGTCCAATTTTTTATTTTACCAAGGGTAACAGGAGAAATTGGACTGCAAAAGTTATTGTGCAATTTGTCCTGAGTACTCTGACACCTGATTTGTGGGGGGAACCATTTTTGGCGCATGGCAGAGCTCAGAAGGGAAGGAGCGCCATTTGACTTTTTCAGTGCAAAATTGGCTGTAATTCAGATCGGACGCCATGTCACGTTTGGAGAGCCCCTGATGTACCTAAACAGTGGAAACCCCCCACAAGTGACCACATTTTGGAAACTAGACTCCCCAAGGAACTAGATATGTGGTGAGAACTTTGAACTCACAAGGGCTTCACAGAAGTTTATAACATACAGCCATACAATTAAAAAATCATATTTTTTCCACAAAAATGATCTTTTCAACCTCAATTTTTATTTTTCCAAGGGTAACAGGACCCCAAAAGTTATTGTGCAATTTTTCCTGAGTACGCTGATACTGCACATGTGGGGGTAAACCACTATTTGGGCACATGGCAGAGCTCGGAAGGGAAGCAGCGCCATTTGACTTTTATGGCTGGAATTGAGATCGGACGCCATGTCACGTTTGGAAAGCCCCTCATGTGCCAAAACAGTGGAATCCCCTGACAAATTACACCAATTTGGAAGCTAGACCCCCAAAGGAACTTATCTAGATGTGTGGTGAGAACTTTGAACCTCCCAGGGCTTCACAGAAGTTTATAACGTACAGTCGTAAAATTAAAACAATCACATTTTTTCCACAAAAATGATCTTTTCACACCCAATTTCTATTTTACCAAGGGTAACAGGACCCTAAAAGTTATTGTGCAATTTGTCCTGAGTGCGCTGATACTGCACATGTGGGGGGTAAACCACTATTTGGACGCATGGCAGAGCTCGGAAGGGAAGCAGCGCCATTTGATTTTTTTGGCTGGAACTGGGATTGGAAGCCATGCCGCGTTTGGAAAGCCCCTGATGTGCCTAAACAGTGGAAACCCCCCACGAATGACACCACTTTGGAAACTAGACCCCCCTAAGGAACTTATCTAGATGTGTGGTGAGCACTTTGAACCCCCAAAAGGCTTCACAGATGTTTATAATGCCCGGGCATGAATATAAAAAAATCATATTTTTTCCACAAACATGATCTTTTAGTCCTCAATTTTTTTATTTTTCCAAGGGTAACAGGAGATATTGGACCCCAATACTTGTTTTGCAATTTGTCCTGAGTAGGCTGATACCCCAAATGTGGGGGTAAAACACTGTTTGGGCGCATGGCAGAGCTTGGAAGGGAAGGAGCACCATTTGACTTTTTCAATGCAGAATTGGCTGGAATTGAAATCAGACGCCATGTTGCGTTTGGAGAGCATCTGATGTGCCCAAACAGTGGAAACGCCCCAATTCTAACTCCAACCCTAACCCCAACACATCCCTAACCCTAATCTCAGCCCTAACCCTAGCCCTTACCCTAACCCTAGCCCTAAACCTAGCCCTAGCCCTAACCTTAACCCTATTGGGAAAATGGAAATAAATCCTTTTTTCAAATTTTATTATTTTTCCCTAACCAAGGGGGTGATAAAGGGGGGTTTGATTTACTATTTATAGTGGGTTTTTATGTTTGGCAGCTGTCATACGCTAAAAGAAGCTTTTATTGTAAAAATAGTTATTGCATCACCACATTTTGAGAGCTTTAATTTTTCCATATTTTGACCTACCGAATCATGTGAGGGCTTATTTTTTGCGTGACGAGTTGACGTTTCTACTGGTACCATTTTCGGGCACGTGACATATTTTGATCGCTTTTTATTCCGATTTTTGCAACGCAGAATGAACAAAAAACAGCAAATCAAGAATTTCTTTTGGGGGGTGCGTTTACACCGTTCCGCATGCAGTAAAATTGATAAGGAGGTTTTATTCATTGTGTCAGTACGATTACAGCGATACCTCATTTATGTCTTTTTTTATGTTTTGGCACTTTTGTGCAATGAAAACAATTTTATATAAAAAATAATTATTTTTGCATCGCTTTATTCTGCGAGCTATAACTTTTTTATTTTTTCACTGATGACAGCATGTCATGGCTCGTTTTTTGCGGGACAAGATGATGTTTTCAGTGGTACCATGAATATTTATATCTGTCTTTTTGATCATGCGTTATTGCACTTTTTGTTTGGCGTTATGTAATAAAGCATTATTCTTTGCTTTGTTTTTTATTTTTATTTTTGAAGGGGTTCGCTAAAGGGGCTAACTAATGGGACAGTTTTATAGGGCTGGTCATTACGGATGCGGCGATACTAAATATGTGTACTTTTATTGTTTTTTTTAATTTGCAAAAAATGAATTTATTAGGGAATATTTTTTTTATTTATTTAGTGATTTTTTATAAATTATTTTTACATTTTTTTTACTTTATTATACTGTCCCAGGGGGGACATCACTGTTATGTGTGAGATCGCTGATCTGACACATCACAGATTGCTATGACAGAGCAGCGATCTGACACAGGCACTGCAGAAGGCTTCCTCACGCCTGCGCTTTGCAGGCACTGAGGAAACCAGCTCCCTGCAGGCCCCCGAAGGTCCCCGCCGCCATATTGGATCCGGGGACCTGCAGCGAAGGCGACCCCTGGAGCTGTGCTGCACATCGCTCAGCTCCGGGGGGCTCAGGGAAGCCCCTCCCTGTCGATGCTTCCCTAAACCCCTGGTACACTGTGAACGTGTTTGATCACAGTGTGCCAGGGCTTAACGTGTTGGGGCGGTCCGTGACCGCCCCTGACACATAGTGCCGGGTGTCAGCTGTGATAATCAGCTGTGAGTGCCACTGATCGCTATGATGTACTATCCTGTCCTTGGGAAATAAATCTGTTGTGAACTCATTTTCTGGTTTACCTCTGGCTTCTGGTGAGGGTGGTGGAGCTGGTTGTGTTGACAGAGGAGTCGTGAGTTCTCCATCCGGGCTCCCTCTGGTGGTGACAACAGGTAATGAAGCTGATCTAAATGGCAGAGACCTGCCACCTGAGGAGGAGGACTGTGAGTGGACATCAGGAGTCTCTGACTGGATTTAAGACAGCCGACTCCCTAATTTTGTGCTGGTGATTTTCCTGCCCAAGGGTTCTGGTTTCCAGTTTTGTTCCTGCCTTCTCAAGTTAAGTGTGCTCTGCTATTTTTTCACATGAGATTTGGTCTGGTTTACTCAGTTTTTGTGGTCAGCCAGCCCCTGCTGGGGCTGTGCTGAATTTCCATTCTTATGTCTCTGTTTATGCCAGTTTGCTTTTTGTCCCTGATCAGATTGGTCTCTTTTTTGCGCGGTCTTCAGAATTTACCAGAGTGCTGATATAGGGAATCAAAGTCTAGCGACTTCAGGGTTTTGTTATCAGAAAGTGTTGGACATTTTTTGGCAGGGTTTTGTGCGTGATTGCAGACAGCATCTTTCCTTTCCTGTCCTTTCTAGTTAGTGTGGGCCCCATCATTTGCTCAGCCTATTTTTCTATCTGTGTTTGTGTTTTCATCTTGTCTCACCTACAATACATGTTTGGGGGCTGTCTATTGCTTTGGGGTCTGCTCTGGGGAAGTTTAGATTTCTCCTTTTCTTGCTTTAGGCTTATTTAGTTGTCCGGCTCTGACGAGGCATGTAGGATCATCGTAGGTACTCTCCACATCTACTGCTAGTTGTGTGGATAGGATCAGGGGTCTGCAATCCGCTTAGTTACCAACCTCTCTGGTTTTCTGGGGCTTAGCTTGTTTTTGTTTTTCCTCCTCGGTTACGCATTCATAACAGAATCACCAGCCATACTGCAGATTATAGGGTACTCAAAAGCAGAAAAAATGTAAAAAAAAAAAAGTGTCAGAATTTTTTTTTTTATATTTGTATTTTTTCCTCTTTTTCTCTGGGGCCGTAGGAGGATTTTTTCCTTAATGGAGATTAAGCAATTGTCTGATCGTGTGGAGCAGCTCGCTGCTGAAGTGCGGGGAATTTCCGCCTATCTCGCTCAATCACATGCTGTTGAACCAAAAATCCCTACTCCTGATGTGTTTTCTGGGGATCGGTCTAAATTTTTGAGTTTTAAGAATATTTGTAAATTATTTCTTGCCTTGAAGCCTAATTCATCGGGGAGCTCTGCGCAGCAGTTTAAAAATGTCATCTCCTTGCTGCGCGGCGATACCCAGGATTGGGCATTTTCTTTAACACCTGAAAATCCTATTCTGACTAATGTGGATGCAATTTTCAAGCCTTGGGGTTGTGTATGATGAACCTAATGCTATTGATCAAGCTGAGAAAGCCCTATTGGCATTGAACCAGGGTCAGGATTCTGCAGAGTTATACTGTCAAAAATTCCAAAAGTGGGCAGTCCTTACTACATGGAATGACGGTGCCTTGGCAGTCCTCTTTCGCAGGGGTTTATCAGAAACCGTAAAAGATATTATGGTGGGATTTCCTGTTCCCTTTGGTCTTGACGATTCTATGTCATTAGCCATTCAAGTTGATCGGCGTTTACGTGAACGTAAAACTACACGAGAGGTGTTGCCACCTTTTCAACAAATGTCTGAACCTATGCAATGTGATAGAGTTTTGTCTAGGGTACAACGTCAGGAGTATAGAAGGCGTAATAAGCTGTGTTTTTTCTGTGGAGATGCCTCTCATATTATTTCTGTCTGTCCTAAACGAGAGAAACGTTTTGCACACACATTTGCTGTGGGTGGCGTACAACCTAAGTTTCTTTTGGCAATTACTCTGATCTGCTCCTTATCCACATTTTCCACCAAGGCTTTTGTGGATTCAGAGTGGCTTTGAATCTGATGGATTTGGATTTTGCTAAACGTTGTGGTTTTCCCATGATACCTCTGCGGATGCCTATTCATTTGAAGGGTATTGATGCTACTCCTTTGGCGGAGAATAAACCTCAGTTTTGGACCCAGGTGATAATACGGGTCGCCCCAGACCACCAAGAAAATTGTAGATATTTGGTACTGCATAATTTGCATGATTCTATTGTTCTGGGTTTTCCCTAGTTGCAAATCCATAATCCAGTTTTGGATTGGAAATCTGTGTCTGTGGTGAGTTGGAGCTGTCGGTGTGCTCTTGCTGACACTCCTGTTTTCTCCACCACTCCCCAGTCTCATGATGTTCCTGACTATTTGGCTGATTTTTATGATGTATTTAGTGAGAGTAAGTCTGCGTCCCTGCCTCCTCAAAGCAATTGAGTTGAGGCCTGGGTGTAAATTTCTCAAGGGTCGGCTTTTCAACTTATCTGTACCAGAACACAAGGCTATGCGATCTTATATTAAGGAGTCGTTGGAGAAGGGTCATATTAGACCATCTTCTTCACCCTTAGGTGCTGTTTTTTTTTTCCGTGGCTAAGAAAGATGGTTCATTAAGGCCTTGTATTGACTATCGTTCCCTTAACAAGATTACGGTTAAATATCAGTATCCGTTACCCCTGATTTCTGATTTAATCTCCAGAGTTAAAGGTGCCTGCTGGTTTACTAAGCTTGACCTCGGGGGTGTGTATAATCTTATTCGCATCAAGCATGGAGATGAATGGAAGACGGCGTTTAATACTCCGGAGGGACATTTTGAGTACCTGGTGATGCCTTTTGGGCTCACTAATGCCCCTTCTGTCTTCCAATCCTTCATGAATGATATTTTCCGGGACTTTGTGGATAAGTTTTTGATCATCTATTTGGATGATATTCTGATCTTTTCAAGTGATTGGGATTCTCATGTGGAACATGTTCGGACTGTGTTCCGGATTTTGAGGGAGAATTCCCTGTATGTTAAGGGATCTAAATGCCTTTTTGGTGTACAGAGGATTTCATTTTTGGGATTTATTTTGTCTCCATCAACTATTGAAATGGACCCGGCCAAGGTACAGGCCATTTATGATTGGGTTCAGCCCACTTCTTTGAAGGCTCTCCTGAAGTTTTTGGGTTTTGCTAATTTTTATCGTAAATTTACAGTTAATTTTTCTGGTATTGCCAAACCACTGACTGATCTGACCAAGAAGGGCGCTGATGTGCTGAATTGGTCTCCAGAGGCTGTTTTGGCATTTCAGGAGCTGAAACAGAGGTTCACTTCTGCTCCGGTTTTACGGCAACCTGATGTCTCACTTCCATTTCAGGTAGAGGTAGATGCTTCGGAGATTGGTGCAGGAGCTGTTTTGTCCCAAAAAGATCTGGTGACTTCTAAAATGAATGTGCCTGTGCCTTCTTTTCCCGAAAGTTCTCCCCATCTGAATGCAACTATGATGTGGGGAATCAGGAATTGGTGGCTATGAAGTGGGCATTCGAGGAGTGGAGACATTGGTTGGAGGGAGCTAGACATCAAGTTGTGGTCCTCACTGACCACAAGAATTTGATTTACCTGGAGTCGGCCAAATGCTTGAATCCTAGACAGGCTAGGTGGGCCTTGTTTTTCACACATTTTGATTTTGTGGTATCCTTTCTTCCGGGCACTAAGAATGTTAAGGCAGACGCCCTTTCTAGGAGTTTCTTTGCTGATTCTCCGATTGTGACCAAACCTACTACCATCCTAGGTGAGGGGGTAGTTCTTTCTGCCATCTCGGCCGATTTGAGACGTGCTTTGGAAGAATTTCAGTAGGACAAACCTGAGCGTTGTCCTATGGGAAAATTGTATGTTCCTAACCAGTGGAGGAAGAGAGTAATGTCTGAAGTTCCTTTGTCCGCGTTGGCTGGTCATCCAGGTATTTTTGGTACCAGAGATTTGGTGAGTCGGTCTTTTTGGTGGCCCGCCTTATCTCGTGATGTCAGGAATTTTGTGCAGTCTTGTGGGACTTGTTCTCGATCTAAACCCTGTTCTCGTTCTTGTGGGTTGTTGATGCCCTTGCCGGTGCCAAAGAGGCCATGGACCCATATCTCAATGGATTTTATTTCTGATCTTCCTGTCTCTCAGAGAATGACTGTTATCTGGGTGATTTGTGATAGATTTTCTAAGATGGTCCATCTTGTACCACTCCCAAAGCTGCCATCTTCCACAGAGTTGGTGCCCTTGTTTTTACAACAGGTGGTTCGGTTGCATGGGATTCCTGAGAACATTGTGTCGGACAGAGGAGTCCAGTTTGTCTCCAGATTTTGGAAAGCCTTTTGTTCCAAGCTGGGAATTCAGTTATCCTTCTCCTCTGCGTTTCACCCACAGACTAATGGGCAGACTGAGAGAACAAACCAGACTTTGGAGTCCTATTTTAGATGTTTTATATCTGCTGATCAGGATGATTGGGTCTCATTTTTGCCCTTGGCCGAATTTATCCTAAATAATAGAGCTAGTTCTGCCACATTGATGTCGCCCTTTTACTGTAACTTTGGGTTTCATCCTCGATTTTCTTCAGGGCAAGTGGAATCTTCAGCCTGCCCAGGTGTTGACACTGTGGTAGAGAGAATGCAGCAGATTTGGGACCAAGTGGTGGATAAGTTGTCCCTCTCTCAAGAAAAGGCCCAGCGGTTTTCCAACCTGCATAGGACCATTGGTCCCCGGTTTAAAGTGGGTGATATGGTTTGGTTGCCGTCAAAAAATATCTCTATGAAGGTTGCGTCTCCAAAGTTCAAGCCAAGATTTATTGGATCTTATAGGATTTTGGAGATTCTTAACCCGGTTTCTTTTCGATTGGCTCTTCCAGTTAAGTTTAAGATCCATAACGTGTTTCATAAGTCTCTGTTAAAGAGGTTTGTTGAGCCAGTGGTTCCTATGGCGGCACCTCCTGACCCTGTGTTGGTTGAAGTTAATGTGGAATATGAGGTAGAGAAAATACTGGATTCTCATCTGGCTAGACAGAGACTCCAGTATTTGGTCAAGTGAAAGGGTTATGGCCAGGAGGACAATTCTTGGGTCTCTGCCTCTGACATTCATGCCGATAGATTGGCTCGTGTTTTTCACCAGGCCCTTCCAGATCGGCCTGGTGGCATGGATGAGGGTTCGGTGACCCCTCCTCAAGGGGGTGTACTGTTGTGAAATCATTTTCTGGTTTACCTCTGGCTTCTGGTGAGGGTGGTGGAGCTGGCTGTGTTGACAGAGGAGTCGTGAGTTCTCCATCCGGGCTCCCTATGGTGGTGACAGCAGGTAATGAAGCTGATCTAAATGGCAGAGACCTGCCACCTGAGGAGGAGGACTGTGAGTGGACATCAGGAGTCTCTGACTGGATTTAAGACAGCCGACTCCCTAATTTTGTGCTGGTGATTTTCCTGCCCTGAGGTTCTGGTTTCCAGTTTTGTTCCTGCCTTCTCAAGCTAAGTGTGCTCTGCTATTTTTTCACATGAGATTTGGTCTGGTTTACTCAGTTTTTGTGGTCAGCCAGCCCCTGCTGGGGCTGTGCTGAATTTCCATTCTTATGTCTCTGTTTATGCCAGTTTGCTTTTTGTCCCTGATCAGATTGGTCTCTTTTTTGCGCGGTCTTCAGAATATACCAGAGTGCTGATATAGGGAATCAAAGTCTAGCGACTTCAGGGTTTTGTTATCAGAAAGTGTTGGACATTTTTTGGCAGGGTTTTGTGCGTGATTGCAGACAGCATCTTTCCTGTCCTTTCTAGTTAGTGTGGGCTCCTTCGTTTGCTCAGCCTATTTTTCTATCTGTGTTTGTGTTTTCATCTTGTCTCACCGACAATACATGTTTGGGGGCTGATTATAGCTTTGGGGTCTGCTCTGGGGCAGTTTAGATGATCCATTTTCTTGCTTTAGGCTTATTTAGTTCTCCGGCTGTGACGAGGCGTCTAGGATCATCGTAGGTACGCTCCACAGCTACTGCTAGTTGTGTGGATAGGATCAGGGGTCTGCTATCTGCTTAGTTACCAACCTCTCTGGTTTTCTGGGGCTTAGCTTGTTTTTGTTTTTCCTCCTCGGTGACTCTTTCATAACATAAGTCCCAGGGCACATGGACAGGATAGTTCGTCATATGACAGAAAGGGGTTAAGTGCCACTGGTGGAATTATAACTGATAAGAGCATTCACCTGTCAACTAAAAATGAAACAAGGGCTGGATTGGGCCAGACTTCTCTACACCACTGAATGATAGCAGAGAAACATACTGTGTCTTTTTTGGGAAGTGTATTCCCCATGCACCTCTTCACACCCACACATGGGTATACACTTCCTGATTTTGGCTATTTGGTGTCATCCTTCTCCTCCTCATCCTCATAAACCACCAGACCACCACCACTAGAGCACGAGGGTGAACATGTTCCGTGATGCTACAGGCACTCTAGTTTTTTTAAAAGGGTGTTTATGATGCCCGTCAAAAAATTTAAAAAAATATATACCCCACAGGGGAAAATGTTTGTCAGCCCATACACTTAGTGTATGAGCTTTCCAAGTAAAAGAGACCCGTTCCTTTATAATGGGAACATTTTTTATGAGGTCTTCCTCCACCTCTCTTTCAAGGGCCATTGGAGTGCCTCCTAATTTTTGGCAGGCCTTGCATTCAATGCTTAGGCAAACATTATGGGAGACTAAATTAATGTTAAATATTCAAATTTTTATTAAATTAACATATAATAATTGTTAAAATTAGTATTTTTTATATTTAATATTATTTAAGCAGCTGAAAAATTAGCACAATGGTATAGAAACCCAAAAATTGATAAATATATATTAAACTACCATGCTATAAAATAAATATGCTAATCATCTATACATGGGGAACAGCATAATATAAATACCAGAATAAATACTGAGTGCGCAAAAATTAGGATAAATAAATTAATTACTAACACCTAATAAAATATAATTCATGCAAAACACAGTGCTGAATAACTAAATTATAATACAGTGTGTAACTGGATAATGATAGTGTAAATAAAATATGCAAATATTAATAAATTCAATACAATGTGCCACTGAAAAAAGTTCTTGTAGTGCTAATCCTAGAATAAAAAGTGAGTGTGTGGTCCTTTAAAAACTAATGCAAAGTGCTATAATAAATTTGATAAAAGTGCAGATAGTGCTAAAAATTAGTTGATCCAGTATATAGATATAAAGCACTGCAGCGTACTAAAATTAATGCTTGCAGTGCTAGTTGAACAGAATCTATTGAAAGTGCTTATAGTGCTTTGAAAATAGGTTATCTCAATGTGGGCCCACAGCCCTGAAGCATGCTAAATGAAAGCGCTTGCAGTGCTGTAAACATCCAAAAAAGACACAAAGTGCTGTAGCGCAATAAAGGCAGGCAGAATTGAATAAAACAGATCAAGGGTCTCATATCAAAAGTGAATTGTGCTCCAGTCCCTACTCACGTTTCGGCGCTTGCCTTCTTCCGGGGGGTGTGTGCAACAATGACAGGGAGTCATGAATATTTATAGGCTGATTGGCCAATCAGCGCTGGATAAATAACACACATTGGAATGAAGGGCGCATGCGCGGCCGCCTGAACCACCAGCCACATCCACCCAGCGTCACCATGACAACGCACACCAAAGCGCAGGCCGAAAGCGTGCTGCCATGGTTACAGACGTGGAATGAATGAGACCAGCGGCCGAGAAAGCCGCGCACGTGTACCACCACATGCATGAGACTTAGCCAAAGATAATAAATACAAATAAGAACAGAATGGATGACTGAAAAGAAGCATGGACTCACAATGAAAAAATATATATATATACAACATAGAATCATAGAATCATAGAATCATAGAATCGTAGAGTTGGAAGGGACCTCCTGGGCCATCTGGTCCAACCCCCTGCTCAAAGCAGGATTCGCTAAATCATCCCAGTCAGATGTCTGTCCAGCCTCTGTTTGAAGACTTCCATTGAAGGAGAACTCACCACTTCTCGTGGCAGCCTGTTCCACTCATTGATCACTCTAACTGTCAAAAAGTTTTTTCTAATATCTAATCTGTGTCTCCTCCCATTCAGTTTCATCCCATTGCTTCTAGTCTTTCCTTGTGCAAATGAGAATAAAGTTGATCCTTCTACAATGTGACAGCCCTTTAGATATTTGTAGACAGCTATTAAGTCTCCTCTCAGTCTTCTCTTTTGCAAACTAAACATTCCCAAATCCTGCAACCTTTCCTCATAAGACAGGGTTTGCAGACCGGTCACCATTCTGGTCGCTCTTTTCTGAACTTGCTCCAGTTTGTTGATGTCTTTTTTAAAATGTGGTGCCCAAAACTGGACACAATATTCCAGATGAGGTCTGACCAAAGAGGAGTAGAGGGAAATAATGACTTCACGTGATCTAGACTGTATGCTTCTGTTAATACATCCTAGAATTGCATTTGCCTTTTTTGCTGCTGCATCACACTGTTGACTCATATTCAGTCTGTGATCTATTAGTATACCCAGGTCTTTTTCACATGTGCTGTCACTTAGCCCTATTCCTCCCATTCTATATATGCTTTTTCCATTTTTATTGCCCAGATGTAGTACTTTGCATTTCTCCCTGTTAAAAACCATTCTGTTAGTTGCTGCCCACTTCTCCAGTTTATTTAAATCTTTTTGAATCCTCTCTCTCTCTTCTCTAGTATTAGCTATCCCTCCTAGCTTTGTGTCATCAGCAAATTTCATCAGTTTACCCTCAATTCCTTCATCTAAATCGTTGATAAAGATGTTGAACAATACAGGGCCCAGGACAGATAGATAAATAGATAATGACTAGTAGTATAGTGACTAGAGATGAGCGACTTTGCCTTTTTTCGGGTTTTTTCGGGTTTCACGAAACCCAACTTTCGCAAAAGTCAGGTTGAACAAAATCGGCCGATTATTGTGAAAAGTCGAAGTCTGACTGAAACATGAAACCCAATGCAAGTCAATGGGGAAGAAAAGTCGGCAGTGAGTGGAGGACAGGAAACACACCTAGAGTGCCCATTTTAATGCCAAAAACATCAATTCTTATTCCTTAAGCTTGTCAACCTTAATTTACTTTATAATAATTGTTAGGCATTGAAAACTGGGGGTTATTTGGCTAAAGTTGTGGGGGGGTAGTGCTGGCTCCAGATTTTCGTGGGCCCAGGGCCAAAGAGTGTCACTGGGCTCCTTTAACACATGACACAATTCATGATCCTTTGATACGGCAGAGAAATAGCGGTACAGTACAATGAAAAATACTTCAATTCCTACATCACATGACTGAAATCCATTTTAAATTCTCCAATAGCTCCAAAAACAGACAGTATATTCCTTCTTACAGTATTATGGCCACCGCATAGTGCGCCATACAGAGTAATGAGGCCCACACATTTCTCCATACAGAATCATTGGTCCCATATAATGTTCGATACAGTATATGATGAGCTCCACATAATGCTACAGTATATGTTGTTCACCATGGATGAAGCTCCAGTGTCTTATGGGCCCAAATAATGCTCCACATATAATGGGCCCCATTTCTAATGCTCCAGTGTATAATGGGCCCTGTAAATGCTGCTCCAGTGACTGATGTTCACCTTTGGAATGCTCCAGTGTATGGTGGGCCCCAGATATCATTCTCCAGAGTATCGTGCTCCCCAAAAATTGCTCCCAACTAGTGTTGAGCATTCCGATACCGCAAGTATCGGGTATCGGCCGATACTTGCTGTATCGGAATTCCGATACAGACTTCCGATATTTTTTCAATATCGGAAGTCGGCATCGGAATCGGAAGTTCAAAGTTGATTGACAGCCTGACGTCATCATGATGCGCGGTGTGTGCGCATCATGATGCGCCGTCATTTCGGGCCTTCCGGGGGTCTCTGCCAGCCTGCCGGGGGGCTGTGTGGACTGCCCGGGGTCTGTACCGGCCTGCCGGGGGGCTGTGCCGGCCTGCTGGGGGGCTGTGTGGACTGCCCGGGGTCTGTACCGGCCTGCCGGGGGGCTGTGCCGGCCTGCCGGTGGTCTGTGCACCCTGTGGGGGTCTGTACCGGCCTGCCGGGGGGCTGTGCCGGCCTGCCGGGGGGCTGTGCTGATGTCCGGGGGTCTGTGCAAGCATCGTCCGATGGGACTATAAGTCCCATCTGGCGATGCCTGCTACCATGACAGTGATTGACACATTAGCCAATGATGGGACAGTAGTAGTCCCATCATCCGGCTAATGTGTTAAATGTTAAAAAAAAAAAAAAAAAATACTACATACATACTACATACATACTACATGCATGCTACATACATACTACATGCTACATACATACTACATATATACTACATGCATGCTACATACATACTGCATGCTACATACATACTACATACATACCACATATACACTCACTGGCCACTTTATTAGGTACACCTGTCCAACTGTGTGTTAAGACTTAATTTCTAATCAAGACACTAAAAATGTCCTTAAGATCAATTTTTGGCACTTCAAACACAATAATACACTTAGGGGTAAAAAAGAATTCACTAATTATCCCCAAAAGAAGCGAACCAACACACCATATATATAAAAAATATTATTTAATTGAATATCAAAAATATTCCAATTTTAATAAAAATTACAGACTACATAATACCTTACTCATAACATACCCCAACGGGGAAAAATGCACAGACCATGAACACGGATAAATAATCCTTCTGTTAATAATCATAATATTCCTGTACAATTCATGGAATAAGGCAACAAGACCAATATTATAATAATCCTAAATAGGAATCAATCTAACCTTGCCGTTATAAGACGCCACTAAGTTTTATAGTATGCAATCATAAGTCTCACTCTAAATATAAAAATTCAGGGTAATAAGAAATCCTATGAGGTTATAGAGATACGACATAATACCAGCACCATATAAAGCCTTCATATCGACAAAATCGGGGAGGATTAATCTAACCCCGCTGTGAAAAGCACCGATACAACATGGGCTAAAATAAACTTAGGACACATAAAATGACAAGGTAGAAGAGCTATCAAACTGATAATTACCTTAGACCGGATTATGCAGGTGTAAATAATCCTGTGCACAGATCCCCGCGCCCCGACGCGCGTTTCGCCCTCTAGCTTCTTCCGGGAGAAGGTTAGATTGATTCCTATTTAGGATTATTATAATATTGGTCTTGTTGCCTTATTCCATGAATTGTACAGGAATATTATGATTATTAACAGAAGGATTATTTATCCGTGCTCATGGTCTGTGCATTTTTCCCCGTTGGGGTATGTTATGAGTAAGGTATTATGTAGTCTGTAATTTTTATTAAAATTGGAATATTTTTGATATTCAATAAAATAATATTTTTTATATATATGGTGTGTTGGTTCGCTTCTTTTGGGGATAATTAGTGAATTCTTTTTTACCCCTAAGTGTATTAATTTCTAATCAGCCAATCACATGGCGGCAACTCAGTGCATTTAGGCATGTAGACATGGTCAAGACAATCTCCTGCAGTTCAAACCGAGCATCAGTATGGGGAAGAAAGGTGATTTGAGTGCCTTTGAACGTGGCATGATTGTTGGTGCCAGAAGGGCTGGTCTGAGAATTTCAGAAACTGCTGATCTACTGGGATTTTCACGCACAACCATCTCTAGGGTTTACAGAGAATGGTCCGAAAAAGAAAAAAAATCCAGTGAGCGGCAGTTCTGTGGCCGGAAATGCCATGTTGATGCCAGAGGTCAGAGGAGAATGGGCAGACTGGTTCGAGCTGATAGAAAGGCAACAGTGACTCAAATTGCCACCCGTTACAACCAAGGTAGGCAGAAGAGCATCTCTGAACGCACAGTGCGTCGAACTTTGAGGCAGATGGGCTACAGCAGCAGAAGACCACACTGGGTACCACTCCTCTCAGCTAAGAACAGGAAACTGAGGCTACAATTTGCACAAGCTCATCGAAATTGGACAGTAGAAGATTGGAAAAACGTTGCCTGGTCTGATGAGTCTCGATTTCTGCTGCGACATTCGGATGGTAGGGTCAGAATTTGGCGTAAACAACATGAAAGCATGGATCCATCCTGCCTTGTATCAACGGTTCAGGCTGGTGGTGGTGGTGTCATGGTGTGGGGAATTTTTTCTGGGCACTCTTTGGGCCCCTTGGTACCAATTGAGCATCGTTGCAACGCCACAGCCTACCTGAGTATTGTTGCTGACCATGTCCATCCCTTTATGACCACAATGTACCCAACATCTGATGGCTACTTTCAGCAGGATAATGCGCCATGTCATAAAGCTCGAATCATCTCAGATTGGTTTCTTGAACATGACAATGAGTTTACTGTACTCAAATGGCCTCCTCAGTCACCAGATCTCATTCCAATAGAGCATCTTTGGGATGTGGTGGAACGGGAGATTCGCATCAGGGATGTGCAGCCGACAAATCTGCGCCAACTGTGTGATGCCATCATGTCAATATGGTCCAAAATCTCTGAGGAATGCTTCCAGCACCTTGTTGAATCTCTGCCACGAAGAATTGAGGCAGTTCTGAAGGCAAAAGGGGGTCCAACCCCTTACTAGCATGGTGTACCTAATAAAGTGGCCATGACATGGCATGATGCGTTTTTTTCATGCATTTGTGTGCGCAAAAAACGCACAGCAAAAAAACGCAAGTGTGAAAGTAGCCTAAGTCTCCTCGCTAAGGAATCCCTGTACTCTGGACTTCTCGTCGTCCACATCTTCCATCTCTCTGCACTTGGACTGTTTAGGCAGAGGGCGTACAGATGTGATGTCATCACGCTCTTTGACCAGAATGTCACTGTCAGGAAAACTGTTTGGTTTCTGAGGGCAGTATGGTTGCAAAGTTGAACCTTAAAGGAATGTCCAGAAGGGCACGACCAGGAGTGGAGCCTGCAGCTTAATTGGACTCAACACGGGCAACCTCAACCATGCCATCCACAAAAAAGCTGCACAGATTGCAAGCTTAATTCCGTTAACGAACGAGACTCAGGCATGCCCCCGCGGTCCACGTCCAGCTTACTAGAGGGACACGCGAGGCTCTGGCACGCAAGATCGGCCAATAACAGGTCTGTCATGCCCTTACATGTCCGGGGCTGCACGCGTACTACAATGAAAGGACCAGCGTGTATTGCTTACAGGTGCGGATAACACGCTTGAACCCCGTTAGTGATGGGATCTGGGATTACAATTCTTCCCCGCGAACAAGCATTTACCAGTAAGTGCAGGTCAACCGTAATTCTAGAATTAGGCCTAAACGGCATTCCAGAAAGAATGCGAAAAAATTAAGTGTCCAAACCACAGGTGCTGTAGCTTGCTTAACAGCTGGGCTCCTCTGCTGAGTAGCACACAGTTCTTACATAAACAGGCGGCATAGCTTGGTTCACGGGTGTCCAACTCTGCAGAGTAGCATACACAGTTACTAGGCCCAAAGTATTAAGTGGTGTAAATGCAGTCAAAAACTGGTTCTTTCATAAACAGGTGGCATAGCTCGGTTCACGGGTGGGCTCCTCTTCTGAGTAGCAGACACAGTTACTGGGCCCAAAAAGGATTTTCAGGACAATATGCGGTAAAAAATTATTAGAAACACAAATGGTGTAGCTCCTTAACAGGTGTACTACACAGCTGGCTACCAGACACCGCTACTATGCCCTAATTGAAAACCATTATTAATGTGAAAAAAAAGATACGCTTTTGTTTAACGAATCGATCTCGAACAGAAACTAGAACAGCCGAATTTTAATCAAAGTGTTGTAGTTCGACGAACGGATCTAACACCGCCCAAAACAGCTAGAATTTGAACTTGGCCAACAGTTCCACTCAAACACCACTCATCTGTAATCAGGAGGCAGACTCAGACGGTCTCAGGCACAGTATGGATTCAACAAGATTGCAGAAAGTTGAGAAAGGGTACAGTATCACCGGATAACAGGTATATATAGCATAGTTTAAACATTTAAAATCTCTGTGTTTATTTCCGGAGTCTGACAAAGACACTCACAGCCTCAGTATGGATTAGACAACAATCTAAAAAGTAGAAAAAAGGAAATGTTTTTGAAGCGTACACCAGTATACACTGTTGGGGTATTTTTAAATCTTCATATATATTTCTGTCTCAGTAAGACAGTCCAGACTCTCCGCAAGAGGAAACGAGATGGATAAAAGTACAGACATAAAGTCGGGAGATTGCAGAAATTTAGGAATTACTAATCAGGGGAAAAACTCCCGGGAGAATTCACAGAGGCGATGCAGACCCTCAATTACTTTGTGTGTGGAGACAGCGAAAACAGTTCTTTGTGAAGAAAGGGTTGCTGTATTGTAGTACCGTTGATCTCATCACCGTTACTCATCTCCATCAAATTTTGATCACAGGGAGAGATGTAGACATGGTCCTCACTGCCTATCCTGATCTGTCAGGTAACTTTGGAGTGAAAAAGACAGAAGCCACAGGCTGTAGGCAATTCTATTGGATTGGCATGAGAGGGCACATTTAAAATTGTGGGCAGGAATGTCACACGTCTGTGAGTAGGAAAACTGTGAAAGCTGATGATAAACCACCATTGCATCTCATTGTGAGTCGAAGTCCATAAGAAATAGAAGCCATTGATCATCTGAAGCTAGAGCCAGGCCAGCAGGACAGGGCATAGCTATGTCTTAACCATCATCTATCAGTTTACCAAATTTGTAGTGGCAGTCCCAGGGAAGGATTTGACAGCCCAGACTACACAGCGGAGGAGCAGGGAGAGGTAAATATTGCAAATGCTGGGGCCCTGCCCAAGCAAGGGGGCCCATTCGTGGGCGTCGGTACTGGCACTGGGCCCCTCATAGTACGCTGGTGTGTCTGACGGCAGGTGTGCACCCCCACCGTCAGAGACACTTGATTGCACTATGAGGGACCCTGTGCCAGTGCCGGTGCCCAATTTGTTTTTTATTCATTTCATTGTGCATTCAGTGCATATATGGGTGTGACCGCCCTCTTTCTGAGCTGGGAAAGCCATCCAGTCTGGCCTAAGCTGTTACAAGTGGTTCAGCCGCTCGACCCTTATTCACATTCACGCCACTTGGCAAGTGAAAAGGTTTTAAATACTAGAGTAGGGACTAGAGTTGAGCGATACCATCCGATACTTCAAAGTATCGGATCGGAATGGATCGGCCGATCTTTAAAAAAAGTATCGGTATCGCCGATTCCGATACCGGAAGTCCCATTCAAGTCTATGGGACTTCCGGTATCGGAATAAGAAAAACCCTGTTTTTGCCTTGTACAGCCTCTCTGGGGTCTGTACGGGCCTTTCGGGGGGCTGTGCCGGCCTGCCAGGGGGTCTGTGCAGGCTCCGGTGGTCTGTGCCGGCCTGCCGGGGGGCTGTGCCGGCCTGCCGGTGGTCTGTGCAGGCTCCGGTGGGCTGTGCCGGCCTGCCGGGGGGCTGTGCCGGCCTGCCGGGGGGCTGTGCAGGCTCCGGTGGGCTGTGCCGGCCTGCCGGGGGGCTGTGCCGGCCTGCCGGTGGTCTGTGCAGGCTTCGGGGGTCTGTGCAGGCATCGTCCGATGGGACTACAAGTCCCATCGGGCGATGCCTGCTACCATGACAGTGATTGACACATTAGCCAATGATGGGACAGTAGAAGTCCCATCATCCGGCTAATGTGTTGAATGTAAAAAAAAAAAAAAAAAAATTACATGCTACATACATGCTACATACATACAACATGCATACTACATACATGCTACATTCATACTACATACTACATACATGCTACATTCATACTACATAAATACTACATGCAACATACATACTACATATATACTACATACATACTACATGCATGCTACATACATACTGCATGCTACATACATACTACATGCTACATACATACCACATATATACTACATACATACAATACATTCATACAATACATACATAGACATACAGTACATATAACATAGAGTAACATACTTACCAATACTTGTCACATTGTTCCCCGAAGCCATTGTCTTTTCCGGAATAAATATTAACATAACAAACCACAAAAATACTCACCCACGATCCGAAGCAGTCCACGAGTGTGTCCCACGACGATCTTGGGTAGAGAACTGCAGCATCAGATGATGCTGCCGTTCTCTACGGGCTGCAGGAATCCAATGACGGAAGGTAGGTATCCTTCCGCACTGTATTCCTCCGCCACTTAAAAAAAAAAAAAGTCCCTAGTCTCACTTTATGCCATTGCTGCGTGGGAAATTCCCACACAGCAATGGCATAAAGTGAGACTAGGGACTTTTTTTTTTTTTAAGTGGCGGAGGAATACAGTGCGGAAGGATACCTACCTTCCGTCATTGGATTCCTGCAGCCCGTAGAGAACGGCAGCATAATCTGATGCTGCAGTTCTCTACCCAAGATCGTCGTGGGACACACTCGTGGACTGCTTCGGATCGTGGGTGAGTATTTTTGTGGTTTGTTATGTTAATATTTATTCCGGAAAAGACAATGGCTTCGGGGAACAATGTGACAAGTATTGGTAAGTATGTTACTCTATGTTATATGTACTGTATGTCTATGTATGTATTGTATGAATGTATTGTATGTATGTAGTATATATGTGGTATGTATGTAGCATGTAGTATGTATGTAGTATGTATGTAGCATGCATGTAGCATGAGTATGTATGTAGCATGCATGTAGTATATATGTAGTATGTATGTAGCATGCATGTAGTATATATGTAGTATGTATGTAGCATGCATGTAGTATATATGTAGTATGTATGTAGCATGTAGCATGTATGTAGTATGTATGTAGCATGTAGCATGTATGTAGTATATATGTGGTATGTATGTAGCATGTAGTATGTATGTAGTATGTATGTAGTATGCATGTAGCATGCAGTATGTATGTAGCATGCATGTAGTATATATGTAGTATGTATGTAGCATGCATGTAGTATATATGTAGTATGTATGTAGCATGTAGCATGTATGTAGTATGTATGTAGCATGTATGTAGCATGCATGTAGCATGCATGTAGTATGTATGTAGTATGTATGTAGTATGTATGTAGCATGCAGTATGTAGCATGTATGTAGCATGTATGTAGTATGTATGTAGTATATATGTAGTATGTATGTAGCATGTAGTATGTACTGTATGTAGCATGTAGTATGTATGTAGCATGTAGTATGTATGTAGCATGCATGTAGTATATATGTAGTATGTATGTAGCATGTAGTATGTATGTAGCATGCATGTAGTATATATGTAGTATGTATGTAGCATGTAGTATGTATGTAGCATGCATGTAGTATGTATGTAGTATGTATGTAGTATTTTATTTATTTATTTTTTTTAACATTTAACACATTAGCCGGATGATGGGAATACTACTGTCCCATCATTGGCTAATGTGTCAATCACTGTCATGGTAGCAGGCATCGCCAGATGGGACTTGTAGTCCCATCGGACGATGCTTGCACAGACCCCCGGACATCAGCACAGCCCCCCGGCAGGCCGGCACAGCCCCCCGGCAGGCCGGTACAGACCCCCACAGGGTGCACAGACCACCGGCAGGCCGGCACAGCCCCCCGGCAGGCCGGTACAGACCCCCACAGGGTGCACAGACCACCGGCAGGCCGGCACAGCCCCCCGGCAGGCCGGTACAGACCCCGGGCAGTCCACACAGCCCCCGGCAGGCTGGCAGAGACCCCCGGAAGGCCCGAAATGACGGCGCATTATGATGCGCACACACCGCGCATCATGATGACGTCAGGCTGTCAATCAACTTTGAATTTCCGATTCCGATGCCGAATTCCGATATTGAAAAAATATCGGAATTCGGTATCGGAATTCCGATACAGCAAGTATCGGCCGATACCCGATACTTGCGGTATCGGAATGCTCAACACTAGTAGGGACTGTCCCACAAGGTTTGCCGTGACGTGGCGGGATGGCTTGTTCATTATTTTGATCAAAATTATGTTTACTAAATACCCTTATTATTATTATTACCTTTATGCATTATTTGCAGTATATTTTTTACTTTTAGTTCAGGATATTTGTGTTTTTTGCTTTTTGTTTTCTCTGGTTAATGGTCATGTGTTAATATGCACTTACATTGTGCATACACATTAACTTACTTTTCTCAGTTCAGATTTGTTTTTTATTCATTTCATTGTGCATTCAGTGCATATATGGGTGTGACCGCCCTTTTTCTGAGCTGGGAAAGCCATCCAGTCTGGCCTAAGCTGTTACTAGTGGTTCAGCCACTCGATCCTTATTCACATTCACGTCACTTGGCAAGTGAAAAGGTTTTAAATACTAGAGTAGGGACTGTCCCACAAGGGTTGCCGTGACGTGGCGGGATGGCTTGTTCATTATTTTGATCAAAATTATGTTTACTAAATACCCTTATTATTATTATTACCTTTATGCATTATTTGCAGTATATTTTTTACTTTTAGTTCAGGATATTTGTGTTTTTTGCTTTTTGTTTTCTCTGGTTAATGGTCATGTGTTAATATGCACTTACATTGTGCATACACATTAACTTACTTTTCTCAGTTCAGATTTGTTTTTTATTCATTTCATTGTGCATTCAGTGCATATATGGGTGTGACCGCCCTCTTTCTGAGCTGGGAAAGCCATCCAGTCTGGCCTAAGCTGTTACAAGTGGTTCAGCCGCTCGACCCTTATTCACATTCACGCCACTTGGCAAGTGAAAAGGTTTTAAATACTAGAGTAGGGACTGTCCCACAAGGGTTGCCGTGACGTGGCGGGATGGCTTGTTCATTATTTTGATCAAAATTATGTTTACTAAATACCCTTATTATTATTATTACCTTTATGCATTATTTACAGTATATTTTTTACTTTTAGTTCAGGATATTTGTGTTTTTTGCTTTTTGTTTTCTCTGGTTAATGGTCATGTGTTAATATGCACTTACATTGTGCATACACATTAACTTACTTTTCTCAGTTCAGATTTGTTTTTTATTCATTTCATTGTGCATTCAGTGCATATATGGGTGTGACCGCCCTCTTTCTGAGCTGGGAAAGCCATCCAGTCTGGCCTAAGCTGTTACAAGTGGTTCAGCCGCTCGACCCTTATTCACATTCACGCCACTTGGCAAGTGAAAAGGTTTTAAATACTAGAGTAGGGACTGTCCCACAAGGGTTGCCGTGACGTGGCGGGATGGCTTGTTCATTATTTTGATCAAAATTATGTTTACTAAATACCCTTATTATTATTATTACCTTTATGCAATATTTGCAGTATATTTTTTACTTTTAGTTCAGGATATTTGTGTTTTTTGCTTTTTGTTTTCTCTGGTTAATGGTCATGTGTTAATATGCACTTACATTGTGCATACACATTAACTTACTTTTCTCAGTTCAGATTTGTTTTTTATTCATTTCATTGTGCATTCAGTGCATATATGGGTGTGACCGCCCTCTTTCTGAGCTGGGAAAGCCATCCAGTCTGGCCTAAGCTGTTACAAGTGGTTCAGCCGCTCGACCCTTATTCACATTCACGCCACTTGGCAAGTGAAAAGGTTTTAAATACTAGAGTAGGGACTGTCCCACAAGGGTTGCCGTGACGTGGCGGGATGGCTTGTTCATTATTTTGATCAAAATTATGTTTACTAAATACCCTTATTATTATTATTACCTTTATGCAATATTTGCAGTATATTTTTTACTTTTAGTTCAGGATATTTGTGTTTTTTGCTTTTTGTTTTCTATAGTACGCTGGTGTGTCTGACGGCGGGTGTGCACCCCCACCGTCAGAGACACTTGATTGCACTATGAGGGACCCTGTGCCAGTGCCGGTGCCCAAGAGTCGGCCCACCCACCTGTCCAGGGCAATGGCACTTGCACGGTTGCATGCGCTAGGTGGTGACCCCGGCCATGGGGGAGGGAGGCAGCCCAGTTAGGGAGGTTTAAAAAATGGCATATGTTGATGTTGGACATTCAGCAGCTGCAAATGGAGGAATTGGAGAAGTCCGAGGAAGAGGAGGACAAAAGCGAGCCATTTTTCTGGCAACCTATGTGTCATCAGGGGAAGGTGGGACAAAATCCTTTGAAACCCATGCATGATTCATTTTAATGAAGGCTAGATTATCAACATTTTGGGTCGACAGACGGGTCCTTTTTTCTGTCAGGATTGAGCCAGCAGCACTGAAGACTCTTTCCGATAGCACACTAGCAGCAGGGCAAGCGAGCTCCTGTAAGGCATATTGTGACAATTCAGGCCAGGCGTCCAGTTTAGAGGTCCAATAGTCAAAGGGGAATGACTTGTGAGGGAGAACATCGATATGGGAGGAGAAGTAGTTTGTAACCATAGTTGACAACTGCTGTCTCCTGTCACTTTCAATCGATGCAGTATTACCAGTCGTGTGAGCGGGACTTGAAAAATCAGTCCACAACATGGTCATGAAACCCCTGTCTCCAACGCCACTTCTGATGTGTGCACCACGAACACCTCTTCCATGTTGCCCCCTAAGGCTCGTTGGAGAACCATCACGGCTGCTGTGTGCTGGGAATGCCTCAAACAAACGGTTTACCAGAGTTGCTTGTTTGCTAGCCAATTGTCATGGTTTGACCAGGGTTCTTGCCCTGCACTCACAGGGTTAAGTGTTCGTGGCTTCTTTCTGGATCTGGGAGGGGTATTTATACTCACTCTTTACCAGGGTTCTCTGTCAGCTATACTGTTGTTCTGGTGTGTCTGACCCCTGGTGTGCGTGTATTCTGCGTTGCTTGTTTGCTTCCCGTGTATGACCCGGTCCGTTCCCTCACTCTGTACTCCATTTCTCGTTTTGGCACTATTGTCTTTTCCTCCTGGCTTGGCTATCATTACTCCGTTACAGTTTTTCCCTATTGTACCGTCTATTGCCCGTTCTGGTTTTCTGATCTATTGCTACGTCTTGACTATCCATTCTGTCTAACCCTTTGGTACTGTATTGCTATCTCGTGATTTGACCCGGCTTGATCTGGTTTCTGTCTCTGTCTATGCCCCTTGGTTACATTGTCCAGTAGTTACCTTTCTAGGAGTTTCCCTGCAGCTCCTGGCTCTGTGGTGCTGAGGCCACGCCCCCAGCAGTCACATGCTTCAGGTCCTGTGAGCTTGGAGCATGCATTGTCACCACTGAGACCTCGCTCCGCAGGTATCTTTGTGCACAGTCTTTGTACTCAGGACACGCGCACTGGCTCAGTCACCCCAGTAAAATCTGTGTCAGTGTCGTCTGTCGATCTGGAAGGTATTCCGGAGTACCTGAAAGATTTTGAAGATGTATTTTCTGAAGGTGAGGCTGAGGCGCTACCACCACATAGACCCTTTGATTGTGCCATTAATCTAGTCCCTGGAGCCAAGATAACCAAGGCTCGCCTGTTCAATTTGTCCGGGCCCGAGCGTCTAGCCATGAAGGAGTACATTACCAAGAGTCTCCGCAAAGGGCATATTAGGCCTTCTGTTTCACCTGTGGCGGCGGGCTTCTTTTTTGTTAAGAAAAAAGATGGTGGTTTGCGGCCGTGCCTCGACTTTCGGGAATTAAACAAAATTACTGTGAAAAATACATACCCTCTCCCCCTAATTCCTGATCTATGTAACCAACTCACCGAGGCCATGTGGTTCTCTAAACTGGATTTACGTGAGGCATACAAACTTATAAGAGTCCGGGAAGGGGACGAATGGAAAACAGCATTCCTTACGACTGAAGGGCTGTTCAAAAGCTTGGTTATGCTCTTTGGTCTCACCAACGCTCCTGCTGTTTTTCAGAATTTTATTAATGTAATTTTCTCTGATTTAATTGGTCATTTTGTGGTCATCTATTTGGATGACATTCTGGTGTACTCGGTGGACAGACAATCTCACTTGCACCATTTGCGGATGGTTCTCCTGAGACTGAGGGAGAATCATTTGTATGCCAAGTTGGAAAAATGCTCATTTTTCATGCAAGAAGTATCCTTTCTGGGGTTGATTGTGTTAGGGGAGGGGTTCCGCACGGATTCTAAGAAGGTCCAGGCTGTAACAGATTGGGTGCAGCCTCATGACTTGAAAGGGTTGCAGCGATTTTTAGGCTTTGCTAACTTTTATAGGAAATTTATTAAGGGCTTCTCGCAGGTGGTAAAGCCTCTAACGGACCTCACTCTCAAGGGAGCTGATGTAAAAAATTGGTCTGTAGCTGCAAAAAATTATTTCATGACTTAAAAAAGTGTTTTTCTTCAGCCCCTGTATTGGTACAACCTGACTCGTCAAGACCTTTTATCGTGGAGGTTGACGCCTCGGAAGTAGGGGTGGGGGCAGTTTTGTCTCAGGGCCCTCCTACCCTTACTAATCTGAGGCCTTGCGCCTTCTTCTCTAAAAAATTTTCCTCTACTGAGAGAAATTACTATGTCGGCAATAGAGAGTTGTTGGCTGTAAAGTTGGCTTTTGAAGAATGGAGGCATTTCCTGGAGGGGGCTATTCATCCCATTACAGTCATTACTGATCACAAAAATTTGGCCTATACCGAGTCTGCCAAGAGATTGACCCCCAGACAGGCTCGGTGGGCACTTTTTTTTTCTCAATTTCAGTTTACCATCACATTCCGCCCGGGATCTAAAAACATCAAGGCTGATGCCTTATCCCGAAGCTTTGATTCGGTGTCCCCTCCAGAACCTCCCTACTCCATTCTTCAGCCAGGAGTAGTGGTGGCCGAAATCTCATCTGAGTTACAGAGAGGGATTTTGGAGGCTCAGGCTCTGGCTCCGGGTGGTAAACCCCAGGTAAATTGTTTGTACCGGAACGTTTCCGTCTCGGACTTTTGCAGGAATTTCACGATTCTATGTTGAGTGCTCACTATGGGATTACAGCTACCCAGGGGGCAATTGCAAGTGGTTTTTGGTGGCCCTCTATGGTAACAGATATTAAAAGTTTGTGACTGCATGTGGGGTGTGAGCTCATTCTAAAAGTTTTCAGGTCCGGCCGGCCGGGGAGTTGGTGCCTTTGCCAATTCCGGATAGACTATGGACACATTTGTCCATGGATTTTATCACAAATCTTCCTCCTTCCAGGGGCAACTCGGTGATATGTGTGGTGGTGGATAGGTTTTCAAAACAAGCCCAGTTTGTACCTCTCCCCGCATTACCATCTGCTGAAACCCTGGCCTGTTTATTTATGCAGCATATAATTCGGTTGCATGGGGTGCCTATGAATGTAGTGTCAGACAGAGGGGTACAGTTTCTAGCCAGGTTCTGTACGGCTTTTTGCAAAAAGCTGGGGATTATATTGTCCTTCTCCTCTGCCTACTACCCAGAGTCTAATGGACAGAGGGAGCGCACGAACCAATCGTTGGAGCAGATTCTGAGTTGCTTGGCCTCTTCCAGGCAGGAGGACTGGTGTGAGGTATTGCCCATGGCAGAGTTTGCATTCAACGATCGTGTGAGTCAATCTACTGGGAAGTCTCCCTTTCAGATCAACTATGGGTTTTAACCCACATTTTGGAGAGTTTTCCCGCATGGATTCAGGTTGTCCTGGAGCTGAGGGTGCAACACAACATCTTAGAATTCTTTGGAGGGAGGTTCAGAGGAATATTTCCAAGGCCCAGGAAAACTATAAGCGATTTGCTGACAGGAGGAGGGGGTCAGGTCCAGCATTTGCAGTAGGGGAGAAGGTGTGGCTATCCATCCGCAATATCAAGCTTAAGATACCATCTATAAAGCTGGGCCCCAAGTTTATTGGCCCATAAAAAGTTGTGGAGGTTGTTAACTCAGTAGCCTACCGACTGCAGCTGCCCACCTCCTTTAAAATTTCTGATGTCTTCCACAGGTCCCTGTTAAAGCCTGTGTGGACGGTGAGAGAGGATCCCTCATCAAATGCTCTGCCAGTGCTGGTAGAGGAGCAGCTGGAGTATGAAGTAGGGCGCATTGTCGACTCCCGGAGACTCCAGCATCTGATACACTGGAAGGGGTACTCTCTGAAGGATCGGTCATGGGTTCTGGCCAATTCGGTGCATGCCGATCGTCTGGTGCGGGCTTTCCACGCCAGATACCCAGACAAGCCTGGGGGTCCAGTGGCCCCCCATTAAGAGGGGAGTACTGTCATGGTTTCAACAGGGTTCTTGCCCTGCACTAACCGGGGTTAAGTGTTCGTGGCCTCTTTCTGGATCTGGGAGGGGTATTTATACTCACTCTTTACCAGAGTTCTCTGTTGTGAGTTCATTTTCCCCTTCACCATTGAGGTCTGATGAACTCCCTCTTCTGGTGAAGGAAGGTAGTGAGGCTGATTACCAAGCACCTGTGCAGGATGATGATGACTGGGTGACTGGAATTGCTGACTGGATATAAGGCAGCCGACGCCATTTTGCCTTGCTGGTGATCTCTCTGAGGGATTCTAGGAGACCAGTCTGTTTTCTGCTCCTCAAAAGCTAAGTTTTCTGCTCTGCTTTTTGCATTTGTGTTTTGGTTTTGTTTTGCCTTGTTTTTCTGGATTTCTGCCATTCCCTGCTGGGGTGAGCTGAATTCCTTTTTGCTCTGTCTTCAGAAAATACCTGAGTACTGATATAGTCTTTTTGAAGCCTAGCATCTTCAGGGCTTTTTTCCCTATCAGTCTGTTGGCTCTTGTTTTGATAGGGTTTTGGCGGATTGCAGACAGCAGCTGAGACATTTGCTCAGCCTATCTTTCTATCTGTGTGAGTGTTTTTTCATCTTGCTTCACCATCATTATATGTTGGGGGCTGCCTATTGCTTTGGGGTCTGCTATGGGGCAGTTTAGATTTCCCTTGCTGTCTTTAGGTTATTTAGTTCTCTGGCTGTGATTGAGGGGTCTAGGGCACCGTAGGAACCCCCCATGGCTACTGCTAGTTGTTGTTGATAGGTTCAGGGGTCTGCAATCCGATAGCTGCCAACTTCTCTGGTTTTCTGGACTTAGCTAGTATTTCTGTTTTTGCCTCCTACGGTGACTCATTCATAACAGAGGCAAAAAATAACCGGTAGGGCATCATCTCTAACAAGATTAGTTTGGCAATGTGGGCGTTCAAACCCAGTGTATGCGGATGAGAGGATGAATACTTTCTTGTCCTACTCATAGTGTCTGGTAGGGTGAGCTGGACTTGAGAGCTGCATATGGTGGAACTAGCAGTGGACATGGCGGACTGAGAGAGGGTTGATGATGGTGATGGAGTTGGTGTTCTTTCTGATGGCCTAGATTCAGTCTTTCATAGCAATAACATTGCGATTCCCTGACTGCTTTGGCCTTGCGACGACACCTGAACATTTGCTGCTGGTGGTGTGCTAACCGGTGGGCTTACAGTGGGGGAAACGATGTAGCGTTGCTGACTACCTTCATTGGGAGAAGTTGCACATGTGGTACATGAGGTTTGGTAGTCCGTCCATGCTTGCAAGTGCATGGTGGTTAAATATCTAAGCATGTAACTGGTATTCAAATTTCTCAGATTTTTCCCTCGGCTAAAGGTCTCTGCGCACTTCTTACAGATAACCTTTGCCTGATCATTAGGATTTTGCACTCTTCCTACTATGGAAGACATTTTGAGGCCTTGCACGCTGTGCTAATTTGCCCGTCTGGCCCAGAGGTCCTGCAACTCTTTTGGTTTTTGTAACCCGTTTTTGGACTGCTCCGGGCCTGCCAGATAACAGCTGTTGCGATATCGATGCCTGCTGCGGATGCTCCTCCTCCTCTTCTGAGCTATTGGCAGCGGCACCCTCTTCCCCCAATGGATGCCAATCTGGGTCAACAACTGGGTCATCCATCACCTCCTCTTCAATGTCATGTGCAACTTTCTCTGTGTCACCATGTAAGGTGGTATAGTATGCGGGAAGGGGCACCTGAGTTTCATCAGGATCAGATTCTGGCTCAGTACACTGCGAGGACAATGTAGTGCTCTGAGTGAATGTACCAGCAGATAAATCTAGCAGTGGCTGTGCATCAGTGCACTCCATGTCAGATTCTTCTTGGACTGGGTAATTCATGATTTGACTTGATAACCCAGACATGGTATGTGAAAAGAGCTCCATGGAGTAATCTGTAGTGTGGCCTGCCGCATCCTTTACTTTTGGTAGGGGTGAAGGACACAACGAAAGGTGTGGTTCCTGACCATGCGCCTCCAATGACGACTCAGTGCTTTTATTTTTTGAAAGTTCAGAAGAGGAGGCGATAGAGCTGGAGGCTGTGTCAGCAATGTAAGCAAAAACTTGTTCCTGAAGCTCCGGCTTTAAAAGTGGTTTACCTACTCCCAGAAAAAGGAGCCTTCGAGGCCTTGTGGAGCCAGACGATGACGCAGGCTCATCACCTCCTGCATTAGGTGCTATTATGCTTTTGCCACTACCAGCAGATCCACCACCACCACCAACACCATCATTACCAGCTGGCAACCCCTGCCCACTTCCACGACCTCTTCCAACACACTTCCTCATTTTTGGGAAAATGTACCCAAAATACCACCAGCAATATGGTACTGTAAAACAAGGTATAAGGTGTATATAGTATTGGGAAGAATTTGAATCTCCCTACAGACTTGAGGACACTGAACTATTATCTCAGGCCCAGTGTAGATTACACCTCAATATAACAGGCTGAAATTGGGTGGTGTATAAAATGTCTATATAGTATTGGGGAGAATTTGAATCTCCCTACAGACTTGAGGACACTGAACTATTATCTCAGGCCCAGTGTAGATTACACCTCAATATAACAGGCTGAAATTGGGTGATGTATAAAATGTCTATATAGGACTGGGGAGAATTTGAATCTCCCTACAGACTTGAGGACACTGAACTATTATCTCAGGCCCAGTGTAGATTACACCTCAATATAACAGGCTGAAATTGGATGGTGTATAAAATATCTATATAGGACTGGGGAGAATTTGAATCTCCCTAGAGATTTTAGCAAGCTGGCAATAATGCTCTCAGTCCCAAGTATGGCAGCAGGCAGCCTAATAAGCAGGACTGCTGCACACAAAAGTGTGGAAAAATGAACGCTTGGTAACTGGGCAAAAAAGAGGATGAAAATTATTTTTGCTTTTAAAAAAGCAGCTTGCACAGCAGTGTGCAAAACAACAGTAATGCAGCTATCAGGGAGCCTTATAAGGCAGCCTAATAACCAACAGAGATGAATGCACCAAAATATAGCCTCCCCTTGCACTGCACACTAACTGGTGTGCTGTACAGGCAAAATCACTAGCAGCAGAAGCAGTTTTTTGTATCTTCTTCCCTGCCTAATGCTCTCCCTACAGAATCAGCAGCAGCAGCAGCTCTCCCTATTCTGAGATCAGCAGAAGTAAGATGGCGGTCGGCGTGCACGCCCTTTTATAGCCCCTGTTGTTGTGAGTTCATTTTTCCCTTCACAATTGAGGTCTGATGAACTCCCTCCTCTGGTGAAGGAAGGTAGTGAGGCTGATTATCAAACACCTGGGCAGCTAGATGATGACTGGGTGGCTGGAATTGAGTACTGGATATAAGGCTGCCAACGCCCTTCTTCCTAGCTGGTGATTTTCCTGCTGGATTCTTGGAAACCAGTCTGATTCCTGCATCTCAAAGCTAAGTTTTTCTGCTCTGCTTTGTACTCTCCAATTTTGTTTTTGTTTTGCCTTGTTTTTTGGGAGTTCTGCCATCCCCGGCCGGGGGTGAGCTGAATTCCATTTTTGTCTCTGATCTGTTGATCTTTTGCTCTATCTTCAGAATATACCTGAGTGCTGATATAGTCTTTTGAAGCCTAGCGACTTCAGGGCCTGTTTTTCCTATCAGTCGGTTGGCTCATTTTGATAGGGTTTTTGCGGATGGCAGACAGCAGCTTTCCTATCCTGTCCTATGTAGTTAGCTTGGGCCCCATCATTTGCTCAACCTATCTTTCTATCTGTGTTAGTGTTTTCATCTTGCTTCACCGTCATTATATGTTGGGGCCTGCCTATTGCTTTGGGGTCTGCTCTGGGGCAGTTTAGTTTTTCCCCTTTCTGTCTTTAGGCTATCTAGTTCTCCGGCTGTGATTGAGGGGTCTAGGGCACCGTAGGAACCCCCCACGGCTACTGCTAGTTGTTGTGGATAGGTCCAGGGGTCTGCAATCCGATAGCTGCCAACCTCTCTGGTTTTTCTGGACTTAGCTGGTATTTTGTTTTTTCCTCCTTCGGTGACTCATCATAACACCCTGTGACGCCACACAAAGCAAGCCAATCACTTGCATGCCCATCTCAAAGATGGTGGTGACCGCTGCCTATGTTATCGCGTTGCCCACAGTGTGCGTCCTCCATCATTGGCTGAAAAAGGGTGCTGGAAGCATCTTTTGAAACGTGACTTTGGCACCATGGTCGCCGACCTCGTGGCCGACCTCACGCTATGGTCGGGTTTCGTTTCATGAAACCCGACTTTTGAAATTGACCGACCCGTTTTGCTCAACTCTAATAGTGACATGATAACTCATAATTAGTGTTGAGCATTCCGATACTGCAAATATCGGGTATCGGCCGATTTTCGCTGTATCGGAGTTCTGATACTGAGTTCCGATATTTTTACAATATCGAATACCGGAATTGGAAGTTCCCATAATGCAATGAGCCAGTTGTGTTAGCCATGTTAACTAATGGCATGGCTGTAATTGGCTGCTGAAATGATGTCATCATGATGCGCGGTCTGTGCGGGCCTGCCGAGGGTCTGTGCAGGCCTGTCAGGGGTCTGTACGGGCCTGCCGGGGGTCTGTGCGGGCTGCCGGAGGTCTGTGCGGACCTGCTGGGGGTCTGTGCAGGCTGCCGGGCGTCTGTACGGGCCTGCCGGGGGTCTGTGTGGGCTGCCGGGGGTCTGTGCGGGCCTGCCAGGGGTCTGTGCTGGCTGCCAGGAGTCTGTGCGGGCCTGCCGGGGGTCAGTACGGGCCTGCCGGGGGTCTGTGCGGGCTGTTGGGGGTCTGTGCAGGCCTGGCGGTGGTCTGTGCGGGCTGCCGGGGGTCTGTGCGCGCCTGCCGGGGATCTGTGCAGGCTGCCGGGGGTCTGTGCGGGCCTGCCGGGGGTCTGTGCGGGCTGCCGGGGGTCTGTACGGGCCTGCCGGGGGTCTGTGCGGGCTGCCGGGGGTCTGTGCGGGCCTGTCGGGGTCTGTGCGGGCTGCCGGGGGTCTGTACGGGCCTGCTGGGGGTCTGTGCAGGCTGCCGGGGGTCTGTGCAGGCTGCCGGGGGTCTGTGCGAGCCTGCCGGGGGTCTGTACGGGCCTGCCGGGGGTCTGTGCGGGCTGTCGGGGGTTTGTGCGGGCCTACCGGGGGTTGTGTGTGTGTGCAGGCATCGTCCGATGGGACTACAAGTCCCATCGGGCTATGCCTGCTACAATGACAGTGAGTTGTACTCCCATCAGTCGATGCCTCTGTGACCCATGGTAAACTTTTTATCATCTGTCACAGCTACTGTCTCACACTGTCATCTGACAGCATCGTAACCGCAGCTCTCTGACTGGCAGCAATAATCTTACCGTCGATCAGAGGCAGTGTTTGGGCCATCTAGTGATCTGAGGGGGGACTGGGTTCAGATTCGGTTACTGTTCTGGTACCCAAACCAAACTTTTTTTAAATATTCAGCCGAACCCATTGGACCCGAACATCGAGGGGTTCATCCATCATTATTTACAATATAAAACATTAATGTAATCCCCAACTTTGGGGCTTTACAGCAATACCAAACAAAAAGTGAGGTTAAATGTTTTTGCTAAGTAACTAAAGACAGCTGGGGAGAGGGAGTGAAGGAACTGTGAGTGAATATGGTCATTAGTGCATGTAGTTGCACGAGAAAAGAACAACCTGGATATTTTTTATTCTGTAACTAGGTTAAAAGCTAATATGGAGCTGAACTAAGTGTGGTAGGGAAGGTGATATTTGCTTTTTGTGTTTAGGGGATGGAGTGATAATTTTTCATTGAATGTTATCAGTTTTTTCTTGAAAGAAGTGACCAGATCTTTACCGTTGAAATTGGTGATGGGAGCTTGAACTTTAAAGTTAAAAAGGGGAGAAAAATGGAAAAAAGGTTATTTTGGAGCATTGGACAGTTGTTATTTCATTATTAAATGTTATTAATAATAAAAATGAAAACAACAGTCTAACAGTGCTGTTGCAGAAGCCAAACTGAAAATTGAACTAATTATGTACTTAACAATATCCCTTAAAATATTTTTCTCATTTCTATAAGCCACCAATTAAACAAATCTACAATAATTACAATGTACACTGAAAATCCTGTAATCATTTGCACTTTGAATTTAGACACACACCAAAAAAGAAAAAGAAACATATTCACGAAGGTGCCCAACTGATTTAGGTCTTTTGAGAACAACAAAGAGAAATAAAAAAAATAACACAAATTACAGCTGAAACAAATCATCAGCATCACTGTTTTCAAATTATTACATTTCTGGGGAATTTCATTCAGTTACATGAAACAAGAAGATGCCAGGTTCAATGGAGCTTTGATAGTCAGGTTATGTTAATAATAGCGACTCATGTAAAATGCATAAGGTATACCTTACAGATGAAGAAGATTGCTCATAATTATTCTGCTTGCTAGGAGTATAGGTCTTTCTGAACTGATACATAAAGGCCTTTTACATTCTGGCCTAATTACTTATAGACAGTTGAGCACAAAATTACTTTCATCTGTCTGGATATACGGGGACACAGATTAGAGCAATTCCTTCTTACACAGCTGCTTGGCTTGTAAACTGGAAAAACACATTGCTCCTGATTGAATAAAGTAAATTTCCTTGTAATTATATCACTAAATGCAAGTTTGTATTAATATCATTACTGTATATAGTCTAATACATAAATATACACAAAACTTTTTTTAACATATTAAAACTACTTCTCATTAATCCTCAAAAACTATAATATTTCAAAACAAACATAACACTATTAACATAGGCTATGTGGGTGGAATATGTTGGAATTTGATGAAAGAAAAAGCTATTACTTAAAAGAATAGTCAACCCTAGGAGTATAAATTTAGCATACATTTCTCGTGTATAGTCAGACTGACTGGTGCCCTCAGTTTGCCTCACACTGCATTTTTCGTTCAAATCAGTGTTTCGTCTTCATAATTCCAAGATGGCTGCTGCAATAGCATGGGAAGTGTCATCAGTTACATTGGAGGAAGTTCTGTCAAACATTGGTGAAAAATGTGCCTGTATTGCGCTTGTGTGAAATTGGCCATAGTAAGATATTTATTATATAGTTATATATTTACCATACCAGATATATGCAGGCTTTTATCAGTTCCCTGTACATGCACTCATTTTTTTCTGGATGTAGGAAAATGCAGTACAACCATGCAGTGATAAAAATCCAAATAAAAGGAAAAGTCAGCATCTTAGATTAAAAGCATATTTATTTCACCATCAAAAAGCCATAAAATGTATCAGAAAGAAATTCCACTCGTTTTCAAAGTACAACCCTTAGTCATAGTCTGTGTGCTGTAGGCAGCAGTAGTTTATAGAAATGGATCAACGTGAAAATGAGGGTTTTTGTTGTTCCCATGGTGAGAAAAAGATGGATTACAATTTGGTAGTATATAACCCTCCATAAAATGCATTGCAAAATGTTTCTGGATTCACTTACTCATCCATACAGTATTACGTCATCTGGGGCACATTTCTGTGCTATATAATGCTTCAAAAAGCGTTCAAAAATGTTTCTGTATTATACTGCTCATCCATAGAGTATTAAGTGCTCAGGAATACATTTCGATGTTACAGTGGAGACCAAAAGTTTTACATTTTTTTAAAAGTGTGATTACTTGTGTCTGGTTGTTGTGATGCCATTTTCCTGGTGATGAATTAACAGTGCATGAAGCTGTCATCATGCATGATGTTAATTTTAACCAAAATGCTTTAGAATATAGGTATGGTCATTTAAGTAAATAAAACTAACTGCCAAAAGTTTTGCACATACTATTTATTGATCACAACATAGAGAGTAATTCACTGTTTACAATACCATAACTTAGTATTTTGCAGCATAACCTCTTGCTTTAATTACTGCACCCCACCGACAGGGCATTGAAGCCACTAGGGCATTCAAGACACCCTGAGGGATCTTGCTCCATTCCATTTGCAAATCTGCAAATAATTCATCTTTATTGCTATGGGCACTGGCCCCAACTTGTCACCCTAACTCATCCCAAAGATGCTCTATAAGGTTGAAATCAGTTGACTGGCTTGGCCATTGCAACATTCGAACATATTTATCTGCTTATCAAATTTTTATTAAAGTGAATGTGTGATCATTGTCTTGTTGGAATTTCCAACCCCTGCTTTCTTTGGTTTTACCATGTGGCAGCTTTACATTCTCCAGCATATCTTTGTATATGGTAGTATAAATATTTCAATCAAATCTATGCAGAGGGCCAATGGCAGATGAAGAAAAGCAGCCCCTAACCTTGACATTGCCATGACCATGTTTCACTCTAGGTGTTTAGCACTTTACATCATTACATTTTTCAATTGGGCAGTAAATATAGTGGTTGCTGTTATGATTGAGTCACCGTAGGAGGCAAAAATAGAAATGCTAGCTAAGTCCAGAAAACCAGAGAAGTTGGCAGCTATCGGATTGCAGACCCCTGAACCTATCAACACAACTAGCAGTAGCCGTGGGGGGCTCCTACGATGCCCTAGGCCCCTCGATCACAGCCGGAGGACTACATAGCCTAAAGACAGAAAGGGAAATCTAAACTGCCCCAGAGCAGACCCCAAAGCAAAAGGCAGCCCCCCACATATAATGACGGTGAAGCAAGAAGAAAGAACAAAACACAGACAGAAAGATAGACTGAGCAAAGATGGGGCCCACGCTAGCTTAGATAGGAAAGGACAGGAAGGCTGCTGTCTGCAATCCGTGAAAACCCTATGAAAATAAGAGCCAACAAACTGACAGTAAAAATGCCCTGAAGAAGCTAGGCTTCAAAAAAGCTATGTCAGTACTCAGGAATATTCTGAAGACAGAGCAACAGGCAAAAGGAGATTCAGCTCACCCCAGCAGGGAATGGCAGAATCCAGAAAAGCAAGGAAAACAAAACACTAATGCAAAAAGGCAAAGCAGAAATCTTAGCTTTAGATGAGCAGGAATCAGACTGGTTTCCTAGAAGTCCACAGAGAAATCACCCGCTGGCCAGAAGGGCGTCGGCAGCCTTATATCCAGTCATTAACTCCACTCAGCCAGTCATCATCATCAGCCCCAGGTGTTTGACAATCAGGCTCACTACCTTTCTTCACCAGAAGAGGGAGTTCCTCGGGCCTCAGTAGTGAAGGAGAAAATGAACTCACAACAGGTTGCCATCACTACCAAACAGATTTAGTTTGGATTCATCTGGCCACAACACCTAGATCAATCTGTCTCTTTCCACTGGCTGTGTTCTTTGGAAAACTCAAGTAGAACTTTCCAGTTCTTTGCAGAGATGAAAGGCTTCTTGACTGGAACTCATGCATTCAACCCTACTGCTCTTAGTCATCGTACCAGTTTGGCCACTCACTTTGTCCCCATATTCTTTGTTCATTTCATGCAAAATCTGTACAGCTCTTTTATGGACTGTAGATACTGACTTTTTCTTAATAATGTGGTCAACTTTGGAGGAAGTTTTTCATGGTCGTCCACTTCTAGGTTTGTCAGCTGTTTCATAACCTACTTTTTCTTCTTTTTCTTTTTTTATTATACATAACACTTGACTCTGAGAGAGCAGCTGAATTCCATAGCTACCTATTTTTGGCATTTGCCTGATTTAACTCTCAGAATAATAAGCTTCCTTACATGATGATAAATTCGGCTTTGTCTTTGCCATGTTTTAACCAAAAAATAGACAAACTAAAAATAAATTTTTTAGCCAAAATTCGACTACCCATGACAAAATATGCAAAACATTTGGCCCAGCAAATGCTGAAAACCAACACATATAGGGATGAAACAATGTCAAATACAATTTTCATACTTAGAGCTGACAACCATTTAATTCTGATTTACTAAAATCACCAGGAAATTGGGGTCACATCAACCAGACAGAAGTACTCACAGTTTTAAAAGAAATGCAATACTTTTGGTCGCTAGTGTATATAAGTCCAAAAAAGCATTGAAAAATTTTCTGGATTCAATTAGTTATCCATACAGTATTAGGTAATATGTTATGTTACGGTAGTGTATAACACTCCAAACAAGCATTGAAAAAGATTTATGGATTCAATTAGTCATCCATGGACTATTATGTGCTTTCTGTTACATTTTGGTGGTATATAAGACTTCAAAAAAGTGTTAAAAAATTTGTCTGCATTCAATTTGTCATCCATATAGTATTTGGGGCTTTCTGTTACATTTCAATAGTATATAACACTCCACTAAAGCAATGAAAATATTTCTGGATTTCATTAGTCATCAATAGACTATTAGGGGCTTTCTGTTACATTATGGTAGTATATAACCCTCAAAAAAAGCATTGAAAAAGATTTATGGATTCAATTATTCATCCAGAGAATTAGGAACTCTGGGGTGTATTTTGGTGGTATATAACACTCCAAAAAAGAGTTCAAAATGTTTTTGGTATTATATTACTCATCCATAGATTATTACAGGCTTTCTGCTACATTTTGGCAATATATAAAACTCAAAAAAAATGTTGGAAAATTTGTCTGGATTCAATTAGTCATCCATACAATATTATGTGCATTCTTTTAAATTTCATTAGTATATAAGACTCTAAAAAAGTGTTGAAGCATTTTTGTGTCTTCAATTACTCATCCATAGAGTACTACGTGCTTTCAGTTACATTTTTGTGTTATACATGACTCTAAAAAAGTGTTGAAAAATTTGTCTGTGTCCAATTAGTCATCCATCTAGTATTTGGTGCTTTCTGTGACATTTTGGTAGCATATAACACTCAAAAAAAGTGTTGAAAAATGTTTTTGTATACAATTACTCATCCTTAGAGCCACTTTCCCAGAACCACCAATGCCTGCACCCAGGCAGCAGCATTCACCGCTGGGGTTCTTGTGGACTGCAGACAGAAGAGACTGGATCCAGCAAATAGCCAATAGAATGCGGAGTAGGCCTGTTGGAAGAGAGAAGGAGGCAAGCTAGGACTAGAGCTGAAGAAATGCTAGCTGCACAGCTAGCCTCAAGGTACCAACAGTTGGAATCCTTGGGGAGGTTGTTACGTACCACTGGCAGCAGAGATGGGGTCCATACAAGAGTTTGGGACCCATAATCAGATCTCGATCAACCTGTGGAGGTAGAACACTTGGCTAGAAGGCTGCAAGAGCTGATGGTTGGAACCAGGGTCACGTCCTTCAAAATGAAGGGTCAACATCGCTGGTATGAGAAGAAAGGCAGCAGGATGAACCCTTCTTGAGAAATTAACAGTCCTGGAAGAGGCTCCTCAAGGTGGCTTGAGATGGTGCTACCATCTCCCAAGAGATCGTACTGTCCTTGGGGTTCACCACCTCTTATGCGGGAGTAGGTGATAGTGAAGGTGACATAGGTGACTGCCGCCCATTTCTACATGTCGTGGACTCGAGCGCTACCCGAAGTTGGGTAGCTTACAGCCCAGGCATCTGGGAATGGGGCTGCAGGAATTAGGGAGATTAAGTCTCCCCAGCCTCCTGAGGAAGGAGAAGAAAAAGCGGACACCTGAAGAAGATTACTGTATTGCAATTTTTTCCTGCTTTGCACTTTCTGTAAAGTGTTTATAAGTGCAGGAGTATATAAGGTACACTTTCAAAATATTTATGCTCAAATGTTTTTACAGTTTAATTTGATTATTGTTGCATTACAATGCTATCCAAAACGCAAAAAATGTTAATTTTTTTCTGGATTCAATTAGTCATCCATACAGTTTAATATTCTTTGTGTAAAATTATAGTAGGTTAAAATTTTTAAAAACTGCTTGGACTGCTACAGTTCACAAAATATTTTTGTTCCAAAAATTTACTAATGTTAAATATACTTTAGAATCTGCTTTGTGTGAAATTGTGTTGGTTTGAAATAAAAACCTACATTGTCCTTCTACAGCTGTACAAATGTGGTTGTTTAAAAATGGATTAGGCCGGAGTCAGACACAACGTATAAAAATACGGTCCATATTTTATGGTCAAAATACTCCGAAATGTTCCCTGAACAGTGATCCGTATGTTATCCATTGGCAATGCGAGGATGCGCTTTTTACGCAAGTAAGCATCCGTATGACATCCGTATGGCATCCGTATAGCGTTTTTTTCTCGCAACCTTGCAAAATGGACATTTAACGGTTTTGAGGCCTGAAAATAATTTAAATCCTAATCAGCAACCTTATTTCTTGCCTCTACAACAGGTGGCAGCCTCCAATCTGGTCATTTTGGTTCCGTGCTTGTATTGGTGTATTTGTGATTTGTATGAAAAATGTCAGATTGACTTAGTTTCACCCCAACTGATCGGGTACTTTTCAACTGGGTTTTGTCACACCGCTTTGGTCTGCCATACCCAGTGATTGTGGATCCGAGGAGGGGACAAATGTGGGTCCATCCGCTTTTGAGGCAAAGCCTCACTAAAGGCCATTTCCACTGTCTCTGTGCATCTCTGCGGACCCATCCCAACAAGTTTTACCAATATTGTCGCATGAGCCTTGCCACCTTTGATATTTTGTTGGAGACAGTGCGCCCTTGGATCACCTTTCAGGACATCAGGATGCGCAAATGTATTTCTGCTGAGGAGCACCTTATCCTTACCTTACGATATGTGTTCCTCCTCCTCCTACTCTATGTTGATGATGTTTTTAAATGTAGTATATATTTGTTTGGTCTTTCATATGCGGCACTACATCATGAATTTTTAATAGGGAAATCCACAATATCAGGTATAGTCCGCTCTAGCTGTTCTGAATTATGGTCCCTACTTCATCAAGTCGTCATGCCTGAGCCAAAGATGGTTGCGGATTGCCCGTGGATTTGAGGAGACCTGGCAGTTTCCAAATTGTATTGGAGCCCTGGATGGGAAGCACATCCATGTGCGCAAGCTGCCCAAGTCAGGGTCCTAATTCTATAATTATAATCAATATTTTTCTGTAGTTTTGTTTGCCTTGGTCGACAGTCACTACAGGTTTATAATTGTAGATATTGGGGCCTATGGAAGAACTGGAGACTCTAGAGTCTTCAATTCTTCTATTATGGGTTGGCGGCTGCGAAATAATAAGTTGGACCTACCACCACCACGTCAGCTTCCAGGCTCCAATAGTGAACCTGTGCCTTATGTCCTTGTTTCAGATGAGGCCTTTCAATTGAGCCGTCATGTAATGAGGCCCTATCCCCATAGAAATCTTGACCTCCGGCGCAGAATCTTTAACTTGCACCTAACCCGCACACAACGACTGGTGGAGTGCACCTTTGGTATTCTTTATGCCAAATGGTGTGTCCTCCAGTCAGCCATTCAGCTGAGTGAAGCTAACGTTAATGAGGTAATTAAAGCATGTGTGATCCTTCAAAACTTCACCCAAATACATGATTGCTCCTCATCTGATGGTGCTGAAGTTGTGTTTGGAAATGTGTTCATGCCTATTCCACATGTGATACCTCCCCGTAGTCTGCCCTCTGGACTCAAAGTACGTGATGTGTTCACTAGTTATTTTGTGACACATCAGGGAGCTACTCCATGGCAAGAGAATGCTATATCTATGTTGTAATTTTCCTTTATGTTGTTAATTAAAAAGCCTGTTTGTTCTTGAAGTTTGTGTGGGGTTTCCCTTACATTGAGGCAAATGTGGAAATACTAAGATGACCAATTTCTGAATTAAAAAATACACAAAATTCATATGGTTTTAACTTTTTATAAAGCAAAGGTATATCTTTGGACCAAAAAAAACATATTTTACTCATATGGCTTTTGTGCCTGTACAAATTTGGGCAAGAAATATGATTCACATTTGGATTACCAACATTTTAAACAAATACAGAACTTTGCATTAGCAAAATACAAAAAAAAATTATAAATTCTGGTAGGTTGGTGGTGGGGATGGCGGGAGTCCAGCTTGAGATTGGTGCTGGGTTTGAGACCCACCTTGGACATCACCCTGTGTGGGTACATATTGTGGCCCAGGATGGGTGATGTGGCCAGGATCCTGGTGTGGAGGATAGAAGTGGGATGAGGGATATTTGAGTGGCTACTCCTGTGGATTTTGGTAGCCACATGTTTCATACCCCCCAATATGGCCATGTCGACCAAACCCAGGTTGGGACCAGCCTCCAACACTGGGTCTGATCAAGTGGCCATAATGGGTATGTGGATTGTAGGCTGCCATTTGTGCCTGTGGAGGCCAAGGTTGGGTTGGTGGTGGATTGGGATATGGTATAGGCACCCGTGGAGGAGGTGGCTCAGATCCTGATTGTGCCTGCATTTCTGGTATTGTGGTCATTCTGAGCTGGTACGGGGTAACAGCTGCCAGCGCTCCAAAAACTCAAAAACCTCATATGGGTTATTGGGGGGTGTGCAGGCATCAATCAACATTTGAATCGATCCTCGCTCATGCAGTCTGACCTCCCGGGGTAGTGGACGGAGGTACCGGGCCAGGCTGCGGGCATAGACTTCCTCACCATCATCGTAGGTAGCCCTGGACAAATAATTTAACAACACTGTATCGACATGCCTCCTTGTGTTAGAGGCAGGGATGTCTGTCCTTCATCAGCCACGGCGGAGTATGACGGCAGGCTGGGGTGAGGTCTCAAGAGGCACAGTAGGGCTGCTGCTATTTCCCTGGTCCTCCTGTTGCGGTTCCTCCAGGCTGCATGATGCCACTGCTGGTGCTGGTGCCACTGCTGGTGCTGGTGGTGGGTGTGGAATGTACCTGCAAGGTTCAGAAGATGGGCCAGCCACCTCTTCACTTCCCCCGACAGGGTCAATAATGGCCTCTGAATCAGAGCCTGTCTCCCTCTCAGTGAGGTTGGACTGAGTTCTGTTGTTTTTTGAAAAAAAAAAAAATTGTAGATATGACCCTAAACAACATATGTGAAATGTGGTGTGATGTATGTACTTACAGTCTGAGATCCAGAATGGGAGCCAGAAATGACAGGTGGTCATAATAAATATATTTTCACTTTGTTGGTGCTGCATTTCCACTCCTGGCCCACTGCTGATGTTCCCTCTTCTATTGGTTTTTGATGCTGCGCCAGCACAAATTTCAGAACACTTTAACACATATTTTACAGTGTCATGTGGCCTAGTAAGGTATTATTTAAACATCAGATATATTACAAAGAATGGGCCCAAACCAACACATATTATCATTTTATGGTCTAATGTGAAAATGTGTTTAGTATGCTCATTAATATGACTTTTAATAAAGGACAGAACTTAGTAATTTGTTGCTGACTCTCACGTGGCCTGTCCTCATAATCATTAAACATTTGGACACAGATCCTCCTCCATGTAGCCTCTTTTTGGGCCCAGTCTGCATAATGTGCATCCTTTTGATCCCACAGTTCTGGCCTCTCTTGGACCAGAACAGTCAGCGTTTCTACATTTATGTTGGTAGACAAGATGGTGGACTCCGTGGAGGCGTTCTACTGGGATGTCTGGAGCGCTTTATAAGCTAATTAGCATGTCAAAGATTAGTGATAATGGATGATTCCATTTCCTGTCACCTGGAGAAGTCTTGCGTATTTCTCGCAAGTCAAATGTGTGGTCCGTGTGTAATCCATATATTTCTCGACCTCATAGACTTGCATTGGCATTTTACGGGAGTAATATTTTGACAATCGCAGCATGCTGCGATTTTCACAGCCCGTATAATACGGCTGAGAAAAAATCGGCTGATGGGAGCTGCCCCATAGATTAACATTGGAACAAGTGTATTGCGTTTTTTTTTGCGCATAGCACTCTTCCGTATTTCTCGCTAGTGTGACTCAGGCCTTATTGTCATATACACGTTGTCAAAATTGTTTAATGACAGAAAAACTCACAACGGTCACAGAAATAACTTGAATCTGACAAAAGTAATAATAAATAAAAAATCTATGAAATTGAACTAAAAGAAAGTCAGACATTGCTTTTCAAGCATGCTTCCATGGAATTAAAAAAAATATAAGTCAGTGTGAACTGGTTTACACATCCATATATATACACATGAAATCTAATGCATCACATATTGATATAGAGACAGAAACAAATGGGTACTAAAACTCCAATCCAGTGGTATTTACATATCAGAGAATTTCAAAGGGAAATCTGTCCCAAGAAAAAAGGGGATATCACAAAAAAGGAACAATTCACAAGAACAGAACAAGTATAAGCCTATCAGGCATAGTACAGATTTCAGGAAATATGGTCAATCTGAGTTACAGAAATAATTAATTCACATATAGACATTGTGAACCATATGACTCTATATTGATTAGAGGACAACTTTTTTTTTTTTTCTTGTTGGAGGTATCACATTTTTTCCATCAGTCATTCATTTTTTGATATATCCCTACGATTCTAAGATATGCTGAGATTCAATTTAGCTTTTTCCATACCCCTCTACTAGTTGTCCTCTAATCAATATAGAGTCATATGGTTCACAATGTCTATATGTGAATTAATTATTTCTGTAACTCAGATTGACCATATTTCCTAATGGTCGTCTCCCATGAAGTCCACTTTCCGGGTGAAGTGTCAGTGGATGTGCTGCTGATGAATATATTCAGATAGTCGATATTTTCAAATGCTTTATTGGACAGGTTTCAGGTCAATGTGTTTCGAAGTCATTCACAGGACCTCTTCATCAGGAAAAAAAAAGTTGCTTAGGTGCAACTTTATCAGGTGAGCAGATTGCTTTTTTCTCTGCACCTTTTTGTGTTAACATTTAAGACCTTATTGTGCTCTGTTGCTCCTATTTTCCCATATAAAGTCCACTTTGGCTCATACAACGACGAATGGTGCGATCTGACACTAATGTTCCTTGAGCTTGAAGTTCACCTTCATTCTGTTTAGAAGTTTTTCTGGGCTCTTTTGTTACCATTCATATTATCCATCTCTTTGATTTTTCATCAATTTTCCTCCTGTGGCCACGTCCAGGGAGGTTGGGTACAGTTCCATGCATCTGAAATTTCTGATTAATATGTACAACTGTAGTCACAGGAACATCAAGCTGCTTGGAGATGGTCTTATAAATTTTACCTTTAACATGTTTGTCTATAATTTTCTTTCTAAACTCCTGAGGCAACTCCTTCCTTTGTTTCCTCTGGTCCATGTTGCGTGTGATAAACATCATGTCACCAAACAGCACCGTGAGTATCTGTAGCCCTATATACATGCCCACTCACTGATTCCAAGATTATATACACCTGTGATGCTAATTACTGGACACACCTTGATTTATCACCTTGCTTTATCATGTCCCTTTTGCCACATTATTCTGTGCAGGCCTATTTCATGAGTTTTATTTTTTTTTTTTTGGAAGTATGGTTGAAAAGCAATGTCTGACTCATTTGTTCATTTTCATAGATTTTCTTATTTATTATTATTTTTGTCAGATTCAAGCTATTTCTGTGACCATTGTGGGTTTTTCTGTCATTAAACGAGGGGTACCAACAATATTGATCATGTGTGTATAGTCTAGAACTTGGTTTGTATGAAATTTTGTTGGTTAGAAATAAAAACCTAAATTGACCTGCTACAGGTGTAGAAATTGCTTGTTTAAAAATGGACTATTGTCATATATACTCTAGCTCTTAGTTTGTGTGAAATTTCATTAGTTTGAAATCAAAACTAAAAATTGTCCTTCTACAGGTGTACAGATTTGGTCCCTTGGCACTTGGTCCCAAGCTGTCACTATTTCTCCCCATTGTGGCATTCCATCCTTGCACCAGCATGTGTCCATGAACAGCACCCATGCCCTTATCAACGCAGTTACTGGGATTGATCACATAACGACCGACATGTGGACAAGCACTTGTGACTAGAGATGTTACATTTCCATGACGGCACACTGTGTCAATATTGTGGAGGCCGGGGCCGAGTCCCACCCTGGCACGGAACATGAGCTATTAACACCAAGGATTGCTGGCCCTACTTCTATCTGGGTTTATTCCACCTCCTAAACCAGTTCTTGCACGTTCTCCTGTTACTCTTCATCCTCCATCTCCGATTGTCTATCTCCGAGAAAGTCATCCACAACATACAGAAACTGGAAGCTCTGCAGAACTGTCTCAGTGAGGTGGCAAATGACTCTGCTGAGGCTAATTTGTTTATTATACAAACCTATTGAAAGGAATAACAGACCAGACAGATCTTTGGCTTTCGTCACCTGGCATGGTCGTGTGTGATATATGGGCATAATCTGGTGGTTGCTGTGAAGCTTCACAAGCTTGGACATGTACCATGTTTGACCCATGTGCTCAACTTGGTAGTTCATCGGTTTCTGTAAACCTACCCAGATTTGCCAGAGCTTCTGGTCAAGGTATGCCGCGTCAGCGCCCATTTTCACAAGTAAGCCACAGCTGTACCACTACAATACAATTTGAACAGAATATGTATGAGGCCCTCCTTCTTGTCTAATACAGGGTGTCATGGTTAGGACATGGGTAATGTCCTGTTCTGACAGGGTTAACATTGCCGGCCTCTCTTTGGATCTGGGAGGGGTATTTATGCTCACTCCATACTGGCATTCTCTGTCAGTTATACTGCTATTCTGGTGTGTCTGACCCCTGGTGTGCGTGTACTCTGCATTGTTTGTTTGCTTCCCGTGTATGACCTGACTTGTTCCTTCACTCTGTACTCCATCTCTCGTTTTTGGTACCATTGTCTTTTCTGGTTCTGACCTCCTGGCTTGGCTATCGTTACTCCATTACAGTTTACCCCTATTGTACCGTCTAATACCTGTTCTGGTTTTCTGATCTTTTGCTACGTCCTGACTATTCTTTCTGTCTAAGCCCTTTGGTACTGTCCTGCTATCTCGTGCTTTGACCCGGCTTGATCTGGTGTCTGTCTCTGTCCATGCTCCTTGGTAACATTGTCCTGTAGTTACCCTTCTAGGAGTTTCCCTGCAGCTCCTAGCTCTGTGGAGCTTAGGCCACGCCCCCAGCAGTAACGTGATTCAGGTCCTGGAGCATGCATTGTCACCACTGCTGCTCGCTCCGCAGGTATCTTTGTGCACAGTCTTTGCACTCAGGACACGCACCCTGGCTCAGTGAGCAAGTGCAGTGTGGTGTTCTTGACACAGGGTGTATCTGAGTCTCTCTGAGTCCCTGCTTGCCTCATTCATAAATTACACTAAAATTTACATTTTTTAAATAAAAATTTAAATTTTGGTTTACTTAAATTATATATTTTTTAAAATCTGTCCTGAAGACTGTCTTCCTCACAGCCCCGCTCTCCATGCATTGTCCTGCTTTATCTATCCTCAGCCCTGCTCTCCAACCACGTCCCACTCTGCTGCTTTGTGATTGGTTGGTGTCCCACTCTGCTGCTTCGTGATTGGCTGGTGATACACACACATGTTCAGATTTATATATAGAGACTAGCTGAAGAGCCCGGCACTGCCCAGGAATAGTAATTAACTATGGTTAGTTATAACAAATTATAATGATTACATCTACATATATATCTATATCTATATATCTATATATCTATCTATCTATATATATATATATATATATGAAGCTGAGTGTATAGCCCCGCCCACACCGCATAGGCATATTCACTATAATATCCCACATCATCCCGTCAGCCAGAGCTCCCGGACTACTACCCCTAATATCCCGCATCATCCCATCAGCCAGAGCCACTGGTATACTACCCCTAATATCCCACATCATCCCATCAGAGCCAGTAAAAGTAGAATAGTGAAATTACACAGAAACATGGTTCACTAAGATCCCAGGTTTTCTACTGATCAGGCTGATATTCTCACTTATCTGCCACCATAAATATCACAGTCATGCTTTTCACCAATGGACAGGCACAAATCTTATACATTAGTACAGTAACGAAACCTTCACACACATTTTCATGTACTGTCAACTTGAAATTTGTCGGCTGAGTTGCTCATGGATGTACCACATCGTATGCAGTATAGTATCATATTTAATGGGTTGTTATGGGAAAAGCATTACGTGTTATATGGGTATATTCAGGTGAATTGTGGGGAAGTAGCACTTTAAAAAAATTCACAGCATCAGAGCACAGTAACACATCAATAATGCATAAAAGTGTCTGTGAGAAAATATTAAATCCACATGACATTTAATATGTGCACTTTCCTACATTCATGTGTGTCACTTAATGATACCACACAGGAGGGAGGATTCATTTCTGTCATGTACTCACTGCTCCTTTCTGGGGGACAAACGATGGCTGGAGCTTATGTTTCTGGGGATGCTAGATTTCTCCCACCATGTCAGTGTCTGCTGAGGTGTTGTCAAGTGGGAAAACTTGCGCATAGCAACCAATCACAGCTCAGCTTCTTTTAACCAGCTCTGGTGACATGAGAGATGCTTAGTGATTGGTTGCAAGGAAAACTGTTGGTCATGTTCTTCTGAACAGCTCTGGTGAAATGAAAGATGCTTCGTGATTGGTTGGTGATACACACACACACACACACTGATTTTTATATATATAGAGATGTCTGAGTAAAATGTAAATTGCTCTTTTAGTTTATAAACTTCTGACAACATGTCTCAGAATTTCCAAGCAATATATTTTGTATTTTTTTCTGACAAAGAAAAATGGTCAAAATAAAAAAAACAATGCTTTCAGACCTCAAATAATGTTAAGAAAACAAGTTCATAATCATTTAGAAACAACAATACTAATGTTTTAACTCAGGAAGAGTTCTGAAATCAACATTTGTGGAATAACCATGATTTTTAAAAACAGCTTTCATGCGTCTTGGCATGCTTGCCACCAGCCTTGCACACTGCTTCTGGTGCAAAAATATAAGCAGTTCTTCTTTGTGTGATGGCTTGTGAATATCCATCATCCTCTTGACTACATTCCAGAGGTTTTTAATGGGTTCAGGTCGGGAGAATGAGCTGCCAATGACAGGGTTTTGATGTGATGGTCTCTTAATTTTTGGCAGAGCTGTATATCTGTAGATCTGAAATGGTATAAACCCTATTGTATTGGACTATATATACTGTATTAATATGCACACCTCTAAGAGGCAATGGTATATAATATATGTATATATATTTTTATAACCTGTTTGGTAACATTGATTATACATTAATAGTGTCTATATGGCTAAATTTTCTCTTAAGTGGCCCAATTAAAATACATGTGACTGAGTCTGTTGTTACCAGTACTTGTATTGCCACTGGGCAGAAAAACTTGAACTGATATATAAGCCTGTATATTACCTCAAAGTAAATATGTTGGTCCATACTGCATGTCCTGAGGTAAGTATGGAAAGTCTAGGCATCGGTCGTGGTAAGATGGATTCAGTGAGTCCCGGCCGGTGACTCACCCAAAGCTGTACAGGACCGCTTGTGAGAGCAGTCGGCGTGTGACATCACTATGTTGCTCATGTATGGAGACATGAAGGGGCCGTACTTTCTCTTATGTGTTGCAGAGATGTAGCAATCTCTTTCGTCAGAGGATGTGAATCTCTGCACAGCTTTGGGTGAGTCACCAGCCGGGACTCCCTGAATCCGTCTTACTGCGACGACACCTGTACTTTCCTTACTTACCTCAGGATATGTAATACAGACCATCATATTTTAACATGAGGGTGTACAAAATATAGTAATATTGGCACTTCAAATCAATGATTATTAAACAATCCTGATGCCCAATCACAACAGAAAAACAAAGAGATCAAACAAATAGTAAAATACAATCATTTTATTAATGCTCATTAAAATCAATATATATAGTAAAGAATAAAAATAGCAGAGGGCCTCACAATGGAGACGACACAAATTCTGATTAAGTAATAATAATAATAAATTTTATTTCTATAACGCCGACATATTCCGCAGCACTTTACATTTCAGAGGGGACTTGTATAAAAGTAAAAAGATGATTGACAATCAATGTGATTATTTGCTACAATATAAGGTAATAATACATAAGAATGGCAGGCAAAATAGTACTATGGTAAGTATATAATATGCAGTGTGATCATCCCAAATATGCAATAAAAGAAATGGTGTATTTGAAACAGAGCATGAAAATTAAATACTGATAAATGCCACCAATTTTCAAACTATGACCTGGTTTATCTCCACCGCTTCAAAGCTGATACCTAACAGTGAGGGAAGGGTGCCAATAAGACCATAGTGCAAGAATATATCCAAAGTGTTTTTATCTTGAGTGTAACGGAGTGGCGCTGGCTTCTGCTTCTAAACAGATATTAAAATGATCATTACCTATGTGATAAAAAACCCACAGCCAGATGCGCATCTTCCTGGGCTATGGGCTGTATATCACATAGATAATTATCATTTTAATATCTGTTTCCACATGGCATTATATGGTAACATATGGGTGCCACTGCTTTCAGCAGGCATTTCTATGTGATGCAGGGATTTTTACCCTGACCACTCACCCATCATTATTATGATATACAATGGGAAAAAAAGTATTTAGTCAGCCAATTGTGCAAGTTCTCCCACTTAAAAAGATGAGAGAGGCCTGCAATTGACATTGTAGGTAGACCATAACTATGAGAGTCAAAATGAGAAAACAAATCCAGAAAATCACCTTGCCTGATTTGGCAAGATTTATTTTGCAAATTATGGTGGAAAATGAGTATTTGGTCATCTAAAAACATGCAAGATTTCTGGCTCTAACAGACCTATAACTTCTTTAAGAGGCTCCTCTGTCCTCCACACATTACCTGTAGTAATGGCACCTGTTTGAACTTGTTATCAGTATAAAAGACACCTGTCCACAACCTCAAACAGTCACATTCAAAACCCCACCATGGTGAAGACCAAAGAGCTGTCGAAGGACACCAGAAGCAAAATTTTAGCCCTGCACTAGGCTGGGAAGACTGAATCTGCAATAGGCAAACAGCATGGTGTGATGGAATCAACTGTGGAAGCAATAATAAAAAAATGGAAGACACATAATACCACTGATAATCTCCCTCGATCTGGGGGTCAATGCAAGGTCTCACCCCGTGTGGTCAAAATGATCACAAGAACGTTGAGCTAAAATCCCAGAACCACACTGAGGGACCTAGTGAATGACCTGCATAAAGTTAGGACCAGCATAACAAAGGCCATCAGTAAGACACCACATGGCCAGGGACTCAGATCCTGCAGTGCCAAACATGTCCTCCTGCTTAATCCAGTACATGTCTGGGCCCGTCTGAAGTTTGCTAGAGAGTATTTGGATTATCCCAAAGAGTACTGGGAGAATGTCATATGGTCTGATAAACTAAAGTAGAACTGTTTGGTAGAAACAAAACTCATCGTTTTTGGAGGAGACAGAATGCTGAGTTGCATTCAAAGAACACTATACCTACTGTCAAGTATGGGGGTTGCAACATCATGCTTTGGGGCTGTTTCTCTGCAAAGGGACCAGGACAACTGATCTGTGTACATGAAAGAATGAATGGGGCCATGTATCGTGGGATTTTGAGTGCAAACCCACATCCATCAGCAAGGGCATTAAAGATGAAACGTGGATTGGTTTTTCAGCATGATAATTATCCCAAGCACATCACCAGGGAAACAAAGGAGTGGCTTCGTAAGAAGCATTTGAAGGTCCTGGAGTGGCCTAGCCAGTCTCCAGATCTCGAACCCATAGAAAACCTTTGTAGGTATTTGAAAGTCCATGTTGCCCAGAAACAGGCCCAAAACATCACTGCTCTAGAAGAGATCTGCATGGAGGAATGGGCCAACATACCACCAACAGTGTGTGCCAACCTTGTGAAGACTTACAGAAAACGTTTGACCTCTGTCATTGCCAACAAAGGATATATAACAAAATATTAAGATTAACTTTTGTTAATGACCAAATACTTATTTTCCACCATAATTTGCAAAATAAATCTTGCCAAATCAGACAAGGTGATTTTCTGGATTTGTTTTGTCATGTTGACTCTCATAGTTGTGGCCTACCTATGATGTCCATTACAGGCCTCTCTCATCTTTTTAAGTGGGAGAACTTGCACAATTACTGGCTGACTAAATACTTTTTTTCCCCACTGTATGAGTGCCTTTTTGCTGCACTATCTTCAACATGATATCCGTATTCTTAGGGTTAGAAACAGTGCTGACTGCTGGGTCTCCACTCTGTTTGATCAGTGGTACAAGAGCAAATTTTGCCAGATGCTTCCCCCTGAAAAGGGATGTGCACATTCTGTAGTATCAAAACATGCTTGTAGATAATTTTAAGAGTGATTTTCCCCAAGACAGCAGTGAGGCACACAGTGTGCATTGCTGTTCTAGACCTCCAACCTGTCAAGGCATCATTGCAAGAACATTAGCAGCAGCAGCAGTGTAAGTGGCATAAGCAATTTCTGTAAGTCATTTCACACATTTTTAAGACCAGCCCGTGCACTAGCAGATCAGAGAAAAAGTCTGACACATTGTGAACAACTGGAGAGGATGTGCAGGAGTATCTTGAGATCAATATGGATGCCATCAAGGAGAATTTGTACCCTTTGGTATTTTGGTCTTTAAAAATGGAAGAGTGACTTGAGCATGCCTGTAAGGCCTTGCAGGTTTTGTTATGCCCAGCAGCCAGTGTTCTCTCAGAACATGTCTTCAGCACTGCTGGTGGTGTCCTGACGGATAAGCACATTTGGCTGTCCCCTGAAAGTGTAGACCACCTAACTTTCATCTAAAAATGAACAAGTCATGGATCTCCAATGACTTTTGCCCCCCATTGTGAAGCATTCACAATTAATGATGGTTTCGGGAGTCATGACATTTGCTGGTGTAGGTCCACTGTGTTTTATCAAGACCAATGTCAGAGCAGCTGTCTACCAGGAAATTTTAGAACACTTCATGCTTCCCTCTGCCGACAAGATATTTGGAGATGGAAATTTCATGCTCCAGCAGGACTTGGCACCTGTCCACACTGCCAAAAGTACCAATTCCTGGTTTAAAAACAACAGTATTACTGAGCTTGCTTGGCCAGCAAACTCGTCTGACCTTATCCCCATAGAGAATCTATGGGTATTGTCAAGAGGAAGATGAGATACACCAGACCCAACAATGCAGACAAGCTGAAGGTTACTATCAAAGCAACCTGGGTTTTCATAACACCTCAGCAGTGCCACAGACTGATCGCCTTCATGCCACGCTGCATTGATGCAGTAATTGATGCAAAAAGAGTCAAACCAAGTATTGAGTGCATTTACTGAACATACATTTCTGTAGGCCAACATTTCAGATTTTAAAATCATTTTTTCAGGCTGGTGTTATAAAGTATTCTAATTTACTGAGATGATGACTTTTGCGTTTTTATTGACTGTAAGAAATAATCATCAACATTAACAGAAATAAACACTTGAAATAGATCACTCTGTTTGTAATGACTCTATATAATATATGGGTTTTACTTTTTGTATTGAGAAACTGAAATAAATTAACTTTTTGATGATATTCTAATTTTGTTAGATGCACCTGTACTTTCACTCAACTACCTGTGCTACTATTCTTACATTTTTCTACCAATAGTACTCTATGAAACTGATGTTTGTGCCACCTGAGTGTGGCTGGGAAAAAAAATTGGAGCTGTTACAGGAGATATCAGGGCTCTCAGCAAAGAAGGTTTACACCGCTTACACTGCTGTTTTAACACCTGGCCTTTATTGAAACTCCAATTCAAAGCTGTAAATGCTGGCCCAGACCCGGATACCTCATGCATGGCCTATGGATGACTGCTTCTTTGCTATTATAAAATCTTCTACTGTGGGTCAATTGATCACGCAACTACCTGTATTACTATCTTTACATTTTTTACCAATAGTACTCTATGAAACTGATGTTTGTGCCATGTGAGTGTGGCTTGCAGAAAAAAAATGGAGCTGTTGCATGAGGTATCAGGGCTCACATCAAATAAGGCTTACACCGCTCCCTTCACAATCAGGTCTTCATTGAAACATCAATTCGAAGAGACCATGAGTTCCCTATGGTTGAAAGCTTGTAGCAATGGGGGGTGGATAGCAGTATTTTTTTATCCTTTTTTCTGGCTCTCTACTCTTTATGATAACTGTGCCATCTAGCCATCTTGCTGAATTCTAGTGGAGAGAATTTATAAAAATGTTCATGCATTCTGGAAAATACGGATTTTTATAAAATTCGAGTAAAAAATTAAATTCCACTTGAATAAATTCTCCCATCCCTAATCTGTACACTACTCTCTGATGGGTTTTATGTCTATTTGATGACTGAATAAAAGTGTTTTTAATCCTAAGTGTTGGATATTTATCTTCCTTCTTAATTATTTCTCACACACTAGAATGACAAAAGTAGCAAACATACAGTAAACTATTATATTATTCCTTGTATTGCCACAGGGCAGATACAAACAAAACAACTAATACACAATAACAAAGTTGTTGCAAACTTTTGAAGAGCTGGGAAATTAATATATTTTGTGAAGCTGAGCAGAAACTTAACAATATCTGATGTGGTTGATTATTAGATCACAATAGTATAACATTTCTTGCTTGCAACATGTTACTCCTATTACACTTTTGGCCTTCTAACTTTGTGGTTGAGAGAAATACAGTACACCACCATCAGTGTTAATGGTGTGATAAATATCCTAGTTGGCAGTGATTTAATAGTCTTTTCACAGCATGTACATATTGGCTGATGCTATGGGTTCATGCCCCGACTTTGGTATTGTAACCAAAAGCAAGACAGTTTTACAACTTTCTCCATCTACTGGATTAGCGTCTTAGTAGAGATTACATTCACTGCATATAATGCTTGCACATGTGTTTATCTCTATCAAGTTTATCCATTTGTGGCTCATTACTAGCTGTCATCACAAATGATTTTTAACTTGTTTTTCTGAAGCTGCCAAAATATAGAGAAATGTAAAAGTATAAAGAAACAAAAAATTATCCAAATTTAAAGGGAACCTGTCAGCTGCCCTAACTCCCCTAAGCTGCCCACCATGACTGTATGGCAACTTTTTTTACATTCTAATAAGACCCTTTTAGATGCTTAAATTAACTTTAAAGGCAATCTGTTAGTAGGATCAACCTTTCTAAGTGGTCTGTATGGAAGTGAGTAAGTTGTCTAACACTCTTGGTATACTGAAATGTCAGTTTGCTTTAAGTGATTAAAGTCTTATCATGGCTAAGGTTGCATACTATTAATATCCCAACCTGGTGAATTTAGTTTTCGGGCTTTTAAATATTCTTCTTCTTCTTTTGATAGCAATACCTTTTTTTTTTTTGCATTTATATGGCAATATGATGGCTTGTTTGTTGTGAAATTATTTGTAGCTTTAATCCCTTGTGAGGTCACTGCTAAAATAGTGGGAGTATGTGTCACTGAGGCTGTTAGCTTCAGTCTTATGAACCTTGAAAAATGCTCCAGCACATTATGTTAGATTAATCGGTCATATTACAGTGTGTTGCGAAAGTATTCGGCTCCCTGGAACTTTTCAACCTTTTCCCACATATCATGCTTCAAACATAAAGATACCAAATGTAAATTTTTGGTGAAGAATCAGCAAATTATTGGTTATTTTAAATTTTTGTGAAAATTCAAAAACTAAAAAGTGGGGCGTGCAATATTATTCAGCCCCTTTACTTTCAGTACAGCAAACTCACTCCAGAAGTTCATTGTGGATCTCTGAATGATCCAATGTTGTCCTAAATGACTAATGATGATAAATATAATCCACCTATGTGTAATCAAGTCTTCATATAAATGCACCTGGGTTCTGTTTGAAGCACACAGATCATCACGAAGACCAAGGAAAACAACAGAAAAGTCTGTGATACAGTTGTGGAGAAGTTTAAAGCCAGATTTGGATGCAAAATGATTTCCAAAACTTTAAACTTTAAACATCCCAAGGAGCACTGTACAAGCAATCATATTGAAATGGAAGGAGTATCATACCACTGAAAATCTACCAAGACCCAGCCGTCCCTCTAAATTTTCATCTCAAACAAGGAGAAGACTGATCAGAGATGCAGCCAAGAGGCCCATGATCACTCTGGATGAACTGCAGAGATCTACAGCTGAGGTGGGACAGTCTGTCCATAGGACAACAATCAGTCGTACACTGCACAAATCTGGCCTTTATGGAAGAGTGGCAAGAAGAAAGCCATTTCTCAAAGATATCCATAAAAAATGTTGTTTAAAGTTTGCAACAAGCCACCTGGGAAACACACCAAACATGTGGAAGACAGTGCTCTGGTCAGATGAAACCAAAATTGAACTTTTTGGCAGCAATGCCAAATGATATGTTTGGCGTAAAAGGCAACACAGCTTATCACCCTGAACACACCATCCACACTGTCAAACCTGGTGGTGGCAGCATCATGGTTTGGGGCTGTCTTTCTTCAGCAGGGATAGGGAAAATGGTTAAAATTGATGAGAAGATGGATGGAGCCAAATACAGGACCATTCTTGAAGAAAACCTGTTGGAGTCTGCAAAAGACCTGAGACTGGGACGGAGATTTGTCTTCCAACAAGACAATGATCCAAAACATAAAGCAAAATATGCAATGGTATGGTTCACAAATAAGTCCAGACCTGAATCCAATCGAGAATCTGTGGAAAGAGCTGATAACTGCTGTTCACAAATGATATCCATCAAACCCCACTGAGCTCGAGCTGTTTGCTAAGGAAGAATGGGCAAGAATTTTAGTCTCTTGATGTACAAAATTGATAGAGACATACCCCAAGCGACTTGCAGCTGTAATCGCAGCAAAAGGTGGCGCAACAAAGTATTAAGTTAAAGGGGCCGAATAATATTGCACACCCCCTTTTCAGTTTTTGAATTTCCACAAAAATTTAAAATAACTAATACATTTTTTTCAACTTCACAATTGTGTCCCACTTGTTGCTGATTCTTCACCAAAAATTTACATTTGGTATCTTTATTTTGAAGCATGATATGTGGTAGAAGATTGAAAAGTTCCAGGGAGCCAAATACTCTCACAAGGCACTGTAAGAGCTGGGTTTTTGTGAACAGCTGGATAGTGGGTGAGAGTCTGTTCAACATATTTTCACCCCAGGATGTGGTCCAGAGGTAAAAACAGAGTCTGGAGATATGTGTTACTGAGGATGTTAACTTCAGTGATATGGTCCTGGAATAATGCTCCAGCACACGATGTGCTGAGAGGGGTTAATCAGCCATATTAAGGGCTAGGTTTCTGTTAACATCTGAAGACTGGGTGGGAGGCAGTTCTCCATATCTCCACCCCCAGGGCATGGTGCAAGAGGTAAATACAGAGCCTTTAGACTCATTCAGTGTTCAGTGTGTGTGGAGATAAGAGCTCCATAGCTGTGCTCCTGTTCAAGAGAACTGATCCTTGTTTTGCTCCCCTGAAAGGGCGGATCCTTGCAGTGATGCAGACTGTACTGTATGATATTTTGTTTTTCCTGTTATGCCAGAAGGGCCATGTTTGTTTTACTTAACCTTGAACTGGTTTATGCAGTACGTTTTTGTAAACCAGTTGAAAACTTAAGTGAAAAGTTTTCCTGCAACCGCCTCTTTGAGCAGCTGAGTGAGTCGATCCACCACACCCTTCATCAGTGAGCCTGTTTTCCCCTTCATGACTAGGCCAAATTTTAAAATTCTGACCAAAGTCAGCGCAGCCATCTACCACGAAATTTTAGAACTTTGTCCCTCTGCCGACAAGATTTTTGGAGATGGAAATTTCATGCTCCAGCAGGAATTGGCACCTGTCCACACTGTCAAAAATACCAATTCCTGGAATAAACACAGCAGTATCACTGTGCTTGCTTGGCCAGCAAACTCATCTGACCTTAACCCCATAAAGAATCTATGGGGTATTGTCAAGAGGAAGATGGGAAGATGAGATATACCAGACCCAACAATGCAGACAAACTACCTGGGTTTTCATAACACCTCAGCAGTGCCACAGACTGATCGCCTTCATGGCACGCTGCATTGATGCAGTAATTGATGCAACAAAAGCCAAACCAAGTATTGAGTGCATTTACTGAACATACATTTTTGTAGACCAAAATTTTGGATTTGAAAATCATTACTTCAAGCTGGTGTTATAAAGTATTCTAATTTACTGAGATGATGACTTTTGAGTTTTTATTGGTTGCAATCCATAATCTTCAACATTAACAAAAATAAACACTTGAAATAGATCACTCTGTTTGTAATGACTCTATATAATATATGAGTTTCACTTTTTGTATTGAAGAACTGAAATAAATTAACTTTTTGATGATATTCTAATTTTGTGAGATACACCTGTATTTTCTAGTGTCACACTTGTTGCTTGTTTTAAACCTCCTAGGGCACTTCTCTTATATATGTTCCTTACAACCCATCACAGCACAGACTCTCTATCACCGCTCATGGAACCTGTGGAGTCTCACTAAGCTCACTTGAACCTTATCTCAGGATTCGCTATTTCAGTATTAATTTAGTCATCGACTTCTTGCTTAAACTTTACATGATGTTCATATGTTTATCATCAGCATCCTGTTGCTCAGATTTGTTATATACTTTTTTGGTCACTAAATGTAATGTCTTGTCTTTTTGTAAACTCAATCTAGTTAAAACCAACTGTGAAAAAATTTTGTTTCTGATGAAGGTCAATTGTATGACCGAAAACGTTCAAAGGAGTATATTGAACTGGATGCTTTTTACAATAAAGGAACTGTCAAATCATTTTTTCTTTTGAGTGCCAAGTTTTTGACCACAAATGAGAGGTTGCCACCACAATCATGCTCAGTAGGGTGATTCCTGGACTTAGCCTCAGGAGTGTCTGTTCGCCGCTGCCTATTGCTAGTTACTATAGCTGAAGCTAGAGTGCCAACAGTAAAAAGCGCATAGCATGAGTCTGAGCAAGATGCTGTGACTGACGTCTCTGCTGAGAAGCTCCCACTGGAAATATGAGTCAAAATGGAGACATATGGGATGGGACAGGATGGGAGGACATATGGGGAGGCAGGATGGAGGCATATGGGGGACCAGGATGGATATATTTGAGGCCAGAATGGGAAGGCATATGGGGGCAGTATGGTGACATATGGGGCCACAATCAGAGGAAATATGGGGGAGCAGGAGGGAGACATATGGGGCCAGGATAGGAAGACATATGGGGCAGGATGAAGACATATGGGGCCAGGATGGGAGGACATATGGGAGCAGGATGGAGACACATGGATGCCAGCAATGAGACACAAGAGGACGAGGATGGGGGAAGTTATTACAGGAAGTTGTCAGTGTCACGGGGTTACCGCGATAGAACAGAGCCGGAAGACCATAGCATCTGATGGCTCCTGCTTTGCCACTGAGAAGAAGAACTTCTCTGGCATATTAAGGGTGTTTGTTTTCTTTCAGCAGGACAGGGGTTAATCTGCCATGTGGAAATCCCTGCTACCAGCTGTGCTTGGTTAACCACTCCTCTCTCCTATAAAAGCTAGGTCTGCTGGCCAGATCTTTGTCTGAGTTAGCATTTTCTACAAAGATCTGGAGAAGGAGAAGGAGAAGCTGGTGGTTGGAGTGCTGGAGGAATTTATTGTGTGACTGTTGCTTGGTTTTTGCACTTGGAAATTCCTCATCCCATCCTGCTTTATTTTCTTCCCCTGTCCTTCACAACCTGATGTAGACCTCTGTGGTTTGTGAGAGTATTATTTTTGAGTGGAATTTTCTTTTACCCTTGTCTCATTCCCCTGTCTGTCGGGTTTGTGTACTTAGGTGCACAGTAGTGCCTCTCTTCCCTGGGTGGGGGGAAGGGGACAGATGCAGGGCTGAAGCTAGGAGACAGGGCTAGGGCAGAGGCCCCGGCGTCCTCGCCATTTGAGGTATCCTGGGGAACAGGGTGAGTTAGGGTGCCCCCTTGTGTCAGGGCCAGGAATGGTGCCCCTGGTCCCTGTTTACTTGACAACAAGCAAAAAGGCAGCAACACTTACCTGCCCAGGTCTAGAACAAATGCACTGCAGGGTGCAGCCAGCCCATATAGCAAGATGTCAGCAACACAGGTGCAAAATACCAGATTAACAGCCACTCTCCACATACCCATTCCTGGAGGGGGTGACTGCCCAGTATACAATTGCACAATGAGGGTCCTATGCGGACCCTCATTGTGCAATTGTATACTGGGCAGTCACCCCCTCCAGGAATGGGTATGTGGAGAGTGGCTGTTAATCTGGTATTTTGCACCTGTGTTGCTGACATCTTGCTATATGGGCTGGCTGCACCCTGCAGTGCATTTGTTCTAGACCTGGGCAGGTAAGTGTTGCTGCCTTTTTGCTTGTTGTTATATATGAATTTTTGAAGACCTGAGTCTTCTTCTTCAATGGCTTTGCTATATAGTTTAGTGTAGGGACCCGTAAGCGTGAGGAACTTTGGCGCAGTTTACGGGCTCAAGTATTTTGGCCAAAATATCAGCTAATACCTCACTAATTGGTAAAAAATTTTTTGCACTATATGATTCGGGGTGCAGCCGAGCCCAGACACGTTTGGTCTCGTATGAGGGGTGTTCACACTGGGATGCAATGAGAGGGTGCTGGCCAGCCCGCCTAATCGAATAGTAGGGGCGTTACTAATAGGCTGTGAACCAGACACCATGCATTCCCTTTGTGTGAACGGTACCCTATGCGGACCCTCATTGTGCAATTGTATACTGGGCAGTCACCCCCTCCAGGAATGGGTATGTGGAGAGTGGCTGTTAATCTGGTATTTTGCACCTGTGTTGCTGACATCTTGCTATATGGGCTGGCTGCACCCTGCAGTGCATTTGTTCTAGACCTGGGCAGGTAAGTGTTGCTGCCTTTTTGCTTGTTGTTATATATGAATTTTTGAAGACCTGAGTCTTCTTCTTCAATGGCTTTGCTATATAGTTTAGTGTAGGGACCCGTAAGCGTGAGGAACTTTGGCGCAGTTTACGGGCTCAAGTATTTTGGCCAAAATATCAGCTAATACCTCACTAATTGGTAAAAAATTTTTTGCACTATATGATTCGGGGTGCAGCCGAGCCCAGACACGTTTGGTCTCGTATGAGGGGTGTTCACACTGGGATGCAATGAGAGGGTGCTGGCCAGCCCGCCTAATCGAATAGTAGGGGCGTTACTAATAGGCTGTGAACCAGACACCATGCATTCCCTTTGTGTGAACGGTACCCTATGCGGACCCTCATTGTGCAATTGTATACTGGGCAGTCACCCCCTCCAGGAATGGGTATGTGGAGAGTGGCTGTTAATCTGGTATTTTGCACCTGTGTTGCTGACATCTTGCTATATGGGCTGGCTGCACCCTGCAGTGCATTTGTTCTAGACCTGGGCAGGTAAGTGTTGCTGCCTTTTTGCTTGTTGTTATATATGAATTTTTGAAGACCTGAGTCTTCTTCTTCAATGGCTTTGCTATATAGTTTAGTGTAGGGACCCGTAAGCGTGAGGAACTTTGGCGCAGTTTACGGGCTCAAGTATTTTGGCCAAAATATCAGCTAATACCTCACTAATTGGTAAAAAATTTTTTGCACTATATGATTCGGGGTGCAGCCGAGCCCAGACACGTTTGGTCTCGTATGAGGGGTGTTCACACTGGGATGCAATGAGAGGGTGCTGGCCAGCCCGCCTAATCGAATAGTAGGGGCGTTACTAATAGGCTGTGAACCAGACACCATGCATTCCCTTTGTGTGAACGGTACCCTATGCGGACCCTCATTGTGCAATTGTATACTGGGCAGTCACCCCCTCCAGGAATGGGTATGTGGAGAGTGGCTGTTAATCTGGTATTTTGCACCTGTGTTGCTGACATCTTGCTATATGGGCTGGCTGCACCCTGCAGTGCATTTGTTCTAGACCTGGGCAGGTAAGTGTTGCTGCCTTTTTGCTTGTTGTTATATATGAATTTTTGAAGACCTGAGTCTTCTTCTTCAATGGCTTTGCTATATAGTTCCCTGTTTACTTGCCAGCCTTCCGTCACAACTGTGCCACCCGTGGAAGCCTCACTGCTGCGCTGTAGGCCAGCTCTGTTTAGGTGCAGCCCTGCATCCACTCTACTGCCATCTAGTGTAGCCTGCACCTACCTACATTGTAGCAGTGTGACAGTCAGGATGTAGGACTGAAGGGGCTAATTAAGGGATTTTATTACTGCTATGATGAATTTTATTTTTGTGTATACTTTTTTCAGTAAGGGTGATCCTGTAACTGTGCAGGGAAAAACTTTTTTCTTTATTTGGCGTAGTTTAGAAGTTGGGAATTGAATTGGCCAATGTGCTCTAGATAACTGTTATTTTCTGCAGAGACGAATCCTGGCTGGAAGAATTGATGGCAATCTGCACTGGATGAAGAAGAAAAGCAAAGATGAATATCTTGAACAAGATAAGTCACTGGTGAGTCAGTATATTACCTGTAGACTTACACTATACACTGTCACTATATACAAAGCTCCTGTGTATAAAGTCACTGGTGATCACTGTATTACCTGTACACTGACACTATATACAGAGCTCCTGCGCATAATCTCACAGGTGAGTCACTGTTTTACCCGTACACTGACAATATACACTGTAAATCTATGTACAGAGCTACTTTGTATAATGGCACTTATGGTAATATTAGCATTGCGTTTTTTTATTAATGATCAGTATTGTAGTATTCAGTCACTATGTGTTGAATAGAAACAAACTGAGGGCACTACTAAGATGTAAATGTGAAGAGGGAGATTGGTGGGTGCCCAGTTCCACTAGCCAGAACCACATGGACCAGGGATTGTCCCGCCGAACGCCCACTCTCCTTTTAACGTGGGAAGAACACTACTCAGACAACACAGGGTGAGGTTAATTCAGTATGGAAATAATTTATTGAACCACCAACACACAATAGCATACAGTCCCAGCAAATTCCCAATTCTGTGCAAATTACAGAGTCTCACCCTTCCGCTGACTCACCAGGATTAGAGCTGTTTCCAGTGTCGCATACCTCACCAGTGGCTCCCCACTTTTGGCGGGTCCCCACAGTGAGGAGATTATGACAGGCTTAAGAAGCTAACCGGGAGTAGTGAGGTATGTTTCCAGGTGAACCGATTGTCCCAACCTGGATTCTTTAAGACATCTCTGGAATTTCAGTGATGGTCAATGAAGTCCTGAGTTCTTCCAGCCAGGTCCATAGTACCCTCAGCTGAAATCCTGAAGAGTCACTCCGGCCAGAAGAAAAAGTCTTTTTATACAGAAGCATGTGACCTATTTTTAGATTTAACAAATATCCTTCAGTCCACCATCAATGTAAGGGGAAAAATGGTGATGAGATCAATTAGCATTACTTGAATATTTAATCTATTTGCATAGTTTTTCCTCTCTGCTTTCGAAGTCAACAAACTGGTTCCATAATACAATGCATAATAAGCATATCAGCATACATCACTATTCATCAAAGATAACGCACACTATGTTACATGAAATATCAGCTTACAAGTCACTATTACAGGCTTAAGGCCCCTTTACATTTAGCGATGCACCAGCGATCCCGACCATGATACGACCCGGTCAGTATCGCTGGTGCATCGCTAAATGGTCGCTAGTGAGCTGCCACACAGGCAGATCTCACAGCGATGCAGTAGCCATACAGCGGTCGTTACTTACCTTTCAGACGTGGCGATCCTGATCATAGAATCATAGAATCATAGAATCGTAGAGTTGGAAGGGACCTCCTGGGCCATCTGGTCCAACCCCCTGCTCAAAGCAGGATTCGCTAAATCATCCCAGTCAGATGTCTGTCCAGCCTCTGTTTGAAGACTTCCATTGAAGGAGAACTCACCACTTCTCGTGGCAGCCTGTTCCACTCATTGATCACTCTAACTGTCAAAAAGTTTTTTCTAATATCTAATCTGTGTCTCTTCCCATTCAGTTTCATCCCATTCCCGTCCACGTCCATGCATCGCTCATCGGCGCCAGCAGGAAGCGCCCGACGAGAAATGGAGCTGCGCGATCTCGCGCGATCAGCGATGGACAGCGGGGAGCCGGTCAGAGGTAAGTATCACACATAGCGATATCGCTGCTGCGTCACCAAATTGGTGATGCTTTAGCGATATTGTGAGCGATATCGCTATGTGTAAAACCCCCTTTACACAAGCAAAAGTATAGATAACAGCATGTTCTTCTTGGTTTGCTAAAAATAGTCATCTGAGTAATTAAGATATAATCCAGTTTCTTCACAGTAAATATATGGGATCACTGGCTACACACACACAGGTACAATTGGAGGGAAGAAAGAGAAGTGTGTAGAAGGCAAAGGTCACCATTAACAAACAGTAATTAAATATCTGGAAGTTCATAAATAACAAGCAAGATAAGAAATACATTTAAAAACAATTAAAAAAAAGCCAGACAGGCTAGGGGTAAATAGCAACTGGGGGGCCATATAAGGTCCCACCAGACTCCTCTATTATGTGCCCAAGGGTGTTCTGAAATATTTTGCTCTATAGAAAGTCAATCTATAAAAAACAGTTTATATATCATGGACTTGACAATAAAAGAGAATGCAAAAATCCTTAACCATTAAGCCCCTGTAACAGATAATTCCTGTAAGAAAGTAGGAAAAGTAGAGGCAGATATGGAGATATCCCAAAGGTAGGGATACAAAAACATAAACGGAAGGACACAAAACAGAACAGGTAAGTAAGACTGTATAAGATCTATTGGTTAAAATATTTGGATAGAGGTCACCAAGTCACGTCATGGTTTGTGGAAGAAAAGGAACCCCACACGTATCGGGAAACAGCGTGGCTTCCTCTGAGCATTTAACTTTAAAGAAAATTTTAGTTTAGACCCAATTTTTTTTACTTTAGCTAGTCTAACAGAAAAAACTGGAGCCCAAAATTTAATGGGCAATTTATCCTGAGCATGCCGATACCCCATATCTGGGGTAAAACCACTGTTTGTGCGCATGGCAGAGCTCGGAAGGGAAGGAGCACCATTTGACTCTTTGTATTGCAATATTTGCTGGAAAAATTAGTGAACACCATGTCCTGTTGGGAGAGCCCCTGATGTGCCTTAACAGTGATAATAACCGAGAAGTGACACCATTTTGGAAACTAGACCTCTCAGGAACTTATCTAGATGAATGGTGAGCACGTTGAACCCCTAGGTGCTTCACAGAAATGTATAATCATGATGACATCGAGTCACTATGGCAATGATCCAAGGACAGAGGGGATTTCTTCCCCTAACTGCTGCTGAAATGCTGCGATCGAGCATTTTTGGGGTTTAAGTGTTGGGAGCTGACACCCAGCAGGGATTGCATGCACACAACGTTTGCAAAATCACCTGGACTTATCCATCTGTCCTAGGTTGGTAAGTACCAGGCCACAGGGATGTATGGATATGTCCAAGGTGGTAAAGGGGTTAAAAATAAATAAATAAAACCATGACTAAAAATAGTATTGGATATTTTAAGAAATGTTTACTAGGTTATAGCAGAGTAAAACCGTGCCACAAGAGTCTACCTTATCGTGGTGGCAGCTTAAAACATTTTATGGCCAAAACATAAGCTGCTGGCTATGTATGTGATATGGTGTTTTATTGGAACTGATATTGTGTGATTCGTGAGAAGTGTAGAAGTGTAGTTTTTCCCAGAGTGGGCAGTGGGACTGTGGAAGTTTCTTGAGCTAGAATTGAAGCTGGGGTGGAGTCGAGCTGGGGTGGAGCCTGGGCGTAGTCTCAAGGGGACCACAGAAATTTTGCCAGTATGGGGCCTTGAAATTCCTGGTGGCAGTCCTGTCCCCACATAAGATTATACTAAATTTCATCCAACATGAAGCATAACCCTACTGTGTACTGCAAAGGCATCTGAGGAAAGCATAGCAGGTCCCAAATCCCAAAGAGTCTGCATTGAATAGCAGGCAACCACACCTGAATTAGGACCTTTAGCACAAGTCTGGATTAGACGATTATGCAAACTTTTTTTGGGGAGCCCTTAAAATTTAACACACAGAACATGGTGTGCAATACAAAACAGAAGTGAACAAGTTTCAGCCTTAGAGCATGGTGAGAAACACCACCTCAGAAAATTTTTAAAAATTTCAGCCTTAGAGCATGTGGAAAAATACCTCTACATAAGATTATTCAAAATTTCACCCACAGAGCATGGGGCACAATACTCCCACAAACACTAATTCACCTTTCACCCCAAGCAGCAAAGGGTGCTGGAAATTTTGTGATATAAAATGGAGGTAATATTAGTATTTTTTTATTTTCAAGGGGAACTAATTGATATAACAGACAATAATGCTGTATATAAAGCCAATTAGGTTGAACTGGGTCGTCGAGGTCCAAGTCGAGCATGAGGTACACGTTTTGACATTTTCATGTAGTCCAAATAGGAGTTATCCAACACAATTTTTTTTTGGTAATTTTTTCATCTTTTTTGATACTTTTTTTTTTAATTTTTATGGGGAACTAATGTAAATAACAGAGAATAAAATACAAAACCAAACAATTATCATGAATCAGGAGCCTGAGGTCCAGGTCGAGGATTAGGTACATGTGATGTATGTATAGCAGTCCAAGTAGGAGTTATCCAATACTTCTCTTTTATTTTTAGATTTTTTTTGGTATTTTTAAAATTTTTATGATGAACTAATGTAAATAACCGAGAATAAAATACAAAACCAAACAATTATCTTCAATCAGGAGGCCGAGGTCCAAGTCGAGGATGAGTACATGTTGTAATGTATGTATAATGTCCAAGTCGTAGGTAGCCAATACTTTCTTTTAGTTTTTTTTATCTTAAAAGTTTTAAGGGAAACTAATGAAAACAACAGAAATTAAATATAAAAACAATGCTTTATCTTGATCCAGGAGGCCGAGGTCCAAGTGGAGGTGAGGAGGAAGAGGTAGCCAATACCTTTTTCAATGTTTTTTTGGGTGGAGGACACAAAATGAAACAAATAGAATCTAACTGTGGCTGAGTGCAGCTCATATAGTTGTCTAGTCAGCCAAAGGTACGCACAAGTCCTTTGTGATCCATGCCTGGTTCGTTTTAATGAATATGAGCTTGTTCGTGTTGGCTGTGGATAGGCGGATGCACCTGTCTGTGATGACACCCCTTGCCATGCTAAACAGTACACTTGCCGCATGGCAGGCCCGCACCACCAAGGCGTAAATAGCAAACTCAGGCCATGTGTTCAATTTGGAGACCCAAATGTTAAATAGGACAGACCCATCAGTTATGATGTGGAGATGTGTGGACAGGTACTCATCCACCATGCTGTAAATGCTGCATCCTGCTGATATGGACTGTATTAGATGGTGATGACAGATGTTGTGGTGTGCAGAGGAATTGTTTCCACATTTCGGCCATACTAACCCTGCCTTCCGAAGTGCTGGCGGTGCCCCAGCTGCATTAGCGACTTCCTTCTAAGCCTCTGCTTTGTTCTTTCACTGAGCCCTCACTGTAAGGTGGGAAAGCCAACAGTAGTTTTTTTACCATCCTGTGCTTGTATTCAAGCATTTTATGATCCAGGTCCAAGGATGGAAGTAAGGATAGAACATTGTATTTGTAGCGGGGATCTAACAGGGTGGCAAGCCAGTATTCAGAATTGGTCATAATACAGGCAACTCAGCGGTTGTTATGTAAGCAATTCAGCATGTATTAGCTCATGTGTGGACACAAAAGAAAGTAAAGCCAGCTCACCGACAACCGCCACAGGTGCCCGGAACTCAGTGTTGACCAAACGTGAATGAATGTGAAAAAGGAAAAATGTTACAGCTTCTTAAAACAATCTTCATTTATTGAATCCAATTAAAATAGAAAATGTGGTAACATGCTCTCCAAAATTGAGACAACCACTAGGAAGAGGTGACGCATTTCGATCAATAACGATGTTTGTCAAAGCTATGTTAGTAATGACACATATCGTACTATATAGGTATCATCCACCAATGATGGCTCATAATGGCATCACATGACAAATCAAAAGGTCCCGAAAGTGCACAAACAAGATAAATAAAATCAAAAGAAAAAACACACAATATTATAATGTAAAATAAAATGCATTTGACTGTTAATAATGTAGCATTAATTCATTACATTTGTTTAGACCAGCAGGGAATCTAGTATTTAAATGGTATATCCAAAATGCCTCCCGTTTAAGGAGATGCCACCTGACTTCTCCCCCACGTGCAGGCGTGTTGACATTATTGATACCCTGAACCTGAAAATGTGATGTGCTGCTAGCATGATGAATAACAAAATGCTTTGATACTGAGGAAATATTGCGATGTGATTTCTTAGTGTTTGTTATATCATGCAAATGTTCCCAAATACGAGTTTTTAATTTTCTAGATGTGCATCCTGTATATGATAAATGTCAGGCTTTGCAATCAATCTTATATACTATGTTGGTAGAATTGCAATTTATGCATTGTTTAATATTAAAACATGCAGAATTGTCAGAATTATGAAAAACTTTGGTGATATGTGCATATCTACACGTTTTACAATTATTAATACCACAATTGTAAAATCCAGAAAATACAAGCCATGTTTTTTTAGTTCATTAATTTTCAGAAAAAAACATGCTGTGAAATTTTATTCCCAATTGTGGGTGTTTTCCTGCATACTACATTGACCCCTGAGTGTAAGATTCTTGCCAATTGTTCATCTTCATAAAAGATGGGTAAAAAAAAAAAAAAAATATTAATAATTTTTTTGATCTTTGCAAATTGAGGACTATACTGGAAACAAATAAAAGGTTTTTTTGACATAGCAAAATTTTGATTGTTATTTTCAGATGGCTTGACAAGGTCATTGCATTTTTTTTGTTGGACAATTTCACATACTCTATTTAATGTCCAAATAGGGCATTCACTGGATTTTAATTTATTTGACAAATGTTCAAATTCCAAGGTGAGATCAGTACTAGAACTACAGTTACATTTTACTCTTATGAATTCACCAACAGAAATGGATTTGATGGTGTGTTTTGGATGACTGCTGTTAGCATTTAAAATTGTGTTTCCAATTAATGGTTTGTGATATGTTCTAGTGGAAATAATTTGATTGAAGCTGCCTGTTAAATCCAAATCCAAAAATGAAATGTTATTGAAATCATGTCTAAAATTGAAACGGATGTTATAATTCTTAGAATTAAGATAGTTTATGAAATTCGGGATGGCAGATACATCGGCCCCCCAAATAATGAGGGTATCATCAATGTATCTTTCATACCAAACCAAACAATCCAAAAAGGATTGGTTGTAGAAAAAATCTACCCCAATTCCCAGAAAACCATTACAAGGTTTGCAAGGGACGGTCAAAATTTAGCACCCATTGCTACACTTGACTTTTGTAAATAATAATTTCTGTCAAAGGAAAAAAAATTGTGCACTAGTAAGAAATATGTGACCTGCAAAATAAATTTAATCAGGTCAGTGGAATAGTTGCTGAACTTATTGAGATGAAATTGAAGAGCCTGCATAGCCAAATCATAAGGAATGCATGTTTAAAGGGAAACATCGCAACAAAGCCAAGAATAATTAGAAAGCCAAATTTAGTTAGAAAATATTTTTAAAGGGGCGTGGCCTGGGCTCTGAGCATGTAGGCAGCAAGAGCTCTAAGCTCCCACAGTCACATTCTAAAGCTACAAAATAAGCGTGCATAGGGTTAACCAAAATAACCTTGCTGGACCCTATTTTATTTATGAAGTTTGGGTGCCCATTTTGAGATAAAAAGCAGGACTCTGGTCCAAAGAGGACTGAAGAAATAAGCTTTTACAAGTCTGGATGGCTGCGGTGCAGCAAAAGCTGAGGGACATCACCCCACATCATCTGCCCTCCTGTGAAGAGACCGGAGTGCCAGCGCAGGCTTTACTGAAGCCAGGATTGATCTGGAGGATCATTATTGGTACTGAGTACTTTATTTGGACCCCCCAGTAAGACACAACGTAAATCCTGCTGTCTGCATGGCTTTCTGTCTGTGGTGTGTGGAGGATATCAGTGTGGCTGTGGCGGAGGGATACAGACTCCAGGATATCAGTGTGGCTGTGGCGGAGGGATACAGACTCCTGCATGTTCATCCCTGCTGATTACACCTGAGTGCCGCTGAATTCTGACTGCTGTAACATCAGGGTGAGGTTAGCGGGGACAGAGGAGCTTCCCTTGACATATTCTAGCATGGCACACTGAAGAGGAAAGCAAAGACACAGGCGGGGACTCTTTCTTTGCTAAGGAGCTGAAGGGTGGAGGGATACCACCAGACTTCTAGGACCAGACCCCGGAATCGGCCAAGAACAGCGCTATACAGCCTCATAAAGGACCGGATCAGAGGCGACTAGCAACGGGTGAGCCACTAAAAACTGCTGAGGTGAGGCACAACTGAAATCCGGTCACTAGAACCAGATGCTGCACACTGATCACAGCCGCAATAGAACTCAATGGGAAGTAGTTCCGGCTGTGTCCAGCCTGTCAGCGTTGCAGAAACCTGACATCACAGGCCCCGCAGCACACAGCAAGTGGTACTACAGGCTCAGCTATACCCCAGAACTGTGCGGCGCAGCAGGTAGTCATCCCCAAGAGTACTGAGGAGAAGGATATAGATTGCGGGGAGGGCCCTCACTATCCCCACACAATAAAGGAATACTGACTATTCTGCACTTACCAGCAGCGCAGACTTATAACACAATAGTGACCTCAGTTTCTGACTGTTGGCCCCGGTGCCCTATATTCATCTGTGCAGTGCACCATAATAGAGGATTATCCACTCTTCAAGCAAGGATCAGAGCTACAGTGGACTGCTTGCATTATTATTGAGGAATTGTGTGACTTTTGGCACTCTTACTGAGGGTTTCTCAGTTGACTCCTTTTCTGAAACTTGTTTTTAGACCATTTTACTTAACTTGTCTGATTGATCAAGCTAAAAGGGTCATAGATCTGAGGCCAGGGAAGGCTGCGTGGCAAATTAAGATGCAGTCAGGCAGGGGCAGAATTAATAATAGCTCACACAGGGTGACGAGGCACAATTTTGGGGCATATTCACAATCCTATGAGGATATCCCTAATGTGTTAAGCCCCACAAAATCTAGGTCACCTCTGAAAAGAGGTGAGCCCAAAGCGCCTTATATGAAACAATCTCATAACCTTGCACCTGTCAAAGCTGCAAAAGGGGATCAGGTATCAATAACACATTAACCAAAACACTGCCTAAAACACAACCTGAAACACTTCAAAAAAAAGAAAAATTTGGGGGGACATATTAAAACTCCTCCTCCAAATCAGCTCCTCACAGAGGAAATGGACACTTCCAAATCAAACAAAAGGAAGGGCCCAGATGATCAGGAAAACACCGAGAGTCTTTCTTCTGAGAACTCCAACAGTGTCTCAGCTGACTATACCCCAAACACAAGCCCTGAAAGGTCCATTTCCTTCGTTTGAGGTTCCTCCTCCATCCATCCGCCTGGGGGAATACAAGGGGTCCAATAAACAAGCCACCGAAGGATTCATGGTGGATCTCTTCCAGTCCTTCAGTGATGCCCTAAAAATAGGGTTTGAGACTCAGGCTAAGGCCCTACAGGAAACTTGCAGGAATCTTAGCCAAAAGGTTGAGAAATATGAGGTAGAGATGGTACAGGCGGAGAGGGACATAGTCTACCTCTCAAAGGAAAATTCTCTCCTCAAAACTGAGGTTATTTCCCTTAAAAACAAATTAGCGGATCTGGAGGACCGAAGCAGGAGAAATAACTTAAAAATTCGAGGTATTCCTGAGGCGGTCTCCCAGGCAGATCTTTCAGATTATGCTAAAAATTTATTCAAAAAATTATCGCCAAAATTGACAGAATTAGAAGTAAATATTGATCATATACACCGCCTCCCACGTCCAAAAGAGGTCCCACGGGAAAAGCCTAGGGACACTATCCTCAGAGTCCATTTTTTTAAACAAAGGAGAAGGTTCTAAAATCTCTGAGAGAGAGAGGTTCACCTCCAGAGCCATATAAAGATTTAAAGATTTTCCAAGACTTCTGCAAAGAGACAATGGATGCAAGAAGGTCCTTCAGAGATTTGACCTCTAAACTTAGAGAGCTCAGAGTGTCATAGAGATGGGGTTTCCCTACCAAGCTATTAGTCTGGTATAATGACAAACACTACCCCATCTACACTCCACACGAGGGTCAGAAGTTCCTTAAATTTCTGATGGATGACCAAGCATTTAGGGATAGGGATTAGGACTGATTTTTATCTTATTTTCGAATTTACATGGTGTATACTATTAATTTCCTTTTCATGAATATGAATATCTTATGACCCGTATTTATGGTTTATTGATGTCACTGTGGGAACTTGCCACTTAATTTTTTCTCACTTTTTCCCCCACACTAAGGTGAGACACCAACCGGTTTGGAGTCCTCCAGGAGAACGCTCAAGTTCCTAATTTTTTTCTGTATTTCACTGTTTTGCTTGTTTTCATTTTTCTGTTTTGATATTGCACTCTAACAATGAAAATCTTATCATACAATGTTAGGGGGCTCAACAGTCCGAATAAGAGGTATGCGGTATGGAAGGAGATCAACCGAACCTGTGCCAAATTGGTATGCCTCCAGGAGGTTAAACTGGCCTCCGATCAACACCCGATCTTCCAGAACAATAAATTTCCACACATGTACAAATCACTGTCCACAAAGAAAAAGGCTGGGGTCATTACACTGGTAGGTGGCACCGTTCCTTTTCAGCTCATCAAAGAGATACCAGACTCGTTGGGCAGGTTTCATATACTCATATGCTTACTCCATGAAAGGCCATGCACAATAGTGAATGTATACGCACCTAACAAGGGACACATTCGTTTCTTGAACAAGCTAATCAAAAAATAGACAAAGTCAAAACAGGTGATCTGATCTTATTAGGCGATTTTAATATTGTCCCAGATAGTAGCATGGATTCATCCTCATTAGTCCGCCACAAGGTTCCAGCTTTGAAAAACTGGCTAATTCAAAATGAGCTTTATGATGCTTTTCGTTGCTTGAACACATCGTCTTGTGAGTATTCTCACTTTTTAGATGTACATAAGACAGCATCTAGAATCGATCTACTACTTACTCATATATTTACTTTAACCAAAATTAAAGATATACGGTTCATGTAAAAGACCATCTCGGATCATACCCTGGTTCTGGCTGAGTTCCTCGTGCGTCCTCCCTCTGACAAGCCATTCCACTGGAGACTTAACCCAACCTTGTTATATATACCAGAGTACAAGCAAGAGATAGAAAACGTTCTCTTAAACTACTTCAAGGAAAATCTATCTGGGAAGTAGATTAGTTCACGGTCTGGAAAGCCCATAAGGCGGTCCTGAGGGGATGCCTTATGCAGATCCTCTCTAAACATAAGAAGAGAAATAGGGAAAAAATTACAAACCTACAGGCCCAAATTAATGATCTAGAAAAAAAACAAACCAACTTGAAAGTTCCTTCCCAAACCATCCAGGCTGAGATTTTGAGACTCAGACAGAGTCTGAGATCTGAAATCTACCAGGAATATGATGCAGCCATCAAAGCATCTAGGTATAAATGGTATACATCTCTCAACAAGCCTTCCAAGTTTATGATGAGGAAATTAAAAAGAGAAAGAATAAAAAAAAAGGATAATTAAGATTGTATCTCCCTCGGGTGATCCCAAAATTCACCCTAGGGACATTATCAACTCGTTTGCAGATTTCTTTAAAAATCTTTATAACCTGAAAGATGACCCCCAAACACCGGTGGTTAACTCAAATTTTGTGGATTCTTTTCTACAGAGTATCGATTTACCAAGAGTTGATGAGCTGGACTTGAATTATGTCAATAGCCCTTTTACAGAAAGTCAAATAGTTGACGTTATCAAGAAGCTGCAGTCCCAAAAATCACCAGGGCCGGATGGCTTCTCTGGGGAATACTATAAATCCTTTTAAAAAATTCTGGCTCCACAGTTGGCTTCCAAAGGAGGGGGGAGACCCCAAAAGGATACAAAACTATAGGCCAATCTCGCTCATAAACAGTGATATTAAAATCTACTCAAAGATCATCGCAAACCGACTAAAAAACATCTTTCCATGTCTGTTGGTGGATGATCAAATAGGGTTCACAGAGGGCCGCCAGGCCTCAGATGGGACTAGAAGGGTGTTGAACCTGATACATTTAGCTAACAATTGGAGAGCCGAAACTGCTTTGCTGGCACTGGACGCCAAGAAGGCGCTCGATAGACTAAACTGGCTATATTTAAAAACAACTCTCGCTAGATTTGGCTTTGACGAGAAGATTTTATCAGCAGTCTTCGCCCTATACTCGGGTCCTAGTGCCAGGATCTATGCAAACAACTTCCTTTCTGACTCGTTCGACATTACTAATGGCACAAGACAGGGGTCTCCCCTTCTATTTGTGCTTGCCATAGAGCCCCTAGCCAAAAAAATTAGATTAAACAACGATATTAAAGGCTTTGAACTGCCATCACGAAATTTTAAAATCGGATTATTCGCAGATGATCTCTTCCTCACACGTCTTGATCCCGCAAATTCCATTGAAGCCCTTTCAGATGAACTAGAAAAATTCTCTAGAGCATCCTATTTTAAGATAAACCCACACAAATCCAAATTTATAACTCTAAACAGGAAACAATCCGAAATTAACTAAATAAAGACTCAAACCCAGTTCATTTGGGAGGAGAAAGAGATCGTCTATCTAGGGATTAGAATAGCAGGATCAATCCAAGCCACAGTTAGGGCCAATTTAGACAGCATTATAACGACTATTACAGGCAATCTATCCTTTTTGGCTCAGTTAGAGACTTCCATTTTTGGGAAGATACTGGCAGTCAAAGCCTTTAGCCTTCCCAAAATGTTATACATGTTTAGGACTTTGCCAGTTAGCTTTCCAAGCCAAACCATTGATAAAATTCAAGAGCTCATCCCACTATTTATTTGGAAAGGTAAGAAAGCAAGAATATCTGCAGACTTACATTATAAAAATAAAAAACATGGGGGTGCAGGACTGCCCAACATATACGCTTATTATCAGGCCTCACTTATTAAACAGAGCTGGCGCTGGTTTATGGAAAACATGACACATCTGGCTTGGTATGGCTTGGAGAGAGATGCTAGTGATAGAGGTTCCACGCGAAAGCTTTTCTTTTACTTCCTTCTGCAAAAGTACAGTGCGAACTCATCGCATCCTATATTTCGCTCGATAATCTCAGCCTGGAGGGAACTCATTAAGCCGACTAAAAATATCAAAAAAGCAGAGCAATTTTTAAAACTACCCCTATCTTCGTTTGCACTGATGGATGATCTCCCGATGCCAGAGGTATGGGGGAAATCTGGAATCAAAAAGGTGGGGGATGTTTTTAGTGGAGTGGAGTTCTTGAAATTCAGTGAGATCAAGGCTAAATATAATCTACCATCATCTGAGCTGGTCTTTTACACCATGTTGAAAGACAGAATTTTGAAAATCATAAAAGGAAAGACTTTAAATTATGAAATGCTAACTTCACTGTTGTGCAACCTTAAAAATAAAAACCTCTGGTGTCTGCGTAATTTGTATAGATCTGTCGTCAAGGCCCTAACGAGCCACAAAAACATATACATGAAGAGATGGGAGTCCGATTTAGGTGCTGATATCCGTCTCGAGAATTGGATCGATGCCATCAAATTCACTTACAATTCCAACATATCAGTGGGTCTTCACGAGGGTTATTTTAATCTGTTAAATAGGTGATACTATACCCCGACAAGGTTATCACATTTTAACACAGAATTATTTTCCTTGTGCTGGAGAGGCTGTGGACATCAAGGGAACCTCTACCATATATTTTGGGGTTGTTCAAAGATCAAAAACCTCTGGTTCCAGGTCACACAGCACATTAACCTCATTGCTAAGGACTTCACAATTACGCCTGAAAGAGCACTTCTTTCATTAGACATGGAACAGTTTGATGATTCAGTAAGATACATTATCATACACATCCTCTTAGTGACTAAGACCATGTTAGCACAATGGTGGAAGAAAGTAGAGGTTCCTAAGTTTTCGGACATATTGATTTAGAACTCAGATTTGCGATTAACAACAATCACATCCACAAATACACAAAAAAATGGAAGACTTGGAGCAACAAATTCCATATCAAATAGACCTATTAAGAGATATTATATTTTGAGGCCTAAAAATGGCCGTTGTAGTACCGGGATGTTGTATCTCCTTCCAAGAATGTTACCCCATAATAAGGATTGGCGATTTTCTTTTCCTTTTATGTTATTTGTTATATGCTATTTAATGCCTATTTGTGGGTTCTCTAGTTTTAATTTTTTTCCGTACCTGTACAAGGTTCTTTACTTCCCATTCCCTTTCCTCCCTTCCTTCCTTCCTTCCTTCCCTTACCCTGTTTAATTACTGAAAACCAATAAAATTATTTGAAAAGAAAATATTTTTAAAACATCTTTTGAGTCCTTTATATAAGCTGGGATTCTTCGAACAAGGGGTTGCAACAATGAATCAACCCATTCGCATAAATGTTCATTCGCTGAACCAATCCCTGATACAATCGGTCTCATGGGAGGAATGCCTTCACCTTTGTGAATTTTAGGAAGTCCATGTAGGATTGACTAACATTTAAAAATTCAGCTTGTATTTAATTCAAGACTCCCAAACAAACACCCTCTTTAATAATTTCATCAATTTCATTTTTGAATCTAGATGAAGGATTGAAACTGAGTTTTTCATATATATTGGAGTCAGACAATAATTTCATTATTTTGGCATGATAATCTTTCGAATTTAAGACAACTACTCCTCCTTTGTCTGACATCTTGATAACTATATCTGACATGTCATTTAGTTGCTTCAAAGCTTCATGTTGTTTTCGTGAAAAATTACCATTAACCCGTCTATTGGAAATAACATCACTATGGAGAATTTTTAATTCTCATTCGATGACTTCTTGGAACCTTTCCATACAGTCTGATCTTGTCTGGATCAGATAAAAATAGGGGTTCTTAGTAATGAAATTGTGTGCCTTATTAACAGTCTCGTGATTCAATAATCTGTCAGAATCCAGTTCCTGTAAGGTAATCAATGAAACCTGTTCCTTGAAATCCAAATCAGAGAATTCATTATTATTATGCATTTTATTTTACATTATTATATTGTGTGTTTCTTTTGATTTTAATTTATCTTGTTTGTGCAATTTCAGGACCTTTTGATTTGTCATGTGATGCCATTATGAGCCATTGTTGGTGGATTATACCTATATATCCGTTATGTGTCATTACTAACATAGCTTTGACAAAGATCAATATTGATCGAAACGCGTCGTCTCTTCCTAGTGGTTGGCACAATTTTGGAGAGCATGTGACCATATTTTCTTTTTTAATTGGATTCAATAAATAAAGATTGGTTTTAAGGAGCTGGGGGATATTGGCTCATGTGTGTCAGGCTGTCCAGAGTCAATGACAAGCTGTCCTCAGTGGGAGGTGTGCGGTCTGGGTCCTCTGTATCCACCCAGCCACGCTTCAGTGATGTCCATGAGCAACTTGGAGTGCCACCCTGCTGGAAACACAGTTCCTCAAAATACTTCTCTTCATCCTCATCACTCAAAACCTTGGTTGAACCCTTGCATAGCAGTCCACTGTGGGTACAGGAACCCATACTCTGAGTCATGTGCGGATGACAGGTTTGATACAGGTGTGAAAGTTTCCTGATCCCCCTTCTCCTCTTCCTCTTGTGTCACCACCTCATCCATCATCGCCTGAAAAGTTTTTTTCAATCAGACACAGAAGTGAGATAGTAACACTGATTATGTCGTCATCAGTGCTGGCCATGTTGGTGGAATATTAAAGCAGTGCAACACGACATACATGTCCCGCATGGAGGCCTACTCATTCGTAGTGAAGTGGTGTTCTGCCAAGCGACTTATGCCTGTGTGCTACAGCTGAAACTTCACTATAGCATGCTGCTGCTTGCAGTTTCTCCAGCATATGCAAGGTGGAGTTACACCTTGTTGGTATGTCACATATGAGGCAGTGATCTCTAAAGAAGAAGTCAGGAAATGCTTAAGTCTGGGTGATATTCGAGGAGGTCACTCAGACTTCCAGATATCCTTTTGCTCCTCAAATAAAGTGCTGTTGAATGTAGAACTATGTTTTCAAAACATGTGGTTATCTGCACTTGCTTTCATTGACTGTGGGTCTACAGCGAACTTTATTGATTCTGGACTGGTTCTTAAATTAGGATTAGGGACAGTTAGATTGGAAAGACCTATTCAGATTGTTGCTATTGACAAAACACAGTCACTCCAGAACTTTGTCCAGCTGGTTACGGTGGAAATTCACATTAATAGTGTGAACACTCCATTCTGAGTCCATCTCCTGTTATGTCTTGGATAATTTACCTGCTGGGTTGGTGATGGGGTTTCCTCGGCTGCATGTTCATTATCCTGTAATTGATTGGTGGCAAAAGGATAATGATAAACCCCATCTGTCATAAAAAGTGTCTTCATTCTGTGCAAATTTGCTCTGCTTGTCTGCAGGGTCTGCCGGCATAACTGAAGGACTTTGGAGATGTGTTCTCAGAAAAAGAGGCAGAGGTTCTACCACCCCATCGTCCTTATTGATCTTATTCCTAATGCCAAATTGCATAAAGTTCGCCTGTACAACTTGTCAGGACAGGAATGGACCGCTATGAAAGAATATGTAAATGAAAGTTTACGGAAGGATCATATCCGTCCTTCCTCCTCACCTGTAGCTGCTGGATTCTTCTTTGTGAAAAAAAGGATAGGGGGGGCGCTCCGCCCTTGCTTCGATTTCCCTGAACTAAACAAAATTACTGTTAAAAATACTTACCCACTTCCACTCATCCCCGACCTATAAAATAAGCTTACTGGGGCCAAATGGCTTTCTATGCTTGACCTTAGAGGGGCATATAATCTGATACGGATCCGGGAGGGTGATGAGTGGAAGACAGTGTTTTTAACATCTGAGGGTTTATTCGAGAACCTGGTCATGCCTTTTGGTTTAACCAATGCACCTGCAGTCTTTCAGAACTTTATGAATGACATTTTTTTCTGATATCTTGGAATGTTTATTGTGGTATACCTTGATAACATTCTAATTTTTTCATTCTGATCTGGATTCGCACTATGAGTATATTCGTTATATTTTACAAAGACTCAGGGAAAATTCTTTGCTTGCCAAATTAGAAAAATGTTTTCTCTGTTCAGGAAATATAATTTCTGGGGTTCATCATATCTGCTGAAGGGTTTAAGATGGATACTGGGAAGGTGCAGGCTATAATTGATTGGGTTCAACCTCACGACTTTAAAGCCCTACAGCGTTTTTTAGGATTTGCCAATTATTCTAGAAAATTTTAGAGGTTTTTCACAGATCGCTAAACCGCTTACCGATTTCACATGGTTTGGTCGTCAGATGCCATTGAGGTCTTTAAGAGTAAAAGAGGTCTTCATGTCTGCTCCAGTTTCGATTCAATCTGATTTTCAGAAAATGTTTATCATAGAGGTGGATGCCTCAGAGGTTGGAGTGAGAGCTATTTTGTCTTAAGGTCCTAAAACCCTGACGAACTTAAGGCCATGGGCTTTTTTTTCTAGGAAATTTTCATGTGCTGAGAGAAACTATTATGTTGGAAATAGTGAACTGTTTGCTGTTAAGTTAGCGTTTGAGGAATGGAGGCATTTTTTGCTGAGACTGATCATAAACATTTAGCTTATATTGAATCTGCTAAACGTTTAACCTCTAGATAGGCCAGGTGGTCCTTATATTTTTTCAAGATTCAATTTTTTCTTCATGTTCAGGCCGGGGTCTAAGAATGCTAGGGCTGATGCTTTTGTCACGCAGCTTTGATTCAGTTTCTCCTCCAGAAAAACCTTCCTCCATGCTACCTCAGGGTGTAGTGATTCCTATGGTATCCTCAGAATTTGAAGCTGAGATTCACCAAGTCCAGTCTTTGGCTCCTTCTGCTATTCCTGGAGCTAAATTATTTGTGCCCGTGTATCTCAGATTTTCATGACTCTATCTTGAGTGGTCACTCCGGGGTCACTACTACACAGAAAGCTATATGTAGAATCTTTTGCTGGCCATCTGTACTTAACGACATTAAAAGTTTTGTATCTGCTTGTGAGGTTTGCACACGCGCTAAAGTTTGTCATAACCGGCCAGTCGGGGAATTGGCTCCATTGCCTATTCCAGAAAGACTGTGGAGTCATTTGTCCATCGGATTTCATCATTAATTTGCCTTTGTCTAGTGTAGTGGGAAAACCGTTATTTGGGTGGTGGTTGACGGATTCAGTAAACAAGCTTACTTTGCGCCGTTATCAGGGTTACCTAATGATGAGATGCTTTCCAGCTTATTCATCAATCATGTGGTGAGATTGCATGGCATTCCTTTCAACATTGTATCTTATAGGGGAGTTTCAGTTTATCCCTAAATTCTGGAGAGCGTTTTGTAAGAGACTGGTTATTGACCTGTCGTTTTCCTCTGCTTACCATTATGAAACCAACGGTCAGACAGAGAGGAAAAATGAGTCATTGGCGCAAATTCTTAGGTGTTTTGTTATGACTCAGCAGGAGGACTGGTCCTCATTCATGCCTCTTACTGAATTCGCCTTTAACAGTCGGGTTAACCAGTCTATGGGAACCTCACCCTTTTTTTTGTATTTATGGTTTTCATCCTCATTTTGGCGAATTTTCGAGGATGAGTTCTGATTGTCCGGGAGAAGAGGTTGCTATATAAAAACTGGGAGATGTCTGGAGAAACAACTGAAAAAACAGATGTCTGACAAGGGGGTCAAAAGACAATAAACAATGAAAAGAAATATACTCCTAAAAAATACGTTATATTGAAAAGTCACATAAAAATGAACAAATGTTCAGACACAACCCATGTGAAAGGGCTATAACAGGGTATGGAGATTAGGAAAGAGGCCTCGAGATAGGTATTTTACAGTGCTAAATTGATTGCCCTTGGTAGACCCTAAAATCTGATGGCCTACCTATCAGCGGAGGTTGGCACCCTAAATTGATAAAGTGGCGCCCCTGCTCAATGACGGAACAAGTGCTTCTATGAGCCTCAGTAACTGTTATTTCTTAGGTTAGGTTCACATTTGCGGTTGAGTCTGCAGCGTATCATACGCAACCACAAACGCATGCAAAAATGCATGGTAATGCAGCATATTTTAGCCGCATCATCTTACGCATGATGTAAAAAAAAAGCAGTACTTTTATGCGCTTGCATGCGTTTTTGCATGCGTTTGCATTTTTTAGGCCCATGCACTCCATAGGGAAAAAAATTTCCAGGAGATTTTCCTTTACACAAGCCACGCCCAATGGGTGTGTCTCATGGGATTTCTGTATATAGACCTTTGTACAGATGAAATCCTCAGATTTTGCTGCTGTATCCTGCTGTCAGGAACACCGCACTGAACTTGCTCACTGAGCCAGTGCGTGTGTCCTGAGTAAAGCGAACTGTGCTCAAAGATACCTGTGGAGCGGGCAGCAGCCAAGTAGGTGCATACTTCAGAACAGCAGGACCTGAAGCACATGACTGCTGGGGGAGTGGCCTAAACTCCAGAGAGCTAGGAGCTGCAAGAGAACTCCTAACAGGGTAACTGCGAGACAAAGTTACCAAGGGGCTTAGACAGGGAGGATAGTCAGGACGTAGCCAATGAGTCATACACAGAGATAGCTGCAAGGTACAAGAGGGGCAAGCAGAGAGTAGTCAGATCACAGGCAACAAGTCATACACAGAGAGGGTAGCGCAGTACAGAATCAACAGGCAAAAACACAACGGGGAACAGAACTGGGTCAGAACCATATAAACAAGCTATAGCAACAAACAGGCACAGGCACACAGAGGTCACCACACTCAGCCAAAGGCAAAAGTATAACTGACAGGGACTGGAGCTTCCCAGGGGTTTAAGAAGCTCTCCCAGAACCAAAAAGAGGCCACAATCATAAACCCCAGGTTTGCAGGTCAAAACCTGCACTGAGCTCCAGACATTAACCCCTGATGTGCAGCTCAAAAACCTGCACTGGGATCATGACAGTATCCCCCTCTCAACGGGGGGCCTCTGGACCCCCAGGCTTCCCTGGGTACTTGGCATGGAAAGCCCAAACCAGGCGATCTGCATGTACAGAGCAAGCAGGGATCCATGAGCGCTCCTCTGGTCCATATCCCTTCCAGTGGACCAGGTACTGCAAAGAGCGGCGCACCCGCCGAGAGACCACAATATGTCCGACCTCATACTCTAATTGACCCTCCACCAGAACTGGAGGAACAACAGGCTCGGAGTCCTCTTTGACAGACCCTACGGATTTCAACAGAGATTTATGGAACACATTGGATATTTTTAAGGGAGGCGGGGAGACGCAACCTATATGCCACTGGGTTGATTATCTCCATAATCTCGTACGGACCAATGAACTTTGGTCCCAACTTAGCTGATGGTACCTTTAAGTTGATGTTACGTGTAGAAAGCCAAACCTTCTCTCCCACCTGAAACATGTCTCGCAAGGCTCTCTTTTTGTCAGCAAAATATTTGTAGTTCCCCTGGGCCCGAGAGATATTACGCTGGACTTCAGCCCAGAGGTTTTTTAACCATTGAACGGACCCCTATACCCCTGGACAACCGGAATCCACCCTTGAAAATTCCCCAAAATGCAGATTAAACCCACAGTTAATCAGGAATGGGGTCATGTTGGTGGACTGACTCACCCGGTTGTTAAAAGCGAATTCCGCCAATGGTAACGCATCACACCAATCCTCCTGTCTGGCGGAGGTCAGACACCTGAGAATTTGTTCCAGGGATTGTTTGGTGCGTTCTGTCTGACCATTACTATCCGGGTGATATGCCGACGAGAAGGAGAGTGAGATGCCCAATTTCATACAGAATGCCCTCCAAAATTTGGCCACAAACTGCACACCTCTGTCAGACACCACATTCAGGGGTACCCCATGCAATCGGACCACATGCTGCACAAACAACCTTGACAATGTTTCTGCTGAGGGTAATGCTGCCAAGGGAATGAAATGGGCCTGTTTAGGAAACCTATCCACCACCACCCAGATCACGGTATTGCCCCTGGATGGTGGAAGGCCGGTAATAAAATCCATGGAAAGATGAGTCCATGGTGTATCAGGAACCGGTAAAGGTATGAGTTCCCCAGCCGGCCAGTTATGCAAACTTTTGGAATGGGCACACACACCACAAGCAGAAACAAATTTCTTGACATCGGACCTTAGTGAAGGCCACAAAAACCCCTGGCTACTGCCTCTCTAGTGACCGTGATACCTGGATGAGCACTCAGCCTAGACTCTTGAAACTCCTGCAGAAGTCTAGGCCGCAATAAATCTGGAACAAACAATTTATCCCCTGTCCTGGTTGCCGGAGCTAGGGCCTGAGCCCTTAGAATTTCTTGTTCCAACTCAGATGAGACCCCTGCCACTACAACCCCTGGGGGAAGAATGGAGGATGGCTGCTCTGGGGGAGACACCGGGTCAAAACTTCTGGACAGGGCATCTGCTTTAACATTTTTGTACCCCGGTCGAAAAGTAATGGAGAACTGAAATCATGGAAAAAAGTGACCAACGGGCTTGTCTAGGAGTAAGCCTCTTAGCAGATTAAAGGTATGCCAAATTTTTGTGATCCGTGACAACCGTGATAGGGTGAGCCGCCCCTTCCAAAAAGTGCCTCCATTCCTCAAACGCCAGCTTGACCGCAAGAAGTTCTCTATTGCCTACATCATAGTTTCTCTCGGCTGAAGAGAACTTCTTGGAGAAGAAGGCACAGGGTCTGAGATTGGTAAGGGTGGCTGGCCCTGGGACAGCACTGCCCCCACCCCCATCTCAGAAGCATCCACCTCCACAATGAATGGTTTGGACGGGTCTGGTTGGACCAACACCGGGGCGGACATGAAACATTTCTTAATAGCTGAGAAGGACTCCTTAGCGAGTACAGACCAATTTTTTTACATCAGCGCCTATCTGGGTAATATCCATGAATGGTTTAACCATTTGTGAGAAACCTTTAATGAAGCTCCGATAATAGTTCGCAAATCCTAAGAAGCGCTGGAGCCCCTTGAGATCTTGAGGCTGAACCCAGTCAGCGATCGCCAGCACCTTCTTAGGATCCATACGAAACCCCTCACAGGACACAATCCACCCCAAAAAAGATTGTTCCTGTACAAAAAACGAACATTTTTCCAATTTAGCGAACAATTGGTTCTCCCTGAGTCTCTGGAGAACTGTCTGTAGATGTTGCAAGTGAGATTGGCTGTCCGGGGAATACACCAAAATGTTATCCAAATAAATAATAACAAAATGGCCTATCAGGTCAGAAAACACCACATTTATGAAAGTCTGGAAAATTGCGGGCGCATTAGTTAGCCCAAATGGCATTACCAGGTTTTCAAAAAGTCGCTCTGATGTGAGGAATGCAGTTTTCCACTCATCCCCTTCCCGAACCCTTATCAGATTGTAGGCCCCCTGGAGATTTAACTTGGAGAACCATTGGGCCCCAGCTAACTGGTTACATAAGTCTGGGATGAGGGGAAGCGGGTAAGTGTTCCTAACCATTATCTTGTTCAGTTCCCGAAAGTCGAGGCACAGCCGCAAACCATCATCTTTCTTCTTCACAAAGAAGAATCCTGCTGCCACAGGTGACATAGAAGGCCTGATATGCCCTTTGCGGAGACTCTCAGCTATGTTCTCCTTCATGGCTTGGCGCTCAGGCCCAGACAAATTGAACAATCGAGCCTTAGGTAACTTTGCTCTGGGTACTAAATCAATGGCACAATCATAGGGTCTATGTGGTGGCAGTGCCTCAGCCTCACTTTCGGAAAAAACATCTTCGAAATCCTTCAGGTACTCCGGAATACCTTCCAGACCAACAGACAACACAGATACGGATTTAACAGCGTTAACAAGGTGTCCCAGGTTACCACATTTATCCTTGCATCCCCATTGAGTGATCTCCCCTGTCACCCAATCAATGCTAGGATTATGGCATTGAAGCCAAGGCATCCCCAGTACCAGTCCTGCAGGCAAGTTATCTAGCACAAGGCAACTTAGTTTTTCCACATGAGTGGAACCCACTTTTAGAGAAAAAAAGTCCAGACCTGCAACAGATACCATCCTGGGTAAGAGGGGACGAGTCAATTGCCACAAGTTAAACAGGATCCTGAAGCCTGACTGTCCCTATCTTATTAAGAGTCATAATTTTGGTATCAATAAGGTTCACAGCAGAACCACAGTCAACAAAAGCAGTAGTCTGAACCGGACCATTACCAAGTTCCAGTTCCACCTGCAGCACCATTTTTGCACGTGAGGAAAATTGTACCTGAAGGTCTGGGTAACCTCCTCGACTACTTCCCAGACCTAGTTGTTTCCCACCATCTTGGAGGATGATGGACAGGAGGGGCAGTCCTTCTTCCAGTGTCCAGATTCCCCACAATAGAAGCACAACTGATTCTCCCGGCGGCGTCTTCTTTCCTTTTCCTCACAGGTGACAGCGCTCACGTCCATAACCACAGGAAGAGTCTGGGTCTCATTTCCACTGAAGAATAATGGTGTTTCCAGTTGCATAACGCCTCTAGCCCGTAGTCTGCTATCCATGCAAACCGCTTGGGTCACGGCATCCTCCTGGGAGTCAGGTGGAGGATGGAGTGCCAAGGCATCCTTCAGACGTTCACACAGGCCTCTGCGGAACAGCCCCCGAAGGGCGGCATCACTCCAAGAAATCTTGGCTGCCCAACGTCTGAATTCAGTACAGAACCACTCAGCCGAGTGCTCCCCCTGACAGACACTCATCACCTTGTCCTCAGACAAAAATGCACTCTATCAGGCTCATCATAAATAAGCCCTAAGGCCTCAAAAAATGCATCCACAGACATTCTCTCTGGGGCAGAAGAGGAAAGCGAAAATGCCCAGGCTTGTGGGGACCCCCTAAGCAGGGACATCACCACCCCCACCCTCTGTTTCTCATCCCCAGAGGAGTGGGGTCTCAAAGAGAAAAAGAGCTTACAGCCCTCCTTAAATGCTCTGAATTCATCTTTGTTACTAGCAAACGTATCTGGCAATTTGACCTGGGATTCGGGTGGGACTAAAATGACATCTCTATTCCCCACCTGCTGAAAGCCTGCGGAAAGCACCCCCTGAACTGAGTCCTCAACACGCCATTGGGACTGGGCCAGAGCTTGGTGTTCCAAACTAAGCTTCTGCAGCGACTGAGTCAAGCATTTCATCTGCTCAGATAAAGCACACATTGGGTCCATGCTGAAGAAGTGAGGAGAGAAAAAAAATTCAAGGTTAGTTATAATGTCAGGAGCACCGCACTGAACTTGCTCACTAAGCCAGTGCGCGTGTCCTGAGTAGAGTTGAGCGACTTTTGCTTTTTTAGGGTCGCGTTTCGTTTCGTGAAACCCGACTTTTCCAAAAGTCGGGTCGAGCAAGATCGTCCGATTATAGGGAAAAGTCGGGGTCGTCCCGAAACACGAAACCCAATGTAAGTCAATGGGGAATAAAAGTCGGCAGTGAGAGGAGGACAGGAAACACACCTACAGTGCCCATTTGAAAGCCAAAAGCATCAATTCTTCTTCCTTAAGCTTGTCAACCTTAATTAACTTCATAATACAAGTTACGCACTGAAAAATGGGGGTTATTTGGCTAAATTTGTGGGGGGGGGGAGGGCTGGCTGCAGGTTTTCATGTGCCCTGGGCGAAAGAGCGCCCCTTTAACACATACCACAACTCATCATGCTCCGATACGGCAGAGAAATAGCGGTATAGTACAATGAAAAATACCTCACTTTTTACATCTCATGACGAGGCCCATCTATTTCTCCATACAAAATCATTGGTCCCATATAATGTTTGAAACAGTATATGATGAGCTCCACATAATGCTACAGTATATGTTGGTCACCATGGATGAAGCTCCACTGTCTTATGGGCCCAAATAATGCTCCAAACATAATGGGCCCCATTTCTAATGCTCTAGTGTATAATGGGCCCTGTAAATGCTGCTCCAGTGTCTGATGTCCACCTTTGGAATGTTCCAGTGTATGGTGGGCCCCATCTATCATTCTCCAGAGTATTATGCTCCCCAAAAATTGCTGTCCCAACATAGAAAACAATCAAATAAGTCTCCTCGCTAGGGAATCCCTGTACTTGTCTGGACAGGTGCTGTAGCTTGCTTAACAGCTCGCCAGCCGTTCTCACGCCCAGTATGGATTGCACGTGATTGCACAAAGGTTAGAAAGGGTACCGTATCCCTGGATAACATGTATGGATAGCGTACACATTCAAAATATATGTCTATACAGCATGAGGCAGGCTCAGCCGGTGTTAGGCCCAGTATGGATTGCACGTCATTGCACAAAGGTTAGAAGGGGTACCGTATCCCCGGATAACATGTATGGATAGCGTACACATTCAAAATATATGTCTATACAGCATGAGGCAGGCTCAGACGGTGTTAGGCCCAGTATGGATTGTACGTCATTGCACAAAGGTTAGAAGGGGTACCGTATCCCCGGATAACATGTATGGATAGCGTACACATTCAAAATATATGTCTATACAGCATGAGGCAGGCTCAGACGGTGTTAGGCCCAGTATGGATTGCACGTCATTGCACAAAGGTTAGAAGGGGTACCGTATCCCCGGATAACATGTATGGATAGCGTACACATTCAAAATATATGTCTATACAGCATGAGGCAGGCTCAGACGGTGTTAGGCCCAGTATGGATTGCACGTCATTGCACAAAGGTTAGAAAGGGTACCGTATCCCTGGATAACATGTATGGATAGCGTACACATTCAAAATATATGTCTATACAGCATGAGGCAGGCTCAGACGGTGTTAGGCCCAGTATGGATTGCACGTCATTGCACAAAGGTTAGAAGGGGTACCGTATCCACGGATAACATGTATGGATAGCGTACACATTCAAAATATATGTCTATACAGCATGAGGCAGGCTCAGACGGTGTTAGGCCCAGTATGGATTGTACGTCATTGCACAAAGGTTAGAAGGGGTACCGTATCCCCGGATAACATGTATGGATAGCGTACACATTCAAAATATATGTCTATACAGCATGAGGCAGGCTCAGACGGTGTTAGGCCCAGTATGGATTGCACGTCATTGCACAAAGGTTAGAAGGGGTACCGTATCCCCGGATAACATGTATGGATAGCGTACACATTCAAAATATATGTCTATACAGCATGAGGCAGGCTCAGACGGTGTTAGGCCCAGTATGGATTGCACGTCATTGCACAAAGGTTAGAAAGGGTACCGTATCCCTGGATAACATGTATGGATAGCGTACACATTCAAAATATATGTCTATACAGCATGAGGCAGGCTCAGACAGTGTTAGGCCCAGTATGGATTGCACGTCATTGCACAAAGGTTAGAAAGGGTACCGTATCCCTGGATAACATGTATGGATAGCGTACACATTCAAAATATATGTCTATACAGCATGAGGCAGGCTCAGACGGTGTTAGGCCCAGTATGGATTGCACGTCATTGCACAAAGGTTAGAAGGGGTACCGTATCCCCGGATAACATGTATGGATAGCGTACACATTCAAAATATATGTCTATACAGCATGAGGCAGGCTCAGACGGTGTTAGGCCCAGTATGGATTGCACGTCATTGCACAAAGGTTAGAAGGGGTACCGTATCCCCGGATAACATGTATGGATAGCGTACACATTCAAAATATATGTCTATACAGCATGAGGCAGGCACAGACGGTGTTAGGCCCAGTATGGATTGCACGTCATTGCACAAAGGTTAGAAGGGGTACCGTATCCCCGGATAACATGTATGGATAGCGTACACATTCAAAATATATGTCTATACAGTATGAGGCAGGCTCAGACGGTGTTAGGCCCAGTATGGATTGCACGTCATTGCACAAAGGTTAGAAAGGGTACCGTATCCCTGGATAACATGAATGGATAGCGTACACATTCAAAATATATGTCTATACAGCATGAGGCAGGCTCAGACGGTGTTAGGCCCAGTATGGATTGCACGTCATTGCACAAAGGTTAGAAAGGGTACCGCATCCCTGGATAACATGTATGGATAGCGTACACATTCAAAATATATGTCTATACAGCATGAGGCAGGCGCAGACGGTGTTAGGCCCAGTATGGATTGCACGTCATTGCACAAAGGTTAGAAGGGGTACCGTATCCCCGGATAACATGTATGGATAGCGTACACATTCAAAATATATGTCTATACAGCATGAGGCAGGCTCAGACGGTGTTAGGCCCAGAATGGATTGCACGTCATTGCACAAAGGTTAGAAGGGGTACCGTATCCCCGGATAACATGTATGGATAGCGTACACATTCAAAATATATGTCTATACAGCATGAGGCAGGCTCAGACGGTGTTAGGCCCAGTATGGATTGCACGTCATTGCACAAAGGTTAGAAGGGGTACCGTATCCCCGGATAACATGTATGGATAGCGTACACATTCAAAATATATGTCTATACAGCATGAGGCAGGCTCAGACGGTGTTAGGCCCAGTATGGATTGCACGTCATTGCACAAAGGTTAGAAAGGGTACCGTATCCCTGGATAACATGTATGGATAGCGTACACATTCAAAATATATGTCTATACAGCATGAGGCAGGTTCAGACGGTGTTAGGCCCAGTATGGATTGCACGTCATTGCACAAAGGTTAGAAGGGGTACCGTATCCCCGGATAACATGTATGGATAGCGTACACATTCAAAATATATGTCTATACAGCATGAGGCAGGCTCAGACGGTGTTAGGCCCAGTATGGATTGCACGTCATTGCACAAAGGTTAGAAAGGGTACCGTATCCCTGGATAACATGTATGGATAGCGTACACATTCAAAATATATGTCTATACAGCATGAAGCAGGCTCAGACGGTGTTAGGCCCAGTATGGATTGCACGTCATTGCACAAAGGTTAGAAGGGGTACCGTATCCCCGGATAACATGTATGGATAGCGTACACATTCAAAATATATGTCTATACAGCATGAGGCAGGCTCAGACGGTGTTAGGCCCAGTATGGATTGCACGTCATTGCACAAAGGTTAGAAGGGGTACCGTATCCCCGGGTAACTTGTATGGATAGCGTACACATTCAAAATATATGTCTATACAGCATGAGGCAGGCTCAGACGGTGTTAGGCCCAGTATGGATTGCACGTCATTGCACAAAGGTTAGAAGGGGTACCGTATCCCCGGATAACATGTATGGATAGCGTACACATTCAAAATATATGTCTATACAGCATGAGGCAGGCTCAGACGGTGTTAGGCCCAGTATGGATTGCACGTCATTGCACAAAGGTTAGAAAGGGTACCATATCCCTGGATAACATGTATGGATAGCGTACACATTCAAAATATATGTCTATACAGCATGAGGCAGGCTCAGATGGTGTTAGGCCCAGTATGGATTGCACGTCATTGCACAAAGGTTAGAAAGGTTACTGTATCCCTGGATAACATGTATGGATAGCGTACACATTCAAAATATATGTCTATACAGCATGAGGCAGGCTCAGACGGTGTTAGGCCCAGTATGGATTGCACGTCATTGCACAAAGGTTAGAAGGGGTACCGTATCCCCGGATAACATGTATGGATAGCGCACACATTCAAAATATATGTCAATACAGCATGAGGCAGGCTCAGACGGTGTTAGGCCCAGTATGGATTGCACGTCATTGCACAAAGGTTAGAAGGGGTACCGTATCCCCGGATAACATGTATGGATAGCGTACACATTCAAAATATATGTCTATACAGCATGAGGCAGGCTCAGACGGTGTTAGGCCCAGTATGGATTGCACGTCATTGCACAAAGGTTAGAAGGGGTACCGTATCCCCGGATAACATTTATGGATAGCGTACACATTCAAAATATATGTCTATACAGCATGAGGCAGGCTCAGACGGTGTTAGGCCCAGTATGGATTGCACGTCATTGCACAAAGGTTAGAAGGGGTACCGTATCTCCGGATAACATGTATGGATAGCGTACACATTCAAAATATATGTCTATACAGCATGAGGCAGGCTCAGACGGTGTTAGGCCCAGTATGGATTGCACGTCATTGCACAAAGGTTAGAAGGGGTACCGTATCCCCGGATAACATGTATGGATAGCGTACACATTCAAAATATATGTCTATACAGCATGAGGCAGGCTCAGACGGTGTTAGGCCCAGTATGGATTGCACGTCATTGCACAAAGGTTAGAAGGGGTACCGTATCCCCGGATAACATGTATGGATAGCGTACACATTCAAAATATATGTCTGTACAGCATGAGGCAGGCTCAGACGGTGTTAGGCCCAGTATGGATTGCACGTCATTGCACAAAGGTTAGAAGGGGTACCGTATCCCCGGATAACATGTATGGATAGCGTACACATTCAAAATATATGTCTATACAGCATGAGGCAGGCTCAGACGGTGTTAGGCCCAGTATGGATTGCAAGTCATTGCACAAAGGTTAGAAGGGGTACCGTATCTCCGGATAACATGTATGGATAGCGTACACATTCAAAATATATGTCTATACAGCATGAGGCAGGCTCAGACGGTGTTAGGCCCAGTATGGATTGCACGTCATTGCACAAAGGTTAGAAGGGGTACCGTATCCCTGGATAACATGTATGGATAGCGTACACGTTCAAAATATATGTCTATACAGCATGAGGCAGGCTCAGACGGTGTTAGGCCCAGTATGGATTGCACGTCATTGCACAAAGGTTAGAAGGGGTACCGTATCCCCGGATAACATGTATGGATAGCGTACACATTCAAAATATATGTCTATACAGCATGAGGCAGGCTCAGACGGTGTTAGGCCCAGTATGGATTGCACGTCATTGCACAAAGGTTAGAAAGGGTACCATATCCCTGGATAACATGTATGGATAGCGTACACATTCAAAATATATGTCTATACAGCATGAGGCAGGCTCAGATGGTGTTAGGCCCAGTATGGATTGCACGTCATTGCACAAAGGTTAGAAAGGTTACTGTATCCCTGGATAACATGTATGGATAGCGTACACATTCAAAATATATGTCTATACAGCATGAGGCAGGCTCAGACGGTGTTAGGCCCAGTATGGATTGCACGTCATTGCACAAAGGTTAGAAGGGGTACCGTATCCCCGGATAACATGTATGGATAGCGCACACATTCAAAATATATGTCAATACAGCATGAGGCAGGCTCAGACGGTGTTAGGCCCAGTATGGATTGCACGTCATTGCACAAAGGTTAGAAGGGGTACCGTATCCCCGGATAACATGTATGGATAGCGTACACATTCAAAATATATGTCTATACAGCATGAGGCAGGCTCAGACGGTGTTAGGCCCAGTATGGATTGCACGTCATTGCACAAAGGTTAGAAGGGGTACCGTATCCCCGGATAACATTTATGGATAGCGTACACATTCAAAATATATGTCTATACAGCATGAGGCAGGCTCAGACGGTGTTAGGCCCAGTATGGATTGCACGTCATTGCACAAAGGTTAGAAGGGGTACCGTATCTCCGGATAACATGTATGGATAGCGTACACATTCAAAATATATGTCTATACAGCATGAGGCAGGCTCAGACGGTGTTAGGCCCAGTATGGATTGCACGTCATTGCACAAAGGTTAGAAGGGGTACCGTATCCCCGGATAACATGTATGGATAGCGTACACATTCAAAATATATGTCTATACAGCATGAGGCAGGCTCAGACGGTGTTAGGCCCAGTATGGATTGCACGTCATTGCACAAAGGTTAGAAGGGGTACCGTATCCCCGGATAACATGTATGGATAGCGTACACATTCAAAATATATGTCTGTACAGCATGAGGCAGGCTCAGACGGTGTTAGGCCCAGTATGGATTGCACGTCATTGCACAAAGGTTAGAAGGGGTACCGTATCCCCGGATAACATGTATGGATAGCGTACACATTCAAAATATATGTCTATACAGCATGAGGCAGGCTCAGACGGTGTTAGGCCCAGTATGGATTGCAAGTCATTGCACAAAGGTTAGAAGGGGTACCGTATCTCCGGATAACATGTATGGATAGCGTACACATTCAAAATATATGTCTATACAGCATGAGGCAGGCTCAGACGGTGTTAGGCCCAGTATGGATTGCACGTCATTGCACAAAGGTTAGAAGGGGTACCGTATCCCTGGATAACATGTATGGATAGCGTACACATTCAAAATATATGTCTATACAGCATGAGGCAGGCTCAGACGGTGTTAGGCCCAGTATGGATTGCACGTCATTGCACAAAGGTTAGAATGGGTACCGTATCCCCGGATAACATGTATGGATAGCGTACACATTCAAAATATATGTCTATACAGCATGAGGCAGGCTCAGACGGTGTTAGGCCCAGTATGGATTGCACGTCATTGCACAAAGGTTAGAAAGGGTACCGTATCCCTGGATAACATGTATGGATAGCGTCCACATTCAAAATATATGTCTATACAGCATGAGGCAGGCTCAGACGGTGTTAGGCCCAGTATGGATTGCACGTCATTGCACAAAGGTTAGAAGGGGTACCGTATCCCCGGATAACATGTATGGATAGCGTACACTTTCAAAATATATGTCTATACAGCATGAGGCAGGCTCAGACGGTGTTAGGCCCAGTATGGATTGCACGTCATTGCACAAAGGTTAGAAAGGGTACCGTATCCCTGGATAACATGTATGGATAGCGTACACATTCAAAATATATGTCTATACAGCATGAGGCAGGCTCAGACGGTGTTAGGCCCAGTATGGATTGCACGTCATTGCACAAAGTTTAGAAGGGGTACCGTATCCCCGGATAACATGTATGGATAGCGTACACATTCAAAATATATGTCTATACAGCATGAGGCAGGCTCAGACGGTGTTAGGCCCAGTATGGATTGCACGTCATTGCACAAAGGTTAGAAAGGGTACCGTATCCCTGGATAACATGTATGGATAGCGTACACATTCAAAATATATGTCTATACAGCATGAGGCAGGCTCAGACGGTGTTAGGCCCAGTATGGATTGCACGTCATTGCACAAAGGTTAGAAGGGGTACCGTATCCCCGGATAACATGTATGGATAGCGTACACATTCAAAATATATGTCTATACAGCATGAGGCAGGCTCAGACGGTGTTAGGCCCAGTATGGATTGCACGTCATTGCACAAAGGTTAGAAGGGGTACCGTATCCCCGGATAACATGTATGGATAGCGTACACATTCAAAATATATGTCTATACAGCATGAGGCAGGCTCAGACGGTGTTAGGCCCAGTATGGATTGCACGTCATTGCACAAAGGTTAGAAGGGGTACCGTATTCCCGGATAACATGTATGGATAGCGTACACATTCAAAATATATGTCTATACAGCATGAGGCAGGCTCAGACGGTGTTAGGCCCAGTATGGATTGCACGTCATTGCACAAAGGTTAGAAAGGGTACCGTATCCCTGGATAACATGTATGGATAGCGTACACATTCAAAATATATGTCTATACAGCATGAGGCAGGCTCAGACGGTGTTAGGCCCAGTATGGATTGCACGTCATTGCACAAAGGTTAGAAGGGGTACCGTATCCCCGGATAACATGTATGGATAGCGTACACATTCAAAATATATGTCTATACATCAGGAGGCAGGCTCAGACGGTGTCAGGCACAGTATGGATTTGACGGCCCAGATTACACAGCGGAGGAGCAGGGAGAGGTAAAGATTGCAAATGCTGGGGCCCTGGCCAAGCAAGGGGGGCCCACTCGTGGGCGTCGGTACTGGCACTGGGCCCCTCATAGTACAGCGGTGTGTCTGACGGCGGGTGTGCACCACCACCGTCAGAGACACTTGATTGCACTATGAGGGACCCTGTGCCAGTGCCCGCGCCCAAGAGTTGGCCTACCCACCTGTCCAGGGCAACGGCACTCGCACGGTGTCGTGCGCTAGGTGGTGACCCCGGCCATGGGGGGGAGGCAGCACAGTTAGGGAGTTTTAGAAAGTGGCATATGTTGATGTTGGACATTCAACTGATGCAAAAGGCGAAATAGGTGAAGTACCAGGAAGAGGTGGACCAAAGCAAGCCATTTTTCTGTCACCCTATGTGTCATCAGGGGAAGGTGGGACAAAATCCTTGGAAACCCATGCGTGGTTCATTTTAATGAAGGTTAGATCATCCACATTTTGGGTTGACAGACGGGTCCTTTTTTCTGTCAGGATTGATCCAGCTGCACTGAAGACTCTTTCCGATAGCACACTTGCAGCTGGGCAAGCAAGCTCCTGTAAGGCATATTGGGCCAATTCAGGCCAGGTGTCCAGTTTAGCGGCCCAATAGTCAAAGGGGAATGACCTGTGTGGGAGAACATCGATATGGGAGGAAAAGTAGTTTGTAACCATAGTTGACAACTGCTGTCTCCTGTCACTTTCCATCGATGCAGTATTACCAGTTGTGTGAGCGGTATTTGAAAAATCAGTCCACAACATTGTCATGAAACCCCTGTCTCCAACGCCACTTCTGCTGTGTGCACCACGAACACCTCTGCCAAGCTGCCCCCGGCCCGTACGGCTCGTGTGAGAACCATCACCGCTGCTGTGTGCTGGGAATGCCTCAAGCAACCGATTTACCAGAGTTGCTTGTTTATTAGCCAATATTAGGTCAAGGTTCTCCTGTGGCATGATGTTTTGTAATTTGCCTTTATAGCGTGGATCCAGGATGCTGGCCAACCAGTAGTCGTCATCGTTCATCATTTTGGCAATGCGGGGGTCCCTTTTTAGGATCCGCAAGGCATAATCTGACATGTGGGCCAATGTTCCCGGTGTCAATGATGCACTGCGAGTGCTGGGTGGAGGAGCACTTTCTGGCAAATCCACATCCCTCCAGTCACGCACAAACCCTGTACCAGACCTTGCCACGCCAACATTTTCACTTGCCCCACGAGATGCATCCTCCTCCCCTAAGTAATCATCCCCATCATCCTCCTCCTCCTCCTCCTCTTCTTCCTCCACCTCGTCCAGGAGAGGTCCCTGAGCAGACAATGGCTGAATGTCATCAAGGATTCCCTCCTCCTCTTCCTCCTCATCAACATTGGCTGCAGACGCCTGCTCCTTAAGGTGCGTCAAAGTTTGCATGAGCAGACGCATAAGTGGGATGCTCATGCTTAGGATGGCGTCGTCTGCGCTTACCAGCCGTGTGCATTCCTCAAAACACTGAAGGACTTTACAAAGGTCTTTCAGCTTCGACCACTGCACGCCTGTCAACTCCATGTCTGCTCTCAAAGTGCCTGGCCGTGTATCCTCCCACAAATGCATTATGGCCTGCCTCTGCTCGCACAGCCGCTCCACCATGTGCAGGGTGGAGTTCCACCTTGTTGCAATGTCGATAATGAGGCGGTGGTTGGGAAGGTGGAGCAATCGCTGCAGCTTCTGCATATGAACGGAGTGTACAGGCGACCGGCGGATGTGCGCGCACAGTCTTCGCACCTTCTGGAGCAGGGCTGTTAACTCCGGATAATTTTTGAGGAAGCACTGCACCACCAGGTTCAAGGTGTGAGCCAAGCAAGGTATGTGGCTGAGTTTTGAAAGGGCTATAGCTGCCACAAAATTACGGCCGTTATCACTAACTACCTTGCCTGCCTCAAGATGTACACTGCCCAGCCATGACTCAGTTTGTCGCTTCAAGTACTCGGCCAGCACCTCGGCGGTGTGTCTGTCGCCCAAACACATCATCTGCAACACAGCCTGCTGACGCTTTCCACTAGCTGCTCGATAGGGGGACACATCGTGTTCAACAGTGGCAGCTGCAGATGGAGTGCTCGTACGACTGCGCTCTGTGGACGAGCTGTCGCTTCTGGAGGAGGAGGAGGAGGAGGGTCGAATGCCTACAGCCAACTGTTTCCTAGACCGTGGGCTAGGCAGCACTGTCCCACCACCGCTGTCCCCTGTGGACCCTGCATCCACCACATTAACCCAGTGCGCAGTGATGGACACGTAACGGCCCTGGCCATGCCGACTGGACCATGCATCAGTTGTGAGGTGCACCTTTCCGCTCACTGACTGCTTGAGTGCATGGACAATGCGGTCTTTCACATGATGGTGGAGGGCTGGGATGGCTTTGCGAGAGAAGAAGTGGCGACTGGGTAGGTCATAGCGTGGTACTGCATAGGCCATGAGTTCGCGGAAAGCTGTGCTTTCCACCAACCGAAAGGGCATCATCTCAAACGAGATTAGTTTGGCAATGTGGGCGTTCAAACCCAGTGTACGCGGATGAGAGACTGAGTACTTTCTTGACCTACTCATAGTGTCTGGGAGGGTGAGCTGGACTTGAGAGCTGCATATGGTGGAAGTAGCGGTGGACAGGGTGGACTGAGAGAGGGTTGATGATGGTGATGGAGTTGGTGTTCTTTCTGATGGCCTAGAATCAGTCTTTCGTTGATATAACAGTGGGATTCCCTGACTGCTGTGGCCTTGCAACGACACCTCAACATTTGCTGCTGTGCTAACCGGTGTGCTTACAGTGGGGGAAACAATGTAGCGTTGCTGACTACCTTCGTTGTGATCAGTTGCACATGTGGCACTTGAGGTTTGGTGTTGTGTCCACGCTTGCAAGTGCATGCTGGTTAAATGTCTAAGCATGCAACTGGTATTCAAATTTTTCAGATTTTTCCCTCGGCTAAAGGTCTTTGCGCACTTCTTACAGATAACCTTGGCCTGATCATGAGGATTTTGTTCAAAAAACTGCCACACTGCACTCTTCCTACTTTGGCAGACATTTTGCGGCCTAGCACGCTGTGATCTTTTGACCCTCTGGACAAGCTGTCCAGCAACTCTTTTGATGTTTGGAACCTGTCTTTGGAGTGCTCCGGGCCTGCCAGATAACAGCTGTTGCGATGTCGATGTCTGCTGTGGATGCTCCTCATCTGAGCTATTGGAAGCAGCACCCTCTTCCCCCAATGGATGCCAATCTGGGTCAACAACTGGGTCATCCATCACCTCCTCTTCTATGTCATGTGCACCTTTCTCTGTGTCACCGTGTATGGTGGTATAGTGTGCGGGAAGGGGCACCTGAGTCTCATCAGGGTCAAAATCTGGCTCTGTACACTGCGAGGACAATGTAGTGCTCTGAGTGAATGTACCAGCAGAATCATCCATCAGCGGCTGTGCATCAGTGCACTCCATGTCAGATTCATCTTGGCCTGGGTAATTCACCATTTGACCTGATAATCCAGGCATGGTATGTGAAAACAGCTCCATGGAGTAATCAGTAGTATGGCCTGCGTCATCCTTCAATCTTGGTTGGGGTGAAGGACACAAGGAAAGGTGTGGTTCATGAACATGAGCCTCCAATGACGACTCAGTGCTTTTACTTTTTACAACTGAAGAAGAGGAGGCGATAGAGCTGGAGGCTGAGTCAGCAATGTAAGACAAAACTTTTTCCTGATGCTCTGCCTTTAAAAGCGGTTTGCCAACTCCTAGAAAACTAAGCGTTCGAGGCCTTATGTAGACAGACGATGACGCAGGGTCAGCACCTCCTGCATTTGGTCCTATTTTGCTCTTGCCACTACCATCAGATCCACCACCAACACCATCATTACCAGCTGCCAACCCCCGCCCAATTCCACGGCCTCTTCCACCAGCCTTCCTCATTTTTGGTAGAAATGTAGACAAAATCCAACAAACTATATAGTAATGTAAAACAAGGTACAAGGTGTCTATAGGACAGGGGAGTTTTAGAATTTCTGCACACACTTGTGGACAGTGGACACTTGTGGATTGTGTGCGGCCCACTGATATCTGAGCGCTATGTGACACGCTCGATGGCACAGCTACCTGTGACCAAAGTGACGAGAGGATAATGGAGATTTTGAATCTCTGCGTACACTTGTGGACAGTGGACACTTGTGGATTGTGTGCGGTCCACTGATATCTGAGCGCTATGTGACACGCTCGATGGCACAGCTGCCTGTGACCAAAGTGACGAGAGGATAATGGAGATTTTGAATCTCTGCGTACACTTGTGGACAGTGGACACTTGTGGATTGTGTGCGGCCCACTGATATCTGAGCGCTATGTGACACGCTCGATGGCACAGCTGCCTGTGACCAAAGTGACGAGAGGATAATGGAGATTTTGAATCTCTGCGTACACTTTTGGACACTGGACACTTGTGGATTGTGTGCGGCCCACTGATATCTGAGCGCTATGTGACACGCTCGATGGCACAGCTGCCTGTGACCAAAGTGACGAGAGGATAAGGGAGATTGGATTGCTTTTAAAAAAGCAGTTTGCGGAGCAGTGGGTAAACAGCAATGCCAGCGTGTCAGGAAGCCTTAGAAGGCAGCCCAACAACCAACACCACTGATACACCACAATATAGCCTCCCCTTGCACTGCACACACAGTGACTTGTGTGTTGTGCAGGCCAAATCGCTAGCAGCAGAAGCAGTTTTTTTGTCTTCTTCCCTGCCTAACGCTCTCCCTACAGAATCAGCAGCAACCTCTCCCTATACTAAGATCGGCAGAAGTAAGATGGCGGTCGGCGTGCACGCCCTTTTATACCCCCTGTGACGCCCACCAAAGCAAGCCAATCACTTGCATGCCCTTCTGAAAGATGGTGGTGACCCGTGCCTATGTCATCACGTTGCCCACAGTGTCCGTGGATCCTGATTGGCTGAAAAAGAGCGCAAAACAAACTTTTGAAACGCGACTTTGGCGCGTAAGTCGCCGACCTCGTGGCCGACCTCATCCTAGGGTCGGGTTTCGTTTCATGAAACCCGACTTTGCCAAAAGTCGGCGACTTTTGAATTTTTTCGACCCGTTTCGCTCAACTCTAGTCCTGAGTAAAGCGAAGTGTGCTCAAAGATACCTATGAAGCGGGCAGCAGCCGAGTAGGTGCATACTTCAGAACAGCAGGACCGGAAGCACGTGACTGCTGGGGGCATGGCCTAAACTCCAGAAAGCTAGGAGCTGCAAGAGAACTCCTAGCAGGGTAACTGCGATACAAAGTTACCAAGGGGCATAGACCGGGAGGATAGTGAGGATGTCACGGTCACACGTGTCTGGGCGCAGATGTTACCGCAAGGCGAACCCATAACACACGTGACCCTGGATACAGCGCCTCCACCTGGCGAATTTAGGTATTACACGTTAATATACATTCTGGAAACCCCACCTCCAGTACTGCGAATTTAAATAATAAGGGGGACCTAGGAAACATTAACAATGGTGGGCCCTGCAATAGGGAATGGGGACATGGACCCCTCCTGCACTCCCCTGAGCCAGTGTCCCTGCACTCCTAACGTTCCCTATACAGGCTCCGCACCTGTCGCCACACGCGAACCTTAAACCCTTGCTCGCCCTGACCCTAAACCCTCACTAGGGAATTGGGCGGTGCGGAGACTAATCCCACCACTGCACTAATAACACACATGAGGGAAAGAGACAATACAGGGGGACACCACTTAGCTTTATGCTCTGTGCTTATGCTCCTGCAACAGAGCCCTCCACCTGCGTGCGTCTTCTCCTCCACCCGGATCCATCACCATAACAGGATCCTTCACCATAGTGCAGCCTTGGAGCAGAGTCCACCACCAGTTGCTGCTGCTTAGTAACAGAGTCCCAAAGATGAGTTCAGCTTCTGCCACAAAGTCAAGCATGCTTGAGTCCAGCTCAGCAGCCAAGTCCCACATGGTGAGTGCCACTCTCCATAGTAGCCACTCCACCAGACCATGCAGACACTTCCTGCTGACACCATCACTGCGACTCCTCCACACCATGCCAGCCCTTCGTCCAGACACCATAGCTGACACACATCCCCCTGGCTAAGCTGCGCAGGACTCCTCCTCAGCTCCATCCTTCCACCAGGCTCTCACCAACTCAAATGAAAGAATCAATATCACCAGCAGTGATTACACACCCTGAGACTCATTTATAGAGCCCCACACCTGATTCCTAATTACGTGCACATTAAACTGAAACCTAAGGTGTGATACCACTAACCACCACCGGGGACAGTCAAGTCACTTTGGCAACTTGCCAAAAGGAAAAAAAACTTCACTCTGTGCTTTTAAAACTGTCAGATCACTTCAGATCATGACACAGGACTTAGCCAATGAGTCATACACACAGATAGCTGCAAGGTACAAGAGGAGCAAGCAGAGAGTAGTCAGATCACAGGCAACGAGTCATACACAGAGAGGGTAGTGCAGTACAGAATCAACAGGCAAAGTCACAAAAGGGAACAGAACCGGGTCAGAACCATATAAACAAGCTAAAACAATAAACAGACACAGGCACACAGAGGTCACCACACTCGGCCAAAGGCAAAATTATAACTGACAGGGATTGGAGCTTTCCAGAGGTTTAAGAAGCTCTCCCAGAACCAAAAAGAGGCCACAATAATAAACCCCAGGTGTGCAGGTCAAAACCTGCACTGAGCTCCAGACATTAACCCCTGACGTGCAGCTCAAAAACCTGCACTAGGATCATGACACCTGCATTACCATGGATCTTCGCATGGAGAGTTTCTATCGGAATCTGGATTTGGATATCAACTTGTTTCTTGCCTTTCCTTTGCTTGTGAGCAAGAACGGAAAAGACAAAGACAGAGAAGATGGCGTTGGTGCTTTTGGAAACACCCCATTGTTGAAGGACGGGTTAACTGTGGAGCCTACCACTCCTTATTCAGTGAGCTCTGTGAAAACCTGGAGAAATATTTTGACTACATGAGGATGTCTCAAGAGAGCTTCCAGGGTTTGCTGGGTCGTGTACAAGGAGCCATCAGCAGGTAGGACACCCAGCTCCGTAGAGCGATTCCTGCTGAGCAACGTCTGCTGGTGACACTAAGGTGCGTAATATTTAAAAATAAATGCCTGTCATAATTATTATTGCTCTGCAATGTACGTAATTTTTTTTCCTTTTTTTTGTTTTTAAAAACCCTTGTTGTAAATAGTATTATTCTGAATATTTTTTTCCTTTCTCTGTTTTGCAGATTCCTGGCTACCAGAGAGAGCCTATCATCTATCCATTTCCAGTTCCGGATTGGCGTTTACACCCTTTCTGGGATTGTTGCAGACACCTGCCGTGTTTTGTGGGATGTTCTGTGTAAGGAATTTATCCCACTACCCACCATGGAAATCTGGCAGGAAACTGCAGAAAAATTCTGGGAAATTTGTAATTTCCCCAAATGTTTGGGAGCAGTTAATGGAAAGCATATTAGGATTACCAAACCGGCTCTAAGTGGATCCGAGTACTTTAATGATAAAAAATACTTCTTTATAGTGCTCATGGAAATTGCAGCTGTGGACTGTCAATTTCTTGCCATGAACATTGGTTCTTTTGGCCGTGGTAATGACTTCCAGACATTTATAAACTCAGACATGGGCCAACGGTTGTTTGGGAATAATTTTAATTTTCCCCTGCCACGACCTCTTCCCAACACTGAAGGCCCACCAATGCCATTTGTTGTGGTTGGGGATGAGGCCTTTCAGATGTGTGGAAACCTCCTTAAACCGTATTCCAGTCGTGATTTGAACCACACAAAAAGGATTTTTAATTACCGACTGACCAGGGCATGAAGAACTGTTGAGTGTGCCTTTGGTATGCTTGTTTCAAAATGGTGCATTTTAGGGACAGCAATTAATCTTAAAATTGAGAGCGTCGATGAGGTGGTCATGGAGTGTGTGGTTCTCCACAACTACATAATGTCTAACGGGCGACCAAACGTTGAACTTGATGAACCTGTTTGTAACCCGTTGCCAGATTACCATCATCACCCTCTGAGGACAACAAGGGAAATTACCCAAATGAGTTTTTTCTGAGATTGGACGTGTGGCATGGCAAGATGAAATGGTTTAGTAAAATGTTCTTGTAATTTCATGTAATATTATGGACCTGTAATGTTAAAATGTACCTTTAAGTTTTGATGACAATAAAAAAAACTCTAGTGAAACACTTGTCCACTCCCTGTCTCATGCAGATTGGGTTGTCACCCATGCTTTACACTACACCTGTTCTGTCAGTACTATGGTAGGTGACGTCTCATTAGCTCCATCATCTCTTCAGTCTGCACTAATCTATAGTCCAATAGATTAATGCACACTGAAGAGATGATAGAGCTAATCCACCTCATATCGTTACTTACCTGCCTGTGTGTCAGAACTAGTGCACTCAGGATGCAGAAAACACAACATCCTGAGTCCACTAGTGCTGACACCTGGGCAAGTGACTATTGCTGACCCCAGACCCTTTGTCCTCTTATTACTTAACTTGTTTTTGAGGATTTTCAGTCCTCTTTATGTTTTTGCCACCTCATAGCTCCATGACATAGACGCGAAGCAAAGCTGCAGTGTAAATCAAAGAAAGAAAAAGAAGAGAAGATTGTGTTTCATGGAGCTATGAGGTGGCAAAAAATACAGTGTGTGTAGATGGCAATATATGTGTTGACGGCGCACGATGTGTGTTGCTGGTGATGAAAGGGTCAAAGAACAAACAGTGAAAAGGGAAAACACAATTTTATTTACAAAAAAATTCACTTTTTACAAAATGAGGGGGAAATGTTATGGACCTGGGGGGTCTGGAGATGGGAGTATGGGCTAGGGGTGAACAATGAAGGGGTTCCAGGGGAAGGGCCTAATAAATGTGTGGGGTCTGGGAGGTCAAGGATGGAAGTAGACACATTAGGAGTGGAAACATGGGTAGCACAACAGTTCTTTTTTCACACCTCATTTCCTTTCTCTTCCTCTTGTGTTTTCCATGGCTTTGTTGATGGCTTTTTCATCTCCTTGGAAGGGTGGGAGTGGTGGGTTCCATAGGCATGGTGGTGGAGGTGGATGGCTTTGCAGGAGCAGGATTCAGCTTGTTGGTGGCGGTGGATGGCCATGCAGGAGCAGGAATCTGCATGTTGGTGGCAGTGGACGACTGTGCAGGAGCAGGATACTGCTTGTTGGTGCCGGTGGATGGCCGTGCAGGAGCAAGACTCGGCATGGTGGTGGAGAGGCTTTTAACAGCACTCAGCATGGTGGTGGCACTGCAGTGGTGTGCGGCAGGACTGGGCATGGTGGTGGCCATACTGAGGTATGCAGCATAACTTGATATTGAGGTAAATCTTGTAATTGGTGGCACAGTTGGAAATACCACATGTGGCTGCGGGTAGAACCCAGTCTGCTGCATAGCCTGAACGTAAGCAGCATTGCAGGCAGGAACCAATGTCCACGGCAAGAAATCGACAGTCCGCAGCTGCAATCACCATGAACACTATAGAGAAGTATTTTTTTATAATTAAAGTACTCGGATCCACTTATAGCCCGTTTGGTAATCCTAATATGTTTTCCATCCACTGCTCCCAAACAGTTGGGGAAATTATAAATTTCCTAGAATTTTTCTACAGTTTCCTGCCACATTTCCGTGGTGGGTAGGGGGATAAATTCCTCATGCAGAATGTCCCACAAAGCCAGCAGGTGTCTGCAACAATCCCAGAAAGGGTGGAAATGCCAATCCAGAACTTGAAATGGAGCGATGATAGGCTCTCTCTGGTAGCCAGGAATCTGCCAAACAGAGAAAGAAAAAAAATATTCAGAATAATATTATTTACAACAGGGATTTTGAGAAACAAAAAAAGGAAAAAAATTAAGTACATTGCAGAATAATTATGACTGGCGTTTATTTTCAAATATTATGCACCTTAGTGTCACCAGCAGACGCTGCTCAGCAGGTATCGCTCTACGGAGCTGGGTGTCCTGCCTACTGATGGCTCCTTATACACGACCCAGCAAATCCCAAAAGCTCTCGAGAAATCCTCGTGTAGTCAAAATATTTCTCTGTGTTTTCACAGAATTCACTGAATAAGTAATGTTAGGCTCCACGGCTATCCCGGACTTCCACAATGGGGTGTCGTCAAAAGCACTGACGCCGTCTTCTCAGTCTTTGTATTTTTTGTTCTTGCCCACAAGCAAATGCACAGGCAAGAAAACAAGTTGATATCCAAATCCAGATTCTGATAGAAACTCTCCATGCGAAGATCCATCTTGACGCTGGATACAGGAGTAAAATCTGAGGATTTCATCTGTACATCGGTCTATATACAGAAATTCCATGAGACACGCCCATTGGGCATGGCTTGTGTCAAGGAAAATCTTCTGGAAAATTTTTTCCCTATGGAGTGCATGCGCCTAAAAAACACAAACGCATGCAAACGCATAAAAACGCTGCCTTTTTTTGTCGTCATGCATAAGATGATGCGGCTAAAATATGCTGTGTTACCACGCGTTTGCATACGTTTTTGCATGCATTTGTGGTTGCGTACGATACGCTGCGGTCTCAACCACAACTGTGAACCTAGCCTTAGCCGCGCCCAGCCGCACAACCCGAAATGACGCATCCGTAAGCAAACGCTGTCGAACGCATACAAACGCATGTACCTACGTCCACAACATAAAAGATAGGAAAAAACGACGCATGAGGATGTATGCATCAGAAATGCTGCGGACACAACCGCAAATGTGACTCTATAAGATTAAATGTCAGAATAAGGTATCTATATACTCTTTAGGCTGGTTTCACATTTGCGTTTTTTAGCGCTGGAAAAAAACGCACATGTGCGCATGCTTTTTTTCCCCTATATTTAACATGGGTGCGCATACCTGCGCGCTTGTAAGCGCATGTATGCGATTTTCATGCGCTGCGTTTTTTTGGGGTGTGCGTTTGTATTTTCCAGCCCTGCAAAAAAGCGCATGCGCACATATGCGCACGTTTTGCGCTAAAAATGGCCATTATAGCCTATGGATGCGCATATGTGCGCACTGGCATGCTCATGTATGCGTTTTTTTGCATATGCGTTTTTTTTTTTAACCATGGAATTTAGGGGTTTGGGTTAGAGTTAGGGTTAGTTAAGGGGGTTTAGGGTTAGGGTTAGGGTCAGGGTCAGGGTTAGGGTTGGGGTTTGGGTCAGGGTTAGGGTTAAGTATGGTTTGGTTAAGGGTTAGGGTCAGGGTTAGGGTCAGGATTAGGGTTAAGTATGGTTTTGTTAAGGGTTAGGGTCAGGGTTAGGGTTAGGGTTAGGGTCAGGGTTAGGGTTAGGGTTAGGGTCAGGGTTAGGGTTAGGGTCAGGGTTAGGGTTAAGTATGGTTTTGTTAAGGATTAGGGTCAGGGTTAGGGTCAGGATTAGGGTTAAGTATGGTTTGGTTAAGGGTTAGGGTCAGGGTTAGGGTTAGGGTTAGGGTCAGGGTTAGGGTTAGGGTTAGGGTCAGGGTTAGGGTTAGGGTCAGGGTTAGGGTTAAGTATGGTTTTGTTAAGGGTTAGGGTCAGGGTTAGGGTCAGGATTAGGGTTAAGTATGGTTTGGTTAAGGGTTAGGGTCAGGGTTAGGGTTAGGGTTAGGGTTAGGGTCAGGGTTAGGGTTAGGGTTAGGGTCAGGGTTAGGGTTAGGGTCAGGGTTAGGGTTAAGTATGGTTTTGTTAAGGGTTAGGGTCAGGGTTAGGGTCAGGATTAGGGTTAAGTATGGTTTTGTTAAGGGTTAGGGTTAGGGTTAGGGTTAGGGTCAGGGTTAGGGTTAGGGTCAGGGTTAGGGTCAGGGTTAGGGTTAAGTATGGTTTTGTTAAGGATTAGGGTTAGTAAAGTCATGGTTTGGGTAGTGTGAGGGGCCACCTAAAAATGTTGGAAAAAAACGCAAACGCGGTAAAAACGCACTAAAAACGCATACAAATGCATAAAAACGCTGCGTTTTTTTCATGCATGCTCATAAAAATGCTTGAAAAAAACGCAGCAGTTGTATGCTTTTGTATGCGTTTTTTCAATGCGTTTTTTTGCGGGAAAAACGCACTGCAAAAAAAAGCAAGTGTGAAACTAGCCTTAGAGGGTCTAAAAGCCTGCCTCTTATTTGGTGATGTATCTTATGCTATAAAACAGACAGGACCCTTCTAACAAAAATTCACAATAGATCTGCATGTATTAATGGAAGTAAAGTGGTACTGTGCAGAAAAAGATGTGATAGCATATATCATAGATAAATCAGTACAGAAATCTGCCATACCCCAAACTACAGTATAAGATATTGTCAAGAATTGTTTAATCTGCTAACTCAAGTCATAGTGATTTCTGACCGATTCTTATAATGAGAATATCCAGATATAATAAAGTGTATATAAGACTGTCAATACAGTTGCATCCTTTAAAACAGGGGTCCCCAACCGCCGGTCCGCGGCCCAGCACCGGGCCACTGCAGTGCCCTTGCCGGTCTGCGGACACAAGGGGAGCCAGGGGCGGTCAGTGGCGTAGCGGGGGCTGGGGCGGCGTGTGTAGCGGCGGCAGGGAGCGATCCAAGCAGCTCCGCTGCCTGCAAGAGGGAATAGCAGGAGCGGAGCTGCAAGGACCCGTCCAGCTTCCTGCCCGCCGCCCGCGCTTCCTGTCTCTGACTGACACAGAGAGGAGAGCGCGGCCGCTGCTGAGTCAGAGCGAGGAAGCGCGGGCGGCGGGCAGGTGAGAGGAGAGAGGCGGTGTCTGTGTGTGTGTACGTATAATATGTATGTGTGTATGTATGTGTATGTGTGTATGTATGTGTATGTGTGTGTGTGTGTATGTGTGTGTGTGTTGGTCTGTGTTTGTGTAGCCTGGCCCTGGAGGAGATGGGGACATGAGGAGAAGGCCATGAGGGGAGTGATGGAGAGACAGCAGTGATGGAGTGAAGGCAATGATGGGGAGAGGGGAGTGATGGGGTGAAGGCAATGATGGGGAGAGGGGAGTGATGGGGAGAAGGGAGTGATGGGGTGAAGGCAATGATGGGGAGACAGCAGTGATGGGGTGAAGGCAGTGATGGGGAGAGGGGAGTGATGGGGTGAAGGCAATGATGGGGAGAGGGGAGTGATGGGGTGAAGGCAATGATGGGGAGAAGGGAGTGATGGGGTGAAGGCAATGATGGGGAGAAGGGAGTGATGGGGTGAAGGTAATGATGGGGAGAGGGGAGTGATGGGGAGAAGGGAGTGATGGGGTGAAGGCAATGATGGGGAGAGGGGAGTGATGGGCTGAAGGCAATGATGGGGAGAAGGGAGTGATGGGGTGAAGGCAATGATGGGGAGAGGGGAGTGATGGGCTGAAGGCAATGATGGGGAGAAGGGGGTGATGGGGTGAAGGCAATGATGGGGAGAGGGGAGTGATGGGGTGAAGGCAATGATGGGGAGAAGGGAGTGATGGGGTGAAGGCAATGATGGGGAGAAGGGAGTGATGGGGTGAAGGCAATGATGGGGAGAAGGGAGTGATGGGGTGAAGGCAATGATGGGGAGAAGGGAGTGATGGGGTGAAGGCAATGATGGGGAGAGGGGAGTGATGGGGTGAAGGCAATGATGGGGAGAGGGGAGTGATGGGGTGAAGGCAATGATGGGGAGAAGGGGGTGATGGAGCACTCATTCAAAACCTATGGTGAGTTGAGTCACATTATAAATGTTATTTAATTATAAGTATGCACTGCTACACTACAACCGTGTCCATAGCCCCGCCCCCTTATGACCAAAGCCCCGCCCCTGCCACACCTCCATCCCCGCCCTGCCGGGCCATGGAAGAATGGTCTTGCTTGAAACCGGTCCCTGGTGCAAAAAAGGTTGGGGACCACTGCTTTAAAATGAAGGTACATGAATGTAAAACTCACGCAGCAGTACCAGAACCAATAACTCTAAATTCTGTTGCTAGGGGGTGACAGTACTGATGGACAATGGTAAACGTATCAGGTCTTGCTTGCAGTAAAGTGCTATTGTGCAGAAGGAGATACACATGCATATATCATGGGCAAATTAATCCAGAAAAATACTGACTGATTCCTATAATGAGGGGATCCAAATATAGCAAAGTATATATCATACTGTCAATGAAGGTACACCAGATTTAAACCCACACAGCAATAACAGAAAACATGACTATAACCCTAATGTTAAAGGGTAGCAACATTGATGGTAAGAAGCTCCATAAGTATTGACTTATCTGAATTTTACTGGCAATGCCCACTTTTATTTAAAATAAAATTATCTTCCAGGCAGCATCGTCCCATAGCCTTGAAGAGGTAATTTACATAAAGTAATAAAAGATGATTTATTCAAAAAAGACATCTAATATGAGGCATATAGGTATGACTTTTTAAGCAGTCTATAACCATATTACTAGTTTAGATCAAATATGGTGATAGATTCCATTTAACCTTTAAATTAGATTAAATAAACTGTAATCATCATAAAGTCATTTGTACCCCAAAATAGTATTATAAAAAAACTTAAAAGTAATCACTCATTTAACAAAAAGATAACAAAGTTTTTAGTCTCAAAATATGGCATGGTGAGGTGACACAAAAACTAATTATTTTTTCCAAGTTGATATTATTGTCTAATAGTCATAAAATATGAATAAAAATCTATATACATTTGGGAATTGTGCAGAATAAAGTTAGAATGTAATTTGTTTTACATTGTGAATGCTTTAAGAATGAAACCTTAATAACATAAAATTGTGAACTACTGTCTTCTCCCCCTCAAGCAAGAAAAAAAAATGAAAATGTCACTTCATGAGATGTTTTATTTTTTTAGATTTTTCTGTACTTTAAATTTTTGAAACATTCTAAATCTTTGTTATTTATTTATTACCTTGATGAAATGTATTATTACGTACCATATTTTTCAGACTATAAGACGCAGTGAACTATAAGTCGCATCGGTCCATAAGACACATCCCAAATTTTCAAAAGGAAAATAGGGAAAAAATTAACGTGTTAAATGGGGATCCATCTTAAGGTCCAAATTCAGCTTACCGGGGGGATCCATAGCGCTGGTGGAGCATGGTCGCAGGGGGTGTTTGGTGGTCCAGCGATATGACTCCCATCCTAGACTGGTGCGGCCAGTTCAGTGGTGCTAAGGTGTGGGGGCTCCGCCGACATTTTCTGAAAGCCCGGAACCCCTGCTGTGATGCTCAGATGGAGATCTCGGCAACGATATCTCTTCCCGAAATCTCAACCTGAGCATGCGCCGCCCCCCGCAGGCCAGTTTTTTGGAGGCTACCGCATCGCAGCAAAGGATGTGTAGGGCCTCCAGGCTTTCACAAAATGCCAGCGCAGCCCACCACTACAGAGCACTGCTGAACCTGCCACACCAGCCTGGGAAGGGAGTGTGTTCATATACTGCAGCTTCGGACCAAAATCGCCTGACTCCTGCTGCCGCCACACTACTTGTAAGTATATTCCGATTATAAGACGCACCCCCATTTTCCCCAAAACATTTTTGGGAAAAAAGTGCATCTTTTAGTCCAAAAAATACGGCATTATTACTACCAAAATAAAAAAATTAGAGTTGTTATATTTTTGAGTTTGCATATGAAACATTGGATATGGTAATGTCATTCAGCAAAAAAAAGCAGATGAGTTAAACACATGGTAGTAATTTTCATATATGACTAACTTATGACAAACATACATTACAATCTCTTTTAGGTATTCACCTTTGATTATCTTTTGTTATAAGCATCCAGTTCGATGTGGGGAAAATAGAAGCATAGTCCAATGTAATGTCTCAAAAATACAGTGAAGCTTCTATGATTTGAAACATCCATTATTTTTGTAGGTCACTGGATATTTTTAAAACTAATTTAAACAATATAATTTAGCTTTTGATGGTTAATAACCCTTCATCTTTGCAACTATCTTTTGATTATTGTTACTCCATTTATAAGAAATTTTGTGTGGCTGGACCATGAAAATTTCTATCCATTATCAATTAGATTTGGGTTTGAACAACCTTGGACAATGTTGTCCAAGATGGATTTCTAAATATCTGGGAGTTCTTTGGAATAAAGATTGATCAAATCTGAACATTCCTGATTTCACTCATCTCTATTAATTACACAATTTTGGCTTATTTTTGCAAAATGTATTTTTTTTAATCAAAATGATGCTTAGAAAAATTAAATTATTCATCATTTGAGTACAAACATACTGAACAAGTTTTAATTTTAAATTAACAATTATAGCACCACTCCATAGATTTGTATTTACTTTTTCCTTTCTTGGGTATCATCTGTGTAAGTGTCATGAACATAGAAACACACTCATTAGTAATTGCCTTCTCCTGTTTTCGTTACTTTTGTTCATTCAGGCAACATACCTGTATACTGCAAGATCACTGTATGGAGCAGCTGTTACTCCCCCAATGTAAGACTCAGAATGAGTCTCTATAGCATTGTTCTAAGTCTCAAATACTCACATTTAGAAAATGAAAAAACTGACCTCCACTCTCCAAGAGCAACCACTGTGTGTTTTGGCAGGTTATAAATGTAGTCACATGTTGCCGTAAAGAAACTAGAGCGCCGCTGAAACTAGGAGAGGACAATCACCATGGAATATGCTACCAACACACTTGCACAAATGATACATAACAAAGAGAAATATAAAACAAAAAAATATTGAAGTGATGTTAAATACTATGCTTAAAATACTATAAGAATTATATTCATAGCAACTGGTAGATCCAAAAAATGGCTATACAAACTGATCTACAAATATTTTTTTGTCTAAGATGTGCTGACAGCTAAAAACTGATTGGTTGTTGGATTACCACTTCATTTCTTACTTTCTTGCTTGTGGAACAGCTTTTTCAAATGGTCCCCCTATGTGTAGGTTAAATAGTAAGCATTGGTAGATTTCAATTTCCTAGAGCTAATGATTAGCTTCACTTTGATGATTCCTACATTTCTTTCTAAATTATAGCAGTCTGTACAAAGGTCCATTCACAAAAGGCAACTGAATTCCATGGCGGCCTTCACATCATAAATAATAGATGAAGTTTTTAAGTCAGTAACACAGTCTTAAAGGAAAGCAATTAATTTGAAATAATTTCGTTACTGGGAACTGACAACATAGCTTGAAATGTTGTCCATTTTTTTTAAATTTTTTTTGTCCTAATATCTTGCAGTGATAGTGACATCTAAACACATTGACTATAATATTATCAAGACAATTTCATTGTCATACTTTATTTTATTACGTGAGGCGTCATAAGATTGCCTCAGATTACTTTGGTTCCATTACTCCCTAGACCACTTCTGCTAATTTTAAAGGTGCATTTGTTGGTAATCAGTATAGACGTAAGAATCCCTGGACATGACCGAAAGCAATAATGGGAGTTAAGGTCCACACTAACCCTTAGCTGCTGTTTATATGCAATCAAAATGAAGCAAATAGATTTCCAAATGAGAAAGTGTGTGTTTTTTTAATGATAATAAATCAATCTTTAAAGAAGTAGAAATACTTATTAGTTTTATTCTCTGCCGGGTTGTAAAAGAATAAGTAAGCACTCCAGCTTAAAGGACCAGATGACTTTCACATATACATATATTTAAAAAAGGTCATACATCAAAAGGGTCATTTTAACTAGCACTATGCACAAAAGAAACATTATTTTATTTAGTGGGTGGTGTGTCCACTTAAGTGACTACCATATATGAAGGCTGCAAAGATTAATTTAGAAAACGAAATAGAGCTCTGTGAAATGGCTTTTTAGTTCAAAGTACATATTGTTTATACAATATTTAATATTCAATATCTCAATAAATGGGATTTATTAATTTCTGGAGTAGAGCAGGATGTTTCAATTTTATTGCTCCTCTGGTACTATAAATACACTTTCTAAGTTGAATGTTTCAATGGAATTTTGATGTTCATGCATGTGTAATAACTGATTATTCATCCAGTAATATTTCCTTAATCCTAATAAAATGTACTGATAGACTATGAGAAAATATTTAGACAATGAGAATAGTTTTTAAAGTGGTGGTCTGCATGTGAACATTGGCATACCACATCGAAATTAATACAATAATATATACCCTTTCTATTTTTCTGTAAGATAAGGAAATGTAAGTAGTCACAAGGATTGTATTGGCAGTACATATGTTTTTCTTTTTACTCACTTTAAATGCGGTCCCAAAGGAAATATTTTTAAAAACTAAGGCCCTATGAAAATAGGTTTCTTGCAACTGATAATTTGCTCAGAAATATAATGTAGCCCACAGACATCTCGGATATAATGTTCATTTCACTTGAAATCATACAAAAGATTTTTTGGGTGGTATTCTGCATTAGTCTTAGGCCAGGTTCAGATTGTGTTAGGGCAGTCCGTTCAATGTATGAGTTAAATGGACTGCGCTAACGCAACTGCCTTTTTTGGATGGCGTTATGCGATCACTAGCAGTGACAGACCCTCGAATGCTGCAGACCGCACCTGAGGGTCCATCACAGCATGATGGCACCTCGCTAACGCATGTCAATTAGGACATGCGTTAGTGATGCACCACGTTATGGCAGTCTATGGCAGCGTTATCGGATGTGTTACATCGCGTTAATGCCACGATGTAGCGCAATCCATTAGACGGACTGCCATAACGCAATCTTAATGTATTACAGTTATTATTCCCTAGTAGAATTGTTTCCAAAAAATAATCTCTGTATTGTGGTGCCCGAAACAAAAAAAAAGCACAAGCAAAACAAAAAAGCACCACGTCAGCTTTTTCTATTCTTTCAACACTGGTGTGGTGCATGTAATGTAAGGTCACTGCCCCGGTCTTATACTCACCCTCCGGTGTCTTCACCTTTTTTCAGTGCCTCTCCAGTGCCACGACGTCATCTTGTGACTGCAACGTCTGACTGGACGGAAGTTAGAAGTTACGCCACAAGCTGTCAATGCAAGTCTATCAGAGCCAGAACAAGGCCACAACTATGCTCACATAGACTTGTATTGAGTTGTAGAAAACCTAAAAAGATGAACTGAAATATAAGTTGGTGTGCATGCAGCATGTAAGCACATGTTCATACTGACCCTTAAACAGATAAAAGCATAATAAGCAAATACCCTGCAGTAAATAAACAGCAATGCAAAAGCCATCCAACCACGTTACGGTTACCCGACTGGGGACGGTCGTGAACTCTAATAGTAAAACCTTAGTATTTGTCAAGAGACGTGCATGTGGATAAAGGATTGTGTGTGTGTACTCCACATCTCCCACAGCAAACGGTTCGGTAAATGAGGTCACAAGGGTTCATCTGATTTGGTACTTTATTATCTTCTGTTTTTTACAGCTGACATGGGCATTAGTTGATGAGGTGTAAGGTAAGAAACACATGCAGCCGCACACTCCGGTTCCGAGTGCTGGCGACAGTGCTGTGTACTGAGACGCAAGACTCGTGCGGGTTTCTCACAAGTGTGACTGCGGCCTAGCAGTGATTTTTTTTTAATTTCAAATAAAGGAGTCTGTGTCATCATTTCAATTAAATGATTTTATTCTGGCTGTGTCTTTTTTACAATCTAACTATGAGGTTAGCAATGGGGTTGCCATAAAATAGCTGATATCAACCCCACAACCATTACCCTATTTGCCACTGCACCAGGGCATGTGGGAAGAGTTGGGCAAAGCACCATAATTGGCACTTTCAGTAGATGCACCTTTTCTAGGTGGCTGCTATTTTTAGGCTGGGGGAGGCCAATGAAAATTACTTCTTCCTCAGGAAATACCACATACATGATAGTGGGCACTAGAGTTGAGCGAAACGGGTCGAAAAAATTCAAAAGTCGCCGACTTTCGCCAAAGTCGGGTTTCATGAAACGAAACCCGACCTTAGCGTGAGGTCGGCAACGAGGTCGGAGACTTTAGCGCCAAAGTCGCACTTCAAAAGATGCTTTAGCGCCCTTTTTCAGCCAATCAGGAAGAACGGACACTGTGGGCAACGTGATGACATAGGCAGCGGTCACCACCATCTTGGAGAAGGGCATCCAAGTAATTGGCTTGCTTTGTGTGGCGTCACAGGGGGTATAAAAGGGCGGGGACACAGACTGCCATGTTACTCATGCTGATCTCAGAATAGGGAGAGCTGCTGCAGCTGCTGATTCTGTAGGGAGAGCGTTAGGAAGCCAAAAAAAAAAAACTGCTTCTGCTGCTAGCGCCTTTCACTGTAGTTCCTGTTTAGTGAAAGGTGAAGATTTTTGCTTTTTTGCAGCAGCACTGGTGGTGATTAGCCTGCCTTTTAAGGCTAGCTGCATTGCTGTGTGCACACTGGTGCTCAAACTGCTTTTTTAAAAGAAATCCAAATTGTATTGTTTTGTCCTGGTGAGGTAGTGTGCGTTCATTTTTTCACACACCGTACAGCGGTGTACGCTCCTCACACAGTAACATGTAACGGCTGTTATCATGGCCAAATTGAAGCTATCTACATGTGTGACTCTGTAAGGAAAAGTCGAGGAGTTTGTCCGTTCTTACAGACCTACACCTTATAGTTTTGTCCGTTTTTCAAACAGTTTAGTATATTTGCTGTTTGATTACATTCAAAACTAGAGAGAGACAGCGTGTGTCAGTCTGTATACAAAAACACGGAGCTTGACAATTTTACATACACCATACAGCGGTGTACGTGCACGCTCATCTCTCAGTACCATGTAACGGCTGTTATCACGGCCAAATTGAAGCTATCTAAGTATGTGACTCTGTAAGGAAAAGCCAAGGAGTTTGTCCATTCTTACAGACCTACACTCTAGGGAGATTCCAATTCTGCCCAATTCTATATACACCTTGTAGTTTGTCATACACTAGGCAATTTCTGCCGGTCACATTGCGGTGTTATAGACACAGGGCCTGACAGAATCCAACTGTGTCCTGAAGTGTAGAGAGATTCCAATTCTCCACAGTCCTCTATCCACCTTTCTTATAACATCCAAAATCTGCCTGTCACATTGCGGTGTAAAATAAACAGGGCCTGACAGAATCCAACTGTGTCCTGAAGTCTACAGAGATTCCAATTCTCCACAGTCCTCTATCCACCTTTATTACACCATCCAGAATGTGCCTGTCACATTGCGGTGTAAAATAAACAGGGCCTGACAGAATCCAACTGTGTCCTGAAGTCTACAGAGATTCTAATTCTCCCCACTATTAATACACCTTGTACCTTGTTTTACAGTACCATATAGTTGGTGGTTTTTTGGGTACATTTTCCCCAAAAATGAGGAAGTGTGGGGGAAGAGACCGTGGAAGTGGGCGGGGGTTGGCAGCTGGTAATGATGGTGTTGGTGGTGGATCTGCTGATAGTGGCAAAAGCAAAATAGCACCCAATGCAGGAGGTGTTGAGCCTGCGTCATCGGTCATCGTCTGGCTCCACAAGACCTCAAAGGCTCCCTTTTCTGGGAGTAGATAAACCGCTTTTACAGCCAGAGCTTCAAGAACAAGTTTTGGCTTACAAGCACTGAGTCATCATTTGAGGCTCATGTTCATGAACCACACCTTTCCTTGTGTCCTTCACCCCAACCAAGAATGAAGGATGACGCAGGCCATACTACTGATTACTTCATGGAGCTGTTTTCACATACCATGCCTGGATTATCAAGTGAAATGGTGAATTACCCAGGCCAAGATGAATCTGACATGGAGTGCACTGATGCACAGCCACTGATAGAAGATTCTGCTGGTACATTCACTCAGTGCACTACATTGTCCTCGCAGTGTACTGAGCCAGAATCTGACCCAGATGAAACTCAGGTGCCCCTTCCCGCATACTATACCACCATACACGTGACACAGAGGAAGGTGCACATGACATTGAAGAGGAGGTGATAGATGACCCAGTTGTTGACCCAGATTGACATCCATTGGGGTTAGAGGGTGCCGCTGCCAATAGCTCAGGAGAAGAGGAGGAGCATCCGCAGCGGGCATCGACATCGCAACAGCTGTTATCTGGCAGGCCCGGAGCAGTCCAAAAACGGGTTAAAAAAAACGAAAGAGTTGCAGGACAGCTTGGCCAGACGGTCAAAATAGCACGGCATGTAAGGCCTCAAAATGTCTTCCATAGTAGGAAGAGTGCAGTGTGGCACTTTTTTGAACAAAATCCTAATGATCAGGCAAAGGTTATCTGTAAGAAGTGCGCAAAGACCTAGAGCCGAGGGAAAAATCTGAGAAATTTGAATACCAGTTGCATGCTAAGACATTTAACCACCATGCACTTGCAAGCGTGGACGGACTACCAAAACTCACGTACCACATGTGCTACTGCTCCCAAAGAAGGTAGTCAGCAATGCTACATTGTTTCCCCCACTGTAAGTCCACCGTTAGCACACGACCAGCAGCAAATGTTGAGTTGTCCTCGCAAGGGCAAATCAGTCAGGGAATCACACTGTTATTGCAACGAAAGACTGAATCTAGGCCATCAGAAAGAACACCAACTCCATCACCATCATCAACCCTCTCTCAGTCCGCCATGTCCACCGCTAGTTCCACCATATGCAGCTCTCAAGTCCAGCTCACCCAACCAGAGCCTATGAGTAGGACAAGAAAGTACTCATTCTCTCATCCGCGTACACTGGGTTTGAATGCCCACATTGCCAAACTAATCTCGTTAGAAATGATGCCCTATCGGTTGGTGGAAAGTGCAGCTTTCCACGAACTCATGGCCTACGCAGTACCACGCTATGACCTACCCAGTTGCCACTTCTTTTCTCGCAAAGCCATCCCAGCTCTCCACCTTCATGTGAAAGACCACATTGTCCATGCACTTAAGCAATCAGTGAGTGGAAAGGTGCACCTCACAACTGATGCATGGTCCAGTTGGCATGGCAAGGGCAGTTACGTGTCCATCACTACGCACTGGGTTAATGTGGTGGATGCAGGGTCCACAGGGGACAGCTGTGATGGCACAGTGCTGCCTAGCCCACGGTATAGGAAACAGTTGGCTGTAGGCGTTCGACCCTCCTCCTCCAGAAGCAAAAGCTCCTCCACAGAGCTCAGTCGCACGAGCACTGCATCCGCAGCTGACAGTGGTGCACATGATGTGTCCCACTATCAATCAGCTAGTGGAAAGCGTCAGCAGGCTGTGTTGCAGATGATGTGTTTGAGCGACAGACACACGGCGGAGGTACTGGCAGACTACTTTCAGCGACAAACTGAGTCATGGCTGGGCAGTCTACATCTTGAGGCAGGCAAGGTAGTTAGTGATAACGGCCAGAATTTTGTGGCAGCCATAGCCCTTTCAAAACTCAGACACATACCTTGCTTGGCTCACACCTTGAACCTGGTGGTGCAGTGCTTCCTCACTAATTATCCGGAGTTAACAGGCCTGCTCCATAAGGTTCGAAGACTGTGCTCGCACATCCGCCGGTCGCCGGTACACTCCAGTCGTATGCAGAAGCTGCAGCGATTGCTCCACCATCCCAAGCACCGCCTAATTATCAACGTTGCAACAAGCTGGAACTCCACCCTGCACATGGTTGAGCGGCTGTGCGAACAGAGGCAGGCCATAATGCATTTATGGGAGGATACACGAGCAGGCACTTTGAGGGCAGACATGGAGTTGACAAGTGTGCAGTGGTCGAAGCTGAAAGACCTCTGTAAAGTCCTTCAATGTTTTGAGGAATGCACATGGCTGGCAAGCGCAGACAACGCCATCATAAGCATGAGCATCCCGCTTATGCGTCTGCTCATGCAAACTTTGACGCACATCAAGGAGCAGGCATCTGCAGCTGAGGATGATGACAAAGAGGAGGAGGGAAGCCTTGATGACAGTCAGCCATTGTCTGTTCAGGGAACTGTCGTGGACGAGGTGGAGGAAGAAGAGGAGGAGGAGGATGATGATGGGGATGATTATTTAGGGGAGGAGGATGCTTCTCGTGGGGCAAGAGAAAATGTTGGCTTGGCAAGGTCTGGTACTGGGTTTGTGCGTGACTGGAGGGATGTGGATTTGCCTGAAAGTGCTCCTCCACCCAGCACTCGCAGTGCATCATTGACACCTGGAACATTGGCCCACATGTCAGATTATGCCTTGCAGATCCTAAAAAGGGACCCCCACATTGCCAAAATGATGAACGATGATGACTACTGGTTGGCCAGCATCCTGGATCCATGCTATAAAGGCGAATTCCAGACATCATGTCACAGGAGAACCTTGACCTAATAATGGCTAACAAACAAGCAACTCTGGTAAACCAGTTGGTTGAGGCATTCCCAGCACACAGCAGCGGTGATGGTTGTCACACGAGCCGTAGGGGCCGGGGGCAACTTGGAAGAGGTGTTGGTCGTGCACACATCAGAAGTGGCGTTGGAGACAGGGGTTTAATGACCATGTTGTGGACTGATTTTTCAAGTCCCGCTCACATGACTGGTAATACAGCATCAATTGAAAATGACAGGAGACAGCACTTGTCAACTATGGTTACAAACTACTTTTCCTCCCATATCGATGTTCTCCCTCACACATCATTCCCATTTGACTATTGGGCAGCTAAACTGGACACCTGGCCTGAATTGGCACAATATGCCTTATAGGAGCTCGCTTGCCCAGCTGCAAGTGTGCTATCGGAAAGAGTTTTCAGTGCTGCTGAATCATGGACAGGATAGTACATCACTGCGATCAGCGGCTCTCATGGGGGGAGCGCTGCTGATCACGATCGGGTGTCAGCTGATTATCACAGCTGACACCCAGCACTATGAGCCACGGGTGGTCACGGACCGCCACCGGCTTATTGACCCCTGGCACACTGTGATCAAACTTGACCGCAGTGTACCAGGGGCATAGGGAAGCATCGGGCAGGGAGGGGGCTCCTTTGGTGCTTCCCTAAGACACTCGGAGCAGCACGATGTGATTGCGCTGTTCCGAGGGCCTCCTCCCTGCAGGCCCCCGGATCCATTATGGCCACGGGGGCCTTCCGGGTACTGCAGGGAGGTGACTTTCTCAGTGCCTGCTGAGAGCAAGCGCTGAGAGACCTCCTCATTGCCTGTCAGATTGCTGATCTGACACAGTGCACTGCAAAGTGTCAGATCAGCAATCTGACAATTTATAGTAATGTCCCCACCTGGGACAAAAAAATAAAGTAAAAAAAAAAAGTGTAAAAATAATTTTTAAAAAATTCTTAAATAAATAAAAAAAAATTCCCTTATAAATTATTTTATCTGTAAATAAAAAAAACAATAAAAGTATAATTATTTAGTATTACCGCATCCGTAATGACCCATCCTATAAAACTGTCCCACTAGTTAGCCCCTTTAGTGAACCCCTAAAAAAAGGCAAAAAACAATCCTTTATCATCATACCGCAGATCAAAAAGTGCAATAACAAGCGATCAAAAAGACAAATATAAACAAACATGGCACCCCTGAAAATGTCATCTTGTCCCGCAAAAAATGAGCTGTCATACAGCATCATCAGCGAAAAAATAAAAAGTTATAGCTCACAGAATAGAGCGATGCAAAAAATAATTATTTTTTATATAAAACATAAAAAAAGATATAAATGACATATCGCTGTAATTGTACTGACCCGAAGAATAAAATCGCTTTATCAATTTTACAACACGTGGAATGGTGTAAACACCCCCCCCAAAAGAAATTCATGAAATGCTGGTTTTTGTTCATTATGCATTCCAAAAATCAGAATAAAAAGCGATCAAAAAATGTCACGTGTCTGAAAATGGTGCCAATAAAAATGTCAACTGGTCCCGCAAAAAATAAGACCTCACATGACTCTGTGGGTCAAAATATGGAAAAATTATAGCTCTCAAAATGTGGTGATGCAAAAACTATTTTTACAATAAAAAGCATCTTTTAGCGTGTGACAGCTACCAAACATAAAAACCCACTATAAATAGTAAATCAAACGCCCCTTTATCACCCCCTTTAGTTAGGGAAAATTAATAACATTAAAAAAATGTATTTATTTCCATTTTCCCATTAGGGTTAGGGTTAGGGCTAGGGTTAGGGTCAGGGCTAATGTTAGGGTTTCTAGGTAGAAAACCCGAGAGTGGACCCTCTGGGTCGTGGCTCCAGAGCCCCCAAGGGCGAGCGGACCAGGTGATGACCACCCCCTATACAGGGAGTGTTAGGGGCAGGCCCAAGGGAGATGGAACCACGACAGCCGGAACCAAAGGGACGACCCGGGGTAAATACAGGAGAGCAGATCAGATCAGAGTGGAGAAAGGTATACGAGGGGTAGCGTAGATCCAACGAAGCAGGAGGCAGGCTGTGGAAGCCCGAAGGGTCAGGACGGAACTGGGACCAGAAGCTGAAAGGAAGATGAGGGAGAGGGGATTAGGAAAGGCTGGGCCTGGGAAATGAGACAAGGAATGAGACAGGGGAAGGAGTGTAAAATACAGGAGGGAGGTAACAATAGGGCAGAGGTACAGGGACCGGCACGGGAACACAGGAGAAGGAAGCAGAGGAACCAAGGAGGATGGTAGGCAGAGACAGGGAGACACGGGAGCAGGCTACAGACGGGGACAAAGGCTGAGATACAGGAGAGTGCAGCACAGAGGGTGCGTGGGGACCTGATGGCCAGGGGTGACGCTGCGCAAGGATAGCGGCGCCACGGACTAAGACAAACAGGCGTCTTACCTGTCCCGATGCCCAGCTGAAATACCCGGTGGGCGCCGCCATGATGGGGGTGGAGCCACCGGGTCACATGCCCCCATGATGCACAGAGGCCGAGGAAGAGCGAGCGCGCATGCGTGGGCCTCCGACGCGCCGAACCCCTGCAAAGCCAGAGAGGGGACGGCGCGAGAGCGGAGAGGAGGGGCGCCGGCTGGAGGAGGACCCCAGGTGAGCGCCGGCAGGCACAACAGTACCCCCTCTCTTACTCCCCTCCCTCTGAAGGCGGGACAAGAATTTTCTCATGATATGAGGGGCATTGATGTTCTCTCGGGGTTCCCATGACCTCTCCTCAGGACCGAACCCTTTCCAATCAATAAGGAAAAAGGTCCTACCCCTGACGGTCTTTTTTGCCAAGATGTCCTTGACATCAAAGATGTCTTCTGCGATGCTAGGTTGAGGGGCGCGGGAGGAGGCTGGGTGAAAGCGATTAAATACTGTGGGTTTGAGGAGCGAGACGTGGAAGGTATTGGGAATTCGCAGAGAGGCAGGTAGCTTTAGTTTATAGGCCACGTCGTTGATGCGACTCAAAATCTCAAAAGGCCCAATATAACGTGGACCCAATTTATAAGAGTGGATCTTAAGGAGAACGAAACGCGAGGATAGCCAGACCTTATCGCCTGCCTGATAAGGAGGAGCGTCAAGGCATTTCTTGTCGGCGTACCTCTTCATCCGATCGCTAGCTCTCTCAAGGGCCCCTTTTGTCTCCTCCCAAATTTTAGAGAATTCTGAGGACAAGGAGTCTGCCGCCGGCAGGCCCGAGGCGGGGGGAAACGGGAAGGGGAATGTCCGGGTGCTGTCCGAAAACCACAAAAAAGGGGGACTTAGAAGAGGATTCGTTGGGGTGATTGTTGTGGGCAAATTCAGCCCAAGGAAGCAGCGAGACCCCATGATGCACAGAGGCCGAGGAAGAGCGAGTGCGCATGCGCGGGCCTCCGACGCGCCGAACCCCTGCAAAGCCAGAGAGGGGACAGCGCGAGAGCGGAGAGGAGGGGCGCCGGCTGGAGGAGGACCCCAGGTGAGCGCCGGCAGGCACAACAGCTAAAGCTAGGGCTAAGGTTAGGGTAAGGGTTGGGATTAGGGTTAGGGTTGGAATTAGGGTTAGGGCTAGAGATAGGGCTAGGGTTAGGGGTGTGTTGGGGTTAAGGTTAAGGCTAGGGTTGGGGCTAGGGATAGGGCTAGAGCTAGGGTTAGGGGTGTGTTAGGGTTAGCGCTATGGTTAGGGGTGTGTTAGGGTTAGGGCTAGAGTTACGGCTAGGGCTGAGATTAGGGTTAGGGGTGTGTTGGGGTTAGGGTTGGAGTTAGAATTGGGGGGATTCCACTGTTTAGGCACATCAGGGGCTCTCCAAACGCAACATGGCCAGCCTACTCAGGACAAATTGCACAACAACTTTAGGGGTCCAATTTCTCCTGTTATTCTTGAGAAAATAAAAAATTGGGGGCAAAAACATCATTTTTGTGGAAAAAAATATTTTTTTATTTTTATGGCTCTACGTCATAAACTTCTGTAAAGCAATTGGGGTTTCAAAGTGCTCACGACACATCTAGATAAGTTCCTTGGGGTCTAGTTTCCAAAGTGAGGTCACTTGTGGGGGGTTTTCACAGTTTAGGCACATCAGGGGTTCCCCAAACAACACATGACATCCGCAGACCATTCCGTCAATGTCTGCATTCCAAAACGTCACTACTTCTCTTCCAAGCACATCAGGGGCTCTCCAAACGCGACTTGGCGTCCAATCTCAATTCCAGCCAATTTTGCGTCAAACGGCGCTCCTTCCCTTCTGAGCTCTGCCATGCGCCCAAACATTAGTTTACCCCCACGTATGGGGTGTTACCGTACTCAGGACAAATTGCACAATAGATCATTTTTTTTAAAAAAAATATTATTTTTTAATTTTAAGGCTGTACGTTATAAACTTTTGTGAAGCCCATGGGGGTTCAAAGTTCTCACCACACATCTAGATAAGTTTCTTGGGGGAGTCTAGTTTCCAAAATGGTGTCATTTGTGGGGGTTTCCACTGTTTAGGTACATCAGAGGCTCTCCAAATGCGATATAGCATCAAGCCAATTCAGCGTTGAAAAAGTCAAACGGCGCTCATTCCCTTCCGAGCTCTGCCATGCGCCCAAACAGTGGTTTACCTGCACATATGAGGCATTGGCGTACTCAGGACAAGTTGAACAATAACTTTTGGGGACTGTTTCCCTTGGGAAAATAAAAATTGGGGGTGAAAAGATCATTTTTGTGGAAAAAAATATGATTTTTTAATATTACGGCTGTACGTTATAAACTTCTGTGAAGCCCTTGGGGTGTTCAAAGTTCTCACCACATATCTAAATAAGTTCCTTGGGGGTCCAGTTTCCAAAATGGGGTCACTTGTGGGGGTTTACACTGTTTAGGCACATCAGGGGCTCTCCAAATGTGACATGACATCCGATCACAATTCCAGCCAATTTTGCGTTGAAAAAGTCAAACGGTACTCCTTCCATTCTGAGCTCTGCCATGCGCCGAAACAGTGATTCCACCCCACATATCAGGTATCAGCATACTCAGGACAAATTTCACAATAACTTTTGCAGTCTAATTTCTCCTACTCTGGGTAAAATGAAAAAAATTGGACCTGAATTAATTTTTTTGTGAAAAAAAGTTAAATGTTCATTTTTTTTAAACATTCCAAAAATTCCTGTGAAGCACCTGAAGGGTTAATAAATGTCTTGAATGTGTTTTTGAGTACCGTCACGGGTGCAGTTTTTAGGATAGTGTCACTTTTGGGTATTTTCTATCATATAGACCCCTCGAAGTGACTTCAAATGTGATGTGGTCCCTAAAAAAATGGTGTTATAAAAATGAGAACTCGCTGGTCAAATTTTAACCCTTATAACTTCCTAACAAAAAAAAAATGTGGGTTACAAAATTGTGCTGATGTAAAGTAAACATGTGGGAAATGTTACTTATTAAGTTTCTTCTGTGCCATATCTCTGTGATTTAAGAGCATACAAATTCAAAGTTGAAAAATTGCAAAATTTTCTAAATTTTCACCAAACTTTTGTTTTTTCACAAATAAACAAAAGCTATAAGAATGAAATTTTACCACTAACATGAAGTACTATATGTCACGAGAAAACATTGTCAGAATCACCGGGATCCATGGAAGCATTCCAGAGTTATTACCTCATAAAGGGACAGTGGTCAGAATTGTAAAAATTGGCCTAGTCATTAACATGCAAACCAACCTTGGGGGTAAAGGGGTTAAGGATGGACCGCTACTCATGGGCCACTATTGTTTGCTTGTTCCCAGGAACATTTTCAAACCCAGCCCCTGCACATGAGTATAATATAGTCCTGAAATGGAACCCATAGACCCCGAAAGTGAATTTTATTACATTTGTACAGTATGTACCTCATTTTTAAAAAGACCTACCAACAGCTTGCTAATTCTTACTGAATAAGGAATGAGTTTAATATTTTCCTGAGAGTCTTTGATTTGCATACTTTCTATTCTACATGGTTAAACCAGAAACGCACCATACTCTTGCAATTATCTGCTTAATTGGAGCTGTCTGGAAAAGTAGAATGCTACCTTAAGTAATGGAGTAAATGATTTGGTTTATTTGACTTGTTCTTGTAAATTAATTTTCATTCTGAGCAGTTTTTTCCAGTTTGACCATAAAACTTGATTAACGCAAATTTTTGACTTGATGAGCTAATTAATTTTTGACAGACTTTCATAAGATATTTTATTATTCTAGGATATTATTCCTGCTTCTTTTGCCTTCATGCATGGCAGATATAACAGTCAAAACAGAAAGCACTTTTGATGTGATTAATCTGCACATGTTATAATAATACTTGTGAAAATGTGATTATGCTCTACTTGTAGTTAGAGAGAAAAGTACAGACAAACTTGGAAACATACATTTGGTTGCTAGGTATTTTGTTTCCTGGTATAATGAGAACAATTAGGTAAGAGGAATTAGAGACATTGGAATGAGGTTGCATTTATTAGTGTGCATAGAGAGTATATGATAATAATCAATACAGGTGCAGTTTAGCTCATAGGCATGCCAGACTCCTGGTTCATAATTCTCATCATGATGCAACCATAAAACAGTACATTTCCAGAAAAAGCGACATATCTACAGATAAAAGACCCATCACTACAGCTGGTGATGAATCGTCCCCATGCAAGAAGCTGTTTGCTTGGTAGATGATTCAAATGATCACACATTTATAATGCAGCAACCACGAATAAGGCAAATAAAGCCTATAAATTGGGATTGGACAGTTTATACAGCCTTTTAATAATTATATCTTTCAATGACTACAGTAGTGAAGGGGTTAATTTTAACATTCTTAGTACCTACTATAATAAAGCGATTTAATAGGAATATCCCTGTAGTCTATGTTAGTATGTGGCATAGCTGATGGTTTAGATTAGTGTTTCCCAAATTCAAGTCTTCACAGCCCCCAACATGTCTTGTTTTCAGGACTTCCTTAGTATTGTAGAGGTGGTGGAAGTATCATCGTGACACACCTGTGCAATGCTATAGAAATCCTGACCTGTTGGAGGGCTGGGAGGACTGGAGTTTGGGAGAAACTGGTGGAGATAATAAAATGGCAGGGTCAGGACTGGACATAATATAGGTGTAACCTGTGCAACTGCCCAGTGACCTCATAGGCAAGGGGGCCTAAAGCGCAATTAAAAATTGCTTATACATTTTCACAGACGTGTATTTAGGCCTTCTGGCACCCGGGGCAAGAGTTCAGTTTGCCTGCCCTCCTCCCCTACCAAGCACATATGCAACTTGCCCACTTACAGTCACATTCCGACTAGCTGCTCTTCCTAATTCTCTCAATGTTCAATGAAAAACTGATAGAATCAGGAAAAAAAGCTAGTTGTCACATGACTGTCAGTATGACAATCGCATGAGTGAAGTGGCCATGTGATGACTGCTGGAACCTGCAAGCAGAGCTCAATCCTGACAGTGAGGATATTACACACTGTTAGGATTGACATGCTACAGGGCTTCATTTTGTACTTAACCCCTTTATGACATCGGACGTAAAGATCCGTCCATGTGACCTGGGCCAATTTGACCATGGACGGATCATTACATCATCGCAATCGGCTGCGCTCACGGGGGGTGCATGGGCAATCTCTGCCAGGTGTCAGCTGATTCTGAAAGCTGACACCCGGCACTAGGTGTCAGATGTCATCATGACAACATCCGAGTCACCAGAGCTAGGAAACTTGTTTATCATGTACAGTGCATGATCAGCAAGTCTCTCTGGCCGTGCAGAGCTGACAGCTTCTATGCTGCTTCATCTGCATGTCTGCATGCTACAGAAGCGATCAGCCTGCAAAAAATGATTGTCCTATAGTGGGACTAAGTAAAAAATGTAGAAAAAAGTAAAAAATTAAATAATTGTAAAAATATTTTTAAAAAAAATCAAAAATAATAAAAACAATATATATTATATCTCTAAGTAAATATTTGAATAAAAAAAATAAGCAATAAAAGTACACATATTTGGTATCGCCGCGTCTGCAACAACCCGACCTATAAAACTGTCTCACTAGTTAACCCCTTTAGGGAATACCTTAAGAAAATAAATAAAAAACAAGGCAAAAAACAATTATTTATTATCATAGCGCCGAACAAAAAGTGGAACAACACGAAATCAAAAAGGCAGATATAAGTAAACATGGTACCGCTGAAAAAGACATCTTGTCCCACAAAAAACAAGCTACCATACAGCTCCATCAGTGGAAAAATAAAAAAGTTATAGCTCTCTGAATAAAAAGATGCAAAAATAATTATTTTTTCTATAAAATAGATTTTATTGTATAAAAGTGCCAAAACATAAAAATATATAAATTAGGTATCTCTGCAATCGTACTGACCCAAAGAATAAAAAATAAAACTGCTTTATCAATTTTACCACACATGGAATGGCATAAACCCCCTCCCCAAAAAAAAAGAAATTTATGAATTGCTGGGTTTTGTTTATTCTGCCTCCCAAAAATCGGAATAGAAAGCAATCAAAAAATTTTATGTGCTCGAAAATGGTACCAATAAAAACATCAACTCATCCCGCAAAAAACAAGACCTCACATGACTCTGCGGGCCATAATATGTAAAAATTAAAGCTCTCAAAATGTGGTGATGGAAAAACTATTTTTTGCAATAAAAAGCGTCTTTTAGTGTGTGACAGCAGCCAAATATAAAAACCCACTATAAGGCCTCTTTCACACGTCCTCATATTTTCGGTACAGGAGTCTGCGTTTGTAATACGTGTGACACGTGTTCCCAGGGGCTGGGTGCTGAACATGGCTCTCATCATTCTTCACTGCTTAGCCGGCGATCAGCGTGAGCAGTGGAGAAGGATGAGAGTTATATTTAAGTAATAAAAGAGACAGCAGGCGGCGGCTGATGGGACTATTATTCCCATCAGCCTCCCCCTGCTGCTGCTAATAACAGTGACAGCAGGAGCGGCTGATGGGTGTATTCATCAGCCACCACCTGCGCTGTAAATAAATAAATGAAAAAAAGCATGGGTTCCCCTGTATTTTCTATAACCAGCCAGGCAATACTCACAGCTGGGGGCTGCAACACTCAGCTGTCAACTTCAGCAAGGGTGGTTATCAAGAATAGAGGGATCTCTTACTCTGGTTTTTAAAATTATTTAAATAAATAATTTAAAAAACGGCATGGAGTCTCCCCCATTTTTGACAACCAGCCTTGCTAAAGCTCACAGATGCGCCAATTCTGGCACTTTGCCCGACTTTTCTCACTTGCGCTGTAGCCGTGGCAAGTGGGTTTCATATTTGTGGGGTTGATGTCACCTTTGTTATGTCAGGTGACATCAAGCCCACGGCTTAGTTGTGGAGACACCTCTTCACTACCAGTTCTATAGTTGTATGGTAAATAAACACAAATCCAGAAAAAAAGTCCTTTAATTGAAAAAATGACACAGACTCCTTTTATAATTTCAGTTAAACCATACTTACGACCTCGCCTAATTCCACCAAAGCCCACACTCTCCTGTAATAAAACTAAAATCAAAGAAACAACATGAGATGGACACAGCTTCTGCTGAGCCCATTTTTTGAGTGGACCCTCTGGGTCGTGGCACTCACCCACCGAGGGCGAGCTGACCTTGTGAGAATCCACCCCCTATACAGGAAGTGTCAGGGGCAAGACCAAGGGGGTGAGCCACCACGACTGCTGGGACCAGATGGCCAGCTCAGGGGGAACACTATGTGCAAGTGTCTGACGACAAGGATGAGCAGGAAGCAAGACAAGACAAGACGTAGGTGCAAGGTATCTTCATTAGGAAAACTTCAGAATCACATTCAGTGTAAAAACATGAGAAAGTAAACATGGAAAGGTGCGTGATGTGTGGTACGCCAAGGTCCATAGCATGGTATGTGTCAGAAGGCACGCCTGGGTACAGGCAAAGGCACAATGGCATCGGACTCCGACAGCTGGCAACAATCGACATGATCAGGCATCAGGCTGCGAACATCAGTTCCGGGCATCAGGCTGCAGTCATCAGGCTTACGATCTCTGGCAGCGATCGGCAGGTTCCGGGCATCCGGCAGGCAAACCAGGGTTCAGGCAAGGAGGCACGACAGATCTCCAGGCATGGTGCATGTTAAGGAACACGCCGAGGTCCAAGGCAGGGTGCATGCTAGGGGCCCACCAGGGTCCAGGGTAAGGTGCTAGGCAAGGTGCGTGTGTAGGGGACACGCCAAGGCTCAAGGCTTAACAAACAAGACAGGGTGCGTGTATAGAGACACGCCAATGCACAAGGTAACAAACAAGACCGGGTGCGTGTATAGAGACACGCCAAGGCACAAGGTAACAAAGCAGAGTCCTGCGCGTGCAAAGAGACACGCCAGGGTCAGGGTTCAAGGCAGGGTGCATGCTAGGAGCCACTCCAGGGTTCAAGGAAGGGCTGCGTGCTAGGAGCTATGCAGGAGGCACGCCTCACTGGCCAGTGCACACGGCTGTTCACAAACACGAGGCACTTACCACGGCACAGGAAACGGCCAAGGGGAAACCACGCCGGGGTTCAAGACAAGGACAAGGCAAGGAACAAGGCAAGGAACAAGGCAAGACTAGGCAAGAAACAAGGCAAGACAAGGTACGGAACACAGAGCAGAACATAGGCAGAGACAGAGCCAGGACAGAGTGAGGACAGAGTCTAGCAGCGGAGCGTAGGCCAAAGCCCAGAGCCGGGTCAAGGGAGCACCTTGGGACTATACATGGAAAGGTGCAAGAGAGAACCGTAGGACAGAGTACAGAAAACAGGCAGAGGCAAGAAACAAGAGAAGTACAACAAAGCTCAGAATAGGAAAGACCAGACATAGCGAAACAGGCAAGACAGAGAACAGAGGAAGGACTACAAGTCAAAGAATAGCTAAGGCGAGACATAGCAAAACAGACTAAGACAGAGAACAGCGGAAGTACTACAAAGCAAAGCAAGGCAAAGACAAACATGGCACGAGAGACAACACAAGACATGGCACGAGACAAGAGGCAGAGTACGAGCGTGGAGCGTGTGCAGAGACGCACGACAGGGCAAAGTGCAAGGGCACAGAATAGAGGGAGCGACCAAGCAGACCAAACAGCCATGCAGGGAAGCAACACAATAATCAGGCCCTGACCATAGGGAGGGGTGGTCTGATATAGCACCATAGCACCAGTACTTTCGGGTCAGTACCAGGGGAGAACTTCCAGTTCAGTTCCTCCAGGATCACAGAGAGCAGTCACATGACCAGGGATTCCAGACATGCAGAGATGATTGCAGAACCAGACAGCACTGGAACCCAGGAAAGGTCACATGATCAGGTTTCCAGACATGCAGCGATGATTGCAGAACCAGACAGCGCTGGAGCCTAGGAAGGACACATGATCAGGGGTTCTTGGGACACAGAGATGATCAGAGAAGGCAGAGCAGAAATGCAGGCATCTTGCAGCCCAACAGTCATGAGGTGAGTGTGCACACTGCTCTAGGGAACATGCAGGATAGCAGACATGAGATGCGCGTGCACACCTCTCCAGGGGTCATGAGGCAAACAGACATGGCGGACATGGCGGACGTGACACAACAATATACCTTACCTGTCCGTCATTGTGTCCCACGCCGTAATCCATGTCTGGGGGATAATTAGTTTTCAACCTGAATGGTGCCAAGATGTGACCATCCAGGCTGAGAACCATTAGTGAATGAGCTGCTGGGAATGCAGCGTCAGTGATCGGGGGGTGATGTCACAAAGGTTACCTCTGGTCACTGGGCTTCATTCCCAGCTGGGTTGAGCTGCGGTGAGATCCCCACTAGCGGTGATCATGATGCTAGCGGGGATCTCACCACAAATCAGAGTCCAGTGACTGGAGGTAACCTCCATGACTTCACCCCCAGTGACTGAGCGCTCACGGTGCTAACGGGGATCTCACCACAGCTCTGTCCAGCTGGGAGCATCCATGTGTGTTATTTGTATGCATGTGTGCGGGATGTTTTGTGGCATGTGCTGACATTAAAAAATGGACATGTCAGCGTTTTTTGCCCATGGACACATGATCCGTGGAAACACACTGACGTGCACAGACCCATTCACTTGAATAGGCAAATAGCGCTCCGTTCCTCCCGAGTCTTTCCACATGGCTAGCTAGTACTGTACAGCCACATATGGGGTATTGCCACGTTCAGTAGAAATTGTGGGACACATTTTGGTGCCATTTCTCCCACTTATGCGAAAATATAAAATCTTTGGCTAAAATAAACTTTTGGTGGTAAAAATATAGTTATTTTGTCTTCACTGCCGAATGGTATAAAATTCTATGACACACCCATGGCGTCAATATGATCACTGCACCCCTAGATGAATTCATTGAGAGGTGTAGTTTGTAAAATTGGGTCACTTATGGGGGGTTCTGTTGTTCTAGCACCTCATGGGCTCTCCCAGTGGGTCATGACACCTGCAAACCATAACAGTAAAATCTGTCACTCATTGCCTTCTGAGCTTTGCACTATGCCTGAAAAATATTTCCCAATTACATGTAGGGTATTGATGCACTCAGGAAAAAATGGACCTCAGTTTTTTGTAAAAAAAATTCCTATCAGCTGTTAGAAAAATTAAAAACTTGGTGCTAAAACAACATTTAAGTGGTAAAAATGTAACTTATTCTTTCTTCACCGCTCAGTGGTCAGTGGTATAGAATTCTGTGAGGCACAAGTGGTGTAAATATAATCACTGCACCCCTATATGAATTCACTAGGGAGTGTATTTTGTAAAATGAGTTCACATATAGGGGTTTCTGCTGTTCAAGCGCTCTGCCAATGTGATATGGCACCCTTAAACCATTCCAGCAAAATCTAAACTCCAATATGGCACCTCTTCCCTTCTGAGCTTTGCACTGTGCCTCAAAAGTAGCATTCCCCTACATATGTACTTAAGTGAAATTGCACAACAACGTTTGGGGTCCAATTTCTCCTGACACCCTTGGTAAAATTTAAAATTGGGGGCGAAATGATTAATTTTGTGGAAAAAAATATGATTTTTTTTTATTTTCACGGCTCAACGTTATAAACTTCTGTGATGCACTTAGGGTTTCAAAGTGCTCACCACACATCTAGATAAGTTCCTTGGTGGGTATAGTTTCCAAAATGGTGTCACTTGTGGTGGATTTCCACTGCTTAGGCACATCAGGGGCTCTCCAAAAGTGACATGGCATCCGATCTCAATTCCAGCCAATTTTGCATTGAAAAAGTCAAACAGCGCTCCTTCCCTTCCGACTTCTGCTATGCACACAAACAGTGGTAAACCTGCACATATTGGGTATCAGCATACTCATGAGAAATTGCACAACAACTTTTGTGGTCTAATTTCTTCTGTTACCCTTGGTAAAATAAAAAAAATGGATCTGAATTAAATTTTCTGTGAAAAAAGTTAAATGTTCATTTTTTTAACCCCTTGCCTTCATTGGACTTAATATTCCGTCCATGTACCCTGGGCCCTAATTACCATGGACGGAATATTACGTCATAGCGATAAGCGGCGCCCACGTGGTGAGCGCCGCTTAACGTGGCCGGGTGTCAGCTAATTATCATAACTGACACCCGGCACAATGTGTCAGGGGCAGTCACGGACCGCCCCCGACATGTAAACCCCTTGTACACCGCGATCAAACACGATCGCGGTGTACTGGGGATCAAAGGGAAGCATCAAGAGGGAGTGGGCTCCCTCTGTGCTTCCCTGAGCCCCCCACAGCAGCGCAATGTGCAGCGCTGCTGCGAGGGTCTCCTTTCCTGCAGGTCCCCGGATCCAAGATGGCGGCGGGGACCTCCGGGGGCCTGCAGGAAGCTGGCTTCCTCAGTCCCTGCAAAGCGCAGGCAAGGAGGAAACCTGCACACTGCCTGTGACAGATCAGCGATCTGTCACAGGACAGTTATGTCCCCTCTGGGACATTGTAATAAAGTAAAAAAAAAAAAAAAGTGTAAAAATAATTTTAAAAAAATCGCTAAATAAATTCAAGAAAAAAAAAATATTCCCCAATAAATTCATTTTTTGGAAATAAAAAAAAAAACAATAAAAGTACACATATTTGGTATCGCCGCGTCCGTAACGACCCGCCCTATAAAACTGTCCCATTAGTTAACCCCTTAAGCGAACCCCTTAAAAAATAAAAATAAAAAACGAAGCAAAAAATAATGATTTATTATCATACCACCGAACAAAAAGTGCAATAACGCGCAATCAAAAAGACGCATATAAATATCCATGGTACTGCTAAAAACATTATCTTGTCCCGCAAAAAATGAGCCACCAAACAGCATCATCAGCGAAAAAATAAAAAAGTTATAGCTCGCAGAATAAAGCGATGCAAAAATAATTATTTTTTATATAAAATTGTTTTCATTGCATAAAAGCGCCAAAACATAAAAAAAAACATAAATGGGGTATCGCTGTAACTGTACCTACCCGAAGAAGGAAACCGCTTTATCAATTTTATCGCACGCCGAACGGCGTAAACGCACCACCCAAAAGAAATTCAAAAAACAAAATAAAAAGCGATCAAAAAATGTCACGTGCCCAAAAATGGTACCAGTAAAAACGTCAACTCGTCCCGCAAAAAATAAGACCTCACATGACTCGGTGGGTCAAAATATGGACAAATTATAGCTCTCAATATGTGGTGATGCAAAAACTATTTTTACAATAAAAAGCGTCTTTTAGCGTGTGACAGCTGCCAAATATAAATACCGCCATAAATAGTAAATCAAACCCCCCCGTTATCACCCCCTTAGTTAGGGAAAAATAACAAAATTAAAAAAATGTATTTATTTCCATTTTCCCATTAGGGTGAGGGCTAGGGTTAGGGTTAGGGCTAGGGTTAGGGTTAGGGCTAGGGTTAGGGTTGGAGTTAGAATTGGGGGTTTCCACTATTTGTGCACATCAGGTGCTCTCCAAACGCAACATGGCGTCTGATCTCAATTCCAGCCAATTCTGCGTTGAAAAAGTCAAATGGTGGTCCTTCCCTTCCAAGCTCTGCCATGTGCCCAAACAGTGTTTTACCCCCACATATGGGGTATCAGCCTACTCAGGACAATTTGCAAAACAACTTTTGGGGTCCAATTTCTCCTGTTGCCCTTAGGAAAATAAAAAATCGGGGGCAAAAATATCATTTTTGTGGAAAAAAAAATGATTTTTTTATTTTGACGCCTTGGCGTTATAAACTTCTGTGAAGCCCTTGGGGATTCAAAGTGCTCACCACACATCTAGATAAGTTCCTTGGGGGGTCTAGTTTCCAAAATGGTGTCATTTGTGGGGAGTTTCCACTGTTTTGGTACATCAGGGGCTTTCCAAACGAGACATGGTGTCCGATCTCAATTCCAGCCAAAATCGTCAAATGGCGCTGCTTCCCTTCCGAGCTCTGCCATGCGCCCAAATAGTGGTCTACCCCCACATATGGGGTATCAGCGTACTCAGGACAAATTGCACAATAACTTTTAGGGTCCTGTTACCCTTGGGAAAATAAAAATTGGGGGTGAAAAGATCATTTTGTGGAAAAAATATGATTTTTTAATTGTACCGCTGTACGTTATAAACTTCTGTGAAGCCCTTGTGGGTTCAAAGTTTTCACCACATATCTAGATAAGTTCCTTGGGGGGTCTAGTTTCCAAAATGGGGTCACTTGTGGGGGTTTCCACTGTTTAGGTACATCAGGGGCTCTCCAAACGTGACATGGCGTCCGATCTGAATTCCAGCCAATTTTGCATTGTAAAAGTCAAACGGCGCTCCTTCCCTTCTGAGCTCTGCCATGCACCGAAACAGTGGCTCCCCCCCACATATCAGGTATCAGCGTACTCAGGACAAATTGCACAATAATTTTTGCAGTTCAATTTCTCCTGTTACCCTTGGTAAAATAAAAAAAATTGAACCTGAAGTATTTTTTTTGTGAAAAAAAGTTAAATGTTCATTTTTTTTAAAATATTCAAAAAATTCCTGTGAAGCACTTGAAGGGTTAATAAACTCCTTGAATGTGGTTTTGAGCACCTTAAGGGGTGCAGTTTTTAGAATAGTGTCACGATTGGTATTTTCTATTATATAGACCCCTCAAAGTGGCTTCAAATGTGATGTGGTCCGTAAAAATAAAATGGTGTTGCAAAAATGAGAAATCGCTGGTCAAGTTTTAACCCTTATAACTTCCTAATAAAAAAAATTTTGGTTCCAAAATTGTGCTGATGTAAAGTAAATATGTGGGAAATTTTACTTATTAAGTTTTTTGTGTGCCATATCTCTGTGATTTAAGGGCATAAAAATTCAAAGGTGGAAAATTGCAAAATTTTCAAAATTTTTGCCAAATTTCCATTTTTTTCACAAATAAACGCAAGTTATATGAATGAAATTTTACCACTAACATGAAGTACAATATGTCACGAGAAAACAGTGTCAGAATCACCAGGATCCATGGAAGCGTTCCAGAGTTATGGCCTCATAAAAGGACAGTGGTCAGAATTGTAAAAATTGGCCCGGGAGTTAACGTGCAAACCACCCTTGGTAGTGAAGGTGTTAAACATTCCAAAAATTCCTGTGATGCACCTGAAGGGTTAATAAACTTCTTGAATGTGGTTTTGAGCACCTTGAGGGGTGCAGTTTTTAGAATTTTGTCACTTTGGGGTATTTTCTATCTTATAGACCTCTCAAAGTGACTTCAAATGTGATGTGGTCCCTAAAAAAAATGATGTTGTAAAAATGAGAAAATGCTGGTCAACTTTTAACCCTTATAATTTCCTAAGAAAAAAACATTTTGGTTCCAAAATTGTGGTGCTGTAAAGTAGACATGTGGGAAATGTTACTTATAAGTATTTTGTGGGACATATCTCTGTGATTTAAGGGCATGAAAATTCAAAGTTGGAAAATTGCAAAATTATTAAAATTTTCACCAAATGTCTGTTTTTTTTCCACAAATAAGCACAAGTTATATCAAAGAAGTGTTACCACTGTCAAGAATTACAATATGTCATGAGAAAACATTCTCAAAATCACCGGGATCCATTAAAGCATTCCATAGTTATTACGTCATTAAGGAACAGTTGTCAGAATTGTAAAAATTGGCTCAGTCATTAACATGCAAACCACCCTTGGGGGTAAAGGGGTTAAAGGGCTCATACAATCCAGTTTTGAGATGATAGTCTGCAGTCACTATAGGTGGCTGTAGGCTTCTGAATTCTCATAGCACATGCTCTGCATACTTTTAGGATTCTCCCTTGTACAAGTCTCCGACTTGTATACTTCTGGCTACATTCCGGCTAGAAATGTCCGGCCTCGCTCAATTCAATTTCATTGAGTGTGCAGTGTATGTCTAGTCAGAATATGACTGCATGTATGCAAATCACCAGCATGAGAGAATCCTGACAGCTGCAGTGTGCACTGTGAGAATTCAAAAGTTTGTAGTGACAGAATGACTGAATGACTGCAAACTTATCACAAACTTGGACAACCCCTTTAATGCTCCTAACATAAATAAAAATATGAGAATTAGTCAGTATCACAAAAAACATTTACATCTAGGTACTTTATAGATGATGTTGTCTCTGGAGTCATTCTCTTTCCTTTTTTCTTCATCTTGTCCAGACACCATGATGAGTTTTCTCATTCACAGCTGATCTCTGCATACTTCCATCTTCTCCGGTCTTCTGCAGCACATCCCGACATGCTGCCCTTAAAGATAGCAGGGTAATTATAATGCTCCTGAATGAAAATATATCCTGTGACCCAGAATAAATAATTGCCTTTCACTATATTCCCTTCACAACGTCCCTCTTATTCTACATGCTCTCCACACTTCCCCCTCTATTCCATACTGGGCCCTCTCTTCACACTGGCCTCTCAAACTGTGTCCCCCTTATTTTTGTCCAATTTCTATACTGTGCCCTATCACCATTCTCCCCCTCTTCGGCTTACTATTCCTTCCTGGCCATGCCCTTACACTGTCCCCCTATGCTTCCCCCACATATACTGTCACAGCGAGGGTTAAAAACAGCATGTTATACAAATCTTTCAAATCTTTCAAATCTATGCTGTTTTATAAATAATGGACCATAAAAGACCCATCACTACAATAGAGAACAATAGTGTGGAAACCACGACACACGGGTCCAATATTTAAGAGCAATTAATACTTTATTAATGAGCGGACATGGGGGAAGAGGTGGGGGACAGGTATGTGGAAACATTAAGTGCAACAGTGCAAACAAAGACGGCCTAGCCAGACAGAATTGTATCACCAATGTCAATCCATATAGCTGAAACAGCAGTTGAAAATAAATAACAGGTGCCTAAAAGAAATACTACTTATTGATCATATATATTCCTCATATGTATACAATCATGCCCCATACTTTTAGAGGGCCTAATAGGCCAAAGAGTAAGTAGTTAATCAAGTTGACCAATTAACCCCTGATGTCAACACTAGGGGACAGGTAACATACAAAGTACCAACTCCTATCGATCATAATTCCCTGCAAATGCCTTCACACTAATAGGGAGAAGGAACATGTAAACCAGGAATAATTGTCACGGGGAACAAACCACAATAATTACCTGTACATGCCCATGTGCTGCATCTGGCTAGTGGCGCGTCTCCCCAACGTGCGTTTCGGAGCGAGGCTCCTTCGTCAGGGGTTGTGTCAAGGGAGGGAGATGCCCATGCAATATAGAGCAAAACCGGATGTTCCACGACGTGTACCGGATTTGACACGTGCCTCACCATGACAACCCAAGACACAAGGTGAGCGCCGCGGCATGCAGAGGAAAGCCCCGGAAAGCTCCGGAGACCGCCCCATGCAAGGAGACGCAACGGCCACCATACACGCCCGGGGCATGGTGCGCACGCGTCAAGGAACACTGTCCTGGACAAAGAAATAAACCACCATGGAAGACCGACCCATTAAATGGAAGGATAGATAGGAAAGATCTTCGCCCCTTGTATATACAATAGTGGGAATCACTTATGATATATTAGTGATGGGCATTAGAGTATATATACTTACTTAGAGTTAATTAACCCCTTTAGCACACATTAGCGAGGAATCCATATATATGGACTCAGAATATCTATTAGGAAGAAATTAACTAATTAAGTACACATTAATAGTACATTGACATATACTTAAGCTGTATTAACCCTTTGGAGGCTCAATAATAAATTTCCAATAGTATATCCGGGGCAAATTAGCCCATTATTTGATCACTAGATAGAGGGAATCCATATATAAGTCTAACAACATGTATATACCGGAAGTATAAAACTCATTAAGTATTCAATATTGGGAAACTTATGGACGAATGTTATAAGATATAAATTTGAATCAAGTGTGGCAACCATACATAATATACATTATGCATAGTTATTAGTGGCATATGCCGTAAGGCGGAGGATGTGTCCACAAGTCATCAGCTGTAAAACCGATGACCAATGTTCATCGAATAAATGGAGTAAATATGTCATATTTGATATTTTTGGTAGTAAATCCCTATTTTCAATCCACAATTTTATTCAGATCCCATCAAATTATATACACAAAGTCCCCAAACAGGCAATATGTCACTCCACATAGAAAAAGCATTATTAAGCCATCAGTAGACCAAAAATTCCTTTACTATGGCTAATCGAAAAAAACCTATAACTATGTCTATCAGAAATAAATCCCCATTAGGCTAAGTGCACACGTACCGGAACTCTCGCAGAAATTACCGCGAGAATTCCGGAATTCCAGTCCGCGGGAAAATCGCATTTCAAATTCCCGCGATTTTCCAGCGGAAAAACTAGCATTTTGCAAGCGTATTTAGCTTGCAAAATGCTAGCGTTTTCCAAGCGATCTGTAGCATCGCTTGGAGAACTGATTGACAGGTTGGTCACACTCGTCAAACACTGTGTTTGACGAGTGTGACCAACTTTTTACTACTGAGGCTGCCTATGCGGCATCAGTAGTAAAAGATAGAATGTAAAAAAAAAAAAAAAATAGTGTTATTCTCACCCTCCGACGTCCCGCGCATCCGTTCCCAGTAATCCTTTGCGAAAATGCCCGCGATGACGTCAGTTCTCGCGGGATCGCGACGTCTCGCGGTAATTCGCGATGACGTCGCGCGAATGACCGCGAGACTTCGCGATCCCGCGAGAACGGACGTCATCGCGAGCATTTTCGCAAAGGACTACTGGGAACGAGAGCGTGAAGAGAAGCGGGAAGGCTGCGCGGGACGCCGGAGGGTGAGAATAACAATATTTTTTATTTTTAAATTCTATTTTTTACAGGGATATGGTACCCAAAGCCCAGAGGACAGTCTTCTCTCCTCCGGACCATGGGTACCATCCGCAATTGTTCTGCTTACTTTCCGCATGGTGTGCACAGCCACATGCGGGAAATAAGCGGAACAATGCATTCCTATGGGTGCGGGATCGCCGTGATTCCGCAAATTAATGAGCATGCTGCGGTTTTTACCGCGAAGCGAATCCGCCGCAGTAAAAACCGCAGCATTAGCACAGCATTGCGGAATCCCATAGGAATGTATGGGATGCTTATTTTTCGCGTTTTCGCGGCAAAATCGCGCAGTTAAAACCGCTGCGGAAACGCGAAAAAAAACGCCACGTGTGAACTCAGCCTTACAGTCACCAAACTGGTAAACTAAAAATTCCAATGAGCGAATAGACATAGTTTATTTATAACATTCTTCACCTCTAGGGCACAAGGGGAGCCAAAATTACAAATCCAAGTATGTGGTACCAACACTGAAGCACACAGTTCCAAACAGAATATTAAAACATTCTACATGAAAATGAATCATATGAGAGTCCTCCACAGCCTCAGCCAAGGATTCTCTATCCCATCCAATTAGGAAGACTCTATCAAGAAATCCAAAGGGCTTCTTCCAAGTCAAATAGATGAACCAAAAAACGCAGGCATCAAATCTCCTCCCAAGATAAGATTTAAATCAAAAAATGACAAACAAGTTAAAATAAAATTAAAAATGCTAAACAGCACTGTGGCACAGTCGGCCACCTACATATGCAAGGAGGAGGACCCCCGTAGAGTGTCTGGGCCGGAACCAAGGGGACCACCACCTGGGTTCCTAGAGAAACGGTACCAGGGGGACAACGGAGGAGAGTGGGCTACTGAAAGTGACAGGTCAGCAAGGGGCGGAGCGAGTATAAAGGGGGCAGGGAGCACGCTGGGAAGTCAGTTGGTAGTATGCCAGACACAGAGAAAGAGACGGTGGGAGTGTGACAGAGCCAGAGTGACTGACGGCGACCAGAGCAGAGATCAGCAGCAGAGAGGAGATCTACGGCGGCCTTCAGAGAGGAGGTACCGAGCTTACCGGCAAGAGACTGTTGCCCCTCTCCAAATTGGGCCCGCGACCTGCCCATGCTTGTCCTCAACCGCTGCCGCTGCACTCCAGCCCATTGCGGCCTGCCCGGTGCCTCCCATGGCCGCTGACGCACCCCTTCATCCTGTGGTTGCAGCCTGCCCACTGCCACCCTGCCTCCGTCCTTGGTTGCGGCCTGTTCATCACCGCCCACACAGCTGCCATTACCCCGCTGCAGTTGGCAGTTGGGGCCTGCTTCTCACCTACGGGGAGACTCTTTGCAGAGGCCCAGTCCGTGCGCATTGCCTACCCACCGCCACTCTTCCAGACTACGTCAGTCAAATATAGAGTCACTGCACACGTGGATTTTTGCAAAAGTGGAAAATCTTTATTTCTATTGGACGGTGAAGAAGCGACAGCTTTTTGACGTTTCGGCCTCACAACGACCTTTATCATATAGTCGCTGAAAAAATAAAATATATACAATAAAAATTACAGACAAATATATAAAATAAAAATAACATGTAGGATAGATCATAGAATAAGTATCTCGTAGAGGAACATCTTTATGTTATGTGCTAAACGATCATTAGGGAGTATAGAGACATTTTTTAAGACAAAAAATAGAGAAAAGGAAAGCATGGCGGCAGACAGAGTATCACTCTATAAGTAAATATTGAAATCATACCCCTTAGAGAAGAAAGATTGTAGTCATCGGTTAGATAGTTTCAATGTTAGACAATGTTTTTAGAGTTAATGGATTGTCCTGTAAGTGGAGGTTCAATGAGAATATAATTAGATGGGAACCAATAATAGAGTATATTGATTGCAATGTCGAAAGACATGTAGACATGTGGTCACCATATCACAGAGTAAAGAAATTATTATAGAAAAGTCTTTATAAAAATCTATGGACCGTGTGGTGTGATTCCTAGTACTACTAAGGTCAGAGATGTAGACAGAAATATTTTGTTTATAGTGTAACCAATGGAAACTTGTGTACTAATCATGTAAATATATGATATATGATGTGAACCTATGGTAAACTGATGTAACAATCTAAATGGCTAGTTGTATAATAAAAAAGTGAAATCAACGGGAAAATTTGAATACCTTTGTAGCAAGTGGTCCTGGTTCATGGGGATCCACAACTGTGTGAATGTGCCCAAAGCTAATTGCCTTAAAAGAGAAAATCTTTTATAGGTATGCACCAAAAAGGCATAGTAATAAGTATGATATGATGAGGACAGAGATACATATGGAATCATGAGGAAAAAATTGGATACGTTTAAGATAAGTGATTCTAGAGGATCCACAATTGTGCCAGTGTGCCCAAAGTACATCGCCTTAAAAGTAAAAACATACACATAATGACATGTAAATAGCGAAATCTATTAGTGGTGCAGCGATGGTTAAAGGAGTCTCTTCCATATTACTCACAATCATTGGTGGTAGTGGTGGATGCAGGCACCGCCGTGCCTGTGCAGTGAATGAGCGCTGTGTCTGTATCTGCGCTCTTTAATAGTGGCAGGGTCGGTCATCTGACCGGAAGTGACGTCAGACGCTGGCGCCTGCGCTGTAAGGTGTGGAACATGTCGCCCATAAGGGGAAAACCACCAAGAAAATGGCGCGGGTAACCTGCGCCTGCGCAGTAGCACTTGGTGAGAAACTTAATCACAGGAGAGGCGCCGAGGGGCGGGAGCAGATATCGCCATGGGCAGAGTTGGATAGGGGAGATGCAGGCTCCATATGGAGCAGATAAAAATACATACATATCGATTGTGAGGCACATCATGGTAAAACATGAGAGATATACACAAATGGCAATACTTACAGCAATCCATTATACAGATTTAATAAAAATGACAATACTCTATTGTAGGAGTCCAAACTGAAGCGAAGGGAAAAAGGGAAATAAAGAAAAAAATATAAATAAAAAAAGGAGAGGGGGAAAGAAATGTTTTGATGATATTACATATAAAGGAAAAGAGGGGAAAAAAAAGGGGGGAAAAAGAAATAGAAAATTCAGAAAAAGAGAGAGGTAGTTGAACCTAAATGGATAAAGAGATTAATATACTCAAATCATGCTAAAAAGTGGACAAAAGGAAAAAGGAAAAAAGGAAAAAATAAAAAATAAAATAAAAAATGGCTAAACAAAGAAGGTAGAAATAAATGAAAAAAATAGAAGGAAAAAAGAAAAAAGAAAAATTGAAATATAAAATTGAAAATAAATATATAAAAAATACTTAATACTCTTAGAACCAAAGTGGACACGGCTCTACTTTCACACCAGAAAACCCTTGAGAAGAGAAAAAAGTCTAAGTTCCAACGTGATACTGACAACTATCTGAACAACAGGGTTTATAGATGGGAAGACCAAGCACCAAGACGCTTCCGGTCAAGAAATCGTCGCCAACCGGGAGGATATACAGCCTCCGGGGGATCCTCTCCTGTTGGAGGGTCTTCACCAGGTTCCGGGAGCGATGCTGGTGGAACATCTCTTCCAAGAGCTCCTTTTTTAGGCCAAAAAATAGGCCAACAAGGCGGTCGAGGAGGAGGAGAACAGAATCGTCAGATGATACTCCGATCACAACAGGTAGGAGTCCAAACTTAGTCATCAATATTTCTGACTACTCTCTTTCTCCCTTAGAACTGAAGGTACTTAATCTGTGCCTCTCTTTTTGCCCAACACCCAGATGGAATTCCTTCCAGCTAGAAAAAGATCTACAACAGTTCTATCGGAACATTAGACTCAAGGTACATTTTGAGGACACAACATCACAAATGACCAACATTTTAGGTATAGCCCCGAGTCGTGACACTAATCCTTCCATCTCCATAGATTCTCTAGGACTACAAAATCCTAGTAGTTTTATTCCACCTAAAACAAACCATGCTGTCGAGACCTTTGTGAATCTACTCGATAGAGATATTAAACAAACTATACATGAACAACACTTGGGCCTACTCCCTGTTCGCCACAATTTACCATCAGCTGAGAAACAAGCAATTATATCCTTAAAAAACAATCCTAACATCATCATAAAACCAGCAGATAAAGGGGCGCCATCGTTGTCATGAATAAAAACCAATATGTTGACGAGATTAGGAGACAGCTCTCTGATACAAAAACTTACAAAAAAATTCATAGTGATCCCACATATCAGATTCATAAGAAAATCGATTGCATCCTTAATAAACACACACAACTTAAGACCATTGACACCAAAACCAAGACTTTTTTGACCAATTTACATCCAGTAACGCCAGTTCTGTATATTCTTCCTAAAATCCATAAAAATCTACATAATCTGCCTGGATGTCCCATTGTCGCATCCACAGATTCAATTCTCAATCCTTTATCCATTTTTTTAGAAAAACTATTAAACCCCTATACCCATATCACCAAATCGTTCATCCTGGACACAGGAAACTTTCTCAGTAGAATTCTTACTATCAATTGCATTCCACCTAATAGCATCCTTTGCACATTTGATGTCAATAGTTTGTACACATCTATTGTACATGACAAAGGAATTGATGCAGTCTCATTAACCCTAGACCAAGCTGGCATTGATTCAGGTATACAAGAATTGTGTCTAGACCTATTGAATTTAGTTTTACGTGAAAACTTTTTTCGCTTTGAGGATGATTTTTTTGTCCAGATATGTGGGACCGCTATGGGCTCTAATGTAGCCCCTGCATATGCAAATCTTTACATGGACAAATTCGAACATGACTATGTATATTCTAATACATTATTTCAACAATTCGCTGTTGTCTGGTATCGATATATCAACGTCATTTTTTGTATTTGGCATGGTGATTCTACTAGCCTGTTCACATTCTACAACATAATCAATAGCGCCAGACAGGAATTGAAATTCACCATTTCACACAGTTTAGAATCCATCAATTTTTTGGACACCACAATACACAAGGATTCAAACGGTCAACTTACTTCTGATATTTACACCAAACCTACAGATTGTAATAATCTTCTTCTGTATGACAGCTGTCACCCGAAATCTACCCTCAACAGCCTCCCCCGGTCTCAATTTAAGAGAGTCACCAGAATTGTATCAGATCCCACTACCAGAGACTCAAGACTGCGGGAGATGTCCTCAAAATTCAAAACAAGACACTATCCATCCACACTCTTAGCCTCCGAGATGACGAAGGCACTCACTAATCCTGGCGACACCACTCACACTACATCAAAACCACCGAGACTCCCAATTGTCCATGGCCACCATCCTTCCATGCGAAGAATCCACAACTTAATTCATAAGCATTGGTCTTTACTTACCAAGGCTTATCCTAGAATTGAGATCTTTAAATCTCCACCTCTTATGTGTCTAAGAAGGCCCCAAAACATCAGGGACAAATTGGTTAGGGCTGATTTAGGATCTACCAATCAGACCACTCAACGTACACTTACAGGACAAAAGAGAACAGGCACCTTCCCGTGTCTTAGCTGCATGAGTTGCTCCAACATTATTAAAGGAAACTAAATTATTCACCCACGCACCGGTAAATCTTATCCCATCAGGGATTATTTCACCTGTGAATCTAATTTTGTCATATACATTATCAAATGTCCCTGTGGCTTACTGTACGTGGGTGAAACCACCCAAGCTATTAGAGATCGTATCTCTAGTCACAAGTCGACCATCAGGTGCGGAAAAACATGGCTTCCACTCCCTGCCCACTTCAAGGAAGCCCGGCATAATGTATCCCAGTTGAGGTACCAAATCATAGAAAAAGTTCCTAGGCACAGGAGGGGGGGCAACCATGTTCGCTTATTAAAACAGCGCGAAACCTACTGGATCTACACCCTTGACACTTTACATCCCAAGGGTCTCAACCGCGAAATTGATTGGTTAATCTAATAACCTTTTTTTCTTTTTAGACCAATTGATCATTTTCCTATATGGGTCTCTTTTGACATCTTCCATGGCGGTAAGACATATCAACCCCATTTTTCCTGTTTTACATTTATTTTTATTTTGCTTTTTTATTTTTTTATTTTTTTTATTTTTTTATTTTTTCATCCTTTTTTTCATCTTTTTTTTCATCTTTTATTATTTTTTCATCCCACCTTCCCCCCCAATTCTTTTTTTCCCCATTTTTTCCCCCATTTTTCTCTCTATTTTTATTTTTCCAATTTATTCCATTTTTTATATATTTATTTTCAATTTTATATTTCAATTTTTCTTTTTTCTTTTTTCCTTCTATTTTTTTCATTTATTTTTACCTTCTTTGTTTAGCCATTTTTTATTTTTTATTTTATTTTTTATTTTTTATTTTTTCCTTTTTTCTTTTTTCCTTTTGTCCACTTTTTAGCATGATTTGAGTATATTAATATCGTTATCCATTTAGGTTAAACTACCTCTAACTTTTTCTGAATTTTCTATTTCTTTTTCCCCCCTTTTTTTTCCCCTCTTTTCCTTTATATGTAATATCATCAAAACATTTCTTTCCCCCTCTCCTTTTTTTATTTATATTTTTTTCTTTATTTCCCTTTTTCCCTTCGCTTCAATTTGGACTCCTACAATAGAGTATTGTCATTTTTATTAAATCTGTATAATGGATTGCTGTAAGTATTGCCATTTGTGTATATCTCTCATGTTTTACCATAATGTGCCTCACAATCGATATGTATGTATTTTTATCTGCTCCATATGGAGCCTGCATCTCCTCTATCCAACTCTGCCCATGGCGATATCTGCTCCCGCCCCTCGGCGCCTCTCCTGTGATTAAGTTTCTCACCAAGCGCTACTGCGCTGGCGCGGGTTACCCGCGCCATTTTCTTGGTGGTTTTCCCCTTATGGGCGACATGTTCCACACCTTACAGCGCAGGCTCCAGCGTCTGACGTCACTTCCGGTCAGATGACCGACCCTGCCACTATTAAAGAGCGCAGATACAGACACAGCGCTCATTCACTGCACAGGCACGGCGGTGCCTGCATCCACCACTACCACTAATGATTGTGAGTAATATGGAAGAGACTCCTTTAACCATCGCTGCACCACTAATAGATTTCGCTATTTACATGTCATTATGTGTATGTTTTTACTTTTAAGGCGATGTACTTTGGGCACACTGGCACAATTGTGGATCCTCTAGAATCACTTATCTTAAACGTATCCAATTTTTTCCTCATGATTCCATATGTATCTCTGTCCTCATCATATCATACTTATTACTATGCCTTTTTGGTGCATACCTATAAAAGATTTTCTCTTTTAAGGCAATTAGCTTTGGGCACATTCACACAGTTGTGGATCCCAATGAACCAGGACCACTTGCTACAAAGGTATTCGAATTTTCCCGTTGATTTCACTTTTTTATTATACAACTAGCCATTTAGATTGTTACATCAGTTTACCATAGGTTCACATCATATATCATATATTTACATGATTAGTACACAAGTTTCCATTGGTTACACTATAAACAAAATATTTCTGTCTACATCTCTGACCTTAGTAGTACTAGGAATCACACCACACGGTCCATAGATTTTTATAAAGACTTTTCTATAATAATTTCTTTACTCTGTGATATGGTGACCACATGTCTGTCGACATCGCAATCAATATAATCTATTATTGGTTCCCATCTAATTATATTCTAATTCAGCCTCCACTTACAGGACAATCCATTAACTCTAAAAACATTGTCTAACAGTGAAACTATCTAACCGATGACTGCAATCTTTCTTCTCTAAGGCGTATGATTTCAATATTTACTTATAGAGTGATACTCTGTCTGCCGCCATGCTTTCCTTTTCTCTATTTTTTGTCTTAAAAAATGTCTCTATACTCCCTAATGATCGTTTGGCACATAACATAAAGATGTTCCTCTACGAGATACTTATTCTATGATCTATCCTACATGTTTTTTTTATTGTATATATTTGTCTGTAATTTTTATTGTATATATTTTATTTTTTCAGCGACTATATGATAAAGGCCGTTGTGAGGCCGAAACGTCAAAAAGCTGTCGCTTCTTGACCGTCCAATAGAAATAAAGATTTTCCACTTTTGCAAAAATCCACGTGTGCAGTGACTCTATATTTGACTTATGCTAGCGGGACCACCAGTTCCCTTCTCACTAGCACTGTATATCCACACCTCTTAGTCGAGTGCTAACCATCTCTATTGCTTACTCTTCCAGACTACGTCACTACCCTGCTTGGGGGGACTGGAGTCCCCGTGAACTCGCTAACAACCGGGACCCTGCTGTGGCTACAGGGGGTTACCACAACAAAAGACTTCCTTAGGCCCTGTTGTGCCCCATCTTCTCCTGGGTGCTGACACACCTGAAGACTACTACAGTTCCTCTACAGTTGGGCCCAGCGGCTGCGACACCAAAGCAGCCACATCAGTGACACCAAAGCAGCCACATCAGTGACACCAAAGCAGCCACACCAGCGACACCGAGGGATGTCAGGAAGGATAAGTTGACTTTAGGAAATAAGGACCCCTAGTTGGCCGTTTCATGGCCCCATAATATCCGGCCTTGCCGGGTCAGTCGCATTCTCGTTAAAGAAAAGTGTTGTTATTGTTGTTGAGTCCCTGTGAGGACAATTAGTGTTACCCCTTTAAGGTTGCTCAGTATAGCCCTAGCGGCTCCAGTTCATAAACGTTACTTTCCAAAACTACACTCAGTCTTGTGTCTCGTCACTGCATCCTGTGAACCTGCTGTTACCTACACATACACACTACTTTTTTCTGTGCCCACTCACACTTTTCTTACCCCATACTGTTTCGCTGCACTATTCTCCTCAGTAGTCTTCTCACACGTTTCTTCCATCCTCATAGTACATTTACCCTCTCACTTTACATAATGCCTCCTCACACATCCCCATGTTACTCCATGACACCTCATACTGTGTCCATACCCACCCCCCCACTCACCATACTGTGTTTGCACATAATGTATCTCCTTGCTCCCAAAACTTGAGACCTCAAATCTTCCACCCATTATACTAAATTTATCCCAGCCCCATTACACTAAATCTCCCCCACACACAGTAAATCTACTTCTACCTTTACACTAAATCCCCCCTAGCTCTCACCCACACAGAAAATACCACCCCACACAGTAAATCTCCCCCAGCTCTGTTACACTAAATCTCCCCCCACACGCAGTAAATCTCCCACACACAGTTAATCTCCCCCAGACCTGTTACACTAAATCTCCCCCACACAGTTAATCTCCCGACACAGCGCAACACTAAATTCCCCCACGGGAAATCTGCCCCAGCCCCATTGCACTAAATCACCCTCACAGTAAATCTCACCAGCCCCTTTAGACTAAATATTCCCCTCATACACAGTTAATCTCGCCCAGTCTTGTTACACTAAATCTTCCCCACACAGTAAATACCCCCAACATAGCCCAGTGGTCAACGCTCAAAGCAAGTGAGCATTTCTGCTACACATAGGCGATCTGATCATCACGTTTGTGTAACAGAGGTGATCGGATTATTAGCGCACCTATTAGATTAGCGCACCTATTAGTTGCGCCAATTCTTGTGCTTTGCCTGGTTCTTTCCACTTGCCTGTGGTGGTGGCAAGTGGGGTGTGTATTTGTGGGGTTGATTTCACCTTTGCAAGCCCACGGCTTAATAATGGAAAGGCTTCTATAAGACACCTATCTATTGCTAATCCTATAATTATATTGTAAATAAACACACAGCCAGAATAAAGTCCTTTAATTGAAAGAATGACACAGACTTCTTTAATTACTCTAAATTAAATCATACTCACACCAATGCCTAGTCTACAGAAGCCAATATCTCCTGTAACAGAAATAAAATTGTCAGAAACACCGCACTGCACTTGCTCACTGAACCAGTGCGCATGTCCTGAGTAAGACAAACTGTGCTCAGCGATACCTTTGGAGCGGGCAGCAGCAGAGAAGGTGCGTGCTTCAGACCAGCAGGACTTAAAGCACATGACTGCTGGGGGCGTGGCCTAAACCACAGAGAGCTAGGAGCTGCAGGAAAACTCCTACGGGACAAAGTTACCAAGGGGCATAGACAGGCTGAGGTCCAGGCACGAGATAGCATGACAAAACCAGAGGATAGACAGAACGGGGAGTCAGGACGTAGCCAAAGAGTCATACACGGAGATAGCTGCAAAGTACAAGAGAGGCGAGCAGAGAATAGTCAGGTCACAGGCAAGAAGTCATACACAGAGAGGCTAGCGCAGCTGCAATGTGACAGCCCTTGAGATATTTGTAGACAGTTATTAAGTCTCCTCTCAGTCTCCTCTTTTGCAGGCTAAACATTCCCAAATCCTGCAACCTTTCCTCATAAGACAGGGTTTGCAGACCGGTCACCATTCTGGTCGCTCTTTTCTGAACTTGCTCCAGTTTGTTGATGTCTTTTTTAAAATGTGGTGCCCAAAACTGGACACAGTATTCCAGGTGAGGTCTGACCAAAGAGGAGTAGAGGGCAATATCAGTGATAGGTAGGCAGGCAGATTATGTGGCTATTTATATCTCAGTGCTAGGCAGCAGGCAGTGTATGTGGGTCTACAGATATCAGTGCTAGGCAGGCAGGCAGTGTGACATACTTTATTTGTATACAGCTTTCCATCACTGTCTGCTACTGCCTATTACAGACATTGACCGTATGCAGGTATCAGTGGCCAGGAATAATTTTTTTGCATCTTCATCCTGATTATTTTATTTAAAAACAATACAGAGCACACATTTTTTTTCTCCATTTGCTTGTTGCCACTGCAGAATACAGCCAGATCCTATCTATAGTACTGCATTAAAATACTGCTACTTTAACCCCTTTACCCCCAAGGGTGGTTTGCACATTCATGACCGGGGCAATTTTTACAGTTCTGACCACTGTCCCTTTATGAGGTAATAACTCTGAAACGCTTCTATGGATCCTGGTGATTCTGCCATTTTTTTCTCATGACATATTGTACTTCATGTTAGAGGTAAAATTTCATTCAAATAACTTGCGTTTATTTGTGAAAAAAACGGAAATTTGGCAAAAATTTTGAAAATTTTGCAATTTTCCAACTTTGAATTTTTATGCCCTTAAATCACAGAGATATAGCACACAAAAAACTTAATAAGTAACATTTCCCACATGTTTACTTTACATCAGCACAATTTTGGAACCAAAATTTTTTTTTGTTAGGAAGTTATAAGGGTTAAAAGTTGACCAGCGATTTCTCATTTTTGCAACACCATTTATTTTTAAGGACCACATCACATTTGAAGTCACTTTGAGGGGTCTATATGATAGAAAATCCCCCAAAATGACACCATTCTAAAAACTGCACCCCTCAAGGTGCTCAAAACCACATTTAAGAAGTTTATTAACCCTTCAGATGCTTCACAGGAATTTTTTGAATGAAAAAAAATGAACATTTAATTTTTTTCACAAAAAAAATTACTTCAGGTCCAATTTTTTTATTTTACCAAGGGTAACAGGAGAAATTAGACTGCAAAAGTTATTGTGCAATTTGTCCTGAGTACGCTGATACCTGATATGTGGGGGGGAACCACTGTTTCGGCGCATGGCAGAGCTAAGAAAGAAAGGAGCGCAATTGACTTTTTCAATGCAAAATTGGCTGGAATTCAGATCGGACGCCATGTCACGTTTGGAGAGCCCCTGATGTACCTAAACAGTGGAAACCCCCACAAGTGACCCCATTTTGGAAACTAGACCCCCCCAAGGAACTTATCTAGATATGTGGTGAGAACTTTAAACTCTCAAGGGCTTCACAGAAGTTTATAAAGTACAGCCGTACAATTAAAAAATCATATTTTTTCCAAAAAAATTATCTTTTCACCCCCAATTTTTATTTTCCCAAGGGTAACAGGACCCTAAAAGTTATTGTGCAATTTGTCCTGAGTACGCTGATACCCCATATGTGGGTGTAAATGACTATTTGGGTGCATGGCAGAGCTCGGAAGGGAAGCACAACCATTTGACTTTTTTGGCTGGAATTGAGATCGGACACCATGTCGCGTTTGGAAAGCCCCTGATGTACCAAAACAGTGGAAACCCCCCACAAATGACACCATTTTGGAAACTAGACCCCCCAAGGAACTTATCTAGATGTGTGGTGAGAACTTTGAACCACCAAGGGCTTCACAGAAGTTTATAACGTACAGCCGTGCAATTAAAAAATCACATTTTTTTCCACAAAAATGATCTTTTCACCCTCAATTTTTATTTTTCCAAGAGTAACAGGACCCCAAAAGTTATTGTGCAATTTGTCCTGAGTACGCTAATACCCCATATGTGGGGGAAAACCACTATTTGGGTGCATGGCAGAGCTCGCAAGGGAAGCAGCGCCATTTGACTTTTTTGGCTGGAATTGGGATTGGACGCAATGCCGCGTTTGGAAAGCCCCTGATGTGCCTAACAGTGGAAACCCCCAACAAATGACACCATTTTGGAAACTAGACCCCCTAAGGAACTTAACTAGATGTGTGGTGAGCACTTTGAACCCCCCCAGTGCTTGATAGAAGCTTATAACGCCAAGGCATGAAAATAAAAAAATCATATTTTTTCCACAAACATGATCTTTTAGTACCCATTTTTTTTATTTTCCCAAGGGTAACATGAGAAATTGGACCCCAACAGATTTTGTCCAATTTGTCCTGAGTACCCTGATACCCCATATGTTGGAGAAAACTACTGTATGGGCACATGTCGGGGCTCGGAAGGGAAGTAGTGACATTTTGGAATGCAGACTTTGATGGAATGGTCTGCTGGTGTCATGTTGCCTTTGGAGAGCCCCTGATGTACCTAAACAGTGGAAACCCCCCACACGTGACCCCATTTTGGAAACTAGATCCCCTAAGGAACTTATCTAGATGTGTGGTGAGTACTTTGAACACCCCCAGTGCTTCACAGAAGTCTATAACACCCGGGCGTGAAAATAAAAAAATCATATTTTTTCCACAAACATGGTCGATTAGTCCCCAATTTTTTTATTTTCCCAAGGGTAACATGAGAAATTGGACCCCAACAGATTTTGTCCAATTTGTATTGAGTACGTTGATACCCCATATGTGGGAGAAAACTACTGTATGGGGACACGTTGGGGCTCGGAAGGGAAGTAGTGACGTTTTGGAATGCAGACTTTGATGGAATGGTTTGCGGGTGTCATGTCGGGTTTGGAGAGCCTCTGAGAGCCTAAACTGTTGAAACTCCCCACAAGTGACCACATTTTGGAAACTAGACCCCCCCACGGAACTTATCTAGATGTGTGGTGAGCACTTCGAATCCCCAAGTGCTTCACAAAAGTTTATAACGTCCAGGCGTGAAATAAAAAAATCATATTTTTTTCCACAAAAATGATATTTTTGCCCCCAATTTTTTATTTTCCTAAGGGTAACAGGAGAAATTGGACCCCAAAAGTTGTTTTTCAATTTGTCTTGAGTAGGCTGATACCCCATATGTGGGGGTAAACCACTGTTTGGGCGCATGGCAGAGATTGGAAGGGAAGGAGCACCATTTGACTTTTTCAACGCAGAATTGGCTGGAATTGAGATCAGACGCCATGTTGCGTTTGGAGAGCACCTGATGTGCCCAAACAGTGAAAACCCCCCAATTCTATCTCCAACCCTAACCCCAACACACCCCTAGCCCTAACCCTAGCCCTAGCCCTAACCCTAATGGGAAAATGGAAATAAATACATTTTTTTTTAATTTTATTATTTTTCCCTAACTAAGGGGGTGATAACGGGGGATTTGATTTACTATTTATGGTGGGTTTTTATTTTTGGCAGCTGTCGCACGCTAAAAGATGCTTTTTATTGTAAAAATAGTTTTTGCATCACCACATTTTGAGACCTATAATTTTTCCGTATTTTGACCCACAGAGTCATGTGAGGTCTTATTTTTTGCGGGACGAGTTGACATTTTTATTGGTACTATTTTCGGGCGCATGACATTTTTTGATCACTTTTTATTCCAATTTTTGGGATGCAAAATGAACAAAAAACTTCATTTCAAGAATTTCTTTTGGGGGGTGCGTTTACACCGTTCCGCGTGCGGTAAAATTGATAAGGCGGTTTTATTCTTCTGGTCATTGCGGTTACAGCGATACCTCATTTATGTCTTTTTTTATGTTTTGGTGCTTTTATGCAATAAAAACAATTTTATATAAAAAATAATTATTTTTGCATCGCTTTATTCTGCGAGCTATAACTTTTTTATTTTTTCGCTGATGACGCAGTATGGCAGCTTGTTTTTTGCGGGACAAGATGATGTTTTCAGCGATGCCATGGATATTTATATGCACTTTTCAGGCACTGAGGAAGCCAGCTCCCTGCAGGCCCCCGAAGGTCCCCGTCGCCATCTTGGATCCGAGGACCTGCAGGGAAGGAGCCCCCGGCAGCAGTGCTGCACATTGCACTGCTGTGGGGGGCTCAGGGAAGCATGGAGGGAGCCCCCTCCCTGCCGATGCTTCCCTTTAACCCCCGGTACACCGCGATCGTGTTTGATCTCGGTGTGCAAGAGGTTAAAGTGTCAGGGGCGGTCCGTGACCGCCCCTGACACATAGTGCCGGGTGTCAGCTGTGATAATCAGCTGACACCCGGCGGCGATCAGCCGCGCTCCCCCATGAGCGCAGCTGATCGCGCTAGACGTACTATGCCGTCCATGGGCATAGGGTTCCATGGATGGGATAGTATGTCTGATGTCAGAAAGGGGTTAAACAGGGGTTTGGCCGTCAAAGCGATCACATCTGTGTGAGCATAAAATTCTGCCATTTTTGTGGTACTATAAAATTTTTTTGGAGTGTCTTATACAAGTTCTTGACACCAGTTTGCTTAAAAAAATCTTTACCTACAGGGCAGATATTTTACACTGGGTTTTGTCCACCGCACAGATCGCCTATCATTGTGCTCAAAATTGTGCCATTTCAGGGCTCCATTGAATATGTTTTGTTGTGTCTTAGTCTACTGATTGACACAATATTGCTGTAAAAAAAATACAGTCCAGGTAATTTAAAGTCCGGTATATCCATAACACACCTCATCTATCTGTGTGCTAAAAATTGGGGCATTTTTGTGCTCCATTGATCTTTTTTTGCTGTGTCTTAGCCTAGTAAGTCAAACTATTTTGCTGTTTTATAGAAAAAATCCAGGCCAGATAATTAAAAGTGGGGGATCTCCGTCACAGGCCTCACAATCTGTGGTCTAAAAATTGGGGCATTTTTTTTTTTTTTTGCTCAATTGAAGTGTTTTTGCTGTGTCTTAGTCTAGTTTTTGACACCAGTTTGCTTGCAAAAAATGTGGTACCTACAGGCCAGATTTTTTAAACTGTGATTTTCCCACACACAGATCACATAAGTTCACTCCAAAGTCAGTCATTTTTAGTGAACGTGTAAAATGTTGAAGTAAATTTAAAATGGGCAAGTTGCCTGCCAAGGGATGGGAAAGTGGATGTGATGTTGATGGTGTACGCAGAAGGCGAGACCGAGGATGTGGGAAAGCTGAAATTGGGCTACAACAAACATCCACATCTTCTCGCTCATCCTTCCTGTCACAAATATTAGGGGACCACAGCAGCACACCACTGTTGAACTCAGAGCAGTCTCAAAAGGTTGTTGGTTGGATAGTGGATAATGCTTCCAGTCACATAGCCGACACCACCACCACCCTGTCTTCCACATGGTCAAGTCTCAGTAGCCATGAGTCTGGACTTCACATTCCTCACCCTGATCCTCCTTGCTCCCTCCATGCAGAGTGCCTGGAGACAACTGATCCCACACTTGGACACTCCGAAGAACTATTCATTTTTCCATTTAGAGATTCGGGCCTCTCTCCCAGTGCACTTGAAGCGGGGCAAAAGGAGATCTCATCTAGCGATGTCCAAAATATTTGAGCAGCCACGTTCGCATGAAGGCGGTGGTGGGAACGTGTCACAATACATGGATGATGATGTGACATAATTGCCAGAAAGTCAAGAGGAGCACCAGGGTGCAGAAGTGGAAGAGGAGGTGGTGGATGATATAGTAACTGACACAAGCAGGCAGGAGGACATGCAGAGCAAGGACAGCAGCACACAGGGGAAGGGAGGCATAGCACCCCAACAGGCAGGAAGAAGCAGTGTGGTGGCGGCAGACAGAAGAAGGGCAACCACTCCCCGTAACACCAACACGATGGAAGTTGCCAGTACAAGTGTTAGATCTTCTCAAGTCTGGTTGTTTTTTAAAGACTCTACCGATAACCCCAAACAGGCCATTTGCACCATCTGCCATGCTCGCATCAGCAGGGATAGCAAAACTACCAGCCTGACCACCACCAGTATGATCAGGCACATGGCAGCAAAGCACCCAACTTTTGGGCGAAACTCTAGGGTCCAGGAACACTGCTTCTTCCACTGCTGTGCGTGTAAACCAATCCCATGTCCATGGTGTGCAAAGATGCCTCCTACCCTGCACCAGTCATTGCACACACTCAACTAGCACCATCATTAAGCAAGTCCACGTCCTTGTCCCAGAGCAGTGTTCAGTTGTCCATACCACAGTCCTTGGAACATAAGCGGAAATATGCTGCCAAAGACCCACTGGCCAAGCTACTAAATTCACACATTTCTTGTCTGTTTGCGCTCGAAATGTTGCCTTTTAGGCTCGTAGAGATGGAAGTCAGTGTGCCGTCCCTGCATTACTCAAGCACGTGCCCCACAACATTAACGGTGCCCTCAACAATGCTATTACTGGGAAAGTCCACCTTATCATGCACATGTGGATAAGTGCTTGTGGGCAGGGATGGTACATCTCGCTGATGGCACACTGAGTTAACATAGTGGAAGCCGAGACCCAATCGCACCTTGGAATGGAACACATCCTCCCAACTCTGAGGATTGTGGGCCCTACGTCAATCAGGGTTGCCCCCACAGTGTACAGCTCCTGCAGCTCCTCCTCCTTCTCTTCAGCCTTAATCTCCAAAATAACCTCATCGGTCACAAGCTGGAATCACTACAGCACTGCCTCAGCCAAGCGGCAACAGACTGTGCTGAAGCTAATATGCTTAGGTGTCAAACTGCACAATGCTGAAGAGTTGTGGACAGCTCTGAAAGAGCAGGCAGATCTGTGGCTGACACCTCTGAACCTACAGCCAGGCATGGTCATGTGAGACAATTGCTGAAACCTGGTGGTGGCTCTGAGGTGAGACGAGCTCACACACGTACCATGCCTGGCCCATGTGCTTAACCTCGTTGTTCAATGGTTTCTTAAAAGCTACCCTGAGCTGCCGGATCTACTTGTGAAAGTACACCACCTGTGTGCCCATTTTAGAAAGTCAGCTACATCTTATGCTGCACTAGCCGTGCTTCAGCAGTGTTTGCAGCTTCTGGCCCACTGACTGGTGTGTGATGTCCCCACACGTTGGTACTCTACACTGCATATGTTGGAAAGGATTTGTGAGCAGAATAAGGCAATTGTTGACTACCACCATCAACAAGGCCATCGGTATTCAGTTCAGACACCACACGTAGGACCTCATGAGTGGACAAGAATGTCAGACATATGTACCATCCTCCAAAGCTTTGAGGAGTCCATCAAGATGGTGAGCGGCGATGATGGCATAATTAGCATCACCATCCTGCTTCTCTTTGTTCTGAAACTCTCCATGCTCACAATCAAAGAGGATGCATTGCAAGCAGAGCATGACGAGATGGAGCAAGGAACCAGACAGGATGATTACACACAGCCCAGCCTTATGTCATCCCAAATTGGATTGGTTGACAATGAGGAAGAGGAGGAGGAGGATGAACAGGAGCTACTTTCATGCGCTATTTCAAGCACAATTGACAAAGGCTCTGGATGAGCTGAAAAGTTTTGCTGTTTGCTGTGATGTGGAATAAAGCAAATTAAATCAACACATGTGAGTGCTGGGATTTCTGTCATGAACTCATTTTCTGCTCCACCAATTAAGACTTCCCCTTCAGTTCTCCCTCTTGTGGTGACAGGAGGTTGTGCGGTTGGTTTAAGTGGTAGTGATCTGCCACCTGATGAGGAAGATAACGATTGGATCTCTGGAGTATTAGACTGGATATAAGACAGCCGACGCCCTATCCGGGTGCTGGTGATTCAGTCTGCTTCTCAGGTCCTGGACTTCAGCTCTCTTCCAGTCTTCTCAAGTTAAGTTTGTTTTTTGCTAATGTTCACACTTGCTCTTGTTAGTCAGTTCAGATTTTTGTGTAATCAGCCTGCCCCTGCTGGGGCTATGCTGAAATTCCACTCCTATTAATCAGTATTTGCCAATCTGCTTTTTGTCCCTTATTAGATTGGCCTCTTTTTTGCTCTGTCTCAGAATATTTCAGAGTGCTGATATAGGTTTAGAAGTCTAATGACTTCAGGGTTAATTTTGCTATCAGAAGTGTTGGACAATATTTTTGTAGGTTTTTTTGGCAGATTGCAGACAGTGTCTTTCCTTTTCTGTCCTTTTTAGTTAGCCGGGTCCCATCGTTTACTCAGCCTATTTTCCTGCCTTTGTTTGTATTTTCATCTTGTTTCACCGTCAATACATGTGGGGGGCTGTCTTTCCTTTGGGGTGTGCTCTGGGGCAGTTAGTTTTCCTCTTTTCCTGCTTTAGGCTTATGTAGTTCTCCGGTTGTGACGAGGCATCTAGGACCAACATAGGAACGCTCCACGACTGCTGCTAGTTGTGCGGGTAAGATCAGGGATCTGCAATCTGCATAGTTACCAACTTCTCTGGTTTTCTGAGACTTAGCTTGTTGTCTTTTTTTCCTCCTCGGTTTCCCATTCATAGCAGATTTCCTCTTTTCTTGGGTGAATCATTCCCTCCATGTGCACCATGATATTGACTGGAGTGCAGACTATTTTTCATTATCATATGGTACTACAAGCACAACTGTCATACCGTCTGTTCAGCGTGGATGGCCTGAGGACAGGGAGGGGGAGAGCATGGTCAGTCATCCTCTTGGTGAGGACACAGAAGTCTTGCCTGTTAGCATTCTGGCATGCATGGCTAACTTTATGTTGACCCGTGACGCTCATATTCTCAAAATTTTGGGTGACAGTCATTACTGGTTGGTGACATTTCTAGATCCACGCTGCAAGGAAAACTTTCAAATTCTACTTCCAGAGGCAGACAGGTGTACTAAAATGGTGAAGAACCAAAAGGACCTTGTTGCGGAATTATTTAAAAAAAGTCCTATCTGAAAACGCTGGCGACAAAGGTCAAAGTTCGTTGGACAACCAAGGAGTACATGTGAGAGAGACACAACTCCAATCCAGGAGCGGCAGGGGAACACTGGCAAAGTTCTGGAAGAGTTTTCTTAGACCCTCCCTTCGCAGTGGCCCTGAGGCGTGGGATTCTGTCACAAGGAGTACAAAGTTTTGAAAAATGATGAAGGAGTACCTTACTGACTGTACCAGCATCCTCCATGATTCCTCTGTGTCTTATTCTTGGGTATCCAAGCTAGACACGTGGCATGATCTGGCTCTGTAAGCCTTGGAGGTCCAGGCCTGCCCTGCCGCTAGTGTTTTGTCAGTGTGGGTTTTTAGTGGCGCTGGTGGAATTATAGTTGATAAGTGCATCCGCCTGTCAACTGAAAATGCTGACAGGCTGACTCTTATAAAAATGAACAAGGGCTGGATTGGGCCAGACTTCTCTACACAGCCGAATGATAACAGCGAAACATAGCCTCAAATCCAGTGTCATTTTTTGGGAGGTATATTCCCATGCTCCTCTTCACACCCACACATGGGTATACACTTCCTGATTGTGGCTATTTGCTGTTATCCTCCTCCTTCTTCTCATCCTCATCATCTTCCGCCACCAGAACACCATGGTGACCGTGGTCCATGATACAACATCCACGGTATTGTGATAAAGGGTGTTTTTGATGCCCGCAAAAAAATGTTTACACGGTATGTTGATGTGTACTTCCCAGGGGGAAATGTTTGTCAGCCCATACACTTAGGCCTCTTTCACACATCAGGTTTTCGCCGTCAGGCGCGATCTGGCACTTTTGACAAAAAACAGGATCCGGCGAAATGCAATGCCGGATCCGGTTTCCCCCCCATTGAATTGCATTAGCGCTGGATCGGGTCGGATGGCCATGCGTTTCATCCGGTTTTCGCCGGATCCGGCAATGTGTCGAAATCCAGCGTCTGGAAAAAATGGCTACTGTAACGTTTTTTGTCTCCGGCGAAAAAGCCGGACACGCCGGATCCGGCGTATCCGGCTTTTTCACACAATGAAAGCCTATGAGTGCCGCAATGCCGCAGCGCCGCTATAGCCGGATTCGGTGGCCGGATCTGTTTTTTTTGGGTCTGAGCATGCTCAGTAGCTCTGCCCACAAGCCACATATATAAAAGCATGACAGTGGGACCCTGAGCCACACCCAACATGCCAACCAAGACAGCAACCAGGCACAGGAGAAGGCAGGAGACCACTGCAGTACCATCAGCACCACCACCACCACCACCCCAAATGGAGCAGCATGCTGAACAACGGGAGGGGAGTCCAGCAGCAGATGAGAGAAGGTAATTATCAAATCCCCCATTCCTCAAAACTAAGGCCATGGAATATCAAGATATTCATTGGCCCTTTGTTTCTCTTTATTCAACAGCCGCCCAAGAGATTCAGCAGCAGCAGCAGTGGCAGCACTGGCAGCACTGGCAGGAGCAACAACACCACCCACAGCCATGGAGTCTGGCCAGCAAGAGGACAGCACATCTTCTTCTGGGAGCCCTCCCTCGCATCGTCAGCGTTTGACGGTAAGTTTTTATTTCCAAAATCCATCATCTCTGGAATATATGTATATTCATTGCCTTTTATTTCAAAACAGGATTCACAAGCTGAAGAGGAGCTCCCAGAAGAAGAAGGAAGGGGTGGACAGACACCTGTAGTGGGCTCACAATTGGTAAGTTTTTTGCATCAAACGCAGAAACACAACATCACACTACACACAACACATAGAAAACAATGTTCTGCAGACCACACACAGCAAACAAATGCCTACATCCAAACACATAAATTTTTTTCTTTTCTTCTCTAGTCTTCCCAATCTGGTGCTCGGCTAAGAGGTCCTCACAGTGCCTTCCAGGGTCGTCGGCGACAGCATCGCAGCGGTCACCACCGTTTAAGTATAATATTTAAGTGAAATTTTGGTACACTTTTTATTTCATGTCTTAAGTGTGGTGACTAATTTTGCTATTTTTCTCTTTTACTTTAACAGCCTTCACAGCGTGCTCCCGACTCAGACGGTGAGGATGGAGGAATAGATGTGGACCACCTCATCGATCTCGTCAGAGAAAGGGAGCCGCTATGGAATATGGCTGACCGCCACCATGCTGACCTGATCGTTACCTGACGACTCTGGGAGGAAATCTGTTCGCTCCTTGTGGCCCGCTGGGAGGACCTCGATGCTCGGGCCCAGATTAAAGAGCGTAAGTATATACAGTACCGGTTGCTTGATGTAAACCAGTGTTTCCCGAACTCCAGTCCTCGTGGTCCCCACGGATCATGTGTTCAGGATCTCTATTTACTATGGAAATCCTGAAAACATGACCCCTGGGGACCATGAGGACTGGAGTTTGGGAAACACTGATGTTGTATACTAACCACTTTGTCCTTTCTCGTTTCAGGGGACAGAATTGTGAAGCGGTGGCGGTCTGTGAGGGATTGTTTCAAGATGGAGTTCAATAAAGAGATGCGGGCCCCGAGTGGATCTGGAGGACGCAGGAGCAAGTACAAGTACGCACGAGCCCTGTCGTTCCTCCGGGATACAATGGTCACCAGAAGGTAAATATTACACACCACATGTGAAAAAAAATGTTTAGATGTAACAATTTTTTTTCAGCCAGGGCCATGCCATGTCAATATTTTAATTGTTTTTTTTTCTCTTTATTCCACAGCACGGTGAGCAGCACTCGGGAGCCTGCACGATTGGACCCTTTTGAGGCGATACCTGAGGAGACCGGCACCGAGGGACACTTCGACCGCCCCGGTACATCTGCACCTTCCCAGCCTTCCCACACATTCGACCCATCTGTCCCATCCACCAGCACAGGAGCATCGTGGCCACCTACATTACATGAAGCTGCTGGTGAGGAGATCGCTTTCCCTTTACCCCACCCTTCTGCCCCTGCCACCTCTAGTACACCTGCGGGTACTGGGCAGCAGCGGCAGAGGGGTCAGGAAAAGACTTATGCGCCAGAGTTCTTGCATCTGAATGCATCTTTCCAGAACTGTCTAAAAGTCTTGTCAGAGCAAATCTCCGCAGGCTTTCAGCAGATCAACTCCAGCATTCTGGAGGTGAAGACACTTCTGCAAACCATGCATTCAGAAGCAAGATCTTCGCAAAACCACACCTTTTTCAGGTCTGTTGTGGAGCGCATGGCAACGCTCTCTCCTACCCAGCAGATGCATGTAATGCATTCGTGCCACGGTGCTCTACAGCACGTTACCTCCCAACCTCCTCCTCCCACCCCAGTAGTTCCTCCACCTGCACCCCCTCCAGCCACTTTCCATCCTCCCCCTCCTATTACATACCAGCCACCTCCCCAATACCAGCAACCTCCCCAGTACCAGCAACCTCCCCACTTCCAGCAACCTGCCCCGTACCAAACTCCTTCCCCATACAACTTTCCATCAACATCATCTGCTCCTACAGTCCCTGCCCAACCCTCCACTCCACCGCCCACCACCTCTTCTGCCTCCCACATGTCCACCCATTCTGTAGCTTTTTCCACACCTTCACCTCTAACTGTTCCTTCCCCACCACGATCCCAGTCCTCTCTCCACACACCCAGTGTCGAAGTGTCCCGCAGCCCCTCCAGCAGTATTTCCACCCCACACGACACAGATTTGTAATGTGTGTTTTTTAATAAAAATGCCCATTGGGTTTAAAACCTTTATTAAAAAAGTTTTTTGCACTTTAAAAACATTTTACAAAAAAAAATATTTTAAATAAAAGTTAAATTATCGTTTCACAATGGTTGTCTGTCATTTCTTTCTGCGGCGAAATATGTTTAAAAAAAAAGGTTAAATACAGGGTATTTCAAAGGTAAAAAGGTATTCAAAACCAGGTATGTAACTGTGGGTAAATTTTAGCTTTTTGCCACAGTTGTGTTCCTGGTTGTGTTTGAAGCAAAGTATTTCACCTAAAAAGTTGTGTTTATTGTTGGAGATTTCCTAACAATGTACACAACTTTAGTTAAAAGGTGAAATACTTTGCATAAAACACAACCAGGTACACACCTGTGGCCTAAAGATAAAAATAGTAAGACCATGACAAGATAGCCAACTTTGGTTGGCAAAGGTATATACTGTTGGTACAGAAGGTACACAAGTTTGGTTAAGGGCACAAATCTTTCACACTCTGTCATCCTGCCAGTGTACTCTGCCTTGAGGTGGCATAAAGTATAGTGCAAAATTGTCCCTCATTACTGAAACCGTCACAGAACTTCTAGTGGTAATGTCATGGTAATCTTGCAAGGTGGTTTCTTCAGAGGTGTCCTCAATGGAAATGGGTTCCTTGCAGATAACAAAATTGTGGAGTACCACGCAAGCTTTGATCACCTCGTCCACAGTTTCTGTCTTGAGGTTGATCGCAGTCAATAGGACCCGCCATTTGGCTGTCAGAATACCAAAGGTACATTCAACCATTCTTCTTGCTCTTGTGAGACGGTAATTAAAAATGCGTTTTGTTCTTGACAATCCTCTGCTACCGTACGGTTTCAAAAGGTGTTCTGACAGCTGGAAGGCTTCATCCCCTACACAGACAAATGGCATAGGTGGGCCAGATGTTTGCGGCAGCGGTCTAGGGGGTGGGAACTGGAAGGTGTTTCCATACAGTTTACGCCCCCTGGCAGACAGTTTGAAAACTTGAGAGTCATTGGAGCGGCCATAGGCCCCAATATCAACAGCAATAAATTTGTATTCCGCGTCAGCGATGGCCATGAGGACAATTGAAGAATATTTCTTGTAATTGAAATATTCCGATCCCGATCTGGCTGGCTTTACAATGCGGATATGTTTCCCGTCCACAGCGCCCAAGCAGTTCGGAAACTGACATATCTGTTGAAACTTTTCTGAAATTTCAATCCACCTCTCTGTTGTGGGCTCTGGTAAAAATTTTTCAGCTAAGGAGTCCCACAGTGCACGGCATGTGTACTTCACTATTCCAGATATGGTGGAAATCCCGAGTCTGTACTGGAAATGCAGTGACGAAAGGGATTCTCCAGTTGCAAGAAATCTGTGGAGAATTAAAAAACAATCAATTAGTTTAAAATCACAGCATTACATACCAAAAGTCAGCTCTAACACTTGGAGATACCAAACTACCACCAACAAGATTGCAGTGAAAGTGTGCTCTGATGCGAGCATATCCAATAAATGTGGCTTACCTTAAAGTCACCATCAGACGCTCTGCGGGTAAAACAGAGAAGCGGCAATAGGTGTCCGATTTTCTTATGAGGTGTGCAATGCGCTCCACCAAATAATCAAAATTCTCCATTTTCATCCGAACATATCCAAAAAATGTATCCGGGTTTCGTCGAAGGTCCATGCAGAGTGTAGAATAGACCCCACGCGTCATTCTCTTGGCTGTGATGGCGTGGATCCACAAACGTCGTCTACGATGCTTGATGCGCTGCTGTCTCGCTCTCTCCTTCTCCAGAACAATCACCCTCAAATGATTCGCCTCCGCTGTAAAATCCGCCAAATTCTTCAAAATATTTCCAATCACTACATTCATCTTCGCCGGTAACTTGCTCTTCTCTCCAACCTGCACTTTCTCCTCTACAACCTGTCAAAGAAGGGCTGTAGGAACACGCTATATATAGTTTTTCAGTAGCCAATTCCTTTCGGAAGGCCACAAGGGGCGATTTTAAAAACCGGATCCGGCGTAATCCGTCGAAAAACGGATCGAAAACCGGATGAACCGGATGACACGGATCCGGTTTTGGCTGTCAAGCGGAAGACGGATCCGGCAGAAAACCGGATCCATCACATCCGGTTTTACTAAACATTTGCCGGATCCGGCGCTCCGGCACGACGCCGGAACACGCCTGACGCCGAAAACCTGATGTGTGAAAGTAGCCTAAGTGTACAGGCATTACAAGTATAGGAGTGTAACGCCGGTGTGTTTGTACTTTGCTTCCCTGGCATTACTCTGCAAGTCTTCATTAACCCTTTGCTCCTCTCCTCCTAACTTGCAGGGATACTGTTGTCTGCTGCCATTATGGATGCTGCTCAGTTCCCTGCCCCGATGCGTAGCCGTACATACTCCCCTGCTTTGCATGACCACCCGCTGGTGCTGTTCCTGGCTGCCGCTGTGGAAAGCTATCCGTGGGTTAATAGGTCCTCTGCCTTGTGTATGGCTTACCACGTATGTTCAGGCTTGCAGCTCTTGCCAGGTGTTCTTTGCATTCCTGATTTCTGTCTGGTTTTGCTTAGGGTGCGCGCGACCACACCTCCCCTGCTTTTATGAGGAATGGGTGTGTGCTACAATTACTGCTCCAGCCTATTGCTGTGAGGCAGCTGCTATATAAAAGTTCCCTGCCCTGTGGGGCATGGCCTGAGCTTCACATTGAGTTCCTGAACCTAGCCATGTGAGTGTGTGTTCAGCTCCTGCTCTGATTGTGATCAGTTCTGGGGGAGCTGTTGCTCTTTGTCCCTGTGTGAACTGTGTCTTGTTTCTCCACCTGCTCTGGGGGCAGAAATACCCAGATCGCCCTTCTTGGAGGCTGCATATCCAGGCCTGTCTATGTTGTGTCTTGCTTCCTGAATCCTTGATCCTGGATCTGTCCTCGCACCTGACCCTGTCTGAATTGTGTCTTGTTTCTCCGCCTGCTCTGGGGGCAGAAATACCCAGATCGCCCTGTCTGAGCTGTGTCCTCTGTGTGATGTTCCTGAGGTCCTTCCTTGTCCTGAACCCTGTGCCTAGTGACTGTGACTCTTTGCTACCTGACTTGCTGTGATTTAACCTGGGTTCATCTTGGAAGTAGGAGTCTGGTGTGTCCGTGAGTTTCTGCCACTCTTTGTGTGTGTTCAGCTCCTGCTCTGATTGTCATCAGCTCTGGGGGAGCTGTTGCCTTTTGTCCCTGTGTGAACTGTGTCTTGTTTCTCTGCTTGCTCTGGGGGAAGAAATACCCAGATCGCCCTTCCTGGAGGCTGCATATCCAGGCCTGTCTATGTTGTGTCTTGTTTCCTGAATCCTTGATCCTGGATCTGTCCCTGCACCTGACCCTGTCTGAATTGTGTCTTGTTTCTCCACCTGCTCTGGGGGCAGAAATACCCAGATCGCCCTTCCTGGAGGCTGTATATCCAGGCCCGTCTATGTTGTGTCTTGTTTCCTGAATCTTGGATCCTGGACCTGTTCCTTTACCGGACCCTGTCTGAACTGTGTCCTCTGTGTGATGTTCCTGAGGTCCTTCTTTGTCCTGAACCCTGTGCCCAGTCACTGTGACTCTTTGCTACCTGATTTGCTGTGATTTAACCTGGGTTCATCTTATAAGTAGGAGTCCGGTGTGTCCGCTGAGTTTCTACCACTCTGTGCTCAGCTGGGGATTCGGTGCAATTCCCTGCCAGTTCCGTTCCAACCCGGCAGGGTTTGCACCAGACCGCTGGGGTTCCTTTCTAGGTTGCTGCCAGATGACCGGAGCCTGATGACCGTGGCCTCTCGTCCGGTGCCTAATGACCACGGCCTGATGTCCGGTGTCTGACGACCCCCTTCCAGATGTGCTGTGCCTGTTGTCCTCCTCCAGATGTCCGGATCCTATGCTTCCCTGCCCAATATCCGGAGCCTGCCGATCGCTGCCAGTGGTCTGGAACCTGATGACTGTGGCCTGATGTCTGGAGCTGATGTCCGCAGCCTGATGTCCAGAGCCTGTCGTTCGCTGCCAGATGTCCGGAGTCTGATGCCAGTGTGCTGATGCTCTATCTGAGATCCAAGTCCTGATGTCCTGCCTGAGACCTGATGTTCTGCCTGGTGTCCTGATGACCTGATGTCTTGCCTGAGACCTGATGTCTTGCGTGGTGTCCTGGTGTCCTGATATCCAATCCGTGTTCCTTATGTCCAGTCCGTGTTCCTGATGTCCAGTCTGTGTTCCTGATGTCCAGTCCGTGTCCCGATGTTCCACGAATTCCCTGAGGTCCACCCAGTGATGACGTCCTTCTGGGATCGGTGTCTAATGATCTCCTGCTGAGCCAGTGCTACGCCTGAGGCCTGAGAGAGAGGCCATCCTATTATGCCCATGCCAGAGGATCCTGGACTGCATCAACCCGTGATGACTGCTGCCATCGTCTGACGTCTGTCCTCGGTATGTGTCTGATGTTCTCCTGCTGAGCCAGTGCTATGCCTGACCCCTGAGGGAGAGGCTGTCCTGATATGCCCGTGCCAGATGTGTCACGTCCACCATGTCCGCCATGTCTGTTTTGCCTCATGACCCCTGGAGCAGTGTGCACGCGCATCTCATGTCTGCTATCCTGCATGTTCCGTAGAGCAGTGTGCACACTCACCTCATGACTGTTGGGCTGCAAGATGCCTGCGTTCCTGATTATTGTGTTGCTTCCCTGCATGGCTGCTTGGTCTGCTTGGTCTCTCCCTCTATTCTGTGCCCTTGCACTTTGCCCTGTCGTGCGTCTCTGCACACGCTCCATGCTCGTACTCTGCCTCTTGTCTTGTGCCATGTCTTGTGTTGTCTCTCGTGCCATGTTTGTCCTTGCCTTGCTTTGCTTTGTAGTACTTCCACTGTTCTCTGTCTTAGTCTATTTTGCTATGTCTCGCCTTAGCTATTCTTTGACTTGTAGTCCTTCTTCTGTTCTCTGTCTTGCCTGTTTCTCAATGTCTGGTCTTTGCTATTCTGAGCCTTGTAGTACTTCTCATGTTTCTTGTTTCTGCCTGGTTTTCCCTACTCTGTCCTATGGTGCTCTCTTGCACATTTCCATGTCTAGTCCCAAGGTGCTCCCTTGACCCGGCTCTGGGCTTCAGCCTACGCTCTGCTGCTAGACTCTGTCCTCGCTCTGTCCTGGCTCTGTCTCTGCCTATGTTCCGCTCCGTGTTCTGTACCTTGTCTTGCCTTGTTCTTGCCTTGTCTTGCCTTGTTCCTTGCCTTGTCCTTGTCTTGAACCCCAGCGTGGGTTCCCCTTGGCCATCTCCTGTGCCGTGGTAAGTGCCTCACGTTTGTGTACAGCCGTGTGCACTGGCCAGTGAGGCGTGCCTCCTGCGTGGCTCCTAGCACGCAAGCCCTTCCTTGAACCCTGGCGTGGCTCCTAGCACGCACCCTGCCTTGAACCCTGGCGTGGCTCCTAGCACGCACCCTGCCCTGAACCTGGCGTGGCTCCTAGCATGAAGGTTTCTTTTCCCGCCTCCTGTACCTTAGTCATGCCTCGTGCTGGCGTTACAGCCATGTGCACTGGCTAGTGAGGTGTACATCCTGCGTGGCTCCTAGCACTCGTCCTGCCCTGAACCCTGGCATGGCTCCTAGCACGCACCCTGCCTTGAACCCTGACCCTGGCATGTCTCTTTGCACTTGCAGGACTCTGCTTTGTTACCTTGTGCCTTGGCGTGTTTCTATACACGCACCCTGTCTTGTTTGTTACCTTGTACCTTGGCGTGTCTCTATACACGCACCCAGTCTTGTTTGTTACCTTGTGCTTTGGTGTGTCTCTATACACGCACCTGGTCTTGTTTGTTACCTTGTGCCTTGGTGTGTCTCTACACGCGCACCCTGTCTTGTTTGTTAAGCCTTGAACCTTGGCGTGTCCCCTAAACATGCACCTTGCCTTGCACCTTGCTTTGTACCTTGGCGTCTCCCCTACACACGCACCTAGCCTTGCACCTTACCCTGGACCCTGGTGTGCCCCTAGCACAAACCCTGCCTGGAATCCTGCCTTGGACCTCGGCGTGTTCCTTAGCACGCACCATGCCTGGAGATCTGTCGTGCCTCCTTGCCTGAACCCTGGTTTGGCTGCCGGATGCCCGGAACCTGCCGTTCGCTGCCAGAGATCGTAAGCCTGATGACTGCGGCCTGATGCCCGGAACTGATGTCAGCAGCTTGATGCCTGATCATGTCGATCGTTGCCAGCTGTCCGGAGTCCAATGCCATTGTGCCTTTGCCTGTACCCAGGCGTTCCTCCTGGCACGTACCATGCTATGGACCTTGGCGTGCCCACGCATGCACCTTTCCGTGTTTGCTTTCTCACGTTTTTACACTGAATGTGATCCTGAGTTATCCTAATGAAGATACCTTGCACCTACGTCTTGTCTTGTCTTGCTTCCTGCTCATCCTTGTCGTCAGACACTTGCACATAGTGTTCCCCTGAGCCGGCCGTCTGGTCCCAGCAGTCGTGGTGGCTCACCCCCTTGGTCTTGCCCCTGACACTCCCTGTATAGGGGGTGGATTCTCACAAGGTCAGCTCGCCCTCGGTGGGTGGGTGCCATGACCCAGAGGGTCCTGTTATGAATGAGTCACCGAAGGAGGAAAAAACAAAAATACAAGCTAAGTCCAGAAAACCGGAGAGGTTGGTAGCTGTCGGATTGCAGACCCCTGATCCTATTCACACAACTAACAGTAGCCGTGGGGGGTTCCTACGGTGCCCTAGACCCCTCGTTCACAGCCAGAGAACTAAATAAGCCTAATGAAAGAAAGGGGAAATCTAAACTGCCCCAGAGCAGACCCCAAAGCAATAGACAGCCCCCAACATGTATTGTTGGTGAAAAGCAGATGAAAACACAAACACAGACAGAAAGACAGGTTGAGCAAACGATGGGGACAACTAACTAAATAGGAAAGGACAGAAAAGATGCTGGCTGCCATCCGCAAAAATTCTGCCAAAATAATGTCAAACACGTCTGATAGAAAAAAGGCCCTGAAGTCACTAGACTTCAAAAACACTATATCAGCACTCAGGTATATTCTGAAGACTGAGCAAAAGATCAACTTGACCAGAGACAAAAATGGAGCTCAGCCTGTACCAACAAGGGCAGGCAGAGCACAAACACTAAGTAAACAGACAATATCTCATGGAAAAATAAGAGAGCAAATACTTAGCTTTCAGAAGACAGGTACTGAACTGGTTTGCAAGAGCTCAGAGCAGAAAGGATCACCAGCACCCCAGTAGGGCATCAGCTGCCTTATATCCACTCAGTGATTCCGGGTGTCCAATCAGGCTCCACCTGTTCAGATGACAAGTTCTTCCCAACCCAATCAATTTCACTACCTCTCTTCACCAGCAGAGGGAGTTCATCCGACATCAACGGTGAAGGGGAAAATGAACTCACAACAGGGTCCACTCAAAAAACGGTTCAGCAGAAGCTGAGTCCGTCACAAGATGACCCTGGACTGCATCAACCCGTGATGAACCCTGCCATCGTCTGAAGTCTGTTTGAGGTCGGTGTCTGATGTTCTCCTGCTGAGCCTGTGCTACACCTGAGGCCTGAGGAAGAGGCTGCCCTAGTATGCCTGTGCCAGACAATCCTGGACTGCATCATACCGTGATGTCCTCCTGCCTTCGTCTGTTATTCTGAGACGTGTACCCTTCCCTGGTGTGCGGAATTGGGAACCTTGCAAAACTGTTTCGTTTATGTACCATGTCTTGTTCAAGTAAACTTTATGTCTATACCTGAAGTGTGCGGTGTCATGTCGTTCTGCCTCCTCGTCCACATGCTCAGCTGCCACAGACCCCAGTCGCTACTCTTCCCTAGTCCGGGTAGGCCCGGGTCTCCCCTGTGGTCCAGTGGGTCCACATTCCATCGCCACCTGGGACGCTTGCCCCACTTGTCTTAGTCGTGACAAGGAGACCTACTCCTTTAAATTGGGAAAAGATTTTAGGAGGCCCTCCTCCACGTCTCATCAAAGGGATATTGAGGTGCATTCAAATTTGGAGCAGGCCTTGCATTCACTTCATGGGCAAACTTTCTGGGAGTAAAAAAAATCATAATAATGGGAACTTTGGTTTCATGTCATCATCTAGTACGTTGGTTCAAAGGGTTATTTGGGTGTGTGTAACTTTGGGGCAGGGCAGGCCTTGCATTCAATGCATAGACTAAGAGTATGGCAGTAGCAAATTAATAATAATGGGAACTTTGGTTTCATGTGGCCATCCAGAACGTATGTTCAATGGGTTATTGGGGTGCGTCCAAATTTGGGGCAGGCCTTGCTTTCAATGCATAGACTAAGAGTATGGCAGTAGCAAATTAATAATAATGGGAACTTTGGTTTCATGTGGCCATCCAGTACATTGTTTCAAAGAGTTATTGGGGTGCGTGTAACTTTGGGGCAGGGCAGGCTTTGCATTCAATGCATAGACTAACAGTATGGCAGTAGCAAATAAATAAGAATGCAAACTTTATTTTCATGTGGCTATCCAGGACGTATGTTCAATGGGTTATTGGGGTGTGTCCAAATTTGGGTCAGGCCTTGCATTCAATGCATAGGCAATAACAGTATAGAAGACACATTGTTTAATAATGGAAACAACAAAGCACAGCCAGCTGATGGCTCTCTAGGAATAGTGAGGACCAACTGCTATCCCTTTAAGAATATTAAAGTCCGCCTGATGGTCCTCCTCCTTTAACCGTCCCTCCTTCATAAATGAAACAGGATGTGTCTGATGATGTGTCACCCACAACATGGCCCGCTAAGGATGTAAAATATAAAAAAAACATTTCCAATGAATGCATTTGTCTTGGTTGAAAGCAATGCTAAAGTTGAAAATCGCATGAAAAATGCTACATGTGAACATAGCCCAAGTAGTGGAGGAACATTTTTGTTTTGGGTTATTTATTTTGCCTTACATACAAATCATTACCCTGAAAAGGATGTTCCTTAACATATTTCCCAGGAAAATCAATTTTGGTTTTGTTTTTGGTTTGTTTTATTGTGTGTCCGGAAAAATGGCATAAAACTCTGACAACATTGTTCACAGCGGTGACCTGGGAGTCAAAAATGCTTCCAGGTGTCTTCCCCATGATGTTCCCAAGTCATTCGATTTCCAACATTTTTGGATCCTTAAAAGACTTCCGGGGGGTTGCGGCAAAAATGCTCGGGTTTCCAATAGACTATATTGGGCTTGTTGCTTGGGTCGAGCACCCGAGTATTCCAATTTGCTCGACCCGAGCAACTAGCACCCGAGCATTTTAGTGCTCGCCCATCACTACTCTCTACCTTTGGTGAGTGTTTTGTATGTTGCTTTTTGTTATCCCTGTTTGTCTTACATATTTATAAATGCCGTTTCTGTCTCAGGCCTCCGGGAGAAGGGGAGGGGACAGCTTAGAGTATATCATGAGAACAGTAAGGCTGGTGGATCAAACCTCTTCACCTTTAGAGGTACATTTTGGAGCAGGGATAGTTAGAGCCCCAGCCCTAGGGACAATGCAGAGCCCCTTTCCCTACTTACGTATACTCACAAGTGTGACAGATTTTGACCAAGGGTACAAAAACGTTTTACATGATGCCACTGTAACTTTGGAGGGCACTATCTGTCTATTCACGGTGCTGTGAGTGATCCTTTGTATTATCTATCTTTTCATTTGTTTTACTGTAAATAGCTAATTAAATTGATTTCTATCAAATCCAAAGTATAAGAAAATAGGTATTACTCCCCCATTCACTCAAAAGTGGTGCAAGTGAACTAAAAGTTCAAACATTTTCAATTTGCTCTCTCTAATTTAGAGTGACATTGAGATGAAAACTTGATGCAACTAAGCAAAAATGTAAAAAAATGACAACATGGAAAAAGATGGGATCACTTTTGTTAGTGGTTCACCTCCGCAATGTTTCTATGGATCTGTAAGGAAAAGAGACTCAATGGCCAGACATATGTAAATAAGCCTTAGGTTACTTTCACACATCCGGTGTGTGGGGTCCGGCGGCGTGCGGCGAAAAGCCGGGCCGCCAGATCCGGCCTGCAGCCGTGACACCGTATGTGTATGCGGCGAGAGATACGGCTCGGACATTATTTAAAGGAGCCGCAGGACGAGGTGGACAGAGGCAGTCGATGAGAGACAGCTGCTGAAAGGGAGGTGAGAGGAGGGGAGGGGAGGAGAGGAGAGGATAGGAGAGGGGAGGGGAGGCGAGAGGGGGCTGGAGAGAGAGACATGGGGGGTTAACACTTAGTGTCCAGGCGAGAGAACCTATCTCTCTTGCCGGGCACTTGTGGGGTTAACCCCACAGAGAGATCTCTCTCTCTCACCCAGACACTGTGATTGTTAATCCCACAAGTGCCCGGCGAGAGAGATCTCTCACAAGTGTCCGGGTGACAGAGAGAGATCTCTCTCTCTCTCGCCGGGCACTTGTGGGGTTAACATTCACAGAGTCCGGGCATGCGCTGTGGAAAAAGCCGGTCCGGCGCTGACAAAAAACGTTGCAGGGAACGTTTTTTGCAGATGCCGGAAGGCTAATTTATGCCGTGTCCGGCAACAACCAGACACGACGCATAACCATCCGACACTATGCGGCGACCATGAAAGCTTATGGGACAAAACCGGATCCGGTGCTGGATCCGGTTATTAAAAATTTCGCCGCATCGTGCCGGATTACTAAAACCGGATGTGTGAAAGAGGCCTTAAGCATATGGTCGGTCATAAATCCAATTTAATACACTTGAGAAGTAGTTTTAATAAAATATGGCTTTGAACGCTGATTAGCAAGGCAGGGGCGATTTTATTTACGATGAATAATTGAAAACCTGACCTAAAAGATGGAGGAAAATGCTCTGAATGATCATGTGACAGAGATTATCCCAATGAGGTTTTTTTAGTTCTATAAACTGAAAACAATAGAAATCAACATACAGTGGAATGTATTAATATTTACCAGAAATAAATATTGCCATGAAACATAACACACAGATGCAAACACGATACCAAAAATATAAAAATTATGTTAAAAAGCCTGTCATAGATACAGCTAAAGAACTTGGAACTATGATTTAGCATCTCTTTGTGGTTTAGTGGTTTTCATAAGTATCAGGTTTTTGCCGCTTTACACATCCGAGAAAATGTAATTTTTTCTGTTCTTTTTAAAAATCAATTTACAATGTGACATTTAATAAAATATCTTTTGTACAGCTAATAAAATTGAGCTTCAATCTCACTACTTTAACAAATAAGCCACACAAGTCAAAATACTGCCTCTGATACAGTTTATAGCTTAAGCTTTCATGTCAACCTTTCCTATAAAAAAAGGCCCATTATTTATTAATAGGCTTCTATGTTTTAAAAGTTTCTTTTTCTTGTCGAAAAAGAAAAAATCATTTGCCTTTTAATGGGGTGTCAGATTTGTTTTCCAAACCTTCTAAAAGGTTATCGTTGTTACATATGGACAAGTGCTTTTTTCAGAATCAATGTAAACTCTGTTAGTAGGGTGATTTACTGCTGTCCCATGGTAGCTGTAGGAAAACTTAATTTCACCATTTTGTAAAGTGGAGGGGTGGGACTCATTCCATGTGGTTAACTATTTTCACATGGGGTAAAAAGAAAATGCAAGCATCTAGCACATACTAAATAATAGATGATAGTTTCTTACAAAGGTTTTAGTTCAGTGCATATTTGCTGTCTGGTATAGTTCATGGCGTAGAAAGATGACTGGACCAATTAGATTTGCCGTAAAAATTGTTGACAATTTACTTGGAATTTCCAGAGATTTTTTAACTTATAAGCATGGAAGACTTAAGCATGACCTTACCCCTGTATTCAATAAAGAAAACAGAAGAAAAAAAAAATCAAAACAGTTTGTAAGCTTTTTCCCCATTGTGACGTGAAGGGCAAAATGTTTTATTTAGAAGTTAGCAGAACATAGAAAAAAATTTTTAAAAATGTAATATGCTGCAAAAAATGAAAATATGAACTAGTTGTTTACTAGTTTTAGCAGTTAGACCTCATTCAGATATTTGTTTTTCATGTACTGTCTGTGTAACCACCTACTAATTATAGCCTATGTGGCTGTTTGCATGTCTTTCTTTTGCAGACATGTCTTAGTTCAATAGTCATAATTTTTTTTTTCTATGTACATCTCCCTATTAGGGCTTGATTAGGGCTTGATTTGTGCAAGATGAATTGAAGTATTGAAAAACACCATTTATTTTACCATGCAATGTACTTAATAAAAAAATTCCAAATGAGAAAAATGCAATTCCACTATTGATTTTTTTACCTAACTTTTACAGCGTTCATATTTCAGTGTGAATTTCCACATCAGTTCAATTATGGTACTACCAAACTTAGAAGATATTTTTAATATTTTAGTGGTTAAAAATATTAGAACCTGAAAGTTTTTTTATCACTTTTTTTTGCATTTCTCTGCAAAAGTGCAAAAAAAAAAACCAAATAAACCAAAAATAGCAATTCTGGCAACTCTGCTTGTTTTTTTTTGGTTTAATAAATTTAAAATTTTGATAGTTAGACTTTTACAGACATAATTATATATATATAGAAAGAGAGAAAAAGATGGATCAGTACAAGATAAATCTTATGATGGGTGCATGGTCTACCCAGCAAAACATCTGAATATTGCATGAGTATATAAAAAAGGAAAAAGCAGGCAGCACTCTAGTATTTACCCAAAAAATTGGATTTTATTCAGCCCATATGGTTTGGTGACATTATACTGAACCTTTTTCAAGCAAGGAAGTGAGTATACAAGGGAGTATATATACACGTGTTACATCATAATTCAATTTACATACAATTTGAACAATGAAATAATAATAAGCAGTGAAAACTCATCTGTGCATTTATAGACATGACCATTGTATTCATATATAATGCCAGTGCTATAAAGTGCAAACATATTATGAATAGAGTTGAGCAAAGGAGTGGCTTTGTAAGAAGCATATGAAGGTACTGGAGTGGCTTAGCCAGTCTCGAGATCTCAACCCCGTAGAAAACCTTTGGAGGGATTTGAAAATCCGTGTTGCCCAGCCACAGGCCCAAAACATCACTGCTCAAGAGGAGATCTGCATGGAGGAATGGGCCAACATACCACCAACAGTGTGTGCCAACCTTGTGAAGACTTACAGAAAACATTTGACCTATTTCATTGCCAACAAATGATATATAACAAAATATTGAGAAGAACTTTTGTTAATGACCAAATACTTATTTTCCACCATAATTTGCAAAATAAATCTTGTCAAATCAGACAAGGTGATTTTCTGAATTTGTTTTTTCATTTTGATGCTCATATATATACAGTATATTGCTTATTCGGGAATTAATGTAACCTAAGTAATTTCTCATATGGTCTTTATTTCTCAGCATTGGAATATTACTAAAAATTCAAATGTATGTATAGAGCGGTTCACCCACTTCAGGCTTCCTTCTATTAACTATTAACTGATGCACAGAGAAATTTAAAAAATCAACTTTTCTATGGTCACTGACAGCTTTTCCCTGTGATAACAGCTAATCACTATGGATTTCTGTAGCCACATCTATCACATATAATTAGTATATTTCTCTTTTTTTAAAGTGAATCTGTGAGCAAGATTTCACACCTCAAACTATTTGTATGCCCATGGAACTTTTTCAATGAAAACATACAGCAATACTTTTGCATGGCCAGCCCATGCACTTCTGATCCATTTATAGCATGTCTTGCAGCTCTCTGATGATCTGAGTTTTGAGACCCCAAATCTCTCCTAAAAATTCTCTATAGCACTCTGATCATCATGGAAAAGCAGGAAGCTTCTATATGACTGACTAGAGTGATATACACGCTCAAAAGAAAGTGTATCAGCCCATACTCAACTCATAAGCTTAATATTTATAATTCATATTTATATTTTGTAAAAGCTGACAACCAACAGATTCTTCAAAAGCCGCCAAAGCTTTTTGTATTCCATACACCTTTACATCAGCTTTGCTTGAAACAAAAATTAATAAAAGTTTATACTTGTGAATAAAACTCTGACTAAAGCAGATATTGATGGAAAAATTATCCATAACAATAAATGCTCAGCATGTGAAAGTCCATTCATGTCCCATATAACATTTTTTTCAAGCCTATATAGTAACAAAAGCCCAAAAGTTGAAGACAGCAAAAAAAATCTGCCTGCAGAAGTAATGAGTAACAATGAAAACAAGGATTAAACACATTAAAAATTAGTGAACTAAAAACAAATTTCTTGAAAGTCTTTCATAGCCATTTACAATTATGAACATTTTTCCATAACTTAGCAATAACAAGATCTTATGGAAATTAAAAAAGCAAAAAGAGCAGTAAAAAATAAATAAATAAAAAAGCTGCTGCCATTCCACATTGATTTACTAGTTCTTCTCCTACTGAAAAAAATATGTTCAATATATAGAAATAATTATTCTGGGAAGGGGAACAAAATTTAAATTGTTTTTTTAGTGGTCTCTTTTGTTTAAAAATGTGAAAAACAGACGCATACAGGTACTTATCACAAAATTAGAATATCATCAAAAAGTTAATTTATTTCAGTTCTTCAATCCAAAAAGTGAATCTCATATATTATATTGAGTCATTAGAAACAGAGTGATCTATTTCAAGTGCTTATTTTTGTTAATGTTAATGATTATGGCCTACAGCCAATGAAAACCCAAAAGTCATTATCTCAGTAAATTAGAATACTTCATAACACCAGCATGAAACATGATTTTAAAATCTGAAATGTTGGCCTACTGAAATGTATGTTCAGTAAATGCACTCAATATTTGGTCTGGGCTCCTTTTGCATCAATTACTGCATCAATGCGGCGTGGCATGTAGGCAATTAGCCTGTGGCATTGCTGAGGTGTTATGGAAGCCCAGGTTGCTTTGATAGCAGGATTCAGCTTGTCTGTATTGCTGGGTATGCTGTTTCTCATTTTCCTCTTGACAATACCCCACAGATTCTCTATGGATTTAAGGTCAGGCGAGTTTGCTCGCCAATCAAGCACAGTGATACTGCTGTTTTTAAATCAGGTATTGGTACTTTTAGTAGTGTGGATAGGTGCCAAGAGCTGCTGGAGAATTAAATTTCCATCTCCAAAAAGCTTTTCGGCAGAGAGAAGCATAAAGTGCTCTAAAATTTCTTGGTAGATGGATGTGCTGACTTTGGTCTTGATAAAACACAGTAGACCTATACCAGCAGATGACATGGCTCCCCAAACCATCACTGATTGTGGAAACTTCACATTAGACCTCAAGCAGCTTGAACTGTGTGCCTCTCCACTCTTCCTCCAGACTTTGGGACCTTGATTTCCAAATTAAATGCAAAATTGACTTTCATCTGAAAACAACATCAGCTTCTTTAGCAATGACCTTTAGTGGCTTACCCTCCTTGCTGAGTGTGGCAATGACTGCCTTCTGGACATCTGTCAAGTCAGTAGTCTTCCCCATGATTGTGGAGCCTACTGAACGAGACAAAGGGACCTTTTTAAATGCTTAGGAAGCCTTTGCAGGTGTTTTTTGATAATTATTCTAATTTACTGAGATAATAACTTTTGGGTTTTCATTTGCTGTAAGCCATAATCATCAACATTGACAAAAATAAACACTTGAAATAGATCATTATGTTTGTAATGACTCAATATAATATATGAGCTTCACTTTTTTATTCAAGAACTGAAATAAATTAACTATTTGATGATATTTTAATTTTGTGAGAAGCACCTGTATTTCCTTTAATTTGCAACTGATATCGCCCAATATTGGAAAAACAACAAAAGAAAAGAATATGAAAATAATATAAAAATGATGTTGATGCATCCTAAAAAATGGAGCAAATATTTCTTAATACCCAGTCAAAATTTTTATTACAGCCTGTTTTCACCTTCATGTCCAGGCCAAATTTTACAATTTTGACGAGTGTCAATTTACAGTTAGGTCCATAAATATTTGGACAGAGACAACATTTTTCTAATTTTGGCTCTAGACATTACCACTAGAGATGAGCGACTTTGCCTTTTTTCGGGTCAAGTCGGGTTTCATGAAACTCGACTTTCGCAAAAGTCGGGTCGACCGAAATCGGCTGATTATTGTGAAAAATCGAAGGCCGACTGAAACACGAAACCCAATGCAAGTCAATGGGGAAGAAAAGTCAGCAGTGAGTGGAGGACAGGAAACACACCTACAGTGCCCATTTTAATGCCAAAAACATCAATTCTTATTACTTAAGCTTGTCAACCTTAATTTACTTTATAATAATAGTTAGGCATTGAAAACTGGGGGTTATTTGGCTAAAGAGTGTCAATGGGCTCGTTTACCACATGCCACAATTCATGATCCTCTGATATGGCAGAGAAATAGCGGTATAGTTCAATGAAAAATACTTCACTTCTTACATCACATGACTGATATCCATTTTAAATTCTCCAATAGCTCCAAAAACGGACAGTATATTACTCCATAAAGTATTACGGTCACCGCAAAATGCGCTATGCAGAGTAATGAGGCCCATATATTTCTCCATACAGAATCATTGGTCCCATATAATGTTCCATACAGTATATGATGAGCTCCACATAATGCTACAGTATATGTTGGTCCCCATGGATGAAGCTCCACTGTTTTATGGGCCCAAATAATGCTCCATACATAATGGGCCCCATTTCTAATGCTCTAATGTATAATGTGCCCTGTAACTGCGGCTCCAGTGTCTGATGTCCACCTTTGGAATGCTCCAGTGTATGGTGGGCCCCATATATCATTCTCCAAAGTATAATGCTCCCCAAAAATTACTGTCACAACATTGAAAACAATTAAATAAGTCTCCTCGCTATGGAATCCCTGTACTAGTCTGGACTCCTCGTCATCCCCATCGTCCATCTCACTGCACTTGGCTGTTTAGGCAGAGGGCGTACAGACGTGATGTCATCGTGCTCTCTGACCAGAATGTCACTGTCAGGAAAAGCGGAAGAAGTCACGGTGGTGAAACAGGGAGAGGTAAGTATTTCAATTTTGCAAGTGCTGTGATCCTGAACAAGCAGGGGGGCCCACTCATTGGTGATGGCACTGGCACAGGGCCCCTCATAGTACAGCGGTGTGTCTGATGGTGGGTGGGCCCTTCCATCGGCAGAGACACTTTTGTGTACTATGAGGGGCCCTGTGCCAGTGCCGCTGCCCATGAGTATGCCCCCCACCTGCTCAAGGAACCTGCACTTTCATCTGCATCTTCCTCTTTGTCACCGTGTAAGGTGGTATAGTATGCGGGAAGGGGAAGCTGAGTTTCATCAGGGTCAGATTCTGGCTGTGTAGAGTGCGAGGGGAATGTAGTGGTCAGGGTCAATGTACCAGCAGAATCATCTAGCAGTGGCTGGGCATCAGTGCACTTGTGGCGCCCCAGGAGTACGGTCGCCACAGTGGCATTACCTTCCTCCTAGGGAGTGTGATGTCATGCTTGGGAGCAACGAAGGATCTCTCTAGCAGTTAAACCAACACACAACACAGTTCCCACTCCAGGCCAGCAGGGAGAGCTCTGAACCTGACTGTTGAGGAGCTGCTCTCTGTGGTCGGAGGAGGGAAGTTAGGGCAGTTTGTGAAGGGAAGGGGAAGTGTTTGGATGTGAGAAGGGGGGCTGGAGGATGAGCAGAGTTAAGGCTCACTCCTAGCTGGAGCACATGGTCCGGATTCCGGTCTCCGAGTTTGTAGGGACACTGACGGTCCTGCAGGAGAAGCCGGAGGAAGTAGCAGCTGTAAATGCTCTGTTCCCAACTAAGGCTCGGAGGCCCCAGCAGCGACTTGTGTGAGCCAGAAGGAAAAGGATACGGCTGCCTGCCATACGAGAAAGTTTCAAAAGAGAGTCAACAGGGGGAACTTCAGTGAACTCAGTACTGCGAGTACCTCAGATAAGCACTAGAACGGAGGCCACACTACCTATCTGCAGAGACAGAATTCCTAATTTGCTTCCAGGCTGACCAACTCCTTCTCCATCTGTACTCTGGGTCCTGTACGGCACTTGCCAAGTACAGGTAAAGGAACTGCATGACTGTGTCTGTCATCTTTCTCCTGCGCCTGGCTCTGCTACATCCTGCACTGCACACCATCTCCCAACTCTTTCATCTGCCCTGCGACTACGGCCCTACCTGTGCAGGGCTTCTACATCTTAGCTGCACCACAACATCTGTCCCAGAGAAGCTACTCTGCAGCGCCGGTCAATCTGATCAGAAACCACAGGTGGCGTCATGTATCATTCACCTATAAACGTTATTCACCCCTTTGCATGGACGCCCATGCCCACGGACCGGGTCACCACCACCGTGACACATCCCTGTGAGACACCGGCCCTGGCTGGCCACTGCCCTGGCTGGCCACCCACACTCGATGTCAGATTAATCTTGGACTGGGGGAGTCACAATTTGACATGATAACCCAGGCATGGAATGTGGGAAAGAGCTACAGTACATGGACTAATGTGAAGTGTGACCTGCTGCATCATTCACCTTTGGTGGGGGTGAAGGACACAAGGAAAGGGGTTCTTCCTGACCAGGAGCCAGCACTTGACTCAGTACTTGCATTTTTTGAAACTTCAGAAGAGGAGGGCATATTTGCTGGAGTCTGTTTCGGCAATGTAAGCCAAAACCAGTTCCTGATGCTTCAGCTTTAAAAGAGGATAACCTACTCCGAGAAGAGGTAGCCTTCCAGGCGTTCTGGAGCCAGACCATAACGCAGGCTCAGCACCTCCTGCCTTAGCTGCTATAGTGCTTTTGCCACTACCAGCAGATGCACCACCACCATCAGTACCAGCTGGCAACCCCTGTCCATTTCCACGGCCTCTTCCACCATACTTTCTCATTTTGGGAAAAATGTACCCAAAATACCACCAGCTATATGGTACTGTAAAACAAGGTACAAGGTGTATATAGTATTGTGGAGAATTTGAATCTCCCTAGAGATTTTAGGAGGCTGAACTATTATCTCAGGCCCACTATAGATTACACCTCAATTTAACAGGCTGAAATTGGCTGGTGTGTGACAAAGTACAAGGTGTGTTTATAGTATTGGGGAGAATTGGAATCTCCCTAGAGATTTTAGGAGGCTGAACTATTATCTCAGGCCCACTATAGATTACACCTCAATTTAACAGGCTGAAATTGGCTGGTGTGTGACAAAGTACAAGGTGTGTTTATAGTATTGGGGAGAATTGGAATCTCCCTAGAGATTTTAGGAGGCTGAACTATTATCTCAGGCCCACTATAGATTACACCTCAATTTAACAGGCTGAAATTGGCTGGTGTATGACAAAGTACAAGGTGTGTATATAGTATTGGGGAGAATTGGAAGCTCCCTAGAGATTTTAGGAAGCTGAAATATTATCTCAGGCCCACTATAGATTACACCTCAATTTAACAGGCTAAAATTGGCTGGTGTATGACAAAGTACAAGGTGTATATATAGTATTGGGGAGAATTGGAAGCTCCCTAGAGATTTTAGGAGGCTGAACTATTATCTCAGACCCACTATAGATTACACTATACCACACCTGGCACTGCAGCTGGCCCCCCCCACACCCATGTCCGCGGCCTCTTCCACCATACTTCCAAATTTTGGAGAAAATGTACCCAAAATAACATCAGATATATGGTACTGTATCAGAAGCGTACAGCTCTATACAGTCAAAGGATAATTGTCAATCTCCCTATATATTTCATGAGTCACACAGAGATGCTGACAAATTCAGTATGGATTAGACAAGAATATAAAAAGTAGAAAAAGGGTACAGTATCATCAGATACCAGGTATATATAGTATAGTTTAAACATTCTAAATCTCCGTATATATTTCAGGAGGCAGACACAGACGCTCTCAGGCTCAGTATGGATTACAACACAATATAAAAAGCTGTAAACCGGTAATGGATCTGAAGTGTTCAGCTGTACACAGTGTAGGGGTCATTGTCAATCTCAGTATTTATTTCCACAGTCAGAAACAGACTCTCACTTGGTCAGTTTGGATTAGACCAGAATATAAAAAGCAGTAAATGGGTAATGTATCACAAGCATAGAGCTGTATACAGTGTTGGGGTAATTTTTAAATCTACATATAAATTGCAGGAGTAACCCACAGACTCTCACACACTCAGGATGGATCACACCACAATATAAAAAGAAGATCCGCAAGAAATAATCACACATGTGGGCCAATGTTCCAGGTGTCAATGATACACTTAGAGTGGTGAGTGGAGGAGGACTTCCTGGCAGAAAGGGAACAGTATCACCAGATACCAGGTATATATAGCATAGTTTAAACTTTAAAAATGTACATCTATATATCATGAGTAGTGTTGAGCCACCCCGCTAGAGTTCAGTTCGTCGAACAGGAGTCAAGTTCGTCGAATGTTCGTCGAACGTTCGACGAACACTGTCGAGCCCCATTGAAAACAATGGCAGGCAAACACAAACACATACAAACACATAGAGAACAATTACAAAACACCTTAAAAGGTGTCCGAAAGCAGACACAATGCTCTGAAGGCAAAAATAACATATGGAAAAGGGCAACTACATATAGAAAAGAGGTGGAGGAGTAAAAGGAGGAGGAGACACAGTTATAGGCATGTCATGCCCTTGTAAAGTCAAGAAAGGCTGGACTAAAAATCTAAAATAAAAAAAATCTAAAATTCTAAAATCGAAGACGATCATATACCATTGGACTTCCCACCATAAATTATGCCAACTGCTGATCAGGCGGCGTTATTCCCACGATCCTCCGAACAGCGTCCACGAAGGCAAAATGTTTGGTTTCCGGGGGCAGTATGGTTGCAAAGCTGAACCTTAAGGGAATGTCCAGAAGGGCACCACCAGGAGCGGAGCCTGTGGCTTAATTGGACTCCACACGGGCAACCTCAACCATGCCAGCTACGGAAAAGATGGACAGATTGCAAGCTTTGTCGATTCTGTGGGTGGTGGTGCATGGCCGTTTTTAGTTGTGCTAGCAATTTGTCAGCTTAATTCCGTTAACGAATGAGACTCCGGCATGACCCCGCGGTTCGCGTCCAGCTTACTAAAGGGACACGCGAGGCTCTGGCACGCGAGATCGAGCAATAACAGGTCTGTCATGCCCTTACATGTCCGGGGCTGCATGCGCGCTACACTGAAAGGACCAGCGTGTGTTGCTTACAGGTGCGGATAACCCTGTTAGTGATGGTGATCTGGGATTCCAATTCTTCCCCGCGAACGAGGATTTCCCAGTAAGTGCAGGTCAACCAGAATTCTGGAATTTGGCCTAACCGCCATTCCAGAATGAATGTGAAAAAATTAATTGTCCAAACCACAGGTGCTGTAGCTTGCTTAACAGCTGGGCTCCTCTGCTGAATAGCACGCAGTTCTTACATAAACAGGCAGCATAGCTTGGTTCACGGGTGGGCAACTCTGCTGAGTAGCAGACAGTGCTTACATAAACAGGCGGCATAGCTAGGTTCACGGGTGGGCTCCTCTGCTGAGCAGTAGACACAGGTACTAGGCCCAAAGTATTGACTGGGCTAAATGAAGTTAAAAAATGGTTCTTACATAAACAGGCGGCACAGCTTGGTTCACGGGTGGGATCCTCTGCTGAGTAGCAGACACAGTTACTAGGCCCAAAGTATTAACTGGGCTAAATGCAATCAAAAGCTGGTTCTTTCATAAACAGGCGGCATAGCTAGGTTCACGGGTGGGCTCCTCTGCTGAGTAGCAGACAGTGCTACAAGGCCCAAAAGGATTTTCTGGACAAGATGGGGTAAAAAATTATTAGAAACACACATGGTGTAGCTCCTTGACTGGTGCACTACACTGCTGGCTACCAGATACCGCTACTATGCCATGAAACTGTCTATTAACATTTAAAACCATTATTAATGTGAAAATAAAGTTACGCTTTAGGTGAACGAACCGTTCCCGAACGGAACCTCGAACAGCCGAATTGTAAGCAAAGTGTTCGAGTTCGACAAACGGCTCGAACACCGCCCAAAACAGCTCGAATTTGAACTTGGCGAGCAGGTCGATTCGAACACCACTCATCTCTAATCAGGAGGCAGACTCAGATGGTGTCAGGCCCAGTATGGATTCGACAAGATTGTAGAAAGTTGAGAAAGGGTACAGTACCATCGGATAACAGGTATATATGTAGCATAGATTACACATTAAAAATCTATGTCTATATTTCAGGAGGCAGACTCAGACGGTCTCAGACCCAGTATGGATTCGACAAGATTGTAGAAAGTTGAGAAAGGGTACAGTATCACCGGATAACAGGTATATATGTTGCATAGATTACACATTAAAAATCTATGTCTATATTTCAGGAGGCAGACTCAGACACTCACAGCCTCAGTATGGATTAGACAAGAATCTAAAAAGTAGAAAAAGGGTAATGTATTCGAAGCGTACACCAGTATACACTGTTGGGGTATTTTTCAATCTAATATATAAAGCTCAAGTGTGTGTATGTATGTATATGTATGTGTGTGTGTATGTATGTGTGTGTGTGTGTGTGTATGTCCGCGATTGGCATCTGCACCGTTGCAGCTACAGCCACAAAATTTGGCACAGTCACACGTCTGGACCCCGAGAGCGTCCTAGGCTATGTTGTGAGGCGAAATTTTAACCTCGCACGTTCCAATTCACCAAACAATTTTGCCCCTGTCTACATACTGGGAAAAAGTGTGTGCTCGTCAAGCCCCGCCACTCATTATGATGTCATAATGTCCCTATTTACATACTGGGGAAGCAGTGTGCGTACGTCAAGCCCCGCCCCTCATTATGATGTCACAATGATGGTTGACTATGAGATGGAGGATGTGTGATGAGTATATGGGCACTGGACTATGGGATGGAGAATATGTATGATGGGTATATGGGCATGGGCCTATGGGATGGTGGATATGTATGACGGGTATATGGGCATGGGACTATGGGATGGAGGATGTGTGATGGGTATATGGGCACTGAACTGTGGGATGGAGGATATGTATGATGGGTATATGGGCACGGGACTATGGGATGGACGATATGTATGATGGGTATATGGGCACGGGACTATGGGATGGAGGATGTGTGATGGGTATATGGGCACTGGACTATGGGATGGAGGATATGTATGATGGGTATATGGGCACGAGACTATGGGATGGTGAATATGTATGATGGGTATATGGGCACGGGACTATGGGATGGAGGATATGTATGATGGGTATATGGGCATGGGCCTATGGGATGGAGAATGTGTGATGAGTATATGAGCATGGGACTATGGGATGGAGAATTTGTATGATGGGTATATGGGCATCGACTATGGGATGGCGAATATGTATGATGGGTATATCGGCATGGGACTATGGGATGAAGGATGTGTGATGGGTATATGGGCATGGGACTATGGGATGGAGGATGTGTGATGGGTATATGGGCACTCGACTATGGGATGGAGGATATGTATGATGGGTATATGGGCACGGGCCTATGGGATCGTGGATATGTATGATGGGTATATGGGCACGGTACTATGGGATGGAGGATAATTATAATTTGCTATAACTAACCACAGTTAGTTACTATGCCCGGGCAGTGCCGGGCTCTTCAGCTAGTCTTCATATATATTTCAGTCTCAGTAAGACAGTCCAGACTCTCTGCAAGAGGAAGCGAGATGGATACAAGTACAGACGTAAAGTCGAGTGATTGCAGAAATTTGGGAATTATTAATCACGGGAAAAACTCCTGGGAGAATTTTCAGAGGCAATGCTGACCCTCAATTACTTTGTCTGTGGAGACAGCGAAAACAGTTCTTGTGAAGAAAAGTTTGCTGTATCGCAGTACCGTGGATCCCATCACCGTTACTCATCTCCATCAGATTGTGATCACAGGGAGAGATGTAGACATTGTCCTCACTGCCTATCATGATCTGTAAGGTAACTTTGGAGTGCAAAAGACAGAAGCCACAGGCCGTAGACGATTCTATTGGATTGGCATGAGAGGACACATTTAAAAATGTGGGCAGGAATATCACACGTCTGTGAGTAGGAAAACCGTGAAAGCTGATGATAAACCACCACTGCATCTCATTGTGAGTCGACGTCCATAACAAATGGAAGCCATTGATCATCTGAAGATAGAACCCAGCAGGACAGGGCATAGCTATGTCTCAACCATCATCTATCAGTTCACCAAATTTGTATTGGCAGTCCCAGTGAAGGATTTAACAGCCCAGACTACACAGCAGTGGAGCAGGGAGAGGTAAGTATTGCAAGTGCTGGGGCCCTGAGCAAGCAGGGGGGGCCCACTTGCGGGCGGCGGTACTGGCACAGGGCCCCTCATAGTACGCCGGTGTGTCTGACGGCGGGTGTGCACCCCCACCATCAGAGACACTTGATTGTACTATGAGGGACCCTGTGCCAGTGCCGTCGCCCAAGAGTGGGCCCACCCACCTGTCCAGGGCAACGGCACATGCATGGGTGCGTGCGCCAGTTGGTGACCCCGGCCCTGGGGGGGAGGCAGTCCAGTTAGGGAGGTTGAAAAAATGGCATATGTTGATGTTGGACATTCAGCAGCTGAAAATGGAGGAATTGGAAAAGTCAGAGGAAGAGGAGGACAAAAGCGAGCCATTTTTCTGGCAACCTATGTGTCAGCAGGGGAAGGTGGGACAAAATCCTTTGAAACCCATGCATGGTTCATTTTAATGAAGGTTAGATCATCAACATTTTGGGTCGACAGACGGGTCATTTTTTCTGTCAGGATTGATCAAGCAGTACTGAAGTCTCTTTCGGATAGCACACTAGCAGCAGGGCAAGCGAGCTCCTGTAAGGCATATTGTGCCAATTCAGGCCAGGTGTCCTGATTACAGGCCCAATAGTCAAAGGAGAATGACCTGTGAGGGAGAACATCAATATGGGAGGAGAAGTAGTTTGTAACCATAGTTGACAACTGCTGTCTCCTGTCACTTTCAATCGATGCAGTATTACCAGTCGTGTGAGCGGTACTTGAAAAATCAGTCCACAACATGGTCATGAAACCCCTGTGTCCAACGCCACTTCAGCTGTGTGCACCACGAACACCTCTTCCATGTTGCCCCCTACGGCTCGTGGGAAAACCATCACCTTCGCTGTGTGCTGGCAATGCCTCAAACAAACGGTTTACCAGAGTTGCTTGTTTGTTAGCCAATATTAGCTCTAGGTTCTCCTGTGGCATGATGTTTTGGAATTTGCCTTTATAGCATGGATCCAGGATGCTGGCCAACCAGTAGTCGTCATTGTTCATCATTTTGGCAATGCGGGGGTCCCTTTTTAGGATCTGCAAGGCATAATCACACATGTGGGCCAATGTTCCAGGTGTCAATGATGCACTGCGAGTGCTGGGTGGAGGAGCACTTTCTGGCAAATTAACATCCCTCCAGTCATGCACAAACCTTGTACCTGTCCTTGCCTTGCCAACATTTTCTCTTGCCCCCTGAGAAGCATCCTCCTCCCCTAAATAATGATCCCCATCAACCTCCTCCTCCTCCTCTTCCTCGTCTTCCTCCACCTCGTCCAGGAGAGTTCCCTGAGCAGACAATGGCTGACTGTCATCAAGGCTTCCCTCCTCCTCTTCCTCCTTGGCTGCAGACGCCTGCTCCTTAATGTGCGTCAAAGTTTGCATGAGCAGATGCATAAGTGGTATGCTCATGCTCATGATGGCGTCATCTGCGCTTACTAGCCGTGTGCATTCCTCAAAACACTGAAGGACTTTACAGAGGTCTTTCAGCTTTGACCACTGCACACCAGACAACTCCATGTCTGCCCTCAAAGTGCCTGCCCGTGTATCCTCCCACAAATGCATTACAGCCTGCCTCTGTTTGCACAGCCTCTGAATCATGTACAGGGTGGAGTTCCACCTTGTTGCAACATCGATAATTAGGCGGTGCTTGGGAAGGTGGAGCAAGCGCTGCAGCTTCTGCATACGACTGGAGTGTACAGGCGACCGGCGGATGTGCGAGCACAGTCTTCGCACCTTCTGGAGCAGGGCTGTTAACTCTGGATAATTATTGAGGAAGCACTGCACCACCAGGTTCAAGGTGTGAGCCAGGCAAGGTATGTGTCTGAGTTTTGAAAGGGCTATGGCTGCCACAAAATTCCGGCCGTTATCACTAACTACCTTGCCTGCCTCAAGATGTAGACTGCCCAGCCATGACTCAGTTTGTCACTGCAAGTAGTCGGCCAGTACCTCCATGGTGTGTCTGTTGTCACCGAAACACATCATCTTCAACACAGCCTGCTGATGCTTACCATTAGCTGTTCGATAGTGGGACACCTCATGTGTAACACTGGCAGCTGCGGATGGAGTACTCATGAGACTGCGCTCTGTGGATGAGGTTGAACGCCTACAGCTAACTGTTTCCTATACCGTGGGCTAGGCAGCACTGTCCCACCGCCTCTGTCCCCTGTGGACCCTGCATCCACCACATTAACCCAGTGCGCAGTGATGGACACGTAACGGCCCTGGCCATGCCTACTTGACCATGCATCTGTTGTGAGGTGCACCTTTCCACTCACTGATTGCTTGAGTGCATGGACAATGTGGTCTTTCACATTCAGGTGGAGGGCTGGGATGGCTTTTCAAGAAAAGAAGTGCCGACTGGGTAGGTAATAGCGTGGTACTGCGTAGGCTATGAGCTTGTGGAAAGCTTCGTTTTCAACCAACCGGTAGGGCATCATCTCTAGCGAGATTAGTTTGGCAATGTGGACGTTCAAACACTGTGTACGCGGATGAGAGGATGAGTACTTTCTTGTCCTACTGAGAGTCTTTGGTAGGGTGAGCTGGACTTGAGAGCTGCATATGGTGGAACTATCGGTGGACATGGTGGACTGAGAGAGGGTTGGTGATGGTGATGGTGTTGGTGGTCTTGCTAATGGCTTAGATTCAGTCTTTCGTTGCAATAACATTGTGATTCCCTGACTGCTTTGGCTTGCGACGACACCTCAACATTTGCTGCTGGTGGTTTGCTAACCGGTGGGCTTACAGTGGGGGAAGCGATGTAGCATTTCTGACTACCTTCATTCAGAGCAGGTGCACATGTGGTACGTGAGGTTTGGTAGTTCGTCCACGCTTGCAAGTGCATGGTGGTTAAATGTCTAAGCATGCAACTGGTATTCAAATTTCTCAGATTTTTCCCTCGGCTAAAGGTCTTTGAGCACTTCTTACAGATAACCTTTGCCTGATCATTAGGAATTTGCTCAAAAAAAGTGCCACACTGCACTCTTCCTACTATGGAAGACATTTTGAGGCCTTGCACGCTGTGCTAATTTGACCGTCTGGCCAAGCTGTCCTGCAACTCTTTGGGTTTTTGTAAACCGTTTTTGGACTGTTACAGGCTGGCCAGATAACAGCTGTTGCGATGTCGATGCCTGCTGTGGATCCTCCTCCTCCTCTTCTGAGCTATTAGCAGCAGCACCCTCTTCCCCCAATGGATGCCAATCTGGGTCAACAACTGGGTCATCCATCACCTCCTCTTCAATTTCATGTGCACCTTCCTCTGTGTCACTGTGTAAGGTGGTATAGTATGCGGGAAGGGGCACCTGAGTTTCTTCAGGGTCAGATTCTGGCTCAGTACACTGCGAGGACAATGTAGTGCTCTGAGTGAATGTACCAGCAGAAAAATCTAGCAGTGGCTATGCATCAGTGTACTCCATGTCCGATTCATCTTGGACTGGGGAATTCACGATTTGACTTGATAACCCAGGCATGGTATGTGAAAAGAGCTTCATGGAGTAATCTGTAGTGTGGCCTGCCGCATTCTTCACTTTTGGTAGGGGTGAAGGACACAAGGAAAGATGTTGTTCCTGACCAGGAGCCTCCACTGACGACTCAGTGCTTTTTTTTTTAAACTTCCGAAGAGGAGGCGATAGAGCTGGAGGTTGTGTCAGCAATGTAAGCCAAAATTTGTTCCTGAAGCTCCGACTTTAAAAGCGGTTTACCTACTCCCAGAAAAGGGAGCCTTCGAGGCCTTGTGGAGCCAGACGATGACGCAGGCTCAACACCTCCTGCCTTAGGTGCTATTGTGCTTTTGCCACTACCAGCAGATGCACCACCACCCCCACCGCCATCAGTACCAGCTGGCAAGCCCCGCCCACTTCCATGGCCTCTTCCACCATACTTCCTCATTTTTGGAAAAATGTACCCAAAATACCACCAGCTATATGGTAATGTAAAACAAGGTACAAGGTGTATATAGTATTGTGGAGAATTTGAATCTCCCTAGAGATTTTAGGAGGCTGAACTATTATCTGAGGCCCACTATAGATTACACCTCAATTTAACAGGCTGAAATTGGCTGGTGTATGGCAAAGTACAAGGTGTGTATATAGTATTGGGGAGAATTTGAATCTCCCTAGAAATTTTAGGAGGCTGAACTATTATCTCAGGCCCACTATAGATTACACCTCAATTTAACAGGCTGAAATTGGCTGGTGAAAGACAAAGTACAAGGTGTGTATATAGTATTGGGGAGAATTGGAAGCTCCCTAGAGATTTTAGGAAGCTGAACTATTATCTCAGGCCCACTATAGATTACACCTCAATTTAACAGGCTGAAATTGGCTGGTGTAAGACAAAGTACAAGGTGTGTATATAGTATTGGGAGAATTGGAAGCTTCCTAGAGATTTTAGGAGGCTCAACTATTATCTCAGGCCCACTATAGATTACACCTCAATTTAACAGGCTGAAATTGGCTGGTGTATGACAAAGTACAAAGTGTATATAGTATTGGGGAGAATTGGAAGCTACCTAGAGATTTTAGGAGGCTGAACTACTATCTCAGGCCCACTATAGATTACACCTCAAATTAACAGGCTGAAATTGGCTGGTGTATGACAAAGTACACGGTGTGTATATAGTATTGGGGAGAATTGGACGCTCCCTTGAGATTGTAGGAGGCTGAGCTATTATCTCAGGCCCACTATAGATTACACCTCAATTTAACAGGCTGAAATTGTCTGGTGTATGACAAAGTACAAGGTGTGTATATAGTATTGGGGAGAATTGGAAACTCCCTAGAGATTTTAGGAGGCTGAACTATTATCTCAGGCCCACTATAGATTACACCTCAAATAAACAGGCTGAAATTGGCTGGTGTATGACAAACTACAAGGTGTGTATATAGTATTGGGGAGAATTGGAAGCTCCCTAGAGATTTTAGGAGGCTGACAATGATGCTCTCAGTCCAAGTATGGCAGCAGGCAGTCTAATAAGCCGGACTGCTGCACACAAAAGTGTGGAAAAATGAATGTTTGGTAACTGTGCAGAAAAGAGGAAGAAAAGTATTTTTGCTTTTAAAAAAGCAGTTTGCACAGCAGTGTGCAAACAGCAATGCAGCTATCAGGGACCCTTATAAGGCAGCCTAATAACCAACAGAGCTGATGCACAAAAAATATAGCCTCCCCTGTCACTGCACACAAACTGTTGTGTTGTACAGTGGAAATCGCTACCAGCAAAAGCAGTTTTTTTGCTCTTCCCTGCCTAACGCTCTCCCTTATTTAGAATCAGCAGCTGCAACCTCTCCCTAATGCTAATATCGGCAGAAGTAAGATGGCGGTTGGCATGCATACCCTTTTATAGCCCCTGTGATGCCACACAAAGCAAGCCAATCACTTGCATGCCCTTCTCAAAGATGGTCGTGACCGATGCCCATGTCATCGCGTTGCCCACAGTGTGCATCCTCCATCATTGGCTGAAAAAGGGCGCTGGAAGCATCATTTGAAATGTGACTTTGGCGCTCTGGTCGCCGACCTTGTGGCCGACCTCCCGCTATGGTCGGGTTTCGGTTCATGAAACCTTACTTCAGCGAAAGGCGGAGACTTATGAATTTGACCGACCCGTTTCACTCAACTCTAATTACCACAATGAATTTTAAACAAAACAATTCAGATGCAGATGAAGTTCAGACTTTCAGCTTTCATTTGAGGGTATCCACATTAAAATTGGATGAAGGGTTTAGGAGTTTCAGCTCCTTAACATGTGCCACCCTGTTTTTAAAGGGACCAAAAGTAATTGGACAATTGACGCCAAGGCTATTTCATGGACAGGTGTTGGCAATCCCTTCGTTATGTCACTCAATTAAGCATATAAAAGGCCTTGAGTTGATTTGAGGTGTGGTGCTTGCATTTAAGTTTTGCTGTGAAGGAAACATGAGGTCAAAGGAGCTCTCCATGCAGGTGAAACAAGCCATCCTTAAGCTGCAAAAACAGAAAAAACCCATCTGAGAAATTGATACAACATTAGGAGTGGAACATCCTGAGAAAGAAAGAAAGCACTAGTGAACTCATCAATTCAAAAAGACCTGGGCACCCACCGAAGACAACAGTGGTGGATGATTGCAGAATAGTCTCCATGGTGAAGAGAAACCCCTTCACAATAGCCAACCAAGTGAACAACACTCTCCAGGAGGTAGGCGCATCAATATCCAAATCGACCATAAAGAGAAGACTGCATGAAAGTAAATACAGAGGGTTCACTGCACGGTGCAAGCCACTCATAAGCATCAAGAAATCAAAAGGCTAGACTGGACTTTGCTAAAAAACATCTAAAAAAGTCAGAACAGTTCTGGAAGAACATTCTTTGGACAGATGAAACCAAAAACCAAGATCAACCTCTACCAGAATGATGGAAAGAGAAAAGTATGGCTAAGGTGTGGTACAGCTCATGATCCAAAGCATACCACATCATCTCTAAAACACGGCGGAGGCAGTGTGATGGCTTGGACATGCATGGCTGCCAGTGGCACTGGGTCACTAGTGTTTATTGATGATGTGACACAGGACAGAAGCAGCCGAATGAATTCTGAGGTATTCAGAGCCATACTGTGTGCTCAGATCCAGCCAAATGCAGCTAAACTGATTGGTCGTCATTTCATGCTACAGATGGAAAATGACCCAAAACATAAAGCCAAAACAACCCAGGAGTTTATTAAAGCAAAGAAGTGGAATATTCTTGAATGGCCAAGTCAGTCACCTGATCTCAACCCAATTGAGCATGCATTTCACTTGTTAAAGACTAAACTTCAGACAGAAAGGCCCACAAACAAACAGCAACTGAAAACCACCACAGTGAAGGCCTGGCAGAGCATCCAAAAGGAGGAAACACAGCGTCTGGTGATGTCCATGAGAGCAAGACTTCAGGCAGTCATTGCCAACAAAGGGTTTTCAACCAAGTACTAGAAATGAACATTTTATTTACAATTATTTAATCTGTCCAATTACTTTTGGTCCCTTTAAAAACAGGGTGGCACATGTTAAGGAGCTGAAACTCCTAAACCCTTCATCCAATTTTAATGGCATACCCTCAAATGAAAGCTGAAAGTCTGAACTTCAATTGCATCTGAATTGTTTTGCTTACAATTCATTGTGGTAATGTCTAGAACCAAAACTAGAAAAATGTTGTCTCTGTCCAAATATATATGGACCTAACTGTATGTGGTTATAACCAAGGAATGCTTCAGTTGATCCCACTGATTCTGAGAATGTTTTCTCGTGAAATATTGTACTTCATGATAGTGGTGAAATTTTTTCAATATTACTTGCATTTACTTAAAGAAAATATCAGAAATTTTGTGAAAATTTGGAAAATTTAGTAATTTTAAATTTTATTTTTATGCCCTTAAATCAGTTATGTCACACAAAATAATTAATAGATAACATTTCTCACATGTGTACTTTACATAAGTACAATTTTGAAACATACTTATTTTTTATTAGGGCGTTAGAAGGATGAAAAATTGAGAAGTGATTTCTCATTTCACGAAAAAAAATTACAACATTTTTTTTACAACACGAAAGAAGGTCCAGCTCCTTGATATCCTTAAAAAGTATTATTTATTAGTATTTATTTATTAGTAATTCATTTAAAATTGATACAATTGGCATAAATGTCACAAGCCCCCTATGGGGAGGTATTTAGTAGCAAACGCATTTCAAAACTGGCGGTTATTAATCATTGTATTGGTTTCAACTGCAAAGTTTAGAATCATAGAATCGTAGAGTTGGAAGGGACCTTCTGAGCCATCTGGTCCAACCCCCTGCTCATAGCAGGATTCACTAAATCATCCCAGACAGATGTCTGTCCAGCCTCTGTTTGAAAACTTCTATTGAAGGAGAGCTCACCACTTCTCGTGGCAGCCTGTTCCACTCATTGAGCACTCTAACTGTCAAAAAGTTTTTTTTAATATCTAATCTGTGTCTCCTCTGTTGTGAGTTCATTCTCTGGTTCACCAGTTGTGAGTTCTCCTTCCAGACTCGCTCTGGTGCTAACAGGAGGTAGTGAGGCTGATTTGATCGGTGGAAATCTGCCACCAGAGAATGAGGATGATGATTGGACCTCAGGAATCTCAGATTGGATTTAAGACAGCCGATGCCCTATTCAGTTGCTGGTGATTCCTTCTGTCTTGTCAGCTCTTTGTTTTCAGCTCTGTTCCAGTCATCTAAAGCTAAGTTTTTCTGCTAATGTTCACACTTGATTTTGTTGGTCTATTCAGTTTTTTGTGTGGTCAGCCAGCCCCGGCTGGGGGCTGTGCTGAATTTCCACTCTTATTTATCTGTATTTGCCAATTTGCTTTTTGTCCCTTACTAGTTTGGTCTCTTTTTGCTCTGTCTCAGAATATTTCAGAGTGCTGATATAGTGGGAGAAGTCTACTGACTTCAGGGTTAATTTTGCTATTAGAAGTGTTGGACATTATTTTTGTAGTGTTTTTTGCAGGTTGCAGACAGTGTCTTTCCCTTTCCTTTCCTTTCTAGTTAGTTTGGGTCCCGTCGTTTGCTCAGCCTATTTTCCTGGCTGTGTTTGTGCTTTCATCTTGTTTCACCGACAATACATGTGTGGGGGCTGTCTTTCCTTTGGGGTCTGCTCTGGGGCAGTTAGTTTTCCCCTTTTCTTGCTTTAGGCTTATTTAGTCCTCCGGCCTTGACGAGGCATCTAGGATCATCGTAGGTACACTCCACGGCTGCTGCTAGTTGTGTGGTAGGATTAGGGATCTGCAATCTGCATAGATACTAACCTCTCTGCTTTTCTGTGACTTAGCTTGTTTTGCTTTTTTCTCCATTCATAACACTCCTCCCATTCAGTTTCTTCCCATTGCTTCTAGTTTTTCCTTGTGCAAATGAGAATAAAGATGATCCTTCTACAATGTGACAGCCCTTGAGATATTTGTAGCTATTAAGTCTCCTCTCTGTCCTCTCTTTTGCAAGCTAAATATTTCCAAATCCTGCAACCTTTCCTCATAAGATATGGTTTGCAGACGGGTCACCATTCTGGTCGCTCTTTTCTGAACTTGCTCCAATTTGTTGATGTCTTTTTTAAAATGTGGCGCCCTAATCTGGACACAGTATTCCAGATGAGGTCTGACCAAAGAGGAGTAGAAGGTAATAATGACTTCACATGATCTAGACTGTATGCTTCTGTTAATACATCCTAGAATTGCATTTGCCTTTTTTGATGCTGCATCACACTGTTGACTCATATTCAGTCTGTGATCTATTAGTATACTCAAGTCTTTTTCATATGTGCTGTTTCTTAGCCCTATTCCTCCCATTCTGTATATGCTTTTTTCATTTTTATTGCCCAGATGTAGTACTTTGCATTTTTCCCTGTTAGAAACCATTCTGCTGCCCACTGCTCTAGTTTACTTATATGTTTTTGAATCCTCTCTCTCTTCTCTAGTATTAGCTATCCCTCCTAGCTTTGTGTCATCAGCAAATTTAATCAGTTTACCCTCAATTTCTTCATCTAAATCATTGACAATGATGATGAACAATAAAGGGCCCAGGACAGAGCCCTGTGGTACCCGACCTGAGACATTCTTCTAACTGGATGTGCAGCCATTTACGACCACTCTTTGGGTCCGATCACTAAGCCAGTTATGACCAGATGGCCCAGGAGGTCCCTTCCAACTCTACGATTCTATGATTCTATGAGTTCACCTAACAGTTGCCTTGTCCATTACATATTTAGCCATTTTTTCAATAAGGATGGTGTGAGATACTTTGTCAAATGCTTTGCTGACGTCAAGATATACTATATCTATAGCATTTCCCTGATCCACCCATTCAGTGATTCTGTCATAGAAGGAAATTATGTTAGTCTGACATGACTTATTTGTTATAAAGGTCCCTATTCTATGCCAATCCGCAATAAGACTGTATTCTCCATCTGAATGGGAACGTATGAAAATTTCACAGTTAGGACTGAAGTCTATATCTCTGTGGAGGGGAAATGGCCCTAGTTTGATTAAAAACGCCTGCAGCTAACAGGTGGAGTGCTCAGTCAGAAGGTAAATGAATACAAATTTCAAACACTGACCGTCACATCTAAGCATAAGCATAGTGTGAACAGGTGCTTAACCTTGAGTCACCAGCTCATATACATTCAAGCAAAAAAGGAAGCACACTGTAGAGCCAAACCATGCAAACATGAAAAATGAATTGCATTACTGTATTAGAAGTATGAAAAATTGCGAAAGTTTAGGGCATAAAATGGCCAAGTTATGTGTACCTGGAAGCCTCGTTAAGGCATTTCTCCTTTTCCAGGTCCCTATTCTATGCCAATCCTCACTGAGACTGTAGTCTCCATCTGAATTGGAACTTATGAAAAATCCTCTGTTAGGACTGAAGTCTATATCTCTGTGGAGGGGAAATGGCCCTGGTTTGATTAAAAATGCCTGTAGCTAACAGGTGGAGTGCTCAGTCAGAAGGTAAATGAATACAAATTTCAAACACTGACTGTCACATCCAAGCATAAGCATAGTGTGAAAAGGTGCTTAACCTAGAGTCACCAACTCATATACATTCTAGCAAAAAAGGAAGCACACTGTAGCGCCAAACCATGCAAACATGAAAAATGAATAATGAATTGCATTACTGCATTAGAAGTATGAAAAATTGAGAAAGTTTAGCGCCTAAAATGGCCAAGTTATGTGTACCTGGAAGCCACGTTAAGGCATTTCTCATTTTCCAGGTCCCTATTCAATGCCAATCCTCACTAAGACTGTAGTCTCCATCTGAATGGGAACATATGAAAAATCCTCTGTTAGGACTGAAGTCTATATCTCTGTGGAGGGGAAATGGCCCTGGTTTGATTAAAAACGCCTTCAGCTAACAGGTGGAGTGCTCAGTCAGAAGGTAAATGAATACAAATTTCAAACACTGACCGTCACATCCAAGCATAAGCATAGTGTGAACAGGTGCTTAACCTAGAGTCACCAACTCATATAGATTCAGGCAAAAAAGGAAGCACACTGTAGAGCCAAACCATGCAAACATTAAAAATGAATAATGAATTGCATTACTGCATTCCACCTGTTAGCTGCAGGCGTTTGTAATCAAACCAAGGCCATTTCCCCTCCACAGAGATATAGACTTCAGTCTTAACAGAGGATTTTTCATAGGTTCCCATTCAGATGGAGACTACAGTTTTAGTGAGGATTGGCATAGAATTTGACCTGGAAAAAGAGAAATGCCTTAACGTGGCTTCCAGGTACACATAACTTGGCCATTTTATGTTCTAAACTTTCTCAATTTTTCATACTTCTAATGCAGTAATGCAATTCATTTTTCATTTTTTATGTTTGCATGGTTTGGCGCTACAGTGTGCTTCCTTTTTTGCTTGAATGTATTTGAGTTGGTGACTCTAGGTTAAGCACCTGTTCACTCTATGCTTATGCTTGGATGTGACGGTCAGTGTTTGAAATTTGTATTCATTTACATTCTGACTGAGCAATCCACCTGTTAGCTGCAGGCGTTTTTAATCAAACCAGGGCCATTTCCCCTCCACAGAGATATAGACATCAGTCCTAACAGAGGATTTTTCATAGGTTCCCTTTCAGATGGAGACTACAGTCTTAGTGAGGATTGGCATAGAATAGGGACCTGGAAAATGAGAAATGCCTTAATGTGGCTTCCAGGTACACATAACTTGGCCATTTTATGCGCTAAACTTTCTCAATTTTTCATACTTCTAATGCAGTAATGCAATTCATTATTCATTTTTCATGTTTGCATGGTTTGGCGCTACAGTCTGCTTCCTTTTTTGCTTGAATGTATATGAGTTGGTGACTCTAGGTTAAGCACCTGTTCACACTATGCTTATGCTTGGATGTGACGGTCAGTGTTTGAAATTTGTATTCATTTACCTTCTGACTGAGCAATCCACCTGTTAGCTGCAGGCGTTTTTAATCAGACCAGGGCCTTTTCCCCTCCACAGAGATATAGACTTCAGTCTTAACAGAGGATTTTTCATAGGTTCCCATTCAGATGGAGACTACAGTTTTAGTGAGGATTGGCATAGAATAGGGACCTGGAAAACGAGAAATGCCTTAATGTGGCTTCCAGGTACACATAACTTGGCCATTTTATACGCTAAACTTTCTCAATTTTTCATACTTCTAATGCAGTAATGCAATTCATTATTCATTTTTCATGTTTGCATGGTTTGGCGCTACAGTCTGCTTCCTTTTTTGCTTGAATGTATGTGAGTTGGTGACTCTAGGCTAAGCACCTGTTCACACTATGCTTATGCTTGGATGTGACAGTCAGTGTTTGAAATTTATTAGTTATAAACCCATGCTGACTCTGTTTAATCACTTCATTCTTATCCAGGTACTTACACACATGTTTAATAATTTGTTCAAAGATCTTTCCTGGTATTGAAGTCACACTCACCGGCCTATAGTTGCTTGGGTCCACCTTCTTCCCCTTTTTGAAGATAGGAACAGCATTTGCTCTTCTTCAGTCTTCTGGGACTTCTCCTGTTCTCCAAGAATTTTCAAAGATTATGGAGAGTGGTTCAAAAATTTCTTCTGCTATCTCCTTCAGTACTCTGGGGTGTAATTCATCTGGACCTGGAGACTTGAATTCATTTAGGTTAGCTAAGTGTTTCCTCACTATCTTTTTGTTTATAGATATCCTGGATTCTTCTATTCCCTTAATATGACAGTGAAGAACAGTTGATGTTACATTTCCTTTCTGAGAGAAAACAGATGCAAAATAGGAATTTAAAAGTTCAGCCTTCTCAACATCCTGTCTTACCATTTCATTATTTTCATCCTGTAAAAATCCTATAGCATCTTTGACTTTTCTTTTACTTTTGACATATCCCCAAAATCCTTTTTTATTGCTTTTGACATCTCTTGAAATGCTAATTAAAAGTTACACACTGGCGCTAGTCCACTCAGAAAGGGAAGATGTATAGGTCTCAGATGCAGCTGGTGAAAACAACAGGCTCTGTGCTGGTGCCTTTTAAAAGGCTTGGCTTATATAAAGAAACGAATCACCATGCTATACTGAGAAACTAAGAGAAAAAGAATCCGATTGCCAGATACTGAATGTAAAATGCTGTCCGACGTATTCAAGAAATTCACTGTCAAATGGATTACATCCGCTAGGGGAAGATGCTGATGAAATAATGTTAAAGGGTAAAATTAATAGAATACGTAAGTGGATGTGCACTGATAGTGTGCTTAGCTGGACTTGTAGTATTTACTTATAAATTTGGTTGTCTGAACAAAATTCCTGGTGAAAATGCTGGGTATAGCTGGTGCCGGAGAGGCTAGATTTGAGGCACTTGAAGTGCTAAATGTAAAAGGGTTTGCAATTGGAAATAACGCAATTATTAGTATGTTGTATACCAAGATAGGATGTGAGCACTGGTTTGCAGATAAAAAACACTTACTGCGGGGTAAGTAGAACCCGTAAGGTAGAGGTGATGGCTGTCCAATAGATGGAGGCCCTCTTATAGGGTACTGAGTACAGATTAGTGTTGATTAAATTAAGTACTGAATGCTGTACAGAGGTGGTACAAACGGTGCACTTGTGCATCTTGGTGCTCGATAGGTTAAGCTTGGTGCTGCTGCTCAGCGGTGAGAGCTCTGGTGCAGAGTGAGCGCATGGAGAACGCCGACACCTTGCGTGCTCCGGCCAGAAGCAGAGCTGAGGGTTGCACCATGGTTTGAAATGGGTTTATTACTATATACCTCCCCATAGGGGGCTTGTGACATTTATGCCGATTGTATCACTTTTTAATGAATTACTAATAAATAGTAGTTTTTATGGATATCATGGAGCTGGACCTTCCTTTGTGATGGATTGATTTTCCTGATGCACCACTGACTTCCATGCTCTGGATTTCTGTCTATATGTGGGTTACCTGACAAATTCTTTCTTTTTCTAATTTGGTTTAGAGACCACATCTCATTTGAACAGACTTTTAGGGGCCTCTATGACAGAAAATACCCAAAGGTGACACCATTCTAAAAACTTCACCCCTCAAAGTGTTCAAAACCACATTCAAGAAATTTATGAACACTTCAGGTGCTTCACAGGATTTAATGAAATGTGGAAAAAAGAAATCTGTAACTTTTCTTTCACAAAAAATTTTTTTAGACCCCAATTGTTTTTATTTTTACAAGGGTAACAGAAAAAGGACCACAAAATTTGTTGTGCAATTTCTCTGGAGTAAGGCAATACACCATATGAGGGGGAAAGCCACTGCTGGGTCACATGGTAGAGCTCAGAAGAGAAGGAGTGCCATATGACTTTTTGAATGCAAATGTTGCTGGAACCATTGGCGGAACGCCATGTTGGGTTTGGAGAGCCCCTGATGTGCCTAAACAGTGAAAATTAATCAGAACTGACACTATTTTGGAAACTAGACCCCTTAATAAACTTATCTAGATTTGTGGTAAGTACCTTGAACCCCAGATGCTTGCAGTGAAGATGAAAAAAATCATATTTTCTTCATAAAAATATTTTTTAGCTCCAAACTTTTTAATTTTACAAGGATAACAGGTTAAAATGGACTTAAATATGTTGATCAATTTCTCCTGAGTATGCAGATACCCCATATGAGGGGGGAAAACTACTATTAGGGTGCACGGCAGTGCTCAGAAAGGATGGAGTGATGTTTTGAAATACATATTTTGATGTAATGTTGTGCACGTGTTAATGTCGCATTTAGAGAGACCCTGATGTTCCTAAACAGTGGAAAGTGACCCAGTTTTAGAACCTAGACCCCTCAATGAATTTATCTAGATGTGTGGTGAGCACCTTGAATCCCCAGGTGCTTCACAGAAGTTAATAACATTGGGCCATGAAAGTAAACAAAATCTATTTTTTTCCCACAAAAATGTTTTAGCCCCAATTTTTTTTCACAAGTTTAACAGGGGAAAATTGACCCCAAAATTTGTTGTGCAATTTCTCTTGAGTACATCAATACTCCATATATGGCAGAAAACTACCTTTGAGGCACAGTGTTAAGCACAGCAGCGAGGAAGTGCCTTTCTGAAGTTCAGATTTTGCTGGACTGGTTTGAGGATGCCATATCACATTGGTAGAGCCCCTGAGGTGCCAAATACAGTGCCTTGTGAAAGTATTCGGCCCCCTGGAACTTTTCAACCTTTTCTCACATATCATGCTTCAAGCATAAAGATACCAAATGTAAATGTTTGGTGAAGAATCAACAAGTGGGACACAATTGTGAATTTGAATGAAATTTATTGGTTATTTTAAAATTTTGTGGAAATTCAAAAACTGAAAAGTGGGGCATGCAATATTATTCGGTCCCTTTAACTTAATACTTTGTTGCGCTACCTTTTGCTGCGATTACAGCTGCAAGTCGCTTGGGGTAGGTCTATCAGTTTTGTACATCAAGAGACTGAAATTCTTGCCCATTCTTCCTTGGCAAACAGCTCGAGGTTTGATGGAGATCGTTTGTGAACAGTAGTTTTCAGCTCTTTCCACAGATTCTCGATTGGATTCAGGTCTGGACTTTGACTTGGCCATTCTAACACCTGGACACGTTTATTTGTGAACCATTCCATTATAGATTTTGCTTTATGTTTGGGATCATTGCCTTGTTGGAAGACAAATCTCCGTCCCAGTCTCAGATCTTTTGCAGACTTCAACAGGTTTTCTTCAAGAATGGTCCTGTATTTGGCTCCATTCATCTTCCCATCAATTTTAATCATCTTCCTTGTCCCTGCGGAAGAAAAGCAGCCCCAAACCATGATGCTGCCACCGCCATGTTTGACAATGGGGATGGTGTTTTCAGGGTGATGAGCTGTGTTGCCTTTACGCCAAACATATCGTTTGGCATTGTTGCCAAAAAGTTCGATTTTGGTTTCATCTAACCAGAGCACCTTCTTCCACATGTGTGTCTCCCAGGTGGCTTGTTGCAAACTTTAAACATCACTTTTTATGGATATCTTTAAGAAATGGCTTTCATCTTGCCACTATTCCATAAAGGCCACATTTGAGCAGTGTACGACTGATTGTCCTATGGACAGACTGTCCCACCTCAGCTGTAGAGATTCTAGTTTTGCTTTTATCCAAAGTCATATGGCAAGGTTCATTAAAGGGTCAATATTGACTTTTAGGATTTCTACTTCCAATAGGTGGCACTAGAGTTCAAGACTTTTTTCTCTTTGATGAGACAATTTGCATACAGAAATTAAGCCAATGCTAATGTGAAATATAAACTTTTTTGCTGATATTCATTTAATCTATTTTTTTCTGTAACACAGCAGGGCATCCAGGAAACCATGACTAAATATTTGTTATTTAGTTTTTGAAATTTCATATGTATGGTTGTAATTAGAGATGAGCAAATTTGTTTGGATTCGGTTCCGAATACGATCGGCATTGAATATTGTTTTTGCAATATTCGTTGAACACAACAGAACGTCATTAGAGTCAATGGGAGTAGAAATTACCGAATATGTTCGTAACCAATCATTAAGCCAACATTCGGCACGAACAGTGTTCAAATATGCCTCGAATATGTCAAAATCAGATTCAGGCACAAAAAAACGAACAAATTTGCTCATCTCTAGTGGTAATGACCTACTGAAACAAAAACAATCATAAAAATTAAGTAGCAAATTGTGGATTGTGGGGACTTCTTTTTATGATTTTCTTTCAGGAATAATTTTAGTTTATATAGGCCTTGAGATGCCAATACAAATACAAAAGGAAAAAAAAGCACAAAAGGCCACATTGAAGCCACATTCCTATAGGTATTTCATATGTTTGTACAGCACTCGGCAGTGAAAATGAAAAAAATATTCTTTAAAACATATTTCGATTAAAAATCTTTTTTTTTTTTTTTTTTCCCTAGAGGTAATAAGAAAAATGGTAATCTGCAATTTATTGCACAATTTCTTATCAGTATAGCAATACTCCATATGTGGTTGTATATGACTGTTTGAGCACATGGCAGGGCTTAAAATAAAAGCCACACCATTTGGCTTTTGTTGTCTATGTACTATGCCGTACACCTTTTTGTCATTTGACATTAGTATCAACAGTATTTTAGCCTTCAGGCAAAATTCATAACCTTCACTGAACAATTGAAATTTGCTAATATGTTAATTACATTTTGCGTCAGTCCATGCAGATTGTTAACATGCAAACATTAAAGGACAAACTATGCAGTTTGATTGAATACTCAAACAATTGAGAGTAGACCTCATCTCACCTTCCCCTTACCTGTGGATGATGGCCTGAAGGACAGATGTGGGTATAAAAAGGGACCTTTATCCTTCTGCAGAATCTCTATAGAACAGCAGATAGGGAACCATGGCGCCAGCCAAAGGAATACAGATTTAAAACTCTACATAACAGTAGCCCAGTCACCATGGCTCCAAATGGAGGAATACAGATTTCAGAAACTGTAGAGGATGACAGCTTAAGGGAGAACAGCCCCAGCTGGAGGGATACAGATCTACTCCCTGAACCCATGGAGATGTTTGGAGAAACCTGGTTGGGACAATCAGGTCACCTGATTCCATGGAGACATTCAGAAAAGCTAGGTTGGGACAATCTGTTCACCTGGCCTCATGGAGATCTTTGGAGAAGCCAGATTGGGATAATCAGGTTGCCTGACCACGTACCTCAATGGACTGTAAATTTCCAAAGTTTTTCATTGTTACCTCCTCTCTGTGGGTGCCCACCAAAAACAGGGAGACACTGGGGGGTAGAAAGATGGAAGACCCAAAGTCCCAGCTCTTCTATTCCAGACGAGCCTACAGAAAGGTGAAAATCTGTAATTTGCCCCATCTTATTATCATTATTTATTATTATAGCGCCATTTATTCCATGGCGCTTTACATGTGAGGTGGGTATACATAATAAATACAAGTACAGTAATCTTAAACAATACAAGTCACAACTGGTACAGTATGAGAGAGCACCCTGCCCATGAGGGCTCACAATCTACAAGGGATGGGTGAGGTTACAGTAGGCGAGGGTAGAGCTGGTCATGCAGCGGGTTGGTGGATCAGTGGTTACTGCAGGTTGTAGGCTTGACAGGAGCGGTAGGTCTTCAGGTTCTTTTTGAAGGTTTCCATGGTAGGTGAGAGTTTGATATGTTGTGGTAGAGAGTTCCAGAGTAGGGGGGATGTGTGGGAGAAATCTTGTATGCGATTGTGGGAAGAGGAGATAAGAAGGGAGTAGAGAAGGAGATCTTGTGAGGATTGGAGGTTGCGTGCAGGTAAGTACCGGGAGACGAGGTCACAGATGTATAGAGGACTGGATGGCTTTGTAAGTCATGGTTGTCTTATGTACTTCCTGAGACTGTGCTATATGTTATTGTTTGTTGGTGGTTCAATAAAGCATTTCCTTACCATTTTACCCTCACCCTGTGATACCTGAGTAGTATTCTGCTCTTGGGGAAGGAGAGTGGGTGTTCATACAGGCTAGTGTATGAAAACACCCAATGACCCTCGTGTCTCCACACAATACATAGGTGCATACTAATATTTTATAGCTGCAGTATTGGGCTTAGGCCACATACACACATTAAGAATTTGGTCAGTATTTTGCAAGAGTATTTGTAAACTAAAACCAGGAGTGGGAGAAAAATGCAGAAGTGGTGCACGTGTTTCTTTTATATTTTTCCTCTAATTACTTCACTCCTGGTTTTGGCTTACACATACTCATGTAAAATACTTGACCACATACTAAACATGTGAATGTGGCCTCATAATGGGACTCATCTTAACACAGTACAACTAATCATAATAATATTAGCTTTCAAAATAAAGCAAGAAAAAAAAAATCTTTTTTCTCCATAAAGCATGCTTTGATTCTGTGAAGGAAGTAAAACAAACCATGATGTTATATTCATGGCATTATGGTAAACAGTGCAAAGACCAATTGCAGAACTAATTTTTTTTGTGAATTTACTCCCAAAAAACAATAACCTATCCACAAATGTACCATAAAAAATAGTGTAGAAAACTGCAACTCTTTCTGTGAAAAAAATGCTTCATACTGACACCCTCATGGAGAAATAAAAAATGCAAGTCTCTTAAAAAGCAACAATAAATAAAGAAATAAAGAAAATTGACCTTTCTTACTAAACATATTGGAGGTAAGTGACTTGCTATTTGTGGTCATATTGTAAATATTGAAAATTTAAAACATTTAAAAAAATGTTCAAACGTGACCTATTGTAACGTAATTTTAATAAATCAATAGCAATTTATTAAAACTCCAAGCAACATAGCAAATTATTAGCTCTCAGATGAAATTGACAGTTTATTAGGCTGTCGCTAACAGCATCCCAATCTACACATCTATATTGGATTTTAAAAAACTGATATCAGTGTGGACATGTGTAGGTATGGAGCCTGCATTTAAAAACAGAAATTCAATCACTTTCTTGACTCTCAGCAGACTTTACTAGATTAGACCAGTTAGAAGTGACCATCTGGACTTCTCTCCTGGTATCATGTAGATCTTTTTTCACTAATGTCATTTTTATTCGTTTAACATTAATGTACTGTAGAAAATATTGCTATAAAAGTAACTCGATTTGATTTTATAGAATAGAAGTTAGACATCTGCTTCTCTAGGGTCATTTTACAGTGATACAGATAGAACAACACATTTTATTTCATATTACTCAATGAAGATAGATTATCCTGCAGTAACTAGGTCAAAATAAGATGGGAAAATCATTATGTATTTTCTTTTAAACTACGTTGAAAAAATGAACAAAATAATTGGACTGAGTAATGTGAGTAATTTGTGCTGTTTCCTTTGTTATATATTTGTTATGTATTAACACATATCAAGTCATGTTAGATACCACAGCATTTTTAGTGTACAGTCTGCTTCTGCTTACGCAGAGTTTTGATCCAAAATATCAAATCACGTATAGGTAAACCACTTTCAAAAATAAAAATAGAAACAAAATTATATGGTTTAAAGCATTATGTAACCAGGTATTAGTGACATTTGCATTTTCTTTCTGTTTTGTGTTGGTTTGGTTTTATTGAAAATATCTTCATCAGAATTGTTTAAGCTAAACCAGGGGTCTCAAACTCGGCAGAGATGATGCTTTCATTTATATAATTTTTTTCTATACAACTTTTTGATCCTTTTAATAACATTTTTGGTATGTTCATTTTTTCTTACAGCATTTATCTTATGGTTTATGGTACAGCTTTATAGTTTGTTTTTTACAGATGCAGCAATAACTTCATTTTTTGTGTAATTAAGGTTGTATATAAAACAACATTTTTAGTGGCAAATATTTTTCCATAATTTTTTTATACTTTATTTAGATTTTTTCATTTTTACTATTCTTTTTCTTTTTTTGTCCCCATTTGGCCCCATGCAGTAATATTGTCTTAGAATGATCCCCATATAAAAGTTATTCTGACCTCCATCTTGTAATAATGCCCCCTTTCCTTGTTCCCATCTTGTAGTAATGTTCCCATCCCGGTCCCCAGCTTTTATTAATGTCCCAATCCTGATCCCATTATTGTAGTAATTTCCCTATCTTGGACCCTATCCTGCAGTAATGTCACCCATCCTGGTCCCTATCTTATAGTAATTCCCTCATTCTGGTCATCATCTTGTAATAAAGTCCCCAACCTTGTTTACATCATGTAGCAATGTCCCCCATCCTGGTTCCCATCTTGTAGTAAGGTCCCCATCTTGTAGTAAATCCTGGTTTCCATTTTGTAATACTGTCCTCATCTTGTTCCCCATTTTGTAGTAATGTCGCCATCCTCGTCCCTATCCTGTAGTAATATCCCCATCCTTGGCCCTATCTTGTAGTAATGTCACCTATCCTGACCCCCATTTTGTAGCAATGTTCCCATCCTTATCCCTATCCTGTAGCAATGTTCCCATCCTTTTTCCTATCTTGTAGTAATGTTCCCATCCTGGTCTCCATCTTGTAGTAATGTCCCCATTCTGGTCCCCATCTTGCAGCAATCGCCTTCCACTCTGTTCCTGGCAGCAGCACTTATACCACTCAGCATGGTTGAAGGAAATAGCATTATCAGTAATGGGCCTGCTGACAGCTAATCAAAAAGGGTGGTCAGTAGACCAAGCAGTAAATGGGTTGGATCATCAATGGGTCATTCCACTTTGTTATTATATTCTTGATACTACTATAGTGTGCTTACTATTTGAATTGTCTCATCCAGCTTTGACAACACTCCTCTTATCCTATAGATTCTATTTTACAGGGTATGACATGGATTAATACTTCCTAGACGATGATCTTATTAGCAGTCCCTGTGTACACATATTTGGGTGCAGATGGCCTCCTCACTCCTTATCAACATGTGTTCAGTCACTTTCCTCACAGCCAAGCCTTTACATAGTCATCTTCGTTATAGCAGCTAATTAAAAAATCTTTCTGCCCTGCTTTTCAGGGAAGGTGCAAAGAATGTGTAGTAATCAGGCAGTATAAACTTAGAAAACTTCTGCATATTGTCAGAAGGGATAGAACACTTGTAAGGAGAGGGGAAGTTTACTCCCCAAACTGATGTGTAGTGTTTTTATACTTGTTTTATTGCATATTTGTAATTTTTTTCTGTTCTACCCGCTATTTTATGTTTTCGCCATGCCTTTTTAGGGGAGAAGGCAGGTACCCAGATACCTTTGATGTATGAGGCCCAGAGATATCAAATCTCTGTCTTGCTCAGAAGCACAGATTAGCAGCACTCACGGTGACAAAATGATGGAATGATATAAATGACTTAATGACAGTTCTAAAAAGCTAGTCAGGATATTTGATCTGACAATGATTCATGGAATAACTCTTTTAAATGATTTTTTCCTATAATGAAAGCATAGCAATCTACCAGTACTTCAATGCAATCTGTCACCACATTTGAGCGACCTGACTGGTAACATGGACATACAGGTTATAGACTGGTGAAAATAGTCATACTTTTATGTCTCATATCAGATGCCTTGTTGTGCAAAAATCATCTTTTATTGCTTTATGTAAATTAGTTCTTCCAGGCTAAGGGGAGTACACTGCTCAGAAGATAGCGCTGCCTTATCACTTGTCACGCACAGTGTGGGAAGGCTAAGTACAACATGAAGGAAGGGATGAGAGGAAGGAAGCTCAGACACTAGGGAAAGGTTGAGTGGAGATCCCTAGGCAGATCTGATAACACCCTACCTGCCCTACCATCCTTAAATTGGTTCCTCACCAATCGCCGACAAGGAAACCTAAGCCTTGTATCTCCCTAGAGTAAGGCCCTGGATAGAGAGGGAGTGGGATGAGCACTGGTCAATCCCCACTCTTAACTAAAGACAAAAAGGCAGACAGACAAGGGGAATGAACTTAGCTTGAGCAGACTCAGAGACGTAACAGCAAGAGTCCTCAAACAGCTCCAAAGAGGAAGTTAGCCGACTGTTATAGCTCCAAACCTTCATGAGTGAAAAATGTGACTATCACCTGTGACACTCTGCAAAAGACTCGGGATTTATAAACACCGAGGTCCAGGTGTGTCAACTAGAGCTAGAGGGAGGCTGATGCTGGGTCCAAGAGACAGAAGAATTAAGGAGGCTTCTGTAATGCCAAATGCAGAGACCTTCTTCAGCCAGATGCAGAGCGACAGTCTGTTGCATCTGACACACCAGTGACATCACTTCATTACTCTAAATTTCAATTTGCCTCACTTTTTGTTCTGTGCATTCACAGAAGAGTCACTGTAACTTCCTCTCCCAGTTTTCTCTAATGCATATAAAAGGTAAACTCCCGACTCCCTTCCTTCCACCCTGCATAGTAAGTGTTATTTGCACCTTTTCTGCACACTGCAGAACACTGGAAGTGGAAGTTACAGTGATTTTCTGGTGCCTGCTTAGAACAAAAGTAAAGCCTATTTCCATAGTAGGGTGGAACAGTGAAGAGGCACGACAGCAGTCAGAATGCGCAGGCACGGGATTTCCGGTGGCACACCTGACTTCACAGGGACATTGTGATGAGAGGGGATGAGAAGTATAGAGTAATGAAGTGAGTAGGCAGTGTTAACTTCATTGCATCGTAAACCCCATAGCCTGAAAGAAATAATTAACATAAAGCGATAAAAGATGATTTTTACACAATAAGGCATCATCCAAGAGGCATACAGGTATGACAAGTTTCAGCTGACTATGACCTGTATGTCCATATTAATAGATCAGATCGCTCAAGTGTGGTGACAGTTTCCCTTTAACTGAGTGTCACTGAATATAAAAATATATAATGTAGGATAGAGCTGACCTTTTTATAGTATTTGAATGCCAGCGCTACTGAATGAATTAAATGAAAAAGGTTCTAATTCAAACATATTATTTGCCATAGTCAATGACTATAGCAATGTAACAAGAAGCTTATAAAAATGAAACATTATAAAATAGATGCTGCACAAATGAGTATGTTTTTTCTTATTGTAGTGTATATAACAGATATTTATGGTGCTGTCATGAGCAGGCCAACATAACATGTTTCATAAGCTACTTTAAATGCTTCCAAGTAATGTATGCCTTTTTATGACCTGAGATTGAACAGCACTGATGCTATTAACATAGTCATTAACATCTATTGTGATCCATCATCTCATAAAATTAAGTGTTCAACCTAATCATTTGATGGAAAATAAATTGAAAGTTTTTTATAGCGTAATAATTATCTATATAATAAATAATTTAATAATTACCAGAATTATCTTATGATTCATTACGATTAAATCAAAAGGACAAATAAAATCCTATGTCTATCTTTATCACAATCCATCAAAAAGGTCAGTGAATATTTAACTGTTTCCTTACTACAAGTCTGAGATATAATCAGCAATCATCCCATCAAGTCTCATGTCATGTGACATGAAAGACTTGCCACATTTAGCAAGCTTCCAGTGAAGAAAAAAACACAGTGGCCTCTTACTGAAATTTAATATTTGCTTCCTAACCACCACTACTAGTTCTTTTTGACCTTGTTTTACAATATTTATAGAAATTATTATATTTTAATAATCATACATGATAAAACAATTATTTATTCATTTGACTTATTTAAGTGCATTATATTGCACACTTTGTCCATCATAAATTTTACTAAATACTATTGAATTAAACATTGCAGTGCCAATGTATGTACTACAATCTTTTCGTGGTTTCAAATTGCTATGATGATTAGGTATAATCCTCATAAAAAGGTAGAGATCAGGCCCAAATGTCAGAATAAAAGTGAGAAAAAAATAAATAAAATCAGAAACAGAGGCAAGAATAGAAGAAATAATAACTAGGGAAAAAAAACAATGAACTAACCAAAGTCAGAAACATCAAAATCGTAAATGAGGGCAGACAGACAAATACTCAGGCTGCTACATTTGGACACTCGAAAATGTAATATGCCTTGTGTTGAGCATTCCGACACTGCAAATATCGGGTATCGGCTGATATTCGCTGTATCGGAATTCCGATACCGAGTACCGATATTTTTTCAATATCGGATATCAGAATCGGAAGTTTCCATAATGCAATGAGCCACTGTTGCGGCTCTGATTGGCTGCCGAAATGACGTCATCATGATGCGCAGTCTGTGCGCATCATGATGCGCCATCAGTTCGGGCCTTCCGGGGGATCTGTGCCGACTGCCCGAGGGTCTGTACCGGCCTGCCCAGGGGTCTGTACCGGCCTGCCGGGGGTCTGTGCCGGCCTGCCAGGGGTCTGTGCCGACTGCCCGGGGGTCTGTGCGGACTGCCGGGGGTCTGTACCGACCTGCCGGGGGGCTGTGCCGGCCTGCCGGTAGTCTGTGCCGACTGTCCGGGGGTCTGTGCAGGCTGCAGGGGTCTGTGCAGGCATCGTCCAATGGGAATACAAGTCCCATCAGGCGATGCCTGCTACCATGACGGTGATTGACACATTAGCCAATGATGGGACAGTAGTAGTCCCATCATCCGGCTAATGTGTTGAATGTAAAAAAAAAAAAAATACATACTACATACATACTACATGCTACATACATACTACATACATGCTACATACATGCAACATACATACTACATACATGCTACATGCTACATACATACCACATATATACCACATGCATGCAACATGCATACTACATATATACCACATATATACTACATGCATGCAACATACATATATACTACATATATACTACATGCAACATGCATACTACATATATACCACATGCATGCAACATGCATACTACATATATACCACATATAAACTACATGAATGCAACATACATACATATATACCACATGCATGCAACATGCATGCTACATATATACCACATATATACTACATGCATACTACATATATACCACATGCATGCAACATACATATATACAACATACACTCACTGGCCACTTTATTAGGTACACCTGTCCAACTGTGTGTTAAGACTTAATTTCTAATCAGCCAATCACATGGCGGCAACTCAGTGCATTTAGGCATGTAGACATGGTCAAGACAATCTCCTGCAGTTCAAACCGAGCATCAGTATGGGGAAGAAAGGTGATTTGAGTGCCTTTGAACGTGGCATGATTGTTGGTGCCAGAAGGGCTGGTCTGAGTATTTCAGAAACTGCTGATCTACTGGGATTTTCACGCACAACCATCTCTAGGGTTTACAGAGAATGGTCCGAAAAAGAAAAAAAATCCAGTGAGCGGCAGTTCTGTGGCCGGAAATGCCTTGTTGATGCCAGAGGTCAGAGGAGAATGGGCATACTGGTTCGAGCTGATAGAAAGGCAACAGTGACTCAAATTGCCACCCGTTACAACCAAGGTAGGCAGAAGAGCATCTCTGAACGCACAGTGCGTCGAACTTTGAGGCAGATGGGCTACAGCAGCAGAAGACCACACTGGGTACCACTCCTCTCAGCTAAGAACAGGCATCTGATGGCTACTTTCAGCAGGATAATGCGCCATGTCATAAAGCTCGAATCATCTCAGATTGGTTTCTTAAACATGACAATGAGTTCACTGTACTCAAATGGCCTCCTCAGTCACCAGATCTCAATCCAATAGAGCATCTTTGGGATGTGGTGGAACGGGAGATTCGCATCAGGGATGTGCAGCCGACAAATCTGCGCCAACTGTGTGATGCCATCATGTCAATATGGTCCAAAATCTCTGAGGAATGCTTCCAGCACCTTGTTGAATCTCTGCCACGAAGAATTGAGGCAGTTCTGAAGGCAAAAGGGGGTCCAACCCGTTACTAGCATGGTGTACCTAATAAAGTGGCCAGTGAGTGTATATACTACATGCAACATGCATACTACATATATACTACATGCATGCAACATACATACATACTACATACATACTACATCTATACTACATGCATACTACATATATACCACATGCATGCAACATGCATATATACAACATATATACTACATGCATGCAACATGCATACTACATATATACCACATATATACTACATGCATGCAACATACATATATACTACATATATACTACATGCAACATACATACTACATATATACTACATATATACTACATGCATGCAACATACATACTACATATATACTACATGCAACATACATACTACATATATACAACATATATACTACATGCATGCAACATGCACACTACATATATACCACATATATACTACATGCATGCAACATACATATATACTACATATATACTACATGCAACATACATACTACATACATACTACATATATACCACATGCATGCAACATGCATACTACATATATACTACATGCATGCAACATACATATATACTACATATATACCACATGCATGCAACATGCATACTACATATATACTACATATACTACATGCATGCAACATACATATATACTACATACAATACATACATATAGACATACAGTACATATAACATAGAGTACATACTCACCATCACTTGTCACTTTGTTCCCCAAAGCCATTGTCATCTGTGGAATAAATATTAAAATAACAAGCCATCAATATACTTACCCCTGACCTGCAGAAGTCCACGAGTGTCCCACAGCGATCTTGCGTGGAGAACAGCAGCATCAGCTGATGCTACCGTTCTCTACGGGCTCCAGGAATCCAATGATGTGAGGTAGGTATCCTTCCGCACTGTATTCCTCCACCACTGTAAAAAAAAGTCCCCAGTCTCACTTTATGTCAAAAGCTGCGTGGGAAATTTCTCACACAGCAATGTAATATATATGTTGTATATATGTATGTTGCATGCATGTGGTATATATGTAGTATGCATGTAGTATATATGTGGTATATATGTAGTATGCATGTATGTTGCATGCATGTAGTATATATGTAGTATGCATGTTGCATGCATGTAGTATATATGTAGTATGTATGTTGCATGTAGTATATATGTATGTTGCATGCATGTAGTATATATGTAGTATATGTGTAGTATGTATGTTGCATGTAGTATATATGTTGTATATATGTATGTTGCATGCATGTAGTATATATGTTGTATATATGTATGTTGCATGCATGTGGTATATATGTAATATGCATGTAGTATATATGTGGTATGTATGTTGCATGCATGTAGTATATATGTAGTATGCATGTTGCATGTAGTATATATGTAGTATATATGTATGTTGCATGCATGTAGTATATATGTTGTATATATGTAGTATGCATGTTGCATGCATGTGGTATATATGTAGTATGTATGTTGCATGCATGTAGTATATATGTAGTATGCATGTTGCATGTAGTATATATGTAGTATATAAGTATGTTGCATGCATGTAGTATATATGTGGTATATATGTAGTATGCATGTTGCATGCATGTGGTATATATGTAGTATGTATGTATGTTGCATGCATGTAGTATATATGTTGTATTTATGTATGTTGCATGCATGTAGTATATATGTAGTATGTAGTATGTATGTTGCATGTATGTAGTATGTATGTAGCATGTAGTATGTATGCAGTATGTATTTTTTTTTTTTTACATTCAACACATTAGCCGGATGATGGGACTACTACTGTCCCATCATTGGCTAATGTGTCAATCACCGTCATGGTAGCAGGCATCGCCCGATGGGACTTGTAGTCCCATCGGACGATGCCTGCACAGACCCCCGCAGCCTGCACAGACCCCCGGACAGTCAGTACAGCCCCCTGGCAGGCCGGCACAGCCCCCCAGCAGGCCAGTACAGACGCCCGGCAGTCCGCAGAGACCCCCGGGCAGTCGGCACAGACCCCCGGCAGGCCGGCACAGACCCCCGGAAGGTCCGTACAACCCCCCGAGAGGCTGTACAAGGACAGAAAAGGGTTTTTCTTATTCCGATACCGGAAGTCCCATAGACTTGAATGGGACTTCCGGTATCGGAATCGGCGATACCCGATACTTTCTTCGTATCGGGCCGATACCATCCGATCCGATATTTTAGGGTATCGGATGGTATCGCTCAACACTAATATATGCCCTATCCCATCCTGCAATCCACTTACATGTAAGTCCACCTACTTTGCTCTTACATGTATTGACAATAAGATGAGACACTTTTCTCATAACAGCTGGTAATTTTCAGACAATTTTCACTTTATTTAAACCTTTCATGCAGTAATATTAGAAAAACACAGTATTGTTACAAAGTAATTCAATACTATTTTGCTAACCAATTATCTAGTCTATTTAATATAGTAGGTTAACACATAACAGACTCTATAAAATATATCCCTACATCTATGACTGCAAGAGAAGAAGCAATTAAGGAACTTACTGTGTTGTTGTTACACATACATATCATTTAATAAATTATCGTAGGGGGTGATAATTGAAATTAAACAAGATTAAGATTAAATAAACATCTGGTTCAAGTACCATCCAGTCATTCCTTCAGGAATTTAGATTTGGTTACAGGTTTTGTCTATGCAAATTGTCTTTTCAGAGGGGAAGAGGACTTGAACTTCAGTGCCACCTACTGGAAGTAGCGATCCTACAAGTCAATATCGACCCTTTTAACAAGCCTTGCAATATGACAGGATAAAAGCCTAAGTGATATCGGCTAATGTGGGTCTTGAGTTCAAGTCCTCTTCATTTCCTCTGAAGAAATAATTTGCATATTTATTTTCCCAGAGGATAATACTGTGAATGCCAGACCTGGTTACTGGTCACTGTCTAGAAAGAGAAACCTTACCCCTTACATTCTAGGTTTTGTATAGTGATGAGCAAACCCGTGGATGTTCGGGTTCTCTGGGTTGTTCGGTTGGCCCTTTTAAAAGTCCATTTCGGGACCCGAACCTGACACTGGACACCGAACATTATCTAAGAAAATGGGGACACAAGCTTCAGTAATGTAAAATGGCTGTAAAATGTTTGGAGCAAGGGCTAGGGGATAGGGAAATTACTTTAAGGGGTTCTGTCACCAAAGCTATTGTGGTAAAATAAGAAGTACATGAATAACAAACATTTTAAATGTGCGCTAACAGAGACTTGCTGCTGCCAACCCAGTTAACAATTTCACCCAGAGAGCATGTGTCTCAGTACCTATGCAGAAGTACCTTACAAATTTCACCCACAGAACATGAAGCACAGTAACCCCGCAACTCCAAAGTGTCAGCTCCAGTAACGAATGTTACAGATGCTGCCAATGAAAAGCTGGTAGTATGACAATGAATCGAACTGGCAGTCCAGGTAAAAAATTCACCCACAAAGCATGTTTCCACATTTCCCCCACATAAGCTGCTAACAAATTTCACCTACAGAGCATGCTTCCACATTTCCCCCACAGAAACTCACCCACAGAGCATGTTTTCACATTTCCCTCTCAGAAGCTGATAAAAAAATTTCATCCACACAGCATGTTTCCCCATTTCCCCACAGAAGTTGATAACAAATTTCACACAGGCAGTGTTGCAGAGTACACACAGCGGATTTTACCACAGTAATCCCACATGACGACATCCGGGTTACCAGAGCTGAGAAAATTCTTGTCATGCACAGTGCATGATCAGGAAGTCTCTCAGGTGAGCGTGCAGAAAGTGCAGCACTGACAGATTATATGGCATGCAGATGCTGCTTCATCTGCATGCCATGTAAGCGATCAGTCTGCACAAAAGGATTGTCCCACTATGGGACAAAGTGTAAACGTAAGAATAAAAAAAAAAAAAAATTAAATAATTGTAAAAATATTTTTTAAAAATATAAAATAATTATAAAAAAATCAATATTTATTATATCAATAAATATATATTTGAATAAAAAAATCTAAACAATAAAAGTGCACATATTTGGTATTGACGCGTCCGCAATGACCCGACCGATAAAACTGTCCCACTGGTTAAACCCTTTAGTGAACCCCATAAAAAACAAGGCAAAAAACAATGCTTTATCATCATACCGCCGAACAAAAAGTGGAATAACACGCAATCAAAAAGACGGATATAAATAACCGTAGTACCACTGAAAACATCATCTTGTCCCACAAAAAATGAGTCACCATACTGCTCCATCACCAGAAAAATAAAAAAGTTATAGCTCTCAGAATAAAATGATGCAAAAATAATAATTTTTTTATAGAAAATAGTGTTTATTGTATAAAAGCGCCAAAACAGAAAAAGATATAAATGAGATATCGCTGTAATCGTACTAACCTGAAGAATAAAACCTCTTTATCAATTTTACCACACGTGGAACAGTGTAAACGCCCCCCCAAAAGAAGTTCATGAATTGCTGGTTTTTGCTCATTCTGCCTTCCAAAAATCGTAATAAAAGCGATCAAAAAAGTCACATGCCTGAAAATGGTACCAATAAAATTGTCAACTCGTTCCGTAAAAAACAAGACCTCACATGACTCTGTGGGCCAAAATAAGGAAAAAATATAGCTCTCAAAATGTGGTGATGCAAAAACTATTTTTTGCAATAAAAAGCGTCTTTTAGCGTGTGACAGCTGACAGATATAAAAACCCGCTATAAAGCCTCTTTCACACATACTGATATTTCTGGTACCTGAGATGTCAGTGTCCGTGTGTGTAATAATTGCGGCACATGTGTGGCATGTGTATGCCGCATCAGTAGCACATGGACGGGAAACAGGGAAGAAGCATTGCAGTACGTGCTGTTTCCCGGCACCGGGTGCTGAACACGACTGTTGTGAATTCTCTTTCTGGGCTCCCTCTGGTGGTTACTGAAGGTAGTGGAGCTGGTTAGATTGACAGAAGTATTGCGAGTTCTCTTTCTGGGCTCCCTCTGATGGTTACTGGAGGTAGTGGAGCTGGTCAGAATGACAGAGGCTTGCCACCTGATAATGATGACGATTGGAGATCTGGGGTTTCTGACTGGATTATTTAAGACAGCTGACTTCCTTCAATCCCTACTGGTGATTTTCTTTCTGTGCCTTCTGAGGTCTGATGTCTCCTGCTCTGTTCCTGCATGGTTCAGCTAAGTGGCTTATTTGCTAATCTTTTTGCATTTGATCTGGTTTTGTCTATCTCTGCTTTGTGCGGGTCAGCTTGCTCCTGCTGGGGCTGTGCTGGATCACGGCCCATATGTTACTGCTTGTGTCAGTTTGTTCTGTCCCCTATTATATTGGTCTCTTTTTGCTTTGCTTTCAGTATATACAAGAGTGCTGATATAGTGGGGGCGAAGTCGTGTGACTTCAGTGTTTTTTGTGCATCAGACATGTAGGATTTTTCGGGTTTTTTGCGTGAGTGCAGACAGTGTCTTTCCTTTCCTGTCCTGTCTAGTCAGTTTGAGCCCCATCATTTGCTCAGTCTATTTTTCTGCCTGCGTTTGTGTTTTCATCTTGTCTCACTGACAATATATGTTTGGGGGCTATCTATTCCTTTGGGGTCTGCTCCGGGGCAGTTTAAATTTCACCTTTCTCGCTTTAGGCTAGTTAGCTCTCCAGCTGTGCCGCGGCGTCTAGGGCATCATAGGTATGCTCCACGGCTACTGCTAGTTGTGTGGATAGGATCAGGGGTCTGCAATCCACTTAGTTACCAACCTCTCTGGTTTTCTGGTGGCTTAGCCTGGTCCTGCTATCCTCCTCGGTTACCCATTCATAACAGAATCACCAGCCTTACTGTAGACTCTAGGGTACTCTAAAGAAGGAAAGAATTTAAAAAAAAAAAAGGGTGTCAGAATTTTTTTTGTATGGGGCCGTAGGAGGATATTTTTTGTCTAAATGGAGACTAAGCAATTGTCTGTTCGTGTGGAGCAGCTTGCTGCTAACGTGCGGGGAATTTCTGCCTATCTCGCTCAATCATCTGCGGTTGAACCAAAAATCCCTACTCTTGATGTGTTTTCTGGGGATCGGTCTAAATTTTTGAATTTTAAGAATAATTGTAAACTATTTTTTGCTTTGAAACCTAACTCATTGGGGAGCTCTGTGCAGCAGGTTAAAATTGTCATCTCCCTGCTGCACGGTGATCCCCAGGATTGGGACTTTTCTTTGACACCCGGAGATCTTATTCTGGGTAATGTGGATGCATTTTTTCAAGCCCTGGGGTTGTTGTATGATGAACCTAATGCTATTGATCAAGCTGAGAAAACCTTATTGGCATTGAACCAGGGTCAGGATTCTACAGAGTTATATTGTCAAAAATTCTGAAAGTGGGCGGTCCTTACTAAATTGAATGACGATGCCCTAGCAGCTCTCTTTAGGAAGGGTTTGGTAGAAACCCTAAAAGATGTTATGGTGGGATTTCCTGTCCCCTCTGGTCATGACGACTCTATGTCATTGGCCATTCAAATTGATCGGCGTTTATGTGAATGTAAAACTACATGAGAGGCGTTGCCGCCTTTTGAACGAACTTCTGAACCCATGCAATGCGATAGGGTTTTGTCTAGGGCGCAACGTCAGGAGTTTAGAAGGCGTAATAAGTTGTGGTTTTCTGTGGGGACGCCTCTCATACTATTTCTGTCTGCCCTAAATGAGAAAAGCGTTTTGCTCACGCATTTGCAGTGGGCAGTGTACAGCCTAAGTTCCTTTTGGCGATTACCTTGATCTTATCCTTGTCTACATTTTCCGCTAAGGCTTTTGTTGATTCAGGAGCAGCTTTGAATCTGATGGATTTTGACTTTGCCAAATGTTGTGGTTTTCCCATGATACCCCTGCAGACTCCTATCCCTTTGAGGGATATTGATGCTACTCCTTTGGCGGAGAATAAACCCCAGTTTTGGACCCAGGTGGTAATGCGGGTCGCCCCGGACCACCAAGAGAATTGTAAATTGTTGGTGTTGCACAATTTGCATGATACTATTGTTCTTGGTTTTCCTTGGTTGCAAACTTATAATCCTGTTTTGGACTGGAAATCTGTGTCTGTGGTGAGTTTGGGTTGTCAATGTGTTCTTAGTGGCACTCCTGTTTTCTCCACCTCTCCCCAGTCTCATGATATTCCTGACTATTTGGCTGATTTTTCCGATGTATTTAGTGAGAGTAAGTCTGCATCTTTGCCTCCTCATAGGAGTTATGACTGTGCAATTGAGTTAATGCCCAGGTGTAAATTTCCCGAGGGTCGGCTTTTCAACTTATCGGTACCTGAACATGATGCTATGCGATCTTATATCAAGGAGTCATTGGAGAAGGCTCATATTAGACCATCCTCTTCACCTTTAGGTGCTGTTTTTTTTTTTCTCATGTGGAACATGTCCGGACTGTGTTCCGGATTTTGAGGGAAAATTCTCTGTATGTTAAGGGATTGAAGTGTCTCTTTGGTGTACAGAGGATTTCATTTTTGGGATTCATTTTGTCACCACCTGCTATTGAAATGGACCCGGCCAAGGTACAGGGCATTTTTTATTGGGTTCAGCCCACGTCTTTGAAGGCTTTCCAGAAGTTTTTGGGTTTTGCTAATTTCTACCGTAAATTTATAAGTAATTTTTCTGTTATTGTTAAACCACTCACTGATTTGACCAAAAAGGGCAATGATGTGGTGAATTGGTCTCCACAGGCTGTCTCGGCATTTCAGGAGCTTAAGCGGAGATTCACTTCTGCTCCGGTTCTACGGCAACCTGATGTCTCACTCCCATTTCAGGTGGAGGTAGATGCTTCTGAGATTGGTGCAGGAGCTGTTTTGTCCCAAAGAGATCCGGGGACTTTGAAGATGAATCCCTGTGCCTTCTTTTCTCGAAAATTTTCCCCAACTGAACGTAACTATGACGTGGGGAATCGGGAATTGTTGGCCATGAAATAGGCATTTGAAGAGTGGAAACATTGGTTGGACAGAGCTAGGCATCAAGTTGTGGTCCTCACTAACCACAAGAATTTGATTTATCTTGAATCAGCCAAACGCTTGAATCCTAGACAGGCTAGGTGGGCCTTGTTTTTCATGCGTTTTAATTTTGTGGTCTCTTTTCTTCCAGGCACTGAGAATGTTAAGGCGGATGCCCTTTCTAGGAGTTTCTTTGCGGATTCTCTTGATGTGACCGAGCCTACTACCATTCTAAATGAGGGTGTAGTTCTTTCCGCCATCTCACCCAATTTGAGACGTGCCCTGGAGGAATTTCAGGAGGACAAACATGAACGTTGCCCTATGGGAAAATTGTATGTCCCTGATCAGTGGAGGAAAAGAGTAATGTCTGAAATTCATTGCTCCGCGTTGACTGGTCATCCAGGTATAGAGTTGAGCAAAACAGGTCGGTCAAATTGATAAGTCGCTTACTTTCGCTAAAGTCGGGTTTTGCCGATCGAAACCCGACCATAGCGTGAGGTCAGCCATGAGGTCGCCGACCCACACGTCAAAGTCGCGTTTCCCATGATGCTTCCAGCTCCTTTTCTGTGTGTGTGTGACTCTGTAAAAAAATAGACGGACATTTAAAATTTTCCATACAAACACCTAATAGAGCTTTACGCTCCTCACACACTACTGTGTACCGGCTGGTATCACAGACAAATACATGCTATCTGGGTGTGACTCCGTAAAAAAATAGATGGAGATTTTCATTTTTCCATACATACACCGTATAGAGCTGTCTGCTTCTGATACAATACCGTATATCTGCTGGTTGGATTACGGGAGAGCGTCTGTGAATAAGGAAATATATACAGAGATTTAAATTTTTACCTACACCTTATACAGCTGTACGCTCCTCATACAGTACCATATATCTGCTGGTATTTTTGTTACATTTTCACAAACATGAGGAAGTGTGGTGGAAGAGGCAGCGACCGTGGGCAGGGGGGCAGCTGGTACTGATAGTGGTGGTGCATCTGCTGGTTATGCCAAAAGCACAATAGCAGCTAAGGCAGGAGGTGTGGAGCCTACGTCATCATCTGGCACAAGAAGGCCTGTAAGGTTACCTTTTCTGGGAGTAGGAAAACCGCTTTTAAAGCCAGAGCATCAGTAACAGGTTTTGGCATACATTGCCGAAACAGCCACCAGTTCTATTGCCTCCTCCTCTGAACTTTCAAAACCTACAAGCACTGAGTCGTCAGTGCAGGATTCTGGTCAGGAAAAACACGTTTCCTTTTGTCCTTCACCCTCACCAAAAGTGAAGGATGCGGCAGCCCACACCAGATTACTCCATGGAGCTCTTTTCACATACCATGCCTGGGATATCCAGTCAAATCCTGAATTCCCCAGTCCAAGATGAATCTGACATGGAGTCCACTGATGCACAGCCATTGCTAGATGATTCTGCTGGTACATTTACCCACAGCACTACATTGCCTTTGTAGTCTACTGAGCCAGAATCTGACCCTGATGAAACTCAGATTCCCCTTCCCACATACTATACCACCTTACACAGTGACACATAGGAAGGTGCAGATGAAATTGAAGAGGAGGTGATGGATGACCCAGTTGTTGACCCGGATTGGCATCCATTGGAGGAAGAGGGTGCCGCTGGCAATAGCTCAGATGAGGAGAAGGATCCGCAGCAGTCATCATCATCGCAGCAGCGGTTATCTGGCAGGCCAGTAGCTGTCCAAAAACGAGGAACAAAAACCAAAAGAGGTGCAGTATAGCTTGACCACACGGTAAAATTAGCACAGCGTGCAAGCCCTAAAAATTTATACCATAGTAGGAAGAGTGCAGTGTGGCACTTCTTTGTCCAAAATCCTACTGATGAGGCAAAGGTTATTTGTAAGAAGTGCGGAAGGACCTTTAGCCGAGGGAAAAATCTCAGAAATTTGAATACCAGTTGCATGCTTAGACATTTAACCACCATGCACTTGCAAGCGTGGATGGACTACAAAACCTCAGGTACCACATTTGCACCTGCCTTAACTGAAGGTAGCCAGCAATGCTCCATCGCTTCCCCCACTGTAACACCACCGCCACCGGTAAGCACACCACCAGCAATAAATGTTGAGGTGTCGTCGCAAAGCCAAAGCAGTCAGGGAATCATAATGGTTTTGCAACGAAACACTGAATCTAGGCCATCACCATCAACAACATCACCATCACCAATCCCCTCTCAGTCGGTCCTGTCCACCACTAGTTCCCCCATATGCAGCTCTCAAATCCAGCTCTCCCTAGCAGACACTCTGAGTAGGACAAGAAAATACTCATCCTCTCATCCGCGTACTCTGGCTTTGAACGCCTACATTGCCAAACTGATCTCATTAGAGATGATGCCCTTCCGTTTGGTTGAAAGTGGAGCTTTCCAAGTTCTCATGGCCTACGCCGTCCCACGCTATGACCTACCCAGTCGGCACTTCTTTTTTCGAAAAGCCATCCCTGCCCTCCACCTGCATGTGAAAGTCCGCATTGTCCATGCACTCAAACAATCAGTGAGTGGAAAGGTGCACCTCACCACAAATGCATGGTCCAGTAGGCATGGCCAGGGCCGTTACGTGTCCATCACTAAGCACACTGGGTTAATGTGGTGGATGCAGGCTCCACAGGGGGCAGTGGCGGTGGAACAATGCTGCCTAGTCCACGGTATAGGAAACAGTTGGCTGTAGGCATCCGACCCTCCTCCTCCTCCAGAAGCGAAAGCTTGTTGACAGAGCGCAGTCGCACGAGCACTCCATCTGCAGCCAGTGTTGCACATGAGGTGTCCCACTATCGAACAGCTAGTGGTAAGTGGCAGCAGGCTGTTTTAAAGATGATGTATTTGGGCAACAACAGACACACCGCGGAGGTACTGGCCGACTACTTGCAGCGACAAACTGAGTCATAGCTGGGCAGTCTACATCTTCAGCCAGGCAAGGTAGTCAGTGATAATGGCCAGAATTTTGTGGTAGCCATAGCCCTTGCAAAACTCACACACATATCTTGCTTGGCTCACACTTTGAACCTGGTAGTGCAGTGCTTCCTAAATAATTATCTGGAGTTAACAGCCCTGCTCCAAAAGTTGCGAAGACTGTGCTCGCACATCCGTCGCTCGCCCGTACACTCCAGTCGTATGCAGAAGCTGCAGCGATTGCTCCACCTCCCCAGGCACCGCCTAATCATAGATGTTGCAACAAGGTGGAACTCCACCCTGCACATGTTTGAGAGGCTGTGCGAACAGAGGCAGGCTGTAATGCATTTGTGGGAGGATACACGGGCAGGCAGTTTGAGGGCAGACATGGAGTTGTCGGGTGTGCAGTGGTCAAAGCTGAAAGACCTCTGTAAAGTCCTTCAGTGTTTTGAGGAATGCACACTGTTGGTAAGCGTAGACGCCATCATAAGCATGAGCATCCCACTTATGCATCTGCTCATGCAAAGTTTGACGCACATTAAGGATCAGGCGTCTGCAGTGGAGGAGGAACAGGAGGAGGAGGAGGGAAGCCTTGATGACAATCAGCCATTGTCTGGTCAGGGAACTGTCCTGGATGAGGTGGAGGAAGAAGAGGAAGAGGAGGAGGAGGATGAGGGGGATGATTATTTTGGGGAGGAGGATACTTCTCTGGGGGCAAGAGAAAATGTTGGCGTGGCAAGGTTAGGTACTGGGTTTGTGCGTGACTGTAGGGATGTGGATTTGTCAGAAAGTGCTCCTCCACCCACCACTTCCAGTGCATAATAGACACCTGGAACATTGGCCCACATGTGTGATTATGCCTTGTGGATCCTAAAAAGGGACCCCCGCATTGCCAAAGTGATGAAGGATGACAACTACTGGCTGGCCAGCATCCTCGATCCACGCTATAAAGGCAAATTACACAACATCATGCCACAGGAGAACCTAAAGATAATATTGGCTAACAAACAAGCAACTCTGGTAAACTGTTTGTTTGAGGCATTCCCAGCACACAGCAGCGGTGCTGGTTCTCCCACGAGCCAAAGTGGGCAAAATGGAAGAGGTGTTCGTGGTGCACACAACCGAAGTGGCATTGGAGACAGGGGTTTCATGACCATATTGTGGACTGATTTCTCAAGTACCGCTCACACGACTGGTAATACTGCATCAATTGAAAGTGACAGGAGACAGCAGTTGTCAACTATGGTTACAAACTACTTCTCCTCCCATATTGATGTTCTCCCTAACAGGTCATTCCCCTTTGACTATTGGGCCTGTAAACTGGACACCTGGTCTGAATTGACACAATATGTCTTACAGGAGCTCGCTTGCCCTGCTCCTAGTGTGCTATCTGAAAGAGTCTTCAGTGCTGCTGGATCAATCCTGACAGAAAAAAGGACCCGTCTGTCGACCCAAAATGTTGATGATCTAACCTTCATTAAATGAACCATGCATGGGTTTCAAAGGATTGTGTACCAACTTCCCCTGATGACACATAGGTTGCCAGATTTAGCTCACTTTTGTCCTCCTCTTCCTCGGACTTGTCAAATTCCTCCATTTGCAGCTGCTGAATGTACAGCCTACACATAAAAATATGCCATTTTTTAAACCTCCCTAACCGGGCAGCCCCCCCCAAGGGCTGGTGTCACCACCTGGTGCACCTGGGCAAGTGCCGTTGCTCTGAACAGGTGGGTGGGTGCACTCTTGGCCAAAGGCACTGGCGAAGGGCCCCTCATAGTACAATACAGTGTCTCTGACGGTGAGGGGGCCCACTCGCTGTCAGACACACCAGTGTACTGTGAGGGCCCCTGTGCCAGTACCGTCACCCATCAGTGGGCCCCCCCTGCTTGCTCATGGCCACAGCACTTGCAAGTTGCAATACTTACCTCTCCCTGCTCCATCACTGTGTAGTCTGGGCAGTTAAATCCTTCACAGGGACGGCCACTACAAATTTGGTGAGCTGATGATGATGACGATGATGGTTAAGATGTAGCTATGGCCTGTCCTGCTGGCCTCTACCTTCAGATGATCAATGGCTACCATTTGTAATGGATATCAACTCACAATTGCATGCTGTGGTGCTTTATGATCAGCTTTCACAGTTTTCCCAGTCACAGAAGTGTGACACTCATGCCACCATTTTTCAATGTCTCCTCTCATGCCAATCCAATAGAATCGCCTATGGCCTGTGGCTTCTATCTTTGCACTCCAAAGTGAACAGACACATCATGATAGGCAATGAGGACCATGTCTACATCTCTCCCTGTGATCACAATTTGATGGAGATGAGTAACGGTGATGGGATCCACGCTACTGCGATACAACAATCCTTTCTTCACAAATAACAGTTTTCGCTGTCTCCACATACAAAGTAATGGAGAGTCAGAATTGCCTCTGCAAAATCTACCGGGAGGTTTTCCCGTGATTAGTAATTCCCAAATTTCTGCTAACACTCGACTTTCCATCTGTACTTGTATCCATCTAGTTTCCAGTAGCAGAGAGTCTGGACTGGCTTACTGAGACTGAAATATATACGAAGATTTAAAAGTACCCCAACAATGTATACTGGTGTACGCTTCGAATACATTTCCCTTTTTCTACTTTTTATATTCTGGTGAAATCCATACTGAGCCTGTGAGTTTTTGTGTCTGACTCCGGAAATATAGATGGAAATTTACAATTACCCCTAGACTGGATATACCTGGTATCTGCTGATACAGTACCTTTGTTCTAAATATTCTATTACGGTATAATCCATACTGAGTGAGCGTGTGTGGTTTCCTCCTTCTATATATACGGAGATAAAAATTTTATCCTATACTATATATAGCTTCTATCTTGTTATACAGTACCTTTGTTCGACATTTAGTATTACTGTCAAATCCATGCTGAGTGAGTGTCTGAGGGTGACTGCGGGAATATCTATATGGAGATTTAAATTGTACCCTATAATATATATAATTGCTATCTTGTTATCCAGTTCCTTTTTTTCAATATTTTGTATTATGGTCAAATCCAGACTGAGTGAGCATCTGAGGGTGACTCCGGAAATATATACTGAGATTTCAAATTTGCCCAACACTGTATACAGCTCTACCCTTCTGATACAGTACCGTTTTTTGCTATTTTGATTCTGGTGTAATCCATAATGAGCCTGTGAACATCTGTATGTTACTCCGGAAATATATTTGGAGTTTAAAGATTACACCAACACTGTATACATCTGTACACTTGTGATACATTACCCATTTACTGCTTTTTATATTCTTGTCTAATCCATACTGGGCCTGTGAGCGTTTGTGTCTGCCTCCTGAAATATATACGGAGATTCGGAATGTTTAAACTATACTATATATACCTTGTATCTGGTGATACTGTACCCTTTTTCAACTATTTATTTTATTGTGTTATCCATACTGAGCCTGTGAGCATCTGTGTATGACTCATGAAATATATAGAGATTTACAATTATCCCTAGACTGTATAGAGCTGTACGCTTCTGATACAGTACCATATATCTGCTGGTATTTTGGGTACATTTGCACAAAAATTAGTAAGTATGGTGGAAGAGGCCACGGACGTGGGTGTGGGGGGGCCAGCTTGTACTGATGGTGGTGGTACATCTGCCGGTAGTGCCAAAAGCACAATAGCAGCTAAGGCAGGAGGTGTTGAGCCTGCATCATGGTCTGGCTCTGGAAGGCCTGTAAGGCTCCCTTTTCTGGGAGTAGTTAAACTGCTTTTAAAGCCGGAGCATCAGGAACTGGTTTTGCCTTACATTGCTGAAACAGCCTCCAGCTCTATCGCCTCCTCTTCTGAAGTTTCAAAAAATGCAAGCACTGATTCGTCAGTGCAGGCTTATGTTCAGGAGCAAACCCTTTCCTTGGGTCCTTCACCCACACCCAAAGTAAAGGATGCGGCAGCCCACACTTCAGATTACTCCATGGAGCTCTTTTCACATACCATGCCTGGGTTCATTCTAAATGGGGCACACTATATATGGAGCATTATTTGGGCCCATAAGACACTGGAGCATCTTCCATGAGGCCCGTCATATACTGGAGCATTCCAAATGGGGGACATCAGACACTGGAACAGCATTTATGGGGCCCATTATACACTTGTGCATTAGAAATTAGGCTCATTATATATGGAGCATTATTTGGGCCCATAAGACACTGGCTCATCATCCATGGGGCCCATCATATACTGGAGCATTCTAAATGGGGCAGATCAGATACTGGAGCAGCATCTATGGGGCCCATTGTACACTGGAGCATTAGAAATGGGGCTCATTATATATGGAGCATTATTTGGGCCCATAAGACACTGGCTCATCATCCATGAGGCCAATAATATACTGGAGCATTCCAAATGGGGGACATCAGACACTGGAGAAGCATTTAAGGGGCCCATTATACACTGGAGCATTAGAAATGGGGCTCATTATATATGGAGCAGTATTTGGGCCTATAACACACTGGAGCATCATCCATGAGGCCCATCATATACTGGAACATTCTAAATGGGGCAGATTAGACACTGGAGCAGCATCCATGGGGCCCATTATACACTGGAGCATTAGAAATGGGGCGCATTATATATGGAGCATTATTTGGGCCCATAACACACTGGAGCATCATCCATGGGGACCATCATATACTGTAGCATTATGTGGAGCTCATCATATACTGAATGGAACATTATATGGGACCAATTATTCTGTATGGAGAAATATATGGGGCTCATTATTCTGTATGGTGCACCATGTGGTGGCCATAATACTGTATTGAGTAATATACTGTCCGTTTTTTGAGCTATTGTGGAATTTAAAATAGATATCAGTCATGTCATATAAGAAGTGAAGTATTTTTTATTGTACTATACCTATATTTCTGTGCCGTATCGGAACATCATGAATTGTGGTATGTGTTAAAGGGGCGCACTGACACTCTTTGGCCCGGGGCACACGAAAACCTGGAGCCAGCCCTACCCCCCACAACGTTAGCCAAATAACCCCCAGTTTTCAATGCATAACTATCTATTATTATAAAGTAAATTAAGGTTGACAAGCTTAAGTAATAAGAATCGATGTTGTTGGCATTGAAATGGGCACTGTAGGTGTGTTTACTGTCCTCCACTCCCTGCCGACTTTGCTTCCCCATTGACTTACATTGGGTTTCGTGTTTCAGTTGGACCCCCGACTTTTCACTATAGTCGGCCTATTTCGTTCGACTCGACTTTTGAGAAAGTCGGGTTTCGACCCTAAAAAAGGCAAAGTCGCTCAAAGGTATTTTTGGTACCAGAGATTTGGTGAGTCGATCTTTTTGGTGGCCTGCCTTATCTAGTGATGTGAGGAATTTTGTGCAGTCCTGTGGGACTTGTTCTTGGTCCAAGCCCTGTTCTCATTCTAGTGGTTTGGTGATACCCCTGCGGGTGCCCAGGAGGCCATGGATTTTTTTTCTGATCTTCCTATCTCTCAGAGAATGACTGTTATCTGGGTTATCTGTGATAGATTTTCAAAGATGGTCCATCTTGTACCACTCCCAAAGTTGCCATCTTCTTCTGAGTTGGTACCCTTGTTTTTACAACAGGTGTTTCATTTGCACGCGATTCCTGAGAACATTATGTCGGACAGAGGAGTCCAGTTTGTTTCCATATTTTGGAGAGCTTTTTGTTCCAAACTGGGAATTCAGTTATCTTTCTCCTCTGCATTTCATCCTCAGACCAATGGGCAGACTGAGAGCTCAAACCAGACTTTGGAATCCTATTTGAGATGTTTCATATCTGCTGATCAGTATGAATGGGTCTCATTTTTGCCCTTGGCCGAATTCACGCTAAACAATAGTGCTAGTTCTGCCACTTTGATGTCACCTTTTTTCTGTAACTTTGGGTTTCATCCTCGATTTTCTTCAGGGCAGGTGGATCTTCGGCATGCCCAAGTGTGGATTCTGTGGTAGAGAGAATGCAGCAGATTTGGGACCAAATTACTGGATAAGTTGTCCCACTCTCAGGAAAAGGCCCAATGGTTTTCCAACCGGCATAGGACCATTGGTCCCTGGTTTAAAGTGGGTGATATGGTTTGGTTGTCTTCAAAAAATATTCCTATGAAGGTTGTGTCTACAAAATTCAAGCCAAGATTCAATGGACCTTATAAGATTTTGGAAATCCTTAACCCCGTTTCCTTCCATTTGGCTCTTCCAGTTACGTTTAAGATTCATAACGTTTTTCATAAATCCTTGTTGAAGAGGTTTGTGGAGCCAGTAGTTCCAATGGCGGCGCCTCCTGACCCTGTATTGGTTAAAGGTAATTTGGAGTATGAGGTAGAAAAAATATTGGATTCTCGTTTGGCTAGACGGAGACTCCAGTACTTGGTCAGGTGGAAGGGTTATGGCCAGGAGGATAATTCTTGGGTCTCTGCTTCTGACATTCATGCCGAGAGATTGGTTCGTGCTTTTCACCGGGCCCATCCTGACCGGCCTGGTGGCATGGATGAGGGTTCGGTGACCCCTCCTCAAGGAGGGGTACTGTTGTGAATTCCCTTTCTGGGCTCCCTCTGGTGGTTACTGAAGGTAGTGGAGCTGGTCAGATTGACAGAAGTGTTGCGAGTTCTCTTTCTGGGCTCCCTTTGATGGTTACTGGAGGTAGTGGAACTGGTCAGATTGACAGAGGCTTGCCACCTGATAATGATGATGACGATTGGAGATCTGGGGTTTCTGACTGGATTATTTAAGACAGCTGACTTCCTTCAATCCCTGCTGGTGATTTTCTTCCTGTGCCTTCTGAGGTCTGATGTCTCCTGCTCTGTTCCTGCATGGTTCAGCTAAGTGGTTCATTTGCTAATCTTTTGGATTTGATCTGGTTTTGTCTATCTCTGCTTTGTGCGGGTCAGCTTGCTCCTGCTGGGGCTGTGCTGGATCACCGCCCATATGTTACTGCTTGTGTTAGTTTGTTCTGTCCCCTGTTATATTGGTCTCTTTTTGCTTTGCTTTCAGTATATACCAGGGTACTGATATAGTGGGGGCAAAGTCGTGTGACTTCAGTGTTTTTTGTGTATCAGACGTGTAGGATTTTTCAGGGTTTTTTGAGTGATTGCAGACAGTGTCTTTCCTTTCCTGTCCTGTCTAGTCAGTTTGGGCCCCATCATTTGCTCAGTCTATTTTTCTGCCTGTGCTTGTGTTTTCATCTTGTCTCACCGACATTATATGTTTGGGGGCTATCTATTCCTTTCGGGTCTGCTCCGGGGCAGTTTAGATTTCACCTTTCTCGCTTTAGGCTAGTTAGCTTTCCGGCTGTGCCGAGGCGTCTAGGGTGTCGTAGGTACGCTCCACGGCTACTGCTAGTTGTGTGGATAGGATCAGGGGTCTGCAATCCGCTTAGTTACCAACCTCTCTGGCTTTCTGGTGGCTTAGCCTGGTCCTGCTATCCTCCTCGGTTACCCATTCATAACACACGACTCTTGTCATTCTGCTCGGCTCTGCTGGCGATTGGCATGAGCAGGGGAAAATGATGAGAGTTACATTTAACCCCCTATCGACCGCCGATACACCTTTAATGGTGGCAGTTAAGTGTACTTAAACCACAGTGCTGCTTTTTAACGGCGTTGAGGTTTAAGATTATAGTGCCCGCCAGTTTCAGAGTTTCTCTGATGTCCCGATTGCCAGGGGTATCCGAGACCCCAAAGAACATGGTTCGGGCCGGTTTTTACCAACCAACCGGTTTTGCGATCGCCGTTATTAACGGTATAATGGTGACTGCAAAAAAAAGTTTAATTTCTCTCTCCTCTTATGTGATCGCAAATCAGAGGAGAGAGAAATAGGGTCCCCCGATCATCCCTCCGGTACCTCCCTTGTCCCTGAAGTCCCCCTGAAGTTCCCAGGGCCACCAGCTTCTTCTTCCAGCTCATTTTGATCACTGTGATAGACGCTATAACAGTGATAAAAAATAGTAAATCAACCCCCCTTTATCACCCCCTTAGTTATGGAAAAATAACAAAATAAAAAAATGTATTTATTTTCATTTTCCCATTAGGTTTAGAGATTGACTAAAGTGAGTTGGGCTAAAGTTTGGGTTAGGGCTGGGGCTAAAGTTAGGCTTAGGGTTTGGGCTAAAGTTAAGGTTAGGGTTGAGGCTCAAGGTAGGGTTAGGGCTAAAGTTAAGGATAGGGTTGGGGCTAAAGTTAGGGCTAGGGTTGGGGCTAGAGTTGGGGTTAAGGTTTGGATTAGGGTTAGGGTTGGGATAAGAGTTAGGAGTGTGTTAGGGTTAGGTTTGTGGTTAGGGTTGGAATTAGAATTGGGGGGTTTCCACTGTTTAGGCAAATCAGGGGCTCTTCAAATGCTACATGGCATCCGATCTCAATTCCAGCCAATTCTGCGTTGAAAAAGACAACCGGTGCTCCTTCCATTCTGAGCTCTGCTGTGTGCCCAAACAGCGATTTTACCCCCACATATAGGGTATGGGCCTACTCAGGAAAATTGGACAACAACTTTTGGGGTCCAATTTCTTCTGTTACCCTTGTAAAAATAAAAAATTGGGGACTATGATAAAAATATGATTTTTTATTTTCATACCCGTGCATTATAAACTTTAGTGAAACACCTTGTGAATGTAAAAAATTGGTGACTGAGAGATCATTTTTGTAAAAAATATGATTTTTTATTTTTATGACTGTACGTTATAAATTTCTGAGAAGCACTTGGGGGTTCAAAGTGCTCATCACACATCTAGATAAGTTTCTTAGGGGTTATAGTTTCCAAAATGGGGTCACTTGTAGGGGGTTTCCACTGTTTAGGCACAGCAGTGGCTCTCCAAATGCAACATGGTGTCCAATCTCAATTCCAGCCAAGTTTGTATTGAAAAGTCAAGCGGCGCTCCTTCCCTTCCAGCTCTGCCATGCACCCAAACTGTGGTTTATCTGCATATATGGGGTATCGGCGTACTCAGGACAAATTGTACAACAACTTTTACCCTTGGTAAAATGAAAAAATTTAATCTGAACTAAATTTTTTGTGAAAAAAGTTAAATGTTCATTTTTTTAAACATTCCAAAAATTCCTGTGAAGCCCCTGAAGGGTTAATAAACTTCTTGAATGAGGTTTTGAGCACCTTGAGGGGTGCTGTTTTTAGAATGGTGTCACTTTTGGGCATTTTCTGTCATATAGACCCCTCAAAGTGACTTCAAATTTGATGTAGTCCCAAAAAATGATGTTGTAAAAATGAGAAATCGCTGTTTAACTTTTAACCCTTATAATTTTCTAACAAAATAAAATTTTGGTTCCAAGATTGTGCTGATGTAAAGTAAGCATGTGGGAAATTGTAATTATAAAGTATTTAGTGTGACATATCTGTGATTTAAGGGCATGAAAATTCAAATTTGGAAAATTGTAAAATTTTCAAAATTTTCACCAAATTTCTGTTTTTTTCACAAATAAACGCAAGTCATATCACATAAATGTTACCACTGTCATGAAGTACAATATGTCACAAGAAAATAATGTCATGCTCACCAGGATCCATTGAAGCGTTCCAGAGTTATTACCTCATAAAGGGACAGTGGTCAGAATTGTAAAAATTGTCCTGGTCATTAACATGCAAACCACCCTTGGGGTTAAAGGGGTTAAATGAGTATTAAGCCCAGCTACAAAGGTAGAGTAAAATTATTTTTTAGGCAGACTACTCATACAGACATGGCTGTAGAGTACACAGAGGATTTTGGGCATAGTACCCTACAGAAGCTGATAACTGATTTCACCCACAGAGCATGTTTCGACATTTCCGCCACAGTGGCTGATAACAAATTTGACCCACAAAGCATGTTTTTCCATTTCCCCCACAAAGCACATTTTCTCATTTCCCTCCACAGAAAGTGATTAAAATATTTTTACCCACAGTGCATGTTTTCACATTTCCGTCAGAGAACCTAATTAAAAGTTTTACACTCAGACAATAGGACAAAGAACCCTCACATACAGGATTGCAGAGTAGACACAATGGCTTAAAGGCACAGTACTCCCACAGATAAAGGTTAAAGAATAAACACAGCAGCTTTTGACTAGTACTCTCACGGATATGGGTTAAAGAATAAACACAGTGGCTTTTGGCACATTAATCTCACACATAAGGGTAAAAGAATACACATGTCGGCTTTTAACACAGTGCTATCACAGACATGGTTGCATAAGAGTTTAAAAAAAATGTTAGATGCACATTGCTTCCACCACAGTAAAAGATTATAAAAACTTTTATTTACGCATGGTACTATTACAGACACCGATACATATAGAGAGTATTTTTGGAAAACTGCACACACGCAAAACCTAATACCTCATATTGTCCCTCACTACAGGTGCGTCCTGTCCCTAAACTAAGCAGAGCACCAAGAAAATTAAGAATCTAGAACTAAGAGAATCAGGTCCAAGTGAAGGAAGAGGTAGATGTGATGCTATAGGTGGAAGAGGCAGGGCAGCATGGTGGCTCATGGGTTACCTTTGCAGCTTTGTGATCCTGAGTTCCAATACAACCAAGCGAACAGACAAAATTGCTGTCCACCCAGTCAGCGTAGGGCATTAACATTAATTACAATTTGCCAATGAAGGCAACTGATCCCTAACTAAAGATGAATAAAAATTAACTTTTAATGAACTATTTAAAGAATAAGATTAAAAGATACAACAGTCAGTGTGTATGAGGGGACAGTGGGATATAGCCCCTTTTTTCGCTATGCTCACAATATAGTATCTCCCTATATCCCACACTAGTGAGTATTGATAAGTATTAGCTTGGTGCAGCTGCTATCAACTGCGCTCTAATATTGTGGTCAATAACAGTGGCTGAAGCTAGTAAAGCCTAAAACCTCTAGCTTCAGTCAGGCTGGCTGTGGGGACATAAGTCAGGCTGGCTGCGGGTACATGCAAGGGGTTGGCTGTACGAGCTATTACAAGGGAGACTGTGGAGAACATCAAATTATATAATATCAGAGACTGTTGTGAACATATACTGGATACTGTGGGGGACATTATACTGGGAGCTGTGGGGACAACATACTACATATAGGATATGTGGGGGAATCATTGTATGGGGCTGCAGAGGGAATCATACTGTATGGGGGGCTGTGGTGGATATCATACTGTATATTGGCAGGCTGTGGTCAAGATCATAGTGTACAGTGAGTAAAGAAAATATTAAGACCCCTTTAAATTTTTAATTTTGTTTCATTGCAGCCATTTGGTAAATTCAAAAGCGTTCATTTTTTTTTCTAATCAATGTACACTCTGCACCTCATCTTGACTGAAAAAAAACAGATATGTAGAAATGTTTGCAAATTTATTAAAAAAAGCTGAAATACCACATGTTCATAAGCATCCAGACCCTTTGCTCAGTATTGAGTAGAAGAACCCTTTTGAGCTAGTACAGCCATGAGTCTTCTTGGGAATGATGCAACAAGTTTTTCACACCTGGATTTGGGGATCCTCTGCCATTCTTCCTTGCAGATTCTCTCCAGTTCCATCAGGTCCCTGCAGCTGAAAAACTCCCTCATAACATGATGCTGCCACCACCATGTTTCACTGTTGGGATTATATTGGGCAGGTGATGAGCAGTGCCTGGTTTTCTCCAAGCATACCACTTAGAGTTATCACCAAAAAGTTCTATCTTCATCTCATCAGACCAGAGAATCTTATTTTTCATAGTTGGAGAGTCCTTCATTTGTTTTTTAGCAAACTCTATGCAGTCTTTCATATGTCTGGCACTGAGAAGAGGCTTACATAGGGCCACTCTGCCATAAAGACCCGACAGGTGGAGGGCTGTAGTTATAGTTGACTTTGTGGAACTTTCTCCCATCTACCTACTGCATCTGTGGAGCTCAGCCACAGTGATCTTGGGGTTCTTCTTTACCTCTCTCACCAAGGCTAGTCTCACACGATTGCTAAGTTTGTCTTGATGGCAGGTCTAGGAAGACTTCTGGTGGTCCCAAACTTCTATTAACGGATTAAGGAGGCCATTGTGCTCTTAGGAACCTTGAGTACTGCAGAATTTTTTTGTAACCTTGGCCAAATCTTTGCCTTGCCACAATATTGGCTCATTTTTAATTGCTTTGGAATCTCTTTAATAATAACAATATGGAAGAGGCCAGGAGCCATTTGGTGAGCTGCATTTCTTGCTACATGTTCACAGAATTACCAGTGGAAAAGCCAAACTGCACATGCCACAAATGCAAGCTTGTGTCCCTGTTGGAAGAAAAGTTGCAAAATCTCGAAGAGAGGTTAGCTACGTTGAAGATCATTAAGGAAGGTGAAGAGTTCTTAGGCAGAGCAGAATTATCTCTTCATGTTACAGAAAGAGAAGTAATTCGAAGTGCACCTGAAGAAACGAAGGAATGGAAACATGTGACACAGAGAAGCAGGAGGATCGGGAAGCAGTCAGCACCCATACTGCTCAGGAACCAGTACCAGGCTCTCACGCAGGAGAATGATGAAGAAATACATCAGGATAAGACTTTGCCCACAAACAGCAACCTTGTATGCCTTCAGAATCCACCTGGATGGAGAAAGAAAAATGTGAAGAAGAAACGGAGAGTGGTGATCATGGGGGATTCCCTGTTGAGAGGTACAGAGGCCGCTATCTGCAGACCGGATATAACTTCAAGAGAAATGTGCTGTCTTCCAAGTGCAAAAATTAAAGATGTGTCTGACAGGATACCAGGACTCTTCAGACCTATAGATGACTACCCATTCTTGCTAATACATGTGGGGAAAAATGACACAGCAAGAAACGACCTGGAAGCCATCTACAGTGACTTTGAAAACTTAGGTAAGAAAGTGAAAGAACTGGGAGCGCAGGTGGTCTTCTCTTCCATCCTCCCAGTGGATGGCCATGGAACAAGGAGGTGGAGTAAGATTCTGCAGGTGAACAACTGGCTACGTCGATGGTGCCATCAGCAAGGATTTGGATTTCTGGATCATGGAGTGAATTACCTACACGACGGACTACTTGCTAGAGATGGGGTGCACCTTACGAAGAGTGGAAAACATGTATTTGGAACTCGCCTTGCTACACTTATAAGGAGAGCTTTAAACTAGAACAATACGGGAAGGGAAGCAAAAGGCCAGAAAAAGCAATACATCTGACAAATGCTATTGAGAACTCTGCCATTAGAAGTGGAAAGGAAGAACAAAGACAAAAGAATCTAAATTATAAAAATATTTGAGAAAGAGAAACCAATCACAAACTAAAATGTTTCTATACTAATGCACAAAGCATGGGCAACAAACAAGGAGAACTGGAACTACTAACACAGGAGAAGAAATATGATGTCATTGGAATCACTGAAACTTGGTGGGACAAAACTCATGATTGGAATACAAGGCTAGAAGGATACAACTTATTTTCAATAAATAGACTTGATAAACGAGGAGAAGGTGTCGCATTGTATGTTAGAAACGCGCATATCTGCACAGAGATTGAACCTTCAGAGACTGGGAGTTCTGTGGAAACTGGGTAAGAATACAAGGACAGAACAATGGAAAGGACACCATTGAAGGCATTTACTACAGGCCGCCTGTGCAAGCTGAAGATATGGATGAACTCTTTATGCATCAAATGGCCGAGTTCTCCAAAAAATATGACATAGTTGTCATGGGAGATTTCAACTATCCAGACATTTGTTGGGAATCTCTCTCAGGCAAAACTAACAGGTCAAGGAAATTCTTATCCTCTCTTGCTGACAACTTTATCTTCCAAAAGGTAGGGGAGAAAACAAGGGGAACTGCTACCTTGGATCTAATCCTTATAAACAGGGAGAAAATGGTTGAGGAGGTAAAAGTGGCTGGGACCCTAGGAGGTAGTGACCATGCTATGTTAGAATTTTGGATAACTAGAGGAGGAAGACCTGTGAAGACTCAGATGTCAAGGTTAGATTTCAGAAAGGCAGATTTTAAGGGACTCAGAAAGAGAATTGAAGGTATCCAATGGCTGGATATCCTTAAGGACAAAAATGTCCAGGAAGCATGGTAAATCTTGAAAAATGAAATTCTCAAAGCACAACTGTTAACAATTCCAAAAAGAGGGACGAATAGGAAGCTTTTAAGGAAACCAGGATGGATGGATACAGAACTTAAGCACATGCTAAAAAGGATGAAAGAAATGTTTATTAATTGGAAATAGGGAGGCATATCTAAAGAAGAATATAATGCTGTCTGCAGAACCTGCAGGGCACTAATCAGATTACTAAAGCTGACAATGAATTGAGGCTTGCAAGAGACGTCAAAAGCAATAATAAAGGATTTTGGGGATATGTCAAAAGTAAAAGAAAAGTCAAAGATGCTATAGGATTTTTACAAGATGAAAATGATGAAATGGTAAGACAGGATGTTGAGAAGGCCAAACTTTTAAATTCCTATTTTGCATCTGTTTTCTCTCAGAAAGGAAATGTAACATCAACTATTCTTCACTGTCCTATTAAGGGAATAGAAGAATCCAGGATATCTATAAACAGAAAGATAGTGAGGAAACACTTAGCTAACCTAAATTTATTCAAGTCTCCGGGTCCAGACGAATTACACCCCAGAGTACTAAAGGAGATAGCAGAAGAAATTTTTGAACCACTCTCCATAATCTTTGAAAATTTGTGGAGAACAGGAGAAGTCCCAGAAGACTGGAAAAGAGCAAATGTTGTTCCTATCTTCAAAAAGGGGAAGAAGGTGGACCCAGGCAACTATAGGCCAGTGAGTCTGACTTCTATACCAGGAAAGATCTTTGAAAAAATTATTAAACAACATGTATGTCAGTACTTGGATAAAAATGAAGTGATTAAACAGAGTCAGCATGGGTTTGTAACTAATAAGTCATTTCAGACTAACTTAATTTCCTTCTGTGACAGAATCACTGATTGGGTGGATCAGGGAAATGCTGTTGACATAGTATATCTTGACTCAGCAAAGCATATGACAAAGTATCTCACACAATCCTTATTGAAAAAATGACTAAGTATGGAATGGACAAGGCAACTGTTAGGTGGATTCATAACTGGCTTAGTGATCGAACCCAAAGAGTGGTTGTAAATGGCTGCACATCCAGTTGGAAGAATGTCTCAAGTGGGGTACCACAGGGCTCTGTCCTGGGCCCTGTATTGTTCAACATCTTTATCAATGATTTAGATGAAGGAATTAAGGGTGAACTGATTAAATTTGCTGATGACACAAAGCTAGGAGGGATAGCTAATACTAGAGAAGAGAGAGAGAAGATTCAAAAAAATATAAATAAACTGGAGCAATGGGCAGCAACTAACAGAATGGTTTTTAACAGGGAAAAATGCAAAGTACTACATCTGGGCAATAAAAATGAAAAAAAGCATATACAGAATCGGAGGAATAGGGCTAAGCAACAGCACATGTGAAAAAGACTTGGGTATACTAATAGATCACAGACTGAATATGAGTCAACAGTGTGATGCAGCAGCAAAAAAGGCAAATCCAATTCTAGGATGTATTAACAGAAGCATACAGTCTAGATCACGTGAAGTCATTATTGCCCTCTACTCCTCTTTGGTCAGACCTCATCTGGAATACTGTGTCCAGGTTTGGGCACCACATTTTAAAAAAGACATCAACAAACTGGAGCAAGTTCATAAAAGAGCGACCAGAATGGTGACCTGTCTGCAAACCCTGTCTTATGAGGAAATGTTGCAGGATTTGGGAATGTTTAGCTTGCAAAAGAGAAGACTGAGAGGAGACTTAATAACTGTCTACAAATATCTCAAGGGCTGTCACATTGCAGAAGGATCATCTTTATTCTCATTTGCACAAGGAAACACTAGAAGCAATGGGATGAAACTGAATGGGAGGAGACTCAGATTAGATATTAGAAAAAACTTTTTGACAGTTAGAATGATCAATGAGTGGAACAGGCTGCCACGAGAAATGGGGAGTCTCCTTCAATAGAAGTCTTCAAACAGAGGCTGGACAGATATCTGTCTGGGATGATTTAGCGAATCCTGCTTTGAGCAGGGGGTTGGACCAGATGGCCCAGGAGGTCCCTTCCAACTCTACAATTCTATGATTGTATGATTCTAATACTGTCTTTGAGCTCCTTGGCCAGTTCATTTGAAATCATGATTCTCATTTGGTCTGACATGTACTGTGAGCTGTAAGGTCTTATATAGACTGGTGTGTGCCATTTCAAATCAAGTCCTATCAGTTTAATTAAACACAGCTAGACACCATTGAAGGAGTATAACCATCTCAAGGAGGATCACAATGAAATGGACAGCATGTGACTTAAATATAAATGTCTGAGCAAAGGGTCTGAATACTTATGATCATGTGAAATTTCAGTGTACATTAATGAGAAGAAAATGAACTTTTTTGAATTTACCAAATGGCTGCAATGAAACAAAGAGTGAAAAATGTAAAGGGGTCTGAATACTTTCGGTACCCACTGTATATTGGGTGATGTCGTGGATATCACACTGTATGGATGGCTGTGGCTACTATCTGTTAGGCGTCGGGTTCCTGTCGCTGCACAGCAAGCGCTAGTATATACTGCATTACCAGACTATGAGGAGTGAGTGTTGTATGCATGTATGAATGTCTCTGGTGAATGACTCATTAAGAAACCCCTACCCTTGGTACGCATGTGTTGTGCAGCCTAGCCTGTTAAGCGCCCAGGCTTAGATGTAGGTAGAGGCAGAGTCTGAGACTGGCATCACTGTCCACCGGTGGCTCTGCACGCCACGGTGCACGTGCTCGACACTCCACCATAGTCAGCATCTATAGTGGCATCCGCAGGTGCGACGCCACGTGCTCAGAAGGTCTAGAGGGATTCTGACCCCGTGTTCTTGGGGCAGAGTTCTGTGACCGCATTCTGTGCACTCCGTTGCCGAGCTCTGTGAGCAAAACAGGCTCCGGAATTTATGTTCTGCGGTAGTGTGGCTCTGTGAGGTAACAGAGTTCGCCCTGTACACACCGGGTGACGTTAACCCGCGTGTGTTCTTCCTTTGTACCGCCATATAGCGTCCGCCATTACCGAGCAGCAGTTACCATCTGCACGGTGGACCCCAGGCTGCGAACGCACCTAAACCCCTTCTTTATTATTTGGTGCATTCCGCCAGCCTGTAACACTATCATACCATGTAAGAGAACAGTGTAAGAGGGGATACAGGTTTGAGAGGACAATATGGTGGGCAGTATGAGTGCATAGTGTAAAAAAGGGCACAGAATGGATATGGAAAGGGGCAGCATGAAATGGGGTCACAGTATGGAGGGAAGTTAGCATGGCATGGGGACAGTGTAGTGATATAGAGAGTATAAGGACAAACTAGAGAGGGGACAACCATGGTATAGGCAGTGGCTCATAAAGACAGACGGTATGGTGGTTATAGCTGATAATAGCAGACAGTGTGTTGGGTGACACTAAATATGGCGAGCAGTGTGAAGGCCATAATAGGAGGCTTATTTAGATCATAATATGGACAGATACTTTTACACAGAGGGCATTTTAATAACAATATTATTTTTAAAAGGTACCGTGTGGATATGTGCTGCAGAAGACCGGAGAATAGGAAATACTGCAGAGACTAGTTATCAATGTGAAAAGTCATCATGGCGTCTGGACAAGATGAAGACAAAAGAAAGAAAAGACTCAATAAGAGAAGAGGTCACCCATAAGATACCTGGATGTAAATGTTTACTTGTTGATACTGAGTTCCTGTAGAGTACGCAGTCTGGTAACGACTGATAGAAACAACTCCCAGCATCTCTTTACCATTGTTAGGGACATACTGGGAGTTGTAGGTTCATGAGATACAAATGTACTGTGTCATGTAAAAGCTTGGGTGCCCCTGGTCAAAATTACTGTTATTGCGAACAGTTATGCAAGTTGAAGATCAAATGTTCTCTAAAAGGCCAAAAGTTCAAGATAACACATTTCCTTTGTATTTTAGACAAAATATGTACATATTTTCATCTTTTACATTTTAAAAATTACAAAAAGGAAAATGGGCTGCAAAGGTTTGGGCACTCTTGGTGAGGTATGCAAATTTCTCAGCTTTATAAAAACCCAGTCTCCTCTAACCTTGTGCCACAAACAGCAGCCATGAGTTCTTCTAAGCAGCTGACTAGGACTCTGAAAATGAAAATGGTGAAGGCCTATAAATCAGGAGAAGGCCATGGGAAGATAGCAAAGCTTTTTGAAGTTGCCATTTCCTCAGTTCGAAATGTAATTAAGAAATGTTAACAGTTAACAGGAACAGTGGAGTTCAAGATAAGGTCTAGAAGACCAAGCAAAATTTCAGTGAGAACTGCTCGTAGGATTGCAAGAGAGGAAGATCACAACCACCACTTTACTGCAAAAGACATTCAGACCTTTAGCAGACTCTGGAGTTGTAGTACATAGTTCTACGGTTCAGAGACACCTGCACAAATATGGCCTTCATGGAAGAGTCATCAGAAGAAAATCTCCCCTGTATCCTCACCATAAAATTCTGCTTCAGAATTATTCAAAAAAACATATAAACAAACCTGATGCATTTTTGAAACAAGTCCTGTGGACTGATGAGGTTAAAATAGAACTCTTTGGCCACAATGACGAAAGATATGTGTGGAGAAAAAAGCGACAGAATTTCAGGAAAAGAACATCTTGTTAGCTATTAAGCATGGGGGTGGATCAATCATGCTTTGAGGTTGTATTGCAGCTAATGGCATGAGGAACACTTCATGTTTAGAAAGAAGAATAGAGTCAATGAAATGTCAACAAATTCTTGATGCAAACATAACACCATCTGGAAAACAGCTGAAGTTGAAAACAGGATGGCTTCTACAAATGGATAATGATTCTAAACACACTTCAAAATTCACGATAGACTACCTAAAAAGGCGCAAGCTGAAGGTTTTATAATGGCCCTCACAGTCCACTAATCTGAACATCATTGAAAATCTGTAGCTATAACTCAAAACAGCAGAGCATGCAAGACGACCCAGGAATCTCACAGAACTAGAAGAATCCCTGAAAATGTCTAAAACAAGAATTAAATAACTCTTGTCTGGCTACAAAAAGTGTTTACAAGCTGTCATACTTTCAAAAGGGGGTGCTACTAGGCACTAACCATGAAGGGTTTTTAAACTGTTGCATCTACCCATTTTCCTTTTTGTAATTTTTAAAATGTAAAAAATGAAAAAGAAATATTTATTTGCCTAAAATATAAAGAAAATCAGTCATTTTTAACTTTAGGCCTTTTAGGGACTTCAACATGCTTAACTGATCACAATAGCAGTAATTTTGACCAGGGGTGCCAAAACTTTTACATGTTATTGCTGTGCCTGCATGATCACCAACGGGTGTTCAGTTAATTAGACAGCTGATGCCTGGATCTCAGAGCAAGGAGTGGTGCCCGCACTGCCCCCGGCTATGTAGTTCCCTAAATTCTGCGATTGATTTTGTTCACTAGATGTAGGAGGCTGGAAGCGGGAGGGGGCTCCCTCTCCCTTCTGATCAGCATCCCTGCAACGCCATCGCAAGGGCTCGATCGTTGCCTTTGTGACCCAATGTCGTTATGACAACATTTGCATCACCACACTTCAGAAAGTATTTTAGACCATGCTCAGAACATAGTCTAAGAGACTTCTGTCAGTGCAGCACTGATAGATATAAAGCACTGCAGTGCTGTATGTATTACAATGCATTATACCAGTGATCAGAGAGCTAAAAGGTAAAGTCCCGTAGAGGGACTAAGTAAACAAAGTTAAAAAAATTGTAAAATAATTATTTAAAAGGATCACAAACATGAAAATATTATGCCCATAAACACATATTTTTATGTAAAAAAAAAAAAAAGTACACATATTTGGTACCACCGTATCTGGAACAACTCGACCTAGGAAATTATGCTTTTGTAATCGCACCAAACCAAAGAATAAAGTCATCTAATCACTTATACCGCATGAGGAATGGTGTAAAAATGAAGAAAAACAAACAAACAATTCTTTACCTGCTGTTAATTTGTTCACTCTGCCTCTAAAAGATCGCTGTAAGGCTTGGCTGACATTTAAGCTGTGCTCTATGCTGAGCACTTACAACAAAATGTCCATCTAAATCTCTGAAATACAGGAATCAGATGCAACCCCAGTTGGAAGATTTTTTATAATGAGGTAGATGGAGGAACAATGGACTCTGCCTCACCCATGATCCTTGTGTGTCCGTCCTTTTAAGTGTGGATAAACGTGCGGTAGGCCAAAGTTTTGTGCACTTTTGAAAAGAAGGGCTACGTGGAACAGAATCCAAACGAAGTCCATAGTAACTTTTCTGCCTCATTCATCTGAATCATGTCATTCTTTATTTACATTTAATTTAGATGTAAACCCTGATGTAAGTGCTCAGCATAGAGCCAAAATGTATTGTAGAATGTTCCCAACAAAAGCTTCAAATCAATCCACAAAAAAGCAAGTCCCCCTCAGGTCCATCATCAGTCAATAGAAACATAGGGGGCTTTGACACTACTGGTAGTAAAAAGGCTCTGAAAAAAAATTCTTCTTGAACCCCAAAAGAAATTCTGAAATTTTGAGCTCTCAAATTCAAATGCCCCCCCGTTTGCTGTGCCCAACAATACGCCTAAGCCACGTTTAGCAACTGGATATCTGGCATTTCTGTAATGATGAGAGACTGCCTAACTTATGGTTGCATGTTTACAGAAGCACGAGCTGGGCATAATGTACTGAGCAATACAATGCACTGGGCACTACAATGTACATGCAATACAATGTACGGGCACTGCAATAGCAGATTAGCAATTTTCATTCAGCAACATCCACTATTGATTGTTTATTGAAAATACCCATGGAGTCAATAAACAATCAATAGTGGATGTTGCTGAATGAAAATTGCTAAGTCATCAAATCATCACTAAACCTGTAGATAATTTCCCAGAGGAGTATAATTTACAAAAGGGGTCACTTGAGTGGAGTATTCTGCTCCTCAACATTTAGCGGCCCTGTATATGAAGTCCGCAAACTATTCTAGAAAAATTTGTGCTCTAGGAGGCAAATAGCGCTCCTTCCCTCCCGAGTCTTAAGCAGTACTGTGCAGCCACTTATTGGGTATTTCCACATTCAGCTGAAATTCTGTGACAAATTTTGGTACCATTTTTCAGGCTAAAACCACATTTTTGTGGTAATAATGTAATATTTTTTTCTTCACTGCTCAATGGTATAAAATTCTGTGACACACCTGTGGAGTCAATATGATAACTGCACCTCTAGATAAATTCAGAAGTGTAGTTTGTAAAATGGGGTCACATTTGGGGGGTTTCTCATGTTCTGGCACCTTAGAGGCTCTTCCAGTAGGTCATCGCACCTACAAAGCCTAACACTAAAATCTGCACTATAATAGCACTTCTGCCCTTCTGAGTTTTCCACTGTGCCTGAAAAGTAGTTTCCAATTATATGTAGGGTATTGGAGCACTCAGGAGAAATTGCATAACAAACTGTGAGGTAAATTTTTTCCTATTAGCCCTTATAAAAATTGAAAACGAGGCTAAGAAAACATTTTAGTGGTGAAAATGTAATTATTCTGGTATAAAATTCTGTGAGGCTCATGTGATGTCAACATGCTCACTGCACTACTAGATGAATTAATTGGGGGGGCGTAATTTGTAAAATGACATCACATAAGGGGGTTTTTGCTGCTCTGACATCACAGAGACTCTGCCAATGTGACATGGTACCCTCAAACCATTCCAGCAAAATCTATACTCGAATAGGGCACTTCTTCACTACTGTGCTTTGTACTGTGCCTCAAAAGTAGCTTTTAACCACATATGAGGTATCACTGTACTTAGGAGAAATTGCACAACAAATTGTATGGTTAATTTTGCTTCTGTTGATCTTGTGACAATAAAAAATTTGAGGCTAAAACAACATTTTTGTCGGAAAAATATGATTTTTTATTTTCACGGCTCAATGTTATAAAATTCAGCGATGCACCTTGAACTCAAAGTTCTCCCTGTACATCTAGATCAATTCCTTGAGGTGTTTAGATTCAAAATGGCATCACTAGTAGGATCTTTCCACTATTTAGGCACATCACAAGCTCTACAAACGCTACATAGCATCTGATAATAATTCCATCCAGTTTTGAGTTCCAAAAATCAAATGGCGTTCTTTCCTTTCCGAGTCCTGACATGCACCTGAACAGCAACAACAACAACAACAACAACTTTTCAACTGGGGTATCAGCATAGAAAAAATGCACAACAAATTGTACCATGCATTTTTCCTGTACCCATGTTGAAATGCAAAATTTGGGGTAAAAACAACATTTTTATAGGAATATATGATGTTTTATTTTCTCGGGGATTATAGTGGCTCACAACACATCTGCATAAATTCCTTAAGTTGTTTAGTTTCCAAAATGGGGCTACTTGAATGGTCCTTAAACTGTTTAGGCACATTAGGGGCTCTCCAAATGCGAAATTGCGTCAGCTAATGATTCCAGACAGTTTTGCTTTCCAAAACTCAAATCGCACTCTTTCTCTTCTGAGCCCTGCCATGTGCCCAAACAGTAGTTTTCCACCACATATGGGGTATCAATACTCGTCGTACCAACAAATTTTGTGGTGTATTTTTTTCTTTAACTCTTGTGAAAATGCAAAATGTGGGGCTAGAACAACATTTTTGTGGGAAAAATGTTTTTTTTATTTTTTCGGATCACTTTTATAAGATTCTTTGAAGCAACTGGGGGTTCAAGGTGCTCACCACACATCTATATATGATGTGCCTAGTTTCCAAAATGGGGTCACTTGTGGGGTTTTCACTGTTTAGGCACATCAGGGACTCTGCAAATGCGACATGTCATCGGCTATCTGTTCCAGACAATTCAAATGGCGCTCCAAAATTCAAATGGCGCTCCATCACTTCAGAGACTTTTTCCACCACAGGTGAGGTATTGGTACAGTCAGGAGAAATTGCATAGCACATGGTATGGTTTATTTTTCCCTGTTACCCTTCTAAAAATGTTAAATTTGAGTCTAAATGAACATTTTTGTGGGAAAAAACAAAATGTAAATTTTTTCCTTTCACATTGCTTTAATTCATGTGAAGCAACTAAAGGGTAAATAAACTTCTTGGATGTGAATTTGAGCAGTTTGAGGGGTGCAGTTTTTAGAATGGTGACTCTTTGATGTATTTTTTTTGTCATGCAGGCCCCTCGAAGGCACTTCAAACGTAATGTGGTGCTTTAAAATGGCTTTGTAAATTTTGTTGGAAAAATTAGTAATGGCAACTTTTATTCCTTCTAAATTACGAACAAAAAAGTTTTAAAAATTGTGCTGATGTAAAGTTAGACGTACTGTAAAATTAAAAGTTTGAAAATTGCAAAAATTTTAAATTTATTTTACTTTTATGAATATTTATGATTGTTTTTGAGAAATTGAAAAGAGAAAAGTAAAGACAAAGAATGGAGGAGTGAAAAGAAAAAGAAAAATTTGAGGGGAATTTTTTTTATTTTTTTTAAAAAAAGGGGAAAAATTGTTTAGAAAAGTTTTTTTGAAGGCTTTTTATTTTTATGGTATTTTATATGATTGGTCCTTATATATTGTGTATATACAGATACAAGCATATTAGTGCATTAATGAGAACATGTCCCTGGGAGGATTTGTTCCTTTGGTAAAGGGTGTTTTTTTCACTTATCTGGGTGGGGCTTTAAAGCTCCTCCAGTACTCCGCCCTATTTGATCCTTTGGAAATTGAATGTATTAAAAGAGAGTGTGGCTGATCTTTAATTTTTTACTTCAATAAAGCAGACATTTATATATGCTGTTCAAAGAAATAAAGGGAACACAAACAGCCTGTTGCAAATGGAAGTGTTCCCTTTATTTTTTTGAGTAGCATATAACATCTATGAGAATCTCTAAACGGGAGCGCCAGAAACACACTGGTATTTTCCTTGCTGTCTATTGTTTTACCACGGATGTCTGAGGGCCTTTCCATGTGCCCAGTCGGCCGAACTGCAGACCATTCCTCTTGAATTCCTGTCGGATACCCTTTCAATGTTTCATTTTGCCTTTGACTAGGTGAGAGCAATTATATAAGCATGCAATTTACATCTAGTTTCTACTGCACTTAGATCGTGTGCGGCCTTGTGGCCTTTTTTTCCCTATCGTCAGGGTTGTTTGGATGCATTTTTTTCTATGTTGGTGTGTATCCATCTCAATGGACATTTCGTCACCAGCAACAGGGCATAAATAAAATGTCACACTTGAAGACTAAAGTATAATTGGGCAACTTAGCGTGTGACAATGCCAGAAATATTATGACTGTATTATACTTGGGCAAAATAACACATTTTAAATGTTGCAATGCAATGGAATTCAATGCTGCATCTGTTTGAGCATCTGAATAAGCAATGTAACAACTGATTGTATCATGCTGCAGTGAAACCAAAAATTTTGTTACTTTGAGATGAGGCATTGGCAAATTCCAAACCTTCCTTTTCATTCTGGGCCTGTTGTGGCCCCATGGAACTTCACATTACTTTTGGATGGGCTGTCGTGTATATCTTGTAGAAAACTTGGCACTCAGTTAAATGTTGTAAGATAATTTTATTGTGTGCAGGCAATCCAAAAATAAAGAAGTTGTTTCGGTTATACAATGACCTTCATCAGTTGAACAGATTACAGTGTGTACAGGGTTACAGGCAATAATGAATGCTTAGGATCAGCAGCACATGCTATAGGCCTACAACTGCCATTTCACATTATTTTTTTAATGTAATTTATACCTTCTTACAGCTTTTTTGGGGATATGCTAGGAAAGAACATTTAACAGTTTTAAGTATTTTACCGTAAATTTTTTGTTTTGTCACAACTCCAAAATTAAACTATTGCTTTCATGATTTGTTATATACCATTTGTTTCATCTTTAGAAACATTGAGTATTATAAGGAATTTTTTGGTTTTGTCTGGTGTGAACTCTGTTTGATAGACTCGGCACCTGAGTGATTGCCTGTGTAGGACTGGGCATAAAAGCTAACATTTAAAAACAAAAATCCATGTCTTCTATGAATAGTATTTAATGTACCATTACTCTAATTTTTTTTGTCAAAATGTTGATTTTTTTGGGGGGAGCATTGTCTGATAAGAATTTCCCTTGGTTGGATTAGGCCCTTGCTCAGAGTTGGGGACAAATGGTTAAAAATGTTATTTTTTAAAGACAAAAAGGCTTCAATGATTATTTTATTTACCATCATCATGACTGTTTGTGAAAATGAGACTCTTTGAGGCATTTACTGGTATGAATTGCAACATTATGCCTGTTAGGGTTTGCGGATCGCACCAAATGTAAATTATAAGAAGGTGCGATCGCAACCCTGGGTTCATTGTGCGGTGATGGAGAAACCGCAGCTAGATAACAATGGTGGAGCATAGCCGCGATTAAGCATCACAAACGTCACTCGGTGTGAACAGAGTGCAAAGCTACTGACTCTGTTACTCCACCAAGCAGTATGAGAACTGAGAACACTCTAAACTATGCCTTATTAGACGCCACAGGAGCATAGTGGAAATGACGCTAGTGGGGTCCCTATAACACATCCCCCACTATGCTTGCGATTGAACCTGCTCTGATACACAGTGGATTTTGAGACCGCGCTTGAGGACGCCCAGTGCAGACGTTAAGTTCAAGCGGGCATTCCCACCCTACACTGCCTGTCTAGAAAACACACTTGAAGTGCTATTAGTGGCACACATGCATACAGTGTGATAACTGACCCACCAACACACACAGCAAATATTAAAGATATTAGTGCACCGACCGGTGGGCAAAATATCCTTTTATAGACTGTGCCAATCAGACAGGACCTTGCTCGTGGACCAATCCGGAGCAGGCACAAGACCTGAGCAGCTGATGACCGACCACCAATGAGAGGTCTCCACCTCACGAGCATGCTCAGTAGAGTGAATCCTGGACAGGAGCGACTGTTCACTGCTGTCTCTTGCAAGTTGCCATAGCTAGACTTGGAGAGGCAGCTGTAACAAAGCGCACAGCACATGTATGAGCAAGTTGCTGAGACTGATGTCTTTGCTGAGCAGCATTTATTGTGGTTGAGACTGAATGGGAGACCGCAAGAGAAGATAAGGCTTGGGATCTATCCTGTGCAGAGGTTGAATCCCAATGCCTCCATGCAAAAAAACAAAAGAAATACATTGCATCTAGGATTAACATTTTCTGTTTTATTTTTTTTATACTGTTATGCTAGCCAAGGTTTAATAACCATGGTAACCACAGGAAGCAATATACATAGTTTATAGGGCAAATAATTTCAACTGAAGGGATGGTCACCATCAAGACCCCCGCCCTGTGTTCATCGATCATAAAATACATGGTTGAACCAGATTTTGAATTGACTATGAAGAAGGCCCCTGAGCAGGATACTTTAGTCATTCTCCCAGTCTTACACATAGCAACAGAATGGTCAGCCTGATCACAAAAAAAGGGATAATTTTACGACTATTTTCTACATTTAAAATGCATAAATATTCTGTCAATGCATATTGTTATAAAAAAAGGCTATCAAGGGTGAATTGGTTACTTTTAGCCAAATATGTTGAGGACACGCACTTTCACATTAGTCTATTTTCACCTTAAAGAACTTGAAAGTGGTTGGATACATTCTAGAAGCATCAGAGTATCATACATGTTTTTTTCAGGGCAATTTGAGAAATACATTTGATTTGGTGGCTGATTGATTTTTCACAAAGCAATTTTTCTGGGAAAATTTGGCAAAGCTGGCTGTAAAGGATGTCACTAGAGATGAGCGACTTTGCCTTTTTTAGGGTCGAGTTGGGTTTCATGAAACCCGACTTTCGCAAAAGTCGGGTAGAACGAAATCGGCCGACCATAGGGAAAAGTCGGAGGCCGACTGAAACACGAAACCCAATGCAAGTCAAAGGGGAAGCAAAGTCGGCAGGGAGTGGAGGACAGTAAACACACCTACAGTGCCCATTTCAATGACAAAAACATCAATTCTTATTACTGAAGCTTGTCAACCTTAATTTGCTTCATTATATTAGTTGCGCATTGAAAACTGGGGGTTATTTGGCTAAAGTTGTGGGAGGGTAGGGCTGGCTCCAGGTTTTCGTGTGCCCTGGGCCAAAGAGTGTCAGTACGCCCCTTTAACACATACCACAACTCATGATGCTCCGATACAGCAAAGAAATATAGGTATAGTACAATGACAAATACTTCACTGCTTACATGACATGACTGATCTATTTTAAATTGTACAATAGCTCAAAAAATGGACAGTATATTACTCCATACAGTATTATGGCCACCACTGTTATGATTGAGTCACCGTAGGAGGCAGACACAAAAATAGAAGCTACATCCAGAAAACCAGAGAAGTTGGCAACTATCAGATTGCAGACCCCTGAACCTATCAACACAACTAGCAGTAGCCGTGGGGGGTTCCTACGATGCCCTAGACCCCTCGATCACAGCCGGAGCGCTAAATAGCCTAAAGACAGAAAAGGAAATCTAAACTGTCCCAGAGCAGACCCCAAAGTAAAAGGCAGCCCCCAACATATAATGACGGTGAAGCAAGATGAAAAAACACTCACACAGATAGAAAGATAGGCTGAGCAAATGATGGGGCCCAAGCTAGCTAAACAGAACAGGAAATGAAGGTTGCTGTCTGCAATCTGCCAAAACCCTATCAAAGACATAAGCCAACAAGCTGATATGAAAAAGACCCTGAAGCAGCTAGGCTTCAAAAACTAAATCAGCACTCAGGTATTTTCAGAAGACAGAGCTAAAGGAATTCAGCACACCCCAGCAGGGAATGGCAGAAATCCAGAAAAACAAAGCAAAACAAAGTCTAAGCACAAATGCAAAAAGCTGAGCAGAAAACTTAGCTTTAGAGGAGCAGGAATTCAGACTGGTCTCCAAGGATCCCACAGAGAAATCACCCGCAGGGCAGAAGGGCGTCGGCAGCCTTATGTCCAGTCAGTAACTCCACTCAGCCAGTCATCATCATCAGACTCAGGTGTTTGATAATCAGGCTCACTACCTTTCTTTACCTGAAGAGGGAGTTCCTTGGGCCTCAGTAGTGAAGGGGAAAATGAACTCACAACACACCACCTAGTGCGCCATACAGAATAATGAGCCCCATATATTTCTTCATACAGAATAATTGGTCACATATAATGTTCCATACAGTATATGATGAGCACCACATAATGCTACAGTATATGATGGTCCCCATGGACGATGCTCCAGTGTGCTATGGGCCCAAATAATGCTCCATATATAATGGGCCCCATTTCTAATGCTCCGGTGTATAATGTGCCCCATAAATGCTGCTCCAGTGTCTGATCTGCCCCATTTAGAATGCTGCAGTATATGATGGGCCCCATGGATGATGCTCCAGCATCTTATGGGCCCAAATAATGCTCCATATATAATGGGCTCCATTTCTAATGCTCCAGTGTATAATGGGCCCCGTAAATGCTGCTCCAGTGTCTGATGTCCCCCATTTGGAATGCTCCAGTATATGATGGGCCTCATGGATGATGCTCCAGTGTATGATGGGTCCTAATAATGCTCCATATATAATGGGCTCCATTTCTAATGCTCCAGTGTATAATGGGCCCCGTAAGTGCTGCTCCAGTGTCTGATGTCCCCCATTTGGAATGCTCCAGTATATGATGGGCCCCATTTTTAATGATCCCAGGCATGGTATGTGAAAAGAGCTCCATGGAGTAATCTGAAGTGTGTGCTGCTGCATCCTTCACTTTTGGTGTGGGTGAAGGACACAAGGAAAGGGGTTGCTCCTGACCAGAAGCATGCACTGACGACTCAGTGTTTGCATTTTTTGAAACTTCAGAAGAGGAGGCGATAGAGCTGGAGGCTGTTTCAGCAATGTAAGCTAAAACAGTTCCTGATGCTCCGGCTTTAAAAGCAGTCTTCCTACTCCCAGAAAAGGGAGCCTTACAGGCCTTCCAGAGCTACACAAGGTATTCAAAGCGTACAACAGTATACAGTGTTGTGGTACTTTTAAATCTTCGCATATATTTCAATCTCAGTAAGCCAGTCCAGACTCTCCACTACTGGAAACTACATGGATACAAGTACAGGCGGAAAGTCGAGTGTTAGCAGAAATTTGGGATTTACTCATCGCGGGAAAACCTCCCGGTAGATGTTGCAGAGGCGATGCAGACCCTCAATTACTGTGTCTGTGGAGACAGCGAAAACGTTTTTTTTGTGAAGAAAGGATTGCTTTATCGCAGTAGCGTGGATCACATCACCGTTACTCATCAAATTTTGATCACAGGGAGAGATGTAGACATGGTCCTCACTGCCTATCATGATGTGTCTGGTCATTTTGGAGTGCAAAGGACAGAAGCCACTGGCCGTAGGCGATTCTATTGGATTGGCATGAGAGGAGACATTGAAAAATGGTGGCAGGAATGTCACACGTCTGTGACTATCACAACTGTGAAAGGTGAACATAAAGCACCACTGCATCCACTTGTAAGTTGACATCAATTACAAATGGTAGCCATTGATCATCGAAAGGTAGAGGCCAGCAGGACAGGCCACAGCTACATCTTAACCATCATTGATCAACACACCAAATTTCTAGTGGCCGTCCCTGTGAAGGATTTAACTGGCCAGACTACACAGCGGTGGAGCAAGGAAAGGTAAGTTGCAAGTGCTGTGGCCATGCCCAAGCAGAGGGGCAGACTCGTGGTCGACGGTACTGGCACAGGGCCCCTCATAGTACGCTGGTGTGTCTGATGGCAAGTGGGCCCCCCACCATCAGAGACACTGTATTGTACTATGAGGGGCCCTGTGCAAGTGCCGTCAGCCATCAGTGGGCCCATCCACCTGTTTAGAGCAACGGCACTTGACCGGGTGCTCAAGGTGTTGACCCCAGCCCTTGAGGGGTGGTGGGCAGCCCAGTTAGGGAGGTTTAAAAAATGGCATATGTTGATGTGCAGGCTGGACATTCAGCTGCTGCAAATGGCGGAATTGGGCAAGTCCGAGGAAGAGGAGGACAAAAGCGAGGCAGTTTTCTGGCAACCTATGTGTCATCAGGGGAAAGTGGGACAAAATCCTTTGAAACCCATGCATGGTTCATTTTAATGAAGGTTAGATCATCAACATTTTGGGTCGACAGACGGGTCCTTTTTTCTGTCAGGATTGATCCAGCAGCACTGAAGACTCCTTCAGATAACACACTAGCAGCAGGGCAAGCGAGCTTCTGTAAGGCATAGTGTGCCAATTCAGGCCAGGTGTCCAGTTTAGAGGTCCAATAGTCAAAGGGGAATGACCTGTGAGGGAGAACATCGATATGGGAGGAGAAGTAGTTTGTAACCATAGTTGACAACTGCTGTCTCCTGTCACTTGTCATCGATGCAGTATTAGCAGTCGTGTGAGCGGTACTTGAGAAATCATTCCACAACATGGTCATTAAACCCCTGTCTCCAACGCCACTTTGGCTGTGTGCACCACGAACACCTCTTCCATTGTGCCCACTATGGCTCATGGGAGAACCAGCACTGCTGCTGTGTGTTGGGAAAGCCTCAAACAAACGGTTTACCAGAGTTGCTTGTTTGTTAGCCAATATTATCTCTAGGTTCTCCTGTGGCATGATGTTGTGTAATTTGCCTTTGTAGCATGGATCGAGGATGCTGGCCAGCCAGTAATCGTCATCCTTCATCATTTTGGCAATGCGGGGGTCCCTTTTTAGGATCCGCAAGGCATAATTGCACATGTGGGCCAATGTTCCAGGTGTCAATAATGCACTGCCACTGCTGGGTGGAGGAGCACTTTCTGGCAAATCCACATCCCTACAGTCACGCACAAACACTGTACCTGACCTTGGAACGCCAACATTTTCTCTTGCCCCCTGAGAAGCATCCTCCTGCCCAAAATAATCATCCCCCTCATCCTCCTCCTCCTCTTCCTCTTCTTCCTCCACCTTGTCCAGGACTGTTCCCTGACCAGACAATGGCTGACTGTCATCAAGACTTCCCTCCTCCTCCTCCTGTTCCTCCTCTGCTGCAGATGCCAGATCCTTAATGTGCGTCAAACTTTGCATGAGCAGACACATAAGTGGGATGCTCATGCTTATGATGGCGCCATCTGCGCTTACCAGCCGTGTGGATTCCTCAAAACACTGAAGGACTTTACAGAGGTCTTTCAGCTTTGACCACTGCATACCCGACAATTCCATGTCTTCCCTCAAACTGCCTGCCCATGTATCCTCCCACAAATGCATTACAGCCTGCCTCTGTTTGCACAGCCTCTCAGCCACGTGCAAGGTGGAATTCCACCTTGTTGCAATGTCTGTGATTAGGCGATGCTTGGGGAGGTGGAGCAATCGCTGCAGCTTCTGCATACAAATGGAGTGGACGTTTGAGCGACGGATGTACGCGCACAGTCTTCGCACTGTCACGATGACCCGTCCTGTGTCACGCTACCCGCAGGCCGGTAGCTAAAACACCAAGACGCGGCACGTGTTACTGTTCTGTGTGACACGGCCCACAGGCCGGTAACTAAAACAACAAGACATGGGCAAAGGGGAAACAGTTACAATGGTGGGCCCTGCGATAGTGTAAGGGGACGTGGAGACCTCCTGCACTCACCTGAGTCAGTGTCCCTAACGCTCCTAACGTTCCCTATGCCTGTTCTGCACCGGGCACCGATCAGGAACCTGTCGCCCTAGCACACCCTACACCTATCCCTTGCTAGGGAGCTGGGTGACGCAGGCACTGGCCCCACCGCTGTACTAATACACACTAAGGAAAAACACAAACAGGGAATCACCACTTAGCTTTACTCTGTTGCACTTGCTCCTGGCAACAGAGTCCACCACCAGAATGCAGCCCTCCTCCTGAATCGCTGCCACCAAGCTCTGTCAGAGCTACAAGGAAATCCCCTATGACTCCTTCCACACCAGGGCTAAGACAGTGCTGCAAGGAACGTTCTCCAGCTCCTTCCTCCACCAAGGATGGTTGAAATGAACACTATCACCAACACTGATTGCAACACCTGTGACTCTTTTATAGCAGCCAGAGCAATCACACCTCCATTATAATCATGTGCACTTAACTAAAGAAACAAGAGTGCAATGACGCTCACCACCACTGGGGGCAAACTTAGAACAAAAGACACACAGTGCAATAATCCTAATGGCCACCGGGGGCAAAAACCAAACCTAAGCACAGCTTAAGAAAAAAAAAGGTTACCTTGCTTTTTTTATCAGTCCTCATCCAGCATGGATCATGACACGCACCTTATGGAGCAGGGATGTTAACCCTGGATAATTATTAAGGAAGCACTGCACCACCAGGTTCAAAGTGTGAGCCAGGCAAGGTATGTGTGTGAGTTTTGCACGGGCTATGGCTGCCACAAAATTACGGCCGTTATCATTGACTACTTGCCTTGCTCAAGATGTAGACTGCCCAGCCATGACTCAGTTTGTTGCTGCAAGTAGTTGGCCAGTACCTCTGCGGTGTGTCTGTTGTCGCCCAAAGACATCATCTTTAATACAGCCTGCTGATGCATATCACTAGCTGTTCGATAGTGGGACATCTCATGTGCAACACTGCCAGCTGCGGATGGAGTGCTCATGCGACTGCGCTCTGTGGACGAGCTTTCGCTTATGGAGGAGGAGGAGGAGAAGGGTCAAAAGCCTACAGCCAACTGTTTCCTATACCGTGGGATAGGCAGCACTGTTCCACCACCGCTGTCCCCTGTGGAGCCTGCATTCACTACATTAACCTAGTGCGCAGTGATGGACATGTAATGGCCCTGGCCATGCCTACTGGACCATGCGTCTGTTGTGAGGTGCACCTTTCCACTCACTGATTGCTTGAGTGCATGGCCAATGTGGTCTTTCACATGCAGGTGGAGGGCTGTGATGGGTTTTCGAGAAAAGAAGTGCCAACTGGGTAGGTCATAGCGTCGGACTGTGTAGGCCATGAGCTCACGTAAAGCTTCGCTTTCAGCCAAACGGTAGGGCATCATCTCTAATGAGATTAGTTTGGCAATGTAGGCGTTCAAACACAGTGCACGCGGATGAGAGGATGAGTACTTTCTTGTCATACTCAGAGTTTCTGCTAGGGTGAGCTGGACTGGAGAGCTGCATATGGGGGAAGTAGCAGTGGACCGGACAGAGTGAGAGGGGGTTGGTGATGGTATTGGTGGTGATGGCCTAGATTCAGTGTTGTGTTGCAAAACCATTGTTATTCCCTGAGTGCTTTCGCCTTGCGACAACACCTCAATATTTAGTGCTGGTGGTGTGCTTAATGGTGGCGGTGGTCTTACAGTGGGGGAAGCGATGGAGCGTTGCTGGCTACCTTCAGTCGGAGCAGGTGCACATGTGCTACCTGAGGTTTTGTAGTCCGTCCACGCTTGCAAGTGCATGTTGATTAAATGTCTAAGCAAGCAACTGGTATTCAAATTTCTGAGTTGTTTACCTCGGCTAAAGGTCCTTCCGCACTTCTTACAGGTAAGCTTTGCCTCATCAGTAGGATTTTGGACAAAGAAGTGCCACACTGCACTCTTCCTACTATGGTATTCATTTTCTGGCCTTGCACGCTGTGCTAAGTTGACTGTCTGTCAAAGCTGTCCTCCAACTCTTTTAGTTTTTGGTCCACGTTTTTGGACAGCTACGGGCCTGTCAGATAACCGCTGCTGTGAAGTCAATGCCTGCTGCGGATCCTTCTCCTTATCTGAACTATTGCCAGCTTCACCCTCCTCCCCCAATGGATGCCAATCCGGGTCAAGAACTGGGTCATCCATCACCTCCTCTTCAAAGTCATCTGCATCTTCCTCTTCCTCTTTACCTTCCTCTGTGTCACCGTCTAAGGTGGTATAGTATGTGGGAAGGGGCACTTGAGTTTCATCAGGGTCAGATTCTGGCTCAGTAGACTGCGAGGGCAATGTACTGCTCTGGGTCAATGTACCAGCAGAATCATCTAGCAGTGGCTGTGCATCAGTGCACTCCATGTCAGATTCATCTTAGACTGGGGAATTCAGGATTTGACTGGATAACCCAGGCATGGTATGTGAAAAGAGCTCCATAGAGTAATCTGAAGTGTGGGTTTTTCCGGACCAGAACCCTGCACTGACGACTCCGTGCTTGCAGGTTTCGAACTTTCAGAAGAGGAGGCAATAGAGCTGGTGGCTGTTTCGGCAATGTACGCCAAAACCTGTTCCTGATGCTCCGGCTTTAAAAGCGGTTTTCCTACTCCATGAAAAGGGAACCTTACAGGCCTTCTTGGGCCAGACGATGACGCAGGTTCAACACCTCCTGCCTTAGCTGCTATTGTGCTTTTGCCAGAACCAGGCGATGCACCACCACCATCATTACCAGCTGCGCCCCCCTGCCCACGTCCGCGGCCTCTTCCACCATACTTCCTCATGTTTGGAAAAATGTACCAAAAATACCAGCAGAGAGATGGTACTGTATGAGGAGCGTCCAGCTGTGTAAGGTGTATTAAAAAAATTAAATCTACATATATATTTTGTTAGTAAATGATGCTCTCCCAGTATGTATTTGACCGTAATCCAACAAGCAGATATACGGAACTGTATCAGAAGTGTACAGCTGTATACGTTTTTTGTGTAACTAACAATCTCCGTATATGTATTTACGGAGTGTCACACACGCACGCTGACTCTGTATAAATGTGACTGTAATGCGAACAGCAGATATAAAATAATGTTTGAGAATCGGACAGCTCTATACGGTGTCTGTATGAAAAATTGTCAATCTCTGTCAATTTTTATACGGAGTGACACACGCTGTCTCTGTATAGTTTTGACCGTAATCAAACAGCAGATATACAAAACTGTTTGAAAAGCGAACAGTTCTATAAGGTGTAGGTCTGGAAAAATGGAAAATCTGGTTGGTTTTTCCAGAGTCACCCACAGATAGCTTGTATTTGTCCGTGATACCAGCCAGTACATGGTAGTGTGTGAGGAGCGTACACTGCTATACAGTGCGTGAAAAAATGAACGTTCAGTAACTCACCAGAACAAAATAATAAAAGTTGGAGTGCTTTGAAAAAAGCAGTTTGAACAGGAGTGTGCAGACAGCCATGCAACTATCAGGAAGCCTTAAAAGGCAGCCTAATCACCACCAGTGCTACTGCACACATCAAAAATCCTCCCCTTTCACTGCACACTAACTGTACAGTGAAAAGCGCTATCAACAGAAGCAATTTTTTTTTCTTCCCTGCCTAACGCTTATTCAGAATCAGCAGCAGCACCTCTCCCTATTCTAAGATTGGCAGAAGTAAGATGGCGGTCGCCGGTCACGGCCTTTTATAGCCACTGTGACGCCACACAAAGCCAACCAATCACTTCAATACCCTTCTCTAAGATGGTGGTGGCCACTGCCCATGTCATCTCTTTGCCCACAGTGTGCGCCCTCCATCATTGGCTGAGATAAGGTGCTGGAAGCATTATTTGATATACGCGACTTTGGCACTCGGCTAGGCGACGTCATGGCCGACTCGCGCTACCGTCGACTTTCGATTAGCGAAGCCCGACTTTAGCTAAAGTTGGCGATATTTGAATTTGACCATCTCGTTTCGCTCAACTTTAGATGTCACCCAAGAGATCACACATAATCTCACTGTGCTGCCAACACATGTGAAGAAGCCACACCTCGCCACCCTGCCTAATGTCACTATTACTGTACATCCAAGCGATCACATGGTATGCTCTCCTCACTTGCACCAATCTGTAAGGTCAGATTGGCACAGTTTTACACAGACACTCCTTGTTTAGACGGGCCCAGGGAGGCACGAGAAGTGAGAGAATGTGGCTCACACAGTCGTTGATGTGGCACCGCACTTGCTCACAAAATGAAATGCTGGGAGGCCCCTTTCACTAGCACCAATGAAACTGAAACACTGCCTGAACAGCCCAGTAGGACTGACACCAGCAGCTTGTTAGATATATGTACAGTCCATTAATGGGATTATAACAGGCCAGAAACCAGCCTTGGTAACGTGAAAAGTTAAGCTGAGAACACGGATGTGTGGATTCATGGATCAAGATAAAGAGTAGCCCAAGGTTAAGTTATATATTTAATCACCTTAAGGGCACACTAGACAATACACTATATACAGAATGGTTATACATACACAATGGTCAGATATGCAAATACAAATATTCGTACTACAAAGTATGCAGAATATAAGAGTCAGTTACCAGTCAGATGAAAGCCCTAGTTGTGGGGGCGGAGCTGCCTCATGGGAGGCTGGTGGTCCCTCTGTCCTTTGACTTCTTCCCACACAATAAATCATCTCCCCAGAGAAAAAGTAATATGACATGCTTTACATGATCATTTATCTCTTTTGGCTCATTCCTTGGCTGCCACCAGGGATGCAACTAAATCCCCTCCCCTATCATCTAGCAGCTAAAAACTCCAAAACTTTAGATGGGTTATAACTCCTTAATGGACGGTGCTGGGAGGTGGTTTTGGTGCCATCAGATTTGGCTGGGCCCTTGCTACGCATTGATATCAAACACCAATTTGCTACCTGGCTCCTGCTAGCCATTCTATGTTACTCCCCACCCTGGGGTGCTTGAACAGATTGAGACCCTGTTCTGAGAATCTTGGAAATATACACATGATGTACAGCTAGGATGTATAGTATCACCATAACTCCTTATGGAATTATGTGTCTATAATATTATAGCAGGTTTCTTTGGAAGCTTCCATTCAGCATGACTATATTGCAAGCAAGCCTTTGTCCTGAGATTAGCTAGCTCAAGGTGTGAGATCTGTCATTCAGTCTTTTGAGGCTTCAACAACTGCTGAGCTAGGTGCCAGCTTTCTCCTTCAGGCTTTGAGAATACTGGATGACCTGCTGAGTCAGATTTCCTGTCCCTACTACACAAAGGAAAGGGGTTTTATAATCCAATGCAAAATAGAACACAAATGATTGGCATGAAATTATATGTTCAATATTCTTTACACTGGCAAATTCAAATTTCACAAGATTTGTTCAATTATATTGAATATAGATCCAAGATCCAGAGCTGACTAAATGCTTAATTCAAGCATTAAACTGGAGAATATCACCATGGTTTAAAAATTCCCAGTTCCAGAATCATAGTTTTGATATGGAATCAAAGCAAAAATCTAAGGTTGAATTAATCCACTTGCAGCCTGATTTACTGAGGCTAACATCTTGTATGCCATTCTTAATGAACAGGGCTGCTAGAGTTATGTGCCCCTAATTAATTAAACAATTGAACATGTTACAACTGTCATTTTCCACCATTTGAAAAGTTACTCCAGTCAGTGATTTCATTCCCCATCCCATTCCAGCTACACCCATTTTGGAAAAGTTGACCATAACTATTCTATAAACACTAAGAAATGGGACATTTTTGCATAACTTTGGAGCAAAAATTTGATTTTGCAACAATTACAGATGTTTTACACCAGAATACTGGCAAAAACACCATTATGAATTTAACCCATAGCAGTCTATTGAAGTAGTCTGAAAATCCACAGTATAATCTACATCAGATAGGTTAAATTCCCATGATGAGTTTTTGATGATGTGTATTTTTACTTCACCAAAAATTCAGTGTCTTACAGTGCTAGCAAAGAAGATGGGATTTATAGAAATGCATAGGCGGACATACCGCCGGTTCAGCCGGTGCAACTGCACCGGGGCCCAGAGGTGGAAGGGGGCCCCTGGGCGTAATGCCTATAGCGGCAGAGTATGCAGCCGCTATGGGGCCAGAGTCCAGATTGCGGGCAGCGGGAGTGTAAGGGGCCCGGTATTATGCAGCATCGGCCCCTTTCACTTCCTGCTGTAATCACCTGAACACAAGAGCAGGGGAGAGAGCAGCATGGGACAGCAGGAGTTCAAAAAGGGGTGTGTCATGCAGGGAGAGATGCTGGCCAATGAACGCTTTCCTCACCAGACTGAGGAGAGCACTCTCTGGCTGTCTTCTGTCCTCCTGCATGGCACGTCCCAATGGTGAGTACTCACTGGTTGTCGGGGCCCAGGCCACACAGCACACAGGGGACAGCAGTGGAGGAAGAGCAGAACTTGCAGCGTGTACTGTATTCTGCTTACTCCACTGTGCCATTCCCAGCAGGCTGCAGCATCTAGGAGCACAGGTCAGGTGAAGAGGCTCACTACATGGGTCACCTCACAGAGGAGGTCAGGGGAGGGGAGCTGACTGCACTAGAGAGCTCTGCAGCAGTAGGGAGCTGAAATCCTCTGTGTTCTGTGTCCCATCCCCCACAGTGGGCCCTGCAGTTGTCTCCAGGCTCCATCTTATCTCTGCACTATGTGGCTGACCTCCATGGCTCATCTGAACAGAAGACCAGAGGTTGTAGATTATTATGTGTGTGCATATTTACATATGTGTGTGTACAGTATATGTATGTGTGTGTGTGAATGTACATGTGTGTATCTGTGTATGTATGTATGATATATGTGTATGTATCTGTGTATGCATGTACAGTATATGTGTGTCCGTGTATGTATGGTATACGGTATGTGTGTATGTGTTTATATAGTGTACGTCTATGTGCATGTATGTAAGTGTGTGTATGTATGGTATATGTGTAGATATATGTATACTTTATGTGTATAGAAGTGTGTGTGTGTATGTATGTGTTTACTATTTATATATAAGTGTGTGTGTATGTGCGGAATAGGTATGTACAGTATATGTTTGTATCTGTGTATGTATGGTATACTGTATGTGTGTATGTATATATGGTGTATGTCTATGTGCATACAGTATATGTATGGTATATGTGTATGCATATGTATATACTATATGTTTACATATAAGTGTATGTGCATGTACGGTATATGTGTATGTATGTGTATATAAGTGTGTGTGTATGTACGGTATAGTTATGTACAGTGTATGTATCTATGTATATGTGTGTATGTACAATATATCTGATATATCTGTGTATATGTATGTATGGTGTATGTACTGTATAAGTGTTTGTGTGTATGTATGTTATGTGTGTGTATGCATCTACTGTATATGTATGTGTATATGTGTGTATGTATGGTGTACTGTATGTGTGTATGTATCTATGCTATGTGTGTGTATGTACGATATATCTCTGTGTATGCATGTATGGTGTATGTACTGCATATAAGTGTTTATTTGTGGGTATGTATGGTGTATGTATGTATGTTATGTGTATGTGTGTGTATGCATGTACAGTATATGTGTGTATATATGGTGTGTGTATGTGTATGCATGTACGATGTATATCTGTGTGTATGTACGGTATATGTATGTACAATGTATATGTGATCCAGCAGATGATGGATAACTTGCTGATTGCTGGGATTCAAATACTGGGCCCCCAGCTCTATTCATTATCTATAGAGCTGCTGATCACTGCGCTTGGCTATTTCCATCAGTTCCATAGACAATAAATAGAGCAGAAGCCAGATGATGCAGGCACCAGACATAAAATGTAATATATACATGGTCGGGCTCTGCCATGAGGAGATGCTCTGCACACTTTCTGTCATGTGCCAATTAAAGTGTCAGCCATGTCTGCAGTGTTCTAGTCACTGACATAGAGGACACTAGTTGTCACCTGACTGCAAGTCTGACTGCCCTGGAGCCAGCAGAACTGCATGATAACGGATATATACATATATATGTATATATATATATATATATATATATATTTACGTATTACACACACAGTATATATATCCATTTCAGTGAAAAAATATAAATAAATATATTTGGGCCCCCACACATCTAAAAAATATAACTTTTGCTATTAACATAGTAACATAGTTAGTAATGCAGAAAAAAGACATTAGTCCATCCAGTTCAGCCTATAAAATTCGGCCAGAATAAATCCCCAGATCTACGTCCTTCTAAAGAACCTAACAACAACTGTAAGATACAATATTGTTACGCTCTAGAAAGACATCCAGGCCTCTCTTGAACCCTTCGACTGAGTTCGCCATCACCACCTCCTCAGGCAGGGAATTCCAGATTCTTACTGCCCTAACAGTAAAGAATCCTTTTCTAAGTTGGTGGAAAAACCTTGTGATTGCTACGTACGCCCCTGCTTGCAGGGCAGTAATAATGAGGGCAATCTGCCTTGTTTCTCGGAGCCCGAGACTCCAGGGGTCTCATTGCCAGATTGCTCTCATCATAAGTAATGTAGCGGGCAGGGAGGGGGGCCCAGACACATTTCTTGCACAGGGGCCCCAAGCTGTCAGTGTACGCCCCTGTAGAAATGTCATTCTCACTGTGTTTATTTTGACACAGTGAAAACTGACCTGCTGTGCATGTCTCAAATCCACAGCATCTCAATTTCTCTAGCAAATATGCTGAGTTTTATGTGTGAATATTCCCCAAAGACTTGCATAAGATACAAAAATTCAACAGTTTAAAAACACATGCATTTTTATCAAGTTTCTTCAGCAGAAACCAGTTAACCACACATGATTGTATACATTTTTCACAAAATTAAATACCTGGCAGTAGCAAAAACAATACATGTTTATTTAAAATGTAACATAACACTGCAGTGTCAAAAACATAATTAAAATACATGTAAAAATGCACTAAAAATGCAACAAAAAAGCAAGTTACCTAATCTACCTAATAGGTGCAGAAATTCTGCATCATAGAAAACTCACCATTTATCGTAGGAACTTAAACAAGCACTCCCACTAACTTTTTTTATTCATTAAATGTGTGTACATGCATGTAATATAGTATAAGTTTATTAACCCCTTAACAAATGCCTTTTAAGGGCGGCAGTTAAGGGTACTTAAACCACAGTGCTGCTTTTTAGCGGCGCTAAGGTTTAAGGTTATAGCACCCCCCAGAGTCGGAATTTCTCCGGTGTCTTGGCTGCGCTAGCTATTTTCTCCCTGAAGTCCCCCTGGCTGCCGGCTTCTTCTTCCGGGAGAAAAATAGGGGGCGCATTCACAGTGCTCCCGCCAAGATCTGACGGCAGGCACCTGGCAATAATAGTAGATTTTTTCCTATTGGTTCATTTTGATCACTGTGATAGACCCATTTTGCCATTAGAGTTGGGCTAAAGTGAGTTGGGCTAAAGTTACGGTTAGGGCTAAAATTAGGGTTAGGGTTGAGGCTAAAGTTAGTGTTAGGGTTCGGGCTAAGTTAGGGTTAGGGTGGGGCTAATGTTAGGGTTAGATTTGGGGCTACAGTTAGGGTTAGGGGTGTGTTGAGGTTAGGGTTGTAGTTAGGGCTATGGTTAGGGATGGAATTAGAGTTACGGGTGTGTTGGGGTTAGGGTAGGAGTTAGAATTGGGGGGTTTCCACTGTTTAGGTACATCAGGGGCTCTCCAAATTCCACATGGCGTCCAATCTCAATTCCAAGACAATTGTGTGTTAAAAAAGTCAAACTGTGCTCCTTCCATTCCGAGCTCTGCCGTGCACCCAAACAGTTATTTACCCCCACATATGGGCATTCAGCGTACTCAGGACAAATTGGAAATCAAATTTTGGGGTCCAATTTTTCCTGTTACCCTTGTGAAAATAAAAAATTGGGGGCTAAAATGTCATTTTTGTGGAAAAAAAAGGTTTTTATTTTCACGGCTCTGCGTTACAAACTTTAGTAAAAGACTTGGGGGTTCAAATTTCTCATAATACATCTAGATAAGTTCCTTGGGGGTCTAGTTTCCAAAATGGGGTCACTTGTGTTGGGTTTCTACTGTTTAGGCACATCAAGCGCTCTGCAAATGCAACATGATGCCTGCAGACCATTCCATCAAAGTCTGCATTCCAAAACATCACTACTTCCCTTCCATTTTCTCCCACATATGGGGTAGCAGCATACTCAGGACAAATTGGACAACAACTTTTTGGGTCCAATTTCTCCTGTTACCCTTGTGAAAATAAAAAATTGGGGGCTAAAATATAATTTTTGTGGAGAAAAATGATTTTTTATTTTCAATGCTCTGCATTATAAACTGTAGTGAAAGACTTAGGGGTTAAAAGTTCACATCTGGATAAGTTCCTTGAGGGGTCTAGTTTCCAAAATGCTATCACTTGTGGGGGAGTTTTTCACTGTTTAGGTACATCAGGGGCTCTCCAAATGCAACATGATGTCTGATCTCAATTCCAGCCAATTCTGCATTGAAAAAGTCAAACGATGCTCCCTCCCTTCCAAGCTCTGCAAAGTGTGCAAACAGTGGTTTACCCGCACATTTGGGGTATCAGCATATTCAGGAGAAATTGCACAACAAATTTTGTGGTTCATTTTCCCTTTTTACATTTGTTAAAATAAAAAAATGGTTCTGAAGTAAAATGTTTGTGAAAAAAGTTAAATGTTCATTTTTTCCTTCCACATTACTTCAGTTCTTGTGAAGTAGATAAAGGGTTAATCAACTTCTTGAATGTGGTTTTGAGCACTTTGAGGGGTGCAATATTTAGAATGGTGTCACTTTTGGGTATTTTCTGTCATGTACACCCCTCAAAGTGACTTCAAATGTGAGGTGGTCCCTAAAAAAAATTATTTTGTACATTTTGTTGTAAAAATGAGAAATTGCTGGTCAACTTTTAACCCTTATAACTTCCTAACAAAAAAAAATTGTTTCCAAAATTGTGCTGATGTAAAGTACACATGTAGGAAATGAAATTTATTAGCTATTTTGTGTGACATATCTCTCTGATTTAAGGGGATAAAAATTAAAAGTTTGAAAGTTGTGAAATTTTAAAAAATTTTCGCCATATTTCCATTTTTTCATAAATAAACGCAAGTTATATAGCCAAAATTTTACCACTAGCATGAAGTACAATATGTCACGAAAAAAGCATCTCAGAATCAGCAGGATCCGTTAAAGCGTTCCAGAGTTATAATCTCATAAAATGACAGTGGTCAGAATTGTAAAAATTGGCCTGGTCATTAAGCTGCAAATTGGCTCTGTCACTAAGTGGTTAATATACTCACCTACCGGCACTTTCTCTAGTGACAATTCTGTCAGATAATACTCAGTTTCTTCCTGAAAATGATTGCAAACACAAATTCTTTGGTATTATTATCTTCATTTAATTTGTCCTAAATGAAAAAACACAAAAGAGAATGAAGCAAAAAGCAAAACATTGATCATTTCACACAAAACTCCAAAAATGGGCCAGACAAAAGTATTGGCACCCTCAGCCTAATACTTGGTTGCACAACCTTTAGCCAAAATAACTGCGACCAACCACTTCCGGTAACCATCAATGAGTTTCTTACAATGCTCTGCTGGAATTTTAGACCATTCTTCTTTAGCAAACTGCTCCAGGTCCCTGATATTTGAAGGGTGTCTTCTCCAAACTGCCATTTTTAGATCTCTCCACAGGTGTTCTATGGGATTCAGGTCTGGACTCATTGCTGGCCACCTTAGAAGTCTCCAGTGCTTTCTCTCAAACCATTTTCTAGTGCTTTTTGAAGTGTGTTTTGGGTCATTGTCCTGCTGGAAGACCCATGACCTCTGAGAGAGACCCAGCTTTCTCACACTGGGCCCTACATTATGCTGCAAAATTTGTTGGTAGTCTTCAGACTTTATAATGCCATGCACACGGTCAAGCAGTCCAGTGCCAGAGGCAGCAAAGCAACCCCAAAACTTCAGGGAACCTCCACCATGTTTGACTGTTTGAATGCCTCTTTTTTTCTCCTGTAAACTCTATGTTGATGCCTTTGCCCAAAAAGCTCTACTTTTGTCTCATCTGACCAGAGAACATTCTTCCAAAATGTTTTAGACTTTTTCAGGTAAGTTTTGGCAAACTCCAGCCTGGCTTTTTTATGTCTCGGGGTAAGAAGTGGGGTCTTCCTGGGTCTCCTACCATACAGTCCCTTTTCATTTAGACGCTGACGGACAGTACGGGTTGACACTGTTGTACCCTCAGACTGCAGGGCAGCTTGAACTTTTTTGGATATTAGCCGAGGTTCTTTATCCAACATCCGCACAATCTTGCGTTGAAATCTCTTGTCAATTTTTCTTTTCCGTCCACATCTAGGGAGGTTAGCCACAGTGCCATGGGCTTTAAACTTCTTGATGACACTGGGCACGGCAGACACAGGAATATTCAGGTCTTTGGAGATGGACTTGTAGCCTTGAGATTGCTCATGCTTCCTCACAATTTGGTTTCTCAAGTCCTCAGACAGTTCTTTGGTCTTCTTTCTTTTCTCCATGCTCAATGTGGTACAGACAAGAACACAGGACAGAGGTTGAGTTAACTTTAATCCATGTCAACTGGCTGCAAGTGTGATTTAGTTATTGCCAACACCTGTTAGGTGCCACAGGTAAGTTACAGGTGCTGTTAATTACACAAATTAGAGAAGCATCACATGATTTTTCGCACAGTGCCAATACTTTTGTCCACCCTCTTTTTATGTTTGGTGTGGAATTATATCCAATTTGGCTTTAGGACAATTCTTTTTGTGTTTTTTCATTTAAGACAAATTAAATGAAGATAATATTACCAAATAATTTGTGTTTGCAATCATTTTCAGGAAGAAACTGAGTATTATCTGACAGAATTGCAGTGGTGTCAATACTTTTGGCCACAACTGTAAAAACTTCACAGACCCACCCAACAAATCATTTGTAAGAGATCACTCAACCTCTGAAATGAAACCTTGCTCTTCTACAGCTATGATTCATCCTAAATATGGTTAAATCTGCCTAATAGGACTAAACTCAATTTTGGAATTGTTGTAGAAGATGTTTGATTTAATTTGTGGTATGTTAACTCAAATTTATTGTATCTTGTCATGGAAATCCCTCTCTATAGGGAGAGCTTCGAAAGAGACAGGAATCTCCACACATTTGCCAGTTTTGACCAATTTAAGGTGTCAATCGGTCGGGGATGAAGCATAAAAACACCTGTCAAGCATTCTTAGATAATACTTTTTGATATTTTTATGTATTTTTTGCCTTTAACTTCTTTTTCTTTCTTGTGAACAGTAATGAAATTGACTACTGCTATGCTCATGATATTATGTCTTTTTTGAATATCTGACCATAAATCTGTGATGGGACTCATGCATTATCAGATAATACTTTTTGTTATTTTGAAGTATTTTTATGGATTTCTCTAAATATTTGGTTAGTGATAATTGAAATGTTTCTTATGTGTGTGTATATATATATATCTTATACTGTGTTTTATATTCTCATGCAGATGTAGGCTTGACAAAGGCTTATATTAGCCGAAACGATGCAAGTGTCTGAATGTTCAAGAATATTTTTTTTAAAGGGTTGTGTCTTATATGCCGTGATTTTCCTTTGTAAATAGCCTATGCCTGATATTTTGTGAGAAAAATTAATAAAAACAATTTTGAGTGCCGAAGTTTTTCTGACTATTTTGGACTAATTTTCTTCAGAGCACCAGTTTCATAAGTAATTTCTAGAGTGAGCACCCCTTAATCCTTTCTATACAGAGCATGTCTGCTGGGCCCTGTTAGGAGTCATATTTCTGCCCTGGCTATGCAGAGATCTAGACCCTTACATCCTGCAGTCTCCTGCTATCCGTCCACTGCAGGAGAGATCGCAGAAGAGTTTGCTTTTCAACAACTCTCTCCGGAGGCTAAGTCCTTCACACCATACTCTGAGCATGCTCCTGGGACAACCTCCCATTGGAGCTCAGGAGTCCCGTACACTATAAAAAGTGTGCATGGCTGTTCCGCCATGCTCTAGTATTTTCATACTGCTGCTGTGTGTATGGTATTGTATGCTTGGACTGGTGGATGACTTATTATGAAACCCCTTCCCTCTGATATTACGTTTGTGTGAGTGATTGGGCAGCCGCCAGTAGCAGCGCTAGCGCCAGCGCGCTCCAGCCATACCTTGTGCAGCAGCTAAGCGTCCTGCATTGCGCCATCGTCCTTGCAGCGCCTTGCTTGCGGCTCTGTTCACGCCGCGCTGCAGTTGCAGCTTATTTCTGCATCCGCGGTTGCGACGCCAGCACACTTGTTACTACGGTAGGTGTCGGACGTAGTGACGTTTTAACTACTCCGGTTTTTGCCTACCGCATGTGTGTCGCAGAGTCCCTGTGTTACTAACAGGCTCAGCATTACTTTTCTATTTTTCCTGTAGCAGCTCTGTGCACTTAACAGAGACTGCTTGATTGCACCTGGGTGATATAGAACCCTGTGCACATTACCGCCACAGTGCTCTGTGTCTTCTAGCTGCGGTTTTTCCATCTGCCGCACGGTGGACCCCGGGCGGCGAACACGTTTATTTATATTTTTTTAAGCGTGTTCCGCCGCCGTAACAGGCCCTATGCCAAACATGTTTTTTTATTACTAATTTACAAAAAGGAAGTGAATAACCGTAACACTGAAAATAGGGTATGCAGTCAACATGACAGCAGGAAGCATTTAAGGGTATAACGTCAACACTCCCTTAATTTACACCTACACTTATGAAACCATACAATGTCTTAAAAAAGTTCCGCAATTTAGCAAAACCAACACACTGGTTATTTTTACAAATGAAATCTTAGCAAAAATAAAAATCAAAGTTATTATTATTATTATTATTATTATTATTATTATAATACATTTTATGGTGCCATTTATTCCATGGCACTTTACATGTGAAAAGGGGTAAGTATAGACAAGTAAAATAAACATGAGCAATGCAAGACACACACAAGTACAGAAGGAGAAAGGACCCTGCCCACTAGGGCTCACAGTCTACAGGTTATTCAGGTTACATATAAATTGTTATAAATTATAATAAAAGCAAGCTATCAAACATTAGCCATAACAAGACACTAGAACATGACAATACTATAACATACCTTTTTATTTTAGCAAATGTGACTAATACTTTAGCAATAAGTATGGATGAGGTCTGCCATGTGAACTATGATAACCATAGTGAAGGTTTTTGTTATTTCCTTGCAGGTTATTGTTTTTCGTAATTGAATTCAGCCCAATGTGACATAACATACCATAGTTGGAAATCTCCGGTTTCATTTGCCTTTGGACAGTGATTTTATACATTGGAGTTCTACTCATTTAATAGATAAATTGATATGACAAAATGAAATAATTTGAATGCAAGTGATAGGAAAATGAGAAGGAAAGAATTAATAGGTTACAGATTTCCTTCTTTCAATACAACCATTCTCCTGCCTCAACAACAGGTTGGATCTATTACATATTCCTTTTCCACTTTAAACTGTAGTAATTTCCTTCCTCATGTTGAGGATTTTTTATTCATTGTTTCCTTGCAGCAGTGATTGATGTTCTGAGCTGCTAATCTCTCTGAATGATAACTATTTTCATGTACGTTCATGAGTCTACGACATAGGATGCCGGGCCAGGTCTAGTGCTGACTACTTATTTTGTGCCTCATTTACATTTCAATCTCAGGCTCATGAATGTAAAACCCTGGCTGCAAATTAATAACAGGAAGAATATGAGAATGCTATGGAGTGGGGAGGACAATGCAAATGCACCAGAGCACAAGGTACTGCCATTGTGTTCTGCAAGGGCCTAATTTATCGTTCTGCTCTGAGTGACATTACATAGAAAGGCAAATCCAGAGTGACACAAATTTATTTTTTTTCCCAGTGACACAGTATATTTTCATGGAATGAGGTGCTATCTATCTGGGGACAAATTAGTTTCCATGAAAAATTTAAATGGTTTTTGTGGACAGAGTGGAGAGAAATTTAATTTGTTTCTCATTTACTACAGCAGGTATGAAAAGGAGAAAAATTGGATGTCTGATGGGCTGAAATTGGTGCTGTCCCTCTATACTATCCCCTAAAGGCCTCTAGGCTTATATATTATTCTGGAGTGGAGAGCCCCCTTCATCCTCTGTCCCACTGCCTTTTTACTAAGCATAACCTTAAAACAACTTGAAGAAAACCTTAAGGGAGGTTGCCAATCACCCTGAAAACAACATTTCCATCGATCTGATGTCTTTGTGATTTATTGCTTCATTTTACGGTAATTGAGAATTAGTGAGAAGATTAGCACGGCTCAACACTTTGCCTTGATATGCACACTAAGCACAGCAATTTGTCACCACTGGGTGACGGCCTCTTTTTTTTAAACTTCCACAGGGTTCATAGTTAATTGAATTTGGAGATAACATGGAAATTAATTTGACACTGAAAATCTTAAATGCAGACCTCTTGCCTGTTGCAATGTACAGAGCTGGTGCTACATCCAGGGGCCGAGATATTGATCCTGATCGCTTTCAATTTTAACGTTCTGACGGACAGAAAACACTAAATCTTATTTAAGTTCATATGAAAACAGTTGATCTGCAGCAATCCATGACAGATAAAGAATATTATCTTTCATTTTGTCTGACTGTATCAAGATGAAGTTTTGCAAATTTGCTCCTGCTGAAAATATACCAAGTGGCCAGAGTCAATAACCTCAATTGAGTTACAGAGCAGGTTGCATTGGCTTCTCAATGGATAATTTGCTGCACAAATGTAGCAGATAAGAGAATATACTGAAATGAAGTTCGGTGATCGAAACGATAGGCAGACATTTTACACTGATGGTAATATTCATAATTAACATAGTGAAAAATATCTTTAGAATATTATATAATAACATACTACGCATCTCTACTGGTTCAATATATGAGCTTTCATAGAAAGGAAAGTAACATATTTCATTAATCACAAAAATCACATTGGAGACCATCATGTCAATGAGATAAAGATTGCTCTCTGGTGCCAATTTAAAGAGAATCGATAATTTTGGTATACTACTGAGCTAAATTTTAAAAATCTGACCAGTGTTACTTTATGCGGTAATAACTCTGGAACGCTTCTATAAATTCCAGTGTTTTTATAATTGTATTTATGTGACACATTATACTTTATGATAATGGTAAATTTAGGTCGAAATGTTTTGTGTTTATTTATAAAAAATATCAGAAATTTGACAAAAATGTAAAAAAAACAATTTTCGAACTTTAATTCAGATAGTCATACCATAGCAAAACATTAATAAATAATATTTCCCTCATGTCTGCTTTACATGAACACCATTTGTAAAATACTAGAGCATAAAACACCTTAGAAATGCGTCAGAAAGTCTGAAAGGAAAGTCGGAAAGTCTGACCCTTTTGAGCACCTAAATGAGAATAATGGTTGCACTCAATTGCATTAAGATATGTCAATGTGAAATATATGAAGTGTGAATAGCATAATGACTTTTGAAATTTAGAAAAAACACATGAGAGGCTTAGCACAAAATTTGGCCAAAAAATGTGAGCCCATTCACCAACGTCAAGGTTATCTCATGATCGAATGGGTCCCTAATCTAACTGTCTAGTGTGAACACTTACCTCTGGCTAATAACTTGGTAAAACCTATATTTATAGGAAGATAGGAACCTAATGTGATTGGATGTAATTAAAATCACAGCTAGGCGAAGGACGGAGTGCTCAGTCAGAAAGCTAGCATACAAATAACGAAAACTGACGGCACATCAAGACTAGTTCATGATGTGCCATCAGTTTTTCTGCTATTTGCCTTTTGAGCGCCTGTCCTTCAGTGATGTCACCCACATCAAACCCCGCCCCCACGCTCAATGCTATCCCACAATGGCGTCTCTCGGCCGGAGCACGCCGCCACTCATCCACCCAGCCGCACAGCAGCAACGGAGGTTTCCCCCACAGCCGAGGGAGGATACTACCTCGGCGCTTCATTTCACCCTCACCTCCAGCTGAACTGTGCAACTACTGGTAGCGGGCATCTTGTGAAGCGCACTCTGCATTTAACCAAGTGCATCTTTCAGCAACTTTCATACACTCATCAGATTCAAGTAAGTTTTTTGCCTGCAATAATTAGGGCCGCGATTTTATATGAAAAACAAACAAATTTATTTTCTGCAGGTGGTTTTTGGTGTATGCATCATATCCTGGCAATCATAGTGGTTGCCTTTGTAGTTCAAATAACGATTACTGGTAGCGCAGGTGTTTTTTATGCTCTAGGACTTTCTATCTTCATCAGTCAGGAACAGCACAGAATCTGAATAAACACCAGCAGCTTCCACTACTCCCCCTTTTTTCTACAGGAGCGCCAGCGTATTATCTACCATATACCATTTGTAAAATGGTATTGTATTTTGTTAGCATTTTAAGAGGTTTAAAAATGTAGCAGCAATTTTTCATTTTTTCATGGAAATGTACAAAATTATTTTTTTAGGGACCTATTCAGGTTTGAAGTGAATTTAGGGGTTCTATATATTGGAAAACCCCCAAATGTGATACCATTTTAAAAACAGCACCCCTCAACATATTGAAAACTGCTGTTAGGTAGTTTATTAACCCTTCAGGTGCTTTTCAGGAATCAATACAAAGTGGCATGATAGGAATGAAAAAGTGTATTTTTACTACCTAAATGTAGCTAACTTCTGAACAAGTTGCTTGAGTGGGCAGACTCTAAGCTGTTATTTGCCATGGCAAGCATCAGGACTATGCAACCATGATTTCAGGGTGCCGATGGGGATTAAGAGGAAGGAGCCCCACACTCTTTTAAACATTTATATGATACTAGATGATGGCCCGATTCTAATGCATCAGGTATTCTAGAATATGGCCAGCGGGAGACCAATGTTCAAAAGATGGTCCAGGACGATCCACTATGATTGGCGATCTCACAGCGGGGGCCTGGTCGCTGCTGCGTGTCACATTGAGGCTAAGTACCCATGTTGCAGAAATGCTGCAGAAATTTCTGCCGCATTTCCGCAACTTCCGCCACGGGAAAAACACATGCAAATTTGTATGCGCTTTCCCATGGAAAACATGTGTTTTTCACATGACTTTCACGTGCAGAATTCAAGCGCATTCCAAGCGATTTGAAGCATCTCTTGGAATGTGATTGACAGGTTGGTCACACTTGTCAAGCATAGTGTTTGACAATTGTGATTAACTTTTTACTTTTGATGCTGCCTAAGCAGCATCAATAGTAAAAGACAGAATGTAAAAAATAATTAAAAAAATTAATAAAAAGGTTATTCTCACCTTCCGATGGCCCCCGATCTCCTCTCCACGCTCCCGGCATCTTCCGGTCCCAGTAATGCTTAGCGTGAAGGACCGGAGATGATGTCATTCTTGTGAGAGCGCAACGTCATCAGCGGTCTTTCGTGCAAAGCATTACTGGGACCAGAAGATGCCGGGCATGTGGTGAGAGGAGGGAAAGAGTCCGGGGGCCGTTGGAAGGTGAGTATATCAATATTTTTTATTTTCATTCTATTTTTTACAGGTTTATGGTACCCACGGCCTGGAAGAGAGTCTCCTCTCCTCCGGACCCTGGGTACCAACAGCACATTGAGCGCTGTGCTGATCTTCTCCCGGCTGCGTCACCGCTGACCTCTGTGCGGCAGGAGATGAACAGCTGCAACCATCAGGAAATCAGTGGCTAGCGCCGCAGATCTCCTGACAGTAGCGGTAGCGTGCGTTGTTCAAATTCAGCACCAATTCGCGGCCGGACAGCACCTGTCGCTGATTGGTCGCGCCCAGCCAGCCGCGACCAATCAGCGACATGGGATTTCTATTACAAACAGACAGACAGACAGAATTAGACGATTAAATAGTAGATAGTCATTATTGACAGCAGCACCTAAGGGGTTAAACATATTAGGACGGTGGAAACACTGATTGCAGCTAATGCAGCAAGTTGTCAGCTGACAGCTGCTGGATTGTCACCTGTATGGGAATGCTATTCTCTTATATCTCAGGTCAGATAAAAGACGTATTGATGGTCATTAAAGGGTTAAAAGCTGGGAACACATGGGGGATTTATTAAGAACAGCGTTCATTACACCTGTGTACTTAAAAGTATGCTTCAGAAGATACACCAAATGTATTAATAATTAAATTGTGTGCGTGCATGTGCTGGAAAATCAAATCTTTGCCAGCCTCAAGCTGGCGTAAATTTGCACTAAAATCTATCATTTATGCCACTTTCTGGTGAAAATGATAGTATATTAGTCAGGCTGTGTTTAGAGAAATATGCAGTGAGCAGTGGGAAAAACAAAAAAGTTGTACAGCGTGTCGGAATTATGGCATTTGCCATTATTTGCAACCAGTAAAATAACATAGTTGGAATAAAAAATCCCCCTTATAGAATCTTTACATGTCCAAGCAGATCATTATACAGTAAGAGTCTAGGATAAAAAAATAACTGACTGTAAATTGCTCATGTATATTCTTACGCTATATGGTGGTTAAACATTCACATTTTCTGCAAAAAGTACATCCCTGGTGTTTTGTGAATGCAATTTATATAGTAAATGTCCACTTATTTTAATATTGATAAGTTGCCAATTATTTCTTGATTTCCTTAGAGGATCTTTACAATTAGTACAAAAAACATGCAAATCCACTGGCAAGAAAAAGACTTAAACATTATTTTTCAGATCTACATAAATTATCACCTTTCGAGTGTTTTTTTAAATATTGTGGGTCTCATGAAAATCCCCAGCATTTGCCAGAATGGGAAATTTGTACAAGAGTGTGACAACAAAAATTGAATATAGTGGATGATTATGAATACATCCTGCTGCTTAATTCTAAGTCTTAGGGCTCACACTCATCATCATAAATAAATTTGGTCCAATGTTGTTCTTGAAAAGTAGGACGAGTGTCATGCGATTTACTTGCGAGTACAATGTGATTTTTCTCACCTAACATCCATATGACATCCGTATGACATGTGTATGCAATCTGTATGCAATGCATTTTTAACATCAGCTTTTGCATGCAGTAATTCTCTGTCATTTCAAGCTAGCTTACTAACTAATAAAACAATCTTAGATATAGATAGATAGATAGATAGATAGATAGATGTCATTGAGATATATAATCAATGCAGTGCATGCGCAGCTTACTGTGTGCATATTTAGCTAATAATTAAATAACTAAAAGAAAAAAAATGTTGTGGGGTCTCCCTAATTTTCCTTAACCAGCTAAGAGAAAGCCGACAGCGGGGGCTAATGTTTATAGTCTGGGAAGGGGGAAATAAACATTGATCTTCTTAGGCTATTAATATCAGCTAAAAACTGAAAGAAACATCATATTCCTCACCTGCTCTAGATTACATATTGATTATCTGCAGACAAGTGAGGAATATGGTGTTTTATTATATTTTTTACATTAATAAATGGGTCAAAGAGGGTTGGGGAGTTTTCATTTAAAATAAAACACTTTAAGTGTTTCTTTCAATTAAATAAATTACTTTACTTGGTCTTTGTCTTTATTACATTTGATTCTGGGGTTGGAAATGGGGGTGTCTTATAGACGTCTCTCTAATACTAACTGCTGGACTTGATGTCAGCTTACATTACAAAGCTGACATCTACCCCAATTCTAGTACCCCACTTGCCACCACATCAGGGCAAGTGGGAAGAGCGGAGGCTAAGCACTAGAATTGGCACATCTAAAGGATGCTGCTGGGGCTGATGTTCTTACTCTGGGAGGGGACCAATGTCCATGGCCACTTACTAGACTATTAATATCTGTCCGCAGCTGTTTCTCTAGCCTTTGTTGGGTGTTAATTAAAGGGGGACCGCATGTCTTTTTTGGGGGGTCACTACTTGATAATACCCAGTAAAGGCTAAGTAGACAGCTATGAGCTGATGTTAATAGTCTGGGAAGATCCATAAACATCGGCTTTCCTTCAACTGGTTAAGAAAAATGAGGGGGACCCCATGCCATTTTTTCTTTTAGTTATTTATTTTTTAACTAAATACATGTACATTAAACTACACACACATTGCACTAATTATAAGTCACTGACATCTTTATCATCTCAGACGTCTCTACCTTGTGCAAGTCAATACACTGGCTACCCATCCACTCTAGAATCCAGTACAAACTTATTACCCTCACCCACAAAGCTCTCCATGGCTCAGCACCACCCTAATCTCCTCTCTTGTTTCAGTGTACCACCCTACCTGCGCCCTCTGTTCTGCTGATGACCTGAGGTTTGCATCCTCGATAATCAGAACCTCCCACTCCCGTCTCCAAGACTATATACGTGCTGCGCCAATTCTTTGGAATGCACTTACCAGGTCAATACGATTAGTCCCCAATCCCCACAATTTTAAGCGTGCCCTGAAAATGCATTTATTCAGACTGGCCTATCGCCTCAACACATTAACCTAATCTATCCCTGTGTGGCACAGCCAAAAGTTTTACCATAACCAGGTTCCCCGCATCATGTTCCCATATGCTTTATGCATCCATTAGCCCTCTGTGTCTGTACTGTTACACACTCAACATTATAGCTGGTCCATACAATCAGGGCAATTGTTACCACCCACCTTTCATGTCTACCTTTTTCCTCATAGACAAGTCCCCTCTGAAATATAAAGTGCTGCGGAATATGTCGGCGCTATAGAAATAACATTTATTATTATTATCATTATTATTTATCTCTATCTATTCTATGTATACATTTTGATTTTATCTATTCTTTTCTGACATGTCACACTGTGAATTTACTGTACTTGGCTGATGAAATGTCAGGTTTCCTATGAGATGGGTGTGTAAAAATTGGATGGCACATGCATGGCTGTGTGCCGTGCAATTTTTTCTTTCTCACATCAATTGACCTGCATTGGCGAGTCTCGTTCAATATACGTGGCCACTCGCAGCATGCTGTAATTTTTTTCTCAGTCTGATCTGAGCTGAGAAAAAAATTGCAGATGAGCACAGAATCATTTACTAACATTAGTCAGTGTGTATGAGCCCTTAGGCTATCAATACACACAAGATGGCTGTCAGCTGAATGATGCTTTGGATGATAGTTTGGTTGACAGCCATCTCAGCCGACTTTTCCTTATATAGGGGTGCTTGCTTGGAGAAGCATTCCGGTGTCCTCTATGAGTAAGCCATTGGCTTATATGTAGGCCGGTAGCTTATCTTAGGAAGAACAATGCAATTGACAGTCCAAAATTGGACATACGTGATTGACATGGCGCCCCCACATATGTTAGACCATTGGCAGGCTCAGCCACCATTAATCTAATCTTTATGGAGGCCTAAAGGCACTGATCAGCATAGGCAATTGCAGTGCTGTACTAAGCAATTTTTTTTCTTCCATGATCAGCCACACTATTCAATTTTATTGGCCTTGATCTTGCAGCCATAGAAGATTCAGGTGAGAATGGAGAACACAAGTCTCCAGGTTCTTATGATGAGTGGAGGTTTGAGATGAACAAATTGATTCCAAACTATTTGAATTCATTTCACATTGATCTAAAATTTCAGATTATTTTTGATTTGGTAGATTCGGAGGCCTGCAAAGAGCATAAAAAAACAATCATGATCCACATTTCTACTCAGCCCTTTTCATACCTATCCCACAGCTGCTGCTCCTTGTGCAGTCTTCCGATTGGCTCAACTTCCTTTTTCTTGTTTCTGTGATCTTCTGTGACAGCACTAACTAGGCCCTATGCAGTAAAGCATTTTCAGTGGTGGTATCCACTGGAAGACCAAACAAGAGGAAAGGAGAGCAGATGTTCAGAGGACTCTGTGGGAAGTGGTGGGACAAATACTGTATATTGAGGACAAAGGATAAGTGTGTATATGTTTTTAATGATTTTTTTTAACCATTCCAGGCAGATTTGAATTGCATTAAATGTATTTAACTTGAATGGAATTTCTGACCATGAATTGAGTCATCCTGCCCAAATCAAATTTCAGAAGATTTACTGATGTGGGTCAAAAACACGTGGCAGCTAACAGTTACCTCTAGAAGGAATTGGTGAAAAAAATACTGTAAGCTGCAATCATGCAGCCAGGTTCTAATTTGCCACTTTTAAGGGACAGCACAGAATGAATTTCAAACTAAGCCAGCTGCTTGGTTCTTAATGGCAGGATCAATGATTTAAATATATGTTCACACCCGCTTGTTGTCCCTCTGTCTCCGCCCCTTTCTTTTCTTGACAGCTCTGGTACAAAGAGCCAGGGAAAGGAAGTGATTGATTGGAAACAAGCAGGTGTGAAAGTGTATTTAAATGTTTGGCCACGCCATGATGCACTAAGTGCCTGTAATTTGTTTGAACAATCATTCTTTAAATGACCACTGATCAATTCATACTTGCCAATCTTATAATAGCCTGTTTAAAAAGGCAGACCACATAACAATATGCACACAGAAACATCTACAGGACCATAGCTCATTCAGTGCGCATAGATCGACATTTTTCTCGGCAGCACAGGTCCTGTTTGCACTGGATTTTGAGGTTCTGAGAGCCATGATCACTTAGGCAACCAAAAGATCATTTCACCTGACGAACGAACACTTTGCTTGTTCATCTGGTGATTGTCAGCCTGTTTACACTGCCCAATTATTGAAGACAAGTGTTCTTTTGAATGCTCGTTCTAGACTATTGTGGAGTGTAAATACAGGCTTAATTGTCTAATCTTTATCTTTGTTAAATTCTGCTTTTTTAGTTTGTTTTAAAACTAGACTTTTGGATAACAGTGTGTAGTGTAACATAAAATATCTTATTCTTCAGTATTGTATACCCATACAAATCTAGAGCAGAACATAAAGGCTGAAAGACTGATAGAAACACTCAGACAGCTGCAATGAGCCATTCATATATCTATCATGCTTGTAATTTGCAACAAATTTAACATGCATCAGTTTAGTCACACCACAATGTATCTGTCTTGTCATGGTATCAGAATGAATAACACTTCAGGCTGGTGTCTCTGCTGACCTCGCTCACCCCTGCATTAACATTGCTTTTTCAGCTTGACTGAGTTTTTAGAGATACAATAGATGTTAAGAAAAAAGAGACATCAGGATAGCTAAAGACTTTAGATTATCCAAGCACATGAGCTCTGTACAAAAAGAGAGTTCTGCATGAGTATTTCTATAATTATTATTTATTTTAGAGCACTATTAATTCTAAGGGACTGTACATGTTAAGAGGGTTTACAATGATTATACATATATAAAATATAAGTACAGTAAATTAACTAACATCAACAGACTGGTACAGAAGGAGAGAAGACCATTTACTCAAGGGCTTACAAACTTTAAGGCATAGGGGATAGCAACAGCAGGTCAGGGGCAGAAGGCAGTAGCGTACATATAAATCACAGGGCCTCATAGTAAAAGCTCTCTCTGCACATAGTATTGGACTGGGATGGTAAGGGGCCACCAGTAACATTGACACTATTCACCTACAGTGGGTACATAAAGTATTCAGACCCCTTTAAATTTTTCACTCTTTGCTTCATTGCAGCCATTTAATAAATTTCAAAAAGTTCATTATCTTCTCATTGATGTACACTCTGCAACCCATCTTGACAGAAAAAAAACAGAAATGTAGAATCTATTGCACATTTATTAAAAAAGAAAAACTGAAATTTCACATGGTCATAATTATTCAGACCTTTTGCTCAGACACTCATATTTAAGTCACATGCTGTCCATTTCCTTGTGATCCTCCTTGAGATGGTTCTACTCCTTCATTGGAGTCCAGCTGTGTTTAATTAAACTGATAGGACTTGATTTGTAAAGCTACACACCTGTCTTTATAAGACCTCACAGCTCACAGTGCATGTCAGACTAAATGATAATCATGAGGTCAAAGGAACTGGCCAAGGAGCTCGGAGACAGAATTGTGGCAAGGCACAGATTTGTCCAAGGTTACAAAAGAATTTCTGCTGTACTCAAGGTTCCTAAGAGCTCAGTGGCCTCCATAATCCTTAAATGGAAGAAGTTTGGGATCACCAGAAGTCTTCCTAGACCTATCCATCTAGCCAACCTGAGCAATCGTGTGAGAATAACCTTGGTGAGAGAGGTAAATGAGAACCCCATGATCACTGTGGCTGAGCTTTCATAGATGCAGTAGGGAAATGGGAGAAAGTTCCACAAAGTCAACTATCACTGCAGCCCTCCACTAGTTGGGCCTTTATGGCAGAGTGACCCAACGGAAGCCTCTCAGTGCCAGAAAATGAAAGCTCACATAGAGTTTGCTAAAAAACACATGAAGACCCTCCAGACGATGAGAAATAAGATTCCCTGGTTTGATGAAATGAAGATAAAACTTTTTGGTGATAATTCTAAGCAGTATGTGTGGAGAAAACCAGGCACTGCTCATCACCTGCCCAATACAATCTCAACAGTGAAACATGGTTTGTGGCAGCATCATGCTATGGGGTGTTTTTCAGCTGCAGGGACACGACGACTAGTTACAATTGAAGGAAACATGAATGCAGTCAAGTACAGAGATATACTGGATGAAAACCTCTTCCAGAGTGCTCTGGACCTCAGACTTGGCCAAAGGTTCACCTTCCAACAAGACAATGACCCTAAGCACACAGCTAAAATAACAAAGGAGTGGCTTCAGAACAACTCTGTGACCATTCTTGACTGGCCCAGCCAGAGCCCTGACCTAAACCCAATTGAGCATCTCTGGAGAGACCTGAAAATGGCTGTCCACCAACATTCACCATCCAGTCTGATGGAACTGGAGAGCATCTGCAAGGAAGAATTGCAGAGGAGCCCCAAATCCAGGTGTGAAAAACGTGTTACATCATTTCCAAGAAGACTCATGGCTGTACTAGCTCAAGAGTGCTTCTTCTCAATACTGAGCAAAGGATCTGAATACTTATGTGCAGTACTGTCACTGACCGGCTACTTCATCCTAAATGTGAGAGGGAGCGCTATCGAAAGTCCTTCCTTCCTGCTGCAGTTAGGCTGTATAACCAGCACTGTCCAAAACAGAGAACGACCCAAACAGTGAACTGATAGATCCAAAGCTGTGATAGTCCGGTTATATCTTTATTTTTTTTTCGTATATGTACCTACCTACTGTCAATGTAATGCCTTTATGCATCTGTATCTGTACTTTTTCCTGCCGTGCTGCTGTAATGCTCTGCATTTCCCCATGGTGGGACGATTAAAGGATTATCTATCTATCTATCTATCTATCTATCTATATTTCAATTTTTCTTTTTTAATAAGTTTGCAAAAATTTCTACATTTCTGTTGTTTCAGTCAAGATGGAGTGCATAGTATGCATTAATTAGAAAAAAATGAACTTTTTTGAGTTTACCAAATGGCTGCAATGAAATAAAAGAGTGAAAAATTTAAAGGGGTCTGAATACTTTCAGTACCCACTGTACATGCAATTATTACATTACCCCAGGGGCTTAAGGCCCCTTTGATAGAAATGTGTCTGGCCCCTCACCTGTTATGGCAACAAAGCCACAGATTACTTTATATGCAAGTGCTTCTCACAAAATTAGAATATCATTAAAAAGTTGATTTATTTCAGTTGTTCAATACGAAAAGTGAAACTCATAAATTATATAGAGTCATTACAAACAGAGTGATGTATTTCAAGTGTTTATTTCTGTTATTTTTGATGATTATGGCTTACAGCCAATGAAAACACAAAATTCATAATCTCAGTAAATTATATTGTATAATATTTAACAAAAAACACCTGCAAAGACTTCCTAAGCATTTTAAAAGGTCCCTGAGTCTGTTTCAGTAGGATCCACAATCATGGGGAAGAAAGTTGGCTTGACAGATGTCCAGAAAGCAGTCACTGGCACACTCCACAAGGAGGGTAAGCCACAAAAAGTCATTGCTAAAGAAGCTGGCTGCTCACATAGTGCTGTATCCAAGCATATTAATGGAAAGTTGAGAGGAGGGAAAAAAGTGTGGTAGAAAAAGGTGCAAAAGCAACTGGGACTGAAAGGATTGTTAAGAAAAGTCCATTCAAAAATTAGGGAGAGATTCACAAGGAGTGGACTACTGCTGGAGTCATTGCTTCAAGTGCCACCACACACAGACATATCCAGGGCATGGGCTACAAGTGTTGCATTCCTTGTGTCAAGCCACAAGTGTCTTACCTGGGCCAACGAGAGAAAGAACTTGACTGTTGCTCAGTGGACCAAGATGAAAGTACATTTTGCATTTCATTTGGAAATCAGGGTCCCAGAGTCTGGAGGAAGAGTAAAGAGACACACAATCCAAGCTGCTTGAGGTCTAGTGTGAATTTTCCACAATCAGTGATGGTTTGGGGAGCCATGTCATCTGTTGAAAATTTTAGGGCACTTCATGCTTCCTTCTGCCAACAACCTTTTTGGAGATGAAAATTTAATTCTCCAGCAGGACTTGGCACCTGTCCACACTGCCAAAATTGCCAATACCTGGTTTAAAAACAACAATTTCACTGTGCTTGATTAGCCAGCAAACTCGCCTGACCTTAACCCCATAGAGAATCTATGGGGTATTGTCAAGAGGAACATGAGAGACACCAGACCCAAGAATGCAGACGAGTTGAAGGCTTCTATCAAAGCAACCTGGGCTTCCATAACACATCAGCAATGCCACAGACTGATCACCTCCATGCCACGCGACATTGATGCAGTAATTGATGCAAAAGGAGACCCAACCAAGTACTGCGTGCATTTACTGAACATACATTTCAGTAAGCTAATATTTTGAATTTTAAAGTAATTTTTCAACCTGGTGTTATAAAGTATTCTAATTTACTGAGATTAAGAATTTTTGGTTTTCATTGGCTGTAAGCCATATTCATCAACATTAACAGAAATAAACACTTGAAAAAGACACTATATAATAAATGAGTTTCACTTTTTGTATTGAATAACTGAAATAAATTAACTTTTTGATATTCTAATTTTATGAGAAACACCTGTAAATCATTTTTTAATGTTTTGCAGCTTTTGCATAATAAAAATAATTATCGCTATATTCTGAAAGCTACAGCTTTTTTATTTCTCTGCTGATATAGCTGTATGGCAGCTTGCTTTTTGTGGGACAAAATGATGTTTTCTGCTATACCATTTTTATTTAAATCCAACTTTTTGATCACATTTTATTCTACTTTTTGTTGGCAGTATGATGAAAAGCCATAGTTTTGTTTGCCACTTTTATGTTTACTTTTTACAGTGTTCACTGAAGGGGTTAACTAGTGTCAAAGTTTTATAGGTCAGGTCATTTCAGATGCTGCGATGCCAAATCTGTACACTTTTTTGTTTATTGTTGTTTTATCTATTTATATAATTGCTTTGTAATGTTTTCATTTCCTGTTTTGTCCAGATGTCATTGTATCCCAGAATTCCAAGCGGAGGAAGTCTACCGACTGCCATATTGGGACACCCAAGTGATGGGTGTCTCAATAAGGAAACTGCTGCTGGCACCAACCTATTGCACGGTACCACCAGCGGAACACAGTCGCTCCACTCATAAACACACTCTATATGCCGTAGGCACCATACACACACTCACACACACACACTCACACACTCACACACTGTCACACAATCACACACTCACACTCACACACTCACACTCTCACAATCACACTCACACTCACACACACTCACCATCGCACCACACACACACTCTATATGCCGTATGCACTACACACACCCACAAACACACACACACTCACACACTCACACTCACAGACACACACTCACACTCACACTTGCACTCACACCCTCACACACTCACATTCACACACTCACATTCACACTCACACACAGTCACACCCTCACACACACTCACACTCTCACACTCACATTCTCACACTCACACACTCACACTGTCACACTCACACTCTAACACTCACATTCTCACACTCACACTCTCACACTCACGCTCGCACTCTCACACCTTCACACTCTCACACTCGCACTCTCACACTCATGCAGCCTCTTGCGCGGTACCACCAGCAGAACACTGTAGCACTGCACCTGCACAAATTCCGCGCAGACGCAGTGAATCATTCGGCTGATCCCGGTGGCAGATGTGCGACGTGTCTACAGGCAGAGGAAGCCGGTCACATTAAAGGGGTTTTCCCATGAATGAAAGTTCATTTTATAAACTGTCTGTGTCTGAACATGTACGGAGCATACCACATCTCCTGGGCAGGGGAGGAAGCAAAGGACAATACTGACATTACAGCAGGGGAATACAGAGGGTTCATTTAGTGAGGTAAAATATTTCACTGACTGTTTTCAAACAATAGTTTACCTCACAAAATGTATCCTCTGCAATCTCCTGCTGTAATGTCAGTATTGTCTTTTGCTTCCTCCCCTGCCCAGGAGTTGTGGTATGTTTTGTACATGGTCAGACACATGGGCAGCACGGTGGCTCAGTGGTTAGCGCTGCAGCCTTGTAGCTCTGGAGTCCTGGGTTCGAATTCCACCAAGGACAACATCTGCAAGGAGTTTGTATGTTCTCCCCGTGTTTGCGTGGGTTTCCTCCGGGCACTCCGGTTTCCTCCCACACTCCAAAGACATACTGATAGGGAATTTAGATTGTGAGCCCCATCAGGGACAGTGATGAAAATATGTGCAAACTGTAAAGCGCTGCGGAATATGTTAGCGCTATATAAAGATTATTATTATGGATGAGAGAGACAGAGCACAGGGGGAGACAGCTCAAATGGGACAGCACATGAGGGGAGAATACAGCACAGGAAGGAGAAAGACAGCAGACAAGGGGGATAGCACATGGGGTAGACAGGTCAAAGAAGAGAGCACAGACGGGAAAAGTCAGCACATGGGGAAAGAGAGAGTGGATAGATGGGTGAGCACATGGGGGAGAGATTCTCAATGCTGCAAAACCCGCCCCCATCGTGACATTACCACGCTCCCGATGCGATAGCATCGGGCCTCCATCTAGTATATTAAAATAAGGGCATATGGAAGGTTGGGGATATTAGGTTTTTGAATTAGTGTATTGTGGTCTCATGCTTGAATATATGTCCCCTATTCATTCTTTTTTTCCCTTTATTCTTTTCATCTTTGTTAAAAGAAACCCCCCTTATTTCTGTCTTCAGTACTTTTATATCATATCCTTTATTCCAACCTTGTTTTTTCCTTATGTTTCACAATTGATAAATAGGACACATAGTGGTAGGTAGCCTTCTGTTTTTGGCGTAAATTACTTTAGGGATGCTATAAGAGTGTGAGGCAATGGTTTTTAAAGGGATTATTTATTGTGGGGATGGGGGTATTCTTGTGTTTTAAAAGTGACAAGGTGGTATATGCAGACCGCTGTATTCCATCTTTGCTCTCTTTGCGGATATTATAGTTTAGTTTATATGTATCTAAATATCAGATGCAGTGTATTAAATCTAATTTACACTTATATTTGCAATATAGCAGGGGACTGAACAAACTGACACAGGCTGTAACATATGAAGTGGTGGTCCAGCACAGCCCCCAGAGGAGCAAGCTGAACCCGCACAACTAGCAGAGAGAGGCAAAACCAGATCAGATGCAAAGGATTAGCAAATGAACCACTTGGCTGAACAATGCAGGATCAGGGCATTTCAATAGCAGACTTGGACAAAATGAATCCCAAAAACGAAATCCGCTGTACACCAAAGAGACACTTCAATCCCTTAACATACAGAGTATTTTCCAAAAAAATCCAGAACAAAGTCCGGACATGTTCCACATGAGAATCCCAATCACTGGAAAAGATCAAAATATCATCCAGATAAATGATCAAAAACTTATCCACAAAGTCCCGGAAAATATCGCTTTGCTCATAAAAGATTGGAAGACGGAAGGGGCATTAGTGGGCCCAAAAGGCATCACCAGGTACTCAAAATGTCCCTCCGGGGTATTAAACGCCATCTTCCATTCATCCCCGTGCTTGATGCGAATAAGATTATATGCCCCCTGAGGTCAAGTTTGGTAAACCAAAAGGCACTTTTAACTCTGGAAAATAAATCAGGAATCAGGGGTAACGGGTACTGATATTTAACAGTGACTTTGTTAAGGGAATGATAGTCAATAAATGGTCTTAATGAGCCATCTTTCTTGGCCACAAAAAAACCCCAGCACCTAAAGGTGAAGAGGATGGTCTGATATGACCCTTCTCCCATGACTTCTTGATGTAAGATCACATAGCATCAAGTTTAGGTACCGATAAGTTGAAAAGCCGACCCTTGGGAAATTTACACCCAGGCATTAACTCAATTGCACAGTCATAACTCCTTTGAGGAGGCAAAGACGCAGACTTATTCTCACTAAATACATCAGAAAAATCAGCGAAATAATCAGGAACATCATGAGACCAGGGAGAGGTGGAGACGACAGGAGCGTCGCCAAGAACACATTGACAGCCCCATCTCACCACAGACACAGATTTCCAATCCAAAACAGGATTATGGGTTTGCAACCAAGGAAAACCCAGAACAATAGTATCATGCAAATTGTGCAACACCAAAAATTTACAATTCTCTTGATGGTCTGGGGCGACCAGCATTATCATCTGGGTCCAAAACTGGGGTTTACTCTCTGCCAAAGGAGTGGCATCAATATCCCTCAAAGGAATAGGCGTCCGCAGGGGTATCATGGGAAAAACCACAACGTTTGGCAAAGCCAAAATCCATCAGATTCAGAGCTGCTCCTGAATCAAGAAAAGCCTTAGCGGAAAATGTAGACAAGGAGCAGATCAAGGTAATCGCCAAAAGGAACTTAGGCTGCACAGTGCCCACCGCAAATGCATGAACAAAACGCTTTTCTCATTTAGGGCAGACAGAAATAGTATGAGAGGCATCCCCACAAAAAACACAACTTATTACGCCTTCTGAACTCCCGACGTTGTGACCTAGACAAAACCCTATCACATTGCATGGGTTCAGAAGTTCGTTCGAAAGGTGGCACCACCTCTCTTGTAGTTTTACGCTGATGTAAACGGCGATTACTTTGAATGGCCAATGACATAGAGTCATCAAGACCAGAGGGGACAGGAAATCCCACCATAACATCTTTTACGGTTTCTTCCAGACCCTTCTGAAAGAGAGCTGCTGGGGCATCATCATTCCATTTAGTAAGGACCGCCCACTTTCTAAATTTTTGACAATATAACTCTGCAGAATCCTGAACCTGGTTCAATGCCAATAAGGTTATCTCAGCTTGATCAATAGCATTAGGTTCATCATACAACAACCCCAGGGCTTGAAAAAACGCATCCACATTAGCCAGAATAGGATCTCCGGGTGTCAAAGAAAAAGCCTAATCCTGGGGATCACCATGCAACAGGGAGATGACAATTTTAGGCTGCTGCACAGAGCTCCCCAATGAGTTAGGCTTCAAAGCAAAAAATAGCTTACAATTATTCTTAAAATTCAAAAACTTAGACCGGTCCCCAGAAAACACATCAGGTGTAGAGATTTTTGGTTCAACAGCAGATGATTGAGCGAGATAGGCAGAAATTCCCCGCACTTCAGCAGCAAGCTGCTCAACATGATCGGACAATTGCTTAGTCTTCATTTAGACAAAAAATCCTCCTACGGCCCCAGAGAAAAAGAGGAAAAAATATACAAAAAAAAATTCTGACACTTTTTTTTTTTTACAATTCTTTCCTTCTTTGAGTACCCTAGAGTCTACAGTAGGGCTGGTGATTCTGGTATGAATGGGTCACCGAGGAGGATAGCAGAAACAGGCTAAGCCACCAGAAAACCTGAGAGGTTGGTAACTCAGTGGATTGCAGACCCCTGATCCAATCCACACAACTAGCAGTAGCCATGGAGCTTACCTACGATGCCCTAGATGCCTCGGCACAGCCGGAGAGCTAACCAAGCCTTAAGCAAGAAAGGTGAAATCTAAACTGCCCCGGAGCAGACCCCAAAAGGAATAGATAGCCCCCAACATGTATTGCCGGTGAGACAAGATAAAACACAAACGCAGGCAGAAAAACAGACTGAGCAAACAATGGGGCCCAAACTGACTAGACAGGACAGAAAAGGAAAGACACTGTTTGCAATCACGCAAAAACCCTGAAAAATCCAACACGTCTGATGTGCAAAAAAACACTGAAGTCACACAACGTCTCCCCCACTATATCAGTATTCTGGTGTGAACTGGGAGCAAAGCAAAAGAGACCAATATAACAGGGGACTGAACAAACTGATGCAGGCTGTAACATATGGAGCAGTGGTTCAGCACAGCCCCCAGAGGAGCAAGCTGAACCCGCACAACTAGCAGAGAGAGACAAAACCTGATCAGATGCAAAGGATTAGCAAATGAACCACTTAGCTGAACAATGCAGGATCAGGGCAGGAGATATCAGACCTCTGAATGCACAGGAAAGCAATCACCAGCAGGGATTGCAGGAAGTCTGCAGACTTACATACTCCAATCAGTAACCCCAGATCTCCATTGGTCGTCATCATCATCATCAGGTGGCAGACCTCTGTCAATCTGGCCAGCTCCACTACCTACAGTAACCACCGGAGGGAGCAGGGGGTGCTTCGGCTCAGAAGTCTGAGCCAGGGAACTCACAACAGTGAAACGTGTTGAGGCGACGCTATTTTAATGCCAATGATGAAATTTATATGGTCCAGAATAAATGTGAGAAACGTTGGTCCCATCACAAATATCAGGGACAGCGTTAACGTGTAAGGGAAATGATTCCTGGCATGCGATAGAAATGAAATATAGCATCTTCCACTCTTATCTGTAAATAGGGAGCTGATACATTATGTCAGGCTGTGCAATCACTGATTCCTAGAATGATTATTAGGAACAGTGTATGTACAGGGGAAATGATGCGTTTTGTATTAAGGCCATTCATGCAATGTTCAGCATTATTCCTAACGCATCTGTGTGTTTAGAGCTTATTTATCAGTCAATCTTCTTGACACTGGCTTTGACTATTGGCACTAGATCGTGGTATAATGTGCTCCACAGGGAAAATACTGTATGTACACTGTAGACAGGAGGGCAATGTGCAATAAATCTAGCACTTTGAGATATTAATAGATGTAAAAAGGATTTAGTGAATAAGTGATCTAATGTAATATAATTGATATCTTTCCTTGACGAAAGAAATATTAAGGGTTTGTAATGATACTAATGGCCATATAGTTAATGGGAGGTATGTATCACAGGGATAGCAGCTCCCTGTGATGTAACCCGGAGAGTTTTTTCTTAAGTGAATGTAAGATCTAAGTAGTTTTTGTTCACATTTGGGTCCAGGCTACAGGTAGCTCTGAGAGTTGGGAGGGTCGTGCTACCCATTTACCTCGCTCCGTGGTGATGGGGACTCACTGTATCCCATTTTGCCTGAAGGTATGTGTGTGGTTGTGAATTTTGAGGACCTGTGATGAGGTCATGATTATGTGACTAGCCATGTGATAGGTAACTGGGAGTGGTTACAGCTATCTAAGGAAGGTGTGTTGCACATGTGAGAGAGTGTGTTGGGAGTCTGTCAGCCAGAACAAGAGAAGAAAAAGTACCACTGCAAGGAGTGCACACTGAACCAATGTAGTGAAACTAGAAAATATTTTATTGATACAAAAGAGTTACACACTAAAATCATGATAAAAGCATGACAGGCATCCCACAAGTACATGGCAATTGAATATAACACATAATAAACATATATGATATAATTACCTATATATAGTCTGCCCCAACTGCAACAATGCACCAGTCAACCTCCCTATTTCTAGGCTCATGAGGACCATATAGCCCTAGCACTGCATGATAACTAAGTGGAATAGAACCATCCCATATATGCATCCATGCTACCTGGTTTAAGTACACAGGCCATGATAAGCCCAAGAGAAAAGATTGCCACAGTGAATAATACACCCTATAATAATAGGCGATACGCATGGGGTAATGGTCCTGAGCTGGGCACCCACTTGTCTGTTCCTTATTGCAGTGTTTAACCTCCCATTGAAGTGTGGACGTTGTTTGTTTTTTTGTATGCCTATTATTATAGGGTGTATTATTCACTGTGGCAATCTTTTCTCTTGGGCTTATCATGGCCTGTGTACTTAAACCATGTAGCGTGGATGCATATATGGGATGGTTCTATTCCACTTAGTTATCATGCAGTGCCAGGGCTATATGGTCCTCATGAGCCTAGAAATAGGGAGGTCGACTGGTGCATTGTTGCAGTTGGGGCAGACTATATATAGGTAATTATTTCATATATGTTTATTATGTGTTATATTCAATTGCCATGTACTTGTGGGATGCCTGTCATGTTTTTATCATGATTTTAGTGTGTAACTCTTTTTATCAATAAAATATTTTCTAGTTTCACTACATTGGTTCAGTGTGCGCTCCTTGCAGTGGTACTTTTTCTTCTCTTGTTCTGATTGCTAACTTTCCACTGCTGCGGCACCTGGCCTTTATATATAATATGGTATTTGGCACAGTTTAGTGCGCCCAGAATTGTTAATTGTGCATGGGAGTCTGTCAGCCTGGACAGAGCTCCCATGTTTCCAGGCTGGACGTAGCATAGTCTGGGGAAGCACTGCTGGCGAGTCTGAGCCAGAGGAGTAGACGGTCTTGAAAACCATGAGTTATGCTGACCGGGGTCAGTGAGAGAGATATATGGGATACTTCTGCGGATAAGAGGGATCCGATAACCTGTGTGGCTAACAGGTAACGGAACAGAGTCCGTGTTTTGCTGACCGGGGTCAGTGAGAGACTGTGTTCATTTTGGTAAAGCTGACAGTGTAATGGCTGCTGCATACTGGTGAAAAATAAACCAAATTGAGTCGCTTTAACCCAGAGTGTGCCAGTGTTTACCGCCAAGACCTACAAAGAGAGAAATCCCCGTCCACAGACAGTGTGGAACGTTACAGGTTTAATAATGGGATTAGTGCAATCTATGCTACATCTATCCCTCACCCCTTGTGATAGTGGATGGATGACTTCCCTTTAGTGGGAATATGAATTTTTTTATATTCCTTATATGGAAGAATAAAATTTTGTTGGAATAACTGTCATCCATCTATTTTATACTAGTGTTTTGTTTGATATTTTTATCTACTTGTATACCGGATCAAATTCTCTGGCTTAAATGTGGATAGACTGTATCCATAATATATGGTGTTCAATTAACCATTTTATTTGATTATCATTAAAGGTTATATTTAGTAATATTTCTTGTCCACCACAGTCAGTGATTTTTGTTTAATTTGGTGGTTTAATATTGGTTATTTGGTGTACCTTTTCAGTGATACTCATGTTTTTTTCTCCCCTGAATGATGCTACTTGATTATGATTGATCAAACAACCTCATGCAGTAGAAAAAGTACACACCCCCAGGGAAGAAATTGTGTGAATACCCAGTTGAACTATGACATAAAATATAGCCTAAATAAGATTGTTTTTCTGAGCTCAGCAGCCACTGTTCCATGATGTGACCAGTTTAATACGTTCAAACTGGTGAATGCTTCTCTTCAAACTGCTCAGGTTGTAGCAGCACCATTAAAAATGTAGCAATCAAATTTCTCTTAGAAAATTCAAACAAAAGTTCTCTACTTCATTTCCAGTGTTTATATATCTAATTGTTGATCTGGAGACAGCTAACACTGTGCTAAAAAAAGTCCTTATTTTCAATGTAATTATGAAGAGGTAAAAACAGATTGTAATAACTAAAATGTGCCAAAATAGCTATAATATGAAAGCAAGCATCCAAAATTAATGTGCAACACAAATTTTCTTTTCATAGAGACATGATAATCTAGCTAAATATTAAGATGCTGAAGTTTTAAAAGAATTACAGTTGATAAATTACAGGTTTTTCTTATATTTGTAATAACTCATAACATAATATATAAGTATATAGTTTTATTATGTCCTACAAATGCAAAGTATACATCTTTTTTAACACCTTATGTATAATTTTATTTTATAAAATTAGATAGTTAGAATTTTGCATGAGATAACTGTATTACCACAGTGTAATTTAGCCAATGTTTCTGAAGTTAGTGCATGTGCCTTCTTAATAAAAAGTGTCAGTTAAATGAAAATACAGCCCAGGTAATTAAATTTAATTGGATCTTGTCACTTTAAATACTCTTTGTTTTTGAGTGTTTCAACAGAATTGCACCTTCTAGTTTTCTAATTTCTTTACTGCAAGCTGTGCTTTGAACATGACTATCCTATTATAAAGTAGATAATTGTTTATACAAAGGTCTTTGAACTGTGAATGCAATAACAAATGTAGAAAGAGCTAATTTAGCCAATGTAAAAAATTGACTTTTTCCTTAATGTGTTGTATTATAGAATCACAATATATCTTCACTATTAGTTGTTCCTGGATCAAACTATGTGGGAAAGTCCGATTTGAGTTTCCAATTATTGAATTACTTATCTGTTTGATTATAAAGCATCCAAGATGAGGACCTGGTATTTATTTTCCTCAAATCTGTCTGCCTGGCTACCTTTTCCTCCATTAGAGCAGAGCTGTGATCTGTGCTTACAGTTTAGTAAATTGTCTGCAGGTCTTAGTCACACCTCCTGTCTCATCATTGGTTTAGCAAAAAAGCCGAGCATAATCTCCAAGAAATCCCTGCTCAACAGACAGCCAAACTGCATTAGGAAAGCCAATGTGTGCCAGTACCATCACCAATTCTGGCTGTTTAAACCCCTACATACTTCAGTCAATAGCAACTGTGGCATATACAGCTTGGGTAAAAATTAAGAGACGACTTTCAAATGATCAGTTTGTCTGATTTTTCTCTTATAGGTATATTTTTGAGCAAAATATAAATTATTCTTTTAGTCTATAAACTTCTTACAACATGTCACTGAATTTCCAAGCAATACATTTTGTATTTGTTTTCTGACAAAGAAAAATAGCCAAAACTAAAAAAAAAGCCCAGTGCTTTCAGACCTCAATGCTAAAAAAACAAGTTCATAATCATTTAGAAACAACAATACTAATGTTTTAACTCAGGAAGAGTTCAGAAATCAATATTTTGTGGAATAACCATGATTTTTTAAAAACAGCTTTCATGCATCTTGTGGCACAAAAATGTAAGCAGTTCTTCTTTGTTTGATGGCCTGTGACTATCTATCATCCTCTTGATTACATTCCAGAGGTTTCAATGAGGTTTAGGCCTGGAGAATGGGCTGCCCATGAAAGGGTTTTGATGTGGTGGTCTCTTAATTTTTGCCAGAGCTGTAGGTGGTTACAAGATGGAGGGTACTCCCTCTTTCATGCCATCACCTCATCTTGCTTGCAACACAACTGCAAGGTGTCAAAACCAGCCGCTGAGATCTTGCCATAAGCAGGAACTAATAAGCAGCATGTTGTTGTAAAACTGAAAGGTATTCTATGCTGTATTACATAAATATTACGGTATTTTACCATTGATCAACGAATTACAAATTAAAATTCCATAGTATGATAAAGTAAAAAAGTATTAAAAAAGGACAAGAAAATTTGTAGAAAAAAAAATAAAAAAACACACAAAAAACACTGATAAGGTTTAAACCATTAAAAAACACAGTTTATATATAAAATAAATAAAAAAGCATATGTACATTGCTTAGCATAAATGAGTACCTCAAAATATTTTTCAGAAAGTCTTGTTTCCTTTCAGAATTAACATTTTCTATTGTATTTCTTGCTACAAAATATTCCCACAAATGTGGGCCATTGATTGCAAAAAGAGTTGTTATTTTTCACACCTAAAAAAAGTTATCTTTCCTAATAAATTGATTCAAAATCATGTTGCAAAAATGAATACACCCCTGAAAGTCTTATGAGCAAATCAAAAGTTTTGTGTTCACAATTCTAATTAGCAAGAATTCAACCACATGTAGGTCTAATTATTCATTAAATAGGTTTCCAGCAGATGATTGACTATAAAAGCGCATTACTTGACAAAAAACCCTATCAATGCGATGCTATCAGCAATGGAACTACATGGAAGAGAAATGTCATGAGACCTGAGAAAGAAAAAAACTTTTTTTAAACAAGAAATGTGTAGGCTGCAAAAAGATTATCAAAGTTGTATTTATCACCAGAATACTGTAGCAAAAGTGAACAAAATTGTAACAAAGATAGGACTGCCAACCATCTTGTCCAGGCCAACCATAGACGTTAACACCTAAACAAGTACATCTTCTGATGAGAAGGGTTGAAGAAAATCGACATGCAATTTCACTACAGCTATTTAAAGAATTTGAAACCCAAACTATCATGAATGTTTCCCCTGATACAATATGGTGCACACTGCAGAGTAATGGCATGTATGGGTATCTTCCATGAAGGAAGCCTCTCCTAAAACCCATGCACAAATAGCTAGTGCCTATGTTGGAAAATATGAAGACTACTGAAACTCTATTCTTTGGAAAGATGAGAACAAAATAAATACTTTTCCTTTTTTGATAGAGGGTGGTTCCTTGAAATGTTACTCATGTGTGGGTAATTGATCCAGAGTCTCTGTTCTTATTTGGAAAGAAATATCCACTTGTCTATACTGCAATATCCTCCATTTGGACTACAGCGGACCGGTGTGAATCATTTTTTTAATAAATGGATGAAATAGGGAAGCTGTTGAGGAGGTTTTTTTTTCAAATAAAGAACTTTTGTGTGTGTGTTTATTTCTTTGACTACTTGGTGAGTAATGGACATGTCTGACAGATGCCTCTCCATTACTAACCCCTGGGCTTGATGTCAGCACCAGCTGCTGACATCAACCCCAAAACCATGACTCTAATTGCCAACACACCAGGGTAGTCAGGAAGAGCCAAGGCTAAGTTCCAGAATTGGCTCATCTAGTTGATGCACCATTTCTTGAGTGGCTGAAGGCTGTTTTCATTAGGCTGGGAAAGGGGCCAATAGCCATGGACTTTCCCAGCCTATTATATCAGCCTTTAAATGCAAAAACCTCAGTGACATTATCACTATGTCAGAAATAGGGTTTAGGGCTATAAGTAGCCACCCTAGTCAGGAAAACACTTGAAACACCCACTCCAATAAGTATACATGCAAAGAGAAAAAATGAGTAACTAGGTGAATATAATAAAAATACGTCTTTATTAGTTAACATATGTATCACTTAGTACAAAAATACAAAGAATAAAATGACACCACAGGATAGAAAAACAGAGTAACCCGGGAAAAGCACCCAGCAACAAGATATCAAGTAACGCAGCAGTGGGGTGTGTCTTATTTTTTATTTGTCATTGTATATGTGTTTCTTTGATATACGTCTCACTTATTCCCTCTCTTAGTTTATGCGGGACCTCTTCTTCATCCATCAACTGGATTTATTTGTTGCAATTATATTTGGCAGTCCCACTGGCCCTAATTTCAATATCTACATTGGATGTTCATCAACTCTAGACATTGGTGTATATGGACGACTCTGTGACGCTGTAATTTGAAGAGAGTAAATGTATTGTGATGTCATATCTTGAATTTTTCAGTACTCTGTATCTGCATTTGCCTTTTTATGTGACTATATATCTCTGTCCATTTTTGATCTATGCCCAATGTCCTGTGTACTATATAAATGCATATTTATATTCATTGGTGTCAGTGGTTGTGCGCATGCCCACTGTCCCTGTTTGTGGCCAACATGCGGAGGAGTGTCTTTTGCCTTCCTCCGGGCTTCCGGGGACTTCTCCCCCCCTGCTGCCCGGGGCAACGTATGACGCTTTCTCCTGCATTGTCTGGCCCTTCGGGTGGACAGTGCGCATGCGCCGCGCCAAACCGCTCTGATTGGCCGATTGGGAACCATGTGACCAGTCACATGGGCTTAAGAAGGTCCTGTGCGCACTTCCCGGTATACTTCCCTTGAGAAAGCGTGCTTGTAGTCACGCGAAACGCGCGTTGGGCGTTTTTCCTACCTGGTCATGGGTGTACTCAGCCTCCATGTATATCTGGTAAGATATCTTTTCAAACTGGCCACGTGATACTTATTCGTGCACACTAGGTGATCTTAATGGATCTATAATGTGGCGCAGTGATCTCCCAATGGGGAGATGGGGAACTAGTAGACACTGGTTACTTACATAGATGTGGCTATACTCTATATATACTGCTGCGTTACTTGATATCTTGTTGCTGGGTGCTTTTCCCGGGTTACTCTGTTTTTCTATCCTGTGGTGTCATTCTATTCTTTGTATTTTTGTACTAAGTGATACATATGTTAACTAATAAAGACGTATTTTTATTATATTCACCTAGTTACTCATTTTTTCTCTTTGCATATAATATTATATCAGCCTGTAGGTGTCTGCTTTTCCTTTGCTGGCTCTAAAATATAGGGGGATGTATAGGAGGGTAAAATTGTATAGCTTCCCCTGCACTGCCATAGTCCTGCAAACAGCACAAAAAGAATTAATTATTATTTGGTAGCTGAAGAAAAAGCTATCATTTCCAAGACTGAGAAAAGGTATCAGAAAGAGACCATATTAACAAATTTAGATAAAATGATCTTTTCCTGCCTATTGCTAATAAGCACAGGATCTTAGAGATAGCCTCTGAGATTACTCTTTACAGACTCAGAGTGATACCTTTTGAAACCTCAAATATGATAGCAACAAAAAACAACAGATTCATTAGTACTAGGGATAAGCAAGCACTAATATGCTTGGGTAATCGTTACTTGGGTCGAGCAAATCTTAATGCTCTGGTGCTCGACTGGCGTAACGAGTATAAAGGAAGTCAATGGGAGACTCAAGCATTTTTCTGGCGCCCCCCGGAGGCCTACAGGAGGTTTTAAAATTGCTGAAAATTATGGAAACAGAGCCGAAATGGCATGGGAACAGCTTGGGGAAGACCCCTGTAAGAATATCCAAATCCCAGGTTGGTGCTGAGAGCAATGTTGTCAGAGTATTATGCCACTTTTATGGACTGACATTAAAACATACAAAACTGCACTTAAAATGGATATGACTGGAAAAAAACATTAAGAAATATTCTTTTCAGGAAAATGAATTGTATATAAGGCAAAAGCAGAAAACGAAATGCTCCTCCACACCCTGTTTTAAGTTCACCCAGTTTTTGCTGCATTTTTGCACATCTGCTTTGCTTTCAATGGTGAAAAAAACATTCTACTGGAAATGTAATTTTATAATTTTAAAATTTTATCTGGCCATGTGGTATGTGAGACATAGCCCAATACTTTTTTTTTGCAAGGTCATCAGTCGGCCATCACTATTTGTTTCTATGGTTAGAGGGCCAGCAGGTGTCTTGTTGATAGACGAGACCAAGATAGAGTTTTTTTGGTAAAGCATACAATTCTACTGTTCATTGTAAATGGAATGAGACCTACAAATAAAAGAACCAGTACCAGGCTCTCACACAGGAAACCAATGAAGAAATACATCAGGATAAGACTTTGCCCACAAACAGCAACCTTGTACGCCTTCAGAGTCCTCCTGGATGGAGAAAGAAAAATGTTGTGAAGAAGAAACGGAGAGTGGTGGTCATGGGGGATTCCCTGTTGAGAGGAACAGAGGCCGCTATCTGCAGACCGGATATAACTTCAAGAGAAATGTGCTGTCTTCCAGGTGCAAAAATTAAAGATGTGTCTGACAGGATATCAGGACTCTTCAGATCTACAGATGACTACCCATTCCTGCTACTACATGTGGGGACAAATGACACCGCAAGAAACGACCTGGAAACCATCTGCAGAGACTTTGAAGACTTAGGCAAGAAAGTGAAAGAACTGGGAGCGCAGGTGGTCTTCTCTTCCATCCTCCCAGTGGATGGCCATGGAACAAGGAGGTGGAATAAGATTCTGCAGGTGAACAACTGGCTACGTCGATGGTGCCGTCAGCAACGATTTGGATTTCTGGATCACGGAGTGAGGTACCTTTACGATGGACTACTTGCTAGAGATGGGGTGCACCTTACGAAGACTGGAAAACATGTATTTGGAAGTCGTCTTGCTACACTTGTAAGGAGAGCTTTAAACTAGAACAACATGGGAAGGGAAGCAAAAGACTAGAAAAAGCCATACACCTGACAAATGCTATTGAGAACTCTGCTATTAGAAGTGGGAAGGAAGAACAAAGACAAAAGAATCTAATTAATAAAAATATTGGAGCTAGAGAAACCAATCACAAACTAAAATGTTTCTATACTAATGCACAAAGCATGGGCAACAAACAAGGAGAATTGGAACTACTAACGCAGGAAAAGAAATATGATGTCATTGGAATCACTGAAACTTGGTGGGACAATACACATGATTGGAATACAAGAGTAGAAGGATACAACTTATTTGCAAGAAACAGACTTGATAAACGAGGAGGAGGTGTCGCATTGTATGTTAGAAACGTGTATATCTGCACAGAGATTGAAGCTTCAGAGACTGGGAGTTCTGTGGAAACTGTTTGGGTAAGAATACAAGGACAGAACAATGGAAAGGACACCATTGTAGGCATTTACTACAGGCCACCTGTGCAAGCTGAAGATATGGATGAACTCTTTATGCATCAAATGGCCAAGTTCTCCCAAAAATATGACATAGTTGTCATGGGAGATTTCAACTATCCAGACATTTGTTGGGAATCTCTCTCAGGCAAAACTAACAGGTCAAGGAAATTCTTATCCTCTCTTGCTGACAACTTTATCTTCCAAAAGGTACGGGAGAAAACAAGGGGAACTGCTACCTTGGATCTAATCCTTATAAACAGGGAGGAAATGGTTGAGGAGGTAAAAGTGGCTGGGACCCTAGGAGGTAGCGACCATGCTATTTTAGAATTTTGGATAACTAGAGGAGGAAGACCTGTGAAGACTCAGACGTCAAGGTTAGATTTCAGAAAGGCAGATTTTAAGGGATTCAGAAAGAGAATTGGAGGGATCCAATGGCTGGATATCCTTAAAGACAAAAATGTCCAGGAAGGATGGGAAATCTTGAAAAATGAAATTCTCAAAGCACAATTGTTAACAATTCCGAAAAGAGGGAAGAATAGGAAGCATTTAAGGAAGCCAGGATGGATGAACACAGAACTTAAGCACATGCTAAAAAGGAAGAAAAAAATGTTTATAAAATGGAAAGAGGGAGGCATATCTAAAGAAGAATATAATGCTGTCTGTAGAACCTGCAGGGCACAAATCAGATTATCTAAAGCTGACAATGAATTGAGGCTTGCAAGAGATGTCAAAAGCAATAATAAAGGATTTTGGGGATATGTCAAAAGTAAAAGAAAAGTCAAAGATGCTATAGGATTTTTACAGGATGAAAATGATGAAATGGTAAGACAGGATGTTGAGAAGGCCGAACTTTTAAATTCCTATTTTGCATCTGTTTTCTCTCAGTAAGGAAATGTGACATCAACTGTTCTTCACTGTCCTATTAAGGGTATAGAAGAATCCAGGATATCTATAAACAGAAAGATAGTGAGGAAACACTTAGCTAACCTAAATGAATTCAAGTCTCCAGGTCCAGATGAATTACACCCCAGAGTACTGAAGGAGATAGCAGAAGAAATTTTTGAACCCCTCTCCATAATATTTGAAAATTCTTGGAGAACAGGAGAAGTCCCAGAAGACTGGAGAAGAGCAAATGTTGTTCCTATCTTCAAAAAGGGGAAGAAGGTGGACCCAGGCAACTATAGGCCGGTGAGTCTGACTTCTATACCAGGAAAGATCTTTGAACAAATTATTAAACAACATGTATGTCAGTACCTGGATAAGAATGAAGTGATTAAACAGAGTCAGCATGGGTTTGTAACTAATAAGTCATGTCAGACTAACTTAATTTCCTTCTATGACGGAATCACTGATTGGGTGGATCAAGGAAATGCTGTAGATATAGTATATCTTGACTTCAGCAAAGCATTTGACAAAGTATCTCATACAATCCTTATTGAAAAAATGACTAAGTATGGAATGGACAAGGCAACTGTTAGGTGGATTCATAACTGGCTTAGTGATCGGACCCAAAGAGTGGTCGTAAATGGCTGCACATCCAGTTGGAAGAATGTCTCAAGTGGGGTACCACAGGGCTCTGTCCTGGGCCCTGTATTGTTCAACATCTTTATCAACGATTTAGATGAAGGAATTGAGGGTAAACTGATTAAATTCGCTGATGACACAAATCTAGGAGGGATAGCTAATACTAGAGAAGAGAGAGAGAGGATTCAAAAAGATATAAATAAACTGGAGAACTGGGCAGCAACTAACAGAATGGTTTTTAACAGGGACAAATGCAAAGTACTACATCTGGGCAATAAAAATGAAAAAAGCATATACAGAATGGGAGGAATAGGCCTAAGCAACAGCACATGTGAAAAAGACTTGGGTATACTAATAGATCACAAACTGAATATGAGTCAACAGTGTGATGCAGCAGCAAAAAAAGCAAATGCAATTCTAGGATGTATTAACAGAAGCATACAGTCTAGATCACGTGAAGTCATTATTTCCCTCTACTCCTCTTTGGTCAGACCTCATCTGGAATATTGTGTCCAGTTTTGGGCACCACATTTTAAAAAGACATCAACAAACTGGAGCAAGTTCAGAAAAGAGCAACCAGAATGGTGACCGGTCTGCAAACCCTGTCTTATGAGGAAAGGTTGCAGGATTTGGGATTGTTTAGTTTGCAAAAGAGAAGACTGAGAGGAGACTTAATAGCTGTCTACAAATATCTCAAGGACTGTCACATTGTAGAAGGATCATCTTTATTCTCATTTGCACAAGGAAAGACTAGAAGCAATGGGATGAAACTGAATGGGAGGAGACACAGATTAGATATTAGAAAAAACTTTTTGACAGTTAGAGTGATCAATGAGTGGAACAAGCTGCCACGAGAAGTGGTGAGTTCTCCTTCAATGGATGTCTTCAAACAGAGGCTGGACAGACATCTGACTGGGATGATTTAGCGAATCCTGCTTTGAGCAGGGGGTTGGACCAGATGGCCCAGGAGGTCCCTTCCAACTCCACGATTCTAACACAGTATTACAGTCAAATATGGTGGAGGTTAAAAGATATTTTAGGGTTTTTTTGCTGCCTGTGGCCCTGGGTGCCTCAAAATGTGAAGATTCCCAAAGGATTTTGGGTCACAATGTAGTGTTCGGAGTCAGAAAGTTAGGTTTTCAGCATAGTTGATCGTGGGTCTTCTAGCAGGACAATGAGCCCAAACATGCTTCACAGAAATAGAAACAAAGCATTGGAGAGTTCAGAAGTGGTATTTCCAGATCCAATAGGGAAAAGTCTCCCACCACTACCTCTTATATACAGATGTTACAGAGAGACTGTGAATGGACACATTAAATCATTTAATTTTGACTGCTTTGATGAATTTCTGAGTATCATAAAAAACACGAATCAGTCAATGAGTGCATGGAAAAAAAGCAGCAAGACTTAGACTTTATAAGGCATTAATCCCTGACTAGGTGCCTGTCATATGCTATTCCTACTGCCACACCTCACTACAGACGAATTGCAGATAAGAGCGTTATTATTTTGGAATATAGAAAGGATTTGAATTGGCCCTGAAATTTTTTTTCTTGTATGTGGCAGTAACAAACTGTGGAGTAATGCAAGTAAAACTGTCAGCTTTGATGAAATTCTGTGTACAGATGAACATAAAGAACATGAATCAGTCAATGAGTGCACAGAGAAAAACAGCATCAAGACTTAAAATTTACAAAGCAATAATCCCTGACTAGATGCCTGTCATATAATATTCCTACTGCCACTACTTACCATTGAGGAATTGCAGATAAGAGCGGTATTATTGTAAAATATAGAAGTGATTTGAATCGGACTTGAATTTTTTTTTCTTGTATGTGACAGCAACAAACTGTGGAGCAACTGTCACAGATGTGGTTTGTGGAACCACTGCACCACGGACCGTGGAGATCCTGGAAGGGCGTGACTAAGCAAACACCTTACTGTTCACTAGAAACTCTGATGGTGAGGTTAGACTTGGCTCCCAATGAACTCCAGGTGCCCCTCCAGGACTGACCAATAGACATGCAGCAGCTAGACCCAGAGGACAGATTGGAGGGAGCAGCTGGCAGAGTTTGTATTAGAATGCAGCAGACAGAGTTTACATCAGAGTGCAGCAGAGTTCCCACCAGAGTTCAGCAGACAGAGTTTGTATCAAAGTGCAGCAGGCAGTGTTTGTATAAGAGTTCAGCAGGCAGGATCTGCATCAGAGTGCAGCAGGTAGTGTTTGTTTCAGAGTGTAGCAGGCAGGATTTGCACCAGATGCAGGAGGCAGGATTTGCATCAGCGTGCAGCAGGCAAGATCTGCAACAGCATGCAGCAGGCAGGGTTTGCATCACAGTGCAGCAGGCAGGATTTGGACCAGAGTGCATCAGGCAGGATTTGCATCAGAGTGCAGCAGGTAGGGTTTGCATCACAGTGCAGCCAGCAGGATTTGCATCAGAGTGCAGCAGGCAGGATTTGCATCAGAGTGCAGCCAGCAGGATTTGCACCAGAGTGCACCAGGGACTGGTATGCAACCTTACACAACTTAGACTGCAAAGCAGGAAGGTTGCTCAGGCACCAATCCAGTGGAGAGGAAGTGATATATACATAATGTCCCACAGCTATTGGCTGTGGAGGAAATAGCCAGTGCACCCGCTGACCCTTTAAGAGTGCAGGAGTGCACACACGTGTTCCCTAAGGACGTGGCCAGAGGACTGTCTGGAAGCATGCAGAGCATGTTGAAGGGAAGAACTGATTGCAGCACTGTTGAGTGAAGAGACACGCTGGAGACCCTGCCTGTCAGAGCAGGACTCCAGCATGGTGCAAACAGTAACACAAATAACCCTGCCAGCTTAATAAATTTCTAAGTACAGACGAACCTAAAAAATATGGATCAGTCAATGAGTACAAGTAAAAAACAGCAGCTAGGCATACAATTTATAAGTCAATAATCCCTGAATAGATGCCTGTCATGCGCTATACCTATCACAACACCTAACCATAGACAAATTGCAGATAAGAGGGATATTATTATAACAGAATAGAATGTATTTGAATTAGCCCTGAAAAAAGCGATTATTTTAATGTAGCAGAATCATGGACTGTTATTTCATCAACCCAGCTTGGGAATATAGTAGAGCATTTTGCATCTACTCAGTGTGATATGGAGGAGACGAGGATCTTCTGTACTTAATGTACAAACTCTGTCCCGGCTGTGAAATACAGTGTGAGAATTCCCTATTGGACGACCACCTGACAACCCACAACAAGGCAATGGATCATATACTAATAGAACTCATTGGCTCGTTTAGTTTTCCCATTACTAAGCAGTGGGTCTCCTACACTTTTAAATGTGTATGCACTAAGAGCAAGGGATGCCAAAAATTAGCAGGAGGCACTGCAATACCACTTTGAAGACACATAGTGGAGAGCCAGCCGCAGATATTTTTTTCCCAGTTATTAAGGAGTGGTATATGTATATGTATATTAAGGAATGGCATATATATATATATATATATATATACATATATATACTGCTCAAAAAAATAAGGGGAACACTTAAACAGCAAAATGTAACTCCAAGTCAGTCACACTTCTGTGAAATCAACAATGATTGCGATTCAATTTCTCAATGGAATAAGCAACAGGTAGAAATGATGGGGAGGTCACTAACATCCATGTGTCTGCTCAGTAAGAGTTTCTAGTGCTTTTTTTATTTTTTTGAGCAGCGTGTATATATACAGTATATATATGTGTATATATATATATATATATATATATATATATGAATGTTCAAGGCAAGCCTCTAAAAATTGTTAATGCAGGTATCATAGACAGACACCCTTAAAAATGTTATATAGCGAGGATAGCATGCTCACCCTGTATATATGGTGGCAGAGGAGGAGGAGGGCGACACAAAAAATGATGAAATCCTGAAGCATACACCCATGTTTGGGTGGGAAAGCGTACATGCAAATAGATCAGAAAAAAAATAGTGGATTTGAGTTTATGTTCCGCTGCTCTAATCTGGTGGTGTACAGAAATCTGGCCCAATCCAGACTTTGTTAATTTTAATAAGGGTCAGCCTGTCAGTATTTTCAGTTAAGGCCGGCATCACACTAGAGAGGAATGTGGACGAGTGAGAGGCGATAAAAAAACGCATTGCCCACGGACCAATGATTCTCTATGGGGTAGCTCCCATCAGCCATATTTTTCTCGCGTATTTTCTATAGTCCATGCCAATCGCAGCAGGCTGCGATTGTCAGCATATTGCAACCATAGTGCGCCAATGCAAGTCTATGGGTGGTAAAAAAATCTCATTACACACGGACCACCCGTGTGACTTGTGAGAAATACGCAAGACTTTTCCTGGTGACAGGAAATGGGCCAATCCATCATCAGGAAGCTTAGACATGCAAATTAGCTCAAATAGCGCTCCAGACATCCAGGAAGTACGCTTCCACGGAGTCCTGCAGCGTCATGTCTGGCCACATAAATGTGGAGCTCCTAATTGTGTTGGTCCAGGAAAGGCCCAAACTTTGGGACCAACGGGATGCCCATTATTCTGACCGGGGCAGCAAAGAGGCGGCATGGAGGCGCATCTGTGTGCACATGTTACTAGACTATGCCCAACGGCCACGTGAGGAGCAACAACATATTCGTAAGTAAATGTCATTTTTACCAATCAGCTTAAAGGCCAGAAGTGAGCTTTTTTAAATGTAGCTCCTAGAATCCTAGACTGTGTGTGTAGGTATCCCTGTCTGCTAAAGAAAAATTTAGATAAAAACCACCCCCTACTAGGCCACGTGACTATGTGAAATGTTAGGAATATTGCTTGGCACAATTCCCAAAGGTTAAAGTCCCTTTTCACTTCACATTGCAGTTGAGGATGTGATGAGATGCTGGGTCAGCATCCGCGACCAGTACCCGAGGGAAAAACAGCAGGGGGCCAGTAGTGGGGCAGCAGCACCAGCCAAGCGGAAATACATCTATTTTGACCGCTTGGCATTTTTGTCACTCAGTATGGATCTCAGACCATAAGTACAGACATCACACCACATGACACATATGCTTTTTAGGGTCAGAGCTACATTTGTTTTCTTTGTACATTTCCTAACAGAACTCAGTCCAACCTCACAGAGAGCGAGACAGGGTCGGATACTGAGCCCATTATAGACCTGGACAGGGGATGTGAAGAGGTGACTGGACCATCTTCTGACCAGAGCTTTTGCAAACCCCAAGCTCCACCAGCATCAGGCCCAGCATCAGGTTCTGCACCTGGTCCAGACCCAGCAGAGCCACCAGCAGCCAGCAACTTAGAAGACCCTGGCAACAGCAGCAGCCCTACTGGCTGTGTTGACGGGTCCCCCCAGCCTGCAGCCATAGGCCGCCATGGGAGACAGAGAAGGGACAACACTGCCTCTGATACCCGGAGGCATGTAGACACAGGTGTCCTAAATTACCTGTCCAGGGCTGCCCAGGAGGAGGGTGAAGAGACATATTCCCGGAGCCTGGCCCGGTACCTCTGTCCCCTACCCCGTGAGGTGAGGCTACGTGTGCGTGGATCCATTCAGATCCTAATTGATGCATGCACACCCCCCAATGACCCATATGAGTTGTTTTAGTATCTTGAGAGGTGGCAGCTCTCAACCCCTAACCGTCTCTGCCTTGTCCGACAACCAGCTGTGCATGCTCAATTAGGATCTGAGTGTCCGCCTGCACGTGTGCCTACACCTACACCCATTCCCCCCCAAAACCAACCTTGGCCTCAACAGGGTCAAATGGCAGCCTATAACAAACCTGCCCAATATCGCCACTTGAACAGACCTGGTGTTGGAGGCTGGCCCCAACCTGGGTTTGGACGACATGGTCATATTGGGGGGTATGATGGACATGGCTACAATCAGCCACAGGATTATAATCGACAGTATCCTTATGGTCTCTTTGGTGTGCAGCTGCAGGAACATGGCCACATCTTCCCACAGGGCCAAGATCATCCACCCCAACAGGGTGATGGTCAAGCTGGGCACCCCAACCCCCAACAAAGAGATGAAGACCTCCCGCCATCACCTCCGCCAAGCTACCAGCAGTTCTAAAATAGCTAATTGTTTTGTAAATTTTTTTTGTTGGTATTTATAATTTCTTGTTACCTCTTTGTGTGTCAAAAAATGACAATGTTATATACAGAAAAGGCTAAAGGGCCTGGGCAATATCTGCCATATGACAAAAATATGGAACACCGTATTGTAAGCGATTTTTTGCATTTATAAAACATTTGAAAATGCATCTTTGGCCTTCTTCCTGAATTATTTTAGGCACTCAAATAAGTAAGTCAACTTTATCACATATAAACAGACAACACAAATCAGAGAAGACCAAAAAAAAAAATTATATACACACACATAAGAACATCACAACATAGATACAGCCTGATCTTGCCAGGTAGTAGAACCATGAGGTGAAACAAAATACTGGGTGAACACATCACGTACTTTGAGTCCTGAGAGAGGACTCCGTAAAGGGAGCACATGTGGCGTAGGCCTAGCCCCATTGTCCACCACACCTTCAGTCACATCAGATGAGGAGCAATAATGCAGTCTAGTGAAGTTATGGAGGACCACACAAGCTTTGATGACCTCATTGATGTTGGCTTCACTCAGCTGAATGGCAGACTGGAGGACACACCATTTGGCACAAAGAATGCCGAAGGCGCACTCCACCAGTCTTCGGGCACGTGAAAGGCGCACATTAAAAATCCTGCGCCGGTGGTCATGGTTTCTGCGTGGGTATAGTCACATGACATGCCTGGTCAATTGAAAGGCTTCATCCCCCACTAGGACATAAGGCACCGCTTCTAGATTTGAGCCTGGCAGCTGGCGTGGTGGTAGGTCCAACAGGTTATTGTGCAGCCGCCGACCCATAATGGAAGAACTGAAGACTCTAGAGTCTCCAGTTCTTCCATAAGCCCCAATGTCTACAATTATAAACCTGTAGTTGCTGTCAACCAGGGGCAACAAACCTGCAGAAAAAAATTGTTTATAATTATAGAATTGGGACCCTGAGTTTGGTGGCTTATGCACACGGATGTGCTACCCATCCTGGGCTCCAATACAATAGAGGAATTGGCAGTGCAACTCAAATCCCCTGGCAATCCTCAACCAGTCTACCATCTTGGGCTCTGGTATGACCAGATGATGAACTCTGGACCAGATTTCCAAACAGGTAGCACGAACGATGCCGGATATTGTCGATCGCCCAATCAAAAAGTCCAGATGGAGTGCTGCATAAGAAAGGCCAGTTGAGAGGAACCTACAATTAAACAAATGTACAAAATATATACATTAAAATACATGCTCAAGGATGCACACATTACATATAGATCACCAGAACAGTGTATAAGAAGCTAGGCGAACAATACATATACACATGTCCCACGGCTATGTAATGTGGAATAACACATCAAAGTGTTCTAAGTTTGAGAGCATATATTTGGTACCAATACCTAATGTTTCTTGGCCAAAAAGGGGTTACTGAGTAAGAGAATTAGTTGAGAAAATAATCATCTACATACATTCTGTAGCTGAGAAATACATACTGTAACGTAAGGAGAAGGTGCTCCTCCGCAGAGATACATTTGCGCATCCGGGTGTCCTGGAAGGTGATCCCTGGGTGCACTGTCTCCAACAAAGCATCAAAGGTAGAAATGGTCATCCGACAATAGAGGAAAAACTTGTCAGGATGTGTCCTCAGAGCTGCATAAAGCCTGTGAAAATGGCCTTTATTGAGGCGTTGTCTCAAATGCGAATGCACCCACATACGTCTCCTCCTCCTCGGATCCACAATCACTGGGTATGGCTGGCCAAAGCGCCTTGACAAAACCCAATTGAAATGAACACGGTCAGTTGGGGTGAACTGAAGTGTGTCAGACATGTTTGCTAGCAACCAGCAAGACACCCACACAAGCACAGCACCAAAATGGGCAGATTGGAGGCTGCCACCTGATGTTGAGGCACTAAATAGGGTTGGTGCTGATGATTTAAATTATGTGCAGGCCTCAAAACCGGTAAATGTCCATTTTGCAAGGTTGCGAGAAAAAAACGGTATACAGATGCCATACGGATTACATACGGATGCTTACATGAGAAAAATGCGCGGCCACACCCTGACAACGGATGACATAAGGAGCACTATTTAGGGACCATTTATGCGTATTACGGACATAAAATACGCTCCGTATTTTTCTACCTTGTGTGTGACTCCAGCCTAACAGGTGGATACGCATGTCAATTATAATACACCCGGGGGCTCTAAAAGCTCGCACTGTCAAAATGATAGAGGCAGGACAGGTCAGCACCTCCAAAGTGTAGAGAGACAGTTCATGCCACGTTTCTAGCTTTGATACCAAATAGTTGTAAGGCACAGAGAAATCATGGAGGATGCAGGTATGGATTTCAAGGCACTCCTTCAGTATCTTCCAAAATTTTTCCCTCCATGTCAGAGTACCCAGTGCATTAGGGCCTGGGCACTTGGAGGGTCTGAGAAAACTGTCCAAGACCTTTAAGAGTGTTCCCATGCCTCTGCTGCATCAGGTCTGTGTCTCCTTATTTTACACTCCTTGTTTGTCCAAGGAACTGTAACCTCTGCTGCCAGCATTGTCTGATGAGAATTTTTTAAATAATTCTTCAATTAAGCCTTCTGGTACTGCAACATTTTATTAGACCTTTCAGCCATGGGAAGGAGAGATGGAAAGTTTTCCATGTAGCGTGGGTCTAGAAGGGTGACCAAACAGTAATTAGTCTTAGCCAAAATGCGTGTAATGCGAGTCACAGCCGTGTGTGCCAGATTGCCAACAGCCAAGACTACTTCCTTGTCCCCACCAAGTGGATAACTGTCCATGTTGTCCTCCTCATCCTCCTTCTCATCCTCTCTCTCCTCTTCATCTTCAGGCCTTCCATGCTGAACAGACGGGATAAAGGTGGTGTGGGAACTACTTTCTGTAGGGCAGGCAGCAATCCACATTGAGAAGATGAGATATGGCTGGGCTCTATAGCACCCAGTATAGTTTCTTGCTCCTTCTCAACTTGCTCTGCCTGCAAAGTCTCCTCTTTAATTCGATCATTTCAGTAGACAGAGAAGCGGGATGGTGATGCTGATTGTGGCGTCATCGCCGCTCACCATCTTGGTCAAGTGCTTAACGTTTTGATGAACCGCACAGATGTGCAGAGGCTTATGTGCATGGTGTAGCAGGTATTCAACCACTGCCCTCTGCTGCTCACAAAGCCTTACCAACATATGTAATGTTGAGTTCCAAGTATGCTTGATGACATTGCACACCAGTTGGAGAGTTAGAAGTTGCAAATGCTGCTGCAGGACTGCCGGGGCAGTGACAGCTGTAGCTGACTTGCGGAAATGGGCACTCATGTGGAGTACTTTCACAAGTAGCTCAGACAGATTTGGGTAGGTTTTAAGAAAATACCGAACCACTTAATTGAGCATGTGGGCCAGGCATTTTACGTAATTGCGTTTTCCAAGCTTTTGAGCTGATACCAGGTTACGGCGATTGTCACACATGACCGTGCTTGATTGTAGGTTTAGAGGCAAGAGCCACAGATCAGTCTACTCCGCGGTGTTGTGTGGTTTGTCACCTAAGCAGATTAACTTCAGCAAAGCTTGTTGCTGCTTGGCCGAGGCAGTGCTTCCAACTTGTGACTGATGTTGACATTTCTGAGATATAGGGTGAATAGGAGGAGGAGGTGCAGGAACTGCTTTAGAAGATGGGGGCTCCACTGATTTAACCAGGATCAGCAATCTACGTTTCATCCCAGGGTCCAACTGGTTACCGGCTTGTCCTGGAGGTTGTGGAAAGGTTCCGTCTCCAGTAGCTTAAATTGCAACATTTCCAGGGCAAGCACTCTGGAAATGTGGCCATTTAATATTGCAGCCTGTGAGTCATTGGCTGCATATTTACACATGTTTAAAGGACTGGGGTAGGGACAACTGAACTCTGTGCTGGGACAAAGACGTGGATGTGGTTGCTGATGGTGCTTGCAAGTGTGCAATGACAGGTACAGGGTGAGAGTCATCTTCCCCTACATCATGTACAGGGGATTGTCAAGTATATAGAGCAGGGAAATAGGCAGTGTTGTCACCTGCAGACACTGTTTCTGGACTCAAGCACTTGGGTGCTTTGCTTGCATGTCATTAAACATGATGGGTATAGTCAGTCTGATAGTTGTGCTGCCCCAGCTGATGCTGGCATGTCAGATGTTGAAAATTGCCTTTTTTGGGTTAATTGGACTGTCTTTAAAAAATTGTCACACTCGGCAACACATATCCCTTGGCTTGGCAACTTCACTCGCGTTGGTGCTCTGAGGATCAGTTGCCTGCCTTGCCACCCCACAGCCTCATCCTGCCTGCTGTGGTGCTGCGTATCCCACCTCATGGGCACTGCTGTGCTCGCTCTGCATTTACCTTCCCAGGTTGGGTAAGTGATTTCATCATCCACAACCTCGTCTTCCACTTTTCCACTTTTTACCTCCTCCTGACTTGGTGTATGGAGGCCCAACTCTAGCACGGTAAATGCTGTATAAAATTTGACTGCTGATAAAAATTGCAGTATTACTATTGCAGGAAAATTTGCACACCTCAGAATGTCATATAAGACTGCAGTATTTAGTATGAGCTGTAGGCTTCAGCACAAAGTACATGCAATTCACCCTATCCTGTCCTACATTATCCTTTCAGCACAATCTCTAAGTGCTGCCAACAGCAGTATTGCTATTTTCATTAGCCCTAAAAAGGGCTGTTGTACTTAAATGAAATATTAATGTAGTTGAATTTCTGGCTAATACTTGACTATTATTCTGTCCCTCTTTAATCAGCACCTCTCCTTGCTCTACTTGATTCCGGGGTCCAGTGTGAGCATTGCATCATTGGTCTTATATAGACCTGATGAAGCTATACAAGCACAGACAGCCAATCACAGTAATGCCACAACCAAAATGGCTATGGTATTACAGTGACTGGACAGAAATAAACATTGGCTGTCTAAAATGAGTCAAACATGGACTCAAGCTCCCATTCGAACATTAAAAAGTACTTGCTGAGTAACTAGCATGCCAAGCACACTGATACTCAAACGAGTAATAAATGCTCGCTCATCATTATTACATACCACCGAAATGTACACATGAAGTCGTAACACTGTATGGGTAAGCTATATAATACCGATAAAGTTTTGAACAATTTTTTTAAGTCTTACATACCACCGAACTGTACCCAAGAAGATGTAATACTATATAGATGAGCAATATAATACCGATACATTTTTGAACAATTTTCTTGAAGGTTATATAGCACCAAAATATACCCAAAAACAAGTAATACTGTATGGATGAGCAATATAATACCAATAGATTTTTTTACAATTTTTGGAGGGTTATATACCACCGGACTGTACACAAGATGATGTAATACTGCATGTATGAGCAATATAATACCATCAAGTTTTTTGATGGTTAAATAGCACCGAAATGTACCCAAGATCATGTAATACTGTGTGAATGAGCAATATAATAGCAATACATTTTTTTACAATTTTTGGAGAGTTATATACGACCAAAATGTACCCAAGAACATGTAAAACTCTGTGGATGAGCAATATAATACTGATACATTTTTTATATTTTTTGGATGGTTTGATACCACTGAAATGTACCCAAGAACATGTAATACTATATAGATCAGCAATATAATACCAAGAAAAATTAGACAGCTTGTTTTGACTGTTAGATACCATTGAAATCTACCCAACACGTAATACTCTATTGATGACCAATATAATATTGAAAAAACTTAGTCAACTTGTTTTGATGGTTAGATACCTCCAAAATGTACCCAAGAAGACTTAATACTCTAAGGATGAGCAATGTAATACAGATACATTTTTAATCTATTTTTTGGAGAGTTTGATACCACCGAAATGCACCCAAGAAGACATGATACTTTGTGGATAAGCAATGTAATACTGATACACTTTTTAACAAATTTAACAAATTTCAAGAGTGTTAGATACCACCAAAATGTACCCAAGAACACATAATACTTTATTAGTGAGCAATATAATTCCAATCAATTTTTTATCAATTTTTTGAGGGCTATATACCAACAAAATTTACCTCAGAACACGTTATACTATATGGATGACTAATTTAATACATTTTTGAATGCTTTTTTGGAGTGTTGTATACCAATAAAATGAACCTCAGAACATGTAATATTCCATGGCTGACTAATTAATTCCAGAAAAATTTTTGAACTGTTTTTTTGAGTGTTAAATATTATAGAAATGTACCCCAGACCACTGAATAGTGAATGAGTGAGAAATTTAATAAAAGCATTTTTTAACACTTTTTTGGAGTGCTAGATATTGCAGTAATGTACACCAGATCATGGAATAATGTAATTATGTATAGATGAAGAACTAAAAATGTTTTAAATGCTTTTTGGAAGTGTTAGATAACACAGATATATGTGCTTCACACCACAGAATACTGTATGGGTGAGTAATTTAACCCAGAAAATTTTTTAAATGCTTTCTATATGAATACTTTTCCGCCCAATGATGATGTCGTAGCTGATTTGTTCTGACCAAGCGTCAGCTGTCCAGATCACCAGTGAGTCCGAATTGTGAGGTTTTTCGCCCTTTCTGTTGCAAGCGCTTGGAGACAAAGAGACTTCAACACACAAGCCGTGGTCAAATCACTTTATATGATGTAATGCAGCAAAAGGCAATATTTTTATACCATTTACAACAATATGTGACTCTATGGAGCTCATTTGGCCCCCACCATCACCTCAGGGTCGTACCTTGTTTACAATATACCCAGAACACGTTGTTGAGAACACATATGATAACAAGTATAGTTTCCTTGAAGACAGAGACTAGTAGTCTACATAAGAATAATTCTAGCAATATTAGGCAAAAGGCAATTGAAGTCTTAAAGGCATTTAAAGGGATATAAAAGCAAACCATTAACTCTTCTATATCAATGACAAAAGTATTCTCAGAGTGATACCTTTAATGGCTAACATATTATTTTCTGGTTAGCCAATAAAGGTATCACTCTGAGAATACTTTTGTCATCATTGGGTGGAAAAGTATTCACATCGATTTTTCTGGCTAACACAGTACCACATTATAATTTATTATTGTACATCGTTAAATGCTTTCTGGAAGTGTTTTATAACACAGAAATGTAAACAGATCACATTATACTGTTTGACTAAGGTATTGAAATCAGAAAAAATTCCAAATACTTTTTGTAGTTGTAGATATCATATAAATGTGCCCCACAGTATGGAATACTATATGGCTGAGAAATTTAAACCCAACAATATTTTGCAAAGCTTTTTTGGAGTGATAGATATTACTGTAATGTACCCACAGACCACGCTATACTGTATGGGTATATAATTTAACCTAGAACATTTTTACACGCTGTTTGGAAGTGTTTTATAACACCAAAATGTACAGCAGACCACGGAATACTGTATGGAGGAGGATTTGAAGCCATAATTTTTAAAAAATGCTTTTTGGAAGTGTTAGATATCACAGAAATGTACCCACACCACATTATACTGTATGACTGAATAATTTAAGCAAGCAACATTTTTCATCACTTTTTACAGTGATAAATATCACAGTAATGTTCCTCAGACAACAGAATACTGCATGGTTGAGTAATTTAACCTAGAAAATGTTTTTATACTTTTTTCTGTGACAGATATCATGAAAATGTACCACAGACTACTGTGCAATGGTGTCAGTGTGTCGAGCCGGGTATCACCTGTTCTTTTATAACCCCTGATGATGTGACATGGCCAACCAATCACAATAATGCAATTACCAAGATAACTACGGCATTACAGTGACGCACAGGCAATCCCTGCATGTTTATTGGCTGTGCTTCAGGCACCAAACATGCAAGAATTCAATTCTTAAATTGAGCACCACCTAATGAACACCGAATAACAAGCACATCCGAGCACCCAGATACTCGAGTGATATCTGAGTATCACCAAGTACTTTTGTTCATCTATCATAAATAATTTTAAAAAGGTGTGGGGTCCCCCCATTTTTAACAACCAACGTAAAACAGACAGATGGGGACTGGTATTCTCAGTGTGCTGAAAAGCGACCATGGATATTGGCCCTCCTCAGCCTAAAAAGAGCAACCCCTAGTCATCCCAGGAAAGACACATCTGTAAGATGTGAAAATTGTAGCCCTTTGCTCATCTCTTCCCACTTGCCTTGGTGCAGTGGAAAATGGGGTCATAGGTTTGGGGTTGGTGTCAGCTGTTTCATGGCAGCTGCCATCAAGCCCAGGGGTTAGTAATGGAAAGGCATCTATAAGACACCCTCATTGCTAACAATATAAATAGTTAAAAAAAACAGTCAGAATAAAGACTTTTAGTTAAAATAAATACACAGCCATCTTTATTTCAAATAAAAATAAAGAAGCTAAGCTATACTCACCTTTACGCCTAATCCATTGATGTCCATGTCTCCTGTAAAAGATAAATGTGAGCGTGCTCATTACTCTTCGAGCATTGGGTGGTGCTCAATTTAAAACTCGAATCCCCGCATGTTTGGCATGCAGGGATTGCATGCGAGTAAATATAATGCCATAGCCATCTTGGTAGTGGCATTACTGTGATAAACTGGGTGTGTGACATCATAAGGGATTATAAAAGAACATGTGTCGTCTGTAGCCATTGCACAACTCTATGATAGCTTAATAAATAAGAGTCTTCTAGTGTTGATACTTGTGCTGAAGCTGAACCATTATGCTAAGAGCCATTCTAAAAGCTAATTGTTTGCTTTGCTGCTTGTATAACATACATGCACTTAGGCTAGGGAGGGAGAGTTGCAGGGACAGTGGCAGAATACAGTCTGTAGGCAGGGGTTAGAGCTGTGTTGTCCCTTGAAAATAAATATCTGCAGCATTTTTTTGTGGAAAAAAATGAAAAATACTGTGTGAACCATCGAGTATTATGGGCTTTGGGGTACAATTTGGTGTTGCGTGATACTTCAAAAAAGTGTTTAAATTTTTTCTAGATTAAATTACTCACCTATAGAGTATTCCATGCTCTGGGGTACATTTTTGTGATATCAATCACTCAAAAAGAATAGCTGGGTTACATTTCTTAGCCATATTGTATTCCGTTGTGTGGGTTACTGTCATGGTCATGGTTGTGGTTGTGATTCCTTCCCTGTCCCTTCATGGTTAATTTTGTATGGCCTCCATTTGGTTTGGGTAGGGCTATATTAACCCACCTTCGTCTGGGGATCCTTGCCAGTGATGCATCTGTCTTGGCATTGTGTCTGACCCCCTGGTGTGCTTGCATAATGTTTAGTCCGATTGCTTTCTTGTGTATCACCCGGTCTGTCTTCTCATTCTGTGCATTGCCTTGTGACTCTGTGCTTGTTGTCTGTTTCTGGCTCTGACCTTCGGCTTGGTACTCTAACTTCCCACCTGTCTGCCCTGTTTGTACTGCACAGTTATCTCCGGCTTCCTGACCTTTTTGCTACATCCTGACCACTCTTAGCCTCTCACCCTTTGGCACTTTATTGAATTCCTGGCTTGACTCTGGCACGTTCAGACTACTCTCCGGCATCGGAATTCAAATAACAAGATAGGCCTTAGATTGATGGCACTTCCCACCTAATATCCAACTCATAAAAGACGTCATGGAAGCTTGTAGCCATATAAAAATATCATAGCTTTATTAAATCCAATACAAAAATACACATAGACAAATTTAAAAAAGAAAGGTATACCCAATATAACACCACAGGTGACATATGCGATATGATGCTAAACAAAAATTAGTGTACTAGTACTTAAAAAAGTAGCTGAGAGTGTATCAAAAAAATATATATACACACTTGCATCATATACATATGTCAATGCATATCATAGTCCTGGCTGGAGAGAAAAAAGATTGGTCTGCACAACATGAACCCTCATCACAGAAGTAAGTAATGCACTGGTTTGCAGGGCCAGTCTAATGTCCAACTGGCTATTAAATTCATCAAAATTGCAGGAGTAAAATAAAGAGGCTAACAGGGCTGCAGATATAATCATAAAGATGATATGCAAATAAGTATAGACAGAGAGCGCACCATGCATAGGTTAACTAATTGAATGCTCAGTGATTAGAAGTAAAACCATAAAGTGTTTGCATAGCACTGCTCCCATTCCCTATACACCCAACCAGAGCTATGAGAAATAGATGAAGCATATGACCTGAGTGGCGTTGTAGATCCCCGACGCGCGTTTTGCGTGAGCTTCGTCCTGGGGGGTAAGTGAAAGAGGTTACAGGACCACTGAGACCTTATATAGGAAGCCTTTAATGTATGTGTCTCCACCATCTGTGTGCTGACAAGGCCGCAGTGTACAGCGTGTGACATCAATCTGAAGCACGCCCCTTGCCCGCCCAGTCACTCCCCCATCCAATACATCATGGTAGGGGAGAGGCCGGAGGAAGTCCGTGATGACGCGTCACCATGGTGACGCTGACCACACAAAGAAAATAGCGAAAGTCCGCCCTTGGTATCTTAGCCCCTAATATGGGCGTTCCTTCCTCCCTTAGGAATGCCCAGTAAGGACGTACCTACCTCCATTAGGGACGCCTAACCCATGCCTCCCAGCGCATGATGTCGCCTCAGGGCACGCCTCCCGGCCGCTCAGCCGCTCCCTCACCAACACGTCATGGCGAGGGGGTGGCTAGGGTGTGCCAGGGAAGACGCGCTCCCAAGATAATGCACTACAATGTGCGACAGCGTCGCGGGCTGCCCGGTCAGAGCTCAGCCCGACGTGTCAGGGCAGAGCAATCACCTGGGCTAAATCGGCGAATGTGTACAACACATTGTAAGCTGGAGGCAGTGGGTGGCATAAAAATAGAGGGCAACGTCACCCAAGCATATAGATGGATACCTGTTGATTGTAAAAGGTGCAAAATACATAATGTATGCACTAAATGCAACATACTGGGTGAACGTAATGCATAAACACCACACAAAAAGAGGGCACATATCATACACCGGAATAGTAAAGTTAGTGGCATTATTAATTAAGATTCCATATAGACTACATACAGAGGGATGATAACCAGCACACATGATACTAAATGTGCATGAGACTAAATGTGTAATCTCCACAAATTTGGAGATACAAGGAAAAATAGAGGGCAATGTCACCCAAGCATATAGATGGATGCCTACTATTTGTAAAAACATTAGATAGGGACTGCTTCATGAAGGGTTACCGTGACATGGTGAAGCGGCTTGGTATACATTTTTTGCAAAAAACGTATTGACTAAATACCCTGTATTCGTTATACAGCACTTGCTGATTATTGTCATGTTTTTTACTGCAGAGTATTTTTTGCAAATTTGTCATTTTGTGTTTTCTTGTGTTTCAGCTATTGGGTGGTGTGAGCATTGTCTGACCGACTTGTTCACACTTGTGCATGTCACATATGTTTTTAATTGTAAAAAGTGCAAGATACATGATGATTGCACTAAATGCAACATATTGGGTGAACATAATGCATAAACACCATGCAAAAAAAAAAAAGGGGGGGGACCTATCATCCACCAGAATAGTAAAGTTAGAGGCATTATTAGTTAGGATACCATATAGAGTGCATACAAAGGAATGATAACAAGCATACATGATACTGAATGTGCATGTTTCACCTGAACATACTAGTTATATAAACAACACATCCTATAATATATAAATTCATCTATTAGTCAAAAGATTTACATAGAGAAAATACATACGATCACAAAACTAGTGAGAGAGACCAATCATAAATCACATTAGTCCCTCCACTAGGAGAATTAGAAAACAGGCAAAACTAAATAGATTTCTTTCTCTATGAAGTACTAAACAGTCCCAAGACTCCCAATCTTTGCAGATCCTTGTGCACACCTTCTTCTCAGAACAGGATTATTGTTCAGAAGAGGGTCCATATTTGTTTGTAGCAATTGCCGAACTTTTTCATCCTCATCTTCGTATCCTAGAATTCCAGAATCCCACAGGTCACAGTAGGTGAAGATTATGGTGCACCCTAATGGTCGTGAAAACTAAAAACTAAAAAACAAATGATTAAAAAAGTCCTAAAAACATAACCTACAAAAGCATTTACAAAAAGGAGGCAAAGCTTAGGACCTCATTCAGAAACCATGGTTGTATCGTTCTTAACTTATAAATCCACTCCACTTCGAGTTGGGCCAATTTCCTTTTCCAGTTTCCTCCCCGTTAGTCAATGTAGACCTTATCTATCCCCATAACCTTTAATACTTTTGGGTCACATCCGTGAGACATCTTAAAGTGCCTTGGAATTTGTTTGAGGGTAGCATTGCCTTCAATTTCAGTGGCATTTCTAATATCCCTATAATGTTCCCTCACTCTCACTTTAAGAGGTCTGGAGGTCATGCCAACATATACTTTCCTACATGGGCATGTGGGATACTATACCACCCCAATTGAGTTACACGTAATATGTTGAGTGATATCATATGTTTTACTACCATCACTTGATGAAAAAGACAGCGCTTGCATCATATTGGGGCATGAGATACAGTCTTTACAGGAAAAAAATCCCCATTTTGGATCTTTTGATCCAAATGCTTTTTCAAATTTTTGACCACCATGATAACTGTGTACCAGCTTGTCCCTAAGATTATTAGATCTTCTATATGTCATAGAAGGATATTTAGGAACAAACTTTTCTAAGGTTTTATCAGTCATGAGAATTGGCCAATATTTTTCAAGTGCCTTTTTCACCTCGCGCCACCTGTCATTGTAAGTAGAAATGAATCTCACTTTCTTAATCTCCATAGATTTTTTCTTAGGTTTTAACAAATCCTCCCATTTAACCTGATAAGCTCTCTTGATTCCCCTCTTTATGCTTCGTTTTGAATATCCTCTAGATAGAAATCTTTGTTTAAGATTTTCCACCTGTCCCTGAAAAGCCTCATCATTTGAGTATATCCGTCTGGCTCGAAGGAATTGACCCATCGGGATTCCTTCCACCAAGGGTTTTGGATGTGAGGATGTTGCATGCAGGATGGAGTTAACTGCCGTTTCCTTCCTGAATACATCAGTAAATAATACTCTATTCTCACCTTTTATAATCCTAATGTCCAAAAAATCGATGTCACTCTGGCTATACTTGCATGTGAGCCTGACATTGATTGAATTATCATTAAGTATGTCCAAAGAGGTAAGAAGGTCCTGTTCTGTGCCCTGCCAGATCATAAGAATGTCATCTATATATCGGATCCAAAACAGGACCTTCTCAATGAAGGCAATGGGATGAACAAAAAATATATTACGTTCCTACATACCCAAAAATAAATTGGCATATGAGGGGGTGAACGCCGCCCCCATAGCCGTACCCTGCTTCTGTAGGTACAGTCATATGTTAAAATTTGGGCACCCCTATTAATGTTAACCTTTTTTCTTTATAACAATTTTGGTTTTTGCAACAGCTATTTCAGTTTCATATATCTAATAACTGATGGACTCAGTTATTTTTCTGGATTCTAATGAGGTTTATTGTACTAACAGAAAATGTGCAATCTGCATTTAAACAAAATTTGACCGGTGCAAAAGTATGGGCACCCTTATCATTTTCTTGATTTGAACACTCCTAACTACTTTTTACTGACTTCCTGAAGCACTAAATTGGTTTTGTAACCTCATTGAGCTTTGAACTTCATAGCCAGATGTATCAAATCATGAGAAAAGGTATTTAAGGTGGCCACTTGCAAGTAGTTCTCCTATTTGATTCTCCTATGAAGAGTGGCATCATGGGCTCCTCAAAACAACTCTCAAATGACCTGAAAACAAAGATTATTCAACATAGCTTTTCAGGGGAAGGATACAAAAAGTTGTCTCAGAGATTTAACCTGTCAATTTCCACTGTGAGGAACATAGAAAGGAAATGGAAGAACACAGGTACAGTTCTTGTTAAGCCCAGAAGTGGCAGGCCAAGAAAAATATCAGAAAGGCAGAGAAGAAGAATGGTGAGAACACTCAAGGACAATCCACAGACCACCTCCAAAGACCTGCAGCATCATCTTGCTGCAGATGGTGTCACTGTGCATCGGTCAACAATACAGCGCACTTTGCACAAGGAGAAGCTGTATGGGAGAGTGATGCGAAAGAAGCCGCTTCTGCAAGCACGCCACAAACAGAGTCGCCTGAGGTATGCAAAAGCACATTTGGACAAGCCAGTTACATTTTGGAAGAAGGTCCTGTGGACTGATGAAACAAAGATTGAGTTGTTTGGTCATACAAAAAGGCGTTATGCATGGAGGCTAAAAACACAGCATTCCAAGAAAAACACTTGCTACCCACAGTAAAATTTGGTGGAGGTTCCATCATGCTTTGGGGCTCTGTGGCCAATGCCAGCACCGGGAATCTTGTTAAAGTTGAGGGTCGCATGGATTCAACTCAGTATCAGCAGATTCTTGACAATAATGTGCAAGAATCAGTGACGAAGTTGACGTTAGCAGGGGATGGATATTTCAGCAAGACAATGATCCAAAACACCGCTCCAAATCTACTCAGGCATTCATGCAGAGGAACAATTACAATGTTCTGGAATGGCCATCCCTGTCCCCAGACCTGAATATCATTGAACATCTGTGGGATGATTTGAAGCGGGCTGTCCATGCTCGGCGACCATCAAACTTAACTGAACTGGAATTGTTTTGTAAACAGGAATGGTCACAAATACCTTCATCCAGGATCCAGGAACTCATTAATAGCTACAGGAAGCGACTAGAGGCTGTTATTTTTGCAAAAGGAGGATCTACGAAATATTAATGTCACATTTATGTTGAAGTGCCCATACTTTTGCACCGGTCAAATTTTGTTTAAATGCAGATTGCACATTTTCTGTTAGTACAATAAACCTCATTTGAATCCAGAAATATAACTGAGTCCATCAGTTATTAGATATATGAAACTGAAATAGCTGTTGCAAAAACCAAAATTGTTATAAAGAAAAAAGGTTAACATTAATAGGGGTGCCCAAACTTTAACATATGACTGTATATGGTCTCCTTGAACACAAAATAATTATTCCCAAGTGCGTATTTAAGCATCGTCATGAGAAAGTTAACATGTGTCTCGTCCAAATTGGACATCATTAGAAATGACCTTGTGGCCTGCAACCCATCCTGATGTTGGATGGAAGTGTACAAAGACTCCACATCAAGGCTTACAAGCCACATGTCTTCTTCAATGGGAATACCTTCCACTTTACGTAGAGCGTCACTAGTGTCTTTGACAAACGATGGAAGGTCAAAAACGAGAGGCTTCTGATAGAAATCAAGATACTTAGAGATAGTCTCACATAAACTACCAATACCCGATACTATAGGTCTACCCGGTGGTATAGTACTATTTTTATGTATCTTGGGAATGAAGTATATGCACACAACACGAGGATATGAAGGTACTAGATTGTCCCGAAGTTCCTTGGTAATAATACCATCTAAGAAGGCTTGTTTTACTCTCCGGAGTCACTGGTCACTGCCGCTACTTGGCGTCTGGCTCTTCCTCCGGCCACTCCCCCGGTGGTCACATGTCTCAGGTTCTGTGCTCCGGCAGGTAAGCTCACCTCAACGCTCCTCACACACTCTATGTCCTTCTGTAACATGTGCACAGACTCCTGCTGTAAGTCTGCAGCAGGGTTCTTGATAGTTACATTACTGTGATATCTATCACTCCAAAAAAGCAATTTCTCAGCCATAAAATATTCCATGGTGTGGAGTAAATTACTGTGGTATCTATCACTCCAAAAAAGGGTTAAAAAATTTGCTGTGTTAAATTTCTAAGCCATACAATATTCTATGGTGTAGGGTACATTTATGTGATATCGAACACTACAAAAAAGTGTTTAAAAGATTTTCCGGGTTAAATTATTCAGCCATATAATATTCCATGGTCTGGGATACATTACTATAGTATCTATCACTCCAAAAAAGGGTTAAAAAATTTGCTGGTTTAAATCTCTAAGCCATACAATATTCTATGGTGTGGGGTATATTTATGTGATATCAAACACTACAAAAAAGTGTTTAACAAATTTTTCTGGGTTAAATTACAAATGCATACAGTATTCCATCGTGTGGAATACATTTATTTGATGTCCAACACTTCCAAAAGCATTTGCAAATTTTTCTAGTTTCAATTTCTCATTCATTCAGTTATATGTGGTCTGCTGTACATTTCAGTGCTATAAGACACTTCCATAAAGCATTTAAAAATATTTATGGGTTAAATTACTCACCTACACAGTTTTGCAAGGTCTGGGGTACATTTTTGTGATATCTAACACTCCAAAAAACATTAAACAATTTTGCTCTGTTAAGTTTTTCACCCATACACTATTCCGTGTTACATATTTGTGACATAAAACAATCCAAAAAAAAAGTGTAAAAAAATTTGCTGGGTTAAGTTTCTCACTCATACACTATTCCATATTCTGGGGTACATTTTGCTGGTATATAACCCTCAAAAAAATTGTTCAAAAATTTATTAGTATTATATTGCTCACCACCCATAGCATATTGCATCCTCTTGGGCACATTTTGGGGTGTACCTAAGCCTCAAAACAAGTTATTTATTGTTTTTTCCATAGCATATTGCTCACACACAGTATTATGACTTATTCGGTACATTTTGGTGGTACATTTTTGGTCCAAAAAATTGGTAAAAAATGTATCATTATACATTGCTCATGCATTGACTATTACATCTTCTTGGGTGCATTTTGGCATTATCTAACCCCCAAAAAAACTGTTAAAAAATGTATTGGTATTATATTGCTCTTCCATACAGTATTAAATCTTATTGGGAGCATTTCGATATTCGTATTTAACCCTCCAAAAATTGTTGAAAAGTGTATCAGTATTATATTTCTCATCCATAGAGCATAAAATCTTCTTAGGTGCACTTCAGTGATATCTAACCCTCTAAATATTTGTTTAAAAATTTATTGGTATTCTATTATTCATACATAGAGTATTACATCATCTAGGGTACATTTCGGTGGTATCTAACTCTTACAAAAATTGTTCAAAAGTGTATCGGTATTATATTGCTCATCCACAATGTATTATGTATTCTTGGGTACATTTTGGTAATATATACAGTTGTGGCCAAAAGTATTGACACCCCTGCAATTCTGTCAGATAATACTCAGTTTCTTCCTGAAAATGATTGCAAACACAAATTCTTTGGTATTATTATCTTCATTTAGTTTGTCTTAAATGAAAAAACACAAAAGAGAATGAAGCAAAAGGCAAAACATTGATCAATTCACACAAAACTTCAAAAATGGGCCAGACAAAAGTATTGGCACCCTCAGCCTAATACTTGGTTGCACAACCTTTAGCCAAAATAACTGCGACCAACCGCTTCCGGTAACCATCAATGAGTTTCTTACAATGCTCTACTGGAATTTTAGACCATTTTTCTTTGGCAAACTGCTCCAGGTCCCTGATATTTGAAGGGTGCCTTCTCTAAACTGCCATTTTTAGATCTCTCCATAGGAGTTCTATGGGATTCAGGTCTGGACTCATTGCTGGCTACCTTAGAAGTCTCCAGTGCTTTCTCTCAAACCATTTTCTAGTGCTTTTTGAAGTGTGTTTTGGGTCATTGTCCTGCTGGAAGACCCATGACCTCTGAGGGAGACCCAGCTTTCTCACACTGGGCCCTACATTATGCTGAAAAAGTTGTTGGTAGTCTTCAGACTTCATAATGCCATGCACACGGTCAAGGAGTCCAGTGCCAGAGGCAGCAAAGCAACCCCAAAACATCAGGGAACCTCCACCATGTTTGACTGTAGGGACCGTGTTCTTTTCTTTGAATGCCTCTTTTTTTCTCCTGTAAACTCTATGTTGATGCCTTTGCCCAAAAAGCTCTACTTTTGTTTCATCTGACCAGAGAACATTCTTCCAAAACGTTTTAGGCTTTTTCAGGTAAGTTTTGGCAAACTCCAGCCTGGCTTTTTTATGTCTCGGGGTAAGAAGTGGGGTCTTCCTGGGTCTCCTACCATACAGTCCCTTTTTATTCAGACACCGACAGATAGTACGGGTTGACACTGTTGTACCCTTGGACTGCAGGGCAGCTTGAACTTGTTTGGATGTTAGTCGAGGTTCTTTATCCAACATCCGCACAATCTTGCGTTGAAATCTCTTGTCAATTTTTCTTTTCCGTCCACATCTAGGGAGGTTAGCCACAGTGCCATGGGCTTTAAACTTCTTGATGACACTGCGCACGGTAGACACAGGAACATTCAGGTCTTTGGAGATGGACTTGTAGCCTTGAGATTGCTCATGCTTCCTCACAATTTGGTTTCTCAAGTCCTCAGACAGTTCTTTGGTCTTCTTTCTTTTCTCCATGCTCAATGTGGTACACACAAGGACACAGGACAGAGGTTGAGTCAACATTAATCCATGTCATCTGGCTGCAAGTGTGATTTAGTTATTGCCAACACCTGTTAGGTGCCACAGGTAAGTTACAGGTGCTGTTAATTACACAAATTAGAGAAGCATCACATGATTTTTCAAACAGTGCCAATACTTTTGTCCACCCTCTTTTTTATGCTTGGTGTGGAATTATATCCAATTTGGCTTTAGGACAATTCTTTTTGAGTTTTTTCATTTAAGACAAATTAAATGAAGATAATAATACAAAAGAACTTGTGTTTGCAATCATTTTCAGGAAGAAACTGAGTATTATCTGACAGAGTTGCAGGGGTGTCAATACTTTTGGCCACAACTGTAACCTTCAAGACAATTGTTGAAAAATATGTAGGCATTTTATTGCTAATCCATACAGTATTACATCTTCTTGGGTACATTTTGGTGGTATATAACCCTTCAAAAATTGTTAGGCAATATAATATTGATACATTTTTTTATCCATACAGTACTACATGTTCTTGGGTAGATTTTGGTGATATGTAATCCTCCAAAAAAATTTCAAACATTTATTGGAATGATATTGCTCATTTACACAGTGTTATGTGTTATTGGGTACATTTTGATGATATAAAACCTTCAAGAAAATTGTTAAAAAATGTATCGGTATTACATTGTGTAAGGTAGCGCCTATTGTTCGTGTTGGGGGGACACTCACTTGGCAGCCGATTAATAGGGTCCGGCATAGGGTTTTTCAACATAACCAGTCCATACGGTTTATTGTTACACAGCATAAACCATAGAAGCATGTAGAAAGGGTAACCATCTTACATCAGACCAAACGAATGTTCAATGTAGAGCTCCGCTCTCTTAACCCTGTGGTCACACAGGCTGTGCTTTATCCAGCAATCAAGTTCCATAGCCTCACAGTTATTACCCCCTGTCCGGGGTTACCTCTTAGTTGCTTCTCATTCAGTACATCCCTTGCCTCCTGGAGACTGTCCCACACACAAGCCAATATACACAGGCCTCACCAGGTCAGCGGTCTCAGCATGTGCTCTTCAGGGAGGCAGCACACCTTCCAGCACCTAGGCCTTCTGGGACCTTTCACATGGCCCAATTAGATCCATGCACACCCTCATGTGACCTACTCTGGTCACCTTATATGGCCTGTAGCCACACCCACAGGTGAGGTATGGATGACATAGCTACGACCTCATTGCAGGTCCTTTCCAGACACCCAGCCATACACACACATATACAGGTTTTACTATGGGCGTTCAGACACATGCCCCTGGGTGGGTTTGTAGGTGACTGGTCCACCCATCTCACTAAGCCACATGGAAGCTTTCCTATTGTAAACAGAAACCATCAGTTGAATATCTGCTGATTAATACCAGTTCCAGCTTCCATCCCAGGGCCACCCCCCCGGGATACGTAGCGGTCATTTACCATCCTGCCGTTCATCCTTTCTCCAATACAATAGTGGACATTGCAAGGGAATTATAGGTGTGGCCATTGTCCTTATTGTAAATTTCATCGTACTGATCGTACACTACACATGGGCGCGGTCACACATACAGTAACAGATTTGATCACATGCAAGACAGACCATGTAGTCTATGTGATTTTTTGCACATGTCGGTTTTTCTACATAGGCAAAACCATACGTCCGCTATACATTCGTTTCCATGAGCATTTTAAGTCCATTAGAACGGGAAAAGGAGTCCCACGTTTAATTAACCATGTAAGAGATGCACATGGAAATGACCCTAATGTTCTCTCCTTTGCAGGAATCGAGAAGGTGGTTTTACCGCCGCAGGGAGGGCATTTAAATAAAATCTTATTAAAACGAGAATCCAGGTGGATTATGAATACACAGGCGACAGGTCCGCTGGGTTTTAATGATAGAATAGACATGGCTGTTTTTTTATGAAGGAGTTTATATTTTCCCTCATTTCCCTTGAAGTTGATAGGAGAACTAGGTCACATATGTATACATGCGGCTTTTCTGGTTGGTACTTTTTCCTGGAGTCTTTTATTGCAGCTTTGATGAACTTCCACACATTTGAGGCAAAGACATCTTTTTGAATTTGGTGGGTTTTCTCTCCCGTAGCATTTGAATCGTTTAGTGACTTGTTTTTTGTTTGCATAGTATACGTGCACATATACATTGTGCGTTTTCAGTGCAGCGGTTTTTGTCCGCTATGATTGAGATTTGTCATTGATAGTCCATTTTTGTGTTTATTCATAATAAGATACAGCTATGCAGGTATATAGTAGTTCATGAGAATCCTAAAAAAACAGCTACTAAGTTGCACACAATTCATTTTAGGATAAGAAAAAAATTTTTTTAAAAAAAAAATTTTTGAGGGAATTTTTTTGAAAAATTTTTTTTTTTTTCTCTCTTCCTGTGAGTATATTAATAGTTCAATAATAGTGAGACAGTTTGGTCTCTGGATACATATGATTGTAGATGTTTTCCATAAGAAAAAGAAAGAAGGAAAAAAATAGTTGTTTTCGACATATGAAAATAACAGTAGTCTTTGATATATGAATATGCATTGTAATTTATCTCTCGATGTAACCATTTTTCTGCTTGTGCAGCAAGTTGTATTTATGCTTTTGTATGTTGTAATGCATCTCAGCATGTTTTTAATTCACTAATGTCACTTAGACAGCAGCTGTGGAGGGAGGAGGTACGTAGTGATGTGATTTCCATATGAACCCGGCACTTCCCCCCACTGTTTGACCCGTTGAAGCGTTCAAGCAGCGCGAAACGACCGTTGTCAGCCTTTCTTGCACTCCTTATGTCACTCCCCGGACTTGACATGTTCATGATATGTCAATAAATCAGTGAAACTTCCATCTCGATGAGTGCGACCTTTTCTCTTTGCATGGATTCCCAGGATTGACTGTTTCCAGGTCTGGCACCCGAGATTCCCAGCTGCTGGGCTTCTGTATGCTGCACATCATTTGAAGTCACACGGTAACAACGGTGCCGTCCGCTTTTTATCTTGAGTTTTGTGATACAATAATGGACATGCCTATATGCATGTCCTGGGACGGCCACACAGCGCCCCCTAGCTGTCACAGCGGTCACTGCACCACAATTGTTAATCCATACAGTATTACGTCTCCTTGGGTACATTTGAGCGGTTTATATGTCTCAAAAAAATTGTTCAAAAATTTATCGATATTATATTGCTCATCCACAGAGTATTGCATGTTCTGTGGTATATAACACTGCAAAAAAAGCAGTGCAAATATTTTCTGAATACAGATTACTCCATACAGCTTTACGTGCGTTCTGCTACATTTTGGTAATATATAAAACTGCCAAAAACATTGAAAAAAAAAGTATTGATTCAAATAATGATCAATACAGTTTCATGTGTTTTCTGTTACATTTCAATGATATATAAAAATCTAAAAAACCTTGAATAAATGTATATGTATTTAATAATTCATCCATACACTCTAACGTGGTTCTTGTTACATTTCCATAGTATAATAAACTCTAAAAAAAAGCTTCCAAAACTTTTTATGGATTCAATAAGAAATTCAAAGTGTATTACATACTCTCTTTTTCATTTCAGTGGTATATTAAACTGTAAGAAAAGCTTCAATTTTTTTATGGAGTCAATGATTCATCCTCCCACTGTAGCACAGTTCTTGATATATTTTACTGGTACATTATACTTCAAAAAAAGCTTTCAAAACTTTTTATGCATTCAATGATTCTTTTATACAGTTTAATGTGCTTTATGTAAAATTACGGTGGGATAAAATTTTTATAACCCACTTGGCCTAGTACAGTTCTCAAAATATTTTTTGTCAAAAATTTGACTATTGTCATATATACTGTAGAACCTGCTGTTAGGGGTCAGGATTCTCCCACTGCATGGGATGGATCCAAAGCCGTGTCTGCCTGTGCTGTCTCCCATTCAGGGTGTGCCGCTGCTGGTGCTGCTCAGCATAAACGTCGGTCTCGGCGTATTGCCAAGGCTCGTGCTATTCGGGTGGTTACCACAGGCTCTCCAGCCAAATCCATAGTAATCAGTGATATACAGGTACAGCCTGACACTCTGGAGTGTAACTCCAGAGATCACCTTACTGTGCATGTCTGTGATGTGACGTCTTTCTATTGGTGGTCGGACGTCACCTGCTCTGGTGATGTGGCAGCCCCGGATTGGCCCACGGGTGATGCCTTGGCCGATTAGGCGTGAGTGTTTGGGGAGGAGCCTGGTGCATGAAAGGCTCCCAGTTGCACCCACAGGTGCGCTGGTATCATTTTGTGATGGTGTGTGAGTGGATACGCTACCACTCTGTTTGCACGTGTGTGCTGCTCTTATACCAGTTACTGTTTGTCTAGGCAGGTAGTGCAGGGTGGGAAATCCCCTGCTTGGCTTAGCATCTGTCTCCATCGTGTGTGCAGTTAGCATAGCTAAGTTACAGAGCAAGTCCAACCCTTAGCCTAGACTTCCCTGGGAGAGCAAAAGGGTTCCACACCTAGCGTCCTTTTTGCTTTTACCCCTGTGATGTTTAACAAGGTTTAGTACTTTGCTTTCTATCTGCAGTTCCTCTCGGTGAAGTAACTGAGCTGGGAACTCTGAGTACAGTTCTCACTGTGTGGCATATAACACAGTGAGTTTAAAGCCATCGCTCGCTGTCTTGTTACTCCATTATACACTAGCAGAAGTTTTACATCTCTGCACGGTGGACCATGGGTTGTGATTGCACTTTATCATTTATTTTATTCAGTGCAATCAGCCACCCTAACACATGCTTGGTGTGAAATTTCATCTGTTTGAAGTAAAAACCAAAATTGGCCTGCTACAGGTGTACACTTTCTAAATATTTTAATGAAGCCGTCCAGTTATCTTCAAGAGGGTATAGTTTATCCTGCTTGTAACTTTTGGAAGTCTTTGCACTCTGCATAACTTTTATAAGTGGTGAACTACCAAAACTATACTTTGCTTTCAACATTTGAATGAGGTACTGTAGTTGATGCCTTCATGGTTGTATAGATGGCACTGCTTGTAATTTTTGGCAGGCTGAGTACTGTGCTGTACTTTTATGAGTGGAGCACAACTATACTTTGTGCACAATATTTGAAAGATGTAGTACAGTTGGTGGCTTTAAGGTTGCATGGATGACACTGCTTGTAATTTTTGACAGGCTTTGCACTGTGCAGAATGTTTATGAGAGGGGGACTTCCTTTCCACAACTGTACTTTGCTCGCAATATTTGAATGAAGTACTACAGTGGGTACCTTCAAGGGTGTATGGATGACCCTGCTCGTAATTTTTAGCAGGATTTGCACTGTGAAGAACGTTTTTGAGTGCAGGAGTACTACAGCTACATTTTTTTCACAATATTTGATTGAGGCACTATAGATGATGTCTTCAAGAGTGTATGGCTGACAATGCTTTAATTTTGGGCAGGATTTGGACTTAGTGAATAGCCGTTATGAGTCTAGGAGTACCACTACATGACAATTTGAACAGAATGTGTATGAAACCCTCCTTTATCTCTAATACAGGGGTATATCTGAGTCCCAAATTTTTGGCACTTCTTGCTTCCTTCATTAATTACATTGAAGTTTCCAGTTTTTTAATAAAAAGTTCAATTTTCAATTAAATCCTTATTAAATTTACTTCCTACACAAGTATTATAGAGAAAACGTTTCTTAACATTTTTTTCCTGTAAACTCCAATTTCTCATCGATTTTAATTTTTTTTGAAAGTCCTTAAAGTGGAGTAAAAGTGTCACCCCATTGTTCTCAGCAGTTAGATATGCTTCCAGGGGTCTTCCCAATGCATTTTAGTGCTCGCTCATCTCTAATACTTTCCCTACATAATTATCCTGTTTGTTCTGTGACCCTTCACTACATATAAGGAAAAACAAAGTTCTTGAGTTCGATTATGGTTTGTTTATATCATTAATGAGGAAGGCCCTGGGTGGAGTTTACACCCAGTGGATTTCCCTTGTTCTTATGTTTAGAAATCAGCAGAGCTCACAGACTTGAACAAAGGTTTAAGGGCCCCGTCACACATAGTGACTGACCAGCGATCCCGACAACGATATCAACGTGTCAGGATCGCTGGTGAGTCGCTACATGATCGCTGGTGAGCTGTCAGACAGACAGCTTCACCAGCGATCAGCACCAGTGACGCTCAGCGCGCGGCGTCGCTGTGTACTTAGTTACCAGCACGCTGATGCAGGGAGCTGGCAACTAAGGTACACATCGGGTTTCTAAGGGATGTGCGTCACTTAGAAACCCGATGTGTACCTTAGTTACCAGCGCCCTGCATCAGCGCGCTGGTAACTAAGGTACACATCGGGTTTCTAAGCGCAGCACCGTGCTTAGAAACCCTGCGTTTACCTTATTTACCATCTGATCGCTGGACTTCCACCTGTCACACGCAGCGCTGCATGCTGGCCAGCGGGAGACCAGGGACCAAAAAAATGTCCAGGGCTTTCCTACAGCGATCAGCGATACCGACAGGGGGGGCGGTCGCTGATCACTGTCACACACAGCGATCTCACTGGTGAGATCGCTGTTGCGTCACAAAAATTGTGACTCAGCAGCGATCTCGCTAGAGAGATCGCTATGTGTGATGGGGTCCTAAAAGTGTAGGATGGTGATTTCTGGACAGTCTGGCAATTGTGCTATTCATAAAAAGGTCTGAGAGTAAAGCTACCCAAACAACTTTTTTAAACACTTATTTATCTTTTTTTCTTCATTTATTGAAGAGGTGATTTATGCTTTGGTATTCTTGTAATCAAGGAATTGCAACACACATTTCTTCAGGTTTCAGTACACTTTATTGCTGAGTAGTATAATAATTTAAATAAGGAAGTATCATTTTGCAAAACGCAGATTTTTTGCAATTGTTTGTTACAGGTAAAATCTATTGACAGCTTTTATTTTGCAACATTAAAACATGTGAAAAAGCTTCTTGCATTTCACTGGCTAGACACACTAACTCCAACTGTTGGAGAGTTAAGCGAAAGATGAATAATGTACTCTGGTTGGAAAGAGGAGTCTATTTTAAACATAACTCAATTTGCTGATTTAAATAGATATGGAGGCCTTGGCTCTAAGGCTAGCCATGAATCTTTTAATTATAATTGGATTTTTCAATCAAAATGATCTGATTTAAAAAAAAGAACGTGTGAAAAAGATAACATTTCACAAATTACAGTAAAACTCACAATGTACAAACTTTAGGGGGAATTTTTTGATTTTTGATTTCTAGCAATGCTACAGCCACATTTTAAAAGTAGGGATGACAGTGGGCATTGTTACCTAGAGAATTTTTGGTTTAAGACAGATTTATGAATTTTACCTTTTTAGCAAGTCACAAAAAAGTTGATATTCTCTGTTCAGGAATGGGTGATATAAAACGTTTTAAACTGAGAGTTGAGCGAATCAGGCAAAATTCAAATTTGCCTGTTTGCGTGGATTGTACCAGAAAATTCGGTTTGCAGTAAAGTTTTTCTCTGCAAATTATAAGCATTTTTTTTGCATCGAAATGATTTTGCAATCAGCAAACATGCTTTCTGGTGTTAATAGGAGAAACATCTTTGACAAGGAGGAAGTACGTATGTTAGGACTGCTTTAATTTATTGTAAGACTCAACTTTTTTTATTTGTTTCAAACTAGACTGTGACATGAATACGTGAAAAGCTTGCTGTTAGCTGAGATTCCCTTTCAATCCATTAAACTGTTCATTCTGCAGCTCCTCATCACAGTCTCCTAATTTGACATTGACAAAGAGCTCTGCTGTGATTTTAAATTTCATAATTTTAATCTGTCAAGACTGACATTTAATTAGTGCCCTACTAACCTGTGCCCGCACTCTTGAAGGTTACTGGTGGTTTCCTTTACAAAATGTTCTTCCTGAAGAGTGGATTAATAAATATGTACATATCTGGCAGGGGCAAAGACAATGCTCACACAATGGTCTATTAGTTCTAAATCTAGACAGATGAGGTTAATAATATCCTCAAGTGCTACTTTATTATATTAAAAGTGATTAAGCCCTTGCCTCAACCCTGCACAGTTTGTTGATTGAAAACATAAAATATAGTCGGTGCAAGGCAAAATGCACTGAAACAGATTAAGTCTAAAGTAATCTAACGTTTTGATAGAAGATTGAAAGGTTTGACAGCATTAACATTTATTGCACAATTACAGCTAAGTAAGAAGAAATACTTATATTTGGCATAATAATAGTTCCTGACAATTTTTTTTAAACTTTTTTCTTAATAACTCTTTGAGGTTCTGCTTCAGAAGGGATGTCATGCGCACCTAAAGGTTTAGTATCGTCTGGTCTTAGTATATCCCATTATGAGTTTCCTCTTCTACTGACTGACAAGGTACACAGGTCAATATGAATCAAATTTGAGGATTTAAACAATTAAATTAAATTGTATAAATGACATTCCCTTTCCTTTGTTATTAGTGTCAAGATCCCATATGCACTTACCCCATTCAAACATCTGAATAAAATTGTAATTTACGTGATCTATTAAACCAATTGACTGATTGTGCATCAAAGCAAGGAATTTTAATTTTGAAGAGCACACATTTACATTTCATTATGAATTCAAGTGATGCCTCTCGGGGATTAGAGATTTTTATATATAGTAAGTGTATGCTTAATTTCAAACACAGATTTAATATTTTATACACACTATACAAAATCATCTGTAAATAAAACACATTTCATATTCCGGATATTAAATGTTTTTGACAAGAAGACATTTTTAAGAGTTTTAAAGGGAATCTGTCACCCCTTTTTTGAGATATCCTATAATGATATCATTCAATTGTGTGTCACATAAGGATTCTCTTAGTACTTTTGCTTCCCCCGACCCCGCACCTTTCATGCATAAATACCTTTTTTTCATATCGGTTCAGATGTATGTAAACTGCCATGGTCCGGTCCAATGGGTGGGGCTTATTCAACTGCTCCCCCCTCCCTGTCTTGCTCTACACAAGAAGAAATGCGTAGAGCAAGACAGGGAGGGGGGAGCAGGTGAATAAGCCCCGCCCAGCGGACCGGACAGCGGCAGTTTACATACATCTGAACTGATATAAAAAAAGGATTTATGCATGAAAGGTGCGGGGTCAGGGGGAAGAAAAAGTACTAAGAGAACCCTTATGTGACACACAATTGAATGATATCATTATAGGATATCTCAAAAAAGGATGACAGATTCTCTTTAATGACTTTAATGACTTATTTTTTCACATGAATGCCTCTGTAGAATATTTTGTTTAAGATTGTTTACTAGTGATGAGCAAACCCGTGGATGTTCGGGTTCTACGGGGTTGACTATTTGGGACCCAAACCTGAACCCGTTTACCGAATCCCATATAAGTTAAAGGTGACCCAAACTTCAGTGCTGTAAAATGACTATGAATTGGAGTAAGGGACAGGGGGCTACAAAGGAAGAGAAAGAGGGGTAAGAGCAGGGCAATTGCCCTGCTAACAAATGTTTATAGGGAAATGACTTAAAGAGAACCTGTCACCAGGATTTTTCTAAATAAACTACAGGCTTTGCCAGGTTGGTGCCGTTAAACTAATTAAAATGTTACGTGGGTTGATTAAGTCCATCTTGTGGTTGTTGTTTAATATGTATTTGCAGTTTTAAGTTAGTTAGATTCTCGTGCTTCTGGGCAGGCCTGCGGGTGTGACTTTTTTTGTTGCACTTTTCTAAAATTCATCCTTATGGGCTTAAACGACAGGTCACTGAACCTTTAGTGACCTGCCTCCTATTTTAAATACTGTGCTTGTGCAGGTCATATTGTGATCTTTAAAAAAAAAAAATTAACAACAGCAAAATTGCTTACTGCTGTGCATGCGCCGCTGGCGCTGCCATTTCATTGGAGGAAAAAAAAATTAATTACAGAAAAATGTTGGTGGCTTTCCAACGGATGCTACTGCATATGCACCTCTGGCTGTTCCATTCTGTTGGAGGAAAATAAATTTATGACAGCAAATAGGCACTGGCGGTGCTTGCTCAGTAGCATTTATAGGTGATAGATGCTACTGTTCATGTACCACCACCGGCGGCATTTTGCTGCAGACAATTTTTTTTCTACCACATAATGGCACTGCCGGCAGCACATGCGCCGTAGCATCTGTTGGAAAGTGATAGCTGCGACTGTGCATATGCCGCCAATGCCATTTTGCTGTAATTATTTTTTTTTAAGACCACAATATGAACTGCAGAAGTGCAGTTCTTAAAATAAGTTGTAGGCACTAAAGGATCAGTGACCTGTCATTTATCCCCATAAGATGAATATGAGAACAGAGCACCAAGAAAGACCCACCCTCAGGCCCGCCACAAAGCACGAGAATATCATTAACTGAAAACTGCAAATACATATTAAAGGGAACCTGTTAGCAGGATTGTGCACAGCAACCTACACATAGTGTCAGGTCGGCGCCGTTATACTGAATAAAATGATACCTTGGTTGATGAAATCCGTCTTATGGTTGTTCTTTTATCTTTATTTTCAGTTTTGTGTTAATGAGATTCTCGTGCCATAAGGCGGGGTTGGGGTATATGGTGCTCTGATTAGATATTCATAATGCAGACTGCTGACAGGTCACTGCTCCTTCAGTGTCCTGCCCTCTAGTTTGCATAATGAACATCTGTATATATGTAAAAAAAACAAATCTTCTGCAGGCAGCAAAATCACTGGGATCTGTAAAAACTGACCCAAATCATGTTCTCTGGAATCTCAGCTAACCCCGGTAGCTGAGACCCTGGAGAATTTCCAACGTTGGGGGGCGCTATACAATTATTTCTCAGCGCCATTAAAAAGCGGCAATGAGGAATAAGTACCCTTAAGTACTCTTAACTGCTTCCATTAAAATGCGTGTCTGTGGTCGTTAAGGGGTTAAAATTTTAATAGTGCTCTCACAGAGACTGATGCTTACTGCCACTTGCCCAGTTGAAATTTTTGCCCACAGGACATGGCTCACAGTACCCCTACAGAAGCAGCTTACAAATTTCACCCACAAAGAATGTTTTCACATTTTCCCCAGAGAAACTGATTAAAAATGTCATGCATAGTGCATGTTTTCACATTTTTCCCACAGAAGCTGATAATAAATTTCACTGACAGAGTACATTTCTACAGTTCCCCCACAGAAGCTGAAAAGCTGAAAACAAATTTTATCCACAGAGCATGTTTCCACATTTTGATTAAAAATGTCACACCCAGAGAATACTGTACAGTACCCCTTCAGGTAGGGTAGCAAAGTACACACAGTGGCTTAAAGGCAAAGTACTCAAACAGATATAGATTAAAAAATACCAACACCAGCTTTTGACACAGTCATCCCACATACATGGGTTAAAGAATACACACAGTGGCTTTTGACACAGTACTATAACAGATATGTTTGCATAAGTGTAGAAAAATATTTTTAGACTCACATCACTAACACTAACACAGATGAAGATTATAAAAGCTTTTGGATATGCACAGTACTGTTACAGACACTGGTGCAGAGTACACATAGTGTTTTTGGAACACTGTGCACACCTAATACTGTCCCTACATCTGCATCCTGTCCCTACGCTAAGCAGAGTAGAAATAAAAAATAAGAATCTTTAAGGAGGAACAGGTCCAAGTAGAGGAGGAGGTAGACATGACGGTATAGGTGGAAGAGGCAGGGCAGCACAGTGGCTCAGTGGTTAGCACTAAAAAGTTGCAACACTGGGGTTCCAGGTTCAAATCCAACCAAGGACAACACCTGTGAGCAGTTTTCATTTTCTTCCTGTGTTTGCGTGGATTTCCTCCTGGTACTCTGATTTCTTCCCACACTCCTAAGACATACTAATAAGAAAATTAGATTGTAATCCCAAATGAGGACAGTGCTGAAAATGTTTGTAAAGCCCTGTTGAATTAATGGCTATATACTTTAACTGAGTAAAATAAACAAAGAGACAAGAGATGAGTAATCAAACATTGCTTTTTATCGATTTCTTTTTTAATTGTTTTTATATTTTTTATTTTTTTTATTTATGGAACTGACATAAAACAACCTAGAATTTACAAACCTAAAACTAGCAATCTATAACCATGATTCCAATCAAACAAAGGGGTGGTTGTGGTGGTATGAATGGAATAGGTAAAGGAGGCATAATCCAACATTTTTTCCATTTCTGAATTTTTTCATTTTATTTTTATTTATTTTTTATGGAACTGACTTAGAACAACCTATATTTCTAAAACTAAAACTAGCAATCTTAAGCCATGAGGCGTAGGTCCAAGTGGAAGAAGAGCTATATGGGTGGAAGAGGCAAGGAAGGAGAAATCCAACTTTTTCTATTTTGGTATTTTGTATTTATTTAATTAATTGTGTTTTTGTGTTGTTTTGTATATTTTTTATGGAATTGACTTAAAACCACCTAGATTTTAGAAAACTAAAATTAGCTTTCTAGAACAATGAGGCGTAGGTTCAAGTGGAGGAAGAGGGGGATGTAATGGTATAGCTGGATGAGGCAAAGGTGTAAGTAGCCAACACAGTTGAAGCCATAGACTAGACACCAGGGCACAAATTTTATAGCATTGTGTGCTGATAAACCTAATCATAATCAACTTCTTCGAAAATGCTGGGGGGTGCAAAGATAAGAGTGCAAAGTGCATTAACAAAGATCAATACAAAAGCAACACACCCATCGTTTGGCTAAAAATTCCTTTATTGTATTGAAATGGACATCTTCATTAGCGGTATGCAGGTAAAAGCAAGGGAATTCAGAGGGGGAAAGGAAGAACATGGACTATGGCCATTTCGCATCTGGCTGACACTTCATTGGGTCCATACAATTACATGATGTATATCCACTTCCTTTTTATAGATGGGAGGAGGTGGTCATTGCATTTAAAAATTCTGTGTTAAAAACAACACTTTTCCGGCGGCTCCTCCCCGTCAATCTGTAGAGGGAATAGAAATTTCAGAAATCGATGGGAACAGTGCTCAAATGATATGGGAGCAGCATAGGGAATATGGATGGAAGCATTTCTGACTCACAGGTCACTGCTGTGAACAATGTTGTCAGAGTCTTACGCCACTTTTACAGACACAATAAAACATACAGAAATTAAACCAAAATGGATTTTCCTGGGAAATATATTAAGGAACATCCTTTCCAGAGTAATTCTTTGTATGTAAGGCAAAAGAAATAACAAAAAAATGCTTTTCCACACCTTGGTCTATGTTCACGTAGCATTTGTGATGCGTTTTTGAAGTTTAGCATTGCTTTCAACCAAGACAAATGCATTCACTGGGAAATGTCATTTTATCATTTTACAACCTTATCTGGCCATGTAGTGTGTGACACATCATCAGTCACATCCTGTTTCATTTATGAAGGAGGGACTCTGAAAATCACAAAGCCTATTTTTATAGGGCCATCAGGTGGCCTTTACTATTCTTAAAGGGCCAGCAGTCTACCCTCACTATTCTTAGAGATCCATCAGCCGGCTATGCTCTGTTGTTCCCATTATTAAACAGTGGGTCTCCTATACTGTTATTGCGTATGCAGTGAGTGGCAGGGCTGCCAAAAATATTGATGCACCCCAATGCTCCTTTGACGAGACGTACAGGAGGGCCTCATGAAAAAATGTTCCCATTATTAGGAAGTGGGTCTCCCATAGTGTTTGCCTATGGAGTGAGTGGCAGGGCTGCGCAAAATTTGGACGCACCCCAATACCCCTTTGAAGGGACGTGCAGTGGGGCCTCATGAAAAAATGTTCCCATTATTAGGAAGTTGGTCTACCATAGTGTTTGCCTATGCAGTGAATGCAAGGGCTGCCAAAAATTTGGACGCACCCCAATACCTCTTTGAAGAGATGTAAAGGAGGGCCTCCTAAAACAATGTTCCCATTTTTAGAAAATAGGTCTCCCATAGTTTTCAAATATGCAGTGAATGCAAGGGCTGCCCAAAATTTGGACGCACCTCAATACCCTTTTGACAAGACGTAGAGGAAGTGGGTCTCCCATAGTGTTTGCCTAGGCAGTGAGTGGCAGGGCTGCCCAAAATTTGGATGCACCCCAATACCCCTGTGTAGAGACATACAGGAAAGCCTCCTGAAAACAATCTTCCCATTAATAGGAAGTGGGTCTCCCAGAGAGTTTGCATATGCAAAGAGTGGCAGGGCTGCCCAAAATTTAAACACACCCCAAAACCCCTTTGGAGAGACGGAATGGAGGGCCTCCTGAAAGCAATGTTCCCATTATTAGGAAGGAGGTATCACAAAGTGTTTGCCTATGCAGTGAATGCATGGGATGCCAAAAATTTATAGGCACTCCAAAGCCCCTTTGCAGAGATGTGAAGGAGTGCCTCATAAAAAAATGTTCCCATTAGAAAGGAGCGGGACTCCTATACTTGTAATGCCCATGCACTAACTGTATGGGCTGACAAACATTTACCACTGGGGGGAATACATGAACAAACTGCTTAACAAATTTTTTTACAGGCATCACAGACACCTTTTAAAAAAATGATATGGGTGTTGCATCATGGACCACAGTCACCCTGGTGATATGTTGGTGGAGGATGAGGATGGGGAGAAGGAGGAGGACAACAGCAAATAGTCAAAATCAGGACGCCTATACCCATGTGTGAGTGTGAAGAGGTGCATGGTAATTGACCACCCCAAAAAAGACACTGGATTTGATTTTATGTTATGCTGCTCTTATTCAGTGGTGTTGAGAAGTCTGGCCCAATCCAGCCCTTGTTCATTTTTATAAGAGTCAGCCTGTCAGCATTTTCAGTTGACAGGCAGATGTGCTTAGCATTTATAATTCCACTAGCGGCACTAAAAACCTGCTCTGACAAAGCGCTAGTGCCAGGGCAGGTCAGGACCTCCAAGGTGTAGAGAGCCAGTTCATTCCAAGTGTCCTGCTTGGATACCAAATGATTATAAGGCACAGAGGAATCACCTACGACATTGATATGGTCAGCAAGGTACTTCCTCAGCATCTTCTTAAACTTTGCACTCCTTTTGAGAGTACCCCGCACCTCAGGGCCTGTGTGATGGGAGGGTCTGAGAAAACTCTCCCAGAACTTTGCCAGTGCTGCCCTGCCTCTGCTGGATTGGAGTTGTGTCTCTTTCGCTTGTACTCCTTGGTTGTCCATTGAATTGTGACCTCTGCTGCCAGTGTTTTCAGATGGGAATTTTTTAAATAATTCTGCAACAAGGGTCCTGTAGTAATGCCCCATTTTAGTAGTCCTGTATGCCTTGGGAATAAGAGACAGAAAGTTCTCCTTGTAATGTGGGTCGAGAAATGTCATCAACCAGTAATGACTGTCACTGAAAATTTTGAGAATGCAAGGTTCACAGGAAAGGCAGCATAACATAAACTCAGCCGTGCGTACCAGACTGATAACAGACAAAACCTCTGTGTCCTCACCAAGAGGATGACTGAGTATGCTCTCCTCCTCCTCCCTGTCCTCTGGCCATCCATGCTGAACAGACCATATGACAGCTCTGCAGGTAGTGACATCTATAGCACATGAAACTAGCTCCTGCTCTTCCTCCTCATAATCACCCAATCCACGTAGGGATAAGATGAGGCTGGGATGTGTGTAATCACCCTGTATGGTTCTTTGCTCCATCTCATCATACTCCACCTGCAATGCGTCCTCTGATTGTAAGCAGAGAGCATTTCAGAACACAAAGAAGTGGGGTGGTGACACTAATTATGGTGTCATGTCCGCTCACCATCTTGGTGGAGTCCATAAAGTTTTGGAGGATGGTACATATGTCTGACATCCATGTCCACTCCTGAGGTCTTATATGTGGAGTCTGAACTGAATACCAACAGCCTTGTTGATGTTGGTAGTCAACAACTGCCCTCTTCTGCTCACAAATCCTTTCCAACATCTGCAGTGTAAAGTTCCAACATGTAGGGACATCACACACCAGTCAGTGAGCAGAAGCTGCAAATGCTGCTGAAATACAGCAAGGGCGGCAGAAGCTGTAGCTGACTTTCTAAAATGGGCCCACAGGTGACATACTTTGACAAGTAGATCCAGCAGCTCTGGGAAGGTTTTGAGCAACTGCTGAACCACGAGGTTAAGCACATGGGCCAGGCATGGTAAGTGTGTGAGCTCGCCTCGCCTCAGAGCCACCACCAGGCTTCGGCCATTATCTCACATGACCATGCCTGGCTGTAGGTTCAGCGGTGTCAGCCACAGATCTGACTGCTCTTTCAGAGCTGTCCACAACTCTTTAGAATTGTGCGGTTTGTCTTCTTAGCATATCAGCTTCAGCACAGCCTGTTGCCGCTTGGCTGAGGCAGTACTGCAGCGCTTCCAGCTTGTGACTGATGTGGTCATTTTAGAGATGGAGGCTGAAGAGGACTGAAGAAGAGGTGTATGAGGTGCACGAGCTGTAGACTATGGGGGCAAACCTAATTGACCTAGGGCCCGCAATCTTCAGCATAATGAGGACGTGTTCCATCCCAATGTCCGACTGGGTCTCAGCCTCCACTATGATAACCCAGTGTTCTGTCAGCAAGATGTACCGTCCCTGCCCACAAGCACTTGTCCATGTGTCCGTGGTTAGATGGACTTTACCAGTAACTGCAGTGTTAGGGACACGGCTAATGTTGTGGGACATGTGCTTGTGTAATGCGGGGACCGCACACCGGGAGAAATAGTGGTGGGTGGGGACCGAGTACCGAGGGACGGCTGCTGCCATCAGGTTGTAGAAAGCTTCCATCTCCACAAGCATAAAAGGCAACATTTCGAGAGCAAGCAATCGCAAAATGTGTGAATTTAGTACTGTGACCTGTGGGGCATTGACTGCGTATTTGCGCTTGCGTTCCAAGGACTGTGGTATGGACAACTGAACACTGTGCTGGGACAAGGACATGGACATGCTTACTGATGGTGGTAGTTGAGTGTGTGCAGAGCAGGAGGCATTTTTGCATGCATCATGGACTTGGGATTGGCTTGCATGCACAACAGCAGAACAAGTAGTTGTGTCACCCAAAGACACTGTTCCTGGACCCTGGGGTTTGGCTCACAAAGTCGGGTGCTTTGCTGCCATGTGCCTGATCATGCTGGTGGTGGTTAGGCTGTAGTTTTGCTACCCCTGCTGATGCTGGCCTGGCAGGTGGTGTAAATAGTCTTTTTGAGGTTATCGGAGGAGTCTTTAAAAAACAACCAGACTAGGGAAGACCTAACAGTTGGGCTGGCAACTTCTGTCTTGTTGGTGTGTTGTGTTATGGGTAACAGTTGCCCGCCTTCTGTGTGTGGCAACCACATTGCTTCTTCCTGCCTGTTTGGGTGCTATGCCTCCCTCCCCCTCTGTGCTGCTGTCCTCGCTCTACATGTCATCCTGCCAGGTTGGGTCAGTTATTATATCATACACTACCTCGTCTTCCACTTCTGCACCCTGTTCCTCCTCCTGACTGTCTGGCAATTGTGTCTCATCATCGTCCAGTTTTCGTGACACTTTCCCACCGTCGATTTCATGTGACAGTGGCTGCTCAAATATTTGGGCATCGCTACATGTGATCCCTTCCTGCCCCGCTTCAAGTGAACCAGGTGAGTGGCCCGAATCTATACATGGAAAACTGAACAGCTCTTCGGAGTGTCCAAGTGTGGGATCAGTTGTCTCCAGTCACTCGGCATGGTGGGAGGAAGGAGGATCAGGATGAGGAATATGCAGTCCAGACTCATGGCTACTCAGACTTGACCATGTGGAAGACAGGGTGGTGGTGGATGTGATGGCAAAGTGACTGGAAGCATTATCCGCTATCCAACCAAAAACCTTTTGACTCTGTTTAATAGTGGTGTGCTGTGGTCCCCAAGTAATTGGGACAGGAAGGTCAGGCGAGAAGATGTGGCCATTTGTTGTGGCACAATTTCAGCTGGCCCACGGCCATGGCCTCAGCCTTGGCCTCTGCATGCACCATCACCATCACGTCTAGTTCCCCATCCCTTGCCATGTGCCTGGACCATTTTAAATGGAGGGCAATATTTTCCATATTCACTACAAATGGCTGAATTTGGATCGAACTTATATGTGATCTGTGTGACGGACAAACCACAGTTTGAAATAGCTGTCCTGTAGGTACCTATGTTTACCAGCAAACTGGAGTCAATAACTTCACTAACAAGCTGCAACAAAAATTAAATGGAGGGCAGAATTTTGAATGGCAGAATTTTGAGCGCAGTTATATGTGATCCGTATGATGGACAAATCACAGTTTGAAATAGCTGGTCTGTAGGTAGCTATTTTTACCAGCAAACTTGTGTCAATAACTTTGCTAACACAATGCCACAATATTTAAAGGGAGGCTAGAAGTGGCAGAAATTTGAACGCACTTTTTCTCTCTGATTTGTGTGACGGACAAACCGCAGTTGTAAATAGCTGGCCTGAAGGTAACTATTTTTACCAGCAAACTGGTGTCAATAACTTTGCTAACACACTGCAACAAAATTTAAAGGTAGGCCAGAAATGGCAGAATTTTGAGCGCCCTTTTTATCTCTGATCTGTGTGACGGACAAATCACAGTTGTAAATAGCTGGACTGTAGGTAACTATTTTTACAAGCAAACTGGTGTCAATAACTTCGCTAACACACTGCAACAAAATTTACAGTATAGGGAGGCCAGAAATGGCAGAATTTTGAGTGCACTTTTTATTTCTGATCCGTGTCATGGACAAACCACAGTTTTAAAATAGCTGGCCTGTAAAAAAAAATATTCCTGGCCCTTGATACCTGGGGCTATGTCTAAAAATATTTTTATAGAAACAGCAGCAGACAGAACTGAAATGGATCCTCTTGCTATATGCACTGCAGTCTGCCAAATACACTGCCTGCCTGCCTAGCACTGATAACTATGCAGCTTTGTTATTCCTCATAGGACTTTTAGTTGATGGATATGTGTATAATATATGGTATACCCACATTAAGTAAGAACCAAGCAAATCTCTCCCTAGCTCAGCAACAACTCTCCCTACACTGCCTGATTCCATAGTAGACTGTGATGAGCATGGCATACCTAGGTCTAGGTTCCCTAGAACTGATGATGCTGTGCAGCCAGCCAATCACTATAATGCCACAACCACACAACCAATGTGGCTGCAGCATTACAGTGTGTGGCAGACAATCCCTGCATGTTCATTGGCTCTCTAAAGAGTGCCAAACATGCAGGGCGGGGACCCAAGCTCCCACCAAGCAACCCCGGAAATACTCGGTGAGCTCTGAGCATCTTAAGCACTGAGATGCTAGGGCGAGTACCGAGTAGTGGCCAGCATGCTCGCTCATCACTAATTTCTTCCTAATCTTTATTGCTATCAATGAGATGCCAGTTCCTTCTGATTGAATTTTGAACTAGATGCATGCTTGGATTTTGTTTAAAACTAAAAAATTAATCTCTTATTATCTGATTGCTCTCTTAAATCCCTGTTACTACGTTTCTGTATTAATTCTACTTGTTTTTTCATTTTTTATTTTGTGCTTCTCTTGGTAGGGTAGTTGAATATCCTCTTTTTTCAATCTATTAGGTCAGAGTCACACTAGAGAGAAATACGGACGAGTGCTATGCAAGAAAAAAATCGCATAGCACTCGGGAAATGTTAATCTATGGGGCAGCTCCCATCATTTGTTTTTTTCTCTCCCGCATTATATGTGCGGAGGAAATTGCAGCATGCTGCAATTTGCACTGTATTACGGCCGAGACGTGCCAATGCAAGTCTATGGATGCGAGAAAAAAACGGATTACACACGGACCATGCATGTGACTTGCAAGAAATACACACCGGTGTCCTTTAGGAAAGCCGGCAATTCAATGCGCTATACTGTAAAATCACACTGACGGGTTAAAATTAATAGATAGAATACATGTATACACATAGTATAGGTATATATATGTAATTGACACACACATGTATATATATTTATATTTCATAAAAATATAGATAGCAGAATAGGTGAATATTCATTTGTCGGCATCTGTAAAATCATTACAGAAACCGACAGGATATGAGAAATGGTTTACTGTTGTGAATTCCCTTGCTCGAAGTACTGAGCCGATGCTCCCTCTGGTGGTTACTGAGAGTAATGGGAGGAATAGGCCTAAGCAACAGCACATGTGAAAAAGACTTGGGTATACTAATAGATCACAGACTGAATATGAGTCAACAGTGTGATGCAGCATCAAAAAAAGCAAATGCAATTCTAGGATGTATTAACAGAAGCATACAGTCTAGATCACGTGAAGTCATTATTTCCCTCTACTCCTCTTTGGTCAGACCTCATCTGGAATATTGTGTCCAGTTTTGGGCACCACATTTTAAAAAAGACATCAACAAACTGGAGCAAGTTCAGAAAAGAGCAACCAGAATGGTGACCGGTCTGCAAACCCTGTCTTATGAGGAAAGGTTGCAGGATTTGGGATTGTTTAGTTTGCAAAAGAGAAGACTGAGAGGAGACTTAATAGCTGTCTACAAATATCTAAAGGGCTGTCACATTGTAGAAGGATCAACTTTATTCTCATTTGCACAAGGAAAGACTAGAAGCAATGGGATGAAACTGAATGGGAGGAGACACAGATTAGATATTAGAAAAAACTTTTTGACAGTTAGAGTGATCAATGAGTGGAACAAGCTGCCACGAGAAGTGGTGAGTTCTCCTTCAATGGATGTCTTCAAACAGAGGCTGGACAGACATCTGACTGGGATGATTTAGCGAATCCTGCTTTGAGCAGGGGGTTGGACCAGATGGCCCAGGAGGTCCCTTCCAACTCTACGATTCTATGATTCTATAGTGGAGCTGGCAAGGTGGATGGAAGTTCTCCACCTGACGACAATACTTGGGAACCTAGGATTACTGGCTTGGAGCATATAATTGAGCTGGCTGCTCTTGGAGGTTGCTGGTGATTTCCTCTGTGTGCATTTGGAGTTCTTTTGTCCCCTGCCTGATCTGCATGGTTCAGCTAAGTGATTATTTTGCTAATCCTTTGCATCTAATCCGTTTGTGTCTTTATTTTGCTTTCTGTTTTGCTGCAAGGGTTCAGCGTGCTCCCTGCTGGGAGCAGCACTGGGCCCAGTGTTATGAATGGGTCACCGAGGAGGAAAAAACCTAAAACAAGCTAATCCCCAGAAAAAGCAGAGAGGTTGGTAACTATGCAGACTGCAGATCCCTGATCCTAACCACACAACTAGCAGCCGTGGAGCGTACCTACGATAAACCTAGACGCCTCGTCACGGCTGGAGGACTAAATAAGCCTAAAGCAAGAAAAGGGGAAAACTAACTGCCCCGGAGCAGACCCCAATGGAATAGACAGCCCCCACACATGTATTGACGGTGAAACAAGATGAAAACACAAACACAGGAAGGAAAATAGGCTGAGCAAACGATGGGGACCAAACTAACTAGAAAGGAGAGGAAAGGAAAGACACTGTCTGCAATCTTCCCAAAACCCTACAAAATAATGTCCAACACTTCTGATAACAAAATTAACCCTGAAGTCACAAGACTTCTCCCACTATATCAGCACTCTGAAATATTATATATATATAGGAAGGAGAGAAGTCCGGCTTTCAGGATCGCGCTGTTCCAGTCCAAAGTTCACAAGGAGTTAATCCAAGGACCAAGCAGTGATTATAACTTTCTTTTTATTCCATAAACTCTACGCGTTTCGTGTACACACTGTACACTTCCTCAGGAGAAAAGTTACACTGGCATCACATTCCATTCTCCTTATATACTAACTCCCCCAGGAAGTGAGGTAGGTGCTCATTGCACTTAAAAAAATTCACACATAACTATCAACATAATGTAAAATCACAAAAATCACTAAAATTCATCTATAAAACACACTTCTATAAAAACACACATATGTAAAACTTCACACTAGAAAAAATGTAAAACATTATAATAAAATTATGATTATACTCAATAAAAATCTAAAATTCTTGGTACATCATATCAATTAGCACATTTAATGTACCAAGAATTTTAGATTTTTATTGAGTATAATCATAATTTTATTATAATGTTTTACATTTTTTCTGGTGTGAAGTTTTACATATGTGTGTTTTTATAGAAGTGTGTTTTATAGATGAATTTTAGTGATTTTTGTGATTTTACATTATGTTGATAGTTATGTGTAGTGTTGAGCATTCCGATACCGCAAGTATCGGGTATCGGCCGATATTAGCAGTATCGGAATTCCGATACTGACTTCCGATACTTTTGTCATATCGGATACCGGAATCGGAAGTTCCCATCATGCTATGAGCCTGCTTGCTTTGATTAAGCCAATGGGAATCCTCCGAAGTGTGGGCACATCCTGTTAGGCATGTAGGCATGTTAACTATTGGCATGGCTGTGATTGGCTGCCGAAATGATGTCATGATGCACTATAAAAGCCACCGCAGCCGCCATTTCTGGTTCACTCTGCTGTGAATTCAGTTAGGGACAGGCTGCTGTAGAAGACTGTGAGGGACAGTTAGAAATAGCGATTCCACCAAACATCTACTGCTGTAGCCTTCTTTGCCCTAGCAGCAGTGTTCACAGCTGTCTGCAAGGGCTGTGTGAGTGCAGCTCACGCTGTGGAGTGGGTCCTGCAGCCACGTCAGGTTGTAGGCTGCCCAGCGTGCCTCACTGCTGCCTCATACATCTTTTAATTTTTGAGCTGCATTTTTTACATAATTTCAATCTAGTGTGCTTCCATCCGTATCCATATACGTTGGTTGCAAACACTAGTAGTAGACAGCGGAGCCTTTCTGCAGCCTTTCAGTGCTAGTGTCCACTTTGCTGCACTGTTCACGGCTGTCTGAGAGGTCTCTGACTGTGTGTGAGTGCAGCTCACGCTGAGTAGTGTGTCCTGCAGCTACGTCTGGTTGTAGGACGCTCAGCGTGTCACTGCCTCACACATATTTTTATTTGAGTGCAGCTCATTTTTTCTTCTATTAGTGTGCATCCATCCGTCTCCATCTACGGTGGTTGCAAACACTATATAGGAGTACACAGCGGAGCCTTTCTGCAGCCTGTCAGTGCCAGTGCCCACTTAGCTGCACTGTTCACGGCTGTCTGAGAGGTCTCTGACTGTGTGTGAGTGCAGCTCACTCTGAGTAGAGTGTCCTGCAGCTACGTCTGGTTGTAGGACGCTCAACGTGCGTCACTGCCTCACACATATTTGTCTTTGAGTGCAGCTCATTTTTTCTTCTCCTATTAGTGTGCATCCATCCGTATCCATCAACATTGGTTGGTTGCAAACACTATATAGGAGTAGATAGAGGAGCCTTTTTTTCTGGCTTGTGCCCTGCCGGCGCAGCCAGATTAGTATTACCCAATTTTTTTGGAGCCTCATCTTTTGCATTGTAGGTTACCTGCCTGCATTGTAATAGCTCCAAAAAGTTGGTGATACTATCAGTTTCAATTCTTTGTTCACATACATTGAGTTTGTTTCCAACAAAGAAACCACAAAAAAAGTTCACCAAACACTACATTTGGAACTTGTGTAGGCCACATCAGCTCCTATTAAAGTGTAGTCCACACACACACACTCCATAAAATTAGTGTTTCTTGTGCCTGTAACCAGCTATTCAGGAATAAGCACACTAAGGCCCCCCTTTGCACTTTTCTGCCTATCTTAAGCAGTCTGGCAAGATGAAGAAGGCAGGGAGTAAGGCGCGTGGGCGTGGAGTTTCAGCAGGGAGAGGACGTGGGGATTCTGCAGGGATTCTGGGCCTGCTGCAGGCGCCAGTGGATCAGCATCCCCCAGTTTTAGCAGGCAACAGTCCTTTATGCGCAGCTTTGTAGGACCTCAACGTACCCCACTGCTGCGGGAGGAACAAATTGAAGCCGTTGTCGGATGGATGGCAGCTAACGCATCGACTTCAATTACTTCCACAGCCTCTCAGGACCAGAGCACCGAAGAGCAACCATCTGTCTCTTCACCACCTGCCAAATTCCCAGGCAGTCAGAGAGACATGGACAGGAGCCATCACAGTCTCTACTTCTGTTCTCGGAATCTGTTGGCTTGGAAAGAGGGGGCCAGCCAAGCAGCATTCCTGAATGTGAAGAAGAGGGAGTATGCAGTGATGTGCAACTTCTTTGTCCCTCTGAATCTGAAGAGGCGAGTGGGCCAGTGCCTATGGTCAGCACACCTCAGTACGCATCAGATGATGACGAGACTCAGTTGCCACTTTCTGGTGCGTACGGTGCTGGCGAGACAACCCCGGAGAAGCAGCTGTTTGAAGAGGGGAGGGAAGATGATGAGGTCCTTGACCCATCATGGCGTGAGGAACAGGAAGGTGGTGGGAGCAGCTCGGAGGAAGAGATTCCCCTACCGGCCAAAACAGGAGGCAGAGGGAGGGGGAAGACATGGTTGCCTGTACCCTCCACTTCGGCACCCGTTAGGAGCATTCCTCATTCCAAAGGCAAAACAGGTGCTCCCAAGACTTGCAGTGCGTGGTCCTTTTTTGACACAGTTGCAGATGACATTTGCTTTGTCAAATGCAAGCTGTGTCATCAGAAAGTCAAAAGAGGGAGAAATGTCAGCAACCTCAATACCACAAATATGTGGAAACATGTGCGCACCAAGCACGAGTTGGAGTTGCAGAGACACCCTGAAGACATAGGCCAACGTACAGCACCACCTACCACCTCTTCAGTTCGTGTTGGGGCCTCTTCCTCCAGCTCACACACTGCTGGTTCGGCTTCCTCACAGGATCGCCAAGGAAGAACCTCTGCCACTGTTGTCCGGAGACCCTGTCAGATTCCACCCATAGCAGCACGTTCCCATCCATCACAGCCATCGGTAGCACAGGCATGGGATAAAAGGTGCCCTTACTCGGCAAACCATCCCCGAGCACAGTCTCTGAATGCTGGCATTGCCAAACTTCTGGCAGTTGAAATGCTGTCATTCAGGCTGGTGGACACTGACACCTTCCGGGACTTAATGGCATTGGCAGTCCCCCAATACAACGTGCCCAGCTGCTTTTATTTCAGCAGGCGAGCCGTCCCTGCCCTGCAGAAACATGTTGAGGGCAAAATAAAACATGCGCTACTAAACGCCGTTAGTTGCAAGGTCCACCTGACCACCGATGCGTGGACCAGTAACCATGGACAGGGACGATACCTTTCCCTCACTACCCACTGGGTCAATGTTGTGGAGCCGGGTACAGATCTGGAGAGTGGCGCTGTACGTGTTCTTCCAACGCCACGGATTGCAGGACTCCAGTCTGTACACATAGACTCCTCCTCCTACTCAAGTTCCTCAGAAACAGCAGAGCAGGAGCCTGTTACGACCGATATGAGCACAGCCATGGCCAAACATCAACAGGCTGTACTCAAATTAATTTCTTTGGGGAATCGAAGCCACACAGCGCAGGAGCTCTGGAATGCTATCAAGCAGGAGAGCAATGTGTGGTTTGGGCCAGCGAATCTCCAGCCGGGCTTGGTAGTGTGTGACAATGGCCGAAATCTGGTGGCAGCTCTTGGCCTAGGCAACCTCACACACATCCCATGTCTGGCACATGTGCTTAACTTGGTCGTGCAGAGCTTTCTGAGGGACTATCCGGATCTTGATGCACTGTTGCACAAGGTCCGCATAGAGTGCGCTCACTTGCGGCGTTCCAGCACGGCAAGATCGCGCCTCACTGCTATGCACCCACCCGGTGGAATTCAACGTTACATATGTTGGAGCGGTTGTGTGAGCAGCAGGCAGCAGTCATGGAGTACCAGCTGCATCAGGCGCAAACAAGTCGCACTGTGCGCCGTTCACACTTCAGCACCATTGAGTGGGCCTCTATGAAGGACATCTGCCTCGTTTTGCGTGCCTTCGATGAATCCACGCGGATGGCGAGTGCAGATGATGCACTAGTCAGCATGACTGTCCCCCTTATCTGCCTGCTTCAACAAACATTGCAAGCACTAAGGGATGAGGTTTCGGAAGAGGTGGAGGATGAGGAGTCCCAAATGCCATCTGCTTCTGGACAGTCTGTGCTACGTGTTTCCTCACAAAGGCCTAGGCAGGGGACACTTTGTGAGGAGGATGAGGAGGAGTCGATGGAGGAGGAAGACATCTCTCCAGAGGAGGGAGGTACACAAACCTCTACACAGTATGTACAGCGAGGGTGGGGTGATGCAGAGCAGGCCGAGGTCACGCCTCAAACAGGGGACAGCGGTTCTTTGGCAGTTGGGAGTCTGCAGCACATGGTTGATTTCATGCTGCAGTGCCTGAGAAACGACCGCCGCATCGCCCACATTCTCGTCCCGGCTGATTATTGGGTGTACACCCTCCTAGATCCTCGCTACTGGGACAGCGTACAAAGGCTCATACCAACGTTGAACCGGGAGCGTAAACTGCGGGAGTACGAAGAGTCACTGGTGCAGTCCATAATGTTTTCCATTCCACCCGACAGCATTGTTGCTAGTGCTTTACAAAGCAGCTCTGTGCGTCGAGGCAGTGGAGGAATCTCTGCACAAAGAGGGAGCAGAGGCAGCGCCGCAGCACAAGGCAAGACCACTATGGCCCAAATGTGGCAAAGTTTTGTGTGTCCACCACAATTGTCTACACCATCAGCGACGCCTCGAGTCAGCAGGAGGCAACGCTTCCGTCAGATGGTGTCAGACTACATGTCTTGCCCTGTCACTGTACTCCCAGATGGCTCTTCCCCCTTCAAGTTTTGGGTCTCTAAGCTGGATACATGGCCAGAGCTTAGCCAGTATGCATTGGAGGTGCTGGCTTGCCCTGCTGCCAGTGTATTATCGGAACGCGTCTTTAGTGCCGCAGGTGGTGTACTAACAGACCGTCGCACGCGACTATCTTCCGATAATGTTGACCGGCTGACTTTTCTGAAAATGAACAAGGCCTGGATCTCCAAAGACTTTGCCATTCCTCTTACAGACTAAATTAGTGGTTGGCAACTGTATCCAGGTCTGCTGGTGTGTTCATTTTTCTACCACCTGAACTATAATCCCTGTGCTTCAACACAGCCAGTTGTTGCTCAGATGTGTCGTCTGCACAGAGAAACACACTAGCTCCTGTGTTAGTGGGGTTCAGTAACGCCAGCTGATCCCCTGCTGTGTGGACGGCAAAGTCACCAGCTCCATCAACATTCAAACCACTACTGATTTTTAACCGTGCCCAACTTAGGTCTCTGGCTCCACTGTCTCTACTATTTCCCCTGGCCTCCAACCCCGCCATCTACATCTCTGAAGTGGCGTCAGCACAATCTACACTTGTTCCTGTGTTCCTGTGGCTCAGTCCCATCAGTTTATCCTCTGATGTGTGTCCGGCAAGGTCTCCTGCTCTGTCCACATTCCCATAACCAGTAGTGGGAATGAGGACAGAGCTGGCGAACTTGCCGGACAAACATCAGGGGATCAACTGACGGGACTGAGCACCAGTAACACAGGAACAAGTGTAGATTGTGCTGACGCCACTTCAGAGATGTAGCTGGCGGGGTTGGAGGCCAGGGTAAATAGTAGAGACAGTGGAGCCAGAGGCCTAAGTGGAGCATGGTTAGAATCAGTAGTAGTCAACAGCCTCCATAAAAACCGCTGCCCATTGGCCTCTGCATGCGGCATGCATAATCCTGGGCTCCAACAGCGTCAGTTGGTGTTCAGAAGTGTCGTCTCCACAGAACCAAACACATTCGTTCAAGTGTTAGTGGGGTTCAGCACTGCCAGCTGTTCCCCTGCTGTGGAGATGGCAAGTCTCCTGCTGCCTTCACCTGCCAAAAGCAACAGGCCCCAGCCTGCTCGTCGCTTAATCCTGGGCTCCAACAGCGTCAGTTGGTGTTCAGAAGTGTCGTCTCCACAGAGCCAAACACATTCGTTCAAGTGTTAGTGGGGTTCAGCACTGCAAGCTGTTCCCCTGCTGTCTCCGCATTCCAAAGACAGTAGGCCTCTGCCTACACCCTCCTATTTCCTGGGCATCAACACAGCCAGTTGTAGCTCGGAAGTGCCGTCCACACGGAAAGAGACACTTGCTCCCGTGTGTCAGTGGGGTTCAGTAACGCCAGCTGTTCCCCTGCTGTGTGGATGGCAGTCTCTCCTGCTGTCTCCGCATTCCAAAGACAGTAGGCCTCTGCCTACACCCTCCTATTTCCTGGGCTTCAACACAGCCAGTTGTAGCTCGGAAGTGCCGTCCACACGGAAAGAGACACTTGCTCCCGTGTCTCAGTGGGGTTCAGTAACGCCAGCTGTTCCCCTGCTGTGTGGATGGCAGTCTCTCCTGCTGTCTCCGCATTCCAAAGACAGTAGGCCTCTGCCTACACCCTCCTATTTCCTGGGCTTCAACACAGCCAGTTGTAGCTCGGAAGTGCCGTCCACACGGAAAGAGACACTTGCTCCCGTGTGTCAGTGGGGTTCAGTAATGCCAGCTGTTCCCCTGCTGTGTGGATGGCAGTCTCTCCTGCTGTCTCCGCATTCCAAAGACAGTAGGCCTCTGCCTACACCCTCCTATTTCCTGGGCTTCAACACAGCCAGTTGTAGCTCGGAAGTGCCGTCCACACGGAAAGAGACACTTGCTCCCGTGTCTCAGTGGGGTTCAGTAATGCCAGCTGTTCCCCTGCTGTGTGGATGGCAGTCTCTCTTGCTGTCTCCGCATTCCAAAGACAGTAGGCCTCTGCCTGCACCCTCCTATTTCCTGGGCTTCAACACAGCCAGTTGTAGCTCGGAAGTGCCGTCCACACGGAAAGAGACACTTGCTCCCGTGTCTCAGTGGGGTTCAGTAACGCCAGCTGTTCCCCTGCTGTGTGGATGGCAGTCTCTCCTGCTGTCTCCGCATTCCAAAGACAGTAGGCCTCTGCCTACACCCTCCTATTTCCTGGGCTTCAACACAGCCAGTTGTAGCTCGGAAGTGCCGTCCACACGGAAAGAGACACTTGCTCCCGTGTCTCAGTGGGGTTCAGTAACGCCAGCTGTTCCCCTGCTGTGTGGATGGCAGTCTCTCCTGCTGTCTCCGCATTCCAAAGACAGTAGGCCTCTGCCTACACCCTCCTATTTCCTGGGCTTCAACACAGCCAGTTGTAGCTCGGAAGTGCCGTCCACACGGAAAGAGACACTTGCTCCCGTGTCTCAGTGGGGTTCAGTAATGCCAGCTGTTCCCCTGCTGTGTGGATGGCAGTCTCTCTTGCTGTCTCCGCATTCCAAAGACAGTAGGCCTCTGCCTGCACCCTCCTATTTCCTGGGCTTCAACACAGCCAGTTGTAGCTCGGAAGTGCCGTCCACACTGAAAGAGACACTTGCTCCCGTGTCTCAGTGGGGTTCAGTAACGCCAGCTGTTCCCCTGCTGTGTGGATGGCAGTCTCTCCTGCTGTCTCCGCATTCCAAAGACAGTAGGCCTCTGCCTACACCCTCCTATTTCCTGGGCTTCAACACAGCCAGTTGTAGCTCGGAAGTGCCGTCCACACGGAAAGAGACACTTGCTCCCGTGTCTCAGTGGGGTTCAGTAATGCCAGCTGTTCCCCTGCTGTGTGGATGGCAGTCTCTCCTGCTGTCTCCGCATTCCAAAGACAGTAGGCCTCTGCCTACACCCTCCTATTTCCTGGGCTTCAACACAGCCAGTTGTAGCTCGGAAGTGCCGTCCACACGGACAGAGACACTTGCTCCCGTGTCTCAGTGGGGTTCAGTAACGCCAGCTGTTCCCCTGCTGTGTGGATGGCAGTCTCTCCTGCTGTCTCCGCATTCCAAAGACAGTAGGCCTCTGCCTGGGAATGTGGACAGAGCAGGCGACATTGCCGGACACACATCAGGGGATTATCTGACCGGACTGAACACCTGTAACACAGGAACAAGTGTGGATTGTGCAGACGCCACTTCAGAGCTGTAACTGGCGGGGTTGGAGGACAGGGGAAATACGAAAATCAGTGAAGCCACAGGCCTAAGTGGAGCTTGGTTAAAATTAGTAGAAGTCTACAACCGATCTTAAAATTTCTTCAATGCAGCCTCAGCCTGCTCCGTGCTTGTCCCTGGGCTTCAACACAGCCAGTTGTTGCTCGGAAGTGCCGTCTTCACAGAGTAAAACACTAGCTCCTGTGTTTGTGGGGTTCAGTAACGTCAGCTGTTCCCCTGCTGTTTTGATGGCAATCTGTCCTGCTGCCTCCCAATTGACAGCACATCAGGCCTCAGCCTGCTAAGTGCTTGCCCCTGGGCTCCAACATCGCCAGTTGCTGCTCATAACTGACTTTGGCACGGGTACTCCCTCCTGCCCAGCTTGGTTCCAGCCCTGCCTGCTGTTTCCGGGAAGTGTCAATGTCAGTTTGCCACCCCAAGTTGCCATGTCGTGTTGCGGTTGGGTTAGCCGAGGCTAGGGTGCCAGCAGTTTAGGTGCTTCCTATGTGGACTGCGGGTTCTGGTAAGAAAGGCTTGTTCCGTAGTGCCAGTAGGACAAGCACCCCCTGTAGGACTGTGTGATTCGGTAACTGCGGCCAGCTTGCGGCATGCCAACTTTGCTTTTCAGGGGTAACTTCAGCTGCCCCTCCGGGTTCCAGCACCGTCAGCTGGTTCTCGGCAGAGCCTTTGGCCTAGGTGCCTCCATCTCGGTATCCGAGTTCCGGCAACGTCTGCTGGTCCTTGGTAGTGCTTTGTAGCACAGGTACCTCCTGCTTAGTAACCGGGTTCCAGCACCGTCAGCTGGTCCTCGGTTGTGCCATTGGCTCTTATTCCTTCTGCTGCCCCTCCGGGTGCAAGCACTGTCAGCTGGTCCTCACTATTTCCATTTGCTCTTGCAGCTTATGCTACCCCTCCAGGTTCCAGCACCGTCAGCTGGTTCTCGGCAGAGCCTTTGGCCTAGGTGCCTCCATCTCGGTATCCGAGTTCCGGCAACGTCTGCTGGTCCTTGGTAGTGCTTTGTAGCACAGGTACCTCCTGCTTAGTAACCGGGTTCCAGCACCGTCAGCTGGTCCTCGGTTGTGCCATTGGCTCTTATTCCTTCTGCTGCCACTCCGGGTGCCAGCACTGTCAGCTGGTCCTCGCTATTTCCATTTGCTCTTGCAGCTTATGCTACCCCTCCGGGTTCCAGCACCGTCAGCTGGTTCTCGGCAGAGCCTTTGGCCTAGGTGCCTCCATCTCGGTATCCGAGTTCCGGCAACGTCTGCTGGTCCTTGGTAGTGCTTTGTAGCACAGGTACCTCCTGCTTAGTAACCGGGTTCCAGCACCGTCAGCTAGTCCTCGGTTGTGCCATTGGCTCTTATTCCTTCTGCTGCCCCTCCGGGTGCCAGCACTGTCAGCTGGTCCTCGCTATTTCCATTTGCTCTTGCAGCTTATGCTACCCCTCCGGGTTCCAGCACCGTCAGCTGGTTCTCGGCAGAGCCTTTGGCCTAGGTGCCTCCATCTCGGTATCCGAGTTCCGGCAACGTCTGCTGGTCCTTGGTAGTGCTTTGTAGCACAGGTACCTCCTGCTTAGTAACCGGGTTCCAGCACCGTCAGCTGGTCCTCGGTTGTGCCATTGGCTCTTATTCCTTCTGCTGCCCCTCCGGGTGCCAGCACTGTCAGCTGGTCCTCGCTATTTCCATTTGCTCTTGCAGCTTATGCTACCCCTCCGGGTTCCAGCACCGTCAGCTGGTTCTCGGCAGAGCCTTTGGTCTAGGTGCCTCCATCTCGGTATCCGAGTTCCGGCAACGTCTGCTGGTCCTTGGTAGTGCTTTGTAGCACAGGTACCTCCTGCTTAGTAACCGGGTTCCAGCACCGTCAGCTGGTCCTCGGTAGTGCCATTGGCTCTTGTTCCTTCTGCTGCCCCTCCGGGTGCCAGTACCGTCAGCTGGTTCAAGAGGACAAAGAACAGGAAGACAACCACCAAGATGCAGAACAACAAGAGAGAGAAGACAAAGAAGCATAAAAAAACAAAGCAGAAGAACATTAAGCATAAGACTAATACTCTGAGCAAATTATATTATCTTATTTATAAGCAGAAGAAGACTAAGCAGTGTATGGGGGTGAGTCCGTTCCTCCTCGTGGTGCCCCAGGAAAAGGCCTGCTGCTGCAGGCCAAACTGAACGCGGACAAATCCTGTTGTAAATCTTTTGTGACAGGCCGAACGGAAGGTGTAAACTTCTAACTTTTCTAGATAACAACTACAGGAATGCCTGACACAAATAAGAATATGATGAAGAAGAATAGGAAGAAGATGAAGAAGTTGAATATGTAGAATAATAATTGTTGAATAAGAAGAATATGAAGAATGTAAGAAAAGGAAGAAGAAGAAGAATGTAAAAAAAGGAAGTAGAAGAATTTAAAAAAAGGAAGAAGAAGAAGAATGTAAAAAAAGGAATAAGAAGAAGAATGTAAAAAAAGAAGTAGAAGAATGTAAAAAAAGGAAGAAGAAGAAGAAGAAGAATGTAAAAAAAGGAATAAGAAGAAGAAGAAGAAGAAGGTAAAAAAAGGAAGAAGAATAAGAAAGAAGAAGAAAGAAGAAAGAAGAAGAAGACATACATGTCTGGCAAAATATAAATGAGGCTAACATAGTCAATATCTTTGTAACTCCTAACGTCTTTAAAAAAAAAGTTTAATTCCTGCTATTCCATTTGATTGGGCTAAACCTCTATGGCTTTAATGTCTCCCCCACCTCCCACAATACATTCTACATTATTCTTAGTTGTTTTTCTTCATGTAGAATTAACCTACAAGGAAAGAAAGGTTTTTTTTAATTCAGATATTTTGGCCCCATTGACTTGCATTGGTTCCCGGTATCGGAATCGGCGATACCGATACTTTTTTTAAAGATCGGCCGATTCATTCTGATCCGATATTTTCAAGTATCGGCTGGTATCGCTCATCTCTAGTTATGTGTGAATTTTTTTAAGTGCAATAAGCACCTACCTCACTTCCTGGGGGAGTTAGTATATAAGGAGAATGGAATGTGATGCCAGTGTAACTTTGCTCCTGAGGAAGTGTACAGTGTGTACACTTCCTCAGTGTAGAGTTTATGGAATAAAAAGAAAGTTATAATCACTGCTTGGTCCTTGGATTAACTCCTTGTGAACTTTGGACTGGAACAGCGCGATCCTGAAAGCCGGACTTCTCTCCTTCCTATATATGCAATTCTAGTGACCGGCTGATTGCTGCAGTTCATCGGATCCTACCCATTTGTGCTTATGGTTGTTGTGTTCCACACAACTGAACCAGGTGAGTGGATCCATATCTGTGAAACGTTTATATCATTGGATAAGACCCCATTGTGCGCTTCTGTCTCCCCCTTTTTTTATAGTTCACTCTGAAATATTCTGAGACAGAGCAAAAAGAGGCCAATCTAATAAGGGAGAAAAAACAAATTGGCAAATATAGATAAATAATAGTGGAAATTCAGCACAGCCCCAGCCGGGGCTGGCTGACCACACAGAAAAACTGAATAGAACAATAAAATCAAGTGTGAACATTAGCAGGAAAACTTAGCTTGAGCTTACTGGAACAGAGCTGAGAACCAAGACCTGACGAGCAGAAGGAATCACCAGCACCAGAGTAGGGTGTCGGCTGTCTTAAATCCAGTCTGAGATTGCTGAGGTCCAATCGTCATCCTCATTATCAGGTGGCAGATCTCTACTGATTAAATCAGCTTCACTACCTCCTGTTACCACCAGAGGGAGCCTGGAAGGAGAACTCACAACTGGTAGACCAGAAAATGAACTCACAACAGCCCTGCTTCATATGCTGCACTTTGTTCAGTCCCCTGTTTTACAATTTACAAGGACAAAAAGGCAAATTGGCAAATACAGATAAATAATAGTGGAAATTCAGCACAGCCCAGCCGGGCTGGCTGTCCACACAAAAACTGAGTTGACCAACAAGAGCAAGTGTGAACATTAGCAAAAAACAAACTTGAGATGACTGGAGCAGAGCTGAAGTCCAAGACCTGAGAAACAGACTGAATCACCAGCAACAGGATAGGGCGTTGGCTGTCTTATATCCAGTCTGATACTCCAGAGATCCAATCACTATCCTCCTGGTCTGGTGGCAGACCATTACCAATTAAACTAACCTCACTACCTCCTGTCACTACCAGAGGGAGAACGGAAGGAGAACTCCCAGCTGGTGGAGCAGAAAATGAGCTCATAACAGTGGTGCTTGGGTAGGTGGAGCGATCGCTGCAGCCTCTGCATACGACTGGAGTCTACGGGCGAGCAACGGATGTGCGAGCACAGTCTTCGCACCTTATGGAGCAGGGGTGTTAACTCCGGATAATTATTTAGGAAGCACTGCACCACCAGGTTCAAGGTGTGAGCCAGGCAAGGTATGTGTCTGGTTTTGCAAGGGCTATAGCTGCCACAAAATTATGGCCGTTATCACTGACTACCTTGCCTGGCTCAAGATCTAGACTGCCCAGCCATGACTCAGTTTCTTACTGCAAGTAGTCGGCCAGTACCTCCGCGGTGTGTCTGTTGTCACCCAAAGACATCATCTTTAAAACAGCCTGCTGATGCTTACCACTAGCTGTTCGATAGTGGGACACCTCCTGTGCAACACTGGCAGCTGCGGATTGAGTGCTCGTGCGACTGCGCTCTGTCGACGAGCTTTCGCTTCTGGAGGAGGAGGAGGGTCGAACGCCTACAGCCAACTGTTTCTTATACCGTGGGCTAGGCAGCGCTGTCCCACCGTTGCTGTCCCCTGTGGACCCTGCATCCACCACATTAACCCAGTGCGCAGTGATGGACACGTAACCGCCCTGGCCATGCCTACTGGCCCATGCATCTGTTGTGAGGTGCACCTTTCCACTCACTGATTGTTTGAGTGCATGGACAATGCGGTCTTTCACATGCAGGTGAAGGGCACGGATGGCTTTTCTAGAAAAGAAGTGCCGACTGGGTAGGTCATAGCGTAGGTAATGAGCTCTCGGAGTGCTTTGCTTTCAACCAAACGGAAGGGCATCATCTCTAACAAGATCAGTTTGGCAATGTAGGCGTTCAAAACCAGTGTATGCGGATGAGAGGATGAGTACTTTCTTGTCCTACTCAGAGTGTCTGGAAGGGTGAGCTGGACTTGAGAGCTGCATTTGGGAGAACTAGCAGTGGACCTGATGGACTGACATGGGGTTGGTGATGGTGGTGGTGGTGATGGCTTAGATTCAGTCTTTCATTGCAAAAACATTGTGATTCCCTGACTGTTTTGGCCTTGCGACGACACCTCAACATTTCTTGCTGCTGGTGTGCTTACCGGTGGGCTTACAGTGGGGGAAGCGATGGAGCGTTGCTGGCTACCTTCAGTCAGAGCAGGTGCACATGTGCTACCTGAGGTTTTATAGTCCATCCACACCTGCAAGTGCATGTTGGTTAAATGGGTAAGCATGCAACTGGTATTCAAATTTTGGAGATTTTTCCCTCGTCTAAAGGTCCTTCCGCACTTCTTACAGATAACCTTTGCCTCATCAATAGGATTTTGGTCAAAAAGTGCCACACTGCACTCTTCCTACTATGGTGTAAATTTTCAGGGCTTGCATGCTGTGCTACTTTGACTGTCTGGTCAAGCTGTCCTGCAACTCTTTTTGTTTTTTTACCACGTTTTTGGACAGCTACAGGCCTGCCAGATAACCGCCGCTGCGATGATGATGCCTGCTGCGGATCCTTCTCCTCTTCTGACCTATTGCCAGTGGCACCCTCTTCCCCCAATGGATGCCAATCCGGGTGAACAACTGGGTCATCCATCACCTCCTCTTCAATTTCATCTGCAATTCCTCTGTGTCACTGTGTAAGGTGGTATAGTATGCGGGAAGGGGCACCTGAGTTTCATCAGGGTCAGATTCTGGCTCAGTAGACTGCAAGGGCAATGTAGTGCTCTGAGTCAATGTACCAGCAGAATCATCTAGCTGTGGCTGTGCATCAGTGTACTCCATGTCAGATTCATAATGGACTGGGGAATTCAAGATTTGACTTGATAACCCAGGCATGGTATGTGAAAAGAGCTCAAAAGAGTATGAAAAGAGTTCAATGGAGTAATCTGAAGAGTGGCCTGCCGCATCCTTCACTTTTGGTGGGGGTGAAGGACACAAGGAAAGGTGTTGTTCATGACCAGAAACCTGCACTGACGACTCAGTGCTTGCAGTTTTTGAAATGTCAGAAGAGGAGGCGATAGAGCTGGAGGCTGTTTCGGCAATATAAGCCAAAACCTGTTCCTGATGCTCCGGCTTTAAAAGCGGTTTACCTACTCCCAGAAAAGGAAACCTTACAGGCCTTCTTGAGCCAGACAATGACGCTGGCTCAACATCTCCTTCCTTAGCTGCTATTGTGCTTTTGGCATAACCAGCAGATGTACCAGCTGCCCCCCCACCCACGTCCAAGGCCTCTTCCACCATACTTCCTCATATTTTGGAAAATGTACCAAAAATATCAGCAGATATATGGTACTATATGAGGAGCGTACAGCTGTATAAGGTGTAGTGAAAATTTTAAATCTCCGTATATATTTCCTTATTCACAGACGCTCTCCCAGTATGTATTTGACCGTAATCTAACCAGCCAATATATGATACTGTATCAGAAGCGGACAGCTGTATAAAGTGTAAGGGAAATTTTAAATCTCCTTTTATATATTCCCTAACTCACACCCAGACGCTCTCCCAGTAGGTTTTTGACCGTAATCCAACCAGCCGATATACGGTACTGTATCAGAAGCGGACAGCTGTATAAAGTGTAGGGGAAATTTTAAATCTCCTTTTATATATTCTCTTATTCACACCCAGATGCTCACCCAGTATGTATTTCACCATAATCCAACCAGCAGATATATGGTACTATATGAGATGCGTACAACTGTATATGGTGTAGTGAAAAATTTAAATCTACCTATATATTTCCTTAGTCACAGACACTCTCCCAGTATGTATTTTACCGTAATCCAACCAGCCGATATACGGTACGGTATCAGAAGCGGACAGCTGTATAAAGTGTAGGAGAAATTTTAAATCTCCTTTTATGTATTCCTTTACTCATACCCAGGCGCTCCCCCAGTAGGTTTTTGACCGTAATCCAACCAGCCGATATACTGTACTGTATCAGAAGTGGACAGCTGTATAAAGTGTAGGGGAAATTTTAAATCTCCTTTTATATATTCCCTTACTCACACCCAGACGCTCTCCCAGTATGTATTTCACCACAATCCAACCAGCAGATATAGGGTACTTTATGAGGAGCGTACAGCTGTATAAGGTGTAGTGAAAAATTTAAATCTACGTATATATTTCCTTAGTCAAAGATGCTCTCCCAGTATGTATTTTACCGTAATCCAACCAGCCGATATACGGTACTGTATCAGAAGCGGACAGCTCTATACGGTGTATGGAAAAATGTAAATCTATGGATATTTATTTCCAGAGTCACACACAGATGCTGTCTCAGTATGTACTGTATTTGAACGAAATCCAAACAGCAGATATACAGTACTGTATCAGAAGCGGACATCTCTATATGGTGTATGTATGGAAAAATGTAAATCTATGTATATTTATTTCCGGAGTCACACACAAACGCTGTCTCAGTATGTATTTGACCATAATCCAAACAGCAGATATACGGTACTGTATCAGAACCAGACAGCTCTATACGGTGTATGGAAAAATGTAAATCTATGTATATTTATTTCCTGAGTCACACACAGATGCTGTCTCAGTATGTATTTGACCATAATCCAAACAGCAGATATACAGTACTGTATTAGTAGCGGACAGCTGTATAAAGTGTAGGGGAAATTTTAAATCTCCTTTTATACATTCCCTTACTCACACCCAGACCCTCTCCCAGTAGGTTTTTGACCGTAATCCAACCAGCATATATACGGTACTATATGAGGAGCGTACAGCTGTATAAGGTGTAGTGAAAAATTTAAATCTATGTATATATTTCCTTAGTCACAGACGCTCTCCCAGTATGTATTTGACTGTAATCCAACCAGCAGATATAAGGTACTGTATCAGAAGCGGACAGCTGTATAAAGTGTAGAGGAAATTTTAAATCTCCTTTTATATATTCCTTTACTCACACCCAGATGCTTTCGCAGTATGTATTTCACCATAATCCAACCAGCAGATATACGGTACTGTATCAGAAGCGGACAGCTGTATAAAGTGTAGTGGAAACTTTAAATCTCCTTTTATATGTTCCCTGACTCACCCAGACGCTCTCCCAGTATGTATTTGACCGTAATCCAACCAGCAGATATACGGTACTATATGAGGAGCGGACAGCTTTATACGGTGTATGGAAAAATGTAAATCTATGTATATTTATTTCCGGAGTCACACACAGATGTTGTCTCAGTTTGTATTGACCATAATCCAAACAGTAGATATACGGTACTGTATCAGCAGCGGACAGCTCTATACGGTGTATGTATGGAAAAATATAAATGTCCGTCTATTTTTTTCCGGTGTCAGACACAGACGCTGTGTCAGTATGGATTTGACCGTAATCCAAACTGCAGATATACGGTACTACATCAGAAGCAGACAGCTCTATACGGTGTATGTATGGAAAAATGTAAATCATCTATTTTTTCAGGAGTCACACACAGATAGCATGTATTTGTCCATGATAACAGCCGGTACACGGTAGTGTGTGAGGAGCATACAACTCCAATACGGTGTGGGAAAAAATGAACGCTCGGTAACTGTTCAGAAAAAAATAATACAAGTAGGAGTGATGTGAAAAGCAGTCTTCACAGCAGTGTGCACACAGCAATGCAGCTATCAGGTAGCCTAATAAGGCAGCCTAACAACCAGCACTGCTGCACACAAAAAAATCCTCCCCTGTCACTGCACACTAACTGTACAGCACAAATGCTATCAGCAGAAGTACAGATTCTTTTTTCTTCCCTGCCTATCTGTTTTCTTTTCTGCCTAACACTCTCCCTATTGAGAAGGAGCGGCAGCCAGCAACCTCTCCCTATGCTAAGATCGGCAGAAGTAAGATGGCGGTCGGCGGTCAGGGCTTTTATAGCCATTGTGACACCACACAAAGCAAGCCAATCACTGAAATGTCCATCTCTAAGATGGTGGTGGCCGCTGCCCATGTCATCGCATTGCCCACAGTGTGCGTCCTTGCTCATTGGCAGAGAAAAGGCGCCAGAAAGCATTATGGGAAATGCGACTTTGGCGCTCGGGTTGGCGACCGCATGGCCGACCTCACTCTATGGTCAGGTTTCACTCGGCGAAACCCGACTTTAGCAAAAGTCGGCGACTTTTGAATTTGACCGACCCGTTTCGCTCAACTCTAATTATAAGTTTTATGCATGGCTTATTTCAGAATGGGATATCATGGTATCAAAATGCACTATGGGAAAAAGCTAAGTTGGTAGAATTAATGTGATATTTTGAGTATTACGTAATACTAGAGATGAGCGGTTGTGATGAGATTCAAATATGCCAAATCATTTGGATTTTATTGGGAAATTTGATTTTTAGGGAATTTATTCTTTGCTGATTGAATATCACTTTTTATGTTATAGGATTTGGAGGAACAAGGGGAGGAAATAATGAAGATACAAAAGTGGAAATGGGACCCATCATCAAAGGGTTAAATATATATCTTTTTCATCCAAATATTAATATTGTAATGAATGCCTAATTTCCTTTGTTTCCTTTATATATATATACAGTGGGGAAAAAAAGTATTTCGTCAGTCAGCAATAGTGCAAGTTCCACCACTTAAAAAGATGAGAGGCGTCTGTAATTTACATCATAGGTAGACCTCAACTATGGGAGACAAACTGAGAAAAAAAAATCCAGAAAATCACATTGTCTGTTTTTTTTTCATTTTATTTGCATATTATGGTGGAAAATAAGTATTTGGTCAGAAACAAAATTTCATCTCAATACTTTGTGATATATCCTTTGTTGGCAATGACAGAGGTCAAACGTTTTCTGTAAGTCTTCACAAGGTTGCCACACACTGTTGTTGGTATGTTGGCCCATTCCTCCATGCAGATCTCCTCTAGAGCAGTGATGTTTTTGGCTTTTCGCTTGGCAACACGGACTTTCAACTCCCTCCAAAGGTTTTCTATAGGGTTGAGATCTGGAGACTGGCTAGGCCACTCCAGGACCTTGAAATGCTTCTTACGAAGCCACTCCTTCGTTGCCCTGGCGGTGTGCTTTGGATCATTGTCATGTAGAAAGACCCAGCCACGTTTCATCTTCAATGCCCTTGCTGATGGAAGGAGGTTTGCACTCAAAATCTCACGATACATGGCCCCATTCATTCTTTCATGTACCCGGATCAGTCGTCCTGGCCCCTTTGCAGAGAAACAGCCCCAAAGCATGATGTTTCCACCACCATGCTTTACAGTAGGTATGGTGTTTGATGGATGCAACTCAGTATTCTTTTTCCTCCAAACACGACAAGTTGTGTTTCTACCAAACAGTTCCAGTTTGGTTTCATCAGACCATAGGACATTCTCCCAAAACTCCTCTGGATCATCCAAATGCTCTCTAGCAAACTTCAGACGGGCCCGGACATGTACAGGCTTAAGCAGTGGGACACGTCTGGCACTGCAGGATCTGAGTCCATGGTGGCGTAGTGTGTTACTTATGGTAGGCCTTGTTACATTGGTCCCAGCTCTCTGCAGTTCATTCACTAGGTCCCCCCGCGTGGTTCTGGGATTTTTGCTCACCGTTCTTGTGATCATTCTGACCCCACGTGGTGGGATTTTGCGTGGAGCACCAGATCGAGGGAGATTATCAGTGGTCTTGTATGTCTTCCATTTTCTAATTATTGCTCCCACAGTTGATTTCTTCACTCCAAGCTGGTTGGCTATTGCAGATTCAGTCTTCCCAGCCTGGTGCAGGGCTACAATTTTGTTTCTGGTGTCCTTTGACAGCTCTTTGGTCTTCACCATAGTGGAGTTTGGAGTCAGACTGTTTGAGGGTGTGCACAGGTGTCTTTTTATACTGATTACAAGTTTAAACAGGTGCCATTACTACAGGTAATGAGTGGAGGAAAGAGGAGACTCTTAAAGAAGAAGTTACAGGTCTGTGAGAGCCAGAAATCTTGATTGCTTGTTTCTGACCAAATACTTATTTTCCACCATAATATGCAAATAAAATGAAAAAAAAACAGACAATGTGATTTTCTGGATTTTTTTTTCTCAGTTTGTCTCCCATAGTTGAGGTCTACCTATGATGTAAATTACAGACGCCTCTCATCTTTTTAAGTGGTGGAACTTGCACTATTGCTGACTGACTAAATACTTTTTTTCCTCACTGTATATATATATATATATATATATATTTAGAAGTTTTATCTGGTTCTTGGAAACTCTTCTTACCGCTGCCACACACTGACTCCCTCATGCTAGGTAAAGACTTCAGACTGTGACTAGACCCAGGATGTCCTAGTTGTGGCCATAAGAGTCTCATCTAAAGTGCGTAAGAGTCACCACAACCTAACAATGTGCATGTGCAGAGACTGCCCCGGACCTAGATGAATCCATAAGTACCAGCTTAGAGTGCGCATTAAAAGGTTGAAGCATAAGTTTTGATGTTACCATGTCACTGAGTACTTGCAGCTCACATGTGCAGGCTCATTCTGTTTCTTGTCACTGCCCGAAATCCAGGAGATTCCAAGTTTTCAGTGTGCAGTGGCAAGTCAGCATAAGTAGACTAATAAGCCACTAATGCTCATCTGGGAATTTAAACATGCAAACAGCCACTTCAGAGAACCTAAAAATCTATTTCAACCGTTTAACTAGCCATGCCAAACTATAAACTCCATTTGTAAACTTGTGTTTCAAGGTGTCTGCCCCTTCTCAATGGAGATTTGATTTAGAGACACTGTTTTAGAGACACTGAACACATAGAGCACATTTGAATACTTTCATTTCCTTACAGAATTTTACAAACTAAAGGAATTCATCTAGGGGTGCAGTGATCATATTGACACCACAGGTGAGTCACAGAATTTTAAACCATTGGGCTGTGAAGAAAAAAATAATTGCATTTTTACCACCAAAATTTTGTTTTAGTCCAAGATTTTACATTTTAACTCTGGTAAATGGGTAAAAATGGCACCAAACTTTGTCCCACTATTTCTGCTGTATGCAGAAATACCTCATGTGTGGCTATACAGTACTGCTTAGCCATATGGAGAGACAAAGCAGGAACTGAGTGCTATTTGCCTCCTGGAGCACAAATTTTCCATGAATAGTTTACGTGCTCCATAAACAAAGCTCCTAATTAGAGATGAGTGAATATGCTCAGGTCCCTCCTTATTTGGCAATCTATAGTGCTTACTGAATAATCTGCAGAGAGAACCCAGCTACCTGGTCACTCCTGCTGTCCGGCGCCACAGCTGCATGTGTCGCAGCTGTCTCACATGCACAACACATGCATGGAGAGCTCAACAAACAGGCTTTCCATGCATGTGTTGTCAACAGAGAAACAGCAGTGACACATGCAGCCCCAGACAGCTGATCAGCACAAGCAATCCAGGTAGCTGGGTTCCCTTTGCAGCTTATTCGGTAAGCACTATAGCTTGCCGAATAAGGAGGGACCCAAACTTATTTGCTCATCTTTACTCCTAAGTGCTAGAAGAGCAGAGTTCCCCCTCAAGTGACCCCATTTTGGAAATTATACCCCTTTGGGAATTTATCTACAGGTATAGTGACGATTTTAACTCCATGGGTGTTTTCCAGAAACAAGCAGTCGTGGATGTTTCTCAGTGAAAATTGCAAACTGCACTTGTAGTGATCAAAATGTTGTAGTCACCTGTACATTGCAGTGCCCAGTACGTTGTAGTGACCAGTATATTGCAGTGACCAGAACATTGTAGTGCCCAGCTCATGCTTCTGGAGACATGCACTTGTAAATTAGACGGGCTGTCATTACTACAGAAATATCAAACATGTGGATGCTAAATGTGGTTTTGGCACACTGGGGTTTAGAATGAAGGGGACATTTGGATTAGGGAGCGCAGAATTTGCTGAATTTCTTTTGGGGGCAAAGGCCATTTTGCTTTTCCAGAGCCTTTGTACTACCAGCAACTTGGAAGTCCTATAAATCCACTGACATATGATGGACATGAGTGCGGACTTGCCGTTTTTTGTGTACTGAGTTGAAGCTTTTATTGGGAACATTTTACATTTATTCAAATGACACTCCCGAGGGATTAATTCACATTAATGAGGCAGCAGTTACTCTGGACTCCATCTGGCCTCTGTTCAGTGGTGTCATTCTTTTCAGAAGTTCACAAAACTGTGGCCAAGGACACTTTTATGACTACCTAAAATGACGGACACCGCCGGATCATAGGTTAGATGATGTCCACAGTGCCTCCACCTGCCTCATAATTGGAAATCTTCTGCCTGGGGTTCCTTCTGAATCATGGACTTCAGAGACTTGCATGGAAACCCCAGTGTATGCACTCAGTGCAAAGCACAGGATAAATGTGGGCCAAGCCTTACTGCGATCTTTAGGAGGAAGAATGAAAAAATCAACAGCAGGTGAATAATTTTTTTAAATTTTTTACATCATTCTTGGTGCTGTATAAGTGATTAGAAGACTTTATTCTTCATGTCGGTGCGATTACATCGATACCAGATTTATATTGGGCTTTTATGTTTTATGTCCCAAAATAAAAAAATGCTTTTTTTGCATTGCCATATTTTGAGAGCTGTAATTTTTCCATACGTTTCCAGACAAACTTATGTGAGAACTTTATTTTTGCGGGACGAATTGACGTTTTTATTGGTACCATTCTTGAGCACATGACTTTTTTCATCACTTTCTATTTCAATTTTTGGGAGGCAAAATGAACAAAAACCAGCAATTCAGAATTAGTTTTTTTTTCATGTCGTTCTATATGTGGTAAAATTAATAAGGCAGCTAAATTACAATGATACTACATTTATATAGTTTTTTTATGTTTTGGCTTTTCTACACAATAAAAACTATATTATACAAAAAATAAATATTTTTGCATAACTTTATTTTGAGCGCTATAGCGTTTATATTTTTTCGCTGATAGAGCTGTATAGTTGCTTGTTTTTTGCAAGACAACAGGATATTTTCAGTAATACCATTTTTATTTACATTCGCATTTTTGATCGCATTTTATTCCAGTATGATGAAAAAGCATAATTTTTGCCTAATTTTTTTTTAATTTTTTTTTACTGTGTTTCCCTAAGGGGGTTAACTGGTGGGACAGTTTTATTGGTCGGGTCGTTCCAGATGCAGCAATACCAAATATGTATACTTTTTTGTTCATTTATTTTTTTTATAAAAATATGCATTATGGGTACAAATATTTTTGTGATTTTTAAAAATATATATTTACAATTTCTTTCCTTTTTTAACTTTTTTACTTAATCCCACTATGGGATATTCATTTTCTGCAGTCTGATCACAGTTCTAATGCACTGATTGCAATGCACCAGCATTGCAATGCTTTAGAAGTGACAGTCTGCTCTTACACAAACTTGTTTGATCATGCATTGAGCATGATCTAATAAGTTTGCTAGAGCCTGGTGACCCTGATTTTATCATGACAATATCTGGTTACCATGACAATGACCAAACCCCCACGATGACTTCTCAGAGGTGGCAATGTAAGGTCAGAGGGGGTCCCCTCCATCTGCCTACCTTCTAAATGCTGCAATCATTAGTAATCGCAACATTTATAGGGTTAAAGTCCCGCTTTTGGCGCTGAGTGTCAGGTATCAGCCGTCAATTGGTGGCAATCGTGAGCACAGCCTCTGTGCACGCAGAATCGCCTGGATGTATTCAGTACATCCAAGGTCAGGAAACACTTCCTAACCAGAATGTACTAAGTATGTCCAAGGTTGCGAAGGGGTTAAATCTATGGTTTCATGATTCTAGTTATTATCATGTTCATTTTATTTTAAAATGATTATTTGAAAATGAGTTTTTTGGGGACATAGAAAGGTGGGAATTACTCCTGTAGGCCCCTGTGCAGGATTGGGCATTTGAAAAGGATTGGGCAGTGTTATTTTTTATCACTACCCCAATGGTTCTGAAGAGGTAATCAAACCAAGAGCTGAACCCAGATTCCACATTAACTGTGGTCTGGTCACTCCAGTAGCCACAGAAAGCAACATTAAAAATTGATAGGACAAACAGTGACATCCAAATGGTTGATCACCATTGAAGCCGCTGTCCTGTGTTCCTTGCTTATAAAATGTATGGTTCAACCAAGTTTGGCCTTGATCACAGACAGAGCCAGATAAATTCTGCCAGTATGACAATGAGCAGGAAATTTCAATTACAACCTTAATCATAAAAAGGGAAAAAAATGTACTGTGTATTTTTTATTTTAACAAGCATAAAGTGTCTGTCAGTGTATTGTTTTATTAAACAGGCTGTTTGTTACCATCAGAAGCCTGGTTACCAATAGCCATAGGTAGTGTGGGCACTCAATTCAACATTAATAAAGCTTTTTTGCATTAAAGAACTTTAAAAGGATTGGATACAGTCAAGGATATCTAAGATTGTCATTTAAGTCAATTTAACGTTTGCAATACTTTCAGTTTACAGCAAATCAAATTTTCTGGAAAAATTTAGTGAATTTCGCAAATTCAAATTTCAAAAGATTTGTTTTTATTGTACTTCATTTAAGCGGAACAAATGAAACAAAGTGTCTAACTTGCTTTGGAGAACCCAAATACAGGAACAATAAAATGAGTCTTTTTGTATTGACAGTGCAGGAGACTTGTTCACTTTACTTCTGTTTTCCTCACGAATCACAGATCTTCACTGACGAGACACACTGTCATTTGCTAAAATTTAAAGGACACTCATAACCAAAAAATCAGAAAACCTCATTAAACAGCAGTTTTAATGGGATTGTTAAAAACTGATGTTTCCACATATTAGTGACTCAAGACCATTATTTTTCATGTCTTTTAGATAAAACATCTTGAAGAAATATTGTTTTGCTTGCTTTCTTCTTAGCTCTTAGCAATATAGCAATAGCAAAACAGACAAATGATAAGTTTCAATTTTCTAGATACATGTGCAACCCACAGGGATTCACATCTACTTAAAATTCCACTGTTTTTTATTTGATTGGAAAGAGTGAATTAAACAAATGGATTCATTGTTTCAGCCTAGTTAACTGTCTGCATTAAAATGCAATCAGAGCAGCAGCCTCATCCATGAATATTGGAAGTCGTCTTAATTATTGTTAGTTGTAATACAGTACTTATATTAATAATGCTCTTATGTTAAAGAGATTTGTGTGACCTTTAATAGCGTAGGAATCAATACGAAGTAGATAAAGCCAAGTTCATTGCTGCCTAAAGTACAGCTAGCTTGATTTGTTTACTTACCAAAGCCTTCATCTGTCAGGCCCATTCTGAGATGATTTATAGACCTCTACCCAATGAAATCATTTAAAGTAGATTAGATTCGGGAAACAATCACCTATAATATGACAAGCTGATGGAGGCTGACAGGTAACCAAGTTGCTTTGGATGGCAAACAAGTTCCTGAAATTCTGATTAAATTAAAATATTAATGGTACCACTGGGAGAATAAGATTGAATCATGTTTGAAGAATTCAGTATGAGAAATAAAATGCAAATCCACATACAAGCTGGACTGTTAGAGTCGAGAACAATGTAACAGAGTAATGACCTAAAGCAAGGGAACAAAAAAAAGCAAATTGCAATAAAATGTATTTTCACCTGTAGCAGTTTTGCACTTTCTCACATTCTGGATTTAAGAATTATAATAGTTGCTCACGGTCTATGAACAGAACAATTATTTAAATACATTGCTGCAGGATGGTTTAAGCTTTAATGAAAATTATCCCTTTAGTTGTATTGGAAACTGGATGTTTACTCTCCTCTTAAATACTGCAAAACATTTTTATGAAAGTTTTGCTGCAAGCTCGACATTAGTTCCCTAATATGAAACTTTCTATAATTAAGATATAATTTTATCAAAGCACCAATACATGTTCAAGATAAGGCATTATGGGTTTCACTTCCGCCACATAAAGCATTTCTAAGCAATACTAAGACAATCCATTCTGAACCTGAATATTTGCCCCTTATTAAAAGAAAAACACCTATACTCACCTCTCATGCTGGCGCCATTCCAGCAGTGTTGGCACTCACATTCCTGAGGCTTATGTGAGGTTATTATGACACATGAGCCCTGTGCACAATCAGCACTAGCGCCAATGTCCCTGCATTCGAGCGTATAAGTTATCTATAAAAAGTCAGAGCTGCGGTCGCCATTCACTTCCTCTTTGTTACTTAAGGGCCCATTACACATAGCGATATCGCTAGCAATATCGCTGTAGCGTCACTGGTTTTGTGACGCAGCAGTGATATTGCTAGCGATATCGCTACATGTGATACTTACCTCTGACCGGCTCCCCTGCTGTCTGTCGCTGATCGCGCAAGAACGTCCTGGAACATTTCTCATTGGGCGCTTCCTGCTGGGCTTCCTGTGGCACCGACAAGCGACGCGTGGACGCAGGCGGAGGACGTCAGGATCGCCGTGTCTGACAGGTAAGTAGTGACCCCCGACTGCTGCTATGTTGCTGGTGAGATCTGCCTGTGTGGCAGCTCACTAGCGACCACTTAGCGATGCACCAGCGATCCATATCGTTGTCGGGATCGCTGGTGCATCGCTTAGTGTAACGGTACCCTTATACGTCCAAAGTCGGGGACAGTGGCACCATTGCTGATTGGGTGCAGGGTTCACATGATGTAACAACTTCACATGAACCAAATAAATGGGAGTGCTGACACAGCTGTAACAGCGCCATTACGGGAGGTGAGAATAGATGATTTTATTTTAGTAGGGGAATACATTCAGATTCAGAAGGGGTTGTCCTAGTAGTGGACAGCCCCTGTTACTGTTTGGAAAAAAAAAGATATTTACTTTAAGTGGAAAGAAAATCATTTATGTTCACTGGGCATAATATACTGATTGCTCCTATGTCCATTGCTATAAGGGAGCTAGTGTCATGAAAAGGCTGAGAAGGAGAAGCAAAATCTACTTTTTCTCCTGTCACTGAGGCCCCACTGAGGTCTGTTTTTTTCATATATGAGAAGAAGATGGACTGATTTCCATAATTTTGCTAAATCAGATTTTGATCAGTGTTTGGTTTGTGTGTCCATTGTGGGTCCATTTTACCATCAGTGTGGAGTTCATTCTTCTCATATGCAAAAACAGGACACATGGATGGCATCCTTGTGCTATCTATATTTTTCACAGTCCCATTGATTTGAATCATCAAATTTAATCCATGCTTTAAATCAAAATTGGATGATTTTATCTTTATTTTGTGGACATATCGTATGCAAAAAACCCCTACAGATATGTGAACTGCCCAATAGACTATAGTATGTATGGGGCATTAAGTAATGTATTTGAAAAAAGGATGTCTGAATGGGTCTAAAAGTGATTGGTTTTATAATAAGAAGTGAAATACTAACAGCTAGAGAGGATGAGTGGATCTTTTAAAATTTAAACGTTTAAGGTTAAAAGCTAAACAGCACTTTCTCATTTTTACAGCACAATTTTTTTAGGGACCACATCACATTTGAAGTCACTTTGAGTGGTCTATATGATAGAAAATACCCAAAAGTGACACCATTCTAAAAACTGCACCACTAAAGGTGCTCAAAACCATATTCAAGATGTTTATTAACCCTTCAGGTGCTTTACATGATTTTTTGGAATGTTAAAAAGTGAACATTTAACTTTTTTCACAAAAAAATTACTTCAGATCCTATTTTTTTTTTTTTTACCAAGGGTACCAGGAGAAATTGGACCCCAAGTTATTACTCAATTTTTCCTTAGTACGCTGATACCCCATATGTGGGGATAAACCACTGTTTGGGCGCATGGCAGAGCTCAGTAGGGAAGAAGCGCCGTTTTACTTTTTCAATGCAAAATTGGCTGGAATTGAGATCAGATGCCATGTCGCGTTTGGAGAGCCCCTGATGTGCCTAAACAGTGGAAACCCCCAACAAGTAACACCATTTTGGAAACTAGACCCTCCAAGGAACTTATCTAGATGTATGGTGAGCACTTTGAACCACCAAGTGCTTCACAGAAGTTTATAAGGTAGAGCCCTAAAAATAAAAAAAATATTTCTTCCACAAAAATGATTTTTTGCCCCCAATTTTTTATTTTCCCAAGAGTAACAGGAGAAATTGCATCCCAAAAGTTATTGTGCAATTTGTCTTGAATACGCTGATACCCCATATGTATGGGAATACTACTTCTGAGATAAAGTGCAAAGCTCAGAAGGGAAGAGGTGCCATATTGAAGTTCAGATTTTGCTGGAATGGTTTGAGAGTGCCATGTCACATTGGCAGAGCACCTGCGATGCCAGAACAACAGAAACCCCCTATATGTGAACTCATTTTGCAAACTCCACTCCTCATTGAATTCATCTAGGGGTGCAGTGATCATATTAACACCACATATGCCTCACAGAGTTTTATGCCACTGAGTGGTGAAGAAAGAATAGATTACATTTTTACCACTAAAATGTTGTTTTAGCCCCAAGTTTTACATTTTTCTAAGGGTTAATAGGAATTTTTTTTACAAAAAACTGAGGTCCATTTTTTCCTGAGTGTGCCAATACCCTACATGTAATCTGTAAATATTTTTCATGCACAGTGCAAAGCTCAGAAGGCAAGGAGATTTTACTGTTATAGTTTCCAAGTGCCATGACTCACTGGGAGAGCCCATGAGGTGCCAGAACAGCAGAACCCCCCATAATTGACCCCATTTTACGAACTACACTTCTCAATGAATTCATCTAGGTATGCACTGATCATATTGACTCCATGGGTGCATCACAGAATTTTATACCATTGGGCAGTGAAGACAAAATAACTATATTTTTACCACCAAAATTTTGTTTTAGCCAAAGATTTTTACATTTTCACACAAGAAGTGGGTAAAAATGGCACAAAAATTTGTCCCACAATTTTTACAGAACGTGGCAGTACACCATATGTGGCTGTACAGTACTACTTAGCCACATGGAAAGACTCAGGAGGAACGGAGCGCTATTTGCCTATTCAAGTTAATGGATCTGTGAACATTTCAGTGTAGTTTCATGGACCACGTGTCCATGAGCAAAACACACTGACATGCCCTTTTTTTAATATCAGCACGGGCCACAAAATGTCCCACACATGTGCATACGCATACCACACATGGATATCATCCATGTGACACGCATCGGCGCCAGCGAAAAAGCATTACAGCAAGTGCTGTTCCCCGGCGCCGTTTGCTGAACATGGCTCTCATCTTTCTCAACAGCTCTGCTGGCGATCGGCGTGAGCAGAGGAGAATGATAAGAGTTACATTTAAGTGATAAAAGAGACAGCAGGTGGCGGCTGATGGGACTATTAGAGCCTGTCACACACAGAGAGATCACTAGTGAGATCGCTGATTTTGTGACTCATCAGCGATCTCTCCAGTGATCTCGCTGTGTGTGACATCCATCCACGACTGCCCCCCCCCCGCCGGGTATCGCTGATCGTGCAGGATCATCCTGGGCCATTTTTTGATCATTGGTCTCCCGCTGGCCAGCACGCATCGCTGCATGTGGCAGCGGGAGACCAACGATCAGCGACTCTGCACACTGGTATCTAAGGTAAACAGCGGGTAACTAAGAGCCACGCGGCTCTTGGATACCTGCTGTTTACTCCAGAAACCAGCATGCACGCTGGTATCTAGGGTAAACAGCGGGTAACTAAGAGCCGCGGATTTAAAACTTTTTTTTACTTTTTTCTAACTTTTTTACTTAGTCCCACTATGGTCTCAGTCATTTTTTGCAGGCTGATCGATTCTATATCATGTAGATGAAGCAGTATCTGCATGATATAGAAATTGTCAACTCTGCACTGGCATAGAGACTTGCTGATCATGCACTGCGCATGATCAGCAGGTTTGCTAGGTCTGGTGACCTGGATGTCATCATGATGATATCGGGTCACCTTGGCAATGATTGGGACCCTGCGTCAGGCTGTGGGGTCTCGAAACCAAAGGCAGAGGGGCTGTTAAAGTGCCGGGAGCAGTCACAGACCGCTCATGGCACCTAGTGCTGGATGTCAGCTGTCAGAATTGGCTGCCACCCAGTGGCGATCGCCCGTAACCCTCCGTGTGTGCGGCCAATCGCAATGACGTAATATTTCAGCCATAGTCAAATAGGCCCAGGTCACATGGACGGAATATTATGTCCGATGTCAGAAAGGGGATAATAGACAAAACAAGCATACTGTACTATTTTGAAAGTAAAGTAATGGCCTTTCAAGATAAGTGAAATGTAATTATCTCATTTTTCATCATCTGCACTTGGTTTACTAATCACAAAATAATTTGGCAATTACAAGCACTTTATCAAGCAGTCCAAAAATTATCCACATAATTCTGGAGACAATACAATGGAACTCTTTGAAAATGAACTTCTGGCTTGTTATCATTAAGCCTTTTAAAAAATTAACCGTATCTTCAGACCTGTTTATTGAGGGTTTAAAATATGTTGGATTCAGATGTGCAGTCTTGTATGAATTTATCTGCAATTGAGCAGCATGCGCTTCATTTACTAAGTAAGAACCAACATATAGTGGTCCGCCAATCAGACAAAGGGGGGTCAGTGGTGATTCTAGACTCACTACTATATCGCAATGAAATTTTATCCATGTTATCTGATATTAATACATATCATCCTCTCAACAATGATCCTACAAGCTGTATTCAGCAGGGTTTATCTGTGATTTTGCAGGAGGGTCTTGCTTTGGGAGTATTGGACAAGCGCATGGCTGATTTTTTATATGTGGATAAACCAGTGTGTCCTGTATTTCACGCCTTACCCAAAATTCATAAAGGCATGTTTCCTCCACCTTTCAGGCCCATAGTGGCCGGTATTGGAGGGGTTAATGAAAAACTCTCCGAGTGGATAGATAGAAAATTACAACCTTTGGTTTTGAAAACACCAGGTCACATTAGAGACACCAAACAGCTTCTGCAGGCACTTCAGGAGGTTGCATGGGGGCCTCACCACACATGGATAACATGTGATGTTGTTGCTCTATATTCATGTATACCTCATGATTTGGCATTATCTGCTGTTTCCACCATTTTGACTGAAGAAAGTAATTTCAGTTCTGATCTTAAAAAATTTATCATTATGGCGTTACAACATCTTTTGAACACCAATTTTTTCAAATTTGACACTAAGTACTATCTTCAGGTGTGTGGCTGCCCGATGGGGTCAAAATTTTCTCCTACTCTGGCCAACTTATATATGTCCTTTTGGGAGAACAAATATATATATACTATGGATAATCCCTATTTAGACAATGTATTGTGGTGGGGGAGATACATTGATGACGTGATCCTATTGTGGTTTGATCGTTGTGATGTATCTCCCTCTCCTGGCATGCTTAAGTTTTTTGAGTATATTGGGACTAATTCTTTGAATATTAAATTCACCCACGAAATACATGGCATTTGTGCCACATATCTGGATGTTAAAATTATGGGAGATGTCAAAATGGGGAATATATATACTTCCCTATATAGAAAAGATACCAGTGGTAATGCCATATTGCATGCGGATAGTTGTCACCCGCCACATGTGATACGAAATTTACCGTTGGGTGAATTAATCCGTGCCAAAAGATCATGCTCTAATGACGCTCTTTATGAATCCGAGCGTCGTAAAATTTGCACCAGGCTATCAAAAAGGGGTTATAAGAACTGGATGTTAAATAGGGCTATTAAGAAAGTGGATAACAAAACTAGGAGTAGTTTATTGCAGAATGACATGGTACACACCAATCAAAATAAAAATATTCCCACTTTTTCTACCGCTTTCAGTTCAGATTACAAGGGTGTTATTAAAATCATAAATAAACATCTTCCCTTACTGCATCAAGATCCAGTCTTATCGCAGATATTGGCTGGTGGACATAGGTGTGTTCCAAAGAGAGCTAAAAATTTGAGTCACTTTTTGTCCCCCTCATTGTATTTGTCTGATTGCACTAAACCTACGTGGTTAAATTACTTGGGCAATTATAAGTGTGGTGAAAAATTGTGTGGTTTGTGCCGCTATATGGATATTACAGATAAATTTGTTAATTTTAGTACACAACAAACCTACAAAATTAAAACCTACATGAATTGTAACACCACACACTTAGTGTATATGGCTGAGTGCACATTGTGCAGTTTATATTACATTGGCTGTACTACACGCAGCCTGAAGAGGAGACTAAGTGAGCACATCACCGCTTCTAATCCAGAGTCTATGTCCAGTCGTAGGAATGTGTCTGGCTTGTCCAAACATTTCCTTGAAATACACAAGGGTAATTTATGCAGTCTTAAAGTTAAGGGAATAGAACGGGTATTGAAACCCCCCAGAGGGGGTGACTGGGAACATTTATTACACTGTCGGGAAGCCTTTTGGATACTTGCGCTTGATGCACGATATCCGCAAGGTTTAAATTATAGAAATGATCTTATGTATTTCTATTGAGTGCTGAGATTCTTGGTGTTTTTTTTTGGGGGGGGGGTTTTTTGGGGGGGGGGGGTTTTGGGTTTTTTTTTTTTTTTTGTCATTTGATAGTTACTATGTATTTATGCATTTATACGTGTGTATTGCACATGTTTTTATATATTCTATGTCTTGTCCATTGTTGTTTAGGTCTTTTCCTTTTTTTTTTCTTTCTTCTTGCAAGGGAGTGACTCCACCAGTGATTTGAGGGCTTAGTTGTCTGCCTCTTTGATTATACACATGTGTGGAGTCCCTCTGCTGATTAGGAATGTTTATAATCATTTTGTGAACTGTTTTGTTTCATGTCTCTGAGGAAGAACCTGGTGTAAGGTTCGAAACGCGTCAGGCGTGGGGGTCTGTTTTCCCCTTTATGGTTTTATCATTATTATGTGAATAAAACTTATCGTGGATTTTATCAAGTCTCCAGTGCCGGATCTTCCTTCTCTCTTCATGTTTGCAACACATGGTGGTCAGCCATTTGATCCCTAGGCACGACCGGCTTACAGGACTATTTTGGTGAGCACAAATTTCCCTTTCCCCTTCCTAATTTTCTTAAAATATGAGAGTATGTTTCTCAGCAGTACAGTGCCTAAGCAGATGTGTGACTGGCGTGGCTATGCAATGGCTGCGGCAAGAGAAGCATGGTAGAGATTTAAGATGTGGTAGGCAAGGAGATGCTTGGCAATTAAAAGCCAGCAATGGTACCAGCAGCGGTACTAAAGTATACTGTAGGTGACATAATGAAGAGCGAATAAATGTCTGGCAGAGTGTGGTCCAATGGCAATGATGGCAACAAAACAATGAATACAAATATAGCTGTGGTGTCTCTATGGAACCCACCAATACCCTCAGGGTCTAGACAGATTCAAGTAAAGAGGGTTGCCTGTATGGGAAATTCCTAAAACATAACCTTTATTCATTTACATGAAATTATTGCAAACCCGGACAGTAAACAAACATATAAAGTGCTTGTGCTCAACAGTCCTCATTAATAAAGGTTCAATCTCACGCATTTACAGATTCTTGTCAGTAGCCAGGTTGTCATACCAATCACCCAGTAGTATCCAAGTAATCAGAAATCGGGAGCTATAATATTATAATAACAATGAAGTGAGGGGGGAGACGGCTCTAACATACAGAGAAAGAGACCATGCATAGAAATAGGATAACCACACAGGATACAAATAAGTTCAAAAAAATATATTTTTATTGTTAATAAAAGCCAGAAAACACCACACAATAAAAACATTTAAAAACCATCAAAAGGTAAGACATGAAAACTCCTACAAAGATCAAAATGTCATATTCAGTGTTTAATAATAGTATAACACTATATCCACTTGCCGCTTATAATTAATATTGCACACAAAAAGGTATCATATATCACATAGAAATGCTGCTAGCATAGTACCCTGGCAAAAAATGCAGCCCCTGTTCTCAAGAAAAATAATCTGCATATAAATGTGAGCCCAATAGGCACCATATATAAAGCCCACTGCTGCTTGTAATTAATATTGCACAAAAGAGATATCACATATCACATCAAAATGCTGCTGCCATGGTACCATGAAAGGATAACTGAGGAAAAGTACAACCCCTGTTCTCATGAAAGATCATCTGCATATAAATGTGAACCTAGTATGCACCATATATAATGCTCATTGAGCCTAGAGAACACAGATGGCATATATGCATAGTAAGGGAATGGTTAACCTGAGTCAGGGTTAAACAGGCTGCATACATCACCCTACAAAAGTCCAGACAGAGAAACAAGTCAGTCGCCCCATCATCTAGATAGCAGCAGTGCGGTCAAAGAGGTTATCAAGAGATCATGGAGGAGACCCACGCGTTCCAACACTCACGGTGTCTTTCTCAAGATGAGCATACCCAGCTCTGTCATGCCTATCTTTTTAAAACTGTTTAATTAATTATGATTCTTACCAGCTGGCAGCCTGAGGTAACAGCAGACATGTGAGCTCACGGAGGCAAACAGTGAGCCACCCGGAACTGCTAATTACTAGAGGTCAGGAAGTGCACTACGACTGGACTGCGCACATAGTGTATCAGAGCGGAGGTCCCGAATGGGAAATGGAGACATGCGCTGTATGCCCCGACCAAACAGAGGTCTATTTACTCTAGAAAAGAGAAGACTTAGGAGAGACCTAATATGTATGTACAAGTATATCAGAGGGCAAAAGAGAGATCTCTCCAATGAACTGTTTGTACCAAGGACTGTGACAAGAACAAGGGGGCATTCTCTTCGTTTGGAGGAAAGACAATTTCTGCACCAGCATAGAAGAGGTTTCTTCACGGTAAGAGCAGTGAGGCTCTGGAATTCTCTTCCTGAGGAAGTGGTGATGGCCAACTCACTGAATGAATTTAAGAAAGGAATGGATGCTTTTCTTGTGAGTAACAGTATAGAAGGTTACAAATTACATAATATAATAGGTAGATGGTTGACCCAGCTTTGGGGAAGGAACTTTTTTCCCTATGGAGAAAATTAACTTCTACTCTGTGGGTTTTTTGCCTTCTCCAGGATCAACAATGCAGAACAGCTGCACTAAAAATAGACTGAACTAGATGGACATAAGGTCTTCCTTCAGCCTTCAAAACTATGTAACTATGTAATACTGCGCTTGCGCGCATATTATAACAAACGGAGGTCATAGATAAGGCTAAAGAGGATACGAGCAGTCTAATGCCCACCATTATTGTCAGTGATCTTACGGCCATTAGAACTACTAAACATGCCTGTGGAGATGGACATGTTTTACATGGATCGTTATAGATGCTGACACAGTAGATAAATATATCAATCAAGGTACTAACACAGCATGTCTTATGTCCGTTATATATTGAGCAACCATCATGCACATATGCGCATTACCTAAACCATATTACCCAAATACGGCGATGTAGATATTAAATATTAATTACAAGCGGCAGTGGGCTTTATATATGGTGCCTATTGGGCTCACATTTATATGCAGATTATTTTTCATGAGAACAGGGGCTGCATTTTTTGCCAGGGTACTATGCTAGCAGCATTTCTATGTGATATATGATACCTTTTTGTGTGCAATATTAATTATAAGCGGCAAGTGGATATAGTGTTTTACTATTATTAAACACTGAATATGACATTTTGATCTTTGTAGGAGTTTTCATGTCTTACCTTTTGATGGTTTTTAAATGTTTTTATTGTGTGGTGTTTTCTGGCTTTTGTTAACAATAAAAATATATTTTTTTGAACTTATTTGTATCCTGTGTGGTTATCCTATTTCTATGCATGGTCTCTTTCTCTGTATGTTAGTTCCTCATTTTTTCATGCATAAGTGATCCCCCAGTGATTATACATTGGATTCAATATTATTTGGATGGTGCCCACTTGATTTTGTTTTATTTGGGGGGAGACGGTTCTATCACTCCCTGTCGTGCCCCTGTAAAGCTCCCATCCTTACAAGGATGGTACCCAAATATGTCCTGCTACTGACATCCCACCGAGATATGTAAATTCATAATGCTTCCCGACTCGTTTCTTCCCAAATTATAGGGATACATCAGGGGATTAAAAGATAATATATGATGGGTGTGCAAGGATCCCGCAGTGGCGAGTATCCTGAATCACCTATGCATTAATATGCAGCATAACCCATGTGGGTGGAGGATGATCTAAGATGGGCCTGTTCAACCAAGTCTCATTTAAATAGTGCCCTTCTGACATTGTTCTCTAGTGGGCGCCTGAAGTCACAATCCAAGTAATAGAATATATATGGTAAACTCATCCCCCTCATGACATCCCCACATGTCCATACCTCATGTTGTTAGTCTGCGTGGAACACACGCGTCATTGGGAGTGTCAGCACTATGTCCGTAGCGTCACTTACAGTGGGCGGGCCCAGTTACCATGATCTCTGTGCGGTTCACCTCCTGGAACGCACAGCCATTGCGGAAGTGGTCATGACTTCATGACCCCATCTCATCTACTATAGCAGTGCAATTCATTGTGGAATATCTAGTGCGTTTATCATTTAACCACAACACCGCCGCATAGAAAGTTTTTCACATAGCTAATGGAGGCTATTTATTATTCCATTTTTATTATTTCTATTTATATGTTCCTTAATAAATCTCAAATACTGGATGGATTAATGCTCAATTAGATTAATGGATCCAGAGCACATCAAGCCCAACAGTTCCATCCTATTTTTCACAATTCATACTGGAGGATTAATTATACACTGGGACCATACATAAAAAGGCAGACACAACCCAAATATGGCTAAACACTTCAGGGTTAAAAGATACCCTGTAAACCAGGTCTCATAAATATGTTCAAATGACAGTTTTACCCAGTCAAGGAATCTAATATGAATGAATATTAAATAGATGCATTCAATATTAATCCTATGCATCCCCATTCTTCTCCTACTGTATGTCAATGAGTGGATTCAGTCATATCTCCCTCATTGAGTCTGTTTTAGTTGGTGTCCTATCAATAAGTCACAGAATTGGCCATTCAGTATAACATACACCCAGTATCCCTTCCATGAATTAAGGGAAATTAATCGACTGAAAATTTATACACCACCCCCAATCCATGTTTCAAAGTATTTTAATAATCTCCATGTCTGTACCACTACATAGGGAGGAGGAGTGGGGGCAGAAAAAAGGAAAAAAGGGGGGGAGCAATGCTGAATTGGGACTAAAGGCTATACAATAGCCGTAGTATCTGGCCCCTAGGGAATAAGATCACACTAGAAGCCTGTAGTGACCTCCAGTGTCCATATTACAGAAAACACCCAAAATTCAGTTGTTCATTTAGGCCTCTTGGGTGGCAAGTGTCAAATTTAAATATCCACCTGGCCTCTCTTTGCAATAACATTTTATCAAGGTTGCCACCCCTCAATCGTGGCTTTACTATGTCTATACCCATAAATTTGACTGCCCCTACTCTCCCTTCGTGGAAAGTGTTTACATGCTTTGCTAGTGGGGTGTCCCTGTTGTTTCTAGTATCACCCAGATGTTGCCCTATTCTCCTTCTCATTTCCCTGTTTGTCTTACCAACGTAAGCTAGACCACATTCACAGATGGTTCTGTAAATGACCTCTTTACTTTTACAGTTAATGAACTCATGAACCTTAAAGGTTTCCCCTGTATTCTCATTGTGAAATTCTTTTCCTGTTTCAATGGAGTTACAAATCACACAATCTCTACACTTCAAACATTGCGGGGTTGCAATAATTTTCTGTAAATGAATAAAGGTTATGTTTTAGGTATTTCCCATACAGGCAACCCTCTTTGCTTGAATCCAGCAAAACAATGAAGGTGACAGTCAATAAACAGGCAAGCAGACAGATGTATGGTCAGTTAAATCATTGCCATCAGAAAGTTTGCGCTGGTCATGCCTGACTCATTTTTGCAATGTTAGGTTTTCCATGCTTTTGATAGATAACCTAGTCTTCTTTGGTGTGACAAATCCACCAGTCACACTGAATACTCTAACTTTACACTGGAAGCTCGACACCACCATACTCCTATGGCAAACTGGGCAAGGTCTTGTCATTGGTCCAATTTGATGACCTAGAAATTCATGGGATCAGGGCTCAGAGTATCTGTCTGAGAAAAGACGCAGTGTCGGTACAACTAAACCTCTCTGCTCAGATGATGCATCTTTTTTCTGAAGTGCACCATGTTGTCGCAATAGCAGAGAAAACATCTGGTACATCATGTCAAATATATCCTGAGTGTTGCTGCTGCTGCCTCGGCTACTTGTTTTAGCCCTAATACTGGCACTGGTGGGGGAACACTGCATGAATCTCAGAGGGATCGGCTGATCAGTCATGCAGGAGGCAGAGGTTTGCTCAGCAAAAGTTTTGCAAAGGAGGTAAAAGAACTTATCCAGGGACAAATACAGTGTGGATGGTCTTTTGGAAGCTAGGAAAAAAAACCCATTTTACTTTTTTGACAAGGCTCTGAAATAGTCATGACTTTGCTTCATCATACAAATTGCCATGCTCACCATTATGAGTGAGGGCCTGTTGTTTCATTATCATAACTCTACTATGATTGTTGGATGTCATTGCCAGTGTAGTAGTCATCATCATTTTGTTTCTGTCTGCCGTCTCCTGCGTGTTCCAAGTCTATGCCATCTTCCACTTCTGCCTGCTATTCTTCCTCTCCCTACTTCTCCTCCTCTTCTTCCTCCAAATCCTGCAGCATGTGACAACAGACATGCTGTTACATGCTGAACAAGTGCAACTTGGTGTTGTTCCTCAATCTCCTTTTACATGCTAGTGAGTGTTTCTCCAGGATACATTTAAGCGGATTTACATAGCTAATTCCACATGTGTACCTATTGACTGATTTTGAACCTACCTTCTGTAGGTGAAACACATCCTTCATTGGCTGCCAATGTCAAATCTTTAAGTAAAACATACTCCATTATGACTACTGCATAATGGAGTATGTGCCATTTGTACAAATGCTACAACATTGACAGAGTCGAATTCCAGCTGGTTGTGACATTGCAATCCAGGTGGTGCTCTGGAAGCCCTTTTTATACAAAAAGGCCAAAAGAGCATGATTTGTCATAAAAGACCTATTGAAATGGGGTAAAACATGTTTAGTCCTAGCCACTACCTTTCAATGGGAATGTATATTTGGGAAAGAAATCTTGCACTATTAAACTCAGGAAGTGAGACATGCATAGAGCGTGGGTTATTTTGCCTGACCTTATGGTAGACAGTATGTTTTCAGCATTGTTGCTCATGCAGTTCCCAGGGAGCCAGTCAGTGGGTGAGTTGCCTCTTGATGCATAGAAGCAACTCTTCCACTGTGTAACTTTTCTCATATAGGCTTTAAAGCTGTAAAACTGCTAGGCAGAGCTTTGCCTTGAATGAGTGAAAAGATTGAGGGCACTTTTTGTAATAAAAGATGTGACCTATGCTTGCTAGGCATGAGGTTCGTGCCAGTTGAGAAGGATTTGGAGGAGGTGTAGGAGGAGACAAATAATTGCCATGTGGTGGTGGAAACAGATATGGTTCCCAGTTGCCAAGTCCTCCCCACTAGAGATGAGCAAACATGTTCGAAAAACGTTTGCCAATCTCAAATTCGGCACATTCGGATTCATGTTCAGTTTCAGGAGCATTTTTACTCAAAGTCGACAAAATTTGGTCACAGTTTGGTAAATTATTGCGTTTCCAATTATGCTTTTGGTATTACTTTGGCTTGGATAGTGGTGCTGTATGATGAGTGAGCGCACGGGGGGACGTGTTTGATGAGGGGGAGAGGCACACTCTTTTTTTTCCCCTTAACTTTATGTGCGTTGATTCAGCCATTCAGGGTGCAGAAACCATCCACAATGTCATGACACAAGGTCTTCTTTGATTGGCTGCCGAAGACACATGTCCCTGACCATATAATAAGCGGACATCTTGTTTTGCTGGTGCCAATTTCTTAGTGTCACAGTGCAACGAAGCCACTCCTGATTGTGCTACCAGTGAACTTGTCAGTTAGTTAGATAGTATCCTGTCCTGTGTGAAATCAATCTTCCAGCATCTAACTAGTTTGTGCAAAAACTGTGTGGCAGTTTCAAGAAGCCACATTTGTCATAAAGCTGTGTTTCAATTAGAAATCAGAAGGCCAAATTTCCACTTAAGAATTGTAAGGCCGAATATTGGGGTACAGCCAGGAGGCCCAATTAGCTAATCCAAATCGTTGGTGATAAAACTGTGTTTCAGTGACAAATCAGAAGGCCAGATATCCACTTAAAAATCAGTAGGTCTAATATTGGGGTGCAGCAAGGAGGCCCAATAAGCTAATTGAAATCATTTGTGATAAAACTGTTTCAGAGACAAATCAGAAGACCATATTTCCACTAAAAATCATTAGGTATAACAGTGTTGTTCAGACAAACTTGTGAAACAGAAGGTTACAAGAGGGGAAGGCTACACACAACATGAGTTGGAAAAAGTGAGGTAGTGGTGGAAGGGGAATAGGATTGGAGTTTGACGTGTACGTGGGTTAGGTGTTAATATTAATGATAGCTCATCTGAACAAACACCCTCTCGTCCTATGCACAGATCACTGACAACATCTGTTACTGGATAGGCTACTCGACTCCCTTTCTTTGCCTTGTTGATGAGTAAAGAGCATGTGCTCCAGTGGATGGCAACCACTGCATTAAATTGCCTCTCAGCCTCTTCCTCAACCCTAACATTACACACAGTGAAATCCTCAGAGGTGGCACCCCAATCCCCCTTGTTTCCCCCTACATCACAAATTTCCTAATGCCCAACTGACTGTGGGGAACCACAGATTGGCCATTCTGTAGAGCTGTTCGCACATGCTATTACATAGGCATCAGAGGTCTGTTCCAAAGATTCACATAATCCAGAGGAGGAAACCATCTGCACCGATGCACTAATTTTTTTATGCTGGATCCAGGGCTGGACGAAGTAGGGTCTGAGCAGAATCCAGATCCTCATCTCCAGACATTAGCCACTGGGGGGTGGAGGTGATCCTGATAAGACTAAGCACCAGATTTGTCACATCTAAAGGCCCCGTCTCACTAAGCGATCTCGGTAGCGAGATCGCTGCTGAGTCACAACTTTTGTGACGTAACAGCGATCTCACCAGGGAGATTGCTGTGTGTGACAGCGATCAGCGAGCGGCCCCCCCTGTCGGTATCGCTGATCGCTGGAAGAAACCTCTGGACATTTCTTTGGTCGCTGGTCTCCCGCTGGCCAGCACACATCGCTGTGTGTGACAGGTGGGAGACCAGCGATCAGGTGTAAAAAATAATTAAAAAAATAAAAAATATAGTTATTCTCACCTTCCGATGTCCCGCGCAGTCTTCCGGCCACTCTCTCCATGCTCCGGTCCCAGTGATCCTTTGCACGAATGACCGCGAGACTTTGTTATCCCTCGAGACCGTGACATCTCGCTGTCATTCGTGCAAAGGATCACTGGGACCGGAGCGTGGAGAGAGGCAGGATGGCTGAACGCGACATTGGAAGGTGAGAATAACTATATTTTTTATTTTGATTCTATTTTTTACAGCGATGGCCAACGATGCCGGGCACTCGGCATCGCTGTGCTGATCGCTGGTGAAGCTGTCTGTGTGACAGCTCACCAGCGATCACATAGCGACTTACCAGCGATCCTGACACCTTGATATCGGTGTCGGGATCGCTGGTAAGTCGTTTAGTGTGACGGGGCCTTTACAGATGCGCCTTTCCTGTAGTGGCTGAGAGCTGATATTTTTACTCAGGGATGGGGCTAATATCCAGACCACTTCATATAAGCTATTAACATCAGCCCGCAGCTGTCTGCCTAGTCTTTGCTAGATAGATTTTATAGGGGAACCCTCTGTAAATTTTTTTCTTAGCTGTCATCTTCCCTGTAGCAGTGGCAAGTGAGGTAATTGTTGGGGGGTTGATGTCACCTTTGTATTGTCAGGTGACATCAAGCCCACAGGTTATTAATGGAGAGGCATCTATAAGATGCCCCCATTACTAACACCATAGCGATATTATAAAAAAATTACACCTAGAATAGTCCTTTATTTGAAATAATGGCACAGACTCCTTTAATTGCATCTAAATTAAAACATACTCACCAAACGCCTAATCCACTGACGCCAATGTCTCCTGCAACATAAAGAAAATATTAGACCACAATATTCCTCACCTGTCCACAGAGAACATAATAATCCTTAATGTCCCACGGCAATCCTGATGACTATGAGAACAGTCACTGATTTGACTGCTCTTATAGACAGCTCGCTATACACTGACACAGGAGCTAATCGCTCCTGCAGTGTACAGCACTGAGCTGCCATGAGAGAGGTCACACAAGTTCATCAGCTGATGAGCTCCGGTGATCTCACTTACGACACCACTGCTACTTGAGAAAGTTCACTGGAGTTCATCATGAACTCATGTGACCTCTCTCACAGCAGCTCAGTGGTTTACACTCAGGGATCAATGACACTTCTGTCAGTGTATCGCCAGTGGCCGGGTAGAACAGTCACTTGAGATTGCCGTTGGACTATGGCAGATAAGTGAGTATATGGTGGTTTGTTGCTTTTGCTTCAGCACTGTTGATGGTGTCCTGACGTATAAGCACATCCGGCTTTTCCCTGAAAGTGTAGACCACCTAACTTTCATCAAATTGAATAATTAATGGATTTCTGATTACTTTTACACCCAGTTACAGACTAGGTGGACTACATGATGGTGGTGTTTTTAGACTCTTGCATTAATCTCGCATTCTTGCAGTCTGGGCCATCTTTGTCTACTGTGCCTACTGCTACTCATATTACAAAATGTTTTCAAAATGTGGAGAATCCAACTTGTGTCTCTATCTGGTGGATTGCCTTTAGTGGAAGGGGTGTGAGAGGCCTATTATACTGTTACTAACCTGTGGAAAATGATGCCCAGACAGGCAGGCCTGCACTTACTTTCACTCATCGTCCTGTATTACTATACTTACATTTTTCTACCATAGTACTCTATGAAACTTATATTTGTGCCATCCGAATGTGGATGTGAAAAAAGGAGCTCTTGCATAAGTGCCTACCCACCAGGTCCTCATTGAAACTTCAATTCCAAGCTATAAATGCTGGGCCAGACCCTGATACCTCATGTATGGCCCATGGCTGACTGCTTCTGTGCCATTATAAAAAGTTCTACTGTGGGTCAATTGGTCAGTCAACAACTAGTGATGAGTGAGTAAACTAGTTGCTCGGGTTTCCCTAAGCATGCTCGGGTGATCTCCAAGTATTTTGATGTGCTCGGAGATTTAGTGTTTGTCTATGCAGCTGCATGATTTGTGGCTGCTGGACAGACTGAACACATATGGGGGTTGCCTGCTTGTTAGGGAATCCTCACATGTATTCAGGCTGTCTAGCAGCCACAAATCATGCAACTGCGTCGACAAACTAAATCTCCGAGCATGCCAAAATACTCGGAAATCACCCTAGCATATTCGGGAAAACCCGATCAACAATGCTACTCGCTCATCACTATCAACAACCTGTGTTACATTCCTTACATTTTTATACCAAAAGTGCTGTATGAAATTGATGTTTGTGCCACCGGAGTGTGGCTGGAATAAAGAAGAAAAAGATTAGAGGTGTTGCATGAGTTATCAAGGCTCTAAGAAAAGAAGGCGTTTGCTCCCTTAATCACCAGGTCGTCATTGAAGCTTCAATTCCAAACTTCAAATGCTAGGCCAGACCTTGATGCCTCATGCATGGCCCATGGCTGATTGCCACTGTGCCATGTGCAAATTTCTAATGTGGATCAATTGATGCCACTTTTCATGGTGTCTGCCCCTAATTTTAGCTGTTTGGGCAATTTTCCTCACCCCATAAGGTGTTGTGTTTGCGTTTAGTGTGGCCTCCCATTAAATCTAATGGGTTTTGGGTACATTTGTTGAACTGTTCGGCAAACATGCTAGAATGTCTAAATGTTCGGCGAATTGAATCAAACCAAACCTTGAAAGGTTTGCTCATCTCTACTCACCACCTGTCCCAAATACAGAGTGCCATTGCTGCTGCTGAAAACATTCACCCTGTGAGCTATGAAAGTCATCTATTGTTTCACAGTTGCTGCTCCAGGTATCTATAGTGCAGTGTACTTTGGAGCTCTAAGTCCAGATATAGGGAAGATGTATATCTTTGTACCGTGTTAGCCAGTAGATAGAAAAATATTCAGGATTGAGAGTCCTCAGTAGTTGATACCTTTTAATGGAGTCTAGCCTGATGAAGAGACCTGAGTAGTCTCGAAAGCTTGCAATGTGTTACCATCTTTTCAGTTAGCCATTAAAAGGTATCAACTACTGAGGACTCTCAATCCTGAATATTAAGTCCAGATAGTGATTTATGTTCTCTTTCACATGAAATCAGAAAACAGGCATCCCTTTCTGAGAGAAATAATGGCAGCTTGAAATCTTTTAGAAAGGAAGAGTGCATGCAATCATTTCTTGAAAAGTGTCAGAATCCACAAGCTTGTAAGGCAACGACTGCGTCTCAAGCAACTTAACAATATGAAAACTTAGTTGGCATGCCAGCTGATGACTGGGAGCATATACTTGTTTCATTGTCGCACAGTCAGGGGTGTGTATTTGCCCTTTCGATTGAGGTATTGTATTCTTGGAATACACATACAGTAGAGGAGGATGAATATGATGATGGTGGTGAGGATGACACCAAGCATGTGGTACCTAAGGGTATGGTTTGGCAGACAGAATGCAAAGCTTGGTGAGAAGGGGAGGAAGAGAATTTGAGTGTTGCTCTGATTGCTGGCTGGCTTGACTATGTCAAATAATCAGGTGATGTTGCTTCTTGTGCTGGTATTGAGCCATAGTTTCTAGTCTACAAGAGTTTGGATGTCCATGACTTACTTTCCTCTTTCATAGCTCGCAGAGTGGCAAAAAATCATCTAGCGGCAACATACAAAATAGCTCCCACTCGCAAGGAGTTCTCACGCAGGACTTGTCAACACTATGACCAGACCTTTCAGGTATTGTAGAGCCTTCTCCACCAACAGCATGTTTGGCATTGCCTGCTCCAGAGCTGACTGCAGGAGAAGCTGACTTTGTCCCAGAGGAACTTTTGAAAACATGGCACCTTCACTGTGTTTCACTAATGCCAGCAACCTCCTTCTCGGACATAAACTCCTCATCATAACTCCCTGGTCTCCAAGTTTTTCTCCAAAACAGAATCATCATCTTTGTCATCCATGGTTTGGATGACAATTACCTCTGTACATTAAATGGCTAGTGCTCCTTGCCCATCCACCATGTGACTCCCACCCTGAGGCTTGTCCTTGCTCTGAGTGCTACTATCAGGCACAATGTTCTTACCATATAGGCTCAAAGAACATGCAACACAGATTGGCATTAGAATTCTGTTGTCCATCTCCTCTGGTACTCTGTCTTTCATGAACAAAGGCTGACTGTTCACATCTTCCAAAATAGCAACTGAAATAAGTTTTTCTGGTGTAGTATGTTTCTAAAGCCTCCGTCACACATAACGATGTCCCAGCGATCCCACCAATGATCCGACATGGATGGGATCTCTGGGACATCGTTAGGCTGATTGCTGGTGAGCTGTCACATAGACAGCCCCAGCGATCAGGACCAGCGACGCTGGACGCTGGTTTCTAATGTAAATGGATACCCGCTGTTTACCTTGGAAACCCGCATACACGCTGGTTTCCAAGGTAAACATCAGGTATCTAGGAGCCGCGCGACTCCTGGATACCCGCTGTTTACCTTGGAAACCAGCGTGTACGCCAGTTTCCAAGGTAAACAGCGGGTATCCAGGAGCCACGGCTCCTGGATACCCGACGTTTACATTAGAAACCAGCGTCCAGCGTCGCTGATCGCTGGTCTCTCGCTGCCACACGCAGCGATGCGTGCTGGGCAGCGGGAGACCAGCGATCGAAAAATGGCCCATGCCGCTCGAGCACGATCAACGATAACCGGCAGGGGGGCCGGTCGCTAATGCCCGTCACAAACAGCGATCTCGCTGGCGAGATCACTGATGTGTCACAAAATCAACGATCTCGCACGTAAGTGTGACGGGGCCCTAAGTCTTCAGTGTGCTTTGGGAAAAAAAATAGGTGTCATTGATGGATTGGAAATTTTGCTCTGTACAACATTAACTGTTATGGTGGTTCAATACATGGACTAAGCAGAATTCTAACTATAGCTGATGGTCTCGCTGTTAGAGGCTACATCATCCTGATGTAATTGAGCTGAGCAATGGGACATATGCTCCATTGAACCCTCTGTTCTCCACTAATGTTCTTGTCAAAGTTTGTAAAGTACCCCAAATGTGACTTGTGTTTGGTATAACTACTGCAGGGATGTTTCCTGCCAGCACTATCAGTGCTGTTAGAGCTACTGCAAGTGACAACCACATTCCTATCTGTGATATTAGTTTTTTTACAGAATCACCCTGCTATGTCCGTTGCTTGAGCCTTGTTTGGGTTTAGCAAACATTTTAGGTAAAATTTTAATGTTTAATTTATTTCTAAACTTTGTTAACAAACTTAACAAATTTTTGTATTAAAATTCTCAAAACCTTCATAAAGAAAGCTTTTCCTTTATAAAGAGGTTGCTATATAAGTACATGCATGAAAAGTAATTTGCAGCAACAGTCAGCAGTTTTGTTGTGACACCTTTGTTTGTCAAATGTGACTAGTCAAATAGTTGCAAAACCTTAACTTCTTGTTGTTTTTTCATTATTATTTATTTATTTTTAAATAATGAATTTCAACCAAAATGAAAAGTAAGTCATTGAATAGTGATGAGCGAGCACTAAAATGATCAGGTACACGTTTCTCAAGTCGAGCAAATCGTAATGCTTGGGTGTTTGACCCGAGTATCGAGTTTAATGAAAGTCAATGGAAAACTCGAGCATTTTTCCTGTGCCCCCCAGAGGTCTGGAGGGGGTCTAAAAATTGCTGAAAACTATACAAATAGTGCTGAAATGGCATGGGAACAGCATGAAGAAGTCCCTTGGAAGCATCTCTTAATCTCATGTCACTTCTGGGAACTTTTAAGGACTGACAACATACAAAACCGCAGTTAAAATGGATTTGGCTGGAAAAAATGTTAAACATACTTACCAGGATAATGACTTGTATATTAGTCAAAATAAATAAGAGGGAAAAAATGCTCCTCCACACCTTGAGCTATGTTTACACACAGTGTTTTTGCTGCGGTTTTGCACTTTTGCATTGCTTTCAATGGTCAAAAAAACATTCTACAGGAAATGTATTTTTATCATATTAATATCTTATCAGTCCATGTGGAGTGTGAGACATGATCAGACACATCCTGTTTAGTTTATGAAGGAGGGATTCTGAAAGTACCATTTTTTTTCAGGACCATTAGGCTGCCATCACTATTTGCAGAGGGCCATCAGGCAGCCCTAATTATTGTTAGCCCTCTCTAAGCATTTTTAGAGAGCAAGCAGACGACTATGCTTTGCATAGCTGTATATTGCTACTGCTGTATTAGCTATCCATCTGAGGTGGGCAAATTTTATTTTTCATATTATTACTGTACAGTTTGAAACTTGGAGGGCCAACAGGATACTGCCACTATTTTTAGAGGGCCAGCAGCAGAGGGCCAAGATAGTTTTTTGGTAAAAAAAAACATCATTTTACTGTTTACTGTAAATAGAATGAGGCCTACAAATAAAATAACACAGTAGCTGCAGTGAAATATGGTGAATGTTCAACGATATTTGGGCTTTTTTTGCTGCCTTTGGCTCTGGGTGTCTTGAGTGTGCACAAGGCATCATGAAATGTGAAGATTACCAAAGGATTTTAGGTTGTAATGTAGTGCCTGAGGTCTGAAAGCTGGGTTTGCGTCCTAGGTCATGGACAATGACAACCATAATAAAACATAAACCAGTCAATGAGTAGAATTTAAAAGGGATTTGAAACATCCCTGAAAATTTTTTTTCTTGTATGTGGCAGCAGCAAACTCTGGAGGAACACAAGTAACGCTGGCAGCTTTGATGAATTTCTGAGTATAGATCACCATAAAAAACATGAATCGGTCAATGAGTCCATGGAAAAAAGCAGCAGCAAGACTTAGTATTTATAAGGCAATAATCCCTGAAAAGATGCCTGTCATACACTATCCCTACTGCCACACCTCACCGTAGATGAAGTGCAGATAAGAGCAATATTATTATAACGGAATAGAATCTATTTGAATTAGCCCTGAAAAAAGTGATTAGTTTAATGCAGCATCATCAAGGACTGTTATTTCATTAACTTTACTGGAGAATATAGTGGAGCATTTCACATCTACTCAGCCTGATATAGAGGAGACCAGGATCTTCTGTACTTAGTGTACAAACTTACCTGTCTTGGATGTGAAATCCTGTATGCAGTGTGAGAACTCCCTATGTGATGATCACCTGACACCCCGCAACAAGTTACTGGATCAAATACTAATACAACCCACCAGCTCTTTTGGTTTCCAAAAATGTTCCCTCAGCAGGAAGGTGGAGCCTCAGAAAAGCATTTTGTCCCATTACTAAGGAGTGGGTCTCCTAGACTGGTAAAGCGTACTAAGTGCAAGGGATGCCAAAAATTAGAAGGAGGCACTCCAACACCACTTGGAAGAGATGAAATAGAGGGCCTCAGAAAACATCTTTTTTCTTAATATTAAGGAGTGGGTATCCTAGACTGGTAATGCCCATACACCGAGTGCATGGGCTGAAAACTTTTTTTTGGGGTGCATACGAATAGACCAGAAAAAAAAACACTGGATTTGAGTTTATGTTCAGCTGCTATCATCCTGTGTTTTAGAGAAGTCTGGTCAAATTCAGCCCTTGTTCATTTTGATAAGAATCAGTCTGTCAGAATTTTCAGTTGACAGGAGGATGAACCTATCATTTATAATACCCCCAGCAGCACTGAAAACCGGCTCTGACAAAATGCTAGTGGCTGGGCAGGCCACAACCTCCAAGGCGTAGAGAGACAGTTCATGCCACATGCCTAGCTTGGAAACCTAATAGTAATAAGGAATAGATAAATCAAGGAGGATACTGGTACGTTTGGCAAGGTACTCCTTCAGCATCTTCCAAAACTTTTCTATCCATGTCAGAGCACCCTACGCATCAGGGCCTGGGAAATGTGAGGGTCTGAGGAAACTGTCCCAATCCTTTGACAGTGTTCCCCTGCTTCTGTTGCATCTGGTGTGTGTCTCTCTAGTCTCCACTCTTTGATTGTCCAAGGAACTATGACCTCTGCCACCAGCATTGTCAGATGGGAATTTTTTTTAATATTTCTTCATCTAGGGCCTTCTGGTACTGCAAAATTTTATTAAACCTCTCTGCCATGGGATGGAGAAATGTAAAGTTCTCCTTGTAGCATGGGTCTAGAAGGGTGAACAACTAGTAATTAGTGTTGGGCAAAATGCATACAACGCGAGGGTCACTGGAAAAGCAGTGGATCATAAACTCAGCCATGTGTGTCAGGCTGCCAACAACCAATACTTCATTGTCCCCACCAAGAGGACGACTGTCCATGTTGTCCTCCTCGTCCTTCTCATCCTCATCTTCAGTCTCTTCCTTGTCTTCAGGCCATCTACGCTGAACAGACAGGATGAATGTTGGGTGGGTACTATCATCTGTAGCACAGGCAACCAGCTCTTGTTCCACCTCCTCCTAATTATCACTAATCAGTGTTGAGAAGATGAGATGAAGCTGGGCTGTTTAGCATCACCCAGCAAAGTTTCTTGCTTCATCTCCACTTGCTAAGCCTCCTCTTTAATTGTGATCAGCAAGCTTTTCAGTAGACAGAAAAGTGAAATGGTGATGCTGATGATGCCATAATAACCGCTCACCATCTTGGTCGAGTCCTCAAAGTTTTGTAGAATTGCATCCAAGAAGTATCATTTCTCCTTGAGGAGAATGACATGCTAAGCATGTCAAGGTGAGGAGACTTAAAGCCGCAATGCTCCTCTGCAAAATATGCTAATTATGCAAATTGTCTCTTCAGAGAGGAAGAGGACTAGAACTCTAGTGACACCTATGTAGAATTGCACAAATGTGAGACATCTATGCCCATTCATTAGCTCTTATGTGGGAAGGCTGACCGGAATACCGAAGGCATGGCGTAGCTGGTATTCAACTACTGCCCTCTGCTGCTCACAAAGCCTTGCCACCATATGTAACGTTGAGTTCCTATCTGAGGATTTAAAATGTAGATTGTCACAGCACGGTTATCCCAGAGAAATTATTAATAATGACTTTCAAATAGCATATGAACAGAATCGTATTCAATTGTTTAAATATCACAACGAAAATAACAATAAAAGGTTCTCTCTTTTCAATATACTCCTTTGAACAGAACTATCAAGTCAATTTTTTTCGCAAGTACAGATACATGATAGAGAGCAATCATCTTTTAATAGATAAGAGCAGCAAACAACCAATAATTTAACTCAGAATATCTAGAAATGTGAGGGAGTTTTTAATTAAAGGGTAGATTGACACAAAATAAAAATTAAAATAAAGGCTGAATAGGAATGCACCGAAAGAGAATTTAAGATGCAAATATTGTATTTATTGTAAATATATATATACAGTATATTGCAATAACCCAGTAAAATTGGGTAGTTATAGTCATAATTTTAATCACTTCTTTGCATGTCAGAATAACTACTTATAGTATAATCTTATACTTAAAGTATATTGATTTCTCACATGAGACAAAAACATAACGATCATCCCAATTTCATACAATTTATTACTTAAGAAGGAGATTTGAGCTCAATTTTACAATTATTAAGTGCATAAATGATGTGTTGTTTTGTGTATTTTTTTGTCTGATGTGAATTATGCAAATAATTTGCATTGTTAATTGAAGATATGCTAATAAGGAGGTGTGTTTCCCAGTGATTGAAGAGCCATAAGAAGCTTGTCTTATGCAAAACAGCTGTTACTCGTTTTACCTCTGCTGGTCTAGGCTCCTCACATGTTGTCCTAATAAATTTGCTAGTACTAGTACTAGTAGTGAGTGCTGCTATTTACAATCTCACATTTCTTGATTGAGCAATTGTTGCAATCTGGATTCATCATACTGCCTTTTTAATATTAAAATTCAATAAAATAATTATACTTCAGATTTTAGTAATGCTAAGTACTGTTAGGCGTCAGGCGCTGCATAGCAGGAATCCCGAGCCTTGCAACCATCAGTCTCCCATTCCTCTCCAGCCACAGTGGAGCCTGCCAGCCTGGCAATGCAGCCTGGCCAGCAGCAAAAGACTCCAGAGTCTAAGTCCTTCCTTTGGTCCACTGGGCATGCTCATGAGACGATCTCCCATTGGGGATCGGGAGTCACATGCTCAGGTCCTTCTCCAGTTCTGATTGGTCCATCAGGAGGATCAGGAAGGTCCTGGAAGGGCACGGCTATAAAAGGTTCGCATAGCCGCCCCGCCATGCGCTATGATAGACTTTGAGGCTATAGTACTTAGTGTATGTGTGATGATGGATGAATGAGCCTGGTGACTGTCGCATTATAATTCCCCATCCTTAGATATTACGCATGTGTTAGGGTTAGGAATTGGAGTCAGCACAGCAGCACTGACACTGCATAGCACCGCAGAGTTCCTCATTGTCTTCCTCTTGCGCCTTGGGCGTCAGTCAGTACAGGCCTCCTGGACCACTGCTACTGCAGCGTCTGCCTAAGTAATGCCGTGCGCCTTAGGAGCGCTTTCCAGCTCAGTTGATAGGCTGTTAGTGGCGTCCGTCAGGGCGGACAGTGCACCTGTTCTAAGCGATGGTTCACACTACCCTGACCTGTGACGCTAACAGGTTGCGGTTGTTCGCCGGCTGGCACGTGCCTCGTGAAGTAACGGGGTTCGTGCCTGTTCGCACCGGGTTAGTGTTTTCTCACCGGTGTCCGGCTCTCTCCTACACGCCTTCTCCCCATTGTTTTAGCTGCAGTTGGTCACCTCTGCACGGTGGGCCCTGGGCTGCGAACGCACCTTATATATTATTTCATCTTTATTATTTGGTGCATTCCACCAGCCCATAACATTATCATAGCACCAGGGCCTGGCTAATAATGGTAGACGAGCAGCACCTGCAGCGATATGTCCAGCAGCTGGAGGGCAGGTTGTCTGCTCTCGAGCGCTCAACTTCAGCTGCGGGCATCACTGCAGTCGCTGTCCAGGCGGCAGTGGATTCAGTCTCCCACGCCTCCATGTCGAAGCCTGCCCCAACATTGTCCCATCTCCCATTGGCCGACAAGTTCTCGGGTGACAATACCACCTGTAGGGGTTTCGTGAGCAAGTGCTCTATTCAGATTGAGTTACTGGCCATGCAATTCCCTTCAGAGCGGGCTAAGGTGGGGTTCATCATCTCCTTACTGTCGGGCCGGGCTCTGGAATGGGCCACTCCACTATGGGAGCGAGGTGACCCCGTGGTTTTGAGTGCTGCTCAGTTCCTGACATCTTTAAAGCAGGTCTTCTTGGCGCCATGGGTCACACACGACACATCTCTCCAGCTACTGGCATTAGCACAGGGTTCCCTCTCAATCAGCCATTATGCCGTTCATTTTCGGACACTGGCTTTCGAGCTGGAATGGCCTGATAAGGTACTCATCCCTGTGTTCTGGAGAGGGTTGGCGGGGCACGTTAAGGATGCTTTAGCGACCAGGGAGGTTCCCGTTAGTCTGGAGGAGCTGATTACCGTCTCCACCAGCATTGATCTCCATTTTACGGAGCGAGGAATGGAGTGTTCGTACTCCAGACCGAGGATTAGGTTGGCTCCCGCTTTCTCTAGACCTCTGGACCTACCCGATCCAGGAGTCGCGCCCCCGGAGGCCATGGACATGTCTCGCACCGGTTCCAAGTCTCTCCCAGTGCGAACCTCCACACTTTGTTTCCGATGTCAACAGCCTGGTCACCTGGTCAGCAGGTGCCCTCTGCGGTCGGGAAACAACCGCGTCTAGTGGTAGTCTGAGGAGGTCTACTAGACACTGGAGCTTTCTCCTCCAAACTGTACTTCAGAGGAACGTTAGAGTGTGGTATTTACACCTGGAAGGTAGAGGTTTGCGTGGACTCTGGGGCAGAGGGAAACTTTATGTCCTCGGCCTTCGCCCAACGGCACGCAGTTCCCTTGGTGACACTTCCTCACCCCGTGACCATTACGGTGGTGAATGGTTTGACCTTACCATCCCAAACAACACACCAGACAGCTCCCCTGGGGCTTTCTCTCTCGCCATCTCACCACAAGACGTTGTCTCTTGTCGTTATGCCCGAGGGCATTGACCAGGTCCTCCTAGGAGTTCCTTGGTTGCATTGCCACTCTGCCCATATAGAGTGGTCCTCGGGGAGAATACTGGGTTGGAGCAAGTCCTGAGAGGATAGGTGTGTGAAGGACCGTGTTCAGATAGCCTCCATCGAGGTTCTCGTGGATCTCTCCACACTCCCAAGTCACTACCAGCGATACGCGGATGTGTTCTCGAAAAAGCCCGCTGAGACCCTTCGGCCCCATCGACCCTACGACTGTCCTATAGACCTCTTGCAAGGCGTGGAGCCTCCTCGAGGTCGCGTATATCCTCTGTCCCTCCCGGAGACGAAGGCCATGTCACAGTACATACGTGAGAACCTGGCAAGGGGGTTTATTAGGAAGTCGGTGTCACCAGCGGATGCAGGATTATTCTTCGTACAGAAGAAGAGTGGAGCGCTGCGCCCTTGCATTGATTACAGAGGTCTCAATGCAATAACCGTCAAAAACAACTATCCTCTTCCCCTGATCTCTGAGTTGTTCGACAGGTTGCGTGGGGCCCGGGTCTTCACTAAGCTAGATCTACGGGGGGGGGCTTACAACCTGATCTGTGTACGTGAAGGGGACGAGTGGAAGACAGCCTTTAACACCAGGAATGGCCACTATGAGTATCTGGTCATGCCCTTCGGCCTCTGTAATGCACCAGCTGTCTTCCAGGACTTCGTGAACTATGTCTTTTGTGATATGCTCTCCACCTCGGTGGTGGTCTATCTGGATGACATCCTCATCTTCTCTCCAGATTTGGCCTCTCACCGGAGAGACGTCTGCAAGGTCTTCGACCGCTTGCAGATGAATTCTCTCTTTGCCAAGTTGGAGAAGTGTTAGTTTGAGCAGGAGTCTTTGCCTTTCCTGGGCTATATCAACTCAGCCCAGGGGTTGGCTATGGATCCTGCCAAACTGCAGGCGGTAATGGACTGGCAGGAGCCCCACTCTCTTAAAGCAGTGCAGTGTTTTTTGGGGTTCGTTAATTACTACCGTCAGTTCATCCCCCACTTCTCCACACTGGTAGCTCCTTTGGTTGCAACAAAAAGGGAGCCAATCCTAAGGTTTGGTTGGAACAGGTCTCCGTGGCCTTCTCGTCTCTTAAGACCCATTTTGCTGGCGCTCCTATCCTCCATTGTCACGATGTGGATAAACCCTTTATCCTAGAGGTAAATGCCTCGTCTGTCGGTGCAGGAGCAGTCCTTTTCCAGACGGATGCTCAAGGTCGGAAGCATCCCTGCTTCTTTTTCTCCAAGACCTTCTCACCGGCGGAGAGAAACTACTCCATCGGGGACAGGGACCTGCTGGCAATGAAGTTGGCCTTTTCTGAGTGAAGACATCTCCTGGAGGGAGTCCAGTTCCCCTTTCATGTCTACACTGACCATAAAAACCTGGTGTACTTACAAAACAGTCCAGCGGTTGAACTCTCGTCAAGCCAGGTGGTCGCTTTTCTTCTCCCGCTTCACCCTGCACTATCTGTCCGGTGAGAAGAACGTCCGGGCTAATGCCCTCTCTCGCTCGGTGGTGTCAGCGGAGGAGGAGGCTGAGCCTCGGCTAATCATCCCCTCTGAGAGTCTGAGGACTGTGGCCCCGGTCGCTCTTGAGTCACTGCTGCCGGGTAAGACCTTTGTTCCTCCCCGCCTGCGGCCACAGGTTCTCTCGTGGGCTCACGCGTCCAGGGTAGGTGGTCACTTTGGAGCTAGGCGGACCATGGAACTCCTGGCAAGAACTTATTGGTGGCCGCATATGGCTCAGGACTTGTGTTGAGCATTCCGATACCGCAAATATCGGGTATCGGCCGATATTCGCGGTATCGGAATTCCGATACTGAGTTCTGATACTTTTTGCATATCGAATACCGGAATCGGAAGTTCCCATAATGCTATGAGCCAGTTTAATTTGATTCAGCTAATGAGGAATCCTAAGAAGTGTGGGCACATCCTGTTAGGCAAGTAGGCATGTTAACTTATGGCATGGCTATGATTGGCTGCTGAAATGATGTCATGATGCACTATAAAAGCCGCCGCCATTTTGGGTTCACTCTGCTGTGAATTCAGTTAGGGACAGGACGCTGCTTTTCTGACTATGAGGGACAGTTAGAGATAGCGATTTGCTATATTGTGCTTTACCCAGGTTACTTTTGCAACCCCTGTGTGAAGCTTTCTTTTGCCTTGCAGAGCTGTTCACAGCTGTCTGCAAGGTCTGTGTGAGTGCAGCTCACGATGTAGTGTGTTCTGCAGCCACCTCTGGTTGTAGTCCGCACAGCGTGCGTCACTGCCTCATACATATTTTTTTTTTGTTTTATTACTGCTCATTTTTCATTAATTCTCCTATTAGTATGCATCCATCCGTATCCATCTACATTGGTTGCAAACACTATATAGGAGTAGATAGTGGAGCCTTTCTGCAGCCTTTCAGTGCTAGTGCACAGTTCTCTGCACTGTTAACGGCTGTCAGTGAGGTCTCTGTGTGTGAGTGCAGCTCACGATGTAGTGTGTTCTGCAGCCTCCTCTGGTTGTAGTCCGCTCAGCATGCGTCACTGCCTCATACATTGTCCTTTTTTGCTGTAGTCTGTTTATTTTTCCTGAATTTCTCCTATTAGTGTGCTTTCATCTGTATCCAGCTAGATTGGTTGCAAACACTATATAGGAGTAGATAGAGGAGCCTTTTTGCTGGCTTGTGCCCTGCAGCCCCAGCCAGATTAGTATTAGCCTATTTTTTGGAGCCTCATCTATTGCATTGTAGGTTACCTTCCTGCATTGTAATAGCTCCAAAAAGTTTGTGACACTATCTCTTTTACATCTTTGGTCACATCCTTTTTGTTTTTTTTTAAAAAAAACACGTAAATAAAGTTCACCAAACACTCCACTTTACAGTTGTGTAGGCCACATTAGCTCATATTAAAGTGTAGTCCACACACTTTATAAAATTAGTGTTTCTTATACCTGTTAGCAGCTGTTCAGGAATAAGCACACTAAGCCCTTTGTACTTTTTTGCCTATCTTTATCAATCTACCAAGATGTAGAAGGCAGGGAGTAAGGCACGTGGTCGTGGAGTTTCAGCAGGGAGAGGACGTGGGGATTCTGTGCCTGCTGTTGGCACCAGTGACTCAGAATCCCCCAGTTTTACCAGGGAACAGTCCTTTATGCGCAGCTTTGTAGAACCTCGCCGTACCCCACTGCTGCGGGATGAACAAATTGAAGCTGTTGTCGGATGGATGGCAGCTAATGCATCGACTTCAATGACTTCCAGATCCTCTCAGGTCCAGAGCACTGAAGAGCAACCATCTGTCTCTTCACCACCTGCCAAATTGCCCAGGCTGTCAGAGAGCCCTGGACAGGAGCCATCTCTACTTCTGTTCTCTGAATCTCTTGGCTTGGAAACAGGGGGCCAGCCAAGCAGCATTCTAGAATGTGAAGAAGAGGGAGTATGCAGTGATGCGCAACTGCTTTGTCCCTCTGAATCTGAAGAGGCGGGTAGGCCAGTGTCTATGGTCAGCACACCTCAGTACGCATCTGTTGATGAGACTCAGGTGCCACTTTCTGGTGCATACTGTGCTGGCGAGACTACCCAGGAGAAGCAAGTGTTTGAAGAGGGTAGTGTAGATGATGAGGTCCTTGACCCATCATGGCGTGAGGAACAGGAAGGTGGTGGGAGCAGCTCTGAGGAAGAGATTCCCCGAACGGCCAAAACAGGAGGGAGACGGAGGGGACAGACTTGGTTGCCTGTAGCCTCCACTTCGGCACCCATTAAGAGCATTCCTCTTCCAAAACCCATAACGGGCGCTCCCAGGACTTGCAGTGCGTGGTCCTTTTTTGACACAGTGGCAGATGACATTTGCTTTGTCAGATGCAAGCTGTGTAATCAGAAAGTCAAAAGAGGGAAAAGTGTCAGCAACTTCAATACCACAAATATGTGGAAACATGTGCGGACCAAGCACGTGGTGGAGTTACAAAGACACACTGAAGACGTAGGCCAACCTACAGTACCACCTCTTCAGCTCGTGTTGTAGCCTCTTCCTCCAGCTCACACACAGCTGGTTCGGCTTCCTCACAGGATCGCCATGGAATAACCTCTGGCACTGTTGTCCACAGACCCAGTGTAATTCCACCCACAGCACCACGTTCCCTGTCATCCTCACACTCCCAGGCCACTCTACAGCCATCGGTAGCACAGGCATGGGAGAAAAGGCGGCCATACTTGGCAAACCATCCCCGAGCACAGGTTCTGAATGCTGGCATTGCAAAACTACTGTCCCTTGAAATGCTCTCATTCAGACTGACACCTTCCGTAACTTCATCTCTGTGCATCGAGGCAGTGGAGGAAGCTCTGCACAACGAGGGAGCAGAAGCAGCGCCTCAGCACAAGGCAAGACAAGTATGGCCAAAATGTGGCAAAGTTTTGTGTGCCCGCCGCAAATGTCTACACCATCACAGACAGCTCCAGTCAGCAGGAGGCAACGTTTCCGTCAGATGGTGACAGACTACATGTCTTGCCCTCTCAGTGTACTCCCAGACGGCTCTTTCCCCTTCAAGTTTTGGGTCTCTAAGCTGGATACCAGGCCAGAACTTAGCCGGTATGCATTGGAGGTGCTGGCTTGCCCTGCTGCTAGTGTATTATCGGAACGCGTCTTTAGAGCCGCAGGTAGTGTACTAACAGACCGCCGCATGCGACTATCCTCCGATAACGTTAACCGCTTTACTTTTCTGAAAATTAACAAGGCCTGGATATCTCCAGAATTTGCCAGTCCTCTTCCAGATTAAATAATTGGTTGGCAACAGTATCCAGGTCTCCTGTTGTGTTCATGTTTCTACCACCTGAACTGTAATCTCTGGGCTCCAACACCACCAGTTGCTGCTCAGAAGTGCCGTTTGCACAGAAAAACACTAGCTCCTGTGTTATTGGGGTTCAGTAACGTCAGCTGCTCCCCTGCTGTGTGTCCGGCAATATCTTCTGCTCCCTCCACAATCACACTGCATCAGATTTTAAAATTGCTCCAATTAGGCCTCAGCCTACACCCTGATTCACCCTGGGCTCCAACACCGCCAGTTGCTGCTCAGAAGTGCCATCTGCACAGAGAAAAACACTAGCTCCTGTGTTAGTGGGGTTCAGTAACGTCAGCTGCTCCCCAGCTGTGTGTCCAGCAAGATCTCCTGCTCCCTCCACAATCACACTACATCAGATTTTAATCTTGCTCCAATTAGGCCTCAGCCTACACCATGATTGATCCTGGGCTCCAACACCACCAGTTACTGCTCAGAAGTGCCGTCTGCACAGAGAAAAACACTAGCTCCTGTGTTAGTGGGGTTCAGTAATGTCAGCTGCTCCCCTGTTGTGTGTCCGGCAATATCTCCTGCTCCCTCCACATTTACCCACCACATCAGATATTAAACTTGCTCCAATTAGGCCTCAGCCTACACCCTGATTCACCCTGGGCTCCAACACCGCCAGTTGCTGCTCAGAAGTGCCATCTGCACAGAGAAAAACACTAGCTCCTGTGTTAGTGAGGTTCAGTAATGTCAGCTGCTCCCCTGCTGTGTGTCCAGCAATATCTCCTGCTCCCTCCACATTCACCCAACACATCAGATATTAAACTTGCTCCAATTAGGCCTCAGCGTACACCATGATTGACCCTGGGCTTCAACACCACCAGTTGCTGCTCTGAAGTGCCGTCTGCACAGAGAAAAACACTAGCTCCTGTGCTAGTGGGGTTCAGTAACGTCAGCTGCTCCCCTGCTGTGTGTCCGGCAATATCTCCTGCTCCCTGCACAATCACACTACATCAGATTTTAATCTTGCTCCAATTAGGCCTCAGCCTACACCATGATGGATCCTGGGCTCCAACACCGCCAGTTGCTGCTCAGAAGTGCCGTCTGCACAGTCAACATATGCTCCAGTGTTATTGGGGTTCAGAAACGTCAGCTGATCCCCTGCTGTGTGTCCGACAATTTCGCCTGCTCTGTCCACATTCACACTACTAAAGATGTTAAACTTGCTCCAATTGGGCCTCTCTGGCTACACTCTGTTTCTACTGTAATCCCTGGGCTCCAACACCGCCAGTTGCTGCTCAGAAGTGTCTTTGGCACAGGTACTCCCTCCTGCCCAGCCTGGTTCCAGCATGCCAGCTGTTTCCGGGAAGTGTCAACGTCACTTTGGCACCAATACGTTGTCCTGTCGTGTTGCGGTCGGGTTAGCCGACTCTATGGTGCCTGCAGTTTAGATGCTTCCTATGTGGGCTGCGAGATCTGGCAAAAAAGGCTGGTCCCGTAGTGTCAATAGGACAAGCACCCCCTGTTGAACTGTGGGTTTTGGTAACTGCGGCTGGCTCGCGGCCTTGCAACTTTGTTTTTCATGGGTACCTTCTGCTACCCATCCGAGTTCCAGCACCGTCAGCTGGTTCTCGGCAGTGCCTTTGGCTTAGGTGCCTCCATCTCGGTATCCGAATTCCAGCAACGTCTGCTGGTCCTTGGTAGTGCTTTCTAGCGCAGGTACCTCCTGCTTAGTAACCGGGTTCCAGTACCGTCAGCTGGTCCTCGGTAGTGCCATTGGCTCTTGTTCCTTCTGCTGCCCCTCCGGGTTCCAGAACCGTCAGCTGGTCCTCGGTAGTTCCATTGGCTTTTGTACCTTCTGCTACCCATCTGGGTTCCAGTACCATCAGCTGGTCCTCTGTAGTGCCATTGGCTCTTGTTCCTTCTGCTGCCCCTCCAGGTTCCAGTACAGTCATCTGGTTCTCGGCAGTTCCTCAGCCTTTTTGTACCTTCTGCTACATTTCCAAGTTCAAGGTTTTTGAAATGGTTTTTGGTAATCACTCTGGATCTCCATGATGACGACTCTGAAGATGACCATCCTGAAGACCACCCCGAAGAAGACGATGACCCAGAAGACGATGAGCCTGAAGACAACAACCCTGAAGACCACCCCAAAGAAGATGACGACCCAAAAGACGACGACCCTGAAGACCACCCCAAAGAAGACCAAAAAGATGACCCTGAAGAAGATGACCAAGAGGATAAAGAACATGAAGACAACCACCAAGATACAGAACAACAAGAGACAGGAGACCAAGAAGCAGAAGAACAAAAAGCAGAAGAACAAAAAGCAGAAGAACATTAAGCATAAGACTAAAAATCAGAGCAAAAGATATTATCTAAATTATAAGCAGAAGAAGACTAAGCAGTGTATGGGGGTGAGTCCGTTACTCCTCGTGGTGCCCCTGGAAAATGCCTGCTGCTGCAGGCCAAACTGAATGCGGACAAATCCTGTTGTAAATCTTTTGTCACAGGCAGAACGGAAGGTGTAATCTTCAAACTTATATAGATAACAACTACAGGAATGTCTGACACAAATAACAATGTGATGAAGAAGAAGAATAGGAAGAAGATGAAGAAGTAGAATAGGAAGAAGATGAAGAAGTAGAATATGAAAAAGAATAATAGTTGAATAAGAAGAATATGAAGAATGTAAAAAAAAAGAATAATAGGAAGAAGGTGAAGAAGAAGAAGATGAATAAGGTGAAGAAGTTGTTGATGAAAAAGATGCTGCTGCTGCTGCTGAGGATCATGAAGGAGAAAGTGTGGGAGAAGTAAAAAAGAAGGTGAAGAGCATGGAAGTAGTGAAGCAAACATATCTGACAAAATATAAAAAAGGATAACATAGTCAATAACTTTGTAACTCTGAACATCTTAAAAAAAACTTTATTCCTGCTATTCCATTTGATTGGGCTAAACCTCTATGCCTTTAATGTCTCCTCCACCTCCCCCAATACATTCTACATTATTAGTTGTTTTTCTTCATGTAGAATTAACCTACAAGGAAAGAAAGGGTTTATTTTAATTCCGATATTTCTGTCCCATTGACTTGCATTGGTTTCCTGTATCGGAATCGGCGATATCCGATATTTTTTGGGTATCGGTCCGATCCAATCCTATCCGATATTTCACGATATCGGAAGGTATCGCTCAACACTACTCAAGACACGAGAGAATACATTCAGGCATGTGTCTCCTGTGCTCAGAACAGGTCCTCTAGGCAGAGGCCAGCTTGGTTACTTTACCCCTTGCCGGTGGCAGACAGACTCTGGGAGATGGTCGGCATGGATTTTGTGGTCAGCCTGCCCAAATCCAGTGGCAGCATGGTCCTCTGGGTGGTCACCTATCATTTTTCCAAAATGGTGCCACTCGCGCAGCTGCCTTCTGCCCGTGGTCTCGCCGCGCTGTTCATAAAGCACGTATTTCTTCTGCACGGTATGCCAGACAAGATAGTTAGTGACCGGGGTCCCCAATTTGCGCCTCGGTTTTGGAGGGAGCTCTGCAGTTTGCTCAGCATTGAGCTAAATTTGTCCTCCGCCTACCACCCTGAGATGAACAGGTTGGTTGAGAGAGCTATCCAAACTCTGGTCACATACCTGCAACATTTTGTCTCGGCCAGACAGGATGACTGGGCATCCTTATTACGATACGCAGAATTTGCTCTGAATAATGCAGTGGCTGATTCCACTGGTCAGACCCTGTTTCTCCTTAATTACAGCCAGCATCTGCGCATCCCCGTCCCAATGCCAGTGTCTTCCACTGATTCCAGAGTGGCAGAATGGGCAGTGGAGGTTCGCCACATTTGGGATCGCACTAAGGATGACATCCGGTCTTCTAAGGAGAGAATGAGGGTGTCCGCCGACACGCATCGGTGTCCCGCTCCAACTTTTGCCCCTGGCGACTTGGTGTGGCACTCTGTCTGTAATATCAGGCTGCGGGCCAAGGCCACCAACTTTGCGCCGTGATAAACTGGTCCCTTAAAGGTCCTGGAGCAGGTCAACCCTGTGGTCTATCACTTGGCTCTTCCTCCCTTGTGTCCCTTCTTAAGCCTGCTCACTTGTCACGGTTTTCCGAGTCATCTGCCGGGACATCCGACCTGTCTTCGGACGAGTTCGAGGTCAATGCCATCATGGATGCAGGGTGGTGCGTGGCAAAAAGTTTTACTTGGTGGACTGGAAGGGTTATGGTCCCAAGGCTCAGACCTGGGAGCCAGTGGAGAATATCCATGCCCCACTCCTTATTGCGGCATTTGAGTGCATCGAGGCTCAGAGGGGAGGGGGCCATAGGAGGTGGGGTAATGTTAGGCGTCGGGTTCCGGACACTGCACAGCGGGAATCCTGAGCCTTGCCATCGTCGGTCTCCCATTCCTCTCGGCCACAGTGGAGCCTGCTTAGCAGACTCCATGATCTCGGCGCTCAGCCCACACCAGCATTGTGGGTTTGGTTGCTTCTGCCACCTCTGGTCCAGTTATGGCAATGCAGCCTGGCCAGCAGCAAAAGACTCCAGAGTCTAAGTCCTTCCTTCGGTCCACTGGGCATGCTCATGAGACGATCTCCCATTGGGAATCGGGAGTCACATGCTCAGGTCCTTCTCCAGTTCTGATTGGTCCATCAGGAGGATCAGGAAGGTCCTGGAAGGGCACAGCTGTAAAAGGTTCACATGGCCACCCCGCCATGCGCTATGATAGACTCTGAGGCTATAGTACTTAGTGTATGTGTGATGATGGATAAATGAGCCTGGTGACTGTTGCATTATAATTCCCCATCCTTGGATATTATGCATGTGTTAGGGTTAGGAATTGGAGTCAGCACAGCAGCTCTGACACTGCATAGCGCCGCAGTGTTCCTCATCATCTTCCTCTTGCGCCTTGGGAGTCGTCCAGTACAGGCCTCCTGGACCACTGCTACTGCAGCGTCCGCTTAAGTAATGCCTTGCGCCTTAGGAGCGCTTTCCAGCTCAGTTAATAGGCTGTTAGTGGCATCCGTCAGGGCGGAGAGTGCACCCGTACTAATCGGTGGTACACACTACCGTGACCTGTGACGCTAACAGGTTGCGGTTGTTCGCCGGCTGGCACGTGCCTCGTGAAGTAATGGGGTTCGTGTCTGTTCGCATCGGGTTTGTGTTTTCCCACCGATGTCTGGCTCTCTCCTACATGCCTTCTCCCCATTGTTTTAGCTGCAGTTGGTCACCTCTGCACGGTGGGCCCTGGGCTGTGAATGCACCTTATATATTATTTCATCTTTATTATTTGGTGCGTTCCCCCAGGCCGTAACAAGTACACTGATAATATACAGGGTGGGACATTTATATGTATACACCTAAATAAAATGGGAATGGTTGGTGATATCAACTTCCTGTTTGTGGCACATTAGTATATGGGAGGGGAAAACTTTTCAAGATGGGTAGTGACCATGGTGGCCATTTTGAAGTCGGCCATTTTGGATCCAACTTTATTTTTTTCAATGGGAAGAGGGTCATGTGTTTTAACCTATCTTTAACCTAACTTTATTCTTTCATGAGTTATTTACAAGTTTCTCTTTGTTTACAGAAATTGACTTGTCGCAGAGGTTAACATGTGAGGAGTGGATCGAAATTGTGTTGATGTCTGGTGAACACAGTACCCAGGTCATTGCAGCAGATTTTAATGCAAGACACGCAACCGCAAGAAAACTGTCACCATTCCCATTTTATTTGGTTGTATCTACTGTATATAAATGGCCCACCTTGTATTATAAGCTAAGCATTTTAATTGACAATATTGATACCATGATCTACAACTGTTTTTCTATCACTCGACATTGAGACCTCTAACTTATTTCAATTTGAAACATTCCACACAAATGTAAAAACATGAAATGCAAGTTTGAAATAATTGGGAAAGTGCTTACATTTCAAGCTAATCCCAGTGGAATTATTTGCTTGTAAAGAAAAGTATAAAACTTATGCAGTGTGTGAAAATAAAAGAATTTGAATGACCACATGTTTAAAAGACTCATTTTCTAAGGTGTCATAAATTATTGTGGTAACTTATAAAATGTAAAAAATATACTGTTTGTGGAAGTAAACCAATTCACATTTGTTTTGGAAATGATTCAGACTTTTTTCATAACTTTATATGTTTGAAATTGGTATATTTTTTCTGCATAGGGGTGTGATTGAAGAAATATACTGTATTTGTAAACATTGTCATGGTATAGTAATATAATGTCAAATGTATAACATTACATGCCATTAAACTTAGAGATTTTAAATATTTGCATTTTATTGACAGTTAATATGTACATTACACCGACTACTTAATTAAAGAGATCATGAAAATACAGTGTGAATAATTTCATTATTATACAATAGAAAAACAAAAAAATCTAGTTCTCCAATTGGATTCTGAAAGAAGCCATAAAAAGCTGTGTCTGTGTGAAGTATGATGAATAAGAGATCTGGGACCAATCACTCTGTTGCACACATTAAACTCTTTTCATGGGATTTATAGGCTGCCTTTGCGATTAAGAGTCATTTGGTGAAATCTGTGTTTTCTATCAACATCAAAGAATAGGAGAATATTGGGCTGCAGTCTTTAGGCATTATTGTTTTTTTTGGTTCATAGGAACAGCGTGAGCTAAAGTTACCGTGAATGACAAGGAGTTTGGGTGATAATCTTATATTGGCAGCAATACAAGGTAAAAGGCAGAAGCTGGAACATATACAGTATTTTAACTGAAGTTCATTTATTTTCAATTTAACTTAGGTGTATTCCAACAAAATTTACATTAGACAATGAAGTTCCATGCAAATATTGATGTTCCATGGACAGTTCATATAAACTGAATTTCCCACAATTGCTTCATAATATTAGATGTTGTAAAAATACAGTGAACGACTTTGTCTTTTCACTCTTGCGATAACACAAGTTATTCATGTTATATGAATGGGTGTTTCACTTATTACAATTATTTGGAGCCATACTGAATTTTAATTATTTTTTTCTAAAAAATCAAATGAATAACATTAGATTTATTTCATAATTGATATTTGATTTACCAAATTAATTATAAAATTATAGTGAGTGTATGTTGGTGCTATAAAGATTTTCACGTTTTCTTTACACACCAAGTATTGTGCCAGGGACAACATAACAATAATTACCATATATACTCCAGTATAAGCCGAGATTTTCAGCCCATTGTTTAGGCTGAAAATGCCCCTCTCAGCTTCTACTCGAGTCCTTGTCCCAGGGGGTAGGCAGGGGAGGGGGAGTGCAGGAGTCGGCGGCTGTCGGATCATTCTCACTCCCTCCTGGTGCGGTCTCTGCACTTCCCTGCTTCTCAGATGGTTTCAGGCAGTTCTTCCTTTGCTCTCTAAGGTAACCTTTGGCCGTTTGTGGATTAATAGAGACACAGTCCAATTGTAACTCAAAATGCAAAACTATACCTTCATATCTTCGCAGCACATCCAGGTTCAATTCAGCATCTACAGCAGATTCCACATTGCATGTCACTTCAGCTTTCCCTTCACTTCTCTCCCTATCACACAGCTCAATGTTGGGTCGTACCATCTTGTACGTTTTCTCGGCGTACTCCTTGTCCAGACTTACTGCCACTGGGTGTTCCCTCAGCCGTTTTGCTCCAGATCTGGGGGAAACAGCCCAGGCTATGACCTGCCACATGGTGAGTGACCTGCCTGCTAGTTCTGCCGTGTCTTCTCCTGTAGCTTACACACTTGCAGCTCCTGCAGCTGTCACTGTACTGTCCCACTTGCTTCTGGATGACTTTGCTCTTACTTGAATATAACGTTATGAGGTATCTAAGTTGCCTGTGCTATTAGCCAACCTGAGCTCTATGGGCACCCTCAGCCTTCTGACACTAATCAGGAAGCTCCCTTCCCCTAACTGCAATGACCCCTCCTATATTTGCTATTTACACTGAGAAACTATTCAGCTATTTTGTGCATACTAAATGTCCCCATCTAGTGGCCTAGAAAGAGTACTTTGCTTACCCTAGTCAACACACTAGTTGAATATCTACACATGAACATAATATACATCTGTACACTATCTTAAAGATCTATAAACACAGTAGTATAAAATACACTCTACACTGGGACATGCTTAGGGGTTCAGGACAGCTACTGTGACCCCCTTATAAAGGCAAACACCTGCCTATATAACACCTCACAGCTCACAGTGCATGTCACACCAAATGAGAATCATGAGGTCAAAGGAACTGACGAAGGAACTCAGACAGAATTGTGGCAAGACACACATCTGGTCAAGGTTGCAAAAGAATTTCTTCTGTACTCAAGGTTCCTAAGAGCACAGTGGCCTCCAAATCCTTAAATGAAAGAAGTTTGGGACCACCAGAAGTCTTCCTAGACCTGGCCATCCAGCCAAACTGAGCAATCATGAGAGAAGAGCCTTGGTGAGAGACGTATAGAAGAATCCCAAGATCACTGTGGCTGATGATAGGGTATTCAGAGACCCCTCTGAGACATTCTTTGCTTGTAAAAAGGACTTTGACATGTTATGTGAGTTTTTATCTTCCAGTGTCAATGCGACCTAGCAGAATTACCCCTGCAATCTGTTCTTACTACCGGGAACAGTATCGATTGAGGGTGACTAATGTCAGGTGGTAATATAATTAATCAGATAAAGCTATAAACCTTAGTAAGATAGGACTAATTATATGGACATTTGGACCTTACATAATTGAACACCTGTTCCCTTTTACCTTTTAGTGGAAAATCACCTAATGGATAATGACTGACATTATTTGTAATAGACAGCTGACATATGCATGACAGGATATTTTACTGTAATAAATGATTTCAATAACAAATACTGACATGCGCATAGCATAGAGATGACATAATGTGTACGCCCATTCTAACGTGTATATAATGGCTGGCTTGGAATAAAGAGTCATGTGACTTTGAATTCAGATACCTGTGTCTGTGTTCATTTGTCCATCATCCTGACTCGAGTGCATCCAATTTGGCAGCCATCCAATATACTGAGGGTCTCTCCTGAGAAAGACCACCCAAACTTGACATCTGGCACCCAAAGTGGGGATGTTAAAAACAGAAGACCCCAGAATATCTGAAGGCCAGCCCCTGCAGTCTGAGGCAGTGGAAAACATACAAAATCCCGGGAAGGTAAGAACCTTTCATTTCTTACAAACTCTCTCTGTGTCTCCCCCTATCTCATGACCTGCTGACCGGACTCTGGGTATGTTATAGTCGAGTTTTCTTAGAAGACAAGCCCATATTGTTTGGTAAAGAAAGGCAGAATATCTTTGTGATACATGAAACAGTATATTGGATAGGTGAACCTCTGTTGCTGCTATTATATGTTTGTTACATGTTTAGTGCGTGACTGGAACATGAATGTATGACCCAACCTCAAGGGTATGCAACAAGTCGCTGATGGTCTGCCACTAAGAGTGTCTCTCCATGTTAACTGGCTTGCCAGAATTCATGTGAGGATACACCTCCGACAGCAGGTACACGGAGAAAGCTACGTACATCCTCTTGGGGAGTGATAGCGATACGGTGTCAAATGCCTATCGCATCAGGATAGGTCCTCTGCAGTTCTCTCTGGTGACTACATTGTGGTGCCTTGAGTCAGGGGATAGGTCTGTCTGTCTTCTGTCTTGTCTTATACGCACAAACTGCTCACACACGGTGCTAAGAAACTTTGAGGTAGTTGGGATCACATTAGCCTGCCTATTGCTACTTAGTCTTGTTTTCTGGTTGATACATAAGACCTCTGAATATACAAAGTCTAATTTGAAGGATGTGTCATTTCTCACTGAAAGGCCACAAGGTTTTAGTGGAGTGACCCTGGAGTAGTTACGTTGGCCAAAACCACTAAAAAACATTCATGGACAATACGGTCCACACACCTAAATACTGCAAAGTCATTTTAGGTTATGCAAGTTGAGGACAACAGCAGGAGCCATTAATGGTCCGCACACCTGTAAACTGTGAGAACAGTTCAGGTTACGCAAGTTGAGGACAATTGGGTGCTATAGAAAGCCAAAACGAGGCCAGAAGAAGTGAGCATAAGTGGTACTGCATGCTAAGAGCACAGTAAGACATCAACCAGAACAGGAATAGGCAGGGATAAAGCAGACAGGAAGCCAGGAGCACCGGGAAGAAGAGGGAGTTGCAGTGTATAAGCAGCTATAAAGATTCCAAGACAGTTGTGAAAGGTCTTGTCAGTTAAGGTAGAGCTTATTTACATTTGCTTGGTAAATAATTGTGTGTGAAAGAAAGTGACTGATATATGAGACTCATTGAATGACCGTGTGCAAGTAATAAGGATTTAAACATAAAAATCCTGCATGTATAAGTGAGTCCACTTAGGTGTGCTAAGGTGTGATCCCTGGTCATCTGGCACCATGAATATAGTAGAGGTACACTAATTAAGTGAAAACACATAGTCACACGTGTGAGTGAAAACAGCTGTGCTAAATGATCTGCAGATTTTGTGTGGGTTGTGCATGTTTCATAAGAAGAACAGACAAGAACTGTGTCTTTTATGGTAGATGGTTACTGAACAAAGTATATCCAGAGGCCAGACCGCCGACATTGAGGTTTATAAAATAAGGAGATAAGCGGTGGGCACTCTGGTATGTGAATATCCATGCCTGTATAAGTGATTCCCATTTTATCCATACCCCGACAGACTTGAAAGACAATCCCCTGTATTTATGTCAAAGTCCGGACAGAAAGGTCTTTCATAGCAAGTGTATATGTGTTAGAAATAGAGCTCCTAATTAAATTAAGTGTGCATGTCTATAAACTTGTATAAGTACGTGGAAGACAATATTGATAATTTAAAAACGCTAAGCTGCATTGTGCTGAAGGTACTGCTTCTGTGTTTTTGAGAATTGGGATATTTGCATTAGATGTAGCGGTTAAAATTGCTTTGTTATACAGGCCGGGCTCTTGCAAATATCTTGTAAATGTCATGCCCTGAGTGTAAATTTGGATTAATGTTAGCTATATCCTTCTGAGGGGTGGAGAATTGTTAAAATCGTCCACAAGGGTTATAGTCAGGTGCACACTAGGTTTGGACCTCTGTCAGAAAGATATCCAGAGTATAAAGTATTCCGGCTTAACATTCATGGGATCCCCACTGTTCAGTGGACCCCTGGAATGCTGCTGAATCACATAGAAGAGCACAATCTCTGGCATCCTAAAAACACACATTTCAGGTGTCCTCTAACCAACAGAAAACCTTTGGATTATACCCAGTCTGCAAAACTGTCTGTTCTCCTCAGTGGATTCACACTGCGACATAAGTTACATGTCAGGTGAAAGAGTAAACTGTACTGTTTTATAGAAAGTGATGTTAAGTTGATTAAGGTCCCCGTTACACACTTCAATGTCCCAGTGATCCCACCAGCGATCCGACGTGGATGGGATCGCTGGGACATAGTTATCTGATCGCTGGTGAGCTGTCACATAGGCAGACTCACCAGCGATCAGGACCAGCGAGCATGCTGGTATCCAGGGTAAACAGCGGGTAACTAATCACCGCGTGGCGCTTACTTACCCGCTGTTTACCCTGGATACCCGATCAGGACCAGAGAGAACGCTGGTATCCAGGGTACACAGCGGGGTATCTAAGCACCGCTCGGTGCTTAGTTCAGCTGTTTACCCTGGATACCAGCTCCCAGCATCTGCTGTATGGCGCTGGGAGCTCACTGATCATTGGTCTCTCGCTGTCACATGTGTGCTGCCCAGCGGGAGACCAACGATAGATTTATGGCCCAGACCATAAGGCAATGATTAACAATCAGCCAACTGATCGTTGATCGTTGCTACGTGTCACATGCAACGATGTCATTTCGACATCGCTGCAACATCACCAAACTGATGACGTTGCAACGATATCGTTCACAATATCGTTGTGTGTAATGGGGCCTTTAGAATGTATAATGTATGTCGATAAGTGTGAAAAAGACGTATGGTTTCAAAGTAAACCCTTAGTCTGAGTCAGAGTAAAGGGCCCGTTACACATAGCGATATCGCTAGCAATATCGCTATAACGTCACCGATTTTGTGACGTTATAGCGATATTGCTAGCGATATCGCTATATGTGATACTTACCTCCGACCGGCTCCCCCGCTGTCCATCGCTGATCATGCGAGAATGTCCTGGGCCGTTTCTTGTCGGCCACTTCCTGCTGGGCTTTCTGTGGCGCCAACGAGCGACGCGTGGATGCGGGCGGGAGGACGTCAGGATCTCCGCATCTGACTGGTAAGTAGCGACCCCTGACCCCTGCTATGTCGCTGGTGACATCTGCCTGCGTGGCAGCTCACTAGCGACCACTTAGCGATGCACCAGCGATCCATATCGTTGTCGGGATCGCTGGTACATCGCTACATGTAACGGTACCCTAAGATATCAGCGAATGCAATTGGGAAGTAGCAAAAGATAAGGAAAAAGAAGGTTGCTATTTTGTTTGTAAGACAGAAAATTCCAAGAGAAAGGCATTGTAAAGAGTGTTGGTATTATAACAATTGTCCGTAAAAAGTTGGCACTCTGGCAAAAATTTGCACTTAGATTCCATGTCCCAAGGGCGCTTAACACGTAAAACAAAAATGTCTGTACTTATTTAGTTAAAAAGTTATTATAGTTCTAAAAAATTGGCTTTGTGCCAAGAAGTTTTTTTCTTTTCTCTCTCTTTCCCTTTCCTGTACTTTGCAGTGTACATTACAACTTGCATGATTTTGAATCCAGCTACTCTAATAATTCTGCCTCATTCCATGGATTCAAAAAGGGAGGAGAAGGAGGAAAGAGGGATAGGAAAATTACTGTTTTTGCAAAATTTGACAAAGTCTTTATAGCCCTTATGGCTCAAATAACTGTAAGTTTCTCACACGTTTCTTATGTACCTCTCTCTAATCCAAATGTTGAGTGTTTTGTAGTTGGTTCAAGAAGCATCAGTGAGGACAGATGGTTCTACAATAGGTATGCAGTGGTCACACAGCATGAGGTAGTAAAAGCAGAACCACTCCCTCGTCATATGTCTACAAAAGAGGTGGAGTTGACGGCACTCATTGAAGCACTAAAAGGGCTCAAAGTAAGCGATACACAGTGTACACAAGGGTCCAGATATTGTTTTGGAGTAACTCACGACTATGGCCCCATATTGAGGGCAAGGAACTTTCTTACATCAGCAGGCACCCATGTCAAGCATGGGTACCTCATCAAACAGTTCATGGAGGCCTTGCTGCGCCCAAGGATGGTCTCCATGGTGGAGGTAGGTAAGGGCACATACAAATCAAAGTACCAATTAAGCCAGTGCTATTGACAAGGCGGAGCATACAGCTAAGGAAGCAGCAAAGAAGCCAAGGTAAAACGAGATCCCTGAGGCACCTCTACTGGTCATGGTAAGAACTGACTGTAACCAGTTAGACTTAAGTATCTTGCCGACTCTGACTCGGCAAGCCAACTGGGAAGAAAGAGAGATCTGTTCGAAACCTGGAGCTCGGGACCATGAAAGTTTGTGGATGGTGGGACAGCGGGTATGCCTGCCAAGATCCTTGTGTCTCGCAGTGGCTCAAATGGCTCATGGTCCAACGCACCTGTCTGATGATGACATGTCTGTTCTGATTGATACACAGTGGTTCGCTCCTGATTTCATAATGGTTGCTACTAGCTTCACACAGGCATGTTTCATATGTGCACAACAAAGGTAGAATAGTAGATACCACAGAAACACACACTTAAGCCCCTCTACCTATTTCAACGACTACAAACTGACTTCATCCAACTACCCCCAGGTACGAATGTATACGTGTGCTCATGTGTGTTGATCTCTTAACAGGGTGGTCAGAAGCCATCTTGATGCCAAGAGCCACTAAAACAGAGTGACCCCCTTCTACTGGAGAGGTAATGCAAAGTGTTATGCATGGGTTGGGAGTCACGTACGACACACAACAAGTGAGGGGAGGGGTTTTGGGTCAATGTCAAGGTTAGGCCTGTAGTTCTCCTCAAGACACCGCACCTCCAGTGCAACAGCTTACAGACTTTCCTGCTGTGTCTAGAGCCTCCAAAGGAGACTCACATCTGTGCATAAACAAGTTTTTGATTCTATTTCCAAGTTCTCCTCACTACAGCCACGTCAGTGAAGTTTTGGGAAAGCCTATTTGGAGCCATGCAAATCACTATAAGTTCCTGGAGTGGTTTAATGATGATCTACTTCTGATGATGCTGACAGGCCTACCACAGGATGGACAGATGGCTGATATAACCCAAAATAGAACAGAAATAACCATGTGGTTTGACACTTCTAAGAACTCTGCTACCTTTAGAATTGATTTATGTAACATAGTGAAATGACAATGGTAGAGAAAGCAGTAATCCTAGATATAAATTCCTGACAGGAATCGATGAGGCAGCAGTATTTATTTGTGTAATGAGACCTGGGAATGAAAATTGTAACTCCTGGTCAGATGCAGCCTGGAATACAGGGGCCTCATGGAAACACAAGCCAAAAGAAGCTATGACTTGGGTTAGTTCATCAGGGAGGCCTCTTCTGGAAAGGATGAGAGTTGCTATAGCTCCTCCAAAATGGATTGTGATCTGGACACTGTAGCCTGGGGATCATCTTGTAACCCTGTCATCATAGCCAAAGAAGAACCTTCCCTTGGAGATGAAGGACTTTATGTACTAGGTTTATATGTCCCACAAAGAGAAGTTCAGCAGGGAACATGTAGGTTGAAGGCTATTCCTTAAGAGGACAGTGAAAGCACGTGGACAGCAGTGGAGACGTCAAGGTTCAAAGTATTTGAGGAGATAAGCTACGAGGAGAAGTTAGCCATACAAACAGGTTATACAGAAATAAATGATTGGCTTATATGGATGAAATATACAGCAGAGCAAAATAATAAGTCCATCTGCATTGCATGTGCAACTGCCAGACCCTATTTAGGGACAGTTCCCCTCAGAATCTCAGACCAAGATCAAATCGGTTCACAATGTATGGTAGCCTTGTATGATGCCTCATATGACCCGACTGATAATACTCTGTGCCTTGCTCTCTCAGCCCTGTATCCGATAATAAAAACAGATCAAGTACCTCCTAGAGTTTTCCCATACCCAGTTAACTACACTTGATTCCAAAGGAAAGGAACAAGGAGATTGGTAGGAAATCTAACCTCTGAATTTTGTGGAATCACCATTTTCATAGACACAGATATGAATGGTTACAAAGCTAAGTGGTTTGACAATCAGACTAGCAAGGAGTGATATATGGTGGGTATGTGGGGACATGAGGCTGAGGGTCCGGTTGCCGATAAACTGGGTTGGCAGTTGTGCATTAGCACAGGTACTCATGCCATTCCAAATAATTTCATCAGAAGAGATAAAAAGGGGTAACATGAATTTTGAGACTCTGTGTAGAAACAAAAGGTCGACACCTGCTGGGTCTTTTGATTCAAGAATCTACATAGATAGTATAGGGGTTCCTAGAGGGGTACCGGACAAGTACAAAGCTAGGAACCAGTTCGCAGCAGGCTTTGAATCAGTTTTCTTTTGGTTGGTTACTTTAAATAAGAATGTGGATTTGATACACTACATTTACTACAACCAACAAAGGTTTATAAACTATACTAGGGATGTAATAAAGGGGATAGCCAAACAATTAGCCCCAACTTCTTTAATGACTATGCAGAATAGAATGACCTTAGACATGTTGCTAGCAGAAAAAGGGGGGTCTGTAAAATGTTTGGTACTTATTGCTGCACTTTTATCCCCAACAATACTTCCCCAGATGGAAGCATCACAAAAGCATTGGAGGGTCTTACATCGCTGTCTGATGAACTGGTAGAGAATTCTGGCATCGACAATCCATTCACCGACTATCTTGAATCATGGTTTGGAAGATGGAGGCACCTGGTATCCAGCCTTCTCATCTCTCTGGCAGCTGTGGCAGCTATACTCGTGACCTGTGGCTGTTGCTGCATCCCATGCATTAGAGGATAACTTCAGAGACTGATGATGCATCCATTAACAAGACTATATACATTAGACTGAGACCTCACAGTAATGACTATAAAAACATACTGTAGTTGAGAATAGGATATGATCTCCCCACCATATGGGGAATTCGGCAGAAGAAAATAAGGGTAGGAAGTCCGACACTTTCATTAAGCCTTTGAAGTACACATGGGTTAAGGGTATAATCATATCTGTTCTCAAAAGGGGGGACTGATAGGGTATTCAGAGATCCTTCTAAGACATTTCTCTCATATAAAGACACTCTTTGCTTGTAAAAAGGACTTTGACATGTTATGTGAGTTTATCTCTTTCACTGTCAATGCGACCTAGCAGAATTACCCCTGCAATCTGTTCTTAGTATCGGGAATAGTATCAAATGAAGTTGACTAATGGGTGGTAATATAATTATGCAAATCCCCTTAAAAAGCAGTTTAATCAAATCAATGTTAAAAAATACTTACCCAGTGAATTATTGGCAAATACCACAATGACAAAAAAATACCTAATCTGAAATGCTACTGTCACGGTCACGTGTGTCTGGACGCAGTGAGTACCGCAAGGCGAACCCATGTGACACACGTGACCCTGGATACCCCGCCTCCAGTGGGGCGAATTTAAATAATAAACAAGTGCAGCTGGATACACCGCCTCCAACTGGTGAATTTAGACATTACATGTATATACAAGTCTGGAAACCCCACCTCCAGTAAGGCGAATTTAAACAATAAGAGAAACCTGGGAAACATTAACAGCGGTGGGCCCTGCGATAGGGAATAGGGAAGTGGAGACCTCCTGAGCTCCCCTGAGCCAGTGTCCCTGCACTCCTAACGTTCCCTATGCCGGTTCCGCACTGGGCGCGCAACAGGAATCTAAAAACCCTAGCTCGCCCTGACCTAAACCCTCACTAGGGAATTGGTTGGTGCGGAAACTAATCCCACCACTGCACTAAAACACACATGAGGAAAGATGACAAAACAGGGGAAACACCACTTAGCTTTGCTCTGTTGCGTACGCTCCTAGCAACAGAGCCCACACCTGCGTGCATCTTCTCCTCCACCCGGACCCATCACCATAACTGGATCCTTCACCATAGTGCAGCCGTGGAGCAGAGTCCAGTTGCAGAAGTCCAGTAACAGAGTCCCAAAGATGAGTTCAGCTCCTGCCCAAAAAGTCAAGCATGCTTGAGTCCAGCTCTCAGCAACCAAGTCCCGCATGCTGAGTGCAACTCTCTCCATAGTCGTCACTCCACCAAGCCATGCAAGCACTTCCTGCCAACACCATCAACTGGAACTCCACCACGCCATGCCAGCCCTTCTTGTAGACCACCTAGCTGCCACTCGTCCCTTCAGGCTGGGCTGCGCAGGACTCATGTTCAGCTCCTTCATTCACCCAGGTTTCCTTGTGAATGACTAACACACAATATCACCAACAGTGATTGAACCCACCTGGCTCCCTTTTATAGAGCCTAACACCTGATTTGTAATTGCGTGCACATTAACCCTAAAACTAAGGTGCGATACCACCCACCACCACCGGGCAACTTAGAATGAATGACACCACGTGTAATAATTCTAATGGCCACCGGGGGGCAATCATATCACTTTGGCACCTAGCCAAAGGAAAAAAGTTCACTTATCCATTTAATCTATCAGATCCATGCTGGATCATGACAGCTACACAACCCTAAAATATAGCCTATCTGATACCTGCCTGACTGTGGAGGTTGACACCCTAAAAGTGCGATATTGGCTCCCCCACTCAACAAGTGCTGTCCCTCACTTCCCTAACTCTCCCTAATATGACAGGAGGGAAAACAATGTCCAGATAGAAAAGGAATGAAAAAATCAAAATGCCCTAGGACTAGTGCAGGATCCCAGACAAATATTTACATACATTAAAAATCCATTACATCCACATCATGATACCTTGTGACCCATAATATGCTTGCAAAGCATGATACTGAGTACAAATAGTCCCACTTGAGCGGTATACAATTAGATAACCAGAGTCAAAAAATGGTCACTTATCATGTATGTAGAGAACCCCGACGTGTTTCTCCGCCATATCGGTTCATCAGGAGGTATAGCTGATACTGTCAATTTTCATGCCTGATACCAAGATGCTTGTTATTTTAGCACAGAGCTAAAATAGCAAAGGAGTGGCTTCAGAAAAACTCTGTGTCCATTCATGACTGGCCCAGCCAGAGTCCTGACCTAAACCCAATTGAACATCTCTGGAGAGACCTGAAAATGGCTGTCCACCAATGTTCACCATCCAACCTGACGAAACTGGAGAGGATCTGCAAGGAAGAATCCAGGTGTGAAAAACTTGTTGCATCATTCCCAAGAAGACTCATGGCTGTACTAGCTCGAAAGGGTGCTTTTACTCAATACTGAGCAAAGGGTCTGAATACTTATGACCATGTGATATTTCAGTTTTTCTTTTTTAATAAATTTGCAAAAATTTCTACATTTCTGTTTTTTCAGTCAAGATGGGGTGCAGAGAGTACATTAAAAATGAGCTTTTTTGAATTTACCAAATGGCTGCAATGAAACAAAGAGAAAAAAATTTAAATGGGTCTGAATACTTTCTGTACCCACTGTAATATTCTGTAGAAGACTTTTTCATATTCCTATGCTATTAAACATGTCCTATTCTAGCAATTTTCAGAGAAATATTCTATGTCGCTCTATCAGCAGCTTTGTGCACTAGATTCACTTTTTCTACATTGTGAGTGTAGGAGGTGGTCAGCACAGCAATCGCACATTAGAACAATTTGATGAACTTAGAACTTGGAATAATATGTAAGCACAAGTAAAATCCCTTACTTACAATGAGTCAGTAATAATGCCTCCAGAGATATATGTGTGAAGTTCTGTAGATCATTACATTTTCATTGCTCTGGCATATAATATATACCTAAGTTCAAGGTTTTGAATTTCTCTACTCATAAATAATAGCTGCAGCATATTATATCCTCAGTGAAATATGTGTAAGATTGGACCAGAGATTATGTAATTTTATACAGATTAGTAAGAAGACTCTATATTAGAACCTGACACTATACCTTTCCAACAACACAAGTATTTTTGTTACCAAGTGCACAGGATATTAATGTTTTATGCGGTATAAGGTTGTATACCAGATACTCTGTATTTTGCCGTTGTTAAGTGCACCATATAACTTTATAATTCTGTAAATTCTGCATTATAACGCATTGAAACACATGACAAATATTTACAGTTACTTGGATATATCTTACACTTCTTAAAAGGGTACGGAAGTTATCAAGTTTAACGTATATAATGATATTTATAAAGGGAATTGTTATTATAGCATTACTATGTTTGTATGATGTGTTTTGAACGTCTATTGGTAACCCTGTATTTTTACCAACTAATTTATTTTTATTGCTAACAATTGGGTTGCATGGTGTTATGTGCCCTTGTTAGGAACTTAGGACAATAGCATAAAACATCACGCTACTCACTTGGATATGTGGTTAGGGTTAACATTTTATAGATAAGTCAGCATCAGAAATAGAAAAGTTGGCCAACGTTTTGGTCTATACAAGACATTGGTTAATGTCTTAAATAAAACTGATTTATCAATAAACTGCACATATTTCAAAGAGCGCCATGGTGTTTTGTCCCAATATTTGGAGTGATGCAACCAGCACAGAGCCCCATTGTCACCAATCGAGTGCCAAGCAAAATTTTATTGATAGGTTAGGAAAATATGGCCAGATCACCTCCTAAAATATTTCTATTCTTCACTTGTTTAAGGAGATGCAAATTTGGATTGGTCTTTTTCTTGTAGAATTGCGAACCATGCATATATTAATTTTTTTACCTATTTCGTGTTACTGCTTTCATGACAGTTATCAATAAATATCTTGATTATAAAACTGTAATGTAATCATTTGTATACTCACTTCTATAGCTCCATTAACTCCACAGCATTTTACAATCATCATTACTGTTCCCATTGGGGCTCATGATCTATATTCCCTATCAGTATGTTTTTAGAGTGTCGGAGGAAACCCACACAAACATGGGGAGAACATACAAACTCCTTGCTGATGTTGTCCTTGGTGGAATTTAAACCCAGTACCCAAGCACTGCAAAGCAACAGTGCTAACCACTGAGACACTATGCTGCCTACATTTTAATAAAGGTCAGTAATGTCTAAGGCCGCTTTCACACTTCAGGCTTTCGGTATCCGGCATGGGGAGGCGAAAAACTGGACTGCCGTATCCGGCCGCATACGCAGACACCGGATCCTTCTTTCTGCCGGATATATTCCTGGCAGAGAAGGTTTCCGGGCATGCGCAGTGCGAAAAACCGGTCCGGCGTTGGGAAAAACCGTTGCATGCAATGTTTTTTCCAGACGCCGGACAGGCTATTTTCTCCGGATCCGGAAAAAAAGGACGCGCCGCATTGCCTTCCGGCGCAATGCGGCAGCAATGAAACAGCACGGGGAAAAAGCCGGCTCTGGTCGTAACAGGCGCCGGATCCGGCTGTCCGGTTTTTCGCCGCCCCATGCCGGATACCGAAAGCCTGAAATGTGAAAGCCGCCAAAGAGAGTGAAATTGTATACGTGCATACAACAAGTAGGACTATGGAGTCAATAAGCCAAAATTCCAACTTCTCTATTGTTTCAGAGACAGAGTATATAAAATTTTTATGTTATTAGCATTTTCAGGCATCTACAAAAAATATTTATTTAGCTATTCAATAATAATAATAACACAATTTTTTTTTCTTACGCATTAGGCAATCAATACATTCCTTCAAGTTCTGACACGAAAAACTCGCTTCAGCTATCTTTTCCTAAAAAAATTTTTCTGAGTATTTTTTAACCAGTTCCTGACGGGGAAACTTATACCCACCAGGCATGTCTTATTCTGTCTTATTCTGACAAGGCATATTTTCAGAGCTTTATCGTGCACGTGTTTTCAACCCCTCTATAATTTTTTCTCATTTTGATATTCAAATAATTTTTGCCTTTTTTTTTACAACTCATGGGGCTTAACTATATTATATGTAAATATATATATATATATATATATATATATACATACGTATATATGGATAAATCACATAATCCAAAATAGCGGTAATTATCCGCCTAGAGACACAGAATGATTCCAGCAATGTATGTTAAAATCATGATTTTATTAATAAAGAACTAAAAAGATGGCAATACAAGACTACAAAACAGGGTGGGAATAAGCCTCCAAAAGGGGTTGTGCAAAATAAGGCAGGGTCCAAAATCAGTTCATGCTTCTAAAGAAAAAAGGTAATGCGCATATTGTACATAAGATATGCATTAAAGAATGGCAGTCAGTTAACAAAATTTGATATGAAAAGACTAGAAAAATGCTCTTAAATGCAGACAAAAAAGTTAATCATCATTTTCACACTGACTGACAAGCAAATGCATAGTGCTAATCATAAAAAGTAATCATATGTATTACATATTCACATTATTCATTACACATGCATAGTGCCAATCATGAAAAGTAACTACATGTATTACATGTTCATATTATTCACATAATGCAGCACAAGTACCAATGTTATAAAAAAACACCTCCTGGAAGAAGCTTTTTGCAAAATAGCATGGGGTTTTGGGTATGTGCGGCTGTCCTGGTCCTCCCTTGGCTTTCAGCTGATCATTGTTTATTTAAGGTGATGTAATTTTTTATAACATTGGTACTTGCACTGCATTATGTGAATAATATGAACATGTAATACATGTGGTTACACTAATTGATGGCTGTGGTCAGTGATTATCTTACAGGTTCGTGTGCACTTGCACCTTATGCAATTTATGCAGATTTGATGTCCATTTGCTTAGGGTATCGTTACACTTAGCGATGTACCAGCGATCCCAACAACGATATGGATCGCTGGTGCATCGCTAAGTGGTCGCTAGTGAGCTGCGACACAGGCAGATCTCACCAGCGACATTGCAGGGGTCGGGGGTCGCTACTTACCTGTCAGACACGGCGATCCAGACGTCCTCCGCCCGCCTCCACGCGTCGCTCGTCGGCGCCACAGGAAGCCCAGCAGGAAACGCCCGATGAGAAATGGTCCAGGACCTTCTCGCGCGATCAGTGATGAGCAGCGGGGGAGCCGGTCGGAGGTAAGTATCACATGTAGCGATATCGCTAGCTATATCGCTATAACGTCACAGAATCGGTGATGTTACAGTGATAGTGCTAGCAATATCGCTATGTGTAACGGGGGCTTTACACTAATTGATGGTGTTGCTTTTTTGCACAGCACAAGCACTTTATTATTCTTTCTAAGTACTCGCTTAGGGTCCAGCAGTAGATTATTTAATATTATTTTTTGATACTTTTTTCTTTGCAAATTTTTGTTGCTGGTTTTTTCATCTTATTTAGTCTAGGATGTCATTTACTTTTTAGCACCGTGTTCTATTTTTGCAATATTGCAAACATTTTTCTCTGCATATGTGCATATATACTTTATGACAAAATCCCCTGTGCAATCAAGATTTTACATTAGTATTTCACTTCTTTATTATGTATTGGTCCGTTTTGTGATAAAAATGATTCACTTGAGTATATGTATTTATTTGTTTGGACTTTACTATTAAATTATTGGTGTAATTCTGTTGTTATATTTGGATTCATCATTTTCTGATATCACGCCGGCAGCCATCTCTGTTTTTCATCTCCACTATATCTGTTGTATATGTTCTCACTTTTTTTAAATTTTTCTCAATAAAACTATATTTTTATTTGTGCTTTGTACTTCTTTTTTCTTTGTAGGATTTTTCTAAGTTTCAGGGTGGTTGCAATTTTCTTACAGCCCAGGCCATCTTTATGTAGAGCAACATTTATTTTTTTTTAAATCCTCCGAAAGTTCTTTGCCATGAGGTGCCATGTTGAACTTCCAGTGACCAATATGAGAGAGTGTGAGAGCGATAACAGAAAATTTAACACACATGCTCCCCATTCACACTAGAGACTTTGTAACACTGTTGAGTCATATTACACTGGAAAGGGAAAATGGCTAATTGGGCACAATTTGACCATTTTCACTTAGGGGTGTGTTCATTTTTGTAACCAGCGGTTTAGACATTTATAGCTGTTTGTTGGGTCATTTAGAGGGCATTTATTTACATAAATGTGAGAGGGTGAACTCACCTATTTACTGTATACATATATGACTTTAGTTTTTGTTAATATCCCCAAAATGTAAAGAAAAATAGGAAATGCGGGTTTCTTTTTCACTTTTTTTGCTTATTCTTTTTAAGACAAAAGACCTCTAAAACATTTTTAAATTCTACTCCCCTTTCTATACAATTTATTTTTATTCAACAGACATTTTTGATGGGCATAATGCTAGAAACAGCTATTTAGACTGGCAGTGTGTCATTTTTTAGTTTTTTTATTTATGCTTTTTTCTGTAGATTTTTTGCTATCTTTATTTACATACCGTATATATATTTTAAATCATTTTACAACCTATACCCATGATAAAATCCTAAAATACCTCTTTTTTAGGTGGAGGGCACGTTAACATATTACTTTGAAACTAGCACTGGTATTTTTGCCCCATCTACAAAGGAATTTTAGCCTGCAGTCTGAATAGCAAGGCAGCCTGAGTTTCCTAGAACCTAACAGCTCCTGTTCCTTCCTTAAGTCCAGGGTTCATATGCTCACTCTTTCTGGAAGATGAAGCAGGGGAAGTGATTCCTAATCTATAGTATATGCCCAGTGTTTGTTCAGCTCCATGTATACAGAGTGAAGAAGGTAAATGAGGTAATAAACTATTTTACCTTCTCTCTGGGAAATAGTTCAGCTATTTGCACTCCTACCCAGCTTAATGATCTTGCTAAAGCTGCTTAGGCTACTCTGAAGTTTTCGAATGTCAGTGCAGAGATAAGTGGTCTATGAGTAGTCCAGAAGCAGTTAAGCAAATAGTGAAATAACATTGAGATGTAGATGAAAAAATAACTCTCATTGTCCAAATATTAGCCATTAGAGATGAGCGAATCTTTTGAAATTCTAATTTTGATTCACAAGAAATTGCAAGTAGCTCAATTACACTGAAAAGATATGTATAACACAGAGGTCTCCTAGGACTGTATCCAAATAATTTCAAACACTTTAGATATATAACTATGTGTAAATGGATGGCAACTGTTCTTCACTGTTGTGCTGTCACAAGGTATCTATAATATTAATTTATGGTTTAGTGGCTTTCTCTCCCTATCTCTGTAACTATGAGCTATATCCTCTCACTACCCAGATTCACCACAAAATGGTGGCTGCTTTCCTGCCTTAGCTTTTATGCAGGTTTCACTACTCCCTCTTGATTGTGCAATACTATGCTATGTAGCTGTAAATTATTATGAGAAAACCCACCCAGCCACACTCAGGTTCATGTTAACCTTTTGCTGCTGATACAATCTTATGCAATGTGTAAAATGGTAGTGACCATTTTAAGTGATTTGCATGATTGGAATTGTTTAATTTTGCCAAGTTAAGGGAATTTAAAAAAATTTGACCCGAATTTCATTTGCAGTGAATAGATTCACTAATCTCTATAAAGCACTATTTCTAATAACATTTTGTCTTATAAAATGCTTCTTTGTAGTGATAAATGTTCAGTTTTAAGCTCATAAACATAGGCATAAACAGGGCAAAAGCTTAGAACAAAGATGAATTCTCATCGCCACACAATAAGAGAAAAAAGAATGTATCTACCTGTGGCAAAACATTTTTGTATGCCTGATCACAGTACCATGGACATGAAATTACTGGTATTGAAAGGTAACTTCACATCTCAGAGAGAGAGAGAAGAGTCTGTAAGTACAAACCCATAATGACCTTTGACACGCTCAATGCAGGAATGAATGTGTCGCATGGTTTTATGTCTTTTTACATCAATTAAGGAATTTGCTCCTCAGATCTTGTAGGGGCATCACAACACATTAAAAGACCCCAATCAGAGGACAATAAAACTTTCACTCCTTATCTGAAATGTAAAGTGCTGCGGATTATGTCGGTTCTATAGAAAATTTATTATTATTATCTATGAACTGGTCCAATGTTTATGTCCATAACTGTCTATCACTCCCCCATAATGATAGTTCTGCTTCACGTCACTTGTCTTATCTATTGCATTTTTTCTGTGCTGTGTTGTGCATAAATATGTGATTCTTCAGATTTTGTATTAGTCAAAGCCTGATGAAGAGACCTGAGTCGTCTCGAAAGCTTGCAATTTGTTACCATCTCTTCAGTTAGCCATTAAAAGGTATCAACCACTGAGGAATCTCAGTACTAAATATTTTTCAGTTTTAAGCTCTAAATTCCATGCATAGACATAGGGTTCAGTGATAGAATGTCTGCATGCAGCCACAGCTAATGTACACTTATCAGCTTATTGCACACAGTTTCATTATTCAGGTATATGTACAATGTATTTTTTTTTTTTATTTCTGTGCTTCCTACTGTCCTTTTTTTCATTTTACCTTTTTCTTTTTTCATTCTGGCACTGTAAAAAAATATATAAAATATGACAAAGTTCTATTTAAATAAAGAAAAGATGAATTGACTTAACCTAGTAAGAAAAAATGACCAAACTGTTAAGGACTGAAATATATATTGTTTGCAACAAGTATGGTCATAGATCAGTACAGATAAGTGCATTTGTCTCATACATTCATACATACTTTTCATGTAAAATGTTACTCATGATTTTTTTAAGTCTCCCCCAGATTATAGTCCTTATTTTTGTTTTATACCTTAAGGTTTATCAGTTAAATTAAAAAGCAATCTACCTTTGTAATCTTATATAAAGTAAACCAGTGCTACAGTTTGTTCACTTATTTCTTTCCAAATAGGAGTACTGTTCCCATTTTCCTGTCTGAAGCACTAACATTACTGCGATGGCAGAGGAATTAAATAGGTAAGGCAATTAATTGCACCTAGCCAGTAAAGGCTGAGCCTTACTGAGCTTGCCTGCCAAGGAAAATCTTGGATTAGAGTCAGTTTTCTTTATATTCAGTTTCCTACCCACTTAACAAAATTACACTCAATGAGCTGTGGGAGAATTTCACATCAACAGGGCCATGTAATGCAATTTCTGAAAATATGCAGAAAGAAAAAAAAAATAAGTCCTACATTCGCTCTCATTTCTGTCAAAATCAATCAAGTACAAGCGAAATGAAAGCAAGTCCTTGGAAAAGAAAAAGAAAATCACGCTTTTGTAGTATAGCGAGGTTTGCTTTATGTGATAACGTGCATTTTAAAAGTTCTCTGTTTTATTTTATTTTTAATCAGGCCTAATTAGTTTTGTTTTAATCACCTCCATGACTACAGCCTCTTTCTTGCATAATTGATAACATAGAGGGACCAGTGTCAGAAATCAAATGTTGCAAATTAAAAATAACAAGTTCGAGACTAGTGATTCAATTAAAACGGAAGAAAACATTGGATTATGTATAATTGAGAGCTTGTATGCAGAGTTGTGTGTCATGCTTGTCAGCTTGAATGGCGATATTAGATTGGAGGTGTCAAAAGCACTCAAATCAAGTCTGGAAAATTAGAAAACAAAGGTGATATTTATTATTAACTTCCACTGTTAAAAAACATAGAAGTACTTAAACTGAATGATGGCATGACAAAGGTATCAGTTGTAGTAAAAGCTAAAAAAAAAGCCCTCTGTAAAAAAAGAAAATCGCTTCTTCAAGAAAGCACACAATGAAGAGTCCAATAACCACAATATTACCCTTTAAAGTCATCATAAATGTTACCAAAAATAATTAACTCATTATTTATACAGTACTTTTTAGCAACATAGAGAGATGGTTTTATATTTTGTGTTATGCTTTCTAAACCCATAGTTGCCAACCTCTAGCAGACTGACAATTCAGTTATGTTGTACATAGATAGTAATCCACTATATTCCCTAAAAAGTTGGGGTTCCTCAAAATCAAGAACACAGCAGATCTGTCACTGTTATCCCACTATATTTCCTAGAACTGCAGGGTTTCTCAGAATTCAGAATTCAGCAGATCTGTAACTATTTCAGTACAGTACACAAACATGATTTCCATCAACTGGTAAAGCATTCAACTCATCTCAATCACCATCTACAGTAGTGCTAGGCAATAATTATAGAATACATTACCTGCCCATTATTCAACCTTTTTGATATGTAAGAGACGGCAATAAGACTGATATCCCTGTTCACACTAAGCCTTGTCATTAAAGGGTTTACATTTTCCTTTTTTTAATCACATTTATCTCAGATATACACACATAGATTGTAATTTCATAGTAAGCTATTTGACTTAAGCAGGGGAATGGTATTATTTAGGTAACTGTAACCTGCCTGCCCAATAGACCAATATTATACATACCCCTTGCTTACAAGTTAATATTAAAATAAATGAATAAAAATATATATTGGTGTAATTTAATGCTAACAGAGATGTATCCATTTACCATAGACATTACTTTTGGATCACTCATCTACTATATAATCGTCTAATTCTGTCTGTCTGTCTGTTTGTAACGGAAATCCCAAGTCGCAGATTGGTCACAGCCGGCCGGCTGTGACAAATCAGTGACAGGCGCAGTCTGTCGGCGAATCCCACGTCGTTGGCTGGCAGCGACCAATCAGCGACAGGCGCAGTCCGGCCATGAATTGGCGTGGAATTCGAAAGATGCACGCCACCCCTACCGTCGAGAGATCTGCGGCGCTAGCCGCTGATTTCCCGACAGTTGCCACGGGTCATCTCCTGCAATTGTATTAAGTTGTATGAGCAAGAACATTTAATGATAATGTATATATTTTACCTGGAAAATCCTGTGTATTCATTGCATTATTCTTAAATCTTCATAAATGATCTACATACATATTCTAGAATACCAGATGCGTTAGAATCGGGACACCATCTAGTAGACTATAAACTTCCAGGCAGTCTGCGTTCAACTCTGCAGGGACATTCTAAATTGTTACTCCATGCAACTTGTGGGGTGGAGAGATGGCTGTCAGACCCAGCTTTACCCTCCCTTAGAGAAGGCAGAGTTGTTTTGCTACTTTTTCTGTCCTCCCAATCACTGTATACACAGCGCTAAACAAGTAACCAGTGATCATATGATAGCTGCATGTATGGAAGGAACAGGATTTACTGGGTCCTAGAAATCCCAGTCAACTTTGTAACTGAGGATAATATGCCAGCCCTTATTACAGGTGAAATAGGCTAAAAAAGTATGTAAATGTTACATTTAAAAATATATATAGCTTGTCAAAGATGGGTCACTGTTGAAACGTCGCCACCTGAGGATCAATAAAGTATCCACTTTTTTCACATTTAATTTGGAGTGCTGCCTATTTTTCTTGATTTATATATATATATATGATATATATATATATTATATATATATATATATATATAGTGGGGAAAATAAGTATTAGATACACTACCGATATTGCAAGTTATCCCACCTACAAAGAATGGAGAGGTCTAGAAATTTTATTGTAGATACACTTCAACCGTGAGAGACAGAATTTGACAATAAGAAAACAGAAAGTCACATTGTTCGATTTTTAAATAAAGAAACTGCCTTTTGTTGCAAGAAATAAGTATTTGATATGTTACCAACCAGCAAGAATTCTGGCTTTCACAGACTTGTTAGTTTTTCCTTAAGAAGCCCTCCTACTCTGCTGTCATTACATGTATTAATTGTACCTGTTTGAACTTGTTAATTATATAAAAGACACCTGTCCACATAATAATCAATCACACTGCAATATATCCACTATGGCCAAGACTAAAGAGCTGTCTAGGGACACCAGGGACAAAATTGTAGACTTGCACAAGGCTGGGACCGGCTACAGGACAATAGGCAAGCAGCTTGGTGAGGAGGCAACAACTGTTGGCACAACTATTAGAAAATGGAATTTTCCTTGGTCTAGGGCTCCATGCAAGATGTCGCCTCATAGGGTAAGGATGATTCTGAAAAAAGACAAAAATCAGCCCAGAACTACATGTAAGGACCTGGTCAAAGATCTGAAGAGAGTTGGGAGCACAGTCTCAAACATTACTGCTAATAACGCACTACACAGTCATGAATTTAAATTCTTTAGGGCACGCAAGGACCCCCTGCTCGCACCAGCACATGTTCAAGTCCATTTGAAGTTCCCCAATGACCATCTGGATGGTCAAGTGGAGGCATAAGAGAATGTAATGTGGTCAGCTGAGATGAAAATAGAACATTTTGGCATCAACTCCACTCACAGTGTTTGGAGGAAGAAGAAGGATGAGTACAACCCCAAGAACACTATCTCACTCATGAAACATGGTGGGGGAAACATCATACTTCAGGGATGCTTTTCTGCAAAGCAGACAGGAGAACTGTACCGTTTTGAAGGGAGGATGGATAGGGTCATGCATCGCAAGATTTTGGCCAACAACCTCCTTCCCTCGGTAAGAGCATTGATGATGGGTCGTGGATGTGCCTTCCAGCATGACAATGACCCAAAACACACAGCCAGGACAACTAAGGAATGGCTCCATAAGAAGCATTTCAAGGTCCTGGAGTGGCCTAGCCAGTCTCTAGATCTGAAACCAATAGAACATCTTTGTAGGGAGCTGAAATTGAATGTTGCCCTGTGACAGCCACGAAACCTGGAAGATCTGGAGAAGATCTGTAAGGAGGAGTGGGCCAAAATCCCTGCTGCAGTTTATGCAAACTTGGTCAAGAACTACAGGAAATGTCTGACCTCTGTAATTGCAAACAAAGGCTTTTCTACCAAATATTAAGTTCTGTTTTTCTATTGTATCAAATACTTATTTCATGCAATAAAATGCAAATTAATTATGTCAAAATTATACAATGTGATTTTCTGTTTTTTTATTTTCAAATTCTGTCTCTCACAGTTGAAGTTTACCTACTGTAAAAATTACAAATCTCTCTATTCTTTGTAGGTGGGAAAACTTACAAAATCAGCAGTGCATGAAATACTTATTTTCCTCACTGTATATATATAAATAAAGATTAAAGGTTTTGCAATGGTTTGTTTAGTCGCATTCATCAATCATAGGTGACACAACAATATTGCTGGTTGTTGCTTCAGGTTACTTCCCATAGCGTAGCTAACTAGCTTTTTAGAGGCAGGCAATTTTTTATACAGAATTTAAATTTAAAATAGAAAATATCTATTCCCCTGAAAAAAAAATAAAAAAACTAGACGCAGGAACATTTTACTCTTTTAATTTGTCAGTTTGGCAACGTTATACCACACAACTATACTGTAGTCTGTTGCAGAATTTTTAGGTGGTGTTCCTGTCTCCTGGTATTCATTTTTATGTGGTCCATTATGGCCAGGGAAAATAAATGTGCTTTTACTCAAAATCTTCAAACAAATTGTTACAGCAAATCATCACATTTAACTGTGCAGCTCTTTTATGCTATACCTGTTTTAACCCCTTCACTACCAAGGGTGGTTTGCACGTTAACTACCGGGCCAATTTTTACAATTCTGACCACTGTCCCTTTATGAGGTCATAACTCTGAAACGCTTCCGTGGATCCCGGTGATTCTGACATTGTTTTCTCGTGACATATTGTACTTCATGTTAGTGGTAAAATTTCATTCATATAACTTGCGTTTATTTATGAGAAACACGGAAATTTGGCGAAAATTTTGAAAATTCCGCAATTTTCCAACTTTGAATTTTTATGCCCTTTAATCACAGAGATATGGCACACAAAAAAGTTAATAAGTAACATTTGCCACATGTTTACTTTACATCAGCACAATTTTGGAACCAAAATTTTTATTTGTTAGTAAGATATAAGGGTTAAAAGTTGACCAGCGATCTCTCATTTTTGCAACACCATTTTATTTTTACGGACCACATCACATTTGAAGCCACTTTGAGGGGTCTATGATAGAAAATACCCAAAAGTGACACCATTCTAAAAACTGCACCCCTTAAGGTGCTTAAAACCACATTCAAGGAGTTTATTAACCCTTCAGGTGCGTCACATGAATTTTTTGAATATTTAAAAAAATTAACATTTAACTTTTTTCACAAAAAAAATTACTTCAGGTTCAATTTTTTTTATTTTACCAAGTGTAACAGGAGAAATTGGACTGCAAAAATTATTGTGCAATTTGTCCTGAGCACGCTGATACCTGATATGTGGGGGAACCACTGTTTTGGCGCATGGCAGAGCTCAGAAGGGAAGGAGCGCCGTTTGACTTTTTCAATGCAAAATTGGCTGGAATTCTGATCGGACGCCATGTCATAGAATCATAGAATCATAGAATTGTAGAGTTGGAAGGGACCTCCTGGGCCATCTGGTCCAACCCCCTGCTCAAAGCAGGATTCCCTAAATCATCCCAGTCAGATGTCTGTCCAGCCTCTGTTTGAAGACTTCCATTGAAGGAGTATTCACCACTTCTCGTGGCAGCCTGTTCCACTCATTGATCACTCTAACTGTCAAAAAGTTTTTTCTAATATCTAATCTGTGTCTCCTCCCATTCAGTTTCATCCCATTGCTTCTAGTCTTTCCTTGTGCAAAAGAGAATAAAGTTGATCCTTCTACAATGTGACAGCCCTTTGGATATTTGTAGACAGCTATTAAGTCTCCTCTCAGTCTTCTCTTTTGCAAACTAAACATTCCCAAATCCTGCAACCTTTCCTCATAAGACAGGGTTTGCAGACCGGTCACCATTCTGGTCGCTCTTTTCTGAACTTGCTCCAGTTTGTTGATGTCTGTTTTAAAATGTGGTGCCCAAAACTGGACACAATATTCCAGATGAGGTCTGACCAAAGAGGAGTAGAGGGAAATAATGACTTCACGTGATCTAGACTGTATGCTTCTGTTAATACATCCTAGAATTGCATTTGCCTTTTTTGCTGCTGCATCACACTGTTGACTCATATTCAGTCTGTGATCTATTAGTATACCCAAGTCTTTTTCACATGTGCTGTCACTTAGCCCTATTCCTCCCATTCTGTATATGCTTTTTTCATTTTTATTGCCCAGATGTAGTACTTTGCATTTCTCCCTGTTAAAAACCATTCTGTTAGTTGCTGCCCACTTCTCCAGTTTATTTAAATCTTTTTGAATCCTCTCTCTCTCTTCTTTAGTATTAGCTATCCCTCCTAGCTTTGTGTCATCAGCAAATTTAATTAGTTTACCCTCAATTCCTTCATCTAAATCATTGATAAAGATGTTGAACAATACAGGGCCCAGGACAGAGCCCTGTGGTACCCCACTTGAAACATTCTTCCAACTGGATGTGCAGCCATTTACGACCACTCTTTGGGTCCGATCACTAAGCCAGTTATGAATCCACCTAACAGTTGCCTTGTCCATTCCATACTTAGTCATTTTTTCAATAAGGATTGTATGAGAGACTTTGTCAAATGCTTTGCTGAAGTCAAGATATACTATATCTACAGCATTTCCTCGATCCACCCAATCAGTGATACCATCATAGAAGGAAATTAAGTTAGTCTGACATGACTTATTAGTTACAAACCCATGCTGACTCTGTTTAATCACTTCATTCTTATCCAGGTATTGACATACATGTTGTTTAATAATTTGTTCAAAGATCTTTCCTGGTATAGAAGTCAGACTCACCGGCCTATAGTTGCCTGGGTCCACCTTCTTCCCCTTTTTGAAGATAGGAACAACATTTGCTCTTCTCCAGTCTTCTGGCACTTCTCCTGTTCTCCAAGAATTTTCAAAGATTATGGAGAGGGGTTCAAAAATTTCTTCTGCTATCTCCTTCAGTACTCTGGGGTGTAATTCATCTGGACCTGGAGACTTGAATTCATTTAGGTTAGCTAAGTGTTTCCTCACTATCTTTCTGTTTATAGATATCCTGGATTCTTCTATTCCCTTAATAGGACAGTGAAGAACAGTTGATGTTACATTTCCTTTCTGAGAGAAAACAGATGCAAAACAGGAATTTAAAAGTTCAGCCTTCTCAACATCCTGTCTTACCATTTCATCATTTTCATCCTGTAAAAATCCTATAGCATCTTTGACTTTTCTTTTACTTTTGACATATCCCCAAAATCCTTTATTATTGCTTTTGACATCTCTTGCAAGCCTCAATTCATTGTCAGCTTTAGATAATCTGATTTGTGCCCTGCAGGTTCTGCAGACAGCATTATATTCTTCTTTAGATATGCCTCCCTCTTTCCATTTTATAAACATTTTTTTCTTCCTTTTTAGCATGTGCTTAAGTTCTGTGTTCATCCATCCTGGTTTCCTTAAATGCTTCCTATTCTTCCCTCTTTTCGGAATTGTTAACAACTGTGCTTTGAGAATTTCATTTTTCAAGATTTCCCATCCTTCCTGGACATTTTTGTCTTTAAGGATATCCAGCCATTGGATCCCTCCAATTCTCTTTCTGAATCCCTGAAAATCTGCCTTTCTGAAATCTAACCTTGATGTCTGAGTCTTCACAGGTCTTCCGCCTCTAGTTATCCAAAATTCTAATATAGCATGGTCGCTGCCTCCTAGGGTCCCAGCCACTTTTACCTCCTCAACCATTTCCTCCCTGTTTATAAGGATTAGATCCAAGGTAGCAGTTCCCCTTGTTTTCTCCCCTACCTTTTGGAAGATAAAGTTGTCAGCAAGAGAGGATAAGAATTTCCTTGACCTGTTAGTTTTGCCTGAGAGAGATTCCCAGCAAATATCTGGATAGTTGAAATCTCCCATGACAACTATGTCATATTTTTTGGAGAACTTGGCCATTTGATGCATAAAGAGTTCATCCATATCTTCAGCTTGCACAGGCGGCCTGTAGTAAATGCCTACAATGGTGTCCTTTCCATTGTTCTGTCCTTGTATTCTTACCCAAACAGTTTCCACAGAACTCCCAGTCTCTGAAGCTTTAATCTCTGTGCAGATATACGCGTTTCTAACATACAATGCGACACCCCCTCCTCGTTTATCAAGTCTGTTTCTTGCAAATAAGTTGTATCCTTCTAGTCTTGTATTCCAATCATGTGTATTGTCCCACCAAGTTTCAGTGATTCCAATGACATCATATTTCTTATCCTGTGTTAGTAGTTCCAATTCTCCTTGTTTGTTGCCCATGCTTTGTGCATTAGTATAGAAACATTTTAGTTTGTGATTTGGTTCTCTTTCTCCAATATTTTTATTAATTAGATTCTTTTGTCTTTGTTCTTCCTTTCCACTTCTAATAGCAGAGTTCTCAATAGCATTTGTCAAGTGTATGGCTTTTTCTGGTCTTTTGCTTCCCTTCCCATGTTGTTCTAGTTTAAAGCTCTCCTTGCAAGTGTAGCGAGGCAACTTCCAAATACATGCTTTCCAGTCTTCGTAAGGTGCACCCCATCTCTGTCGCGTTTGGAGAGCCCCTGATGTACCTAAACAGTGGAAACCCCCCACAAGTGACCCCATTTTTGAAACTAGACCCCCTAAGGAACTTATCTAGATATGTGGTGAGAACTTTGAACCCACAAGGGCTTCACAGAAGTTTATAATGTACAGCGGTACAATTAAAAAATCATATTTTTTCCACAAAATAATCTTTTCACCCCCAATTTTTATTTTCCCAAGGGTAACAGGACCCTAAAAGTTATTGTGCAATTTGTCCTGAGTACGCTGATACCCCATATGTGGGTGTAAATGACTATTTGGGCACATGGCAGAGCTCGGAAGGCAAGCAGCGCCATTTGACTTTTTTGGCTGGAATTGAGATCGGACACCATGTCGCGTTTGGAAAGCCCCTAATGTACCAAAACAGTGGAAACCCCCCACAAATTACCCCATTTTGGAAACTAAACCCCCCAAGGAACTTATCTAGATGTGTGGTGAGAACTTTGAACCCCCAAGTGCTTCACAGAAGTTTATAACGCCCAGGCGTGAAAATAACAAAAAAATTTTTTTCCACAAAAATGATATTTTTGCCCCAAAATTTTTATTTTCCCAAGGGCAACAGGAGAAATAGGACCCCAAAAGTTGTTTTGCAAATTGTCCTGAGTAGGCTGATACCCCATATGAGGGGGTAAAACACTGTTTGGGTGCATGGCAGAGCTTGGAAGGGAAGGAGCACCATTTGACTTTTTCAACGCAGAATTGGCTGGAATTGAGATCAGATGCCATGTTGCGTTTGGAGAGCACCTGATGTGCGCAAATAGTGGAAACCCCCAATTCTAACCCTAACCCTAGCACTAACCCTAACCCTAGCCCTAAACCTAACCCTAGCCCTAACCCTAGCCCTAACCCTAACCCTAGCCCTAACCCTAATGGGAAAATGGAAATAAATACATTTTTTTAATTTTATTATTTTTCCCTAACTAAGGGGGTGATAATGGGGGGTTTGATTTACTATTTATGGCGGTTTTTATGTTTGACAGCTGTCGCACGCTAAAAGACGCTTTTTATTGTAAAAATAGTTTTTGCATCACCACATATTGAGAGCTATAATTTTTCCATATTTTGACCCACCAAGTCATGTGAGGTCTTATTTTTTGCGGGACGAGTTGACGCTTTTATTGGTATCATGTTCGGGCATGTGACATTTTTTGATCGCTTTTTATTTCGTTTTTTGGGACGCAGAATTTACAAAAAACAGCGTTTCATGAATTTCTTTTGGGTGGTGCGTTTACGCCGTTCCGGGTGCGGAAAAATTTATAAGGCAGTTTTATTCTTTGGGTCTGTACGGTTACAGCGATACCTCATTTAGGTCGTTTTTTTATGTTTTGGTGCTTTTATGCAATGAAAACAATTTTATATAAAAAATAATTATTTTTGCATCACTTTATTCTGCGAGCTATAACTTTTTTATTTTTTTGCTGATGATGCTGTATGGTGGCTCGTTTTTTGCGGGACAAGATGCCGTTTTCAGCGGTACTATGGATATTTATATGCGTCTTTTTGATCGCGCGTTATTGCACTTTTTCTTCGGCGGTATGATAATAAATCATTATTTTTTGCTTCGTTTTTTATTTTTATTTTTTAAGGGGTTCGCTTAAGGGGTTAACTATTGGGACAGTTTTATAGGGCGGGTCGTTACGGACGCGGCGATACCAAATATGTGTACTTTTATTGTTTTTTTTTTTCATTTATTTGGCGATTTTTTTTTAATTATTTTTACACTTTTTTTTATTTTTTTTTTTACTTTATTACAATGTCCCAGGGGGGACATCACTGTCCTGTGACAGATCGCTGATCTGTCACATCACAGATCACTGTGACAGATCAGCGATCTGTCACAGGCACTGCACAGGCTTCCTCATGCCTGCGCTTTGCAGGCACTGAGGAAGCCAGCTTCCTGCAGGCCCCCGGAGGTCCCCGTCGCCATATTGGATCCAGGGACCTGCAGGAAAGGAGTCCCCCGCAGCAGCGCTGCACATTGCGCTGCCGTGGGGGGCTCAGGGAAGCAAGGAGGGAGCCCCCTCCCTGCCGATGCTTCCCTTTAACCCCTGGTACACCGCAATCGTGTTTGATCGCGGTGTGCAAGGGGTTAACGTGTCGGGGGCGGTCCGTGACCGCCCCTGACACATTGTGCCGGGTGTCAGCTATGATAATTAGCTGACACTCGGCCGCGATCAGCGGCGCTCACCACGTGGGCGCCGCTGATCACGATGACGTAATATTCCATCCATGGTAATTAGGTCCATGGTCACATGGATGGAATATTATGTCAATTGTAGGTAAGGGGTTAATTGTCAAATTGAAGATGCTTGCAAGCCATACCAAGATTACTGACAGGCTGCTGAATTATCCTTTTTGTACATCACAGGCAATCTGCCCAGCATTTCTGGTTGGTTTCATGTACATCCTGGATTGGCTAAGTGTAGTAGCAAAGTTTTTGACATGAATACATTATATTCATATAAAAATATATGTTATTTAGCTCTGGCAACAAACATAGTAGCATGATAGAAAAAAACATCATGGTAAAATATGGGGGAGCCACTAACCGCAGCAAATCCATCAACATTGCTGGCAGCAAAAATACAGACATCAGTACTACCAAACAGAGCACAAGCCATCTGAATCACATGAGGATTATATGGCCTCTGTTAATGTCACCATAAATTTAAGTCATTGTTCTGCTGAGCCAACACTTAATATTATACAGTGTTTCTATTATGCCCCATAGTACCCTTTCCCAGAAACCCCAAATGTTAAGGAACATAATGCATCTGAACAGTTTCTACCAATTGATTTATTGGAAGAGATGAATAGTCAACCTTTGTTCTTGAACAACATGGGGTTGCAACAGATGGTGAACACAATTTTAACATCAAACTGTGCTGCAGGCTCTGCTAACCATGTTAGTAGAGGCACTAGTAGTGGCAATAGCCTTTTGAGCCACTGTAAATCTTGAGATATTAAGAGGGGGACCAATGAGCTCAGTCCCAATTATCATGATTCTGTGATGGACAAGACGTGGGAACCAAATAGAGGTGCTGTCATGCTGGGTGAGGGAAAAGAAAGGTGCACAATAATACAACAAAGAGGAGAGGGAGTGTAAGCCCAAACACTAGGGAAGTGGGGAGAGACCCCTAGGCAGATTTAAGAACACCCTGTGTGCCCTAAACATCCCTAAATAGGTTACACACCTATCGCTGAGCAGGAAACTAATCCCTGGATGACCTTCTACAGCTGGATTCAGGATGACTGTCTGTCACACTTTGAAAAATGAGGATGAATGAATTCATGGAGATCAACATCCAACACTGCGGAGACACCATCACATGTTTCTCAACGCAGTGATTCTAGAGCAATGCCCCCATCCCTTATGGGAAATATATAAAAACATGCAAAACACAAGCCGCGGAGGCACCATCACATGTTTCTCAACGCAAGCAATGACTAGCCAGGTCTTTCCCCGGGAAGGAACAACCATGGGAAGGACAGTCTCCAATTAAGGAAACCACCTATGCCAAAACATGGTATCCATCCACAGACAGCTGTTTCGGGGTATTGCCCCTCATCAGTGTGGAGTAGGAAACTGGCCAGTGGGAGCAATGCCTAGTAGAAGACTGTGAAAAATGAGGATGAATGAACTCATGGAGATCAACATCCAACACTGCGGAGACACCATCACATGTTTCTCAATGCATTGATTCTAGAGCAATGCCCCCATCCCTTATGGGAAAATATTTCTGCCATTTTAGCACACAACATGATTCATGATGCACAGATATGGCAGATAAACATAGATATAATACAATGCCAAAGATTTCACTTACTACTTACATTATATGAGTGATATCTATTGTAAATTCTACTATAGTTCAGAAACTGGCGAATCCTCAAAACGCACAGTGCGTTCCCTGGAGGGATTCAAAAGTTTTCATTTTAGACAGGACAGTATAGTCCTCCATACAGCATTATGGGCACCACATAGTCCTCCATAAAGAATTATGGGCACCACATTGCTCTCCATACAGAGCAGAGGGCGCACTGTAGTGATGTCATCGCACCCTCTGCTCTGAGATGTCACAGAATCAGAAAAGGTGGATGACACCAGAGCTCCAGAGGAACAGGGAGAGAAAAGTATTGCAAGTGCCCCTGACTCAGCTGTCCCATAGTTTGCCTGTGTCCCCTATGGCGAGTGGGCCGCCCCATTTGCTTAGGGCCTTGGCACTTACTCGGGTGAGCCAGGTGGTTATTTCAACCCTACTAACAACACACAGCTATGCAAAGTACAAATTCTTTTTGACACTAACATTTAGAGGGGTACACAGCTACAATATCATATCTGGATTTAAGGGAAGATTTTTTAAAAATATTTTTAAACATCAATTATTGCCCCTTCAAAAAATGATTGTACAAAAAAATTGCCTAAACAACGTACAGTTGCTTGTGAAAAGAAAGTACATCATCTCTGATTAACATTGAATTCAGATTTTTTTATGTTAAAAATATTATAATGCTTTCTATTGCAATAAAAATATGTATTATTTTAATTAAAATGCAGCATGTCAAATGCCATCTATACCATATCACTGATTAATTACACTGAATATGGTAAATAGAACATGTGATAAAAAATTGCATGCTCAAACCTCCTCCTTAAAAAATTGAAAACGTAGTAAAAACATTTCAAAACCATATCTAAAAGAAATGTAAATGTTTAAATCATCTCTTTTTTTCAAGCAAAAAAAAATAAAGAAATTAAAAAATAAGAAAAATAAACATTTTGTATCACTGTATAAATATACAGTGATTATATTTATAATCTATAAATATATAAAATTATTTTGGTCACAGCACCGCTCCCAAAAAATGCAATAAAAAGTTATAAAAATGTCATAAGTACCCCATAGTAATACCATTAAAACTACAACTAGCCATGCAAAACAACAAGCCCTTAAATAGTTCCATTGATGGAAAAATAAAAAGTTATGGGTATCAGAAAGCAGAGACACAATTTATTTTTACAAAGATTTAGATTTTTTAAAATTAATGAAATACAAAAAAAAAACTTTTATATTTTGGAACTCTGTAGTCATACTGACCACACATGTGATGTTGTAAAAATTAAGGAAAAAAGCAATGGCTTAATAATGTTTTTTTTACAATTTCATCCCACTTTGATTTTTTCCCATGTTTTCGTCTATTAAATGGTAGACAATTTTTTTGCGCAAAAACGTATCGACTAAATACCCTGTATTTGTTATCCAGCACCTGCTGATTACTGCCATTTTTTATTGCAGAGTATTTTTGCAAATCTGTCATTCTGTGTTTTCTTGTTGTATCTCAGTTAGTGGGTGGTGTGAGCATTGTCTGATCGACGTGTTCACATTTGTGCATGTCACATGTGTGTTTTTAATCCGTTTTTTTTTCCTTGCTTAGCATGGTTTGAGAGACCCCACCCCTCTCTTGGGACTGCTTCAATAGGGGTTACCTTGACGTGGTGGAGCAGCTTAGTGTACATTTTTTTGCGCAAAAAAACGTATCGACTAAATACCCTGTATTTGTTATCCAGCACTTGCTGATTACTGAAATTTTTTATTGCAGAGTATTTTTGCAAATCTGTCATTCTGTGTTTTCTTGTTGTAGCTCAATGTTCAAATCTACAACTAGGAGTGCAAAAAAACAAGTTACCAAATGGCAATTTAGACAGAAAAATCTAAAAGTAATTTTTGGGGGAAGAAGAGGAGGAAAAAAAGAAAAGCATACAAATTAAAATAGTCAGCGATCAGAAAGGTTTATGAAGTTACAGAATGGCTTTATTCAGAAAGTCTTAAACTAATCAAAATTCCATGGACTTTTGGATTGGTAAACTTTAAAATGGGCTAGTTAAAGGGCTAGTCAGGTATAGGCAAAACAGATTATTTGTTTGCTTTAATTTGGAGATTAACAATAAAAATATGTACCTTTAATTAGACATAATTACCATAGTTTGCAAACATCAATAACAATTTTTTTTCAGTATGTTACAAGTGCCCAGATTCAGAAGACTAACCAGGGTGTTCTCATTATCTTCAGGGAAGTTAAATATTATGTTTTCTTTAAACTGTGTCAAGTACAAAATGTCGAAAGACTAAATTGTTCCATAAACGAATGTTATGTAAAGTTATGTTTGATGTAAAGTCTCCACCAATTAATGAAGAGAAGTGTTATACAGGGTACTGAAAAATCTGGCATTCAGCCATCCAGATGGTTTGCAAACTAAATCATGTAAATAATCCTCTAATAATCAAAAGCTATGAGCATTAGTTAGAAGTATTGTAGCTTAAGAACACATATGTCTGGTAACACCAATCATTTTATTTGATATCACAGCATGGATGGTGATTTCTTTTCGTCATCTATAGTGAGAAGTTATGGAGCAATTGGCGCCCAAGAAATGGAGTTCAATATTACCCAGATTGTTGCATTTCATTTATAGAAAGTTGTGTTCACCTTTCCAACCTTACCTTTCTGTGAATTTTGCTAAGGACTTCAATTTCTCTTGACAAAAAATTTCTACATTACCATGATTTGATAGCAAAATCTGCAACAGGCTGTTATTCACATCTTAAACCACAGGTCACCATTTATAGATACATATACCACAAGCATGTCCAACAGTGTTCTTTTAGCAAAGCTGGTCAGATTGTCAGCAGGAAATCGTGTCTCCAATTGCTTCCATCTGTCATGATCTCAGTGCGGGTTTGACTCGCGCACGTGGGGTTAATGTCTGGAACAAGTGCTGATGACTGGCATTTCTGGGGTTAAAGGTTGTGATCCCAGTGCAGGCTTACCTGCACACCTGGGGCTGTGATTGTGGCCTCTCCCTGGTTCTGGGAGAGGCTTCTTATAGCCTCAGGACGCTCCCATCACCATCAGTTATACTTTCACCCTTGGCATTGTGTGGTGACCCCTGAGTGTGTTTGTGCTGTGTTCTGGTTGCTTGATTCTCTGTGTACGACTTGGTCTGTTCTCTGGATATTGCTTTGGATTCTGCTTGGTACCTACTATGTCTGTTTGGTTTTGACTTCTGCTTGGCCCTGACTATCCGTTCTGTCTCATCCCTGGTACTTTACTGATATTTCTGTGTATGACCTCTGTTTTGCCTGACTCTGAGTATTTCTGTATAGTGTCCTGCCATCTCTGAAAGCAGGACGCTAAGCCCCGCCCGTAGGTCCTGTGACTCCTTACTAAACTTCAGCGTCCACAGGTCCTGTGTATCTGTACTTTCTGGCTGTACCTGACCCCGGGCCCCCCTACAGTGCATGTGAGTCCCTGCTCAGCGGAGGCTGCATGCCGGCGCTGACAGGATCCTGACACCATCACTTTCAGCACTTTCTTTCTGTTTCAGAAATTTCCTATTCCTTTGCTGTATTAGCATGGAGAAAGATTGTCCCCATCTCTTCCCGAGTTGCTAACTGTCTAAAAATTCCAAAACAGACCACAAAAATAGGGCGCTTTTTTTGTCCTTTCTGTAAAAAAAAAGAAGTCTGTGATTTTTTTGAAGCTGAATAAATGTATACAGATTATTTTGCCTGTAATTATAATCATTTTATAGTTTAGAGCGAATGCAGTGCTGATGTATACACATCAAAACTATGGATTTGTATCACATAATCATAAGGATTTATAATGGTTTTCCAACATGTCCATAAAAAATATTGTGTCCGTGATTTTTTTTATGAACTGTCCAGAAATAATAAAAAGTCAAGTTGGCAACCTTGTTGCCTTCTGTTTTGAGATAACATAAGATGAAGTGAGCAAAGGGATTTTCATGTCATTGCAGCTCATTCACCCCTACCAGCTTCTGTTTCATAACCCAAACCTCTTTGGTCACCTAATCAGATGATATTTTGTCAAAGCAGGGAGAGAGAGCATATCAAGATAGCAAAGAATCGGAGTACAAAAAGAGGTTAAAATTAAGGGAGGTGGTTAAAATTTGTAATGAAAGACACATAACAACTTTTTTATGCCTCTGACATGTACAATATGTAGAGGTCACTACTAGAGATGGGCGAATTTGTTCGGAAAATGATTGCCAAACATAAATTTGACATGAATATGGCACATTCAGATTCGTGATCGTGAATCCGAGCAAAATTTCATAAAATCGGTAACATTCGGTAAAAGTGCAGGAAAATATTCGCGTACCACCAAAATATTTTGCACACTTTAGCAACAATAATGGTGGTGTATCATGAACGTTTGGCAGTTGTTTGATGAGGGGAGGGGGGTTGCAGAGCTCAGAGGTGTGGCGCTCTTGTAAGTACAGCACAGCAGTAATTTTTTTCCTAACTGTATGTGTGTACATTGCGGCCAGCCAAACAGGGCGCAGGAAACACCCACCATGTCCTGACACAATGGCTTCTGTCATTGGCTGCTGAAATCACTTGTCCCTCTTCATATCAATAGTGGACATGTTGCTTTAGGCCCATTTTGACAGTGATACAGCATGGAGAGGCTGCTCCTGACGCTGCCACTGTTTGCATCAAGATTTCAGATATTTAGTTAGACGGTTGCACATCAGTCAGATATTGTAGCTAGATAGTGTCCAGTGTGGCTGTAAAATTTACCTTCTGGAATTTTTTTTTTTGGGGGGGGGGCATTACTGAGGTTCTCAGACAAAGCCAGCTGGGCACATGTCCTACAAGTGTGTTGTTCACTGCGTTTATGTGTTTATTGTGCTCCATGCATGAGTATAGCATTCTAAATAATATTATATCAGTAGCTAAATGTGGAAAAGCCTGTTGTATCCCACATTGTAGCTAGTTAGATAGGTGGTTGCATATCAGTTAGTGTAGCTAGAACGTGTCCAGTGTGGCTGTAAATTTATCTTCCGGATATTTTTTTTTTGAGGGGGGCCATAACTGAGGTTCTCAGACAAAGCTGCCAGGGCACATGTGCTACAAGTGTGTTGTGCACAGCTTCTATAGTGCTTCATGCATGAGTATAGCATTCTAAATAATATTGTTTCAGTAAGTAAATGTGAAAAAGCCTGCTGTATCTCACATTTTAGCTAGTTATATAGGTGATTGTATATCAGTCAGATACTGTAGGTAGCTAGTGTCCAGTGTGGCTCCTAAATTTACCTTCCAGCACTTTTTTCTTTTTTGGCCATACTGAGGTGCACAAACAAATCCAGCAGGGCACGTGTTGTGCACTACTTCGATTGTGATCCATGCACAAGTATAGCATTCTAATTCACATGTAGCTAGTGAAAAAATATTAAGCAGGCTACTGTATCTCACTTTTTAATTTAGTGCTGTGGTGAAAAAAAACTGACTGCAGACCTAAGGCACAAAAAAAAAGTTATAATTTTTTCTGTTGCTAAATGTGAAACTGCCTGCTGTATCCCATGTAGTCATTTTGTGGCAGTGATAGTAACCTGTCTGCAGACCTAACGTGTTAGGATCGGCAGAACACACCAAATAAGAAATTATAATGTGCGTTCACAACCCTGGGTCCACCGTGCGGTGATGGAGAAACCGCAGCTAGCACAATGGTGGAGAAAGGCTGTGAGAGAACACTTAAAGCACACTGATTTAAATGTCACTCAGTGTGCACAGAGCACAAAGTAACAAGCTCTGTTACACCACAGAGCGGTACTATGAAGCAAAGCAAAAGACTATTCCCTGTTAGACTTCACAGGCATATAGAAAAATACTTATTGGGTTCCCTATAACTTAACTCCCCAGGAAAGACTAAGCTGGTGGTTGACCCTGCTGTGACACACAGTGTACTTTAGCACATGCGCCTGAGGATGCCTGGTGCAGATTCTAAGTTCAAGCGGGAGTTCCCATCCTACACTGCCTGTCTAGACCAACACTCGTAGTGCTATAGTGGCACACGTGCACACAGGGTGGTAAAGTTGCCACCAACACACCACACAAACACAAGATACTAGCGCACAGGCGTGTGCCATTGAGAGCTTTTTATACCTTGCTCAAGTCCAGACAGACAGGACCTTGCCTGTGGACCAATCGGAAGCTGCCACATCATCAGAGCACCTGACAGCAAAGCACCAATGGGAAGGCACCAAATCGTGGACATGCTTAGTAGGGTGAAATCTGGACTTAGGCTCCAGAGCAGAGCGCTACATGTGTAAACTAGTAGTCACCATAGGCTAAGCTGGAGGGCCAGCAGTAACTACACCTGCAACATGAGCCTAGGCTAGGCGCTGGGACTGAAGTCTGTGCTGAGCAGTCACCCCAGGAGCCAAGCCTGAATGGGAGACCACAGGACCAGACAAGGCTTGAGCTCCATCCCGTGCAGTGGGAGAATACTGGTGCCTAACAACACGCATTAAAAAAACATAATTTTTTCTGGTGATGAATGTGATACACACATTGTCATGTTGTGGCAGTATTATGAACCTGTCTGCAGACCTAACACGCATTAAAAATAATTATAATACTTTCTGTTGATAAACGTTATACAGCCTGCTATATCCAACCTTTTCATTTAGTGCCATTGAAATTCTTCTGTGTGCAGAGCTATTGCACATTAATTTTTTTTTTTATAAACGTGAGGCAAGATCTGAGTTTGAAATTGTTTTGAGCCTATCTTCTAGATTATGGGTTTCTTTGGCATCCAATTTCTCATGGGCATCTTTTATATATCGCTTGAAGCACGCATCTGTTACACATGTTACACCTATCTTCCGATGAGCATCAAACGCTCTCTGGTAGTTGTTGTTGGGTAGATGAGTAATAGTTGTGGTCTGGATCTTTGATCTTGTACTTCCCATAGCTGCCCTGTTACTGGTTCTGTTGTACGTTCCCATTCATGCCCCCAAAAATTCTTCTGTTACTAACATCATACAGTAGGGGACTTGTGACTTTGAAATTGTTTGGAGCATCTAGTCAATTTTATACAGGCCTTATCAACAGGCCCCCAAAAATTGTTCTGTTACTAAAGTCATACAGTAGGGGACATATCACTTTGAATTTCTTTGGAGCACCTAGTAAATCTTATACGGACCTTATCGACGGGCCCCAAAACAATCTTCTGTTTCTAAAGTCATACAGTAGAGGAGATCTCAGTTTTAAATTTTTGGTCATACAGGCCTCATTCACACATAAAAGTTTGGTTTTACTGTGACTAACTCGATTCAGCACATCATATTTGACCTTCTCATTTAGTGCCAGTGAAATTCAGCTGTGCAGGGGTAGTGCAGGGTAAATAATCTAGTTTTTTGACTGGGAAAAAGTGAGATTGTGGTGGAAGGGGGATTAGGCTAGGTGTTTGAGGTGTAAATGGGGTAGATGGTGAAATTGATGCCACTTTATTAGTGTCTGGAACTAATATTTGGAAATGTGTACACTCTTGATTGTGTGCCCATTTGCTGAGTTAGCTGCAGTGGAAGATGCGTCGGTGCCTATTATACTATTCCTACTCTCTTGATATTTAAACCACTTTCTTGTTGACTCCAACAAATTTTTGCAAATTTGTGCATGAGTGGTTGGGTGTGCATCTGCTGTGTTGGCTATAGTGGAAGATTTGCCTGTCCCTATTATACTATTTCTGCTGTGGTTAAATTGATGTCACTTTCTTGGTGTCTGTCAATTCATTTTTGGAAATATGTAGACTCCTGGTTGAGTCTCCTTCATGTGTGTTGCCTGTAGCAGTAGGATATCGAGACCGGCAGTCCTCCACTCTCATTAAGTCAACTACCTGTATTATTGTTCTTACTTTTTTCTGACAATATTAGTCAATGAAACTGATATTCGTGTCACCTGAGTGTGGCTGAGCATCAATTTCAATTGTTTTTTTATCACTTACATAGCGCAAATAATTCAACATCCGCTTTACAGACATTCACAGACATTACTACTACTGTCACCATTGGAACTCCCAATCAAAATGTAATAACTGTATGTCTTTGTAGTGTGGGTAGAAAAATAAGTACTGAGATGAAACCCTTGCATACATTGCTAGAACCTATTGTTTAGTTCTGCAATCATAGCTGTTTAGTACGGTAGTTTAGTTCTCCAATCCCTGTAGTCTATCAGTTTAGTTATCCATTGTATGTTGTGTAGTGGTTTAGTTCTACAACCCTGGCTGTTTAGTAGTTTAGTTCTCCAACCCCTGATGCCTAGTAGTTTAGTTCTCCATGTTTTGGTGTGTATTTGTTTAGTTTGGCAGTCATAGCTGTTTAGTAGTTGAGTTCTCCAAACCCTGTATTCTAGTAGTTTAGTTCTCCATGTTCTGGTGTGTATTTGTTTAGTTCGGCAATCATAGCTGTTTAGTAGTTTAGCTCTCCAACCCCTGTTGTCTATTAGTTTAGCTATCCATCATATGGTGTGTAGGGGTTTAGTTCTACAACCCTAGCTGTTTAGTAGTTTAGTTATCCAACCTCTGTTGTCTAGTTGTTTAGTTATCCATCTTATGGTGCGTAGTGGCTTATTTTTCCATCACCAAGTGCCCTGTAAACCTTGGGTATTGCAAAACTTATGGAGCCGACCCTTCCACGAATGCCCCTACAGCCACTGGATTCACCCAATGCCCAGTCATCTAGCTGTAATTCCCCTGTCCATGCTGGACCGTCCAGGTGTCACTGTTTAAATGCACCCTGGCAGTAGAGTTGAGCGATACCGTCCGATACTTCAAAGTATCGGATCGGAATGGATCGGCCGATCTTAAAAAAAAGTATCGGTATCGCCGATTCCGATACCGGAAGTCCCATTCAAGTCTATGGGACTTCCGGTATCGGAATAAGAAAAACCCTATTTTTGCCTTGTACAGCCTCTCTGGGGTCTGTACGGGCCTTTCGGGGGGCTGCGCCGGCCTGCCAGGGGGTCTGTGCAGGCTCCGGTGGTCTGTGCCGGCCTGCCGGGGGGCTCTGACGGCCTGCCGGGGGGGCTGTGCAGGCTCCGGTGGTCTGTGCCGGCCTGCCGGGGGGCTGTGCCGGCCTGCCGGTGGTCTGTGCAGGCTCCAGGGGGCTGTGCCGGCCTGCCGGTGGTCTGTGCAGGCTCCGGGGGGCTGTGCCGGCCTGCCGGGGGGCTGTGACGGCCTGCCGGGGGGGCTGTGCAGGCTCCGGTGATCTGTGCCGGCCTGCCGGGGGGGCTGTGCCGGCCTGCCGGTGGTCTGTGCAGGCTCCGGGGGGCTGTGCAGCATCGTCCGATGGGACTACAAGTCCCATCGGGCGATGCCTGCTACCATGACAGTGATTGACACATTAGCCAATGATGGGACAGTAGTAGTCCCATCATCCGGCTAATGTGTTGAATGTAAAAAAAAAAAAAAAAAAAAAAAAAAATTACATGCTACATACATACAACATGCATACTACATACATACTACATGTAACATACATACTACATATATACTACATGCAACATGCATACTACATACATACTACATATATACTACATGCATGCTACATACATACTACATGCTACATACATACTACATATATACTACATGCATGCTACATACATACTACATATATACTACATACATACTACATATATACTACATACATACTACATGCATGCTACATACATACTACATGCATGCTACATACATACTACATGCTACATACATACTACATACATACTACATATATACTACATGCATGCTACATACATACTACATGCTACATACATACTACATATATACTACATGCATGCTACATACATACTACATGCTACATACATACTACATATATACTACATGCATGCTACATAAATACTACATGCTACATACATACTACATATATACTACATGCATGCTACATACAATACATACATACAATACATACATAGACATACAGTACATATAACATAGAGTAACATACTTACCAATACTTGTCACATTGTTCCCCGAAGCCATTGTCGTGTACGGAATAAATATTAACATAACAAACCACAAAAATACTCACCCATGATCCGAAGCAGTCCACGAGTGTGTCCCACGACGATCTTGGGTAGAGAACTGCAGCATCAGCTGATGCTGCCGCTCTCTACGGGCTGCAGGAATCCAATGACGGAAGGTAGGTATCCTTCCGCACTGTATTCCTCCGCATATAAAAGTTCAGAGTGCAAACACCCGTCTGACTAAACACTGTATTGCAACAGAGCCCTATCTCTGTTTTTGAGCCGGGACATATCAACGCATGCGCCGCCATTCCCCTGACGTCATTTTGCTTGCGATTCCTATTGAGTGTTATAATTATTGGGCCACCATTTAGTTTTATATTTAAAGCGCCGTTCTAGCGCTCTGGTCCTATGTCATTATACATTATACATTACATTATATCATTATAACACTTTTATTTATGATATATAGTACTGGCCCATTGTATGGGCAGCGTCTAGCAAGATAGTGCGCATGCGCCATGATGTCATTAAATTGAAGGACCGTTTTTATTGGTTGCCCATGACATATATACTAACTTCAGATCACTAGTAAGCCACGCCTCATGAGGAAGCCACGGCGTAACACGCGTAGGGGTGGCAGGCCAGGGCAGCATTACCATTCACAACTTGTAAGTGTTACTTCATTTGGATATTATGTATTTATTCATGCCTTTTTGATAGGGCTCTGTTGTGATACAGTGTTTAGTCAGAAAGGTGTTTGCACTCTGAACTTTTATATGTGTGTATAAATTCACAACTGTATGGTGGCAGGAAGCACTGGCTCTTTTTGTCAGCTCCTTAATAGATTGCTGGTCAGCTGTGACTCATTTTACAAAGGCTGTCTGATTACGTTGTTTTGCATACCCTTGGCCTTTTAGATTTATATACTCTATGTTTTATTCTTTGTTTAAATAAAATATGTGATTTTAGCTAAAAAAAAAACTCTGATCTCCTCTTCTTAATTGAATTGTGGGATAATTTTGTTTCATAAGTTTTTTGAGTTGTGCTATTTCCTGTGTTCAGGGTAGTTTGTATATAATTTGTATTCTCTGTTTTACAACAGTTTGGTTCCCTGCAACGGATCTCAAGGCTAGGGAAAAAACCTGGCTGGATATAGCTTCTGATGTTTTTAAACAGAATATATCACCTAATCTTAATAGTACTCAAAATGATGATAAGGGACTCATGCTTAAATATAAGAACCTGGTCAATAAAAAAATGTGGATATGGTGGACCAAAACTTCGCTTGATAATTACATAAAACAAAAGATTATCCCTCGTGGTCTACGGATACAACTGTACCCAACTTTTGGTTTGGACGATACGGAATTGATTTCTAAGTGGGAAAATGTTTCCTCTACATGCTCCTTTTCATTCATGGAAATTATTAATATCAAGAATATGTCAATTTTGGATGAACTTGATATTAAACTAGGTCGCCTTCAAGGTGAATTATCCAGTAAGTTTTCAAAAGAAATACTGGATAAATTTTATTTGGATTTAAATCTGGACCTGGAGAAATGGGAACAGCAGATCCGTAAAATTAAAATGAAAAAATACCAGCGTGATCTGTCGGATTACGATCAAAAGAAAGCGTTCAGATGGCAGACTCTAGAATACCCGATGCGATAGAATCGGGCCACCATCTAGTAAAGACATATTGTCTTAATTGCACTATGTCCCCCTGCACTTTATTAAAGGTTAAAATTTTGTCACTTATATGCATTTTTAGGCACTTACATCAGATTGTTATTAGGAGGACTTATGCCTTCCCTTGTTAGGCTGGGTCATGCATTGAGGTAGTTTGTATTTGCCGCTGGGCATGTGCGCATGCGCGGGCACCCAGTCCTCTGTCGCTTCCGATGACACTCCAGCACTGACACGCAGGACTGGGAGCTTGCGTGCCAGGGAGCATTGGAAGAAAGCGCGTCATAGAGGAGGTGGAGTGACGCGCTATGCGCCATGGATACCAGCTGAGGCAGGGTCATCATTAGAGCACTCCTATAAGAACACGGCTGCCCCTTGCCCTGACATGCCCCCGGAAGAAGCAGGAGCGAAACGCGCATCGGGGTGAGGGGACACCACGCTTACCACCATCGCTACCTAGGTAAACATCTCTCCTTCACTTGGTATTTATTTGGTCATTGACCGCGATATTTTTTCTTTTTCATAGTGGTTCTTTTGTACTGGATGACGTCTCTTACCTAGGAGAGGCTATTTAGTTGGCACCTAGTGCTTTTGTCTGTTACCAATTACTTCAGAGGCTGATGTGAGCCATATAGTGATTTTGAAGGACACTAGGTATAGATTACTTTACTACATGAAAGGGGTTTTCTCATAGTGGGAGGGGTGTGGGAGGTTTACATTGATTTGTATGTTTACACAAATTATTCCTGTGGAAGTTATTATATGGATGTTTGATAATATATTGATTACACATGATTACATGGATATAATTGTATAATAATTTTTTCAGTAAACCTCTGTAGATATATTTATGGAGACATTTCTCCTTTGGTTGTATTTGGTTGTGTTGTGGTGCCCCCCACGGCACTTTTGCTTTTTTGTGTATTTTAACATGATATAATAAAATTGCTGTTTTATTTATTTGGGATCTCTTCTTCTTCCTACATATAGTTTTGTAGGATTAGTTGTATCATTGATGTGAAGTGCCCTAGTATTTAGGACTTTGGTTGATCATGATCCAGCATGGATCATGACAATCTAGCTTTCACCCTATGTCACTTCTCCCCTATGCCTCAAAACTGCTGGAACAACACATCCATCTTGAACTGTCCTCCCACCTCTCTTCTTGCTTCCTCTTTGACCACTTACAATCTAGCTTCCGGCCACAATCCACTGAAATTGCCCTAGCTAAGGTCACCAATGACCTATTAACAGCCAAGGTCAAGCGACACTACTCTGTCCTCCTCCTCCTGGACCTGTCCTCTGCCTTTGACACTGTGGACCATTCTCTGTTACTACAGACCCTCACATCTCTTGGTATCACAGACTTAGCCCTATCTTGGATCGCGTCATACCTAACAGACCGGACATTCAGCATCTCCCACTCACACAACACCTCCTCACCACGCCTCCTATCCGTCGGAGTCCCGCAAGGTTCAGTCCTAGGGCCCCTGCTCTTCTCCATTTACACTTTTGGCCTCGGACATAGAATCTCACGGTTTTCAGTATCACCTGTATTCTGATGACACACATATCTACATCTCTGGACCAGATATCACCTCCCTTTCCACTCCCTGCTGACTTCAACTCAAAAATATTTCATGGAGCCGTACTTTCCTCAACCAAGAATCTACAAAAACCCTAGTCCATGCCCTCATCATCTCCCACCTTGACTACTGCAACCTCCTGCTCTGTGGCCTCCCCTCTAACACTCTTGCACCCCTCCAATCTATTCTAAACTCTGCTGCCTGACTAATCCACCTGTCCCCCCACAATTCCCTGGCCTCTCCCCTCTGTCAATCCTTGCACTGGCTTACCATTACACAGACTCCAGTTCAAAACCCTAACCATGACACACAAAGCCATCCACAATCTGAGTCCTCCATACATCTGTGACCTCGTCTCCCGGTACTTACCTGCATGCAACCTCCGATCCTCACAAGATCTCCTTCTCTACTCCTCTCTTATCTCCTCTTCTCACAATCGCATACAAGATTTCTCCCACATATCCCCCCTACTCTGGAACTCTCTATCACAACATATCAGACTCTTGCTTACCATGGAAACCTTCAAAAAGAAACTGAAGACCTAACTCTTCTGACAAGCCTACAACCTGCAGTAACCACCGATCCATCAAACCACTGCACGACCAGCTCTACCCTTGCCTACTGTATCCTCACCCATCCCTTGTAGATTGTGAGCCCTCACGGGCAGGATCCTCTCTCATCCTGTATGGAATAAATGGCGCTGTAATAATAAATAATAATAATAATCTCAACATCTCTCTGCTTAGCCTTTCCTGGTTATTACAAGGTAGGGACCCATCCAAAAATGATGTGAGGTCTCCCCTTCTCGTAGACTAAGTACATCAGCCCTCAGCTGCCCCAGAAGTTAGATGTGCCAATTCTGGCACTTAGTCTTCACTCTTCCCACTTGCCCTGGTATGGTGGCAAGTAGGGTAATAGTATTGGAATTGATGTCAGCTTTGTAAAGTCAGCTGCCTTAAAGCCCAAGAGTTAGTGATGGAGAGGCATCTATAGGACACCCCATTACTAACCCCATAGTCAAATGTAATAAAGACAAACACAGAGTAAAGTCCTTTATTTGAAATAAAAACTCCCTGATCTTTTTTTACCCATTTAATAATATCAACACAAAAATAAAAATGCAAAGTAATCCTCACCTGTCCGCAGATAATTCCTATGTGATACTGTCCAATGAAGAACTCCAGCTCTGCTTCATCTGGATTGTTTGTTGAGCAGTGGCATGATGCCACCACTCAGCAAGCTGGCCAGAACACACTGAGACAGCTGAATGAGAGTGCTCCTGCAGTGTCTAGCATTGACGTGAGTAACCAATGAACCCCGGTCACCTTACTGACGCTACCTCTTGCATATTGATAAAATTCTCTCCTCTTCATTATCTAGACAATTTCCCTAATCTAGACAATTTATAAAAATGGTTAGCAATACTGGTACCAGGACAGAGCCGTGTGGTACCCCACTTGAAACACTCTTCCAATTGGATGTGCAACCATTTATTACCACTCTTTGAGTATGATCACTGGGTCAGTTATGAAACCACCTAACCATAGCCTTGTCAATCCCATATTTGATCATTTCTTTAATAAGGATAATATGAAATACTTTATCAAATGCTTTGCTGAAGTAGATAAATACCATATCTACCACATTTCCCTGATCCACCCAGTTAGTGATTCCATCATAGAAGGAAATTAGAATAGCCTAGCATGACTTGTTTGCTGCTAACACATGCTGGCTCTGGTTAATTACTGTATTCTTATCCAAGTACGTACATACTTAATAATTTGTTCAAAGATCTTTCCTAGTATAGAAGTAAGGCTCACTGGCCTTTAACCCCTTCACTCCCAAGGGTGGTTTGCACGTTAACTCCCGGGCCAATTTTTACAATTCTGACCACTGTACCTTTATGAGGTCATAACTCTGGAACGCTTTCATGGATCCCGGTGATTCTGACAATGTTTTCTCGTGACATATTGTACTTCATGTTAGTGGTAAAATTGAATTCAAATAACTTGTGTTTATTTGTGAAAAAAACGGAAATTTGGCGAAAATTTTGAAAATTTCGCAATTTTCCAACTTTGAATTTTTATGCCCTTAAATCACAGTGATACGGCACACAAAAAACTTAATACATAACATTTCCCACATGTTTACTTTACATCAGCACAATTTTGGAACCAAAATTTTTTTTTGTTAGGAAGTTATAAGGGTTAAAAATTGACCAGCGATTTCTCATTTTTGCAACACCATTTTATTTTTAGGGACCACTTCACATTTGAAGCCACTTTGAGGGGTCTATATGATAGAAAATACCCAAAAGTGACACCATTCTAAAAACTGCACCCCTTAAGGTGCTTAAAACCACATTCAAGAAGTTTATTAACCCTTTAGGTGCGTCACAGGAATTTTTTGAATATTAAAAAAAAAATGAACATTTAACTTTTTTTCACAAAAAAAATACTTCAGGTTCAATTTTCTTTATTTTACCAAGGGTAACAGGAGAAATTGGACTGCAAAAGCTATTGTGCAATTTGTCCTGAGTACGCTGATACCTGATATGTGGGGGGGAACCACTGTTTCGGCGCATGACAGAGCTCAGAATGGAAGGAGCGCCGTTTGACTTTTTCAATGCAAAATTGGCTGGAATTCAGATCGGACGCCATGTCACGTTTGGCGAGCCCCTGATGTACCTAAACAGTGGAAACCCCCCCAAGTGACCCCATTTTGGAAACTAGACCCCCCAAGGAACTTATCTAGATATGTAGTGAGAACTTTTAACCCACAAGGGCTTCACAGAAGTTTATAACGTACAGCGGTACAATTAAAAAATCATATTTTTTCCACAAAAATGATCTTTTCACCCCAAATTTTTATTTTTCCAAGGGTAACAGGACCCTAAAAGTTATTGTGCAATTTGTCCTGAGTACGCTGATACCCCATATGTGGGTATAAATGACTATTTGGGCGCATAGCAAAGCTCGGAAGGGAAGCAGCGCCATTTGACGTTTTTGGCTAGAATTGAGATCGGACACCATGTCGCGATTGGAAAACCCCTGATGTACCAAAGCAGTGGAAACCCCCCACAAATGACACCATTTTGGAATCTAGACCCCCCAAGGAACTTATCTAGATGTGTGGTGACAACTTAGAACCCCCAAGGGCTTCACAGAAGTTTATAACGTACAGCAGTACAATTAAAAAATCATATTTTTTCCACAAAAATGATCTTTTCACCCTCAATTCTTATTTTTCCAAAAGTAACAGGACCCTAAAAGATATTGTGCAATTTATCCTGAGTACGCTGATACCCCACATGTGGGTGTAAACCACTATTTGGGCGTATGGCAGAGCTCGGAAGGGAAGCAGCGCCATTTGACGTTTTTGGCTGGAATTGAGATCGGACACCATGTCGCGTTAGCAAAGCCCCTGATGTACCAAAACAGTAGAAACCCCCCACAAATGACACCATTTTGGAAACTAGACCCCCCAAGGAACTTATCTAGATGTGTGGTGAGCACTTTGAACCCCCCAGTGCTTCACTGAAGTTTATAACGTCCGGGCGTGAAAATAAAAAAATCGTATTTTTTCCACAAACATGATCTTTTAGTCCCCATTTTTTTATTTTCCCAAGGGTAACAGGAGAAATTGGACCCCAAAAGTTGTTGTCCAATTTGTCCTGAGTACGCTGATACCTCATATGTGGGAGAAAACTACTGTATGGGCACACGTCGGGGCTCGGAAGGGAAGTAGTGACGTTTTGGAATGCAGGCTTTGATGGAATGGTCTGCGGGTGTCATGTTGCGTTTGGAGATCCCCTGATGTACCTAAACAGTGGAAACCCCCCACAAGTGACCCCATTTTGGAAACTAGACCCCCTAATGAACTTATCTAGATGTGTGGTGAGCACTTTGAACCCCCCAGTGCTTCACAGAAGTTTATAACGACCGGGCGTGAAAATAAAAATATCATATTTTTTCAACAAACATCATCTTTTAGTCCCCATTTTTTTTATTTTCCCAAGGGTAACAGGAGAAATTGGACTCCAAAAGTTGTGGTCCAATTTGTCCTGAGTACGCTGATACCTCATATGTGGGAGAAAACTACTGTATGGGCACACGTCGGGGCTCGGAAGGGAAGTAGTGATGTTTTGGAATGCAGACTTTGATGGATTGGTATGCGGGTGTCATGTGCGTTTGGAGAGACCCTGATGTACCTAAACTATTGAAACTCCCCACAAGTGACCCCATTTTGGAAACTAGACCCCCCACGGAGCTTATCTAGATGTGTGGAGAGCACTTTGAATCCCCAAGTGCTTCACAGAAGTTTATAACGCCTGGGCGTGAAAATAAAAAAAACATTTTTTTCCGCAAAATTATATTTTTGCCCCCAATTTTTTATTTTCCTAAGGGTAACAGGAGAAATTGGACCCCAAAAGTTGTTTTGTAATTTGTCCTGAGTAGGCTGATACCCTACATGTGGGGGTAAAACACTGTTTGGGCACATGGCAGAGCTTGGAAGGGAAGGAGCACCATTTGACTTTTTCAACGCAGAATTGGCTGGAATTGAGATCAGACGCCATGTTGCCTTTGGAGAGCACCTGATGTGCCCAAACAGTGGAAACCCCCAATTATAACTCCAACCCTAACCTCAACACACCCCTAACCCTAATCTGAGCCCTAACCCTAACCCTAGCCCTAACCCTAGCCCTAACCCTAACCCTAGCCCTAACCCTAGCCCTAACCCTAACCCTAGCGGGAAAATGGAAATAAATACATTTTCTTTTAGTTTTATTATTTTTCCCTAACTAAGGGGGTGATAATGGGGGGTTTGATTTACGATTTATGGCGGTTTTTATGTTTGGCGGCTGTCGAACGCTAAAAGACGCTTTTTATTGTAAAAATAGTTTTTGCATCACCACATATTGTGAGCTATAATTTTTCCGTATTTTGACCCACCGAGTCATGTGAGGTCTTATTTTTTGCGGGACGAGTTGACGTTTTTACTGGTACAATTTTCGAGCGCGTGACATTTTTTGATCGCTTTTTATTCCGATTTTTTGGGGCGCAGAATGAACAAAAACCAGCGTTTCATGAATTTCTTTTGGGGGGGTGCGTTTACACCGTTCCGCGTGCGGTAAAATTGATAACGCGTTTTTATTCTTCGGGTCAGTACAGTTACAGCAATACCTCATTTAGGTCGTTTTTTTATGTTTTGTCGGTTTTTTGCAATGAAAACAATTTTATATAAAAAATAATTATTTTTGTATCGCTTTATTCTGCGAGCTATAACTTTTTTATTTTTTTGCGGATGATGCTGTATCGTGGCTCGTTTTTTGTGGGACAAGATGTCGTTTTCAGCGGTACCATGCATATTTATATGCGTCTTTTTGATCGCGCGTTATTGCACTTTTTGTTCGGTGGTATGATAATAAATCATTATTTTTTGCTTCGTTTTTTATTTTTATTTTTTAAGGGGTTCGCTAAAGGGGTTAACTAATGGGACAGTTTTATAGGGCAGGTCATTACGGACGCGGCGATACCAAATATGTGTACTTTTATTGTTTTTGTTTTTTTTTATTTTGAAAAAATGGATTTATTGGGGAATTTTTTTTTTTTTTACTTTATTACCTTGTCCCAGGTGGGACATCACTGTCCTGTGACAGATTGCTGATCTGTCACATCACAGATCACTGTGACAGATCAGCGATCTGACACAGGCACTGCAGAAGGCTTCCTCATGCCTGCGCTTTGCAGGCACTGAGGAAACCAGCTTCCTCAGGCCCCCGAAGGCCCCCATCGCCATCTTGGATTCGGGGGCCTGGAGGAAAGGAGCCCCCCGCAGCAGCGCTGCACATTGCGCTGCCGTGGGGGGCTCAGGGAAGCACGGAGGGAGCCCCCTCCCTGCCGATGCTTCCCTTTAACCCCCGGTACACTGCGATCGCGTTTGATCGCGGTGTGCAAGGGGTTAACGTGTCGGGGGCGGTCCGTGACTGCCCCTGACACATTGTGCCGGGTGTCAGCTATGATAATTAGCTGACACTCGGCCGCGATCAGCGGCGCTCACCACGTGGGCGCCGCTGATCGCGATGACGTAATATTCCGTCCATGGTAATTAGGTCCATGGTCACATGGATGGAATATTACGTCAATTGTAGGTAAGGGGTTAATTTTCTTTTTTTAAGATTGGCAAATATTGTCCCTTTCTCCAGTCTTCTGGGACTTCTACTGTCCTGCCGTATTTTTCAAAAATTCTTGTTAGTGGTTCTGTATTTTCCTATCCTAACTCTTTCAGTACCCTAAGATGTAATTCATCTGGTCCAGGAAATTTAAATTAATTTAAATTAGCCAACAGTTCCCTCACTATCTCTCTGTTTATGGGCAGTGTGGATTCTTTCATTCCTTTCATGTCACTCTGAAGATCAGTTAATGTTACAATTGCTTTCTTAGAGAACGCAGTTGCAAAATAGGAATGTAAAAGTTCTGCCTTCTCAACATAATTTTTGATGACACCACCCTTTTTATCCTGTAAAAATCCTATAGAATCTTTGACTTTTCTTTTGCTTTTGACATACTCCCAAAATGCTTTTGGTCTCCCTTGCAAGCCCCAATTCATTGATGTCTTTAGCTCTTCTTAAGCTTGCCCTGTATTCCCTGCAAACAGCATTATTTTCCTTAGATATGCCCCCTTTCCATTTAATATACATTTATTTTTTCTTGTTAATAAGTGATTAAGTTTTGTGTTCATCCATACTGGTCTCTTTAAATGCTTCCTTATTTTTTGGATTTTTACCAATAGTGCAGTGAGAATTTCATTTAGCAAAATCTCCCATCCTTATTGGACATTTCTGTCCTTTAGAACACCCTGCCATTGGATCTTTTGTACCCTCTTTCTGTGTCCATTAAAATCTGCCTTTCTGAAGTCCAACTTTAAAGTCTGAGTCCTATCTGGTCTTCCTCACAGCCGCCTTTACTTCCTCAACCATTTCCTCCCTGTTGGTAAGAATTAGGTCCAATATTGGAGATCTTCTTGTTCGCTTGTCTACATTTTGAAATACAAAGTTGTCAGCAAGAGAATATCAGAATTTTCTGGACCCATTACTTTTGCCTAAGTGAGATTCTCAACAAATATCTGGATAGTTAAAATCTCCCTTGATCACTATGTCATACTTTTATGAGATCAGAGATACAGTGGGGCAAAAAAGTATTTAGTCAGTCAGCAATAGTGCAAGTTCCACCACTTAAAAAGATGAGAGGCGTCTGTAATTTACATCATAGGTAGACCTCAACTATGGGAGACAAACTGAGAAAAAAAAATCCAGAAAATCACATTGTCTGGTTTTTTTTCATTTTATTTGCATATTATGGTGGAAAATAAGTATTTGGTCAGAAACAAAATTTCATCTCAATACTTTGTGATATATCCTTTGTTGGCAATGACAGAGGTCAAACGTTTTCTGTAAGTCTTCACAAGGTTGCCACACACTGTTGTTGGTATGTTGGCCCATTCCTCCATGCAGATCTCCTCTAGAGCAGTGATGTTTTTGGCTTTTCGCTTGGCAACACGGACTTTCAACTCCCTCCAAAGGTTTTCTATAGGGTTGAGATCTGGAGACTGGCTAGGCCACTCCAGGACCTTGAAATGCTTCTTACGAAGCCACTCCTTCATTGCCCTGGCGGTGTGCTTTGGATCATTGTCATGTTGAAAGACCCAGCCACGTTTCATCTTCAATGCCCTTGCTGATGGAAGGAGGTTTGCACTCAAAATCTCACGATACATGGCCCCATTCATTCTTTCATGTACCCGGATCAGTCGTCCTGGCCCCTTTGCAGAGAAACAGCCCCAAAGCATGATGTTTCCACTACCATGCTTTACAGTAGGTATGGTGTTTGATGGATGCAACTCAGTATTCTTTTTCCTCCAAACACGACAAGTTGTGTTTCTACCAAACAGTTCCAGTTTGGCTTCATCAGACCATAGGACATTCTCCCAAAACTCCTCTGGATCATCCAAATGCTCTCTAGCAAACTTCAGACGGGCCCGGACATGTACAGGCTTAATCAGTGGGACACGTCTGGCACTGCAGGATCTGAGTCCATGGTGGCGTTGTGTGTTACTTATGGTAGGACTTGTTACATTGGTCCCAGCTCTCTGCAGTTCATTCACTAGGTCCCCCCGCGTGGTTCTGGGATTTTTGCTCACCGTTCTTGTGATCATTCTGACCCCACGGGGTGGGATTTTGCGTGGAGCACCAGATCGAGGGAGATTATTAGTGGTCTTGTATGTCTTCCATTTTCTAATTATTGCTCCCACACTTGATTTCTTCACTCCAAGCTGGTTGGCTATTGCAGATTCAGTCTTCCCAGCCTGGTGCAGGGCTACAATTTTGTTTCTGGGGTCCTGTGACAGCTCTTTGGTCTTCACCATAGTGGAGTTTGGAGTCAGACTGTTTGAGGGTGTGCACAGGTGTCTTTTTATACTTATAACAAGTTTAAACAGGTGCCATTACTACAGGTAATGAGTGGAGGAAAGAGGAGACTCTTAAAGAAGAAGTTACAGGTCTGTGAGAGCCAGAAATCTTGATTGCTTGTTTCTGACCAAATACTTATTTTCCACCATAATATGCAAATAAAATGAAAAAAAAAACAGACAATGTGATTTTCTGGATTTTTTTTTCTCAGTTTGTCTCCCATAGTTGAGGTCTACCTATGATGTAAATTACAGACGCCTCTCATCTTTTTAAGTGGTGGAACTTGCACTATTGCTGACTGACTAAATACTTTTTTGCCCCACTGTATCTGATGTAAAAAGAGTTCATCCATATCTTCAGACTATCCAGGTGGCCTATAGTAAACACCTATTATAGTTTCTTTTCTGTTCTTTTTTGCTTGTCTTCTTACCCAAACAGTTTCTACAGAGCTACCAGTCTCTGAAGCTTGGATCTCTGTGGAGATATACGGTTTCTTAACATACAATGCAACACCTTCTCCCCTCTTGTTAATCCTGTTTGAAATAAATAAGTTGTAGCCTTCAAGCTTTGTATTCCAATCATGTGTATGATCCCACCAAATTTCAGTGCAAGTTGTCAGAGCATAGGGATTGAGTACAGCTTATTAGCTTGCAGGACGACAGGTGCAACACCCCTGATGAGCAGAACCTTAGGAAATGCTGGTAAGAAGATCAATGGGTGGCACTGAGAGTCCAGTAAGAACTCTTCTTTATTTAAACAACATGGATGCAGGGGAGCAGGTCACACTGTGGATGATGACCCTTATCATACAAATAAAGCTTCAATGGTCCATATGTTATGCGATATTTTTTCTCTCACCCATTGACTTGCATTGATGATTGCAATTCAAAGTCCATGCTATCATTGCAATTGCAATCTGATCTGAGCTGATAGAAAAGTCGCAGATGAGCACTGAAACATTGAATAATATTGGATCGAATGCAATCCAATTTTTTGTTGGATTTAAATTTATTTGTAAACCCTTTAAGAATATACCTCATGCTTGAAAGAAGAATATATATTGCAGAAATTTGGCATGATAAAGCCTAATTATGCAACACGAGTCACTGCTTTCTATATATTTTTAGCAATATACACAATAATTCAGCTGTGTTTGCTAATGTAGTGTAGCAATTTTACTCCTGGGGCAAGTAAATTTATTCTGACACAAATAAAACTTGATTAATTTAAATATATTCATCTCTGTGGATTACCTGTGTAAGTAGACCACACTCAATGCAAATAAAATAATAGCCTTTTCTTTCAGTGGACATTCATTTATAACCCAAAGAGAAGTTAAGAGTCTTTTTTTCAACTTAACAGGATGTAGATTTGGAGACTTTTCATATTTTTCAGTTTATATTTTTAAACATACACAGTATTTTTGTTGATTTTTCATTTTTTTCTTGGTAAATTTTATAGAAATGGATTATGATACTTATATCCTGCAATATAATTTAAAGGAACTATACATGCACATTAGATACACTGTGTTACATAAAGTGTAGAGTCTGGGAAAGAGACAGGAGTATATTATACAGTAATTCAGAGAACACCAAAGTCCTTATAGGGAACCTGTCACCTCGTTTTTGGCTAATAAACTGGTCCCAGTGTGGTGTTAGTCAAGCAATGTGCAACACTATCATGTTTTTGTCAATGAAAATCTCCAATTATTAGGTTTAAAAAAAACCCACTTTATATCATACAGGATTCCCCCACATACGTTTTCTTTTCAACCACAGAGGAGGTGAGTTTATCTTTTCAGTCACAGATCATTCAGGGTACTTTTGAAATTAGGCACGCCCACAGCACTGTATTTGATTGCCGTGACTAGCCTAAAGTTACAGCAACCACAAATAAAATCTCCCATGTGCGCACTGCCCATCCACTCTACGGGCATATGCATTGCTCCAGCTTCAAGTCAGAGGTGCGCATGTCCAGCCCACTCACTCCAGTATTGGAAATAACAGAGCAGTGTGCTCATATGTGGAAAGTAGCACAATTACTTCACTCCACATACACAGTATAGAGGAAAAGTTTGGACACACCTTCTCATTCAAAGAGTTTTATTTATTTTCATGACTATGAAAATTGTAGATTCACTCTGAAGGCATCAAAACTATGAATTAACACATGTGGAATTATATCATTAACAAAAAAGTGTGAAACAACTGAAAATATGTCTTATATTCTAGGTTCTTCAATGTAGCCACCTTTTGCTTTGATTACTGCTTTGCACACTCTTGGCATTCTCTTGATGAGCTTCAAGAGGCAGTCACCAGAAATGGTTTTCACTTCACAGGTGTGCCCTGTCAGGTTTAATAAGTGGGATTTCTTGCCTTATAAATGGGGTTGGGACCATCAATTGTGTTGTGCAGAAGTCAGGTGGATACACAGCTGATAGTCCTACTGAATAGACTGTTAGAATTTGCATTATGGCAAGAAAAAAGCAGCTAAGTAAAGAAAAACGAGTGGCCATCATGACTTTAAGAAATGAAGGTCAGTCAGTCCGAAAAATTGGGAAAACTTTGAAAGTGTTCCCAAGTACAGTGGCAAAAACCATCAAGCGCTGCAAAGAAACTGTCTCACATGAGGACCGCCCCAGGAAAGGAAGACCAAGAGTCACCTCTGCTGTGGAGTATAAGTTCATCCGAGTCACCAGCCTCAGAAATTGCAGGTTATCAGCAGCTCAGATTAGAGACCAGGTCAATGCCACACAGAGTTCTAGCAGCAGACACATCTCTACAACAACTGTTAAGAGGAGACTTTGTGCAGCAGGCCTTCATGGTAAAATAGCTGCTAGAAAACCACTGCTAAGGACAGGCAACAAGCAGAAGAGACTTGTTTGGGCTAAAGAACACAAGGAATGGACATTAGACCAGTGGAAATCTGTGCTTTGGTCTGATGAGTCCAAATTTGAGATCTTTGGTTCCAACCACCGAGTCTTTGTGCAACGCAGAAAAGGTGAGCGGATGGACTCTACATGCCTGGTTCCCACTGTGAAGCATGGAGGAGGTGTGATGGTGTGGGGGTGCTTTGCTGGTGACACTGTTGGCAATTTAGTCAAAATTGAATGCATACTGAACCAGCATGTCTACCACAGCATCTTGCAGCGGCATGCTATTCCATCCCGTTTGCGTTTAGTTGGACCATCATTTATTTTTCAACAGGACAATGACCCCAAACACACCTCCAGGCTGTGTAAGGGCTATTTGACCAAGAAGGAGAGTGATGGGGTGCTACACCAGATGACCAGGCCCCCACAGTCACCAGACCTGAACCCAATCGAGATGGTTTGGGGTGAGTTGGACCGCAGAGTGAAGGCAAAAGGGCTAACAAGTGCTAAGCATCTCTGTGAAATCCTTCAAGACTGTTGGAACATCATTTTCGGTGACTACCTCTTGAAGCTCATCAAGAGAATGCCAAGAGTGTGCAAAGCAGTAAACAAAGCAAAAGGTGGCTACTTTGAAGAACCTAGAATATAAGACATATTTTCAGTTGTTTCACACTTTTTTTGTTAATGATATAATTCCACATGTGTTAATTCATAGTTTTGAAGCCTTCAGAGTGAATCTACAATTTTCATAGTCATGAAAATAAAGAAAACTCTTTGAATGAGAAGGTATGTCCAAACTTTTGCTCTGTACTGTATACCTACAGTATATGCCACATAAAACACCTCAGCTGCTGCAGAACCTCAGTCTATTGTGATGCATATACTTATATATCACAAAATACTCTTCAGCTGCTGCAGAACCTCAGTCTATAGTGATGTGTGCATGGATGGATGGATAAGGAAGGGATGGATGGATGAGGGAGGGAGGGATGGATGGATGAGGGAGGTATGGATGGAGGGATGAGGGAGGGATGGATGAGGGATGGATGGGTGGATGGATGAAAGAGGGATGGATGGGTGAGGGAGGGATGGATGGATGCACACAGCACATTATACTCACCTATATATAAGTATGTTCCTTCCTGGTTAGTCTGATCAGCTGAGTTAAGGTCCCATCACACACAGCGAGATCGCTAGCGAGATCGCTGATTTTGTGATGCATCAGCGATCTCTCCAGCGACATCTCTGTGTGTGACGGGGATCAGCGACCGGCCCCCCCTTGCCGGGTATCGCTGATCATTCACGATCGTCCAGGGCCATTTTTCGATCGTTGGTCTCCCGCTGGCCAGCACGCATCGCTGCGTGTGGCAGTGAGAGACCAGCGATCAGCGACGCTGGTTTCCAATGTAAACATTGGGTAACTAAGAGCAGCGTGGGTCTTGGATACCCGCTGTTTATGTTGGATACCAGCGTGCACGCTGGTGTCCAGGGTAAACAGCGGGTATCCAGGAGCCGCGCGGCTCTTAGACACCCTATGTTTACATTGGAAACCAGCTTGCTTGCTGGTCCTGATTGCTGGAGGGGCTGTCTATGTGACAGTTCACCAGCGATCAGCTTAACGATGTCCCAGCGATCCCATCATGTCGGATCGTTGGTGGGATCGCTGGGACATCGTTATGTGTAACGGGGCCTTTACTCTCCTGCTGCCTTGTACTGTGAGCTGCATGAGAAGGCTGGAGCAGGAGGCAGGGGTAGGGTCTGGCAGAGACTGGGAGTGGTGTCTGTTGTGACATCAACAACTAGTCTCTGGCAGAAAGGAAAACTCTAGTCGGGGAGTGAAGAGCTCCTCCATAATCACATGACTAGGTGTGATATCTAAGACACTATGCAAAATTCTGACAGGGAGTAAATTACAAACTTTCAGTTTTCTGCAGCCTAGATACCAAATAAACAATACAGAAAGCCTGGACAACCTCTTTAAAAGTAAAGGTACTTTTACATGGTTAGATAAATTGCCACAATTAGTACCAACAAATGCTATAGCCAGTTGATTGGTCTTTTTTTATTAACAATTGCATGTTACAAGTATCGCAAGGATTTCGTACATGCAAAATCCTTTACATTCTTAACATGACATTCAGCAGCACACAGTTTTTGTATTTAGCCTGAAGTATTCCTTTTACATCAGATAAAAAGTTTTCATACATTTCTGGCAGATATAGCTGCCTAGACTGATCTATTGAAATGAATACTACATTTATAATTTACCCCAGTGTATATGCTTACTGGAGGCAGACACCAAGACATAGCATGGGTATACACCTCCAGTATGTGTATACACCTGAAAATGATGCACGACAGGGCACATGTTTACTCTATCAGAACCATTATAGTCTATTCACCCATTGGCACATACATCCAAATCCCATTTTGTGAGGGAAGACGGATGAAAGACATGATGGAACCAACAAACGTGGCAAAAATGCTATGTGAAAGGACCATTAGGTTTGAGTGAATCTCCTGAAATGTTATTACTCATATCAGTTACGACAGTGGGAATTCATCTTGTTTAACATTGAATAAATTCGGGGTTAACGTAATCTGCTATGACGAGGCTAAAAAATGAATTCCTATTCTATACTCGGTACTACACATACTTGTGTAGCCAATAACTCTTTCCACCCGATCTTCTGCTTAGCTCCTCCTTAGTGATGAGCAAACCCAGTGGCAGGCTGGGCCGGGTGGCAGGGATGCATTTTCCCCCCGGGCCGGTCCCCAGACGGCTGTTCAGGGCCGCCGGAGGCCTGGCACTATACTTTTTATTGCGGCCGCCAAAACTTAATTTGTGGCCGGGCTGGCAGACTCCTTCCTGATCGCACATGAATGATGTATCCAGATGTATTTGCATCTTTGAGACGCGAATACATTTGAATGCATTATATCTGGCACAGAGCAGAGCAGAGCCGTTGTTGCTGTTCCGCGGCCTAGCGTGCAGCAGAGTGATAAGGTCATCATGCTGCGACCTCCTCACACTGCTGCTGGTGATGCAGAGCAGGGCTGAAGAGGCGGGGACAAGGCGGCCGGCGGGAAAAATGGTGAGCAGCAGCTCTCCAATGAGGTGCAGGAGCTGAGCTGCTGAAGATTGGAGAGCTGTCATTTGCTGTGCATGCATAAGGTATTGGGCATGAATCCATGGTGTTAGTCCACAAGGGCAGCCGCACAGCATTGTGTGTATGAGAGTGTGTGTGTAAGTGTGGTGTGTGTGTATATATATATATATATGTGTGTGTGTGTGTGTGTGTAAGTGAGTGTGTGTATGCGTATGTTTAAATGACTGTGTGTATGAGTATGTGTAAGTGAGTGTGTATGACTGTGTGTATGAGTATGTGTAAGTGAGTGTGTGTGTATGAGTATGTGTAAGTGAGTGTGTGTGTGTGTGTATGAGTATGTGTAAGTGAGTGTGGTATGTGTGTGTATGAATATGTGTAAGTGAGTGTGGTATGTGTGTGTATGAGTATGTCTAAGTGAGTGTGTGTGTGTGTGTGTATGAGTATGTGTAAGTGAGTGTGTATGTGTGTGTATGAGTATGTGTAAGTGAGTGTGTATGAAGGTGTGTATGAGTATGTGTAAGTGAGTGTGTATGACTGTGTATGAGTATGTAAGTGAGTGTGTGTGTATGAGTATGTGTAAGTGAGTGTGTATGTGTGTGTATGAGTATGTGTAAGTGAGTGTGTATGTATGAGTATGTGTAAGTGAGTGTGTGTATGTGTGTGTGTTCAGATGGGCAGTGTGGAGGGAGGACATTATAGAGACTAGGGACAGTATGTGGGGGACATTATGGAGACGAACAATATGGAGAGGGACGGTGTAGGTGGGATATTATGGGATGGAGAGGTACACTTTGGAGAGGGGTGGTGTATGGGGTATATTATAGGGAGAGTCAGCGAAGGGGATATTATGGAGAGGGGTGGTGTAGGCAGGATATTATGGAGAGGGACATTTATCATGGGGAGGGGTGGCATGTGTGGGGGTATATTTTGGTGAGGGGCGGTGTAGGGGGTATATTATGGAGAGGGGTGGTGTGGGGGGTATATTATGGAGAGGGGTGGTGTGGGGGGTATAATGGTGAGTGGCGGTGTAGGTGGTATATTATGGAGAGGGGTTGTGTGGGGGGTATATTATGGAGAGTGGTGGTGTGGGGGTATATTACGGAGAGGGGTGGTGTGGGGGGTATATTATGGGGAGGGGTGCAGTGTGTGGGAAGTATCTTACGGGGCGGTGCGGTGTAGGGGGTATATTATAGGGAGGTGCGGTGTAGGGGGTATATTATGGGGAAGTGTGGTGTAGGGGGTATATTATGGTGAGGGGTGGTGTAGGGGGTATATTATGGGGAGGTGCGGTGTAGGGGGTATATTATGGTGAGGGGTGGGGAAGGGGGTATATTATGGGGAGGTGTGGTGTAGGGGGTATATTATGGAGAAGGGTGGTGTGGGAGGGATATTATGGAGAGAGACAGTCTAGGGGGATTTTTTGTGCAGGAAGCACATTGAAGGGCAATTATTTCGTCAGGGGCACAACATGGTAGATATTTATACTTTGTTGGCAGTATAATGATTTTACAACGGCACAAAATACTCCTGGCCATGATGAGAGCCACGCACGTTGTTTATAAAAGCTCGGCGTCCGCGCCGCCGCATGCGGCTCTCATCGTGGCCAGGAGTATTTTGCGCCGTTGTAAAATCATAAGCGCACAGCAAAAGGGCTAAGCCTCCTGATGTACCCTAATATGATAGTGTAGGGCGAAACGTGTTGAGGCAACATTGCTGAGGTGTGTCAGAGCTTAATATCACGGCTTAACATCTCCGGCACATTGTGGACATATTAATCCCATTATGAGTACGGGGATGAGGCAAAATTGCCGGGATGTGGTAGAGCCTTAAGTTTATGGCTCAGTATACTGGCAGACTATATTAATGTTACTCCCATGTGAATAAGGGGATAGCATGTGCATGTGAGAGGTGACATCTACGGACTGAGTGAGTGAGATAAATCATTCGGTCACTGCCTGGCATCTGTTTCAATTGGGAAAAGGAGCCTTTGTGTAGTCAACGGATGACACTGTATTAGGGAGATTCCGTTATTCTATTGGGGACAATGTGCAATAGCATTAGCACTTTAGTCTACGGATATTGGAGTGTAAAACTGGCTATTAATGATTGAGAATGATGCAATGGTATATCCATATATGCAATAATTGTTAAACACTTCCCTTAAAAAAGGATGCCTAGTGAGATTTTCCCTCGTTAAAGGGTGTCTTAGAGTCCATGAATACAATGTTGTATAATTATATTAGTGTGCTTTATGACCCCCTCTTGTGGTAGGGGTTGATTGGACAGACTGCACACAAGCACGGTGGATGATTTGATATATTATTTATTCACAATTTATTAAAAGTTAAGTTTTATTATTTTTCCACCACAGTCAGTGATTTTTGCAATTTCGGTAATTGGTTGGATTTATATCTGGTGTAAGGGTGCCAATTCAGTGATATCTTTAATACTGACTACATCTCATAAGTAGTGAGGTTCCTGTATGGTCCTCTGATGATAAAGGTAGCAACAACTCCCAGTATCTTCTTACCATAGTTAAGGACATACTGGGAGCTACATGTTCATGTCATACAAGTGTATCATGGGGCTGATCTAACACTGAAATTGACCACTGTAATAAACGTGGTGCTGCATTCATCTACTGACTGTGGTTCTAATGTTACATTCATGTACTGACGGTGGTTCTAATGTTACATTCATCTACTGACGGTGGTTCTATCGCTGCATTCATCTACTGATGGTATTCATGACCCTGCATTCATCTACTGATGGTGGTTCTGTCCCTGCATTTATCTACTGATGGTGGCTGTGTCCCTGCATTCATCTAGTGATGGTGGTTCTGGCCCTGCATTCATCTACTGATGGTGGTTCTGGCCCTGCATTCATCTACTGATGGTGGTTCTGTTGCTGCATTCATCTACTGATGGTGGTTCTGGCCCTGCATTCATCTACTGATGGTGGTTCTGTTCCTGCATTCATCTACTGATGGTGGTTCTGACCCTGTATTCATCTACTGATGGTGGCTGTGTCACTGCATTCATCTACTGACAGTGATTCTGGCCCTGCATTCATCTATTGATGGTGGTTCTGTTGCTGCATTCTTCTACTGATGGTGGTTCTGTTGCTGCATTCATCTACTGATGGTGGTTCTGTTGCTGCATTCATCTATTGATGGTGGTTCTGACCCTGCATTCATCTACTGATGGTGGCTGTGTCCCTGCATTCATCTACTGATGGTGGTTCTGGCCCTGCATTCATCTATTGATGGTGGTTCTCTTGCTGCATTCATCTACTGATGGTGGTTCTGTTGCTGCATTCATCTACTGATGGTGGTTCTGGTGCTGCATTCATCTACTGATGGTGGTTCTGGTGCTGCATTCATCTACTGATGGTGACTGTGTCCCTGCATTCATCTATTGATGGTGGTTCTGGCCCTGCATTCATCTACTGATGGTGGTTCTGGCCCTGCATGTATCTACTGATGGTGGTTCTGGCCCTGCATGTATCTACTGATTCTGGTTCTGTTTCTGGATTCATCTACTGATGGTGGTTCTGTTGCTGCATTCATCTACTGATGGTGGTTCTGTTGCTGCATTCATCTACTGATGGTGGTTCTGTTGCTGCATTCATCTACTGATGGTGGTTCTGGCCCTGCATTCATCTACTGATGGTGGTTCTGTTGCTGCATTCATCTACTGATGGTGGTTCTGGCTCTGCATTCATCTACTGATGGTGGTTCTGTTGCTGCATTCATCTACTGATGGTGGTTCTGTTCCTGCATTCATCTACTGATGGTGGTTCTGTTGCTGCATTCATCTACTGATGGTGGTTCTGTTGCTGCATTCATCTTCTGATGTTGGTTTTGTTGCTGCATTCATCTACTGATGGTGGTTCTGTTGCTGCATTCATCTTCTGATGTTGGTTCTGTTGCTGCATTCATCTACTGATGGTGGTTCTGTTGCTACATTCATCTACTGATGGTGGTTCTGTTGCTACATTCATCTACTGATGGTGGTTCTGTTGCTGCATTCATCTACTGATGGTGGTTCTGACCCTGCATTCATCTACTGATGGTGGTTCTGACCCTGCATTCATCTACTGATGATGGTTCTGACCCTGCATTCATCTACTGATGGTGGTTCTGTTGCTGCATTCATCTACTGTTGGTGGTTCTGGCCCTGCATTCATCTCCTTATGGTGGTTCTGGCCCTGCATTCATCTACTGATGGTGGTTCTGACCCTGCAATCATCTACTGATGGTGGTTCTGGAACTACATTCATCTACTGATGGTGGTTCTGTTGCTGCATTCATCTACTGATGGTGGTTCTGTTGCTGCATTTATCTACTTGTCGGTGGTTCTGGTGCTGCATGTATCTACTGACGGTTCTGTCACTTCATTCTACTACTGGTTCTGATCATGTACACATGTAGCAAACCATAATGTGCTTCATGGCTATGTTAAAACTGAAACTTACATAGCTCCATATGTGATATCTGAGGTTCTGTAGGCAGGTCCAGGTGTGACCAGTATAGAGCATTGGAAAAAAAAATCCTAGGTAATGATGAGAAGCATAGCATACTTTGCTTTACTACATATCTGAAAATGTATATCCAGTTTCAAATTACTAATACATGAGCATAATATGTGATTTGTCTGATCAATAGAAACGCTCATCTGAGCTGATCCCAGTACTTTCTGGTTTTTCATTGAACTGCTCTCAGTCAATACAGTAGCAGGCATATAGCCTATGAAGCAGCTGGAGATAAACATGTTAAAGGGGTTGTCCAGATTTAAGTTACAAGTCAGTCTCACATTGCTCGCAGTGCTGTCATGATTCGGCGGGCGTGTGACTGCAGGTATGTGATTTGCATACATGACAACTAGCCTTGCTCGGCCCCACTTATTACACCTGTATTGAGCAAGGCCAGAAACAGTCTAGTTGTAATATGGCCGGGAATATACACATCACATACTTGATCACATAAGTGCCCGCTCCCACCGCCAGCACCAGAGAATCCTCACAGCGCACATAATGTGAGGATTCACATATAGTAACTTTAGACTTGTAGCTTAAGATGGACAACCTTTTTAACGATGGGCCGCTACTCATGGGCCACTGCTGTGTGCTTGCCCCCCAGGCTAAAATGTGCCAGCCAGCCCCTGAGCAAACCAGTGGGTTTCGCTGGGTTCGGGCGGACTTTTTAAAGAATCAGAAAAAGCGTGCAAATGGATTGCCCTTTTAAAATGTATGACCCCTTGTGGCCTCAATGAACAGTGGGATTTTCTAGCTTTTTGTAGAATTTCAAACTCTCGTTTCACATTTTTTGTCCAGCATCCAGTTTTAGTTACTTATGTATTCTTTTAAAAATAATCTTTTTCTTTTCTATGTTCTTTGTGGGTTATAATTTAATATATATATATATATATATATATATACACTAGATGGTGGCCCGATTCTAACGCATCGGGTATTCTAGAATATGTATGTAGTTTATTTATGAAGATTTAAGAGTAATGCAATGAATACACAGGATTTTCAAGGTAAAATATGTACATTATCATTAAATGTTATTGCTCATAGAACTTAGTACAACTGAACAAAATTATTAAATAGATTATCAAAATATATAAACCATTATATGAATATCTAACTGTATTCAAATATATTATCGGACAAAAGAAGTACATCGACACTATAGCACTATGACTGACAGAACTTGTTCAGTAAACCTGACTGAACTATATGGCACTGTGGCTGACAGGTACTTGTTCAGTAAACGTGACTGAACTATGTGGCACTATGACTGACAGAACTTGTTCAGTAAAAGTGACTGAACTACGTGCCACTATGACTGTAAGAACAAACCACTATGTGTGGACAATCCAAAAATATAAAGACAATGGGACAAGAATATGTATAAAAATATTTTTAATCTTTAATTAATCCGATTTAGGCAATCATAAAAATATGTAAAAACAAGTGCCAATGGCATATCAAAAAAATTATACAATCACAATATACATATATATGATCATTCATGAGGACTGTCAAATAAGATGTATAACAATGTAATAATATATCTCCATATCACACACAGATATTTATAAAGGATTAAGTGCATAAAAATATAAACAATATGTAAACTAAAAAATATATATGTAACCAATTACCACATACCACAGCAGAGTGATTCTACCCACAATTGGGTTGTAAACTAATATATAAATCCATATTACCAATATGCCATAGTGGTGAACAAACCTATAACACAGTGTATAACCATATAATAACGCTCAAAACTGTGTGAACCAATGTAAATGTTGCATACCCGTGGTGTGGAGACAGCCTCAAGGTAATGCCCGGCACTCCCCGACGCGCGTTTCGGAACCAGCGTCCTTCGTCAGGGGGGTGACGAAGGACGCTGGTTCCGAAACGCGCGTCGGGGAGTGCCGGGCATTACCTTGAGGCTGTCTCCACACCACGGGTATGCAACATTTACAATGGTTCACACAGTTTTGAGCGTTATTATATGGTTATACACTGTGTTATAGGTTTGTTCACCACTATGGCATATTGGTAATATGGATTTATATATTAGTTTACAACCCAATTGTGGGTAGAATCACTCTGCTGTGGTATGTGGTAATTGGTTGCATATATATTTTTTAGTTTACATATTGTTTATATTTTTATGCACTTAATCCTTTATAAATATCTGTGTGTGATATGGAGATATATTATTACATTGTTATACATCTTATTTGACAGTCCTCATGAATGATCATATATATGTATATTGTGATTGTATAATTTTTTTGATATGCCATTGGCACTTGTTTTTACATATTTTTATGATTGCCTAAATCGGATTAATTAAAGATTAAAAATATTTTTATACATATTCTTGTCCCATTGTCTTTATATTTTTGGATTGTCCACACATAGTGGTTTGGTCTTACTATAGTATCGAATGGTTTCCATTCAAATCTATGACATACAAGGAGTAATTTAATATGTGTATTATTTGATTCTATATTATTTTATTATGTAAAGATTGGTACAATATTTTGTTATTCTCCTACTGTGGTGTCTATTTTGTTACTAGTGCCACTATGACTGACAGAACTTCTTCAGTAAACGTGGCTAAACTATGTACTTGTTCAGTAAACGTGACTGAACTATGTGGCACTGTGACTGACAGAACTTATTCAGTAAAGATGAGTGAACTACGTCGCTCTGTGAGTGAGGGTTAAATTCTGAACTACGTGGCTCTATGACTGTCAGAACTTGTTCAGTAAACCTGACTGAACTATATGGCACTGTGGCTAACAGAACTTGTTCAGTTAACATGACTGAACTACATGCCGCTGTGACTGACACAACGGGCGCAACCAATCAGCGACGTGGGATTTCCATTACAGACAGACAGACAGAATTAGACGATTATATAGTAGATATATATATATATATATATATATATATATATATGTATATAGTGAGGTAGCGCTGTTATCTAAGTAGGGGGTACTCGCTCAGCAGCCACAAAATCAGATCTGGCACATGTTTTCCATAAACTCAAAACATACTCCTTGCGGTTTATTCACCATCATTGAGCCACAGCAGCACCATACAGTTCATATCCGTAGCATAATCCAAAGCAATCAACATAAAGTTCATCACAGCATAGCGTCCTTGACAGAGCTTCTCTCTGTCCTCCCTGTGGTCACACAGGTTGGCATACACAGGCTCTTCAGCCTCATAATTATCTAGTTATCTCACCCACGTCAGGGTTTCCTCATGGCTGTTGCTCCATGCTGCAGACATCCACTCTCTCCTCTGGGACTCTCAGACGCTGGCAGCCATTACACACAGCCCCACACAGGCTGTTAGCCAGGAGACAACTCTCCTCACAGAACCTTCCGCTCTGGACCAACCAGGTCCCTGCATTCACCTCATATGACCTACCCTGGCCACATTATATGGTCCATAGGCACGCCCACTGGGTCACATGACTATGACCTCATCACAGGTCCTTCACACACTCACATAGTTTTTTACAATAGGGTTTTTAAACACACTAGTCCAGTCAAAATACAAAAAAAAATCCTTTACCCTGAACAAATTCCAAGAAAGCATTTTATTGTTTTTTTTTGTAGTATTACATGTAGGGAAAAACATACTAAACGTTTACCAAGATAAGGTTACCACAAAGGGTCCAAATGTGACGTCAAAGAATATGGCTGCCAAAGCTGTAAAATGTTAAATGCAACTCGCCTTTCAGTGTTTATCATATTTCTTTGACAATTACTACTATTATTATATTTATTATTTAACGATTTATTTATCTTCTTTTACAGAGCTGAGAATGATGGAAAGTCAAGAAACTTGCCCCTTATGCAGCCATGAAGTAGAAGATGACGGAGAAAGAGTGGTGATTGGTGCGAAAGGAGCTGAAGGGATCAATAAAGCCAGTATTGAGAGGGGCATTAGCACTGTGGTAGCTGCTGGAGCAGTGGTGCACAAGAGATGTCGTATGAACTACATAAACAAGAAGCAAATAGACTTGCATAAGAAAGCTACTTCCGTTCATCGTTCACCTGCCAAGAGAGGTACACGGGTGTCTACTGGATCCTATGATAGCACGACGCAGTGTTTGCTCTGTGGACATGAAGTGGTGAAGACAAGATCTAGTAGTGATTTCGATGACTATAGCTTTGCTAAAACGGATGGATTTGTAAGGTCCATTGTCACATGGCAAACAGCGTAATGATGACTGGGCAATCACCATTCAAGTGAGAATCGCGTACTTTGGGAAGGACTTACATGCTGCAGACTGTCTGTATCATCGTTCATGTGACATTTACTTTTGTACAAATTACGGAATTCCTATGCGTCATGGTGGTGGATCTACTACAAAGAAACCGCGGAAGGTAGGGAGGCCGATGAACATGGACCAAGAGCAAGCGTTCTTGAGAATGTGTGCATTTCTTGAGGACAACGATGAAGAGCAACTGACTGTCACAGATCTAGCAAAGAAAATGACGGAGTATCTTGTAGAAGGAGACAGTGCTGCCTATAATAATAAATGGCTGAGGTATAGGCTGGAGGAGAGGTATGGCGATTTGCTATTCATAGCAGAGGGTGAAGGGTTGCCTAACATTGTAACGTTCCGTGAAAAGACCAGAATAATCCTGAGGGACTATTTCCATAGTCAGGAAAAGGATGAAGAAGCCCAGAAGAGAGCCATCATAGAGACTGCGGCCAAACTAATCAAGAGCGATATCAAGTCTAAGATCCCATCTTCAACCGATGAATATCCGAAGACTTCTTCGCTTGAATGTCAGTCTGCCTTAGATTATCTCCCCCTGAGTTTGCTTTGCTTGCTTGAAACCCTCTTCGTTGGAAAGGACATTCACAGGAAGGTTGCAAGCATTGGACAATCATTTGTTCAGGCTGTACGTCCCAGGGTTGTAGTAGCTCCTTTGCAGATTGGGTTAGCAGTCCAGCTCATCATCATTTCAGGTCTCGATTTCTTGTAGACAGTCTCTCAGCCATGGGATATTGTTCATCATATTCGGAAGTTCAGCGATTCGAAGAAAATGCTGCCGCTTCTGTTGGCCAGGATGTACTCGGTGGTACCATAGACAGACTGGATATGGCACTGCTGTTCGCTGCGGACAACGTCGATCACAATATCATCACGTTAGATGGGAAGGGGACTTTCCACGGCATGGGGATGGTAGCTACTGTGACTCCAGGAAGGAAGGTCAGTCGCACCGTTCTCAGACAGAAGACTGCGGACTTGGAGATAGTTGAACAAAGCAGAGTTGATGTAAGGGAATACCGTTTTGCAAAACACACTCACCGAAACATAAAATTCAAGCACTTGCCATTTCTCGACGCCATTGACCATCGTGTTGATGTATTGTGGGAGATGTCTTTACGCTTCAAACAGCCTGCACCGAGCTGGAATGGAATGATGCATATGCTACATAAAGACTGTGATCATCCGGGGTCGTCTTCGGTAATCTTCCTGCTCATCATTGACATGTATTCCGGAGACAAGTCATGCATCTTCTCTGCTCTTGAGTATCTGTGCAACCTTGCTGATAAACACCAATCTGCTGCAGTTGCTACATTCGATCAGCCACTCTACTGGAAAGCGTCAGAAATCAAACACGAGGTGCCTGAAGACAGCCCGGTTCGAGATGTTGTCTACACCTAAAAAAACAGTGCTGAGATTGAAGACGCTGGGTGTAAAGCGATGGTGGCATTGTTCGGGGGTAAACCAGGAGACAATCTGTCTGCAATGAGGTATTCTACTCTCTGCAAAAAAGTTGGTTCAGCCAAAATCTTTGTTACACCTGAACGACTGCCACCGACCTCCTCTGCAACGAAGTATCATGCCCTTCGGAGTTACCTCCAAGTGATGCTTTGGATGGACAATGGTGAGGCCATGGAAACTACTGAATGGGGATGGGAATTGCAGAGCAATAGTCTAGTTCCAGTGATGCTGGATACTTCACCCGCGCCAGAAACACTTCTGAAAATAATTCACTGCAATTGTTCTCGTGGTTGTAGTACACTTTGGTGCACTTGCAAAAGACACGGACTTACCTGTTCACGGGTATGCGGACCATGTCAAGAAGGGCATTGTGACAATATGAGTGAGGAAGCAGTGTCTGATGATGAAAATAGTGACTATTGACCTGACACACTTATTCAGTGACGAAGTAGATCTTAAAATGCACTGTGTATTAATTCTATAATTTCTAGAAATGTACATATATGTCATGATGTCATTGATGACGTCATGACCTCGCCTGTCCATGTAGTTAGTATAAAACTTTGTATAAAAATTGTTATATGAAAATATATAGTATACAAAATGCAAACTCTTCTGTAACCTAAAGCTACAGCTTTGAAATAGGAAAATATTCGTTATTTTTAGTGCGATGGCTGTCATCGTCTTATGACGTCATAGTTAGGACCTTTATAGTGATCAATTTTTGGAAAACTTTTAATATGTTGTTCCCCACATATAATAGTAATAAAAAAAATCATAAAACGCCTTCTTGGAATTTGTTCCGGGTCAAACCGTATTTTGACTGGACTACACCCCCTGGGTGGGTTTGAAGGTAAGTAGTTCCTGACACATTGAACCAGCACCTCAGCAATATCACTGCTGATTAACACACACATAAATATCCATCTCACGGCCACCCACCTTGAGATACATAACGGTCATTCCGTATTTCACCATTCATCCACTCTCCTGGGACATCCATACAGCGCCCCATAGCGGACACAGTGGTTACTACACCACTATATATATATATATATATATATATATATATATATATATATAGTGGGCAATTGTTTGAATTTTGTGATTGTATATTAATAAATATTGAAGTAGATTTTCTCATTAGAAAATTGGGATTATGTGGCATTGTAGTGTAGCTACATGATTTATGCCTTTTTTGGGCAGTCTCATTATATCCAGCAGTCTTTTGCATCCACCAAAAAACAAAGCAACATATTTTACAGTGTGGTATATCTGTGACACGCCTCATACATCTGTGTGATAAAAATTTGTGGAGTTTAGGCCGGTACTCCATTGTTTGCCTGTCTGGTACTCAAGTTATATACAGCAGTATATTGCATTTTTTAAAAAAGAGGCAACATTTTACAGTGGGGTCTATCTCTGACACACCTCATACATCCGTGTGCCATAAATTGAGGCATTTTAGGCCTAAATTCCCTTTTTTTGGGTTGTATGTCACTCTCGTTATATACACGCAGTGCCTGGGCTGACAAACATTTCCCCATGGGGGGTACATTTTTAAAAAATATACCTTGGGCATCATAGACACCCTTGCCAAAAATTGGACTGCCTGTAGAAGCACAGAACACGTTAACCCTGGTGATTTAGTGGTGAAGCATGAAGAGACATAAGGATAAATCATACTGAAATCAAATAAATAAACAATGTGAATCCACCTATGAAAGAAAATAACAAAAGGGAGGGTGAACACAGGTTCATTGATATGAAGCCAGAATGTGTCCAACGAGATATGTTTGTCCCTAGCAACAGCTCAGAGACAGGGATATAAATTAAAATAGAATATAATAGTATTTCAATATTTTTCTGTTGTAGAGGTATACACTACAACAGAAAGTACTAAAACTACCCTGCTCGTGTCAGCTGTCACGAGCAGGGTAGTTTTATTTGGGTTTAATGATTGGATTATTGCTATCGTTGTCATTTAGGACTGTTGTGTTTGAAACTGTTAAACTGTAAATATGTTTTCACTTTACAATAACTTTCAATATTCAAATAAGAACACAGATAAGCAGGATGGAGACGTTAATTATCTTGTCATTGATTCTCACCCTCTTGGTGGATTCCTCAAAGTTTGGAGGATGGTACACATCCATGTCCACTCCTGAGATCTTATGTGTGAAGTCTCCACCAAGCGCGCTGTAAATACCGCCCATCGGTGACCCTATCACGTGATCGCGGGTCATCAAAGGGTTGGCATGACAACCAGGGGTCTCCAACAGACCTCTATGGTTGTCACAGCTGGATTGCTATGAGCGCCGCCCAGTTGTCAGCACTCATGGCAAGTCAGCAATTCTGCTACATACAGGTGATCTGATTATGGCCTGTATGTCGCCAAGTGGATTGGGTTATGGCAGCTTCTAGTCTCCCATGGAGACTATTGAAGCATGCCAAAAGTAAAAAATTTTTTACAATTATTAAAAAAATAAAAATATATAAAAGTTCAAATCACCCCCTTTTGACCCATTCAATAAAAAAATCAAACATACACATATTTTGTATCATCGCATGCAGAATCACCCAATCTATCAATATAAAAATGAATTAACCTGATCGCTAACGGCATAACGAGAAAAAATTAAAAACCCCAGAATTATATTTTTTTTGGTCGCCCCAACATTGTATTAAAATGCAATAGAAAGTGATTAAAAGATCATATCTGCACCAAAATTGTATCATTAAAAATATCAGCTCGGCGCACAAAAAGTAAGCCCTCAGCCAATTTGAAATCACAAACAAATGGAGATGTTATGGGTATCGGAAAATGGCACAATTTTTTTAATAAACTTTGGATTTTTTTTTCCCCACTTAAATAAAATAAACCTTATACATGTTTGGTGTCTATGAACTCGTAATGACCTGGAGATTCATACTGGCAGGTCAGTTTTAGCATTTAGTGAATATGGGTAAAAAACTGTGGGATTGCACTTTTTGCAGTTTCACAGCACTTGGAATTTGTTTCCCATTTTTGAGTACATGACATAGTAAAATCAATGGTATGGTTCAAAAGTAAACTCATCCCACAAAAGACAAGCCCTCACATGGCCATTTTGACCAAAAAATAGAAACGTTATGGCTCTAGGAAGAAGGGGAGCAAAAAATGAAAATGCAAAACCAAAAATAAATCAGGTCATTAAGGCGTTAAGCTAGACAGACTGCAGCCAGAAAGCAGAATTCAAACACTCAGAGAAAAGGTGTGTCTCCTGTGACTCAACAGAAAGAGATTAAATCCATGTGCAAGACTGTTTGAACAACATGTTGGAAGAGTATGTGTCCTCATACTGATTGATGGGTCTGGCCCATTTAACTACTGGGTCTCATAATTGGACACATGGCCTGAGATTGCACTTTACGCCTTGGAGTTGCTGACCTGCCCTGCAGAAAGTATACTGTCGGAACATGAGTTTGGTACAGCAAGCGGTGTGATCACAGATAGGTGCATGCATCTCTCCACAGCTAACAGGAGCAATCTCACATTCATTAAAATGAACAAGGCATGGATCCCACAGGACTTGTCTGTTCCTTTGGCTGAATATAGAAGTATACCAGCCGCACCCAGCTATTGTTAGACTCCATCTCAGTTTGCTCTATTTTCAATTCACAATATTTTGGGGCCTACCCAAATTGAAATAAAAAAATAAAAAGAGGGTGTTTTGCAGAGTACACCGACACAAGTTGTTTTGCAGAGCACCCCCACAAAGGTTTTTTCAGAGTACTCCCAAAAATATACTTGCAGAGTACACACACAAGTTTTTATGAGACATTATTCCCACAGACATTTTTGCAGAGTAAAAAAAAATGTTTTTATGCACAGTATTCCCATAGACACTGGTGCAGAGTACTATTTTTTAGGCCCTCAATTCATACAGACACAGCAGCAGAGTATAATTATTTTTTTGGCACAGTACTACAGACACAGTTGCAAAGAACACAGAGAGGCTTTTTGGCACAATACACACAGAAACTTTTTGGCAAAGTAATCCCAGAGGCAGGATTGCAGAGTAAACACTACTCGTATAGACACAGCAGTAGAATAAAATATTTTTTTGCTCACAAATGGAAAAGAGATGGCTACATGGTAGAATTGTTTTTATATATACTACTCACAAAAAGATGGCTGCAAAGTAGAATAATTTTTTAGACACACTACTTGTATAGGCACAGTGGTAGAATAAAATATTTTTTTTTTGGCCCACAAATGGGAAAGAGATGGCTGCATAGTAGAATTGTTTTTTAGACACACTACTTCCAAAAACACTGCTGCAGAGTATGCAAATTGTCTACAAGCACTGCTCATATAGACACACCAGTAAAATAAGCCCACAAATGGGAAAGAGATGGCTGCATGCTATAATATTTTTATAGACACATTACTCATATAGACACAGCAGTAAAATAAAATATTTTTTGGCCCATAAACAAGAGATGGCTGCATAGTAGAATTGTTTTTTTAGACACACTACTCATAAAAAGACAGCTGCAAAGTAGAATAATTTATTAGACACACTACTTGTACAGACACAGCAGTAAAATAATTTTTTCGGCCCACAATTAGGAAGGAGACTGCTGCATAGTAGATATTATTTTAGACACACTACTCACAAAAACAGCTGCAGAGTACAGTAATTTTTACACACAGTACTCATATAAACACAGTGGTAAAATAAGAATTTTTCAGCTCACAAATGGGAAAGAGATGGCTGCATGCTAGAATATTTTTATAGACACATTACTCATATAGGCGCAGCAGTAGAATAAAATATTTTTTTGGCCCACAAACGAAAGAGATGGCTGCATAGTAGAATTGTTTTTATTAGACACATTACGCACAAAAATACAGCTGCAAAGTAGAATAATTTATTAGACACAATACTCGTATAGACACAGCAGTAAAATAATTTTTGGAAGGAGACTGCTGCCTAGTAGATTTTATTTTAGACACACTACTCACAAAAAAACAGCTGCAGAGCACAATAATTTTTACACACAGTACACAAACACAGCGGTAAAATAAAAGAGTTTTTCAGATCACAAATGGGAAAGAGATGGCTGCATGCTACAATATTTTTTTATGCACATTACTCACATAGACACAGTGGTAGAAAAAAAATTTTTTTGGCCCACAAACATGAAAGAGATGGCTGCATAGTAGAATTGTATTTTTAGACACACTACTCACAAAAAGACGGCTGCAGAGTAGAATAATTTTTTATACACACTACTCGTATAATCACAGCGGTAATATAAAAGAATGTTTTGGTCCACAATTGAAAAGCGACATCTGCAGAGTAGTATTTTATTTTAGACACACTACTCCCATAAACACGGCAACAGAGTATACAAATTTCTTATAAACACTACTCATATGAACACAGCAGTACAATAAAATTATTTGTTTGGCCTGCAAATGGCAATGAGATGACTGCTGCTGAGATTAATTTATTTGCAAAACTGCTAGAAAAGACACAGCGTAACAGAAAAGTTGTTTTTTTTAGCCTAAAAATGGCAATAAGATGGCTGATTCCAATTATTTATTTCTCAGGCTACTGAGAAAACAGCGGTGCTGAAAAATTATTTCTTTAGCCACTAATGGCATTGAGATGGCTGATGACAATTATTTATTTGCAACACTGCTAGAAAACACACAGTAGTCCTGAAAAATTATTTATTTTGCCTAGAAATGGCAACTGGATGACTGATGCCAACTATTAATTTCCCAGACTAATGAAAAACACACAACACTCCTGAAAATTATTTATTTGGTTTATTAATGGCAACTAGATGGCTCATATCAAGTATTTATTTCTCAGACTACTAAAAAACAGTGGTCCAGAAAATTTATTTCTTTAGCCTACATGTAACTGGGGTGTGGAACCACTGTGCCATGGTTTGAGGAGAGTCTGGAGGGGCGTGACTAGTTGAGCAGCTGACTCTTTACTAGAGCTCCTGATGGTGAGGATAGACTTGACTGCCAATGGACACCAGGTGCTACTCCAGGACAGACCACAGACACGTGGCAGCTGACCCTCAAAGGGACAGGTAGCTGGAACTGCCCAGTAGGCGTATACAGCTGATACAAGCAGACAAGGCATGAATACAGATACCACAGATGCAGACGGGTATGGCTGGTATATGTATAGGCACTGGCAGTTACAGACTGCTCAAGCTGGTAAACAGAAAGGCACTGGCAGGTGCAGGCTTTCCAGCTGATATACAGTTTGTCACAGCAGGTGCAGGTGGGTCCACGTGACATACAAACTGGCACGACAGGTGCAGGCAGGGTCGGACTGGCCCACCGGAGAACTGGAGGATTCTCCGGAGGGCACAAGCACTGACATCTGCTGGCATACAGGGTCAACAGCTGCCTAGGGCCCCCGCTGCTCAAGAGGCCCCCAGCCAGTTGTGTGTTGCTAATAGTGGCACACCACGCAGCTGCTATGGGGACCCCCAGTGCTAGCAGAGCAGCAGTGAATGACAGGTGACTGAAGCTGGCTGCTGCGGTTAAAGCCTGTCCCCACTGCTAAAGAGAAATGAACATTCCCTCTTCCACATGCCCCCATGGGTGTGGAGAGGATCTGAATATTCATTTCACTTTAATAGCGGGCAGTGTTGGCTGCAGGCTGTGGCTAACACTGCCCACTATCATTGTTGGCAGACCAGGGCCCCCACTCCCCCAGGGACCCCCAGTAAATGTGGCTGCTATGGAGCAGTAAGTCAGGGGGGCCTAGCACCAATGCTGCCCCCCAGTGCACGCCTCATTCAATTGTATCAGCATCATAGATCCCGATACAATATATTGAAAGCAATCATGGAGTAGAGAGTGTCAGATAACGCTCCCTCTTCCATCAGTCCCCTCTGCCGCTGACACAGCCGATGCATGATGACATCACTTCATCGCGCACCCACTGTGTGTCTGACAGATGGCAGCGCAGCTCCTGACATCTGAGCAGAGCTGGAATCAGCATGGAAGCAAGGAGAGGTGAGTATTGTGTTTGTTTTTATATATAAATATCAGTCTGCATTCTACCATATGAGGGGGTGCATTCTACCCTATGGAGGGCTGCATTATACCCTATGGGGGGCTGCATTATACCCTATGAGGGGGCAGCATTATACCCTATGAGGGGCAGCGTTATACTCTATGGCGGGGGCAACATTATACCCCCATGATGGTCCGTGTTATACCCTATGAGGAAGTGCATTATGCCCTATGATGGGGCAGCATTATACCTTATGAGGGGGGTGCATTACACCCTTTGAGCCTATGGAGGGATGCATTTTTCCCTATGAGGCGGTACATTATTCTCTATGAGGGGGAGCATTATACCCTATGAGGAGCAGCATTATATCCTATGAGTGGCTACATTATATTCTATGGGGGGGTCTGCATTATACCTTATAAGGGGGTTGCATTATACTCTGAGGGGGCTACATTATATTTTGCAGGGGCTGCAATACACTATATCAGGCTGGCTGCATTATACCCTATGAGAGGACTACATTATATTCTATGGGGAGCTGCATTATATTCTATGAGGGGGGTTACATTATATTCTATGAGGGGGATGCATTATACTATTTGAGGACTGCATTGTATTTTATGGTTGGCTATATTATATTCTACTAGCTGAAGAGCCCGTCGCTGCCCGGGCATAGTAACTAACTATGGTTAGTTATAGAAAATTATAATTATCCTCCATCCCATAGTCCCGTGCCCATATACCCGTCATACATATCCTCCATCCCATAGTCCGCTGCCCATATACCCATCACACATCCTCCATCCCATAGTCCCATGCCCATATACCCATCATACATATTCTCCATCCCATAGTCACATGCCCATATACCCATCATACATATTCGCCATCCCATAGTCGAGTGTCCATATACCCATCATACATATCCGCCATCCCATAGTTCCGTGCCTATATACATATCCTCCATCCCATAGTCCCGTGACCATAAACCTGTCATACATATCCTCCATCCCATAGTCCCGTGCCCATATACCTGTCATACATATCCTCCATCCCATAGTCCGGTGCCCATATACTCATCACACATCCTCCATTCCATAGTCAACCATTATGACATCATAATGAGCGGCGGCAGGGCTTGCAACCTTTGATGACATCAGCGTCGCCATGGCAACCATTGTGACATCATAATGAGGGGCGGGGCCTCATACGCACACACTGCTTCCCCAGTATGCAAATAGGATCATTGTGACATCACAATGAGGGGCGGGGCTTGATGCGCACACACTTTTTCCCCCAGTATGTAGATAGGGGCAAAATTGTTTGGTGAATTGGAACGTGCGGGGTTAAAATTTCGCCTCACAGCATAGCTTAGGACGCTCTCGGGGTCCAGACGTGTGACTGTGCCAAATTTTGTGGCTGTAGCTGCGACGGTGCGGATGCCTATCCTGGACATACAAACATACACACACACATACATACACACATACATACACACTTTGAGCTTTATATATTAGATTGGGGGCCAATTTATATTCTATGAGGGGGCTACATTATGTTCTATGAGGGGGTTACCCCAACTCCTGCTATATAATGAAGCTGTGTACTACCTTATATTATCAAAACACACGAAAGAAGCAAGAGTCTTCACTGCGAGGAATCCAACTCTCAACACCGGTGTCATTCAATTGAACCACATATGTGTGTTCAGCAGTTTATGCTCCATGAATCAGGGTGCCTCTCCAAGAAAAAAGCCACAATAGTTTCCAATATAGAGAAAAATGCACAGTGACCCGTAGAAGTGCTACCGCAGCGCGAAACGGCCGTCGTCTCTTCCATTCTCCCGAAGCCTATGTTTTAATTGATGGTATAAAAAGTGACTTTTTATCGGTCAGTGCCATCCGCATTTTTCTCTATATTGGAAACTACCTTATATTGTACCCATATATTTGTGCATTTTACTGCACAATTGGTGGTCTTGTATTTATATCTATGGTGGGCCCCAAGAATGATTTTCTTTGGTGGGTTCAAGGTGCTTCAGTCCATCACTGGGTGCAGAAGGGTCTAGCGGATATACAGATTGGCGCACAGGTGCAGAAGGGTCTGAGGTATGACTGATATACACAATGGCATGACAGGTGCAGGCGGGTCTAGATGAAATACAGACTGAAATGGCAGGTACTGGCTAGTAGGTTAGGGATGGACACACACCTGCTGAACCAGGCAGGAACTAATGGACAAGGTCCTGCAAACTGGCAAGCATATTGAGAACAAATAGCAACATTGCACAGGCACCTCCATGCAGGTGGAGGTACCTTAAATAATAAGTGTCTCACAGCAATTGGCTGAGGACACTTTAGATTGGCAGTTGTGGTCCCTTTAAGAAGGAGGTAGCTTGATCACGAATGTCCTAAGCAGAGTGCCCAGGGATCTGCACGCAGTACACGGATGCCAGGAAGCAGGAAAAATGAGGAAGTGCAGGTTGGGGGCCACGGCGCTGAATGAGTCGGTCCCTGCCGAGGGGAGAGAAGCAGCATGCAGGGATGCTGGCACTACACTACTAATGGCAATAAGACAGCTAATGCCAATTATGAATTTGTATTTTTTTAGACTACAAATGGTATCGAGATGGCTGATGCCAATTATTTAGTAACTTTACTCCCAAAGACAGGAGGGTGCCGAGTACACAAAGTGGCCTAAAGAAAAAGTACTTTCACAGGTGAAGGTGCAGAGTGCACACAGTGGCTTTTAGTACAGTACTATCACAGGTAGGGTGGTGCACAGTATAATTAAGCAACTTAAAAAGAAAAGTACTGCCACAAGTGGGGGGTGCAGAGTACACATTGTGGCTTTTAGCACAGTACTCTTACAGACGGGTTTGCAGACAACACACCGCGACTTTTAGCAGAGTATTAGAACAGTACCACCACAGATATGGGTTGCAGAGTACACAAAGCTTTTTTTTGCATAGTGCACAGTCCGAATCTGTCCCTTTCTTCATCTGTATAATATCCCTACACTAAGGTTATGTGCACACGATGCAGATTTGTTTCCGCAGCATTTTTTTTCTGAGCGGAAATTCACCAAAATGCAAAGAATTACTAAAGCAAGGTTAATCAATGACAATCCTGAATTGTTGTGCACACGATGCGGAAATTACCGTCCTTATTCGCAGCATTTTATTTTCCGCAGCATGTCAATTTTTTTGGCGGATCTGCAGCGTTTTCACCCATTGACTTCCATTGAGTCACTCAAATCTGCAGCAAAAACGCAGGTGTAAAAAGGTTGCGGATTTGCTGGTGATTAGCTGCGGATTTGGTGCCAAAAACGCAGCAGATTTGTCAAAGGAAATGATGTCAGAAAGAGTAAGAGTGTATGGGCGGAGAATATACATTAGAATAGTGGCCATCTTGGTTGAAGCACATCAACAATGGAGGTTGGACAAGGAAATGACATCACATTTTTTTAAATACTATATTTTTATTTAGCTAACAAATCCGCAGACAAGTCCTCATACAAATCCGCATGTAAATCCACATCAAAAATGCATAAAATCCACATAAACATGTGGAATTTCCACTGCATTTTCTGCCAAGAGATGCAGAAACTGCGCAGAAATTTCCGCAAGCAAATCCACAACATGTGCACATAGCCTATTAAGAATAGAATGGAGGAGACACTCGTGATATGTCCTTTATACATGCAATGACCTCTTAGGCCTGGTTTCAACTGGAAGGCCTGGTTCAGAGAGTACAGGCTGGGACATGCAGCTTGAGATAGGGGAAAAAAGAAGTGACTCTGAGGCCTGTAAAGTGAGCAGCGAGCAGTTAAGGCACCGGATAATGAGCAATGAGTGTTAATTGTTTTTTTTTTAACTTCTGCTTTCTGAGTACAGTTTAGGAAAATGGCAGCTTGCTAAATCTGTGTGAAGTGAATAAAAAAAATGTATTCTCAAAAGTGCAGATTTTTTTGCATATTCAAGTAGAATTTAATTCCACTTTAATAAATTTCCTCATCTCTAATCACTGGGTAAAGAGGACATATACAGTATTTTATTTAAATAAGTATTATTTATTTATACTGGGTTTTAAAAGGTTCATTTGAGCTTTTTTATCTGTGGTCTTTTGCTTTTTGCTTGATTTTCTTCTGTGTTTTGAACACATGAATGTTGATATTTGATGGTGCTTATATCTCTACTTTTTAATTAGCTTTGTTCCTGAATGCTAAGAAGTGGAGTGTTTGCTTTAAATTTGCTTCCAACATTCCTAAGCATAAATTTGATTACGGTATATGTAACAAGTCTTAAAATTCACTGCACTTACTATGAATTATAACCCTTTAGCAGGTGTTGCACAGTTCCTGCATTTTCACTTGCAGCTACCGCAATTTTTTAGTTCCAGGAGCGCCATTGTGTATGTTTTATATTGTCATTTTTCCTTGATTATGGTATATGTTTCCTATAGTATTGTAAACAATGCTATAGGAAACATGATCTATAGTTCTAAAATGAAAAAATATACTCTGGAGCAACATAAAAAAATACTTTAACATCATTGGTTGCCACCTTTAAATTTCTTTAAACTTGGACAACAGATATAACAACTAAAGCAAGCTAATTCCATTTTGCACTTGACCTGCAACCTAACAGAGGAGTTGGGAAAGATCTAGGTGTCATTCAGTTCTTTAAAATCTATGCTTTGATTTGATCACATTTCACAATGGCGATTTGAATGGCGATCTGAATCTCATTTTAAATCTTAGTTTCCATGACTTTAATCTTTCATTATTCTCTACAGCTATATCCTATTTCTGCTCCACTCCTGGACACTGTTGCTGGTGACTTGATGAAATTGTCACCTGGCAAAAGACTTTCTGTGGTCCAATAGTCTTCTGGCTCAATACTATCTTTAATCAAATTGTCTTCTAGTTCAGGTACTAATTGTTTTATTAATTCTTTTTGCCTAGCTTCAGTCACACATATGACCTAGTTCAGTATGCTTTTGGCTTATCAAACATTAGGGAAATGCAACCAAGCAAAACTTTGCAGAATTGTTACAAATTTTGCAGACCTTAATATAACAGTTGCCCAATTCTACCTAATGATGATGATGAATTTGTGTCAACTATTGACTAAACAAGCATAGATTCAACACTTAGTTCCTGTGCTTTAAAGACCACTTTCCAGACTTACTTGGACAATATCGATTGTGAGTCCATTACTAAGTTCAAAACAAGCTTGTATAATGGAGAATTTTAAACAAAAGTGAAGAATATAAAGATTGTGACATTAAAAACATTGTGCAATGCAATTGGTTGCAGAATAAATAAATTCACCCTACAGATAACTTTAGTAGGAACCTTGTCAGAACATAATATGAGATATTGTACAATGACTATGACATTAGTTCAAAGAGCAAATCAATAGCACTTCAATTAGTGCAGACAAAAAACAAATGTGAAGGAAAGCAATTGACTAATGTTATATAGCAAGACATGTCATATTTTATTATTTTATGAAAACTCTGGTACACGGTAAAATTACAAACTGAATATCAAAAGTGTATTCATCAGACTATTATAATAGCACAATTTGAAAAATAATGACTAAAAGTGTATAATGTGCCTGTTATCTAATATAGCCGTAGACTTATAGGACTGCATGAAGGCTTTCTTTTGTAAGCTACACTTGTAAACTATTTTCATTAATAATTTTGCAATGAGTAATTTCCTAGTGTGTAATTATCCAGGACTAAAGTGCAATAACTCCCTTAAGCATTATCACAATTTCTGCAATGAACATTTTAATTGTAGCCAGACTTTTTAACCTTAATATGGCCTGTGTCCTTGCTTTAACCTTAAGTTTGAACTCAGCTCATCTGACATATGGGAAAATTTTTCCTGATGATTACTCCAATCTGATTTAGGGGAAGTTATGGATCTGCTACTTAGCCACTTACTATCCCTAACAGCTGCTTTCCACTAGTTCTTATTAAACCCATTTCTTAGCCCTACATTTTGTAAGGGTTTGTGAATATAATTATTAAACTTTGTCAGTGCTAGTCTTAACATATTAATGACCGGTGAAAACAGCTAAATGTATGAGACAAGAAATCTCTCCTTTTTAAATATTAGTAGAGCCCTTAAATCCATTCTGTGTCAAACCTTTTCTTTACTTGAATTTATGCAAGCACAGGTGTCCCCAGCAATGACAGGAATAATTTATGATATAATATTTTCAAAATATATATATATTTTTTTTAGGAAATTAGGAAATCCATATATTAATTTGTGATTTGGGAACTTTGTATTTTTAGAGCGGTTCTTTTATACAACAAATTTCCTATTGTCACTTATGGTATGCACATTTCATAAAATAATGCATACTTTGACTTTCCATGAACTGCAATAACTTACTGTCAAAACAATACGGCTCTTTATTTTTAAATTGGTTTAAGAAGCAATTAGACATACCTTGTGATGAGAAAGCCACAGGATTATCATGAGATGATATATAAATTGTATGCAATCTAAGTACAGCATTAGTGGCTGCAAATACTGGAAATATCTACAATTATTTATTAACACAAGCACAAATAGCTAAAATAACAATCTTCTGTCTGAACTTTTATAGCAATACATAATATATTTCACAATCAATTTATAAAATATTTTTAGTGACGATGTTCTTTCTCTTCGTTCATAATATTTTTCACCCATCAGTGTACCTTAGACTAAGGAAGTCTACAACTATTGAAAAGATGCTGATATGCTGTCACTCAGTATAGGAACTTTCCAGCGAAGCACAAAAGTCCAATGATGGGAAGATGCCTTTTTCCAACAATATTATGTCTCTTGCACATCACTTTTAAGAGATTTGCTCTCCTGGAAATAGTTCTAGATCAAAGAAGGATTGTATGCAGAAACTTTCCTCTGGTGAACGAATTGTAGTTGATATGAAGCTATTGATCATGCAGATGTAGCAGTCTTACCTAAAGTACTGTCACACTTAGCGATGCACCAGCGATCCCGACCAGCGATATGACACGGTCAGGATCACTGGTGCATCGCTAAGTGGTCGCTAGTGAGCTGCCACACAGGCAGATCTCACCAGCGACATAGCAGGGGTCGGCGGTCGCTACTTACCTGTCAGACGAGGCGGTCCTGACTGTTGTGAGTTCATTTTTCCCTTCACCAGTGAGGTCTGATGAACTCCCTCTTCTGGCGAAGGAAGGTAGTGAGGCTGATTACCAAACAGCTGAGCAGGTAGATGATGACTGGGTCACAGGAACTGATGACTGGATATAAGGCAGCCGACGCCCTGCTGCCTTGCCGGTGATTTTCCTGCTGGATTCTTGGAGACCAGTCTGATTTCTGCTTCTCAAAGTTTTTCTCTGCCTTTTGTACACTTTAGTTCTGGTTTTGTTTGCCTTGTTTTTTTGGAGTTCAGCCATCCCGGCCGGGGGTGAGCTGAATTCCATTTTTGTGTCTGATCTGTTGATCTCTGGCTTTGTCTTCAGAATATACCTGAGTGCTGATATAGTCTTTTGAAGCCTAGCGACTTCAGGGCCTGTTTCTCCTATCAGTCCGTTGGTACATTTTTGGATAGGGTTTTTGCGCATTGCAGACATCAGCTTTTCTATCCTGTCCTATTTAGTTAGCTTGGGCCCCATCATTTGCTCAACCTATCTTTCTATCTGTGTTAGTGTTTTTCATCTTGCTTCACAGTCATTATATGTTGGGGGCTGCCTATTGCTTTGGGGTCTGCTCTGGGGCAGTTTAGATTTCCCTTTTCTGTCTTTAGGCTAATTTAGTTCTCCGGCTGTGATCGAGGGGTCTAGGGCACCGTAGGAACCCCCCTCGGCTACTGCTAGTTGTCGTGGATAGGTTCAGGGGTCTGCAATCCGATAGCTGCCAACTTCTCTGGTTTTCTGGACTTAGCTATTATTTTTGTTTTTTCCTCCTTCGGTGACTCATCCATAACACCTGACGTCCTCCCGCCCGCGTCCACGCGTCGCTCGTCAGCGGGGGAGCGGTTGGAGGTAAGTATCAGACATAGCAATATCACTAGCAATATCGCTATGATGTCACAAAAACCAGTGATGTTATAGCGATATTGCTAGCGATATCGCTTTGTGTTACAGGCCCTTAAGACCTGGTGGTTGAGGGGGTCTCAAATACCCCTTTGCCGTATTCAAAGATACTAGAGATGAGCAAATTAATTGATAACTTATCAAATGTATTATCAATTTCCTGAAAATGATTTATGGCTGGGAAGGGGTTCAATTATAAAGCATATTATACTCACATGTCACAGGCACTCACATGACTCCTAATGCCACCTTCATTCCTGCTGCAGCTCACTGACATACCATGTCCTCTTTGTGGCTTTTTTTTACAGTCCTGAGGTTCACACAATTACATGGTGGACTAAATATGTCATTGGCTACAGTGACTTTTATTTCCCAAACACCACAACCTCAGCACTGGGAGAACCGAAAACCTGCTCTAAGAACTAAAGGGCCTGTCACACTAAGCGATATCGCTAGCAATATCACTATAACATCACTGGCTTTGTGACATTATAGTGATATTGCTAGCGATATCACTATGTCTGATACTTACCTCCGACCGGCTCCCCCCCTGATTATCGTTGATCGCGCGAGAATGTCCTTGGCCGTTTCTCGTCGTCAGCTTCCTGCTGGGCTTCCTGTGGCGCCGACAAGCGACGTGTGGACGCAGGCGGACGTCAGGATTGCCTTGTCTGACAGGTAAGTAGCGACCCCCGACCTCTGCTATGCCGCTGGTGAGATCTGCCTGTGTGGCAGCTCACTAGCGACCACTTAGCGATGCACCAGCGATCCTGACCGTGTCATATCGCTGGTCAGGATCGCTGGTGCATCGCTAAGTGTGACTGTACCTTAAGATTAGAAGTGGACTGTGGCTCTAGCAGCAGAGATGCCACACAGAGATTCAGACATTCATTTAGCTTGAGAAGATACCACTATTATAAATGCTACTTGGTATGTAGAGGTCCTGTAGCAGATTGTGCATTGAGACCAAGGAGCTTTAAGATACTTAAAGACCTCACAATTCTTTTAAGTGGCCTTTGGCTTGATTCCAGCCATGACAACTTGATGCATGAATGATTTGTAGGAAGATCAATAATTGCTGTCTTTGTCTTATGTGTCCAAAATAGGCAAGCCATAGCTTGGTGATCATTGCTTCAAGTGACATGTCGGGCTTGATTTGGTTTGAAATTGATTAGTTAGTTCTTCTTGCCTTCCATAATATTGATAACTTCCTTCTCTAGTACCACATTTTGAAAACATCAGTTCATATTTTGTCTTGTTTGTTTATCGTCCAGGTTTCTCATCCATATGTTACCACAAAAAGTATAGCAAGGCGTTAGACAAGGCTGCATCCTGAACCCATTTATCTTCAATTTATATCCAGATGCTTATTTTCAGGAAGGCTAGACTTGATGAAAAAGAAGTAATCAAAATTGCTGGATCTTGAATATGCAGAATGTGGAGAAACGAGATGTCGGTGGGCGCAACAGTGCGCTAGCCAGAACAGAATGACAGGGATCATCTCCCCTAATGCCTACTCTCCAATTAACATGGGCATAATGCTACTCCGACAACACAGGGTGAGGGTAAAACAGTGTGGCAATGCTTCATTGAACCACAAAATGGCAGCTAACATATAGAACAGTCTCGGCAAAATTCTCCAAGATGGTTCACATTGCAGAGTCTCACACTTCCACTGACCCACCGAGGTAATGTAAAATGTTACATCAGAGTTCCCAGGGTCGCCACCCCACCTGTTGTGCACACACAGAAAGGAGGTAATGAAAATCATAGGAAGATTACAGTCCATTGAGTCCATATGAGGTACAAGGCCAGTTGACACGAGACACAATGTGGCTTATCCGAACATCTCTCTGGACCCAAGCGACCAGCAGGTCCCAAACCTGTCTTTCTCCAAACGTATCCATGGTTCAGCGATGGTCAATGGAGCAGATCTGTATCCTTCCAACCAGAGCTGAAAACCTCTAGGTTGTTTCCTATAGAATATTATTATTATTATTATTATTATTTATTGTTATAGCGCCATTTATTCCATGGCGCTTTACATGTGAGGGGGGTATACATAAAAACAAGTACAATAATCTTAAACAATACAAGTCATAACTGGTACAGGAGGAGAGAGGACCCTGCCCGCGAGGGCTCACAATCTTCAAGGGATGGGTGATAATACAGTAGGCGAGGGTAGAGCTGGTCGTGCAGCGGTTTGGTCGATCGGTGGTTACTGCAGGTTATAGGCTTGTCGGAAGAGGTGGGTCTTCAGGCTCTTTTTGAAGGTTTCGATGGTAGGTGAGAGTCTGATATGTTGTGGTAGAGAGTTCCAGAGTAGGGGTGATGCGCGAGAGAAATCTTGTATGCGATTGTGGGAAGAGGAGATAAGAGGGGAGTAGAGAAGGAGATCTTGTGAGGATCGGAGGTTGCGTGCAGGAAAGTACCGGGAGACGAGGTCACAGATGTATGGAGGAGACAAGTTGTGGATGGCTTTGTATGTCATGGTTAGGGTTTTGTAATGGAGTCTCTGGGCAATTGGGAGCCAGTGAAGGGATTGACAGAGGGGAGAAGCTGGGGAATAGCGGGGGGACAGGTGGATTAGTCGGGCAGCAGAGTTTAGAATAGATTGGAGGGGTGCGAGAGTGTTTGAGGGGAGGCCGCAGAGCATGAGGTTGCAGTAGTCAAGGCGAGAGATGATGAGGGCATGGACTAGGGTTTTTGCAGATTCTTGGGTGAGGAATGAACGGATGCGTGAAATATTTTTGAGTTGAAGTCGGCAGGAAGTGGAAAGGGTTTGGATATGTGGTTTGAAGGAGAGATCAGCATCAAGGATTACTCCGAGAATAATAGATCGGTGTCCCTCATGATGGTGCAATGATGAATTTGCTGCAGTCCTGTCTCTCATCCGTTGAGTGTTTTGCAGAATATCTGGCTGCATCGCTCTTACTGTCTCTCTGTCTCTGAGTCTTTTTATACAGAGGCATGTAAACTATTTTCAGATTTACCCAGTGTCCTTCAGTCTAGCATCAAGATAAAGAGAACAATGGTGATGAGATCAAATAACACTACTTGACCAATCAATCTACTTGCACAGTCATTCTATCTCTGCTTTCGAATTCAACAAACTGGCTCCATAATACAATGCACAATTAGCATATCAGCAAACATCAATAGTCGTCAAAGATAAGCGCACACTGTGTTATATGAAATATCAGCTTACAAGTCACTATTACAGACTTACACAAACAAAATAATTAACACAGTCTAATGAAATGAAAATTGCAAACAACCAAAATGCAAGAATAATACACACAATTCAAAAAATGAATGGAGAAAAAAGGATGACTGAAGCAAAAAATAATGCAAAAATATTTTTATTGTAAAAAATTATTTTTATATATCCATAAGAATCTGATCAAGAAATGAAAACCACAAATCAAAGGACATAGATCAAGGAACATGTAGTAAATGCCATGGTTATTTTCACACACAAAAAAAATGGTAAAATATATGCATATATATTATATTATGACCTACAATGATAATTAGCATGCCAAAATTTCTGCAAAAATAAGAGGTCATAAATGTATATACCAAGCCCCACTAGAAATGTTCAAACAATACTGTTATAAAATTATTGTAAAGTGCTAAGTGCATAAATGGGGTTAATCTTGTGGAAAAAAGAAAAAAAATGTTTGCAAAAAAATCCAATGTATATAAAACTGATGACAGATCACACACTAAGGCCTCTTTCACACATCAGGTTTTCGCCGTCAGGCGTGATCCGGCGCTTTTGACAGAAACCGGATCCGGCGAAATGCAATGCCGGATCCGGTTTCCCCCCCATTGACTTGCATTTGCGCCGGATCGCGCCGGATGGCCATGCGTTTCATCCGGTTTTCGCCGGATCCGGCAATGTGTCGCGATCCGGCGTCTGGAAAAAACGGCTACTGTAACGTTTTTTGTCTCCGGCGAAAAAGCCGGACCCACCGGATCCGGCGCGTCCGGCTTTTTCACACAATGAAAGCCTATGAGCGCCGCAATGCGCCTGATCCGGCGAAAGCCGGATCCGGTGGCCGGATCCGGTTTTTTTGGTCTGAGCATGCTCAGTAGCTCTGCCCACAAGACATATATAAAAGCAAGACAGTGGGACCCACAGCCACACCCAACATGCCACCCAAGAAAGCAACCAAGCGCAGCAGGAGAAGGCAGGAGACCACTGCAGCACCATCAGCACCACCACCACCCCAAATGGAGCAGCAAATGGAACATGCTGAGGAGGGGAGTCCAGCAGCAGATGAGAGACGGTAATTATCAAATCCCCCATTCCTCCAAACTAGGGCCATGGAATATCAAGATATTCATTGGCCCTTTGTTTCTCTTTATTCAACAGCCGCCCAAGAGATGCAGCAGCAGCAGCAGAAATGGCATCACTGGCAGCAGCAACAGCAGCAGCAATACCCACAGCCATGGAGTCTGGCCATCAACAGGACAGCACATCTTCTTCTGGGAGCCCTCCCTCGCATCGTCAGCGTTTGACGGTAAGTTTTTATTTCCAAAATCCATCATCTCTGTAATATATGTCTATTCATTGCCTTTTATTTCAAAACAGGAATCACAAGATGAAGAGGAGCTCCCAGAAAAAGAAGGAAGGGGTGGACAGACACCTGGATTGGGCTCACAATTGGTAAGTTTTTTGCATCAAACGCAGAAACACAACATCACACTACACACAACACATAGAAAACAATGTTCTGCAGACCACACACAGCAAACAAATGCCTACATCCAAAGACATAACATTTTTTGTTTTCTTCTCTAGTCTTCCCAATCTGGTGCTCGGCCAAGAGGTCCTCGCAGTGCCTCCCAGGGTCGTCGGCGACAGCAACGCGGCGGTCACCAGCGTGTAAGTATAAATATTTTTGCTTTGTTTTTTTGCACTTTTTATTTCATTTCTTTTGTGGAGGCTAATTATGTTATTTTTGTCTTTTTCTTTAACAGCCTTCACAGCGTGCTCCCAACTCTGACGGTGAGGATGGAGGACTCGATGTGGACCACCTCATCGATCTCGTCAGAGAAAGGGAGCCGCTCTGGAATATGGCTGACCGCCGCCACGCTGACCTTTTTTCAGCCAGGGCCATACCATGTCAGTATTTTAATTGTTTTTTTTTCTCTTTATTCCACAGCACGGTGAGCAGCACTCGGGAGCCTGCACGATTGGACCCTTCTGAGGCGATCCCTGAGGAGACCGGCACCGAGGGACACTTCGACCGCCCCGGTACATCTGCACCTTCCCAGCCTTCCCACACATTCGACCCATCTGTCCCATCCACCAGCACAGGAGCATCGTGGCCGCCTACATTACATGAAGCTGCTGGTGAGGAGATCGCTTTCCCTTTACCCCACCCTTCTGCCCCTGCCACCACTAGTACACCTGCGGGTACTGGGCGACAGCGGCAGAGGGGTCAGGAAAAGAGTTATGCGCAAGAGTTCTTGCATCTGAATGCATCTTTCCAGAACTGTCTAAAAGTCTTGTCAGAGCAAATCTCCGCAGGCTTTCAGCAGATCAACTCCAGCATTCTGGAGGTGAAGACACTTCTGCAAACCATGCATTCAGAAGCAAGATCTTCGCCAAACCACACCTTTTTCAGGTCTGTTGTGGAGCGCATGGCAACACTATCTCCTACCCAGCAGATGCATGTAATGCATTCGTGCCACGGTGCTCTACAGCAGGTTACCTCCCAACCTCCACCTCCCACCACTGTAGTTCCTCCACCTGCACCCCCTCCAGCCACTTTCCATCCTCCCCCTCCTATTACATCTGCACCCCCTCCAGCCACTTTCCATCCTCCCCCTCCTATTACATCTGCACCCCCTCCAGCCACTTTCCATCCTCCCCCTCCTATTACATACCAGCAACCTCACCAGTACCAGCAACCTCCCCAGTACCAGACATCTCCCCACTTCCAGCAACCTGCCCCGTACCAAACTCCTTCCCCGTACCAAACTCCTTCCCCGTACCAAACTCCTTCCCCATACAACTTTCCATCAACATCATCTGCTCCTACAGTCCCTGCCCAACCCTCCACTCCACCGCCCACCACCTCTTCTGCCTCCCACATGTCCACCCATTCTGTAGCTTTTTCCACACCTTCACCTCTAACTGTTCCTTCCCCACCACGATCCCAGTCCTCTCTCCACACACCCAGTGTCGAAGTGTCCCGCAGCCCCTCCAGCAGTATTTCCACCCCACACTACACAGATTTGTAATGTGTGTTTTTTAATAAAAATGCCCATTGGGTTTAAAACCTTTATTAAAAAAGTTTTTTGCACTTTAAAAACATTTTACAAAAAAAAAAATTTTTTAAATAAAAGTTAAATTATCGTTTCACAATGGTTGTCTGTCATTTCTTTCTGCGGCGAACTATGTTTAAAAAAAAGGTTAAATACAGGGTATTTCAAAGGTAAAAAGGTATTCAAAACCAGGTATAGAACTGTGGGTAAATTTTAGCTTTTTGCCACAGTTGTGTTCCTGGTTGTGTTTGAAGCAAAGCATTTCACCTAAAAAGTTGTGTTTATTGTTGGTGATTTCCTAACAATGTACACAACTTTTGTTAAAAGGTGAAATACTTTGCATAAAACACAACCAGGTACACACCTGTGGCCTAAAGCTAAAAATAGTAAGACCATGACAAGATAGCCAACTTTGGTTGGCAAAGGTATATACTGTTGGTCCAGAAGGTACACAAGTTTGGTTAGGGCACAAATCTTTCACACTCTGTCATCCTGCCAGTGTACTCTGCCTTGAGGTGACATAAAGTATAGTGCAAAATTGTCCCTCATTACTGAAACCGTCACTGAACTTCTAGTGGTAATATTTCCAATGACAACATCCATCTTCGCCAGTAACTTGCTCTTCTCTCCAACCTGCACTTTCTTCTCTACAACCTGTCAAAGAAGGGCTGTAGGAACATGCTATATATAGTTTTCCAGTAGCCAATCCCGTTCGGAAGGCCACAAGGGTCAATTTTAAAAACCGGATCCGGCGTAATCCATCGAAAAACGGATAGAAAAACGGATGAACCGGATGAGACGGATCAGGTTTTGTCTGTCAAGAACAAGACGGATCCGGCAGAAAACCGGATCCGGCACATCAGGTTTTACAAAACATTTGCCGGATCCGGCATTCCGGCAAGACGCCGGATCGCGCCTGACGCCGAAAACCTGATGTGTGAAAGTAGCCTAAGTTGAAATCCTTGTGAGGTGATTCCAAAAGCGAGCCTAAAGTACAATAGTACACACAATGCGCTCTAATTAATCATATGTGTGCATGGTAATATATTAAAGGAAAAAAACAGGGAAAAAAATGCAAAAAGATGCAGCAAACTGCAATGGTAGTAAGAAATCCCTGTGAGGTGATTTCACAAACACACCTAAAGTGCAATAGTACATGTAATGCACTCTGAGCAAACACAAGTGTGCATGATAATTTGCAGCAGACTGCAATGCTGGTAAGAAAATCCCTGTGAGGTGATTTCACAAGCGAGCCTAAAGTGCAATAGTACACATAATGTGCTCTAAATAATCATATATGTGCATGGTAATATATTAAAGGAAGCATTGCGGAAGCATTAAGCGAAACGGCGCTGTCGGAGTGAGGGCACGGCTCTGGTGGGACGGTTATTACGCCACATATCAGGTATGCAACCTTCATTGCTATTGCAGTTGCTGCATTTGTCAGTCTCTGCATTTTCACAGCAAATTATCATGCACACTTGTCTTTGTTCAGAGCGCATTACATGTACTATTGCACTTTAGGCTTGTTTGTGAAATCACCTCCCAGGGATTTCTTACTACCATTGCAGTTTGCTGCATCTTTTTTCATTTTTCCCCCGTTTTTTTCTTTAACATATTACCATGCACACATATGATTATTTAGAGCACATTATGTGTACTATTGCACTTTAGGCTCGCTTGTGAAATCACCTTACAGGGATTTTCTTACCAGCATTGCAGTCTGCTGAAAATTATCATGCACACTTGTGTTTGTTCAGAGTGCATTACATATACTATTGCACTTTAGGTGTGTTTGTGAAATCACCTAACAGGGATTTCTTACTACCATTGCAGTTTGCTGCATCTTTTTGCATTTTTTTTCTTTAATATATTACCATGCACACATATGATTATTTAGAGCGCATTGTGTGTACTATTGTACTTTAGGCTCACTTTTGGACTCACCTCACAAGGATTTCAACTTAGTGTGTGATTTATCATTCATCAGTTTTATATACATGGGATTTTTTTGCAAATTTTTTTTTTCTTTTTTCCACAAGATTAACCCTATTTATGCACTTAGAACTTTACAATAATTTTATAACAGTATTGTTTGAACATTTCTTGTGGGGTTTGGTATATTCATTTATGACCTCTTATTTTTGCAGAAAATTTGGCATACCAATTATCATTGTAGGTCATAATATAATACATATGTATATATTTTACCATTTTTTGTGTGAAAATAACCATGGCATTTACTTTATTATTATTATTATTATTATTATTATTATTATTATTATTATTCATTTATATAGCGCCATTTATTCCATGGCGCCTTACATGTGAAAAGGGGAAATATAGACAAGTATAATAAACATGTGTAAGACAAGGGACACACAAGTACAAAAGGAGAGGGGACCCTGCCTGCGAGGGCTCACAGTCTACAGGGATGGGTGAAGATACAGTAGGAGAGGCTAGAGCAGGTCGTCCGGTGGTTCAGTAGACTGAGGATCATTGCAGGCTGTAGACTTGTCGGAACAGGTGGGTCTTCAGGTTCTTCTTGAAGGTTTCTGTTGAAGGTGAGAGTCTGATGTGTTGAAGCAGAGAGTTCCAGAGTATGGGGGAAGCACGGGAGAAGTCTTGTATGCTGTTGTGGGAAGAAGAGATAAGGGGGAGTTGAAAAGGAGATCTTGAGATGATCGAAGGTTGCGTGCGGGTAGGTACCTAGAGACCATGTCACAGATGTATGGAGGGGACAGGTTGTGGATGGCTTTGTATGTCATGGTTAGGGTTTTGAATTGGAGCCTCTGGGCAATAGGAAGTCAGTGAAGGGCCTGGCATAGGGGGGAGGCTGGGGAATAGTGGGGAGACAGGTGAATTAGTTGGGCAGCAGAGTGTAGGATGGACTGGAGTAGTGCTAGAGGGGAGGCCAGAGAGTTGGAGGTTGCAGTAGTCGAGGCGGGAGATGATAAGCGCATGCACTAGTGTTTTTGTGGTTGAGGATCCGGGAAATATTTTTGAGTTTGAGGCGGCAGGAGGAGGCAAGAGCTTGGATATGTGGTTTGAGAGAGAGCGCAGAGTCGAGGATCACCCTGAGGCACCAAGCTTGCGGGACTGGGGATAGAGAGCAGCCACTGACATTGATGGATAGGTCTGGTGGAGGGGTGGAGTGATATGGGGGAAAGATGATGAATTCTGTTTTGTCCATGTTCAGTTTGAGAAAGTGAACAGAGAAGATGGCTGAGATAGCAGACAGACATTGTGGGATTTCTGTCAGTAAGGAGGCGAGGTTGGGTCCAGATAGGTAGATCTGCATGTCATCGGCATAGAGGTGATACTGCAAACTGTGGGATTCTATGAGCTGTCCCAAGCCAAAGGTGTAGATGGAGAATAGTAGGGGTCCTAGGACAGAGCCTTGAGGAACACCAACAGACAGGGGGCGAGGTGAGGAGGTGGTGTGTGAGAGGGAGACACTAAATGTTCGGTCTGTTAGGTATGATGAGATCCAGGATAGGGCCAAGTCTGTGATGCCAAGAGATGAGAGAGTCTGTAGCAGGAGGGAATGGTCTATGGCAGGGGTGGGGAACCTCAGGCCCTAGGGCCATTTACGGCCCTCGATGACATTTTATCAGGCCCCCGAGCAGATTCTAAGGGACTGCATTCTTGGGCAGGGAGTTGTATTTTGATTGCCACAAGCTCATTAATTTCTTCTTGCTCTGTTAGCATGCACACGCAGTGTTCATTACTGAGCATTGAAGGGTATGCAATGAAAGATTAAGTCATGAAACCAGTGCCAGAGTCAGGATGTACTTTGTGGGCAGAGTTTGTACGGCCCCTGAAGGATGGTATAAATATCCAAATGGCCCTTGGCAGAAAAAAGATTCCCCACCCCTGATCTACGGTGTCGAAGGCAGAGGACAGGTCCAGGAGAAGGAGGACAGAGTAGTGTCGCTTGCTCTTGGCGGTTAGTAAGTCATTAGTGACTTTAGTTAGGGCAGTTTCAGTTGAGTGATGTGGTCGGAAGCCAGATTGTAACCGGTCAAAGAGGGAACAGGGGAACAGGAGGAGAGGTGGGAGGACAGTTCAAGATATACATGCTGGTCCAGTAGTTTTGAGGCATAAGGGAGAAGAGATATCGGGTGATAGTTAGACACAGAGGATGGGTCAAGGGAGGGCTTTTTGAGGTTGGGTGTGATTGAGGCATGTTTGAAGGATGAGGGAAAGACACCATTGTAAGTGAAAGGTAGAAGAGGTGTGTTAGAGATGGGATGAAGCCTGTGGCCAAGTTAGGGATGAGGTGAGACGGGAGTGTGTCGAGGGCACAAGTGGTGAGGTGTGATCTTGACAGAAGGGTGGAGAACTGATCTTCTGTCATGGTGGAGAAGTTGGCTTTTGCAGAACAGGGCTGAGCGGCTAAGAGGGGCATTGGGGGCTGAGGGCCAAAGTTTTGTCTGATCTTGTCGATCTTCTGCTTAAAGAAGGAGGCAAAGTCTTCAGCAGAAATGAGAGGAGGGGGAGGAGGTGCTGTGGGACGGAGTAGAGAATTGAAAGTGTTGAAGAGTTGTTTAGGGTTGTGAGACAGGGAGGATATGAGAGATGCGAAGTAAGTTTGTTTAGTAGCAGAGAGCGTGGACTTAAAGCTGACAAGGGACTGCTTGTATCAATCAATCAATCAAATTTATTATCGCCAAGTACATATTACATATATACAAGGAATTCTTTGTGGCAAAGAGGCAACATAATATATAACAACAGATACAACAAGTAACATCTAACAAGACAGATACAGTAAATAGTCTACACATGACGATTTAATTGTTGAACAGAGAGTGGATAGAAGCTGTTCATATGGCGGTTGGTGCTGCATTTGGGGACTCTGAAGCGACGTCCTGAAGGGAGTAGTTGGAATGAGGAGTGTCCCAGGTGAGAGGGATCGGATGAAATTTTCAATGCGTGGGATCGAATACTCTTATCATAAAGATCCTGGATTTTAGGCAGGGGGGAACCTATAATTCTCTCTGCTTTTCTGAAAGTCCTTTGTAAGCGGAGTTTGTCATGCGCAGTGGCTCCCCCATACCAGACTATCAGAAAGGAACAAATCACAGATCTGATGACAGCATTAAAGAATAAGATCAGCAGATTCTTAGACAAACCATATCTTTTCAGCTGACGCAGGAAGAACATCCTCTGCTGTGCTTTTCTTATAACAGCATCCACATTTTTCCCCCATTTAAGATCATGAGAGATGATAACACCAAGGAATTTGGTCTCTGTGACCCTAAGAACCACTTCGTCATGGATGTAGATTGGAAGTATCTCATGTTGATCTTTCCTAAAATCCACAACCATCTCAGCAGTTTTTTTAGTGTTGAGTACAAGATTATTGGCTTTACACCAGTCACATATTCTTTTCACCTCACTCCGATACAAGTCTTCAGCATTTCCACTGATGAGACCAATCAATGTCATATCATCGGCAAATTTCAAGATTTTTACTGAGTCTGCTGAAGAGATGCAATCATTCGTATAGAGAGAAAACAGTAACGGGGACAAAACACACCCCTGAGGTGCCCCGATGTTTGTGACCAAGGTGTCCGAAGTGAATGGTCCAACTTTTAAACTCTGTATCCTGGCTGTCAGGAAGTTATAAACCCACAAGCATAAGTTGAGAGGGACTCCAAGAGATACCGTTTTCTTATGAAGTAAATTCGGATCAATGGTATTGAACGCTGAGCTAAAGTCCATGAAAAGAATCCGGACATATGAGTGCAGTTCATCTGTATGATCCAAAATGTACTTCAGTGCCAGATTGACAGTGTCGTTTGCCGAACGATTCTCCTTATAGGCAAACTGAAGCGGGTCCCATAGCTTCTGCGTGAATTTTATCAGGTGGGACATCATAATTATTTCGAAGACTTTCATAGCTACAGATGTGAGTGCTACTGGTCTATAGTCGTTCAACTCAGAGGATCCCACTTTCTTGGGGACAGGGATAATTGTGGAACTTTTCCAACACTGAGGTGCAATGCACTCTTTCAGTGACACATTGTAAATATTTGTCAGTATAGGGGCAAGCTGGGTAGCACATACTTTCAGACACATTGGAGATACACCATCAGGGCCAGGTGCCTTTTTGACCTTAAGTCCCTTCAGGATGCGTATCACCTCTGCCTCGGAGATCACTACTTGGGTGTTGCACAATGAATGATCTTTATATGAACAGACTGAGGAGCTTAGAGATGAATAGCCACTGTGTGTAGAACTTGCCTCAAATCTGCAGTAGAATTCATTTAACTCTGCTGCCAGACTTCTGCTGGGGTTCACTATAGTGGGGTGGCTTTTATAATTGGTGACCTCTCTTAATCCTCTCCATGCAGATCTAGTATTTTTTGATGAGAACCTTTCCTCCAGAATCTTTGCATACTCGTGTTTGGCTAACTTGATCTCTTTAGATAGCGAGTTCCTAAGTTTCTTGAATTCAGTAATATCGCCTGCTTTATAAGCCTCCTCTTTTCTCTTACGGATCAACCTGACTTTATTTGTAAACCACGGCTTGTTGTTTCCCCGAAAGTGGACAGATTTGGATGGAATAAACGTGTCTTCACAAAAACGGATATATGAGGACACTGCATCAACCCATTCATCCAGACCCGAGCATGTTTCCTGGAATACCTCCCAGTCCGTGCATTCAAAGCATGCTTGTAGTTGCAATTTTGCCTCCTCAGACCATGTCTTCTTTGTATAAACTGTAGGTTTAGATGTTTTCAACCTTTGCCTGTAGGCTGGAATTAAATGATTTAGACAATGATCTGAAAAGCCCACTGCTGCTCTCCTCACTGCCCTGTAGGCCCCTTTTATGACTGTATAGCAGTGATCAAGCGTATTGTTCTCTCTCGTGAAGCAGTTTATATGTTGAGTAAATTTGGGGAGATCCAGGTTGAGTTTTCCTTTGTTAAAGTCCCCCATTACGATCACAAATGCTTCTGGAGATCCTTTCTCCCATTCTGATATTTTGCAAGCTAATTCACCAATAGCAGCTTTAACAGATGCTTGAGGGGGAATATATACTGCAACCAGAACCATAGATGAAAACTCTCTTGGAGAGTAAAATGGTCTACAATTGAGTGCAAGGTACTGCTCTGCGTGAGGGGGCAGCCGAATCAAGTGTTGCTGTTATTGCTGTGGTGTTATAAAAAGTGGCAGTGGCATCTGTGTCACGAAGGGAAGCTATGTCTGTAAGAGGGAGAAGGGATTCAGAGAGTGATTGTAAATTGAGGTGTTTGAGATTCCTGCGAGGGTGAGCAAGTTTATGAAGTGGGGGTTGCGCAGTAGGAGAGGAGAGGGAAGAGAATGTCAGTAGGTTGTGGTCAGACAGGGGGAGGGGTGAGTTATTGAGATTAGTAAGGGAACAGAGACGGGTAAAGATAAGGTCCAGCATGTGACCATCTTTGTGAATGGCCGCAGAGGACCATTGAGTGAGGCCAAGGGAAGCCGTGAGCGATAGAAGTTTAGAGGCAGCTGGGGTGGAAGTGTCAATGGGCATGTTGAAGTCACCCATGATGATGGTGGGGGTGTCAGCAGAAAGGAAATGGAGTAGCCAGGTGGTGAAGTGGTCGAGAAAGATGGAGATGGCTAGTTCTGGGGGGCGGTAGATGACAGCCAGTTGGAGGTTGGAGGGGGAATAGATGCGGACGGAGTGCACCTCGAACGAGGGAAGAGTAGCGGAGGGTGGCAAAGGAATTGGGGTAAAGGAGCAGGTATCGGAGAGGAGCAAGCCAACTCCTTCACCACATTTGTTGCTGGGGCGAGGGGTGTGAGAGTGATGAAATCCACCATAGGAAAGCGCAGCTGGAGAGGCTGTGTCAGAGGGATTGAGCCAGATTTCAGTGATGGCAAGCAAGGAGAGTTTGTTGGTGATAAAGAGGTCATGGATAAACGATAGCTTGTTGCAGACAGAGCGTGCATTCCATAGTGCTCCAGGTAGGGGGACCGGGGGAGTGGGGGCTGGATGAATAAGTATAAGGTTGTCATGGTTGCACAAAAGTGTAACGGATCATGGCAGGATATTAGAAATGAGTATGGGGATGTGTTGAGGAGGGCCAGGATTTGGGGATACATCACCAGCAATGAGGAGTAGACAGAGTATTAGAAGGTGGGAGCAGGATAGGACATGATGTGGCCGTGTGTGTCTGGAGAAAAAGGATTGTATGTGGAGGAACAGTTGTGACGAAGAGGTGAGATGGCTGGGAAGGATGGAGGGGGAAATGACTAGTTCCTTACTGGGTGGAGGGATTGCAGAAGTTAGGGAGAAATAGAGTAGTATGGGGGTGATAGTAAAAAGAAGGTGAAACATTGTTGTGGTCTTATAGTCCGTTACCTTACAGTCAATTCCAGTCCATTCTAGTCTAATTCAGAGTACTTAGAAATATGTACTTTGAAATATGGATTTTGAAGTAGATGGAGCCGACTACGTCTGGAGCAGACCCATGGTGCTGAATATATGTGCAGCTAAACACAATCAGCTGTGAGTGAAAGTGGGGTGTGACTGCCCAGGCCAAATGCACAGAGTTAAGCAAAGGTCTTAAAAGGGGGAAGGGGTTATACAGACCACTTAGATGTGTGGCATTGATAACAAGAATGGATTACAATTATGGATACAAGAAGATGGGTAAGCAATGCATACCATAAAAAAAAATGTCCCTTGATCCGTGTCCTTTGATTTGTGGTTTTCATTTCTTGATATGATTCTTATGGATATATAAAAATAATTTTTTACAATAAAAATATTTTTGCATTATATTTTGCTTCAGTCATCCTTTTTTCTCCATTCATTTTTGGAGTTGTGTATATTATTCTTACACAAACATAAATCTGTTTTCATGACCCACCAGAGATCAACACTTAAATCTATAAGCCAACATACAGATAAAAAGTCTATTCTTGGTTTGCAAAACATAATCATCTGGGTAATAAAGAAATAATCTGGTTTCTTCATATAGACTATACAACATTGATAGCCATAAGTATAGATGGAATAAAAGACTTATTAAGGAGTGTCAATATGGAAATCTCGAATATGGGACTGATACTCAACAGAAAAGAAGACAAAGATATTGTTTACTGCCAGGTACGACCTGGACACATTTACAATAGACTTCAACAAACTGGAAGTTCTAAAGGGCTTCAACCAACTCAGATCAATGATCACTCGATATGCAGAGACAACAGTGGAAGTCAATGGGAGAATAGCTATGGGCAAATCAACAATCATTTCATTGGAAACAAAGTCATGTCTTGTACATAGTTTGGTCTTTTCTGTGGTGAAGACCTCACAATGGTGTCCAGGAAATGTTTATTTTAGATCAAGCTGTCATCTTGATAGCTTCAGGGCATACGTGGAAAATTGGTTTCACTTTTGTTTATGATTCAGTTATTTTGTCACCAGCAAGTGAAATCCTATAATGACTTTGGAAACTAAGTCACTGCTGTTGGCAGAATCATAGAATCATAGAATGGTAGAGTTGAAATGGACCTCCTGAGACATCTGGTCCAACCCCCTGCTCAAAGCAGAATTCACTAAATTTTCCCAGACAGATGTTTGTCCAGACTCTGTTTGAAGACTTCTATTGAAGGAGAACTTACCACCTCTTTCTTGTGACCGCCTGTTCCACTCATTGATCACTCTGTCAAAACGCTTTTTCTAATATCTAATTTGTGTCTCCTCCCATTCAGTTATATATTGTAATAAGTTATATATTGGAATATATTGTATATATTCCCTTTCCATATATATATTTTATTACAGCGGTAGCACACTTATGCAATGAGGAGGCAGTGACCCACAAAGTTCCAACACAAAGTCTCTTTAATGTGTTACTTCACAACATTTAATGTCCATTTCACAGAAGTGAATAGCACCCATGTTAAGTTCACACATAGCTTTAATGTCAAGTTCTACATAGTACCCAGTATCCTGCAGCTGGGTACAAATCCTCTGGATTGCAGTCACTACACATGCAAGTTCACCTCTGATCAGTTGCCATGACCTGTACTTCCTCCTCCTCCTACTGCTGCTGTACCTGGTCTGAACAAGGCCCACAAATCCACGGGCACTGTTCTTAGGGCACACTCTCACTCTCTTAAAGGGTCAGCGCACTCCATCCGAAAGTGTCCACAGCAAAAGGCTGGGAGACATTTATTGTTATAGTTGCCAGAGCAACATGTTCACTCTACCTTGTTGCACTCTTGCTTGTTCTCAGGTCCCATGTATGTGTCTGTACTTACCAGTATGTGCCAGTACCTGCCTGTCCGTGCATGTCCCTGCCTGCTCCTGCCAATACCTGCCTGTTCCTACTTGTACTTGTCTTCCTGTACCTGCTATGTGTTCCTGTATTCCAGCCTTGCTTGCCAGTATCTGAATGCATTCATATCAGCCATGCCCACCAGTCTCTATCTGCAGCTGCCGTGGCAGTCTGTATACCAGCCGTTTATTCTGTGCCTGCCTGCATACCAGCCGTACCTGACTGCAGCTGCCATACCAGTCTGTATCCCAGCCATTTTTGCCCGCACCTGATATGCCAGTCAGTATTCCAGTCATACCTGCCTGCACCTGCCATGCCAGTCTAAATACCAGTTGTACCTGCCAGCACCCCCCTGTGACAATCTGTATTCCAGCCGTACCTGCCAGTTCCTGCCATGTCTGTACCATCCAAGTCAACCCATTCCTGGCCATTTCAGCTACATGCCCCTTTGGAGTTAAACTTCCTTGTGTCTGTGGTCTGTCCTTGAGTAGCACCTGGAGTTCATCTGGAGCCAAGTATAATTTCACAATCAGGGGCTCTATTAAAGAGTAGAGATGAGCAAATCTTTCAAGGTTCGGTTCAGTTTGGATTCTCCGAACGGACCTCTGTTCTCCGAACAGTTCACCTAATGGTTCAACGAATGTCCCCGAATCCCATTAGATTCAATGTCAGGCAAAAACAAATGCATAGACAACATCTTAAGAGGCGAAAAAAATTCCCAATCAGCTAAAATTAGGGGCATACACCAAGAAAATTGGCATCAATTGACCCACAGTAGAAATTTGCAAATGGCACAGCAGCAGACAGCCAAGGGCCATGCATGAACATGATGTATCAGGGCCTGGCCCAGCATTTTCAGCTTGGAATTGAAGTTTTAATGAGGACCTAGGGTTAAGGGAGCAATGTAAAGCCCCCGTCTCACATAGCGAAATCGCTAGCGAGATTGCTGAAGCAGCACCGATTTTCTGACACAACAGCGACCTCGCCAGCGATATTGCTACATGTGACATGCAGCGGCGACTGCTCCCCCGCTGGATATCGCTGATCGTGCTAGAATGTCCTGGGCCATTTTTTCATCGTCGGTGTCCCGCTGACCAGCGCGCATCGCTGTGCTTGACCCGACTAGCGACCTCGTTGGTGACACAGAATTCAGGGACGCAGGCTGGAATCATTCAGAAAAGCTGCTGTTTGACAAGGTACCAACGACCGCTGAGGATCGCTGGGTGATTGCTGCGTCGCTGAAGAGATCTGCCTGTTTGGCAGCTTACTAGCGACCATTAACGACGCACCAGCGATCCTTACTAGGTCGTATCGTTGTAGGGATTGCTGTTGCGTCGCTAAGTGAAACGGGACCCTTAGCCATCTTAGCTGGGAGACCTCACACCTCATGCAACAGCTTCAATGTTTGCATTTTTTTATTGAAGCCACACTCAGATGGCACAAACATCAGTTTTATAGACTACTATTGATAGGAAAATGTAAGAACAGTAACACAGGTAGGTGACTGATCAATTGACCCACAGTAGAACCTGTTAAAATGGCACACAAGCAGTCAGCCAAGGGCCATGCATGAGGTAACAGGGTCTGGCTCAACAAGTACAGCATGAAATTGAAGTTTTAATGAGGACCTGGTTGTTAAGGTAGCGGTGTAAGCCGTTTTAGCTGGGAGACCTCACACCTCATGCAACACCTCCAATTTTTTTATTTTTTTATTCCAGCCACATTCAGATAGTACACACATCAGTTTTATAGACTACTTTTGGTAGAAAAATGTAAGGAAAGTAACACAGGTAGTTTGCTGAAAGTATGTGAAGGCCTGCCTGGAATAGAATGGGTGAACAGCTCTGCAGACTCGCTCATCTGTGGCTTACCAGTCATTTGGGCGGCTGGAGGGTTGTGACATGGGTGGGGGAACAAGAATTACTGGGGTGACACCACTGACAATTGTACTGTGTGTGATGTTAAAGTGGAGGAAGAAGAGGAGCGGCCACTTGATGCAGCACTTGTCATCCACTGGCGCACATGCTCTTTCTGATCTTCATCTACAAGATGTACTGCTGAGAGGAAGTTGAGTAGCCCGTCTAACAGTTGTCTGTTGTCTTTGGATAGGACAAGACGGTGATTGTCCAGAAGAGCTTTCAGTAACATTTCCACCTAACACACTTTTTCCCACTCATGTTGGATTTACCTTTTTTAACCAGCTGTTTCACAACCCTAGGCTCACACCTGTCAGTCACCTGTCAGTAAATTAACAATCTGTACTTATTTGCTGAGATAGTGTGAATGGACCATAGAATTAGCACAAAAGATTTAGATGCTGAAATGTGAACTCCTGGATGGACAACACAATTAGCACAAAGGATTTAGATGCTGAAAAGTATGCTGCTGGCTGGTCCACACAATTTACATAAAGGACTTATATTCTGAAATGTGGACTTTTGGCTGGACTACACTATCAGCACAAACTATTTAGATTCTGAAATGTGGACTCCTGGTTGGACCATAATATTAGTAGAAAAGGCCAGGCCATAAATGTGGTCTGGTATATGGACCACACTGTAAGCAGAAAGGATTTTATATTCTGAAATTTAGACTCCTAACTGGACCACATTATTAGCACTGACTATTTAGATTCTGAAGTGTGGACTGATGTCTGGAGCACACTATTAGCAGAAAGGGTTTAGATTAAAAAATGTGGCCTGGAGTCTGGTCCTCACTATTAGCAGAAAGGATTTAGATTCTGAGATGTCGTCTGATGTGGACTCTTGGGCAGACCACACTATTCATATAAATGATGTAGATTCTCAAATGTGGTCTCCTGGCTCCACCACACTATTAGTACAAACGATTTAGATTCTGAAATGTGGACTCTCCTGGCTGCACCACAATAGTAGCGCAAATGATTTAGATGCTGGAAGGTCGATTTGATACAAGATCCTATCTAGCTGAATTAGCTGACAATAAACCGCCTAGCTAGCTAACTACTTGCAGCAGCAGGAGCAGCCTCTCTGCGCTGTTACACTGACAAAATGGCCAAAGACAACATGTCCACTTATGGAGGGGACATGTGACTTCAGCAACCAAGACAGAAACACTTGTTTCTTGATGTTGTGTATAGTTTCTGTGCCATGATTGTCTGACGGAATCTCCACACATTAAGTTAATTAAAAAAATTCAGTCTGCCGCTACTATCACATTTCTCCACCCCCTCCTCTCATCAAATACATACTCCCATCTCACCATACAGCACAACTATCCTAGCCAGAGTCCTAACAAAAGCATTAGTGGAAACTCAATGATTTAGCGAGCTTTGGCTGAATTTTGCTGATTTTTAGGAAAAATGCTCTGGAATCCAAACACTAATCCGAATGTGCAGTGTTTGTGCCGAATTTGAAATTGGCAAACGTTTTCCGAACAAGTTCGCTTATCTCTACTAGTCATCTGAAATGCATATTCTCCCACCAGCTCTTCGAAACATGTTTTTCTGAAATGCTACAGCATTTCAAAGTAAAATATACAGAAATAACAGTTAGCCTCTGATTCATGCTGCCCAGGTTCAGGAGACACAGCAATGTTAGACTACATTGCAAAGTGGCATAGTAGCAATAAGTGGATTTATTACTCTAGTTATAAAGATATATTGTGGGAGAAAAGAAAAAATGTGTTAGGTTCAGGTTTAGATGTACAAGTAGTTTTTACCACAACTCCCTGGCAGCAGACCTTGAGTGTCTTTACAAGAACTACATACTGTAGATAACCAATACGTTATCAGAGGAAAACACATGATGATTCTCTGTTAAATGAAATACATACTGTGACTACTTAGCTCATGGGAGCATTGATAGAGATCTACCTTTCATTTACTAAATCAAAAAATCTTACTAAAGTATTCAAAAAAATGTTTTTTTCGTACAATAGCATAGTAAGGGAAAGTCCACACAATGCAGTTGAAACACAGTCCAAACTGCATGCAGCTGATGTTATGTTGTTTAAAAGGATCATTACCCTAGGTGTTTCTGTTACAGAGCTGCTTCTGCTCGGCAGTGCTTCATCACCTTCTTCTATGGCTGATGCCCTCTGCTGTGCTTCATGCCGGGTTTTGCAAGTGACATGGCGTGGGGCCATGTGATCATTTGCCTAGACCTTTATAAGGGACACCAAGACACACCTGTATCTCGGTATTAAGACTCTTAGTTCTGTTTGTTTGACTGCACCACTACCTGCTTCCCCGTGTCCTTTCTGCCTGTGGCCACCAGTGCTTCAAGTTCTTGCTCCTTCCCTGTTTTGTGTCTGCCGGAGACCTCCAATAATTCAAGTCTTAGAATCCACAAAAGAAAAAAGGTAGCACTCATCAAGTTGAGGAAACTTCACACATTTATTGACATATAAATCACATGTCGGGTCGGGGGAGTGAAATAAGGAGTGCAGAAAAGCTGACAACGGCCGTTTCACGCTACATTTATATGTCAATAAATGTGTGAAGTTTCCTCAACTCGATGAGTGCTAAGTTTTTTGTTTTGTGGATTCTGAGGATTGTCTAGTTCCAGGTCAAGCACCCGAGTCTACGAGTTGTCAGCTTCCCATACACCACGCACCATTCAGGAGTACACGGTAACTGCGGTGCCATCCGCGTTTTTTCTTGATTCATTAATTCAAGTCTTAGCTCCACACCAGTTTTGCTCTATTCTGTCTACTTGCATCCTCCAGTACTTCAAGTCCTTGATTCATACCTATTTATCTGTGTCCTGTCTGCCTGCAGGCTCGAGTGCTTATGTGGCGCCCCTGAGGCCCAGTCGCCACAGAGGTACTGCACCTCCTCCTGAGGTGTGGTGCCCCACCATCCAGGTAAGGTGGAAACACCTTAGTGAGTGAAGATGTAGAAGGACAGAGTGTGAGACAGAGAAGATCCCCGGGAGAGGGATGTAAGAGGTAAGTGCTGCTGCAGGCCACAGTGATCTGGGTCTGCTGGCACAGGAAAGAGACAGGGGAAGGAAGCTTGATTCTCCATTGGAAAGAAGGATTAGCACGGAACGTGAGGAGAATAAGAGAACAAGGACCAGGGTTAAAGGAGAACGCTTTTCAAGTTCTAAGCGCAAGGCCAGGGTCCCCCCCGAGGTTGTACGGATACTAATGGTCCTGCAGCAGACACCGGAGGAATAGAAGTAAAACCAGGAGAAGCAAAATTTAATGCAATATTTTAGATATAAAAATATCAAAATTCTTTATTAAATCACAATATTGCACAGCTGGGTGCTCCCCTTCCTCTCCTCCCTGGTAAGTCGTCACGTGGGTTTCCTGCAATCTTCTGTGGGCACTGTTTTATGGCTGAATTTCACCATACCCCTTTAGCAGGCAGCACTGGAATTGTACTTAGCCACTGAGCTTTAGTGATTTAGTTCCTGGATGCTGTAATGGTACTTCTCTATGTGACAAGACATGTGCTATATTCCCATTTTTCTACTTGCCGGGTTTTCCATCTCGGGGAGGTTTGAGAGATTCCTGGGATTTATTCCCCACACTTTTTATGAGCACCTAATTATTATCTATGTTGTAATATCGTGATTTAGTAAAGAATTTTGAAATTTTTATATCTAAAATATTCCATGCTCTTTTGCTTCTCCTGGTTTTACATCAGTTTTTGAGCTTTTGCATTTGGTGTTGGAGCAGGGTTCTCCCTTGTCTCCATTTCACCTCTAATTTATGGGACCTTTGTTGTCACTGGAGGAATAGAAGTAGTGACCACTTTATTCCCACACAAGACTTGGGGGCACAACAGCAACATATTAGTGAGCCAGGACTTAATAGCAAGGAGTCCCCGAAGCAGGCTACAGCTGTCTGCCGTACAAGTAGAGTTCATAGGAACATCTGACAGGAGGAACTCCAGTGTAACTCAGTACTAGGAGTACTTCACTCAAAGGCGCTATAAGAGGAGATGTTCAGAAAAGGCACATATTTTGGTGGAGTGTTGGAAGGGAGTATTCCATCTGGCCTGGAAGTTGACTGAGCCCCTGACCCGGAGGACATGGCACGGAAGCGGGCACCTGTTTGCACAACAGACTGTGAGTAAAGCTTTGGAACTACATGCCCTGGTGTCCTCCACTTATTCCTGCGCCAACCTGCCCAGCACCGCTACATCCCTCGCGCCTGACACTACATCATCTAAGTGTCACTTCACCTACACTGCCCTGGGACTACAGCCCTGCCTGTGGAGGGCTATAACATCACTGCTGCACCACACCATCTGCCCCAGAGGATCTGTCTGCAGCGTCGGCTTACATCTCTATTGCCGAATACCACAGGTTGCGTCACGAATCATTTATAAACTTTCACTACCATCAGCACACTGAAACAACCCTGATTACAATGGGCGCCCAGGGCCACAGGCCGGGTCCCAGCTGCCGTGACATCTCCCATTGAAGCTCATCGGCCCCGGTACCGAGTACCCCACAGCCCTGGGTGTGAGGGTGACCCACTTCAAGTGCTTACTCATACCTGCTTTCCTGTGTTCAGTCTGCTTGTGGCCTCCAGTGCTTTCAGATACGAATATCGAATTGTACCTAATATGCGCCAGTCTCCACCCTTACAGGCAATTATTTACGCTCACAAGCCAACAATCCCCCAAGAGAGGACTATTCCCTTGATGTTTCTCAGTGTACTGAAGACACTCCCCCAGTCACACCAACAGTTCCTACCGAGGTAATAACAATCTCCACTTCAAACAGTTATTCGCAACTCCCAACATTAGTCGAGGAACCAGCCAATAACAGGGACTGGGAGGAATCCACTTCCTCAACCAGTACGCAACCTCACAAACAGACCGCCAAAAAACGAACTAGGGCCCCTTTCAATCTGTTAAGGCAACCTAATTCCTACACAAAACAGCTTAAAAAAACTGACCTCTTGCAATTCAAGCCTAGCATTTCTAAAAATTTAAGCAAGCCAGCGAACCCTAGATCCCAGGTCCCCATCAATAAGGATTTTTTTCGTGTTCCAAACACAAAATGAAAAGAGGTAAAAGAGGTGGGTCACTATCCAAAAAGAAAATAATGCACCCACCGATATACAGTTGCAACATACACAAAAAATATTTAATTTAAGCAGTTATCAACTCAATTCAAATGAGGAATCACTCTTCCAAAAGGGCTTAAAATTCACCCCAACCGTCAATCCAAAACCATTTAACCTATACATTAGCATTAAGAAATACTTGCGCAATTTAGCCCTAAAAAGTATTTTCGCAAAAAAGGTGATCACCTTGTTAGGACCACATACACCATGGATTAAGAATTTATACATACAGGACTCTCTCTACCCTCATCATTCAACCCCATTAATGAGTATTTCAACTCGTTCAAAACTTTTGAAACTCTAGTGACAGCAGACATAAAAAAAACTAGGGAACAAAATCAATAAAAAAACTAGGCACATGTCATATAATTTAACCTTGGGGGAGAGGGATTCTATTATTAAGCTACAAGATAACAACAATCTAATCATTCGTACCTGCAGACAAAGGCGGGGGAATGGTAATCATGGACTATGAAAAGTATCACAATGAATCCATGAGGTTATTGGGGGATACAGTTACATATAAAAACATCCCATCAGACCCAACTATGCCATTTTTGAACAAACTTAGTGTACTAGCCCTCCGGGGCAATTCTTCAGGCATCCTGAACAAAAGGGAATTTCAATTTATTAATAACAAAACACCTTCAATAGCAGTATTTTATCATATTCCTAAAATTCATAAAAACACAGGCAATCCACCGGGAAGGCCCATCATATCCGGCATCAATTGTCTAACTGCTAATTTATCTAAGTATGTGGATACACATCTCCAGAAGTGCATGACTTTGCTACCAGCATACCTGAAAGATATGACTCACACCTTGAAAGTTCTGGAAACCCTTAAGTGGAATAGCAGTTATATTTTGGCGACTTTGGATATAAAATCATTATACACGGTTATTGACCCCTCTAAAGGTCAAGAGGCAGCTTAATTCTTTCTTGACGCCTTGAATAAATATAAACCATCCCAGATCCAATTCATCATAGACAGTATTGAATTTATTATGAACCACAATTATTTCATTTATGAGAAACAGTTCTATATTCAAACCCACGGGACACGCCCAGTTTCGCAAATCTGTATGTGGGCATGTGAGAGCATGAAAACATCTATATCAACGGATGATGTTTTGTTCGTCTGGGATGGTCCACTATCTGATTTGCACTCATTTATCTTTAGTCTCAATACCAATACCTTTGATCTTGAGTTCACTCCTACTGTCAGCAGGTCGAATGTGAATTTTCTAGATCTAACCATTGATGTAGAACAAGGGAAAATAATTACCAAGAGTTATCGTAAAGACGTAGACTCAAACAGTTACATCCACATCAATAGCTGCCATCTACCTGCATGGCTAGTTAACATTCCAAAGAGCCAATACATGAGAATCAGACGGAACTGCTCCAATATCAATGACTGTCAAAGTAAAATGCAATATTTGACTGAACAATTTGCAGCTAAAGGGTATAATTCAGAGTCACTAAACAAAACTAAACTAGAGGTACAAACCATATCAAGATCCTCTTTAATCCATAAAGTTCCTAAAGATAATACTGCACCTACTATTCAGCAACAAATTTAGCAGTTACCTATAATTACTCAGATTCATTCAGGGTACAAATCATTTAATAAAATTATATGTAAACATTGGGCACTTCTACAAGGTGACAAATGTGTAGGTGATCTGCTTCCAAAAAGACAAAGATTCGTGTATACTAAGGCTACTTTCACACATCAGTTTTTTGCCATCATGCGCGATCCGGCGTGCCGCCGGAGCGCCAGATCTGGCTCCAACCGGAAGCAACGGATGCGTTTTTCTGCCGGATCCGTCTAACAGATCCGGCAAAAACCCGGATCCGTTTCGTCCGGTTTTTAATCTGTTTTTCGCCGGATTACGACGGATCCGTTTTTAAAAAACGCCCATGGGGGTGCTCCAAAACATGATTGGCTACGAGGAAACCTATTTTTACAGTGTTCCCAGCCCATCTTTCACAGTTTGTAGAGGAGCAAGTGCAGGTTGGAGAGAGAGAAGAGAAAGTAGCTGGCTGGCGAAGATGGACATTGTGATAGCAAACATTCTGAAGAATTTGGTGGATTTCACTGTTGAGGCGAATCGTTTGAAAGCAATTGTTCTGGAGAAGGAGAGAAAGAGACAGCAGCGCATCATGCGTCAGCGCCGACGACGTTTGTGGATCAACCCCATCACAGCCAAGAGAATGACGCGTGGGGTGTATTCTACACTCTACATGGAGCTAAGAGGAAACCCTGAGAAATTTTTCGCATATGTTAGGATGAAAAAGGAGAACTTTGATTTATTGTTGGAAAGAATTGGACACCTCATCAGAAGAAGTGACACATATTGCCGCTTCTTCGTTTCACCGGCGGAGCGTCTGATGGTGACTCTTCGGTAAGCCATATTTATTTGATCTGCTCGCTTGAGAGCACATTTGCACTGGAATGTTGTTGATGGTTGTTTGGAATAATTGTTTTATAGTATCCCCAACTGTTGTATTTGACTTATAACTGTTATGTTATTGCTGTGAATTGGAAATCATTTTAAACTTTTTTTTATTCAAAGATTCCTTGCAACTGGAGAATCCCTTTCATCACTCCATTTCCAGTACAGACTTGGGATTTCCACCATATCTGGAATTGTGAAGTACACATGCCATGCATTGTGGGACTCTTTAGTTGACGAATTTATACCAGAGCCCACAATGGAGAGATGGCTTGAAATTGCTAACAAGTTCCAAAAAATATGTCAGTTTCCTAATTGCTTGGGTGCAGTGAACGGGAAACATATCCGCATCGTCAAACCTGCTGGATCTGGATCGGAATATTTTAATTACAAGAAGTATTTTTCCATTGTCCTCATGACCATCGTTGATGCTGGATACAAATTTATAGCAGTTGATATTGGGGCCTATGGCCGGTCCAATGATTCCAATGATAATGTGCATGGCATTATGAAGTCTTTAAATTGTCAGCAATGGGCCGGCATCTCTATGGAAACACCTTCCAATTTCCACCCCCTAGACCGCTGCCTGAAACATCAGGCCCACCAATGCCTTTTGTTTGTGTAGGGGATGAAGCCTTCCAGCTCTCAGAACACCTATTGAAACCATACTCCAGCAGTGCATTGACACCTACAAGAAGAATTTTTAATTACCGCCTCACACGAGCACAAAGAATGGTGGAGTGCGCTTTTGGCATTCTTACAGCAAAATGGCGTGTTCTATTGACCGCAATCAACCTCAAGACTGAAACTGTGGACGAGGTGATCAAAGCTTGTGTGGTCCTGCACAATTTTGTTATCTGCAATGAACAGATTTCCATTGTGGACCACTCTGAAGAAACCACCTTGCATGATTACCAGAACATTACCTTTGGAAGTTCTGTGACTGTTTCCAGAATGAGGGATAAATTTGCTGAATACTTTAATTCACCTGAAGGACGAATCGACTGGCAGGATGACAGAGTTTGAAAACTTCTTCTGTTACCTTTTTAACCAAAATTCATGTACCTTCTGTAACCACATTATTTGAAATTTTTAACAAAGTGGTGTAACTTCTTGTTGTTACCTACATGATGTTACCTTTTAACCAAAGTTGGGTACATAGATGTGTATTTTACCACAATATTTTTACCTTTTTTGGCAAAGTTGTGTACCTGGTTCTGTATTATACAAAGTATTTTAACTTCTTTACCCAAAGTTATGTACATGGTTGTGAATACCCAATCAATGTAACCCTATGTAAAGACATTTTTTTAACCTTTGTTTTACTATTTAACCTTTGAAATAAAAGACAGACAACTTTTTGAACCAGCAAATTTTTTTTATTGTACTGATATTAATAATTTTTTACTGAAAACGATTTTTATTAATCTGAAAAAATTCTGAGTTTTTAATAGCAAAAAATTATAAATTAGCATAGTGTTGGGTGGAGAAAATGCTGGAGGGGCTACCACTTTGGGACACTTCGACATTGGGAATGTGGAGAGAGGACTGGGATGGTGGTGGTGGGGAAGGATCAGTAGGTAAAAGAGGTGAAGGGGTTGAAAAAGAATAAGAATGGGAGGACATGTGGGAGGCAGAAGTGGTGGTGGGCGGTGGAGAGGATGGTTGGGCAGGGACTGGAGGTGCAGAAGATGTGGTTGGGAAATGGTACTGGGAAGGATGTTGGAATGTGGCAGGTTGGTGGTACGGGGCAGTTTGGTGGTATGGGGAGGTTGCTGGTACTGGGGAGGTTGCTGGTACTGGGGAGGCTGCTGGTACTGGGGAGGCTGCTGGTACTGGGGAGGCTGCTGTTATTGAATAGGAGGGGGAGGGGGGACAGAGGCCGAAGGGAGGGCAGGTGTGGGTGGAAGTACTGGGGTGGGTGGAGGAGCTTGGGAGGTAACATGCACTAGAACAGCATGGCACGACTGCATTACATGCATCAGCTAGCCAGGAGTTAGTCCATCTATGCGCTCAACTACAGACCTGAAAAATGTGTGGTTTGGAGTTCAATTTGCATCTGAATGCATGCTTTGCAAAAGTGTTTTGACCTCAAGAATGCTGTTGCTGAGCATATTAAAGCCAGCGGCAATTTGCTCAGACAACACTTTGAGACAGTTTTGAAAAGATGCATTCAGATGCAAGAATTCTGGTGCATAGCTCTTTTCCTGACCCCTCTGGCGCTGCCGCCCAGTACCCGCAGGTGTACTAGAGGTGGCAGCGGCAGAAGGGTGGGGTAAAGGGAAAGCTATTTCCTCACCAGCAGATTCATGGAATGGAGGTGTCAATGATGCTGCAGCGCTGGTGGATGGGATGGAGGGATCACATGTGAGGGCAGGCTGTGAAGGTGCAGATGTGCGAGGGCAGTCGAAGTGTCCCTTGGTCCCCAAAACATCAGGGAACCTCCGCCATGTTTGACTGTAGGGACCGTGTTCTTTTCTTTGAATGCCTCTTTTTTTCTCCTGTAAACTCCACGTTGAAGCCTTTGCCCAAAAAGCTCTACTTTTGTCTCATCTGACCAGAGAAGATTCTTCCAAAACGTTTTAGGCTTTTTCCAGGTAAGTTTTGGCAAACTCCAGCCTGGCTTTTTTATGTCTCGGGTAAGAAGTGGGGTCTTCCTGGGTCTCCTACCATACAGTCCCTTTTCATTCAGACGCTGACGGATAGTACGGGTTGACACTGTTGTACCCTCGGACTGCAGGGCAGCTTGAACTTGTTTGGATGTTAGTCGAGGTTCTTTATCCAACATCCGCACAATCTTGCGTTGAAATCTCTTGTCAATTTTTCTTTTCCATCCACATCTAGGGAGGTTAGCCACAGTGCCATGGGCTTTAAACTTCTTGATGACACTGCGCACGGTAGACACAGGAACTTTCAGGTCTTTGGAGATGGACTTGTAGCCTTTAGATTGCTCATGCTTCCTCACAATTTGGTTTCTCAAGTCCTCAGACAGTTCTTTGGTCTTCTTTCTTTTCTCCATGCTCAATGTGGTACACACAAGGACACAGGACAGAGGTTGAGTCAACTTTAATCCATGTCAACTGGCTGCAAGTGTGATTTAGTTATTGCCAACACCTGTTAGGGGCCACAGGTAAGTTACAGGTGCTGTTAATTACACAAATTAGAGAAGCATCACATGATTTTTTGAACAGTGCCAATACTTTTGTCCACCCTCTTTTTTATGTTTGATGTGGAATTATATCCAATTTGGCTTTAGGACAATTATTTTTGTGTTTTTTCATTTAAGACAAATTAAATGAAAATAATAATACCAAAGAATTTGTGTTTGCAATCATTTTCAGGAAGAAACTGAGTATTATCTGATAGAATTGCAGGGGTATCAATACATTTGGCAACAACTGTATAATAACCAATTTGTGCTTTCTCTTTTCAGGCGAGAGAATTGTGAAGCGGTGGCGGTCTATCAGGGATCACTTCAAGAAGGAGTTCAAAAAAGAAATGCGGGCCCCGAGTGGCTCTGGAGGACGCAAGAGCAAGTGCAAGTACGCGCACGCCCTGTCGTTCCTCCGGACAACAATGATGACCAGAAGGTAAATATTAAAAACCGCATGTACAAAAAAATGTAACATGTCTAACAAATTCTTTTAGTTTCAGCCAGGGACATGCAATAGCAATATATTAATTTTGTTTTTTCTCTCTTTCTTCATCAGCACCGTGAGCAGCACTCGGGAGCCTGCACAGTTGGACACTTCTGGGGCGATCCTTCACGAGACCGCCAACGAGGGACACTTCGACTGCCCTCGCCCATCTGCACCTTCACAGCCTGCCCTCACATGTGATCCCTCCATCCCATCCCATACTTTTGTCTGGCCCATTTTTGGAGTTTTGTGTGAAATGATCAATGTTTTGCTTTTTGTTTCATTCTCTTTTGTGTTTTTTCATTTAAGACAAATTAAATGAAGAAAATAATACCAAAGAATTTGTGTTTGCAATCATTTTCAGGAAGAAACTGAGTATTATCTGACAGAATTGCAGGGGTGTCAATACTTTTGGCCACAACTGTACAACATCAGGGTTTCCCAAAGTCCACTCCTCAAGTCCCCCACGGGTCATGTTTACAGGATTTCCATAGTGTTGCACAGGTGATATAATCACAGATGCCTTGATGATACTTCCACCATCTGCGTAATACAAATGAAATCCTGAAAACAGAACCCAAATAGGGTCCACGAGGACTGAAGTTTGGGAAACACTGGTTTACCTGCAGCCGTATTACTGAAATGTGTATACTTACGGTTTACAATCTTGGACCGAGCATCGAGGTCCTCCCAGTTGGCCACAAGTTGGGCACAGATTTCCTCCCACATCTTCCATGTGACTATGAGATCGGCATGGCGGCTGTCCCGCATGTTCCACAGCGGCTCCATTTCTCGGACCAGATCAATGAGGAGGTCAATGTCCAGCCCCCCCTCCTCACCATCCGAGTCAGGAGCACACTGTGAATCCTGTTAAAGGAAAAAAAAATAAAATGTTAGCCTCAAAACTAGACACAAAAAAAATAATAAAAAAACATTTTGCCAAAAAGACAAAATAAACATTTTTTAAAAATAACTACCAAAAAAGGGTGTAAAAATTTAAAAAAAATTAGAAAAAAGCCCAATAAAATTTGTAAAAAATTATTGGGAAAAAAGGGCCAAAAAACTAAAAAAAAATTTAAAAATGCCAAAACAATTTTAAAAAAAAATGAGAAAAAAGTAAGAAAAGAAAAAAAGGTGGAAATAATATGGCTAAAAATATTTTCGAAAAAATTAAAAGAAAGGTGAAGAAAAAAAAAAAAGGTACTTACACGATGATGACCACCATGTTGCACATGCCGACTGTCCTGGGAGGCACTTTGAGGACCTCTTGAACGGCCAAAAGATTCCGAAGACTATAATAAAAAACATAACACAAAACAAATTTGTGCTTGGATGTAGGCATATGTGCTGTGTGCAGTGTGATATCTGCAGTCATCAATTTTTATTTGTTGTCTGCAGTGTGATGTCTGTACTAAATAGTTTTTTATGTGTTGTGTGTACTGTGATGTTGTGTTTCTGTGATGTATGCAAGAAACTTAAGAATTGTGAGCCCACTCCAGGTATCTCTCCACCCCTTCTTTCTTCTTCTGGGAGCACCTCTTCAGCCACCTCTTCATCTTCAAAATCCTTTAAAGAAAAAAAAAATATTAAAAAATATATTAATCTATATCACACGTAGGTGCTTGGTAGGGTTCCGCTAGGGCGCGACAAATCAGTGACAGACGCAGACGCAGTCTGGAGTTCTAAAGACGCACGCCACCAATAACGTTGGTTGATCAGCGGCACAAGAAAAACATACAATAACAAAAGAAAAAAGGAATATACTCACCATCCAATGGCTCCCAGACTCTGCTCCTACTCTCACCACGTGCCCGGCATCTTCCGGTCACAGTATGCTTTGCTCAAAATGCTGATGATGTCACTCTCGCCCAACGTCTTGAACGGTCTTTGGCGCAAAGCATTACTGGGAACAGAAGATGCAAGGAGTGTGGAGAGAACAGAAAGAGTCCGGAGGCCATCAGATTGTGAGTATATAGTTTTTTAAAAATGTTTATATCCTATCTTTTACTATTGAAGCTGCATAGGCAGCATCAATAGTAAAAAGTTGATGACAATTGTAAGGCCAGCATCTACTTTACAAAAAAATATAAAAAAAATTAAAACATTTTTTACCTGTAAGCGCTTTCGATGCGAGGGAGGGCTCCCAGAAGAAGAAGACATTTCCACTACTGCTGGCGGTGTGTGGTGATGGTGGCCAGTGTCTGATGCTTGTGGTGTCTGCTGCTGTGCTGCGTCTGGTGCTGGGAGCATCTCCTGCTGCTGCCCGGCCTCTGCTGCTGGCGGCGTTGGCTGATGCTGGGTGGCGTGTTCTTCAGCTGCGCGGCATCTCCTGCTCGTAGCATGCACTTGAGCTGCGTGGCATCTGCTGCTGGCAGCATGCACTTGAGCTGCGTGGCGTCTGCTGCTGGCAGCATGCACTTCAGCTGCATGGCGTCTGCTGCTGGCAGCATGCGCTTCAGCTGCGCGGCGTCTGCTTCTGCTGGTGGCGTTAGATCCTGGCTGCCGTCTACAACTGCTGCTGGCAGCATTTGATGCTGCTTGTGGCCTCCGCTGGCTGGCTGATGCCTTGATGGCCTTTTGGATGCTTTATCCTTGGCTGGCTCCATGGTAATGGCTGAGGGTGAGGGCCCCACTGGCATATAGTTTATATATGTTTCCTGGGGGTTGGCCAACTTCTGAGCATGCTCAGACGTAAAAACGGAGCCGGCCATCGGATCCTTCTTTTGCCGGATTGGGTGCAGTGCGGCGTCCATAGACTTCAATTGTTGCAAAAAACCGGAATCGCCTGATCCGGCGTTTCCGGCTTTTTTGCCAGAGACAAAAAACGTTACTGTTGCCATTTTTTCCAGACGCCGGAATCAAAGTTTCGCCGGATGCTGCAAAAACCGGACGAAATGCAAGGCCATGTGGCACGATCCGTCGCTAATACAAGTCAATGGGTAAAAACCGGATCCGGCTTTAGATTTAGCCGGATCCGTTTTTTTTAAAAAGAGCCAGATCGCGCCTGATGGCAAAAAACTGATGTGTGAAAGTAGCCTAAGGGCCAAAATCTAGGCCGTTTGTTAGCGCCAACTACAAAAATGCGCAATTCCATTAAACAGGTTACTCAATCAGACCATTCTTACCCAAATTCTTTGGGTTTTCTATCTTGTGGAAGGTGTTCATGTTGCACTAGGACGGCAACACGCAATGTATTCAGCATCAGGGATAGCATCACATGCAATACATCGGGTGTCATTTATATTCTGAAATGTCCCTGCGGAAAGATTTACATAGGAAGAACCAAGAGACCCTTGCACGTCAGAATAAAAGAGCATCTGGATAACATTAAGAATTTTCTGGATGTCCACAATCGATCCTGCAAGGGGGTCTCTTTTCTAGGAATTCAGGTGGTTCGGTCTAACCCCAGAAGGGGAGATTATCTAAAGACAATGCCACGGGTAGAATCAAGGTGGATTTATACTTTGGATAGCTTGGCCCTGAGGGGCCTGAACCATGAAATAGAGTTGTATGCCTTTTAATCATATCCTTTTTCACCTTTATACTTTTTTCCCCCAGCCTTTTCACCCCCCCGCATGATTTGCCATGCGTTTAAAGGGTTTATTTACTTTAATTTTTTAAATGATATTTTATAAGGGAATTCGGAATTCAAGACATTTGAGCTCCTTTTCGACTTTTAACGGTACTTTGTTTTTCCTCGAGCCATTTTTTATTGTATCTACACTGCATTTTAAAGGTCGGGTAATTGCACTCTGTTCCCGAATCAAGCGGGGCCTATACCATAAAATGATTTTTATTCATTTAATTATTTTTTTTCTGGCTCGCCACAATACGTATTTTTAAAACAAAAAAAAATTCATTTTAAAAATTCATCTTTTTATGTATCTGTTACACGTAGTCAATTTTCTTTTTCAAGAAGGGTTTCTAATAAAAGTTAGGTTTTATATTTCCATAAAAAATCCTCTTAGGTAGGAGAGTTCTTGCTAATTTATGAATGTGGAAGCTTTTTTTTTCACTCTTTCAGCTCATTTGGGCATACTAATTGCAGTATACTAAATAGCCTATGGAGGCATGTTTCATGTAAAGATAATTTTTCAGGCATCTTTCTAGTTATCTTTTTAGTGACTTTTTCTAATTAAAAACTCCAGGATAAAGAAGGGTTAATTCGTGTTTGTATGTCTAATTTTGCCCTCTTACAAATGACTAATCCCAGGGTCCTGCACTGATCTAGGTGATACACATTCCACATTAATTGATTTAATTCAGGAGCCCAATTAGACATTTGGTTCAGGTGATGGAGGAACTAATTGACCCAGCGCTGCTACAAAAGGACGGTATGCACACCAATTGGCACAACCCTGATGGAGGGAAATATTCCCTAGAAACGCGCTGGTTTTGTGCCTCTTCTGCGCCCCCATCCTTGCTTCCAGTGTGACATCACACAAACTCCGCCCCCACCACTCACCATGCCCCTCTGCGTAGCTTCCGGCCAGAGCGCGCGAGGTGCCGGCGTCTTCCACATGCAGCCGCTATTGCACGATCAGCGCTCCAGCCGAGCACCATCACCCAGCCTACCTCACCGAGCACCAGCCACCCCAAGTAAGTGCACCAACCCAGCACTTCATTTCCACAGCTGGCCTAGCCTGTCATTCACTCACATCTACCACACAGGGCCTGAGCTCCAACCGCTCTCCATCTGGATCAACTAATGATCACTAGCAGGTTCACCTAGCCCAGCACCTCGTTCCATCAGCGGACACAGACTGCTACTCAGCTACCCATCTATAACCTTAATTCAGCACTTCACTTCCAGCAGTGCTCCTAAGGAATCAATCATTTAATACTGCAATTTATACCATTACACAGTAAGTGCAGCTTCCAGTTACTTAACTATTATCTCTACCTCAGGCCAAACTTGTCATTGTTACTTCTTACTGTCACTGCTATATCCCCAGTTATTATTCTGGATCTAAAATCCCCTAAATCTGACATCGGTATCATTCACCATTGGCCCTGGACATACTCAAGTGAGTACCATCTGTTCAGGTAGCAGCAGCAGCTTGCTACCTTTTCTATTGGGCAGTACAATCCTAAAAATTCTTACTACTTTATCCAGCAGTTTTTCCTATATACGGATCACCAAGCAGAGTAAAGCATCCCTGACATCAAGAATCACCTCTGACCTTGGGTTCCTTCTCACACCATTAAGTGAGTATCCGTGTAATCAGTTTTTTTTGTTTTGTTTTTTCTCTCAGTTAGCGTGGTGATTCCTTTTCAATTTCAGGTTTCATTTTACCTCAGCCGAATAAGAACTGAAAAGTGCACTGTGATTGGTTGCTATGAGGAGCAAAGGCAGATTTTCTTTAGTGTTCATAAGAGTGTGGTGGTGTGCTTACCACAATTCCTTTCAGTATTTAGTTTTTTGTGGCGGATTATGCTTCTGTTTCTAAAAACATTTTAGAAGTGGCTACAAGGGGGTGTCGTAACTCACCCAAGTTTTGCTACATTTGCGGATGTTTTGTAGGGAAGAAACAAAGAAAAAGAACATAACAGACTTTGTTATAAAAGTGTATAATGCGTTCTTTCTTTCTGATCACCAAACAAATTTAAATATTAGACAAAGATAACATAAGTAAGCACAGAATGAAGTCTTTAAATGAAGATCTTTATTATTAAGTGAAATGGAAACCCAAGCCTACAGGGCCCTGTGTGAAAAAGTAATTGCCCGATTCCCTTAAAACATAAATTAACTGTGGTTTATCACATCTTTGGGAAGCCGAGTTCAAATTTCCTAGCCACATTCATGACTGATTACTGCAATACCTGTTCTCAATCAAAAAATCACTTAAATAGGACCTGCCTGACAAAGTGAAGTAGACCAAAAGCTCCTCAAAAGCTAGACATCATGCCACGATCCAAAGAAATTCTGGAGTAAATGAGAAAAAAGTAGTAGAGATCTCTCAGTCTGGAAAAGGTTATAAAGCCATTCCTCAAGCTTTTGGACTGCAGCGAATCACATTGAGAGCCATTATCCACAAATGGCAAAAACATGGAACGGTGGTGAACTTTCCCAGGAGCGATTGGCCAGCCAAAATTACCCTAAGGGTACGTTCACACTAGGCATTTTTTCAGTGTTTTTTTTCCGCAGCAAAACCTGATCTATTGGCAAGAAAGAAGCTGCAGAAAAAAAGCATGTTTTCCTGAGTTTTTCGTGTGACGGTTTTGGCATGCTAGATTTGTCTCTTGTGCATGATGATAAAGTTTAGTGTCGAAAAAAGTCCTATTCCATAGAATCAGGTTTTGACACAAAAACTCAGCAAAACATGATACCTGCATTTTTTGTGCTTTTTTTCACCACCCATTCAAGTCAATGTGTGAAAAATGCTGAAAGAGGTGACATGCCTTCGTCCAAAAACCCATGCAAAGCACAAAATACTGCTGACAAAGAAAACAATGTGTGTGCATGACATTTCTGAAATCTCATAGGCTTTGCTGGTACTTTAAAATGCAGCTGAAAATTAGCATAAAAAAGCATAAAAAATGCACTAAAAACGCCTAGTGTGAACTTAGCCCAAGAGCACCGCAACAACTCATCCTATAGGTCACAAAAGATGCCACAACAACATCCAAAGAACTGCAGGTCTCACTTGCCTCATTTGAGGTCAGTGTTCATGATTCCCCCATAAGGCCGGAGTCACACTAGCAAGAAAAATGGATGAGTGCTATGCGATAAAAAAATTGCATTGCACTCGTCCCAATCTCAATCTATGGAGCAGCTCCCATCATCTGATTTTTTCTTGCCTGTTTTAACCGGGTTGAAAAAATCGCAGCATGCTGCAATTGTCAACGATTCTTGGCCAAGACTTGCCAATGCAAGTCTATGGGTGCGAGAAAAAAATCGGATTACACACGGACCATAAGTGTGACTTGCGAGAAATACACACCGGTGTCCTTTAACAAAAGCCAGCAATCCATTTTGCGATACAGTATAATCACACTGACATGTTTAATAATGAATAGAAGGAATAGATATATACACATAGAATACATATTAAATATATATACATACACACATGTCATTGAGACACATATATATATATATATAAATATATATCATTACAAAACCTGACATGAAATGACACATGGTTTACATACAGAAAACCATTTCATTTCATTTAGTGTTTTATATGTCTTTGACTAATAATTAGATTAGGGCATGTGTGCTAAATTTTGGATATGTAGGTGTTAAATTAAGGGGTTAATTCATTGAAAAAAATTGCGTGGGCTCCCGTGGTAATTTCTCTGCCAGAGAGGGAAAGCCAGCGAGTGAGGGCAGATATTAATAGCCTAGAGAGGGACCATTGTTTTTGCCCACCCAGCTAAAAAAATTTGCCCCCAGCCACCCCACAGAAAAGGCGCATCTATAAGATGCTCCTTTTCTGGCGCTCTGGCACTTAGCCTCTCTATTCCCATTGCCTTTAGTGGTGGCTAATGGGTTAATAATAATGGGTTAATGTCACCTTGCTATTGAAAGGTGACATTAAGCTGGGTTAATATTGGAGAGGTGTCAATAAGACACCTATCCATTATTAACCCTAGAATAGTAAAGGGTTAAAAAAGACACACATTAATTAAAAATTCTTTTAATGAAATAATCACACAAAGTTTTTGACCACATTTATTAATCTGCTAATCCAAAAAAAGCCCTTGTTCTTTAAAAACAATAAAATAAAAAAACAACAATATACATACCTCTCCGCCGTTCAGTCAGGTCCCCCGCTGCAATCCACCACAAGGGGTTAACTAGACTACAACAGGAACCAGTTTTAATGCGACCGGCACCGCTGTAAACCACTGTTGAATGAATGAATTCATCTCTGCACAGCCTCCCTGGCTGACCGAAGATGAACTAATAAGCGTGGGAAAGTTTCTGAACTTTTTCCCATGCTCATCAGTTCACCTCAGGTCAGCCAGGGACTCCGTGCAGCCTCACTGACTACCACTGATGTGTATATATATATATGTATTCTATGTGTCTATATCTCTTCTTTCGTTTGTGTTTTAACCTGTCATTGGGCTCCATTATATGTCCATTTTGCAAGCCGGCGAGAAAATCTTGTCATACAGATGCCATACAGATTTCACACGGATGCTTAGTTGCGAGAAAATCGCATCCTCACATTCTAATCGGATGATATACGGATCACTGTTCATGAAACATTTGCGCGATTCTGGTCGGTTAAAAATGGACCAATATTTTATACGTTGTGTGTGACTCCCGGCCTAAGGCTGGAGTCACACTAACCTGCGCAAAATACGCTCTGTATTTTACATGCGTAATACGGATGAATCACCACTAAATAGTGGTCCGTAGGTCATCCGTAAGCAAGGTGTGGTCGCGTATTTTGCGCATGTGTGTATCCGTATGTAATCCGTATGCAATCCGTATGGCGAGATTTTCTCGCAGCCTTGCAAAATAGACATTTAACGGTTTTGAGGCCTGCAAACAATTTAAATCATTAGCCTGCACCCTATTTAGACACTCAGAAACAGGTGGCTGCCTACATTCTGTACATTTGGCACCTTGCTTTCACGAGGTGTGTTGGTGTTCTTTGTGCAGCATGGCAGAGGGTCTGACATTCAATACAACTGAGCAGGTTCTCTTTACCTGGCTTTTGTCACGGCGCTTTGGGCAACCATATCCTGTGATAGTGGATCCGTGGAGGAGGAAACGCCTGTGGGTACATGCACTTTTGAGGCAACGACTCACAAGAGGTCATTTTCACCGTCTCTATTCGTCTCTGCGGGAGCATCCGGAGAAATTTTACCAGTACTGTCGAATGAGCATTTCCACATTTGATCGCCTCTTGGAGACAGTGCGCCCAGGGATCACCTTTCAGGACACTAGGATGTGCAAAGCCATATCTGCAGAGGAGCGACTTCTACTCACAATACGGTATGTACTACACAACCACATTCTCTATGTTCATAATGTGTGTGTTAATTTATGTTTTTTGGCCTTTTGGACAAAGTTTAATACCCTCATCTTACTCAAAATATGTTTCACCTGACACAGCAGAATGTTACATCTAATATGTCCTGCATATCACTTAATCATTGTGCCACCAAATATGTGTGTGTTGTACTCTCTCATTTCCTACCAAGTTTGGTCGGCATGTAACTGATTTTTTTTTACTTTAGCCATTCTAACCTGTAATATTTCTGTTGTTCTACAGCTTCCTGTCCACTGGCCTGTCTTATTCCGCCCTCCACCATGAGTTTCTCATTGGAAAGTCAACCATTTCAGGCATAGTGAGGTCTACATGTGCACAAATCTGGACAAGACTTCATCAGGTGGTCCTACCCGAGCCCAGGATGGAAGACTGGTTAAGGATTTCAAGGGACTTTGAGGAGGACTGCCAGTTTCCAAATTGTATTGGGGCCCTGGATGGCAAACATATCAGGGTGCGTAAGCCACCGAACTCAGGCTCCCAATTCTTCAATTATAAACAATACTTTTCTGTTGTATTGTTGGCTCTGGTAGACCCTCAATACAAGTTTATAATTGTTGACATTGGGGCCTATGGAAGGACGGGAGACTCTAGAGTGTTCAATACTTCCATAATGGGTCGGCGGCTACGCACCAACCAGTTGGATCTACCACCACCACGCCAGCTACCAGGCTCCCCCAAACAATCAGTCCCTTATGTCCTTGTGGCAGATGAGGCCTTTCAGTTATCACGCAATGTCATGAGGCCATATCCCCGGCGCAACCTTGACCACAGGCGCAGAATTTTTAACTTGCGCCTATCACGTGCTAGGCGACTGGTGGAGTGTTCCTTTGGGATTCTTTGTGCCAAATGGCGGGTACTCCAGTCTGCCATTCAGTTGAGTGAGCAAAATGTGAATGAAGTTGTCAAAGCCTGTGTTGTTCTGCATAACTTCACCAGGATACATGATTGTTCCTCCTCTGATGGTGTTGTGCGTAGGCCGACAATGTTTGCAGGGTGAGACCACCTATCATCCCTCAACGTAGACCGCTCTCTGGCCTCAAAGTGCGTGATATATTCACGAATTACTTTATCTCACCTGAGGGGGCAACTTCTTGGCAAGAGAATGCTGTGTCTATGCTATAATTTGTTTCTTTAAAAGTGTGTCTAAATATATATTACTCAAGCCTTTATGATTCTATGACTGTTTCATTGCATTGGTTGGTGTCTGTTAGTATGTTGTGAGGGATTGTGAAAAATCACACAGAGACGTTAACTAGAGTAGACAAATTTTTAGTTTTGCCTTTTTTTTTTTGTTTTGCTTAAAGGCAAACATAATTTTGCCATAACACAAATTTGGCAATGGCCAAAATGACCCTTTGTGCCTTCTTTAACTTGGTGTAACATTAACATTACAGAAAAAAACTGCAACAAACATTATGCAATAACAACATTGCTGCATGCCTACATTAACCTTGATTAGGCAACAAAGGGTGAGCTCCATCACCTAAATAAAGTCAATAAGATAACACTCACATTTCCTCATAAAGTTTTCCAATCATAGAAAGATTCCACCATGACAGGCAAGGCTACCTCACATCTTTCACACAGATATTACCTGTCTGTAGAACAGACAATATTTAAGCATGCTATACTGGAAAGGATGAAAATACAAAACTCACTTGTTAAGACATAGAGAAAGCGTGATATTCTGAATGCTGGTCGCCTCAAATTGTTTTACTAGAGATTGCTAACAACAAAGTTGACTACTTAACTAAAGGCAAGCACGCCTTTCCTATGCGTTAGCAAGTGAATGGTGTATTTTCATCCTTTCATGTAACAGTATAGCGCATTTAAATATTCTCTTGTATACACACATTTAATATGTGTGAAAGGCGTGAGGTAGCGTTGCCTGTCATGATGGATTGTTTCATATGTTTGGAAAACATTGTTTAAAAATGTGAGTGTTAAGTTATGTTCTAAATGTTGGTGAAGGAGAACACCTGTTTTTTTGTCTAGATTAGAAGCACCAGTTACATGTCACTGGACATCTCCAAACTTTTGAATCATAAATCCTCATATGTAGGGGAAGGGGAATGTGGAGGAACAGCCTGTGGGTGCTGCTGGACATTGTGGGCAACATCACCCTGTGTGGGGCCATACTGGTGCCCATGATGCTGTAGTTGTCCAGCCTCCTGGGCCTGTTGGTGATACTGGCCAGAGTACTGATGATGGTGAGGGGCTTCTTGTTGGCTATGGTAGGCCCGTGGCTCATACCCACCAACATAGCCAGATCGTCTCCAACCAGGTCGGGACCAGCCTCCAACACTGGGTGGGTAGAAGTGGCCATATTGGTGGGGTTGGCTTGAGGAAGACATTTGGGGCTGCGGAATAGAAGGATGGGTAGGGGGAGGAAGGGCTTGAGGTGTTGGCCCACGTATTAGGGGCCGTTCAGACCCTGCTTGAGCATGCATCTGTGTGGATGGTCTCATGCGCATTAAATTTCTTGGTGAGAGCTGCCACCTCTCCAGAAATTCAAACACCTCATATGGGGTATTGGGGGGGGTGCTTGCATCAAGCAGGATCTGAATACATCCCCTAATATGGAGCCTGACCTCACGGGTAAGGGCACGGAGATAAAGGGTGAGGCTACGTGCATAGGCCTCCTCACCATCATCTGTAGTGACTCTGGACAAGTAATTCAGCACCCCTGTGTCCACATTGGTCCTGCTCTCTTGAATGGTGACCTGGCGCCTTCTTCTTATTCGCCGTGATGCTAGAGCAGCCTGTGGGGAGGGCCTGATCTGGGCAGTTGGGCTGCTGCTCAAGTTGCCCGGCTCTTCCAGGATGGGTGAGGTTGCAGCAGCAGACCGTCCTGGTGGTGTGTTGTGTAGGGCAGCCATTGTGTGTTCTGGTGATGCCTCCTCTTCAGCCATCCTTCTTGTAGGGCCAGCCACCTCATCCCCTACAGGATCTATAATGGGCTCTGCCTCTGAGGCCGTTCCTCGATCCGTAAGGTTGGATTGAGTTCTGTTATGAAATAGAACAGAGGCAAAAATACATCAATATTTTTGTCCCTGTAAAGTATTTGTGTAATGTTTTTGTGTCATGTGGTGTGAGGTATGTACTTACGGTCTCAGAGCCAGAATTGGGGCGAGGAAGTTCAGCCGGTCATAGTAGATATATTTGTGCTTTACATGGCCAGCATCCCCACTCCTGGACCGCTGCTGGCATTCCCGGCGGTACTGGTCCCGGATGCTTCTCCACCGTTTCATCACATCTTCCACTGCAATGTGACAGGAAAGATTGTCAAAATCACATATTTGAGAGGTCACATTTTCAAACAGTAGTCTAGGCATGGGGCCTTCTGGGGTGTGCGTTCTACCCATGGTGGCCTATGTAATTGGGCCGATACCCAGGGTCTCATTAGCTCCACTGAAACTAATTTTATTGGCTAGGAGGATGAGGAGCTTGTGGCCTAACCCCTAATTATGGCTGTGTGAAGCCACGTGTCACATCCTAATGTAACGGCCTCATGAGGCTAAGAAAAGTACATGCACAGGAAGGGGGGGTGCTGATTGTACATTCATTTTATAGCGCGCGCTAAGGTTAATTATATTTTTATGGTTGCACTTACGAATTTTATGCTGCTCATCATGTGGTCTGTCACCAAAGTCATGGTACATCTGGCGACAGATGCGCCTCCATGACGCCTCCTTTCTTGTGCGGTTCGCATAGTTTGCGTCGTGTGGGTCCCATATTTCTGGACGCTCCGGCACCAGCACAATGAGGAGCTCTACATTAATGTATGTGGACGCCATGCTGCTGTACTCCGTGGAGGCTGACTTCCTGGATGTCTGGAGCGCTTTTTTAGCTCATTTGCATGTCTAGGCTTCCTGATGATGGATTGGCCCATTTCCTGTTCACCAGCCAAAAGACCTGCGTATTGCTCGCAGGTCACACGTGTGTTCCATGTGTAATCCGTATTTTTTGCGCACCCATAGACTTGCATTGGCGTACTACGGGCGTAGTACGCTGACAATCGCAGCATGCTGCGATTGGCACGGACCGTAGACTACGGATGAGAAATATACGCCTGGTGCGAGTGACCCCATAGAGAATCATTGGTCCGTGTCTAATGCGTGCTTTTAGCGCCTCTCACTCTCCCGTATTCCTCGCCAGTGTGACCCCGGCCTAAGAAAGAGACTGGGCAAAAATGTGCCGTGTCTGACTTGGCCGGTCAGAGGAAAAAAAATTGCATCATGCCCGAGTTTGATCCAATATTCAGATTGCACTCAGCCACGCAAGTTAACGAGTGCATGGAAAACATTGTACTGCACTCGGATGACATCTGAATGCAGTCTTATTTTCATGTCCTGACAAAATTTAGAAGATTGAGACATTTTTTGCTCCATCTTTTCTTCATCTGAGAGAATTGGGTCATAATATGCTCACACTCTGATCAAACTCTGGTTAAAGTTTGACCAGAGTGTGATTTGCATAATCGATCCGATTCTCTTGGATGTAAGAATTTATACTTGGGTGACCCTAGCCTATTGTGGGGCAACTAGCATCTGCCTCATGGTGTTTTTGTCTTCCTATGGATCAATATGTTAGGATATAGATTGATATCAATGGACTTGTGTCTACCTTTAACCTTAAAAACTATGAAACTATGAAATGTAATAATTTGCAAGGAAACACCTCTGAAAAAAAACTAATAAACACCACAATAAGCACATTATTGAAAATCAAGGCAAGAGAAAAAAATGTTTTGTGATGGAGGCCTTGAGTTTACTAACGTTGTTATTTTCCCTGAAGCATCATCTTTAACGTCTTCTGGAACAGCTTTTTTATGAATTGCTCAATTTTTTGTTTCATATAAGTGGTGGCTTCCAAGCAAAAGTAACCTGAAGAATGAATGTCACTTCTTGCAGATGTTACTGAAGTCTGAAGCTTTTGAAGCCAGAAGTGTTCAAAAATAAGTGATAAAAGATGGAACATATGCATAGGAAGTCGTTTTGACATTGTTTTGCTTATGTTGATTCTTCTTGATGAATTTTTAGTGTTTTTTCAGGTGGGTTCCATATGAAATCCGCCTGAAAAAGAAGTGTGAACTTATACTTTAAGGAGCACCATAAGCTGTTAAAGTTGAACAGGTCTGTCTGTGCAAACTTGCAAAATCATTATTCAAACACTTCACAGAACTTTAGAAAAAAAAAGAAATGGGCCGCACATATAAAAACGTTAATCTAATGCCTCTGGGAAAAAATTTACAAAACTGAACAAGAGGTTCTTAAGGGCCTGTCACACTAAGCGATATCGCTAGCAATATCGCTATAACGTCACTGGTTTTTGTGATATCGCTATGTCTGATACTTACCTCCGACCGCTCCCCCGCTGGTTAGCGCTGATCGCGCAAGAATATCCTGGACCGTTTCTCGTCGTCAGCTTCCTGCTGGGCTTCCTGCTGTGGAGACGAGCGACGCGTGGACGCGGGCAGGAGGACGTCAGGATCGCCTCGACTGACAGGTAAGTAACGACCCCCAACTGCTGCTATGTCACTGGTGAGATCTGCCTGTGTGGCAGCTCACTAGCGATCCTGACCACGTCATATCGCTGGTCGGGATCGCTGGTGCATCGCTAAGTGTGACAGTACCTTTAGTTTAACATTCTTATCAAACTGTATGAAGCGTGCTGCCGAGTCACTGTGAACCTCATAATGGGTCCCTTTCTTTTTGTAGCATTTAGTGTGTGGCACCGTGCGCTGACCACCACCGCAGTGTCATGAAACTTCAGGCCACACCACCTCTCAGGCACAGCAACTCAGCAACAATGGCCGCCACACAGCACCAACACCAAGTGAAAGGAGCTACAGAACTCACCTTCTAAACCTTAAGTGTTTTTATCTTTGGGTTCCAGGTGAAATCTGTTTGAAACAGACCTGTGCACATACCCTAAAGCCACATTCACACCTTCAGTATTTGGTTGGTATTTTACATCAGTATTTGTAAGCCAAAAACAAGAATAGGTGATAAATACAGAAGTGTTGACGTGTTTCTATTAGGCCGGGATCACACATACGTGAAACACGGCCGAGTCTCGCATTTTAATACCTGGCACTGCCGCCTACACTCAAGAGCAGAGCCTGCGGCTCCATGTATTGCTATGTGGCCGCATGCTCCGATCAGAGTGCCGGCTTTTGACATACAAATACTGATGTAAAATACTGACAAATTACTGAACATGTGAACACGGCCTTTGAGTTGAACAGGTTTATGTGTGTAAATTGACAAAAACATACTTCAAAGGCCGGGGTCACACTTGCAAGTGCAATGCGAGAAACTCGTGCAAGTCTCTAGCCTCAATACCCGGCACTGCCACCGGCACTCGGGACCGGAGTGTGCGGCTGCATGTCTTTCTATGCAGCTGAACGCTCCAGCCCAAACCGCCGGTGGCAGTGCCAGGTAATGAGGCAAGTTTCTCGGATTGCACTCGCAAGTGTGACCCTGACCAAACACTTGTTATTCACACATAAAATGTTGCAAAGTGTTGTATATGGATTTTGAGATAACAGCTCCAATGTTATCATGGGTTTTCGAATTTGAACTGCACCATAAATACTTGTCTAAAACACAATTTAAAAAAAAAAAAATAACATGAATCAAAAAGGCCTGAAGCTCTTACTGCTTGAGCTTTCTATTTGGTCATGTTTCAATGTAGTGTGAAAGCTGTGTTGTTTCCACTATGTATCTTTGTGCACAAAAATTTGCAGTTCAAGTAAAGTGACTGTGAGTTCATGAAAATGTATGCCAACAGTGCATTTAAAGATGATGTTCAACTGGGCATTTTTTGGTGCATTTGTTTCCCTATAGTCTTTTAGGAAGCACAAGAAAAATGCTGTTGAACTAGACATTTTTTGGAGCATTTTTTCCCCTATAGTCTTTTAGGGGGCACGAGAAAAATGCATCTCGTGCATGTCCACGAGTCACTGGTAATTATGCCCTAATACAGGTTTTTTATTTGCATTTTGATTATTTGCCTTGATGTCTTATGGAATTTAGAGCTTTTCCTGAAACCCTGCTTATGATCTAATTTATAGTGTTACCACCTACTTGGACATCTTTAGTAGGCATTGTATTTGTGACGCAACCTCACTTTGTTGGGGCAGTATAATTTTGGCGGCAGTTGTATTTGTTTGAGACAGTCTGCTATCGTCTATTACAAATTTATATATAACAGGGTATTTAGGCTTAGTTATACTTATTATAAAGTTATTGGTACCCTGTATACCTGTATATGTTAGCTCTTTTGAGCATTTGTAATTGATTGTTATATTTTAGTGAGTATACCTATATGCCAGCATATGATTGCTATTTACAGCATTACGTTTTCCTGTATTATGACATATTTATAAACACTTAGAACTGTTGACATAATTATTCATCTTCACTGATGATCATTACTTCTGTGTGCTCCAGCGCTCCAGCGTCCCCATAGACGGCATTTTGCATTTTTATTTTTTTGAATTTTAAACAAGCATGGAATAAAATTGTTTTTATATATTTTGGGATCTCTTCTTTGTCCTGTACACATATTTATGGGATATGTAAAGAAAATACTCCAAAGAAACATTCTTATTCCATAACTATAAGTACACAAATAATGCCTCATAAAATCTCATTGTATGGAGACGACTCTCATCAAAACTGAGAAAAAAATTGGAGAAAGAGTGGAGTCCAGATCCATTTCAAACATAGTACATTTTATTGATCATAAAAAGGCACATGACAAGGATACAGGATAATGAAAAAATGGTAAGATGGGTAATCACATAAATAACCCGGAGCCAAAAGAAAAACAAGTCAGCAACCTGATGGTGAGCATGAAAACCTCGAACGTACTCCAAGGAAAAATTATGCAATGGAAAATAGTGATTGGTAATACTCAAAGAGCTGCTGCTAAAAGGAATTAATCCTATAGTTGATTGCACTTGGTCCAAATAATAATGTATGATAATATCAATTAGTAATAAGTTGAATGTAAAGACCCAAAAATGCAGTGGATTGTGCAGCCCCCGTCAATTAGAAAATACTCTCAAAATAAACACAGGTGTCTGTGTATACTGTGTATAAGGAATGGGGAAAGCAGACTCCACCACAGGGTTTTTGCGGTATAACATTCAGGATAAGTGCATGATCGTCACAGCTGAATACTGCCAATGTGACACATTACCAAGCATATTGCACAATGTCCACAGAGGAGATAAAAAAAAGTAATCTTAAATAAGCAGAGTAAACATACCCATCATGTCCTTATTGTGTTACAGGTGTCAGCTTGCATACCCATACGCGCGTTTCGCGGTATGCAGGACCGCTTCCTCGGGGGGCGTGGCTATAGCTGCGAGTGTCCCAGATAAATATCTGGCTAAAGGAAGTCACCTGACTGGTTTGGACCAATCAGAAAATAGAACCCTGGGCATGCGTCATATTGGTGGCGCTGGTTCCTGGTGTACTGACGTCATCTGAGGGCGGCCGGCACCAGACCGTCACCCAGACAACAGCAGAAACACCAGTGTGTGAGTCGCAGCTAGCAGACGTCACGTGGGGGCGGCCGGCGCTAGACCGTCACCCAGGCAATGCCAGCCCCGTGCCTTATATCTACTGACCGCGCGCCATCCTAGCATATGAAAAACACTTGTCCCGCCATGGCAGTAAAACAATATGATTCAAATATACTGTATGACTCAACATGATCATGAAGGGAAAAAGAAAGGAGGAGGGAAAATGAAGAGAGGAGGGGAGGAGAGAAAATACATATTAACCCCTCATATACCTGATAGGAAGTGACATATATATCAGTGAAAAAGGGGCTAGTTTTAGTAACCCCATAATATACATTTATATACTGTATATGTCACGTTAGGGATATAAAACCGAATATCCCCTGCAGTCATTAAATGAACAACCCCTGCATATAATCAAAAGGTAATCAGGAATATTATTCTACCAGTTAATAGTACTATCTATCAAAAAGATGAAGACAATATGGTTGTAAATAAGCATATATTCTTTATAAGTCTTGGCTCCTGGTAGTTCTTCTGATAATTCGCCACAGGAGTTGCAGGATCAAACGTCATCTCAGATAGATGTTGGTCCTATCAGATAAACCCCCTGTTGCACATTCTTAGAAACTCGGTGACTATCTTCACCCCGCTCCATTCACATCAAAAATGGTATGGGTCACCTTAACTAGAGCCAGATAAATAAACAAATGAAATGAATACAAAATCCAAAGAAAACACACACAGAATAAAAACAAAAAATAAAATAAAGATAAAAGAGAACAAGATACCTATCTAAGGATGGCAGGCAGAAATACGTGAACAGATCATAGAATTGGCGCAAAACTGAGTGATTCATTTAAACCATGTGGCGTCATGGTCCCCAGGACCATGATCCACCTACATTCCTTCTGCGCAAGGAGGCGTTTAATGTCGCCGCCTCTAATTCCACTTTTTATGTGTTGAATGCCCCATACTAGAAAAGATTTGGGGTCACAGTTATGCACTAATTTATAGTGCCTGGGTATTGTTTATTATGCAAATTGTCTCTTCAGAGAGGAAGAGGACTGGAACTCTAGTGCCACCTATTGGAGGTAGCAATCCTAAAAGTCAATGTTGACCCTTTAACGAGCCTAGTTACATGACTAGGGATAAAAGCCAAGCCAGAATCTCCATTTGCAGACACTGTGTTTCGGGGTACTGCCCCTCATAAGTGCAAAGTGGGAGATCTGGCTTGGCTGTGAGAGAGGCGTCTGACCGATATCCAAGAAGTATCATTTCTCCTTGCGGAGAATGACATGCTAAGCATGTCGAGGTGAGGAGACTTAAAGCCGCAATGCTCCTCTGGGAAATATGCTAATTATGCAAATTGTCTCTTCAGAGAGGAAGAGGACTAGAATATTGTTATATTGGGTATTGTTTTTAACTGTGTCAAGTCAGTCACTGTTTTGGATGCAAGAATGACACGGACATGCTCACGGACACGCAACTTTGGTTGGCGGCTCGTAAGGCCAACATAGATTTTTGGACACCCATAGGTCGCGTAATAAATGACCTGAGCAGTGTTGCAGGTTATATGATGTCTTATAGAATAAGTTTTCGTTCCGTCAGCAGATTGAAATGATGATGTCCGTGAAACATTCTTGCCCGCTACGCAGCCACCACAAGGAAAACATCCTAAAGGGGGGCCACGAGAGTCAAAAGGATTTTTTATATATGGAACATAGTGTGAGCATACCAACATGTCCCCTAAATTAGGCCTTCTTCGATATGTCATAAGTGGACACTCAGAGACCACATCAGCTAATGAAGGCTCTGTCGTCAAAATGTTCCAATATTTGTTAAGTGTGTCCCTCATTTTGCTCCATTCCCGAATAAAGGTTGAAATGAACCTGACATTGCCCTGTTGTTGCTTTTTCTTCCTAGTGTTTGATTGTAGAAGGGCTAACCGATTTGTTTTTCTTGCTCTATCAAAGCCCTTTTTGACACAACGTCGACTGTAACCCCGATTGAAAAAACGGTCACTAAGTTCCTCGGCTTGGGCTCGAAACGTATTTTCTGAAGAGCAAATTCGTCTAATTTGCAAGAATTGGCTAGCTGGGATGGCCCTGACGGTTGCCCATGGGTGGCAGGATTGGGCATGTAGGAGTGAGTTGACCGAGGTGGGCTTTCTGTATATGTCAGTCTGCAGGTTGGAGTGTAAATCCACCTGAATTCTGATGTCCAGAAAGTCCACCTCGGATTTGCTACAAGTATAAGTTAGCTTGATATTGTATCTGTTATTATTTAAACTCTCCATAAATTCTTTTAGATGTTGTTGTGGACCCTGCCACACCATGAGCAAGTCATCAATGTATCATAGCCAGCACTGCACATGGTCAACGGCCTGCCCCACCTCCTCCGCAAACACCTGCCGCTCCCAGTAGCTCAGGAAGAGACCAGCGAATGAGGGGGCACATTGCATTGCGCCCATGGCAGTGCCGCACTGCTGTAATTAAAAAGCGTCTCTGAATACAAAGAAATTATGTGTGAGAATGTACTCAAGCAGTTCAAGTACTAAATAATATATAGGGCCATCCCAGTTGCTGCTCCTCAGAAAGAACCTGCAGGTATCGATGCCATCTTGATGGCGAATGCATGTATATAACGACTCGATGTCAGCAGTGACAAGGAGCATGTCTGATTCCAAGGACATCCCATCGATCCGTGCCAGGACGTCCATCGTGTCCCGTACATAGGAGGGGAGTGCCTCCACATGTGGTTTTAAGTAATGATCTATGAATAGACAAACAGGTTCACACAACCCCCCTATGCCTGACACGATAGGATGTCCAGGCGGATTGACGGGGTCCTTGTGAATCTTAGGCACAAAATATATAGTGGGGATCCTTGGAAATTTAGTGAGACCATCAAAGATCTGTTTAGGAATAATGCCTCGTTCAAAAGTCCTGAAAAGGATCTCCTCTAAGGTGTCAGAAAAAGCTTTTAAAGGGCTATGATCTAATCTTCAGTACGTCACCCTGTCCAGGAGTTGTCTATTATCCTCCCTTTCATACATCTGCTGGGGCCATACCACTATATTCCCTCCCTTGTCCGCCGGCTTAATCACTATGTCCGGAAGGGACCTCAATTCCTGGATGGCCACACGTTGTTGTGCTGTAAGATTATCAAAATTACGTCTCATGGAGATCCTACCAAAGTCCTCCATTACTAACCTTGTGAAGATTTCCACTGCTGGACAGTGTCATGTGCCTTTTTATGATCAATAAAATGAACTATGTTTGAAATGGATCTGGACTCCACTCTCTCCAATTTTTTTTAACACATTTATAGGACGTTTGGATAATCTAAGTAATGCAGTTGTGTTTTTAAGTGCAGAATCTCAGCATTTTCACTCCTTCAAAAATGCTGCTTCAAATCTGTACCAAAAACACATAAAAAGGGAAAACGCATAAAAAATTCATGCAAAAATGCAATAATCAGAGAAGATTGCTCTGGCATACTTTAGTGTGAACGCCTTAAAAAAAGGAAAAAAAAAGCAGCATTTTTGCACATTGGAACATGGGCCTTAGGCCATGTGCACACGTTGCGGATTCTGCTGCGGATCCGCAGCTTTTCAGGCTCTGCGGGTCTGCAGCAGATTTAGTCGCGTTGTACAGTACCATTGTTTTCAATGGTAAACTGAAAAACGCTGTGTAAATGCTGCGGATTTTTCCGTGCGGATTTGCTGTGGGTTCAAATCTGCAGCATGTTAATTCTTTGTGTGGAATCCGCAGCGGTTTCACACCTCCAATGTAGAGGTGTGAAACCGCAGGGCTAAACTGCAGGCTAATCCGCAGGTCTTTTGACCCGAGAATTTACAGGACCTAAAACTGTGTGCACATAGCCTTAGAGGTTAATAGGTCTGTCTGTATAATGCCTCTTTCAAACGTCCCTGTCTCCAGTACGTGTGGTGACAGTTTTCACACATACCGGAAACACGTACTCACATAGACTTATTCAACACATGTCAATGTGTTTCCACGGACCGTGAGTCTGTGTGCAAAAAAACACTGACATGTCCATTTTTTGCAGTCATCACGGACAGCAAAACATCGTACACACGGAGAACACACATTGATGTCCTCTGTGTGTCACACATTGGCCCCGGAGAAGAAGCGCTACAGTTTGCGCACTTCCCTGGCAGCAGGTGCTGGAGATGGCTCTCATTCTCCCCTGCTCTGCCAGTGAGCAGAGGAGAATGATGACAGCCGGCTACAGCACCTGCCGCTGGGGAACAGTACTTACTATAGCGCTTCTTCCCCAGCGGCTGTCCATGTGTAATGATGTGGCACACAGTTGCCACACTTGTGCCACACGTAGTACACACACGGACACACGGACACAGATATCTCCAGTATCGTTTTTTCCGGTACCGGAAATAAACGGACATGTGAAAAGGGCCTAAAGATATCATGGGTTTCTTTATCCTGTGCTTTACTTTTTTTCATAAACTCTGTGAAAATATTTGCTTTTACGAAAATATTACTATTGTTTTTTTAATTGTAAATTATTCATTAGCTGTACATTTACTATCTAAAACACATTATTGATGGCTACCGGAATTTTAAAGCAACCATACAGTATTGTTTCCATTTTACAAATGTCAGCTTTATTTGCATGCACTGCACTTTCATAACAAAGTAAACCAGACACAAGCGCCTATGCAGTTCGAAATGTTATGGCTCATACAGACGTCCTTGCAAATCGGTCCGATATTGGACTGCAATGCATGGTCTGACTGTGGCTCTTTTGACCCGAGCATGACAGCCTCATAAAAATAAATGTAGCTGTCATGCTCAAGTCTGGAGACTCGTGGCCAGTCCGTGCAATGCGGTCGAATATCAGACCGATTTAAATGGACGTCTGCATGAGTCGTTATACCTAGTCTTGATTTGAGATGCATAGAAGTCTATGAATCTACGCCTTATTCCCATGAACCAGCAATTTTTTTCTCTGTCAGATTCATAAGGTACCTAGGAGATGCAAATGTACTGTGTTTCACTCTATTTGTGGGTTCCACTGTACTGATATGTCTTTGTGTATTACATTATCTGGATCCATAGAGACTCCATGTACCAAAACACAGGCATTTAGATGGATAATTCACAGTGTAACTTAAAATAGAATTTTTTTTATTTATTTTTTTTAAATTAGACTCGTGTTATTTTAAGGGTACTAAACTGTTTCAAAATATTTTAGCGAAAAAAATATGGAACTAGTAAAATAGCTCGGTTGGTTTCTGGTGTCTACAAATCATCACTGGCTATAAATTAATATGCTAATTGTACATATAGGGCTGCCTAATAGAGGTGTGTGACAAATTCCAGCTGTGTATTTGTAGGGATACAGTTCTGCTGAACTCATTACAACTAAAAGTTTGACAGACGTAATGCTGTCCTAAATGTAATGATTACAACACGCTTAAAAGCTGTACTTGAAACATGGTCAGGGAATGGTTCTCAGCTGCTTGGGTGTTAACTTGATGTTATATCAAGTTGCTTAATGGTAAAAAAGCATTACACCATATCATATTTTTAAATGGTGGCTTTTAAATAATATACATCATCACATACGTTTTCCGAATTCCTTTCAAACAGGTTCCTTCTGTGCTCGGATAGTTCTTTACAGACTGATACATGTGTGTTTCTTTTGTGTGAATCTGTGTGACCTCTCAATGTTGAATGGGTCCTTGAGTGAAATTTTTCAGCTTTGTAATTAATGACCGCAAGTTGAGGCCACCTGTTCATACAAGTTTTGTGATTTCCATCTTGCAAACCTTCAAAAGATATCATTAGGGTTGTTAATTTCACAATCGCACTTATATATTTTATTGTGTTACCTATTTGCTAACAAATAAGGGAGTGTTCTGAAATTAGAAGTGGACCTGTGACTTTTTGGAAAAACGGCTTTAAAAGTGTATGGGGGTTTGATCAAGATAGATAAACAATAATATGGAAATGGAGCATTAAAATGTCCGAGCACATTATTGTATTCTAGGCACATTCAATACTTTTCATTGCGGGTACTCAGATTTTATTATTGCCAAATCAAGAGAAAACTTTATTTGCTTTACATTTTGTTTGTCATTGTATAATATACCGTAGATGTGAAAACATTTGGAAAAATAATTTCAACATGTGTTTTTTTTAAACTATAACGACTTGATTTGTAGTAAGCATGCTTTTAAAATATATCTGATCATTGAAATTTCAAATATTCTGGAAGAAATCACATAAAGGAACATTGTCAGCTGTACTGACAAAAAAATAATTAAGCAATTAAGCAGAAATTTTTACTTGGGTTTTAAAGGAATCTGTCACCGGAAGTTGGCGGCCTATGTAAATGGCCTGTGTCCAGTCCGATGGGTGGTGTTTCTTCTTTTTTCTCCATCCCATCTGTGGCCCCTGTCCGCGATCTTTTCACGGAATTCTAGTAGTTCTACGCCATAGTTCGCGCGTGCGCAAAGCAATCTTGCTTCAGGCACGCGTAGTATGCTTTGCCCAACTGCGGGCAAAGCTGAAAATCATTACTGCGCATGCCCGGAACACAGTGAAATACTTCCAAAGCAAACCAAACAGGTCTATGGCTTTTGCCGTTCAACCCACCAGGCATGTTCTTGTGTGATAATGGCGATAATCTGGTGGAGGCTGTGAAGCTTGGAAAGCTCACACACATACTTTACTTGGCCCACATGCTCAATTTGGTAGTTTAGCAGTTTCTAAAAAGCTACCCATATTTGCCAGAGCTTTTACTCACGGAATGCCACATTAGTGGCCATTTACGAAGGTCAGCTACTGCTGATGCTGCTGCTCTGGCAGTGTCGTTTTGAGTGAAGAAGTAAAACAACTACACTTTATTAAAATTTGAATGAGGCCCTCTGCTTTTTGCCTTCCAAGGTCTATGAATTTTTTTCTGGCTTTGCACTATGTGCAGAGCCTTTATGACTAGTGATAGGCAAACTCCAGGATGTTTGGGTCTGGCGAGTTTGACCAAACATTAAAAAAAAGTTTGATTTGTGTACCAGAACAGTGCCCGAACACGGACCCCACTCACATGAATGGTGGGCCCGAACATCCAGTATTTGCCACGCCATCATGTGCATTACAGCGCAGTAATCACTGCCTCTGATCAGTGGTAAGATCATTACCGCTGGTCAGAGAGCTGCGGCTCCCACTCAGTCAGATGACAGCATGAGCCAGCAACTGTGAATAAAGGTAAGAAGTTTACCTCCGGTCACAGGCATCGGTTGATGGGACTACTACTCCTACGTCTGGTGCCCCTATAAACAACAAGACACCTAGCCAAGCTAAAGCAAACAGATGTGGCGTGGTATTCTCAGGCTGGTAAGAGGCCATGGATATTGGCCCCCCAGCCTAAAATATCCATTACTAATCCTATGGTTGCATTGCAAATAAACACACAGCCAGAATAAAGTTCTTTACTTGAAATAAAAAACATACTTTTTTATTTAAAAATAACAAACACAGTTATATTCACCATACGCCCATTCCAATGAAGCCCTTGTCTCCTGTAAAAACAGAAAATGACAAACAACCTCACCTGTCAGACGTTCTGTCCCATGCCGTAATCCATGTCTGCAATAAATGGTTTTTAACCTGGATGGTGCCAAGATGTGATCATCCAGGTTGAAAACCACTGTAGAATGAGCTGCTGCAAGCTCAGCCCCAGTGACTAGCGGTGACTTCATCTAGGTTACCGCAGATCACTGAGACTGCATTCCCAGCTGGGCCCCTAAACTGTGGTGACCTCAGCGAGATCACCACTTGAAAAAGTCTCATAGTGCAGCGCTGAGCTCAGTGAGATTACAGTTGTTCACTGTGAGAAATACACAGCTCTTAGCCAGGGGAGAAATTTCTCCTGGTTTACTGTGGTGATCTCAATGAGCTCAGTGCTACACCGTGAGACTTTTTCTCATGGTGTGAGAACTAAGTTCACAGAAGTCACCGCAGTTCATGAGCCCAACTGGGAATGCAGACTCAGTAACCTGCAGTAAAGTTAATGACATCACTGCAAGTTACTGAAGCTGAGCTTGCAGCAGCTCATTCTACAGTGGTTCTTAACCTGGACGATCACATCTTGGCACCATCCAGGTTGAAAACCATTTATTTCATAATCTTCGAAAAGAACAGTAGAAAACGGAGTATCAAAGGTTTAAATAGTGATTTTTAATAGACAATATTTACAAAAATGAAACGAATATAATACAACCAGTGGCGCTGCGTTTAGGGATATACAAGCTGCAAATTATCAGACAACACCACCTTTTTGTCTGACTGATAAAACAATTAAAATATTAAAAAATAATTGCGCTAATATAACCCACTAGAATACAATTTATCACTCAATAGCGATCCATAGTACAATTTAAATGACCGTCCAGGTCACTGTTCACAACACGTGCGTTATTAAAAGTTCAACTTGCACAAACGTTTCTCCTACCTTACCACTATAGGCTGGGATGATAACGCATTCCACAATGCCAATGCTGTATTTGTAGAAAATTCAATAGAGATTTCAGCTGGCGGAGATACGCTCTCCTGTGCTCCTACATGCTGGAGTGATGGTACGTTCCCAAATGGTGACGATCACATAGATGTTTAGGAAGTAACGGATCAGAAATAAAAAGTGTCCACCTCTGATGTGAGTAGGTAACGGGCAATGCTTTGTGCTAATTGTGTTGTCTATCCACCAGTCCACATTTCAGCATCTAAATCTTTTGTGCTAATTCTGTGGTCCAGCCACACTATCTCAGCAAATAAACACAGATTGTTAATTTAATGACAGGTAACTAACAGATGTGTGCCTAGGGCTGTGAAACAGCTGATTAAAAGAGGGGAATGGTACATCCAACATAAGTGGGAAAAACTGAGATCGTGGTGGAAGGGGGAATAGGCATGGTGTTCGAGGTGTAATTCTTTGAAAGGTGGAGACTTGAAGTTAGGTCTCTATCTGTTGGGTTGCCTGTAGTGGACGGAGTGTCCGAGCCCCATTATACTATTTCTACTCTGGGGAAATTGAAAAAAATGAGATTGTGGTGGAAGGGGGAATAGGTTTGGTGTTCAAGGTGTACGTGGGGTAGGTGGTAATGTTACTGAAATCTCTACTGAACAAACACCGACTTGTCCTATCCAAAGACAACTGACAAGTTCTGTTACTGGATGGGCTACTTGACTACCTTTTTTTGCAGCCGCACAATGGTACGCCTTGTAGATGAGGGCCAGAAAGAACGTGCATGAGTGGACAGCAAGTGCTGCATCAAGTGGCCTCTCCTCCACCTTAATATAACATACAGTACAGTCCTCAGAGAGGGCACTTCAATTACCTCTGTTTCCCCCCTCGTCACCCATTCCCATAGAGTCAACTGTGTGAACAGTTCTGCAGACTCGCCCATCTGCGGTTCCCCACAGTCAGTTGGTTGGTTGGAAAGTTGTGATGCGGGGGGAAACAAGAGTGATTGGGATGTCACCTCAGAGGACAGTACTGTATGTGATGTTAAGGAAGAGGAGAGGCAACTAGATGCATCGCTTGACATCCACTGGAGCACATGCTCTTTCTGGCCCTCATGTACAAGGCGTAGATAAGGTGTCACATGGACACTTCCTGTGTGACACGACCCGCAGGCCGGTAACTGAGACAACAAGACACGGCACGTGAAACTGTCCTGTGTGACATGACCCGCAGGCCTGTAACTAAAACAACAAGACACGGGGGAAGGGGAAACAGTTACAACAGTGGGCCCTGCGATAGGGAGCGGAGATGTGGAGACCTCCTGCACTCCCCTGAGTCAGTGTCCCTCACACTCCTAACATTCCCTAGGCCGGTTCCGCACCAGGCACCAATCAGGATACCTGTCACCCTAGCACACCCTACACCTATCCCTTGCTAGGGAGCTGAGTGATGCAGGCACTGGCCCCACCGCTGTACTAATACACACCAGGGAAAAATACAAACAGGGAAAAACCATTTAACTTTGCTCTGTTGCTCTTGCTCCCAGCAACAGAGTCCACCACCAGAATGCAGCTTTCCTCCTGAATAGCTGCCACCAAGCTCTGTCAGAGCTGCAAGGAAATCCCCTCAGTGACTCCTTCCAACCAGGACTCTGACTGTGCTGCAAGGAACTCTCTCTAGCTCCTTCCTCCACCAAGGATGGTTGAAATGAACTGAACACTATCGCCACACATGATTGCAACAGCTGACACTCTTTTATAGCAGAGCCAGAGCAATCACACCTGCTTTATAATCATGTGCAATAACATTCACCACCACCAGGGGCAAACTAGAACAAAAGACACCACTGTGTAATAATCCTAATGGCCACCGGGGCAAAACCAAACTTAAGCACACAGCTTAAGGAAAAAAAATGGTTACATGTGCTTTTATCTGTCATGATCCAGCATGGATCAAGACATGAGGGTTTCCGGCAAGCTCGCTGCCTTGAGGTAACCCTGATCTCTGATCTTTCCTTCGAAACACATATGCATGCCCTATCCACTTCCTGCTGACTACATTTCAAAAACATTTCTGGGATCCGTACATTCCTTGAGCAAGAATCTGAAAAAACCCTAGTCCATGCACTCATCATCACGACCTCAAGTACATCGGGACACTCACCAAACCGAAACGAGCCTTGAAAGGATTGCTCATCTCTAAAGAGGAGCACAAAGCTATCCTTGGTAGCATGGATCAAGACATGAGGGTTTCCGGCAAGCTCGCTGCCTTGAGGTAACCCTGATCTCTGATCTTTCCTTCGAAACACATATGCATGCCCTATCCACTTCCTGCTGACTACATTTCAAAAACATTTCTGGGATCCGTACATTCCTTGAGCAAGAATCTGAAAAAACCCTAGTCCATGCACTCATCATCACGACCTCAAGTACATCGGGACACTCACCAAACCGAAACGAGCCTTGAAAGGATTGCTCATCTCTAAAGAGGAGCACAAAGCTATCCTTGGTACATGTACTCTCAAACTTAGTGAGCATAATAAATATGTGGCTGGAAGAGATTCATCTTACCAGAGTGGAGCAGAGATAACAGGCTGTCAAGCAAAAACGATAGTGGCAATCCCTACTAGCATTTCGAGTACTTGAATGTTGCTTTTTCAGAAAGAAATTAGCTGAGTATCCGAACATGTTTCAAGCAGTATCCGTATCTCAGTATGCACAGGTAGAAATTCGTTTTAGAGGGTGATTTCAAAAAAGTAAATGGCAACACCACGAATAGATATCAGAATTAAAATGAAACATAGGAATAGAAGAAGAAAGTGTGAATATTTGTAGTGGTAAAAAAAAGAATTTAAGATTTTAAAAATCCATTATTAGGATGGAGTGATTACAAGACTAACAAGACATGTATTAACAGAGAACATACATATTTATAGAAAGGAGGAAAAACTGAGTGAATCATTCAGACCATGTGGGGTCATTGAGGCTAGTGTCACAATCCATTTTGCTTCACTCTGTGCAAGGAGCTTTTTTATGTTTCTTCCTCTAATCCCAGTAACATCAATGCCCGTTACTATAAACAACTTTGGATCACAATTATCAATGGCCTTGAAGTGCCAGGGAATAGTTTTAAGTTCAAATGGGTCGGTCACTGTCTTGGCTGGTCCAATGTCTCCCACATGCTCACGCACATGAACTCTAAGTTCTCTAGATGTCAAGTCCACATAAACCAATGGGCAACTGCAAGTGGCATAATAGATTACATTTGTGCTACTGCATGATATATCTTAATGTCTAATTTAATTCTAATTGTTTATAGCCATCTGTTGATGCGAATGTGGAGCAGTGGAAGACCTAGGCGACAGATGTAGGCCTGGTGTTCTGACAGCTCTGCCAAATTTAGGCAACGCACATGAAGAAGACCCAACATGGAGTCCAAAAATTTCTAAGCATCTTCTGAAAATGTGGACTGGTGGCTGGACCACACAATTTTCACAAATAATTTATATGCTGATATGTGGACTGGTGGCTGGGCCACACAATTAGCACAAAGGATTTATATGCTGAAGTGGCGACATTACATAGGATCCTATCTTTCTGAATTAGCTGAGAATATATGAACTAGATAACTATCCTGACTGCTTGCAGCAGCAGCAGCCTCATTGCACTGTTACACTCACAAAATGGTGCCGAAGCCACATGTCCGCTTTTTATATGGAGAAGGACATGTGACTTCAGCAGCCAATGACACAGCCCTTGTGTCTGGATATTGTTGATGGTTTCGGCACCCTCATTGTCTGCCAGAATCTCCACACAGTAAGTTATTTAAGAAAATAAATAGATAACAGTCAGCTGCTCCTCCGACCTCTCTCCCCCCTCCTTTCATCAATCACGCCCCCCCGCTTATCATACAGCACCACTATCCTAGCCAAAGTCCTAACATAAGCATTAGTGGAAACTTGATAATTTATCAAACTATTTAGAGGATAATGCTTGGGAATCCGTGCACAAATCCAAATGTGCAAGGAATTGTGCTAACTTTGACATTAGGAAACCTTTTCCACACAAGTTCGCTGATCTGTAGTTGTCATGCTTCCATCTTTGGATATTTTTAAAAAAATCATCCGACACCAGCTTAGTAAATATTTCAATTCCTGGACTTAAAGCTGAGGGGGGGGGGGGGGCGCCTTGTGAATTTTGGTATAATGGTCTGTGGGAACCTACCTTGATGTTGAGGTATTTGTTCCCCAAATAAATCCTACAGGTTTTGTAAAGTCTCCCTCTTGGCATCCCTCAGAGGCTCCTGCATCACTGCATTTTGCTATGTACAGTAGGTTTTTGAGAGTAAGCTTACATGACAAGAGTTGTAAATATTTTAAAACATGCGCCGTACGAGCACTCCATTCGGTTACCGTGGACCATGTGATTCAATATGTGACCTGTCACCTTGGTGCTAAAAGTTTCTGGCAGACACCATAGGCAATATTCCTTTGAAAAACTGACATTCAAGTATGAAAAACGTGTGTCGGGATTGCCACTATCCATTTTGCTTGACAGCCTGGTTTCTTTGCTCCACCCTAGTAAGATGAACCTCTTTGAGCCACATATTTATTATGCTCAATGAGTTTGAGAATACGTGTACCAAGGTTGGCGCTATGCTCCTCTTACCTATAATTATATGCTACAGTTGTGGCCAAAAGTATTGAAACCCCTGCAATTCTGTCAGATAATACTCAGTTTCTTCCTGAAAATGATTGCAAACACAAATTCTTTGGTATTATTATCTTCATTTAATTTGTCTTAAATGAAAAAACACAAAAGAGAATGAAGCAAAAAGCAAACCATTGATCATTTCACACAAAACTGCAAAAATGGGCCAGACAAAAGTATTGGCACCCTCAGCCTAATACTTGGTTGCACAACCTTTAGCCAAAATAACTGCGACCAACAGCTTCCGGTAACCATCAATGAGTTTCTTACAATGCTCTGCTGGAATTTTAGACCATTCTTCTTTGGCAAACTGCTCCAGGTCCCTGATATTTGAAGAGAGCCTTATCCAAACTGCCATTTTTAGATCTCTCCACAGGTGTTCTATGGGATTCAGGTCTGAACTCATTGCTGGCCACCTTAGAAGTCTCCAGTGCTTTCTTTCAAACCATTTTTTAGTGCTTTTTGAAGTGTGTTTTGGGTCATTGTCCTGCTGGAAGACCCATGACCTCTGAGGGAGACCCAGCTTTCTCACACTGGGCCCTACATTATGCTGCAAAATTTGTTGGTAGTCTTCCGACTTCATAATGCCATGCACACGGTCAAGCAGTCCAGTGCCAGAGACAGCAAAGCAACCCCAAAACATTAGGGAACCTCTGCCATGTCTGACTGTAGGGACCGTGTTCTTTTCTTTGAATGCCTCTTTTTTCTCCTGTAAACTCTATGTTGATGCCTTTGCCCAAAAAGCTCTACTTTTGTCTCATCTGACCAGAGAACATTCTTCCAAAACGTTTTAGGCTTTTTCAGGTAAGTTTTGGCAAACTCCAGCCGAGCTTTTTTATGTCTCGGGGTAAGAAGTGGGGTATTCCTGGACCTCCTACGATGCCGATGGATAGCACGGGTTGACACTGTTGTACCCTCAGACTGCAGGGCAGCTTGAACTTGTTTGGATGTTAGTCGAGGTTCTTTATCCAACATCCGCACAATCTTGCGTTGAAATCTCTTGTCAATTTTTCTTTTCCGTCCACATCTAGGGAGGTTAGCCACAGTGCCATGGGCTTTAAACTTCTTGATGACACTGCGCACGGTAGACACAGGAACATTCAGGTCTTTGGAGATGGACTTGTAGCCTTGAGATTGCTCATGCTTCCTCACAATTTGGTTTCTCAAGTCCTCAGACAGTTCTTTGGTCTTATTTATTTTCTCCATGCTCAATGTGGTACACACAAGGACACAGGGCAGAGGTTGAGTCAACTTTAATCCATGTCAACTGGCTGCAAGTGTGATTTAGTTATTGCCAACACCTGTTAGGTGCCACAGGTAAGTTACAGGTGCTGCTAATTACACAAATTAGAGAAGCATCACATGATTTTTGGAACAGTGCCAATACTTTTGTCCACCCTCTTTATTATGTTTGGTGTGAAATTATATCCAATTTGGCTTTAGGACAATTCTTCTTGTGTTTTTTCATTTAAGACAAATTAAATGAAGATAATAATACCAAAGAATTTGTGTTTGCAATCATTTTCAGGAAGAAACTGAGTATTATCTGACAGAATTGCAGGGGTGTCAATACTTTTGGCCACAACTGTATGTACCTTGTATTTAAGCATTGGTGGCTTTGATTTACCAATGGCTGTCATTCATCTATCTGTCTTTCTGCATAGTTTGTATTAATTGCTTACGTCTAAATATTGTCTATTAAAAATCACTATTTAAACCTTTGATACTCTGTTTTCTCCTTTTCTTCTCATGTTAGTTTGGAGTAGGTATTTTGCCTGTGACTCTTTGGAACAATCTTTGGTGTAGTGTCTCACATTAAATATACAACTTGGTTGTGTTTTTCTATTACTTTCTTAATATTTGAATGAGGTTTCCCATTTTGTGCTTTCAAAGGTGTGTGGATGATCCTGCTTGCAATTTTTGGCCTGCTTTGCACTGTATGCAGCGCTTTTGAGTGTAGGAGTACCAAAACTACACTTTGTTCACAATATTTGAATGACGTACTACAATTGATGACTTGGAAGTGCTATGGATGACCCTGCTTGTAATTTTTGGCAGGTTTTGCACAGTTTGCAGAGCTTTTATGAGTGTAGGAATACCACAACTACAATTTGTTTACAATATTTGAATGACATACTACAGTTGGTACCTTCAAGTGTGTATGGATAACCCAGCTTGTAATTTTTGAAAAGGCTTTGCACTTAGTGCATAGCCTTTATGATTCTAGGGATACCTTTACATGGCAATTAGAGCAGAATGTGTATGAGATCCTCCTTTATGTCTAATGCAGGGTATATCTGAGTCCCTATTCCATCTAATTTGTTGCAAGTCTTGCCTCCTTCATAACTTACATTGAAATTTACATTTTTTTTTAGAAAAAAATAATTTTAATTTACTTAAATTATTAATTTTTAAATACTTTAGTTTACCTTATATACATCTCATTACAAGGGAAAGAATGTTTCTTAAAAAGATTTTTCTTGTATACTCCAATTTCTCATTGATTTTGAATGTTTTGTTGTCAGTCCTTAAAGTGAAGTAAAAGTGGGACATCATTATTCACAGCAGCGATCCTGGAGTCAGAGTTTCTTCTAGGGGTCTTAAGAAGGTCTTAACCATGCTTATCTCCTTCCATTCAGCACTTTTTCCATTTATTTCAACATTTTCATACCTCTTTGTAGGGTCTGCAGGAAAAATGTTCTGATTTCGATTTGACTCCCTTTATACTTGTTATTCGATATGAGCATCCAATCATTAGCAATTGCTCGGTTTGAGTTAAAAGCACCCGAGCATTTTAGTGCCAGCTCATCCCTACTCATCATCTTTTCATCACTGAGCCTCTCACACTAGACCAGGACTTCCAGCTCTGATGTGGCCCTGAATACCTCTGCGCATATGTGAGCAATGTCATGGCGCAAGTTGTGACAATATGACATGAGGTGAGTATTAGTATTTCATTTTTTTATATCTTTTGTTTATTATTATGTTTGAAGAGACACCATATAATAATGTTGGTCGTTAAATTAGTAGAGAATAATTTATCTGTAAACCAAATTTCTCTGGAGAGTCCACATAAACAGGCAATTTAAAATTTGCCCTGGTCATTTCATCTCCACTGAAAACCTGTTTAGTGCTGCTACCATTTACCCACAGACAACATATTGTGTATAAAATCCCATCCTTAATATGTTATACATGACGAAGGGCTTTGTTGCAGCCCTAAATGTGTTGCTTTCTCATACCGATAGTAAAAAAAAATATTTTCAAAACAGCACCATTAGGAGGTCCAATTCCCAGCATGACATTATAGTTTTTAACACTGAACATAGTAGGGAATATCAGGAGAGATCAACAGCCCATAGCTGAAAAAATCAATACTAAAGCATATGAGAACAATGCATTGGCAGCCACAAAAGTTACACCATGCGTAATTACTTTTAGGCCATGTTCAAATGTTCAGTATTTGTTCAATATTTCACATCATTATTTATAAGCCAAAATATGGAGTGGGTAAACAATTCAGAAGTGGTGTAAGTGTTTCTATTATACTTTAATTCTGATTATTACACTCCTGTCTTACAAATACTGACGTAAAATACGGTATTGACCATGTGAATTTGGCCTTATACTATGACAACTTATTGTCCATCTTGTTCCATTCCTTGTGAGGATGAAGTCACTTGTATTGATGTGCAACCGAGGTGCAGTCAATAAAAAAATATTTCTAAATCAGGAAAAATCACGTGCAGTTTTACATCAAATCAGTGAGAATTGGTGATGCAATTATTTGCATGTCTTGTCTAATTTTTTTGTAAGTAGGAAAAAAAATAAACATTTTTTCCTTATCTTGGCAGTACACCAACCGAGACGTTCGACTTTTTCTTTCTATAGCGTGATGCACTTATGTTTAATGAAGTCCTTCTACAGGATACATTCAAGCAATTAAGTAATATTCTTTCTGTGACTATGATCTAGAACTGCCTCGACTTTATATTCAATGGACAGTGTCAATGAATGAGGTGTGTCATTATATTCTTCTTCATATTCTCTCTGCATAGATGTGGGATATCATTTGGACAATTTGCACATATTTATACAATTTGTCATCATTCTGTCTTTGCAGTTTTGAGAGTTACAAGATTTGCCTTAAGGCTAACTTTTCCTCTGCACAAAATACTCTGTGAAAATCACATGTCAGCTGGCAAACAATTTTAGCAATTTGGAAAGTTTCAGGTAAACAGCAGACCTATTTCTCATATGCAAAGTATGAAAGTGCCAGAGAAAAATAAAACTGTAAATTTGATGCAATGAATTAAGCAGAAAAAAAGAAGGAAAAAAAATATATATAATTTTCATTGTTTAGCAATTTCAAGTATTTTCTCTATAGGCGACAAAGATTACACAAAACTAAGGGCCCCGTCACACATAGCGACGCACCAGCGATCCTGAAAACGATATGACGCTGGTAACTAAGGTACACATCGGGTTTCTAAGCGACCAACGATCAAAAAAATGTTCTGGCCATTCCAGGACGATCAGCGATACCCGGCAGGGGGGCCGGTCGCTGGTAAGTGTCACACACAGCGATCTCGCTGGTGAGATCACTGTTGCGTCACAAAACTTGTGACTCAGCAGTGATCTCGCTAGCGAGATCGCCATGTGTGACGGGGGCTTAACTTGCATATGGAACTACAAAGGTGTAATCTTAATTTATGCCAGCTGTCTTGGCATTAATATTGCGCTGTGGTACTAGATTAGGCTTTCATTTGCACAGATAAATATTCTGTAAAGGAATGGATAAAAGTCTTCTACTGTTTAAGAACTTAAAGATAAGCTATCCTCAGAAAAAATGACCCTTTATAAAATCAGGATTTTGTGCAATATACATTGAAAAACAATGACAATGGTTTGAAATCTGTTTTAGAAATAAAAATTAGAAAAGTGCACTTTACACACTGGTCACTGGGGCTTTTATAGACTTTCTATTGTTTTGGGAAATAACAAATGTACATAGATCTACAATAGTTAGACCCCAAACCTATCTTTTATATTTATATCTCTAATGGAGTCTGTCCAAAAGTCATTGTAAAGGGAGTGGAGTGAGCAGGATCAGTGGTGATATCGCTATTGTGATTGGTGGATCTTTTATTATTAGCTGTGTATAGAGGTGTTATCTCTCATTGTATTCTTGCCTCTGATAATATGGAGCTTGCTGTAAAACTGTCCTGGAAGGACAAAAGGTATGCTTTTAAAAAAGCGCCAGTGGCCAGTGTGAAAACTGCAAGAATCCTAATTTGAGGGGTTTTTTTTAAATGAAGATTATCATATGAAAAAAACCATTGTCAAAATTGTGCATAAAATACATATAACTGAAAAATCTGATTTAAGCCCTTTACCCCCAAGGGTGGTTTGCATGTTCATGACTGGGCCAATTTTTACAATTCTGACCACTGTCCCTTTATGAGGTAATAACTCTGGAATGCTTCCATGGATCCCAGTGATTCTGACACGGTTTTCTCGTGACATATTGTACTTCATACTAGTGGTAAAATTTCATTGATATAACTTGCGTTTATTTGTGAAAAAAATGGAAATTTGATGAAAATTTTGAAAATTTCGCAATTTTCCAAATTTGAATTTTTATGCCCTTAAATCACAGTTATAGGGCACACAAAAAACTTAATAAATAACATTTCCCATATGCTTTCTTTACATCAGCACAATTTTGGAACCAAATTTTTTTTTGTTAGGAAGTTATAAGGGTAAAAAGTTGACCAGCGATTTCTCATTTTTGCAACACCATTTTATCTTTACGGACCACATCACATTTGAAGTCACTTTGAGGGGTCCATATGATAGAAAATACCCAAAAGTGATACCATTCTAAAAACTTCACCCCTCAAGGTGCTCAAAAACACATTCAAGAAGTTTATTAACCCTTCAGGTGTTTCACAGGAATTTAACTTTTTCACTAAAAAATTACTTCAGGTCCAATTTTTGCTATTTCACCCAGGGTAACAGGAGAAATTGGACTGCAAAAGTTATTGTGCAATTTGTTCTGAGTACGCTGATACCTGATATGTGGGGGGAACCACTGTTTTGGCGCATGTCAGAGCTCAGAAGGGAAGGAGCGCAGTTTGACTTTTTCAATACAAAATTGGCTGGAATTCAGATCGGACATGTCACGTTTCATAGAATCATAGAATCATAGAATCGTAGAGTTGGAAGGGACCTCCTGGGCCATCTGGTCCAACCCCCTGCTCAAAGCAGGATTCGCTAAATCATCCCAGTCAGATGTCTGTCCAGCCTCTGTTTGAAGACTTCCATTGAAGGAGCAACCCCCTGCTCAAAGCAGGATTCGCTAAATCATCCCAGTCAGATGTCTGTCCAGCCTCTGTTTGAAGACTTCCATTGAAGGAGAACTCACCACTTCTCGTGGCAGCCTGTTCCACTCATTGATCACTCTAACTGTCAAAAAGTTTTTTCTAATATCTAATCTGTGTCTCCTCCCATTCAGTTTCATCCCATTGCTTCTAGTCTTTCCTTGTGCAAATGAGAATAAAGTTGATCCTTCTACAGTGTGACAGCCCTTTAGATATTTATAGACAGCTATTAAGTCTCCTCTCAGTCTTCTCTTTTGCAAACTAAACATTCCCAAATCCTGCAACCTTTCCTCATAAGACAGGGTTTGCAGACCGGTCACCATTCTGGTCGCTCTTTTCTGAACTTGCTCCAGTTTGTTGATGTCTTTTTTAAAATGTGGTGCCCAAAACTGGACACAATATTCCAGATGAGGTCTGACCAAAGAGGAGTAGAGGGAAATAATGACTTCACGTGATCTAGACTGTATGCTTCTGTTAATACATCCTAGAATTGCATTTGCCTTTTTTGCTGCTGCATCACACTGTTGACTCATATTCAGTCTGTGATCTATTAGTATACCCAAGTCTTTTTCACATGTGCTGTCACTTAGCCCTATTCCTCCCATTCTGTATATGCTTTTTTCATTTTTATTGCCCAGATGTAGTACTTTGCATTTCTCCCTGTTAAAAACCATTCTGTTAGTTGCTGCCCACTTCTCCAGTTTATTTATATCTTTTTGAATCCTCTCTCTCTATTCTCTAGTATTAGCTATCCCTCCTAGCTTTGTGTCATCAGCAAATTTAATCAGTTTACCCTCAATTCCTTCATCTAACTCGTTGATAAAGATGTTGAACAATACAGGGCCCAGGACAGAGCCCTGTGGTACCCCACTTGAGACATTCTTCCAACTGGATGTGCAGCCATTTACGACCACTCTTTGGGTCCGATCACTAAGCCAGTTATGAATCCACCTAACAGTTGCCTTGTCCATTCCATACTTAGTCATTTTTTCAATAAGGATTGTATGAGAGACTTTGTCAAATGCTTTGCTGAAGTCAAGATATACTATATCTACAGCATTTCCTTGATCCACCCAATCAGTGATTCCGTCATAGAACGAAATTAAGTTAGTCTGACACGACTTATTAGTTACAAACCCATGCTGACTCTGTTTAATCACTTCATTCTTATCCAGGTACTGACATACATGTTGTTTAATAATTTGTTCAAAGATCTTTCCTGGTATAGAAGTCAGACTCACCGGCCTATAGTTGCCTGGGTCCACCTTCTTCCCCTTTTTGAAGATAGGAACAACATTTGCTCTTCTCCAGTCTTCTGGCACTTCTCCTGTTCTCCAAGAATTTTCAAAGATTATGGAGAGGGGTTCAAAAATTTCTTCTGCTATCTCCTTCAGTACTCTGGGGTGTAATTCATCTGGACCTGGAGACTTGAATTAATTTAGGTTAGCTAAGTGTTTCCTCACTATCTTTCTGTTTATAGTTATCCTGGATTCTTCTATTCCCTTAATAGGACAGTGAAGAACAGTTGATGTTACATTTCCTTTGTCAGAGAAAACAGATGCAAAATAGGAATTTAAAAGTTCAGCCTTCTCAGCATCCTGTCTTACCATTTCATCATTTTCATTCTGTAAAAATCCTATAGCATCTTTGACTTTTCTTTTACTTTTGACATATCCCCAAAATCCTTTATTATTGCTTTTGACATCTCTTGCAAGCCTCAATTCATTTTCAGCTTTAGATAATCTGATCTATGCCCTGCAGGTTCTGCAGACAGTATTATATTCTTCTTTAGATATGCCTCCCTCCTTCCATTTTATAAACATTTTTTCTTCCTTTTTAGCATGTGCTTAAGTTCTGTGTTCATCCATCCTGGTTTCCTTAAATGCTTCCTATTCTTCCCTCTTTTCGGAATTGTTAACAACTGTGCTTTGAGAATTTCATTTTTCAAGATTTCCCATCCTTCCTGGACATTTTTGTCTTTAAGGATATCCAGCCATTGGATCCCTCCAATTCTCTTTCTGAATCCCTTAAAATCTGCCTTTCTGAAATCTAACCTTGACGTCTTCACAGGTCTTCCGCCTCTAGTTATGCAAAATTCTAAAATAGCATGGTCGCTACCTCCTAGGGTCCCAGCCACTTTTACCTCCTCAACCATTTCCTCCCTGTTTATAAGGATTAGATCCAAGGTAGCATTTCCTCTTGTTTTCTCCCCTACCTTTTGGAAGATAAAGTTGTCAGCAAGAGAGGATAAGAATTTCCTTGACCTGTTAGTTTTGCCTGAGAGAGATTCCTAACAAATGTCTGGATAGTTGAAATCTCCCATGACAACTATGTCATATTTTTTGGAGAACTTGGCCATTTGATGCATAAAGAGTCCATCCATATCTTCAGCTTGCACAGGCGGCCTGTAGTAAATGCCTACAATGGTGTCCTTTCCATTGTTCTGTGCTTGTATTCTTACCCAAACAGTTTCCACAGAACTCCCAGTCTCTGAAGCTTCAATCTCTGTGCAGATATACGCGTTTCTAACATACAATGCGACACCTCCTCCTCGTTTATCAAGTCTGTTTCTTGCAAATAAGTTGTATCCTTCTAGTCTTGTATTCCAATCATGTGTAGCGTCCCACCAAGTTTCAGTGATTCCAATGACATCATATTTCTTTTCCTGTGTTAGTAGTTCCAATTCTCCTTGTTTGTTGCCCATGCTTTGTGCATTAGTATAGAAACATTTTAGTTTGTGATAGGTTTCTCTTTCTCCAATATTTTTATTAATTAGATTCTTTTGTCTTTGTTCTTCCTTTCCACTTCTAATAGCAGAGTTCTCAATAGCATTTGTCAGGTGTATGGCTTTTTCTGGTCTTTTGCTTCCCTTTCCATGTTGTTCTAGTTTAAATCTCTCCTTACAAGTGTAGCAAGGCGACTTCCAAATACATGCTTTCCAGTCTTCGTAAGGTGCACCCCATCTCTAGCAAGTAGTCCATCGTATAAGTAATTCACTCCGTGATCCAGAAATCCAAATAGTTGCTGACGGCACCATCGACGTAGCCAGTTGTTCACCTGCAGAATCTTATTCCACCTCCTTGTTCCATGGCCATCCACTGGGAGGATGGAAGAGAAGACCACCTGCGCTCCCAGTTCTTTTACTTTCTTGCCTAAGTCTTCAAAGTCTCTGCAGATGGTTTCCAGGTCATTTCTTGCGGTGTCATTTGTCCCCACATGTAGTAGCAGGAATGGGTATTCATCTGTAGGTCTGAAGAGTCCTGATATTCTGTCAGACACATCTTTAATTCTTGCACCTGGAAGACAGCACATTTCTCTTGAAGTTATATCTGGTCTGCAGATAGCGGCCTCTGTTCCTCTCAACAGGGAATCCCCCATGACCACCACTCTCCGTTTCTTCTTCACAACATTTTTCTTTCTCCATCCAGGAGGACTCTGAAGGCGTACAAGGTTGCTGTTTGTTGGCAAAGTCTTATCCTGATGTATTTCTTCATCGTTTTCCTGCGTGAGAGCCTGGTACTGGTTCCTGAGAAGTATGGGTGCTGACTGCCTCCTGATCCTCCTGCTTCTCTGGGTCACATGTCTCCATTCCTCTGTTTCTTCAGGTGCACTACGAATTTCTTCTCTTTCTGTAACATGAAGAGATAATTCTGCTCTGTCCAAGAACTCTTCACCTTCCTTAATGATCTTCAACGTAGCTAACCTCTCTTCGAGATTTTGCAACTTTTCCTCCAACAGGGACACAAGCTTGCATTTGTGGCATGTGAAGTTTGGCTTTTCCACTGGTAAGTCTGTGAACATGTAGCATGAAATGCAGCTCACCAAATGGCTCCTGGCCTCTTCCATATTGAGATTTCTTAAAAACAATGAAAGATGAGCCAAAATTTGCGCGCCGATAGGCGCGCGGTTTTCCGATTTCCTCTTTTCAGCTGCAACGGCCAAAACCCAGTGATCGTTGAGCTCGCGGAGACTCTTCACTTATCCCAGAAGGCACTGGGAATATGCAAATGATCTCCTCAAGACTCTTCCCCTGGTTTTCCGATTTCCTCTTTTCAGCTGCAACGGCCAAAACCCAGTGATCGTTGAGCTCGCGGAGACTCTTCACTTATCCCAGAAGGCACTGGGAATATGCAAATGATCTCCTCAAGACTCTTCCCCTGGTTTTCTGATTTCCTCTTTTCAGCTGCAACGGCCAAAACCCAGTGATCGTTGAGGTTGCGGAGACTCTTCACTTATCCCAGAAGACACTGGGAATATGCAAATGATCTCCTCAAGACTCTTCCCCTGGTTTTGGAGAGCCCCTGATGTGCCTAAACAGTGGAAACCCTCCACAAGTGACCCCATTTTGGAAACTAGACCCCCCTAGGAACTTATCTAGATATATGGTGAAAACTTTGAACCCCCAAGGGCTTCACAGAAGTTTATAGCGTACAGCCGTAAAATTAAAAAATCATATTTTTTTCCACAAAAATGAACTTTTCACCCCTAATTTTTATTTTCCCAAGGGTAACAGAACCCTAAAAGTTATTGTGCAATTTTTTCTGAGTACGCTGATACCCCATATGTGGGTGTAAATGACTATTTGGGCACATGGCAGAGCTAGGAAGGGAAGCAACGCCATTTGACTTTTTTGGCTGGAATTGAGATGGGACGCCATGTCGCGCTTGGAAAGCCCCTGATGTGCCAAAACATTGAAAATACCCCATAAATGACACCATTTTGGAAACTAGACCCCCCAAGGAACTTATCTAGATGTGTGGTGAGAATTTGAACCTCCCAGGGCTTCACAGAAGTTTATAAAGTACAGCCGTAAAATTAAAAAATCGTATCTTTTCCACAAAAATGATCTTTTCACCCCCAATTTTTATAATCCCAAGGTTAACAGGACCCCAAAAGTTATTGTTCAGTTTGTCCTGAGTACACTGATACCGACATGTGGGGGTAAACCACTATTTGGGCGCATGGCAGAGCTCCGAAGGGAAGCAGCGCCATTTGACTATTTTGGCTAGAATTGGGATCGGACGCCATGCCACGTTTGTAATGCCCCTGATGTGCCTAAACAGTGGAAACCCCTCACAAATGACACCATTTTGGAAACTAGACCCCCCAAGGAACTTATCTAGTTGTGTGGTGAGCACTTTGAACCCCAAGGGCTTCACAGAAGTTTATAACGCCAGGACGTGAAAATTAAAAAAAACATATTTTTTCCAGAAGCATGATCTTTTAGTCCGCAATTTTTTTATTTTTCCAAGGGTAACAGGAGAAATTGGACCCCAAACTTGTTGTCCAATTTGTAGTGAGTACACTGATACCCCATATGTGGGAGAAAACTACTGTATGGGCACACATCGGGGCTTGGAAGGGAAGTAGTGACATTTTGGAATGCAGATTTTCATGGAATGGTCTGAGGGTGTCATGTTGCGTGTGGAGAGCCTCTGATGTGCCTAAACTGTTGAAACCCCCCACAAGTGACCCCATTTTGGAAACTAGACCCCCCACGGAACTTATCTAGATGAGTGGTGAGCACTTTTAACCTCTCGGGGCTTCACAGAAGTTTTTAACGTACAGCCGTAAAATTAAAAAATCACATTTTATCCAAAAAAAGATCTTTTCACCCCCAATTTTTATTTTCCCAAGGTTAACAGGACCACAGAAGTTATTGTGCAATTTGTCCTGAGTACACTGATATACCACATGTGGGGGTAAACCACTATTTGGGCGCATGGCAGAGCTCCAAAGGGAAGCAGCGCCATTTGACTTTTTTGGCTGGAATTGGGATCGGACTCCATGCCGCGTTTGGAAAGCCCCTGATGTGCCTAAACAGTGGGATCCCCCCACAAATGACACCATTTTGGAAGCTAGACCCCCCCCAGGGAACTTATCTAGATGTGTGGTGAGCACTTTGAACCCCCAAGGGCTTCACAGAAGTTTATAACGCCTGGGCGTGCAAATAAAAAAATCATATTTTTTCCAGAAACATGATCTTTTAGTCCTCAATTTTTTTTTGCCAAGGGTAACAGGATAAATAGGACCCCAAAGCTTGTTGTCCAATTTGTACTGAGTACACTGATACCCCTTATGTGGGAGAAAACTACTGTATGGGCACATGTCGGGGCCTGGAAGGGAAGTAGTGACATATTGTAATGCAGATTTTGATGGAATGGTCTGAGGGTGTCATGTCACGTTTGGAGAGCCTCTGATGTACCTAAACTGTTGAAACCCCCCACAAGTGACCCCATTTTGTAAACTAGACCCCCAAGTAACTTATCTAGATGTGTCTAGATGTGACTAGATAAGTGAGTCTTCAGCAGAAATGAGAGGAGAGGGAGGAGGTGCTCTGGGATGGAGTAGAGAATTGAAAGTGTTGAAGAGCTGTTTAGGGTTGTGAGACAGTGAGGATATGAGAGATGCAAAGTAAGTTTGTTTTGCGGCAGAGAGCGTGTACTTGAAGCTGGCAAGGGACTGCTTGTATGCACTAAAGTGCTCAGTAGAACGGGTTCTCTTCCATCTCCGCTCAGCGGCCCTGGAAGCCCATCTCAGTTCTTTAGTCAGGCTGGTCAGCCAGGGCTGCCTGTTGATTGTTCGAGCTTTGCTCTGCGTGAGGGGGGCAGCCGAATCAAGTGTTGCTGTTATTGTTGTGGGTTATAAAGAGTGGCAGTGGCATCTGTGTCATGAAGGGAAGCTATGTCTGTAAGAGGGAGAAGGGACTCAGAGAGTGATTGTAAATTGAGGTGTTTGAGATTCCTGCGAGGGTGAGCGAGTTTATGGAGCGGGGGTTGCACAGTAGGAGAGGAGAGGGAAGAGAATGTCAGTAGGTTGTGATCAGACAGGGGGAGGGGTGAGTTATTGAGATTAGTGAGGGAACAGAGACGGGTGAAGATAAGGTCCAGCGTGTGACCATCTTTGTGAGTGGCCGCAGAGGACCATTAAGTGAGGCTGAGGGAAGCCGTGAGCGATATAAATTTAGAGGCAGCCGGGGTGGAAGTGTCAATGGGGATGTTGAAGTCGCCCATGATGATGGTGGGGATGTCAGCAGAAAGGAAATGGAGTAGCCAGGTGGTGAAGTTGAGAAAGGTGGAGATGGCTAGTTCTGGGGGGTGGTAGATGACAGCCAGTTGGAGGTTGGAGGGGGAATAGATGCGGACGGAGTGCACCTCCAATGAGGGAAGAGTATATATGTCTGAGAGTATTTTATGGGTGTTACTGCTATATGGCTGATACTATTTTATGAGTTTTACTATGTAGCTGACCATACTATTTCAGCATTTTGTATCTGATATTGCTTGGCACTACTTTATTGCTGGTATAATATGTGTACTTCTACTGTATGTAGCTTTCAATATCAGGAGTGTGATTTAATAGCTTCTAGACATTTCCAGTTAGGCAGTAACGTTATCGTGTTTGCACCCCTTGTTCTAGACAAGGCTGAATTAGCCAACTATAAAACCAAACCAGAATGGTTATCTAAAAATATCCATAATATTATGCCAGGCCAGCTATACAACAGTAATTAAAGATGAACGCACACATAAAGCTCTTACAATAATAATAACAACATCATGATACCAGTACAAGTCTTATTGATACTTGTTAATGCTGTTTTTAATTGGACAAAGACACTAAAATGTTAAATGCCCCAAAGTAGTAAAAGATAGGTCAAGGAACAAACTCTACAACTCATCATAAGTCCAGAAAGACCATTAAACCCTAAATAAATATGCAACCAATAAAACGTAAACTCTATGGACACATGTGGGAACTATTTTTACTGTATGATCCCTATTGTAGACTAATAATATACATTTTTTAACAGCACTATCCTGACGATAGTGAGGTACACTGATGGATTTCACACTGAATGGGATGAGCTGAGTGTAATGTATGAGAATACATGCACTCTATAGGATACAGGGTGCATCTTTAATAAGCTTACATAGGTAGAATTCAAAGAATAAAAATAATTCTTATGGTGTTTGGCCTTGAACATTTGTTATAATTCACTAAAACCTGATTATGAACTGTACATGTGTGTGAATTACAACCAGAAACCTTTATTGAGGCAGTATTATTACCTAATAATATATTATTGTACATCCCTGATTCTATATATAAAGCAAGAACCTGCACCACAATTAGAGATCATATGTATAAAGCCTACAACTATCTGCTGTTTTAACAACTTCGTATGACGCTTCTAATAAAATTTGCTATAAAGTCCCCCATACCATCAAGTTTCACCTAAAGCTTCTAAGTCAAGGGCTCCCACAGCTGTGGGCCTACTGACATGAACAAGTGGACATCTTCTTCAGGATGGACAGAAGAGAGAATAAAGAGAGTCAAAACTAGCAATCTTGATAGTCAAGGCAACATGAGCTCTTAATGGAGTCAAAGTTGTCCATCAGAAATCTGCCAAAAAAAGCAGATTGTCTGTCTGAGCTTGGGACATTCTGCATTTATGCATGACTAGAAATGCATGAATGTTTAAAATAACTGGGTTTATAGAATATATGTCATAAAAAAAATTAAAGCATCTTTTATTAAAAATTTGTGCTGTGCCATTCCTCTGTTATTTCTCCTTTAAGTAGGAATTAACAACATTTTCATACCGTTAGAGGTACATTATCCTGTGTAGCAATGGTGGGTTACCATGGATCACAAACTTATACAGTATGAATTCTAACCATGCATACACTAGATCCTGTAATAAACAACTGTTTGTGAAAGATTAGAAAAGGGTTTAATCTTATAGTTCAGGAGTAAAACTGTAATCTTATTGTTACCCTCACTTGCTCTTTGGTATAAGTTATTACTCACTACTGTTCCTTAAAAATAGTTTTTATTATGTTTTAGGTTATGAAAATACATAAAACATGAAATTAGATTACAAGATAATGAAGCTGCTACAATAAAATGTGTAATCCTAGCACAGAGAGAAACGAGAACATAAATAAATGTAAGTCAATAAATCATAGAATGTCGAAATAACATCCAGCATTTTTGTAATGACTATAGGAAATGAACCATTTTAATGGAAGTTTTCCTAGGATTTGGGACCAGTGTAAACAAAGGATTCTATGTAATGATGATCAAAGAGCATTTATGATCAAATTGAGGCTTGGCTGTGCTAAAGACCTTTCTTTGTTGTGTGAAACATTTTCTCATTTCAGCCTGTCGTTTTCCTAACCTCTATTTCTTTTAGCTAGGTCTATATGCCCACCATACACATAATATCATTCAGTCTGAAGTCATCTTGACCATCTCTGCCATACATATAATAGCTCATTTGACAGAGCATTCTTGTGTCCTATAAGAGAAAGTCACTGTCAGATATGTCTAGCAGCACCTTATGTCCAGGAAATCAAATCAATAGGCCAACTAGTTGCCGGGTAGATGATATGCCTGATCGTCATCTACGCCAAAAATCCATTGGCTGGCGCCATTATGTTCATTGCAGTGTTTTTCAAAACCGTTGATATTGGTGAGTCCAGCTGACATGAGTCAATTTATATAGGCGGCTTAAAAAGTAACTAAGCTAAAGGGTTATTCCTATTTCAGCTATATCAGCTTCTGTGCACTGGCAATAGGTGGTCTGGGCTATGGACACAGCTGAAAAATAATAACTAAAAGCCTTTAATTGAACTGTTGGTATGCAGCTGAGTTACAAAGTCATTTTAAATTCCATATAACTTAACTATTTATTGGACATACAACGTATTGTTACTAGGATTTGGTACATATGGCCTGTTTTACTGTGACATGTTTTAATTTGCTAGGAAAATAGTAAAGAGCGTTCAGCAGGTTATGAAGTTCAAAACATTTTAACTTTTCAGTCACAAGTTTTTTCAAACATGGTTGAAACGTCATATCCTGTGCATGGCAGAATAAATGTTTTGATCTTTATCTACTGCTGGACGCTGTCTACTATTTTCCTGTGCATGCTATATCCAAGTGGATTCCTTGGATTTTGTACCTTGTGTCTTTATACAGGAGAAAGCCCTTATCTGCTCATTTGTCTTTTGAAGAATGCTGCGAGCTAACCCTACACGTTTGGTAAATGGATTTGGTGTCCTTTTCAATGAAACAACACCTTGGAGACCCAGGACATCTCCAAACAAACCAAGGAAAAAGTTATTAGAAAGTATAAGTTAGTGTTGGGTTATAAAAACAAATCTCAATCTCTGATGATCCTCCGGAACAACCTGAAATCCAATACCATCAAATGGAAAAGAAATAGTACCCACAACAAACCTGCCAAGAGAGGGTCACCCACCAAAACTTTCAGCCTGGGCAAGGAGGTCATTAATCAGAGAGGCAGCATAGAGACCAGAGGTAACCCTGAAGGAGCTGCAGGGTAATATAGTAACATAGTAACATAGTAATTAAGGTTGAAGGGAGACTTTAAGTCCATCTAGTTCAACCCATCCTATCCTAACTTGCCCTAACATGTTGATCCAGAGGAAGGCAAAAAAAACCCATGTGGCAAACAGTAAGCTTCACATTGGGGAAATAAATTCCTTCCCGACTCCACATACGGCAATTAGACTAGCTCCCTGGATCAACGCAACACTAAGGAAACTAGTGTATATACCCTGTAATATTATACTTTTCAAGAAAGGCATCCAGTCCCTTCTCAAATTTTAGTAGGGAATCACTCATTACAACATCATATGGCAGAGAGTTCCATAGTCTCACTGCTCTTACAGTAAAGAATCCGCGTCTGTTAGTATGCTTAAACCTTCTTTCCTCCAGACGTAGAGGATGTCCCCTTGTCCCCGTCACAGGTCTAAGAGTAAAAAGATCATTAGATAGGTCTTGGTATTGTCCCCTCATATATTTATACATTGTAAGAAGATCACCCCTAAGCCTTCGATTCTCCAAACTAAATAACCCCAAGTGTAATAACCTGTCTTGGTATTGCAGACCCCCCAGTTCCCTAATAACCTTGGTCGCTCTTCTCTGCACCCGCTCCAGTTCAGCTATGTCTTTCTTATACACCGGAGACCAGAACTGTACACAGTATTCTAAGTGTGGTCGCACTAGTGACTTATATAGAGGTAAAATTATGTTCTCCTCCTGAGCATCTATGCCTCTTTTAATGCATCCCATTATTTTATTTGCCTTTGCAGCAGCTGCCTGACACTGGCCACTAAATGTGAGTTTGTCGTCCACCCTTACACCCAGGTCTTTTTCAGTGACAGTTTTGCCCAGTGTTTTACAATTAAGCACATAATTATACATCTTGTTCGTTCTACCCAAGTGCATGACCTTACATTTATCCCCATTAAAGCTCATTTGCCATTTATCAGCCCAAGCTTCTAGTTTACATAAATCCTCCTGTAATATAAAATTGTCCTACTCTGAATTGATTACCCTGCAGAGTTTAGTGTCATCTGCAAATATTGAAATTCTACTCTCTATGCCCCTTACAAGGTCATTAATAAATATGTTAAAAAGAAGCGGGCCCAAAACTGACCCTGTGGTAACCCACTGCTAACCGTGACCCAGTCCGAGTGTGCTCCTTTAATAACCACCCTTTGTTTCCTATCCCTGAGCCAGCTCTTAACCCACCTACACATATTTTCCCCTATCCCCATTGTTCTCATTTTATGTATCAACCTTTTGTGTGGCACCGTATCAAAAGCTTTTGAAAAGTCCATATACACCACGTCCACTGCATTCCCTTGGTCCAGTCCAGAACTTACCTCTTCATAAAAGCTTATCAGATTAGTCTGACAGGAACGGTCCCTTGTAAACCCATGTTGATATTGGGTCATAAGTTTATTCTTCTCCAGATACTCCAGTATAGTATCTCTTAGAAAACCCTCCAGGATTTTACCCACAGTTGAGGTTAAACTTACTGGCCTATAATTTCCAAGTTCAGTTTTTGTCCCCTTTTTGAATATTGGCACCACATTTGCTATACGCCAGTCCTGTGGTACAGACCCTGTTATTATGGAATCTTTAAAGATTAAAAATAATGGTCTATCTATGACTGTGCTTAATTCCTGCAGTACTCGGGGGTGTATCCCATCCGGGCCCGGGAATTTGTCAATTTTAGTGATTTTTAGACGCCGCCGTACTTCCTGCTGGGTTAAGCAGGTGACATTTAATGGACAATTTTTATCCCTGATCATGTTATCCGTCATGGGATTTTCTTGTGTAAACACTGTTGAAAAAAAGTCATTTAGCATATTGGCTTTTTCCTCATCCTCCTCCACCATTTCACCCAGACTATTTTTAAGGGGGCCAACATTATCATTTTTTAGCTTTTTACTATTTGTGTAGTTAAAGAATATTTTGGGATTATTTTTACTTTCTCTGGCAATGAGTCTCTCTGTCTCAAACTTTGCTGTTTTGATTTGCTTTTTACAGAATTTATTTAATCTTCTGTATTTAGTTAATGCCTCATCACTACCTACTTGCTTTAATTCTCTAAATGCTTTATTTTTATCTCTTATTGCTCCCCTTACAGCACTATTTAGCCATAGTGGTTTCCTCCTATTTCTAGCATGTTTATTCCCATACGGTATATATTGTGCACAGGTCCTATTCAGAATGCTAATAAACGTCTCCCATTTTCTTTGTGTATTTATATGTCTCAGGTTATCGTCCCAGTTAATTGCACCAAGATCATCTCTCATCCGTTGGAAATTTGCTTTCCTGAAGTTTAGTGTCCTTGTAACCCCTCTACTACACATCTTATTAAAGGATACATGAAAACTTATTAATTTGTGATCACTATTACCCAAGTGACCCCCAACCCTTACATTTGATATGCGGTCTGGCCTGTTGGTGAATATTAGGTCTAGCAGTGCCCCCCCCTTGTTGGGTCCTGAACCAGTTGTGAAAGGTAATTGTCTCTCATAGTTGTCAAAAACCTATTACCTTTGCTGGAACTGCAGGTTTCGGTTTCCCAATGTATTTCAGGGTAGTTGAAGTCCCCCATAATAATGACTTCTCCTTGAGTCGCTGCTTCATCTATTTGCTTTATGAGGATATTCTCTATTGCTTCCATTATTTTTGGAGACTTATAACAAACCCCTATCAGTAATTTATTATTTTTCCCCCCTCCCCTTATCTCTACCCACAGGGACTCTACATTTTCATTAGATTCATATATATTATCACGAAGGATGGGTTGTAAGGATGATTTTACATATAAACACACGCCTCCCCCTCGTTTATTAGTACGGTCATTTCTGAACAGACTATAGCCCTGTAAATTAACCGCCCAGTCATGGCTCTCGTCCAGCCATGTTTCAGATATCCCACCATGTCATAATTATGCTCCAACAACATTAACTCCAATTCCTCCAACTTGTTGGCGAGGCTTCTGGCATTAGTATGCATGCACTTTATGTATCTCTCTGTACCTCTATTCTTTCTTAAATTATTAACTGTTCTAATCCCACCCCCCATGCCACCCCCACCCCAATCTCATTATTTGTGCCCAGGTCTCTATCTGCACTGTCTTCCCCTCCTATAAAAGGAATACCCTCCCGCCTGTCCCTAGTTTAAACACTCCTCCAACCTTCTAGCCACTTTCTCCCCAGCACAGCTGCACCCTCCCCATTGAGGTGCAGCCCGTCCCTAGTGTAGAGCCTGTAGCCAACTGAGAAGTCGGCCCAGTTCTGCAGGAACCCAAACCCCTCCTTCCTACACCAATTCCTGAGCCACTTATTAACCTCCCTAATCTCCCGTTGCCTCTCTAATGTGGCACGTGGTACAGGAAGTATTTCAGAAAATACCACCTTGGAGGTCCTTGCTTTAAGCTTACAGCCTAATTCCCTGAAATCATCTTTAAGGACCTTCCACCTACTTCTAACTTTATCATTTGTGCCAATGTGCACCATGACCGCTGGATCCTCACCAGCCCCTCCCAGTAATCTGTCAACCCGATCAGCGATGTGTCGGACTCGAGCGCCAGGTAGGCAGCACACCGTTCGACGATCCCTGTCTTTGTGACAGATTGCCCTATCTGTTCCCCTAATAATTGAGTCTCCCACTACCAGAACCTGTCTGGCCTGCCCTGCTCTCCTATTTCCCCCCTTACTGGAGCAGACACTCCTCTGGCTTTCAGAGGGCATGCCTTGCTGCAGCAGTGCTACTCCTGCACTAACACTCCCCTCATCTGCCAACTTAGCAAACTTATTGGGGTGTGCCAGATCAGGACTAGCCTCCCTGGTGCTCTTCCCTCTACCCCGCCTTCTAACTGTCACCCAGCTAGCTGCTTCATTGTCCTGCAGCTCCAACCTAGCATCCCCCCCTCATCTATCCCATTGAGCGTCTGCTCAGTGAGCAGAAGACCCTTTCCATATTGTCTATGGATCTCAGTGTTGCCAGCTGCACATTTAGATCCAGTATCTGGGCTTCCAAATGCACAACGTGCTCACATCTCGCACAGCAGTATGCACCCTCGACCGGCTGTTCAAGGATTTCATACGTTCCCAAGCAGAGGCTGGAGTATCTGTCCATACTACTACAATAAAGTGTACACGCCATAAAGATGGCCTATATGAAAAAGTGGACAGAAAAAATCCCATACTTACACACAAAAGTTGTAAGGCTTGTTTTGATTTAGAGGAAGGTACTGTGGTCAGATGAGAACAAAATTGAACTTTTTGGCCACCAAATTAAACGATATGTCTGGGGTCAAATTATCAAAGCTCATTGCCCCAAGAACACAATCTCCACAGTGAAACATGGTGGTGCCAGCATCATGATCTGGTGATGATTTTAAGTAGCAGGGACAGGAAAAATGGTCTGAGTGGAGAGGAACATAGATGGTAAAAAATAAAGGGATATTCTTGAGAAAAACCTGTTTCAGTCTGTCAGTGACTTAAAATTGGGACAGAGGTTCACCTTCAACAAGACAATGTGTTACCGCCGCTGCTCGGTCCTCCTCCGGTGCCACCCCTGCTCAGTCCGTTGCTGTTGCTCCAGCATCCCGGTACACTGCTGATGGCTGATTTCACAATGTTTCCCCTGCACTTCCGGTCTCGGAGGCAGCGGCGAGATTCTGGCATTCGAGTGTGCTCCCTGGACAGCATATGATGCGTGTGCACGCGTCACTTGCTTTTTGTAGGTCTGACATGGCCTGACCCGGAAGCACCATCCAGCCTATGGGGGTTTAGAAATGGGTATATCAGGCTGCCTCTTCTTGGAGGAGGTGCCTGATTATTGCATGGTTTCCCTGCTAATACTTGGGTCCCGGTTTTTCCACCATTGCGCTGCGTTACTTATGTGCTATTGTTATTCAGTTTGTTTTTGTTCTGCCCACAGAGCCTGTCTCCATTTCCTGCCTCTGTTGCCAGTCTCCATGTGACTCCCTGGTGGTCCTCAGACTCTGTTCCCGTCCTGCTGGACCACATCCCTGGCCCTTAAGCCCTCTCCTCCTTCATCTCCAGTACCCCTAGTCCACCTACATTTTCCCTGTCTTCTCCTGGATCCCCAATCTGCTATCCCATCCTACCCTTAGCTTCCTATGAGCTGCTCCTCTTGGTATCGGCTGCCGTGGTACTAGAGTCCCCTGGGCTTTCCCCTGATGGTCCCTGTATAGGGATCTGTTCCACTAGGCCCAGCTCACCCGGGGAGGGTCAGTTCCATGGTTCAGAGGGTCCACTCTAGGTAGTTTGCCTCCCTGAGGCATCACACAATGACCCAAAGCATACTGCTAAAGCAACACTTGAGTGGTTTAAGGGGAAATATGTAAATGTTTTGGAGTGACCTAGTCAAAGCCTCAAAGCCCAGACCTTTATCCAATTGAGAATCTGTGGTCAGACTTGAAGATTGCTGCTCACCAGAGGAAACCATCTACACGTATCTTGAAAGAGCTGGAGTAATTTAGCCTTGAGAAACGGCCAAAAATCACAGTGGCAAGATGTGGAAAGCTCATAGAGACTTATTCAAATTGACTGTCAGCTTAATATTGGCTGGGTATCAAAAATAGAGGGGTCCCAACACAATATTTTTTAATTAGTTAAATAAAAAATAACTTAAAAAATGGCAAGGGGTTCCCCTATTTTTGACAACTAGCCAAGTTAAAGCAGACTGGTAAGGGGTCATGGATACTGGCCCTCCCCAGGCTAAAAATATCAGCCGGCAGCCACCCCAGAAGAGGCGCATCTATTAGATGTGCCAATTCTGGCAGTTTGCCAATCTCTTCCCACTTTCCCTGGTGCAGTGGCAAGTGGGGTAATAGTTGTGGGGTTGATGTCAACTGTTTTATGGATACTGACATCAAGACCACAGGTTAGTAATGGAGAGGTGTCTATAAGATGCCCCATCCCTAACCTCATAGTCAGATTGTATAAAGACACAAGAATAAAGTCCTTTATTTGAAATAACATGTTCCATTCCCCATCTTTTACCCATTTATTTAAATAAATAAAAAAGCAAAGTTATACTCACATGTCCAATAAGAAGATAATCCACCAATGTCCATGTCCCCTGGAAAAGACAAAAAAAGACTCCATATTCCTCACCTGCACAAAGAGAAGATAATCAATATCTGTCCCACAATGATCCTGAAGATGTCACTGATGTGACTGCTCCCCACGCAAGTGGAAACACACTGAGGCAGGAGTGTGAGAAGCGATGCCTGTCTGTGACTGGCGGTGATGTCATTGAAGATACCACCTGTCAGAGGCAAAGCTTCTTAATAGCCAGCTAAGAGAAAGGTGATGTAGTACTCATCTGACGGCATGGGAACCATAGCGCTCTACCAGCAGTATTGCACTTACCGCCTATCAAAGCACAGAGATGACAGCATGGGAAACAGCTGATGTTTGGGCTGCTGAACCCAATCAGTAACATGATCTTCCTGGAGATATACGTGTTTGGGGCCCATGCACAGACACTAAGTGTTCGGTACAGACCCAGAACTTTACTGTTCTGATTCGCTCATCACTATTCATGACATCTGTTCCATCTCTAACTTCTGCCACTGGTCTCTGTTGACAGGCTGCAGCAGTGACAACACAAATACAATGTATATGACCTCTGAAATCAAACACTGGGCTCATCGGTCTCCTTGCTATCACGGCTATCTACAGTGATTAACTGCAGAGGTCAAGTGAAGTGAAATCATGTCACTAGTACAGGTTGTCTATAAAAACATAAAGGTAGGTTTGGAGAGATAGTGCTGGAGCAAGGGTAGATTAATAAAGTTCTGTTTGCTATTTTTAAACAGTGGAAACATATTGTGTAAAAGAAAATAAATCATGAAAAAACCCTTTAAGGTGTTCCCGGAAAAAACACATTTCTTATTCATTTTCCTTTTTCTTCTTTTTTTGGTGAAGGCAAACCTAATCCTGCAACAATTTGTAGGTAACATACCTGATTTCTATGGAAGCACAAAAATAAATCTCTGAACTGACTACAAACGAGTACATAAAACCATATGAGGCATGACAGAATTAAAGTCTTTGAGTCAGAGACTCAGATATGGCACATAGCCAGCTGTGCCACTGCCAGTTAGGCTCTGCACATTACCATGACAATTATATTGAGGGGAAATGATTTCATTCAAAGGGTATGGTCTGAATATTAAAAATTCCTTATAGAAAATGAAAGGCACATAGCCTCCCAGTAGAAAAAGTGCATAACATGTTTAGTTTTATTTCAACATTGCACTCTAACAGATGTACTGGTAAGCAAAGGAAATTGATGAGTCCCAGTTTCATGTTGCACAGCCCTAACTGATTGGAGGACAGATTTACAACACATGTAAGAAACAATTAGACTCCACTGACAACAAAGCTTGAAATAAATTCTTCTAATGAGAGGAAAAAATATAAGGTAAAAATGATCTATGTACACGCTTAAAACCTAATATCAGAAAACCCCTTGTTTCTGAGAATTGCACTCGGCAACAGATGGTGTTCAGATTAGGTTCATTTTTGCTCTTTTTCCTCACCATCCCTCTTTTATTTTATTGTTTCTTCTCCCATAGACATGGATTTTTTTTTCTAAAGACTGGTGCTATTTATTGGCTGTCAGGTGATAATTTTAATTGTTTGGAAAGAGAGAGGGCAAAATAGTTTGCAGAGATTTAACACTTTTCAGAAGTTTTTCAGATCACTTTTTGTATGGAAACAAATGCCACATGCAGTTTGTAACTGTCATGTTGTCTGACAACTCGTATGTTATATAGAGAAATATTAAAAAAAACATTCCTTCACCAGTATTACATGTATTTAAGCTTGGTTTACATGTTGTATGGCCTAGGTATGCTATTTTTTTTAAAACAGCAAAAAGACGAGCGCTATGCTTGTTATATGTTCAGATCAGGCCATTGGATTGTGCAACTAAGGTTTTTGGCTAGAATGCCACTTTTATATGTAGTGACCCGGTCCAGACTAGGTATGTCCCTTTAAGTAATCCTGGACCGTGAGTAGCTCCTGTACACTGCAACTCACTCCTAAGTTATCCCTTTACTGTTATATGGTTTAAATGAATCAAAATCTCATTAATCTCATATATTCCTCAGGTAGGTGTTTCAGTGTTCTATTAAGTGCACTTTTCATTTGGTGTGTTCCAGCAACATATTGCTGTGAAATGCATGATTTATATATTAATCTCACAATGTGAAGTCTGACACAAGAATTGCGAGTTATCCTATTGGTCAGTGACTCTGCCACCAAGGTTCAATGGGAGAAGCTACCTCCAGTCTCTGTGGAGACAACACAGGGTTCTGGAAAGTTCCCTGAGGAGCCTGGTACAAGATGTGACTCAGAGCAGACCTCATGTGAGGGGTCTCCTGACCCCCTCCAGGCTCAATGCCTGTAGGTTCATCTTTCTCTTCATCTCAAGACTTATAGCCAGGTCTAATTGCCTGGATCTTCCCCTGACTTCCACAGCCAATATGGTTAAAGGGAATCTGCCACCCTTTATTTGGCCTTTCAGCTGCCGGCATAGACATCGGGGGCTTATCTATAGCATTCTGTAATACTGTAGATAAGCCTCCGATGTAACCTGAAAGAGAAGAAAAACACGTTATATTATACTCACGGAGGTGGGTGGTCGAGTCCGATTGGTGTCGCCTTCCTGTCTGGCACCTCCCTTCTTCATGCGATGACGTCCTCTTCTCCCATCCTGTAATGGCTCCGGCGCAAGCGCACTGCTCTGCCCTGTTGAGGGCAAAGCAGAGTCCTGCAGTGAGCAGGAGTCAGGAGAGGTCTGGCGCCTGCGCACTGTAGAATTCTGTTCTGCCCTCAACAGGGCAGAGCAATGCACCTGCGCCAGAGCCATTTAAGGATGGGAAAAGAGGACGTCATCGCATGAAGAAGGGAGGAGTCGGACCGGACCACAACACCCATTGGACCGGACCGCCCACCTCGGGGAGTATAATATAATGTGTTTCTCTTCTCTTTCAGGTTACATCGGGGGCTTAACTACATCATTACAGAATGCTGTAGATAAGCCCCCAATGTCTATGCCAGCAGCTAATAGGGCAAAAAAGGGTTACAGATTCCCTTTAACGACTTTTAAAGCTTTTTATCCTTGATCCCCGCTGTCCACTTTAAGGTGTGTTTCTCCAGCATTAGGTTGTACTAAATGAGTTCAGAAGAACCTATTGCTCTGCATGTTGAGGAAATTGAGGGTCCACCGCCTCACCGAAAACTACTCATTATTTACTTCAAGTATATTTCTGCATGTACCTTGACCAGCTGAGAAAATGAATACGGGATTTCAGGTTTGTAGTACATATTGCCATATATTCCCTATTCTGCCTTTATGCTACCTAGAGACTTTGAACTCTCTTATAATTACCTGCAAGTACTGCTCCTAACTAAAACAGGTTCTTAAAGGTCCAGTACCTCAATTCTGTGTCAGAATCCAATCCTGAACTGTATTGGCCGTGGATTACCCACGTGAGCTTTAAACTGCTATTTCCATGTTATATCTCCCGTTCTGCTAACGTAAAGCAGCTGTTTAGCCCTGAGACCTGTTGTCTGTGGTTATTAAATCGGCTGTGGACACTGCATGGGGGTGGATAACAGAGAAAGGAATAGCCCCATACCAGGGCTGTTGCATATACTTTACAGTCTATTTTATCTAAGACAGTGACAGCTGATCATGTAGTTAAAGGGGATGACCATAAAGATCATTCCATAATATTGCCAAAGTAAATCACGTTATTAACCCCTTTCCGACATCAGGCGTACATTCCAGCAATGGCGCTGGAAATACGTTCACCGGTGACAAGCGTCAAGTGATCACGGGTCACTGATGTGTTGGCATGACATCCGGAGGTCTCCTGGAGACCTCTATGGTTGTCAGTGCTGGCTTGATGTGAGCTCCACCAAGTGGTCGGCGTTCATAGCAATTGAGTAAATATGAGCTGATCAGGTTGTGGCAGCTTCTAGTCTCCCATGGAGACTATTGAAGCATGTCAAAAGTAAAAAGAAAATGTTTTTAGAATATAAAAAAATGAAAAAGAAAATAAAAGTTCAAATCACCCCCCTTTCGCTCCATTCAAAGTAAAATAATAAAAATAAAATCAAACATACACATATTTGGTATCGCCGCATTCAGAATCGCCCGATCTATCAACAAAAAAAGAGGTTAACCTGATCGCTAAATGGCATAGAGAGAAAAAAAGTAAAAATGCAAGAATTACTTTTCTTGGCCGCCACAACATTGCATTAAAATGCAAAAAATTGTACCTGCACCCAAATGGCATCATTAAAAACATCAGCTCAGCGCACAAAAAATAAGCCCTCACCCAATCTAAGATCACGATAAATGGAGACGCTACGGGTATTGTAAAATGACGCAATTTTTTTAACCAAGTTTGGAATTTTTTTTCACCACTTAGATAAAAAAGAACCTAGACATGTTTGGTGTATATGAGCTCATAATGACATGGAGATTCTTAATGGCAGGTCAGTTTTAGCATTTAGTGAACCTAGTAAAAAACCCAAACAAAAAAGGAGTGTGGGATTGCACTTTTTGCAATTTCACTGCACTTGATATTTTTTTCCTGTTTTCTAGTACATGATAAAACCAGTGGTGTCATTCAAAAGTACAACTCGGCCCGCAAAAAACAAGCCCTAACACCTCACATGGCCACATTGACGGAAAAATAAAATATCGAAAATGCAAAATCTAAAAAACTTCCGGGGGTTAAGGTGTTAAGGGTTTGCTCACATTAGAATTCAGTCCTTGTGTTGCTCCTGAAAAGTTGGACGAGTGGAATCTGCATGGTTGAATTTATGTCATGTGAGTGCAATACAATTTTTTTCTCCCCTAGCATCCTTATGACATCAGTATGACATGCATATGCAATCAATTTCTATAATCATCTTTTACATACTTAATTCTCTAAGTATTTTAAAGCTAGTTTACAAACTAAAAATAAAGCAATCTTATGTACAAAGATAGATAGATAGATAGATAGATAGATAGATAGATAGATAGATAGATAGATAGAAAAGACGGATAGCAGCACAAACTTGAGCAGATTTTGGATGCAATACTTCCTGAGTAATGAGGTTGTCCAACGCAAAAATAAAAATGGAAAAAAATCATGCAACACTCCAGTTCAAGGAAAAATTGTGGGCTTTAATCCATAACCAAGTGGTGCAACGTTTCGACCTCACAACATGGTCTTTGTCAAGTTGCTTGACAAAAACCATGTTGTGAGGTCAAAACGTTCCACCACTTGGTGCTGGATTAAAGCCCACAATTTTTCCTTGAACTGGAGTGCTGCCTGATTTTTTTTCCATTTAGATAGATAGATGTTCTATAGATATATAATGTCATAATGCCCCCTACATATAACAAACTTTGACCCTTTAGTGCCTTTCATGTGGCAATAAAGGGTGTTTTCACCTTATTTAACCTATTAAATAAAAAATTTTAAAAAATGACATGGGGTCCTGCGTATTTATGATAACCATCCAAGGTAAAGCAGACATTTCATAGAATCATAGAATCGTAGAGTTGGAAGGGACCTCCTGGGCCATCTGGTCCAACCCCCTGCTCAAAGCAGGATTTGCTAAATCATCCCAGTCAGATGTCTGTCCAGCCTCTGTTTGAAGACTTCCATTGAAGGAGAACTCACCACTTCTCATGGCAGCCTGTTCCACTCATTGATCACTCTAACTGTCAAAAAGTTTTTTCTAATATCTAATCTGTGTCTCATCCCATTCAGTTTCATCCCATTGTTTCTAGTCTTTCCTTGTGCAAATGAGAATAAAGTTGATCCTTATACAATGTGACAGCCCTTTAGATATTTGTAGACAGCTATTAAGTCTCCTCTCAGTCTTCTCTTTTGCAAACTAAACAAATAAATTTGTCAGCTTATATTATCAGGCTGGAAAGGTCCCTCGTTTTGGGGCTTTTCCCAGCCTAAAAATACAAGCCCACAGCCCCCCAGAATTGGCGCATCACATTAGATATGCCAATTCTGGTGCTTTGTCCAGGTCTTCCCAATTCCCTGGTGCAGTGGCAATTGGGGTAATTGTAGTTGGGGTTGATGACAGATGTGATTTGTCAAAAATTACAGCTGCCATCAAGCCCTGGGGTTATTACTGGAGAAGTGTCTACCAAACACCCCCATTACTAACCCAGTACTCAAAAATAAAAGCGCACACACAAAAAACTTTCTTTGAATAAAGATTCCCCCAGACTGACTATCTCATGCAGGTCCGTCTTAAACCACCGAATCTGATGTAGCCCAGAAATGGATACCTGAAAAACATAAAAATACAGAAAGAAAAACATAAGAGTCCCTCATTCACCAGTTTATTACCAAAAATGTTTCCACCAAGCTCCACTGGCATTGTGTAGTGATGACAACACTCATCAGAGCCGCCGGTATGTCCCAATACCCTGTAGCTTGTAAACTTGTGAGGACAGGGTTCTTTCCCCCTTTTTACCTGTCTGACAATCTGTTTACTAAAAATGTGTTTATATACAGTATGTTATGCACGTAACCCCTTTTTCACATGTATAACATCCTGGAATAAAGAGTGCTTTAAAAATAAATAATAATTACAATAGTTAGCATTGTGTACCCAAACACTGTGACATTGTCCAATCATTGCTGCAAGAGTCAGACGCTATTTACAAGAGGAATTGTAATACCTAATTGTCAGTCCATTCATAAGAGGAATGGCACAATGTAGAGTTCTAAGAAAAGATGTTCCCAAATTATTATTTCATAATGAATACAAGTATTTTCAGTTAATTATTGAAAAAAAGATTATTTGTTTTGATATTACAATGCAGTATGTGAATAATGTTAAGCATTTATTATGTTATGTGATTTTATTATGCATTATGTAAAAATTGCGGTCATTTGAAAATGTTAATATTTTTTACCAGTATTTCCAGAATTTTTCATATGTTAATAACAAAGATAAAAAATTGAGATTTTTTTAGAACATATCTTGAGGCTGTGGCAGTTGTCCTGGAATTATATAGAGTGATTTACACAGTCACACGCTTTTTTATGCACTTAGGTAAAAAGTGGAATTACGTACTATATCAATTAACAGTCAAACAATACAGAGAGATCAACATCACATCAAAGTCACATTAGTACAGGAAGTACCCTGCTATGAAAACAAATCCATCCATTGTTCTAATCATATAGAAGAAAGGGCGGCATATGAGCAAGAAGTGGCGTGTGCATACCGGATTGTTCAGGCAGTGCTTCACCAGATTGGTGTCAGCTGGGTTTGGCCTTAAGGTTGCAGTCCCCTGAGGCACTACAAATGGAAACTGCTTAACACAGACACACAAAAGAAATGAGCCACTAAAGCAGCAGGTGGCCTTACTGAGGTAATCAGGATCACATTCAGCTGAAAAGCAGTCTCAATTTCCAAACTAGTGTCTGTTGAGGGGCCTTCTATGCCTTTCTAATGCTACAGGGAACACGTGGGATACATTGACTGCTCTAATTGTCCTCACTCCTTCACAGCTGAATGAATTATATGTTGCCACTTCAGAATAAAGCAAACACCTATCACAACAAGCATGTCATTAGCGTGCAAATGTTAGCTGCTCTGCTGAGCAGTCTGAGGATACTTTATTGTTTCTTCTAAAATGGATTACAGGAGGATGAGAGGTTTTTTTTTGTTTATATAACCGTTACGTTATGTCTCGATTTTCAACGTGTGACCCTTATAATGTAGAATTAAATAGGGCTAGATGCATGTTTTGCAATTTTTAGTACTCTATGATTCTTTGGCTAGGTAACAAGAAATATCCAGCTAAATATTAGTAGTATAAGCGCCACAAAATATAATATATTACCATAATGATCTAGATAATAATCTCCCCATAGACAGTCGCTTATTTTTATAGGGTCTACAGACAATCTAATATGTATAGGGACTAGTAGACAATCGCCTGAGGACTATTGTCAGGGGACACATATATTGGTGGAGTTCGATTTTGTCTTGTCTGATCTTATTGTAAAGACAAGAAGTGTCTGGTGCTGCTTATCTCCACAGAATGACCATTCATCTGAGATTCTCATGGTTGATAATTACTTTATCTATATGGTCAGCAAGACCTCCTAAGGGGTAAAGACTGTCTGCACCATTTGAAATGTAAATGAGTTTCCCTTTGAAAAGTGTCAAGTAGTTTGAATGAAACACACAAACATCTTTCTCCATAGATATATTAGAGCAGATCTATTTTTATAGATTTTAATTTAATCTGCAAGTATATCAAAAAAGATAATTCAACAATGCAATCCTATGGAATAAAATAAATGTTAAGGTCATGGCAGACTCAATAACACTTTGATTTGCAGAGATAGTAAATAGTATGTGTCTGGGGTTTGGTGTGGCTGCAAAAATCCATTATATGCTGTGTCCGTACATTACAAGGGTAATATAAAGGAAATATTGCAGTCAGGGAAACATTTATTATATTTAATGACAGTCCAATAGTTTTGGACTAGGTTTAATATTTTTGCTCCAAATTTTTTTGATCCTCATCTAATGAAAATCTACCATTAAGGTACTGTCACACTTAGCGATGCACCAGCGATCCCGACCAGCGATATGACGGGATCAGGATCGCTGGTGCATCGCTAAGTGGTCACTAGTGAGCTGCCACACAGGCAGATCTCACCAGCGACATAGCAGCGGTCGGGGGTCGCTACTTACCTGTCAGACGAGGCGATCCTGACGTCCTCCCGCTCGCGTCCACGCGTCGCTCGTCTCCACAGCAGGAAGCCCAGCCGGAAACTGACGACGAGAAATGGTCCAGGACGTTCTCGCGCGATCAGCGATAACCAGCGGGGGAGCGGTCGGAGGTAAGTATCACACATAGCGATATCGCTAGCAATATCGCTATAACGTCACAAAAACCAAAAACTATTGCTTAGTGTGACAGGCCCTTTAGTTTACTTCACTTATTTCAATCACAATTGATTCAAGATGAAACCTTTAAACTCTGATTCAATGTTTTATTTTTAGCAGTTTTTGGTATTTTTTGCCTGATTTTTATCTGCATCTAATTCTTTTTGCAATTTCCAACTTTTTAAAAAATATACTTAACATATGTTTGCCTGTTTTTTTTCTTATACTTGCAATTGTGGGAGGACTTTGGGATTTCCAAATGTTTTATCAACAACTTTTTAAAAAGAGGCAAAATTTAGAGCAAGTGTATTCCGGTTCCCCATGGCAGGGATTTTAAGTATGCCAGTTATTTTGGCGCAATCTTGGAGCCGTTTTACAAATTACATGTACCGCCCAATAGAACCCATACCAACTGTGATGGCATTACAGTACTTTATCCTTTATGCTCATGTACATGAACTCAAAGTCCCCTAGAAATAATATGATATACCAATAGATCTATCATGATCTTTTTTTTTCTTTCTGAAGAGCATGCATCTCACTGATAGATTTTTTCAGTTGTACTTGAGTCAAGCAAATTAAGCAATGTACGAGTACATCATGGCAATTGTTTTTATATTTATAGTACTGTGCAAAAGTTATAGACATTTGTGGAAAATTGTGAGCACTCCTGTGCATGGGAGAGTTAGCTGAGATGGATGTCCACTGAGCTGTCGGCTGAAGCACTGTTTGCCAGACAGCCATGTAATGTGTATGGCCAGCTTTAGAGAATTAGAGAACTAGTCATAGATCTGTAGATAGAGGCTTATGCATGACATTCTGTCTGTTCATGTAATCCCAAGCAAATTTAATAATATTGAGATCAGGCTTCTGTGTGGGACATATTATTCCTCAACGTAAAGGTCGTGGAATTAGGAAAGTCACAGGATTGGTAGTTATATTAATGATATGCAAATTATGAAAAAATCTGAACAAAACATTCAAAATATCTTGATTTACTCAGTATTGAGTATAATCACCATGTGCCAAAATAAACTCATTTACACGCCTTGGCATGTTATCAATGAAGTTATAAATGGTTGTCTGCGGAATATTCTATCATGCTAGTCTTCACGCCAAGATAAATGTTACTTGTAGAACAGTTAGCTGCCTGCATAACCTAAACTTGCTTCCATGGACTGCATCATCTTTGGACATATTTCCTAATGAGCACATCTAGGACATCATTAGTCAAAAATTGCAAAGGTGGATCATTAGTCGAAAATTGCAAAGGAAGCTGCCAGCAGCAGATCTTGATTATTGTGTCCCAGAGTGAATTCTATGTAGCAGAACATTCCCCCAATGCTCATTAATAGCCTCATTGATAGCATACTCAATACTGAATAGTCGAGATGTTTAGAAACTTTTTTCATATTTTTTATCACTTGTCACTTGCATATAATCAACATGTGTTTCAATCCTGTGATTTCCATGATTGTTTGCCATTGGTATTGCATTTAATGTTGACTAGTATATACAGTATATGCACAGTAGCTTGCAAAAGTATTTAACTCTCTTGCCATTTTTTGTGTTTTGTTTCCTCACAACCTGTAATTTCATTGTTTATTTGATGGTTTGTATCAGTTCATGTTTAGAACATGCCTACAACTGTAAACATTTGGTTTTCTTTCTATTGTGAAGCAAACAAAAAATACAACAAAATAACGAAAAACTTCAGTGTGCATTACTATTCACCCCCCTAAAGGCAGTACTTTGTAGAGCCTCCTTTTGTGGCAATTACAGCTGCAAGTCACTCTAGAAAAATCTCTATGCACTTTCCACATATTGCAACTGGGATTGTTGTTCAATCCTCAAGGCAAAACTAATCCAGCTCCTTCAATTTAGATGGTTACCTTCAAGTCTGACCACAGATCGTCAATTGGATTTGATCTGGGTTTTGACTAGGCCACCCCAAAGCATTTACACATTTCCCCTTAAATCACTCATGTGTTGCTTTAGCAGTATGCTTTGGGTCATTTCCTTGCTGGAAGGTGAACTTCCCTTCCAGTCTCAAATCACTGACAGACTGAAACAGGTTTTGCTCAAGAATATCCCTATATTTTACACCATCCATCTTCCCTTTGACTTGGAGCATTCTATCTGTCCCTGTTGCCGAAAATGTCCTCACCACCTGATGCTGTCACCACCATGTTTCACTGTGGGGATGGTGTTCTTGGGGTGGTAAGCTGTGTTGGTTTTGCACCAGACATAGCATTTGCCTTGGTGGCCAAAAGGTTCAATTTTGGCCTCATCTAACCAGAAGCCTTACAATTTTTGTGTGTAAGTAAAGGCTTTTTTTCTACCCACTCTTCCATAATGGCCACATCAATGAAGTGTATGGCTTATTGTGGTCTAATGGACAGATACTCCAGTCTCTGCTTGGGAACTCTGAAGCTCCTTCAGGGTTACCTTCAGTCTCTGTGCTGCCTCTCTGATTAATGCCCTCCTTGCCTGGGATGAGAGTTTTGGCGGACTGCCCTCTCATGGTTGATTTGTTGTGGTACCATGTTCTTTCCATTTGATGATAATGGATTTGATGGCGCTCACGGGGATCATCAGAGATTGGGACCTTTTTTTTATAGCTCAACCCTGACTTGTACTTCTCAACAACTTTGTCCATAACTTGTTTGGAGATCTCTTCATGGTGTTGTTTGGTTAGTGGTGCCTCTTGCTTAATGGTGTTGCAGGCTCTGTGGCCTTTCAGAAAGGTGTGTATATATTACACACAAGTGGACTTCCTTTCATTAAGCATGTGACTTATAAAGGCAATTGCTTGCACTAGAAATTTTTAGAGTCTTCATAGCAAAAGGGGTGAATACATAAGCACATGCCAAGTTTTAGTTGTATGGTCCCATAAATTAAATTTGTGCCTTTATTTTTCTCACTTCACTTCATGGGCAACATGGTGGCTCAGTGGTTAACAGCCTTACAGTGCTGAAGTCCTGGGTTCCAACCCCATCAAGGACAGCATCTGCAAAGAGTTTGTATGTTCTCCCAGTGTTGGAGTGGGTTTCCTATGAGTACTCCGGTTTACTCCCCCATTTCAAAGACATACTAAGAGGTAATTCAGAATGTGAACCCCAGCGGGGACAGCAATGACAATGTATCTAAAGCACTGCAGAATATGACAGCACTAAATCAGCAATGCATAATAAATAAACAACTTAGTGCTAATGCGCCACAAACGAATTGGATTATAAAAATGTTTAAACACAAGTTGTAATGTAAGAAAATAGGTAAAAAAGCCAAGAGGGTGAATACTGCCACAAGTCACTGTATAAATAACTACTGTTGCTTTTAATTGTCTTTTTTATACCTGATTTGAGGTGCATAAGGACAAAATACACAATTAAACTTGTAAATCTGATGATTGTGATCTGGCATATCATAGTGGAGACCCAGCATCTGAGAGAGACTAAATTAATTTAGTGAACGTAGTTCATCCTTTTTGTGACTATTCAACTATTTTAGTTAGAATTCACTGCACCATGACATTAAATAGAAATACCCTCTTCACAGCACAAATATCACAGCACACCACTAATGCTTTTTACCTTTTTTCCTTTCAGCCTCAACCTAAGATAAATCAAATTCAAATATTCTACACGGCTATTTTTAAGTATAAGTCACTTTAAATAAAGTTTAGAGGCAGTAAATCAATATATAAATGAATTATATAGTATTAATTTGTACTGTTCAAAAATAGCAATATTCACATTTAAAAATCATCCTTAATGTGTTCAGGAAACCACTCATTGGAAATGTTCCGGCTTCAATGTCAACCAGCGCAATACTATTTGACAGCAAGCAAGCTATAGTGTGTTAGCTGCAAGGATATTACCAGCTTTCCTTATGGAAGGAAAGAATAGTTCTTTCATTTGAAAATCATTAGTTCTATTCCAGTAACATACAACCTCACCACTAGATGCAAAATACAATCAACCATATTAAAGGGATGTCCACATTTTTTACTGTTTCAGTCCATATTTAAATAACAGATGCAAATAAATTGTGTTATTTAATGAACAGATAACTTTCTTTTCTTACACGGATGAGACGTTAATAAATCTATATTTGGTTCTGTCCCCACTTTCATTCATGATTAAAAGTGGTTGGTTTCCAAATAATGAACAGAGATAGCTCGCATTGGAAGCAATATCTGCCCTGTTCGGAAGTCAACTGCTGCAAGTTGTGATTAGCTGCAGCGGTCAGGTGGGTAGAAGAGGGTGGAATCAGGGAAACATTCAGTGACGCGCTTTTGTATTCTTTTACTTCTGAACAGCGTTCTTCCAGAGCTGGTGCAGACCTCCGGATCTGACTGCACTGTATCTGTAGGAATTTTTTTCCTAGATGTTTTCTTGTTCAAAAAAACACATGAAAGTTTTATGAATGTTGAAACCATGCTCTGTATTGTTGAGACCTTTGTCTAGAACTTAAGTGATACAACATAGTGAACTTTGGGTGACTTGACAGAGTGATGAAGAAATGTTCACAGTAGAATTATTGTACTCCAAGGATTTGCTAGTTCAATGATTTTGTGAGATGTTCTATATTCAGCTGCAAAGTAGAAAAAATATTGTCCTTTTTTATGCTGCGGAGCTGCAAAGTGTTCCTGACAGCAGTTGCAATGGAGAAGCATATGTCATTCAACCGGTCAGACCCCCTCAAAGCTGTATGCTTCAAGTATACTAGTTAAGTAATAGGCCCAAAGGGTGCATTACAGAATTTTATTGAACAGCAGTAAATATACTGTTAAGAGGCATGTAAAACCAACACATTGTCCCAAGAGTACATTAAATCGTACACCTTCTTTTACGAAAACTTATCAGTGATTTTCTTGTTTTTCTTTTCAACTGGGCTTATGGTTTGCACATTAGAGCTCAGCAGGACGTGGAAGTTTCTGTTCATTGTGGACAACAATCTAATGCACTCTAGCAGTTCATCACCTAAAATACTCTAAATGCAGGTTACTCCTTTCACATACCAAATGTATACATTGAATAAAATAGCACATAAAGTGAGGAGCATTTATTTGAAAACGCCATCTGTTTTATATAGTAGGATGAACTTTTAACTATTATTGAAGGGGTTTTCACGGTATAAAAAATAAAAATAAAAAGCGATCCAGCTGTCCTTATGAATCCCAAAATCCTTATTTTTTTTTAGCTCTCCTTTAACCCCTGCAGCCATCCTTTGTAGTTTCTTATTGTTTATATCCTGAACTTCCTGCCAGCTCTCTCGCTGTACCTCTTGACTACATTTCTCATGAGGAAGAGCTCTACGGGTTCCACATGTCAAACACTCCCACCCACAATACCCACCCACTCCATCCACAAAACACAATTTAAAGACTTCTATACAGTCACAGGATGGATAAATTGCTGCCCACAACTTCGTATTTTTAACATTCTTCACATTTCAGCTAGTATGTGCTGTCTCGAGACTGTCCTGCAGTTACCAATGTTACATGTGCTGACACTGGGGGCTCCATGTGCTATGGGGAGCAATGGGTAAGATAATGTAGTCATGTATTATATTATAATCTAGCACTCTTGAATACTCAGCACCATCCCTTCTAGCCAAAGTCACAAATTGAGAAGATTGCCCTTATCAAATATTTTCCCTATCTTCAAAAATGGAAAGAAGATGGGGCCAGGAAATTACAGCCTAAAGGGCCTGTCACACTAAGCGATATCGCTAGCAATATCGCTATAACGTCACTGGTTTTGACGTTATAGCGATATTGCTAGCGATATCGCTATGTCTGATACTTACCTCCGACTGCTCCCCCGCTGGTTATCGCTGATTGCGCGAGAACAGCCTGGACCGTTTCTTGTCGTCAGCTTCCTGCTGGGCTTCCTGTGGCGCCGACGAGCGACGCGTGGATGCGGGTGGGAGGACATCAGGATCGCCTCATCTGACAGGTAAGTAACGACCTTCGACCGCTGCTATGTCGCTGGTGAGATCTGCCTGTGTGGCAGCTTACTAGCGACCACTTAGCGATGCATCAGCGATCCTGACCACATCATATCGCTGGTCGGGATCGCTGGTGCATCGCTAAGTGTGACAGTACCTTTACTTTTACACAAGGAAAGATATTTGAACAAATTATTAAGCTGCATGTATGTAAGTACTTGAATAAGAACACAGTAATTAACCAGAGCCAGCATGGGTTTGTAGCAAACAAGTCATTCCAGACTAATCTAATTTCCTTCTATGATAGAATCACTGACTGGCTGGATCAGGGAAATTCAGGAGGTATAGTGCATCTTGACTTCAGCAAAGCATTTGATAAAGTATCCAGTTCTGGGTACCACATTTTAAAAAAGACATTGAAAAACTGGAGCAAGTTCAGACAAGAGCTGTCAGGATGGTGAGCAAAATGCAAAGTATGTCCTGCAAGGAATGGTTAAAGGATTTGGAAATGTCTAGCTTGCAAAAAAAAGGCTAAGAGGAGACTTAATAGCTGTCTACAAATATCTGAAGGGATGTCACAGTGTAGAGTGATCCTCATTTTTCACACTTGCACATGGAAACACGAGAAGCAATGGAGTAAAACTGAAAGGGAGAAGACACAGACTAGATATTAGAAAAAAAATTTTGATGGTGAGGGTGATCAATGAGTGGAACAGGCTGCCATGAGAGGTGGTGTGTTCTCCTTCAGTGGAAGTTTTCAAACAGAGGCTGGACATACATCTGTCTGAGATGGTTTAGTGAATCCTGCATTGAGCAGGGGGTTGGACACGATGACCCTTGAGGTCCCTTCTAACTCTAACATTCTATGATTCTGTGATTGCTAGTTCTATGTGGAGCCACCCATGACTCTGAGCTCTCACTCCCTTTTTTAACGCATCCCCTGTTATTCACAACTTGGTGAGGATTGCAGGCTATGTTCCTCATGGCATTTCTGTTTAGAGAAAACTACAATGCTGTTGCCTGAGCCATTCAAGGGGCAGGCAGGAAATCACTATAATCTATGCTTTGATTGGACTGTAAAAGGTTTTCACACTGTACGTTTGTTATGCTCTTAGGACTGGGGATACCCCACAGCATAATAAAGAACATTCATTTTACAGACAATAACTTCACTGCAAATTGAATTTCTAAAGAAAATCACCACGATTTGGCAATTTCAAATTTTGTGAGATCTGCTCAATTCTAGCGGCAACCAAAGCAAAGTTTTAAAACTTGAGCTTTCCTAGGAACCTTAGTCAGCAGAACCTACATGGTCCACTAATTTGACTGGGTCCACTAATTTTACTGTACAATCATTTCCATCTAGCTTTTGGATAATTTTTTCACCACTTTTGGATATTATCTTCCCCTAAGAAATCCATACTCAAGCCATTGCCTCCATATGCAGGTTGCATCTATGAAGTACCTATATTCACAGTTATAGAATATTGAGCAGACAAAAAAACACAAACATATTGTTGCATGCTTCAATGTGGCATGATCCATTGTGTGCAGTATAACTTCTAGGAAAAAATACTTTTGGTATATAGTTCTCCATTAAGCATCATGCAGTTAGAAGCCACAGTGCCATTGTGCCTCTGTCATTGTGGTCTAGCATGACAAAAGTAAAGCATAAACTAGCAAAGTAGTGACCTAGTAAAAAGCAAACACTTTATAAAATCCTCAGATGTAGCTGTAATTATAGGGTACAAGACATTTAATTATTCTAATTATTATTACTCTCTGCAAACTTTGATTATGGAGACAATTGTGTGATAATTGTTCTGTATCACATGAATCACCTGCATTAACAATTACAACTATATCTCATCCATCTCTAGAGAATCAAATGTTAAAATGTTTTTTTCCAGTGGTTTTGGCCAGTATCATCTATCACTATAAGTTACTGTATTAAGAAAAGACATTTGGGGAATCCATCCCTCTGGCTCCTAGTGAAAATGGTACTATGTGTCTCTTGCCTCACAGTTTTAAAAGCAGTTGACAATTTGACATTCTTACTGTTAAGTGTCCCTGACTGAGGCACATCAACAAAAGAACATTTTTATGAACCCTGGCAGAAATCATAGCCACTGCCTGATGCAAAGTGATCACTTCCATTTGTTTCCAGAAGGGTGAAGGCAATTGTATTTCAGTTGTTCTACTGTTCAACTATAAGTGAGGAAGTTGCTTAAATATTATACAAAAAAACTTGTGTTCATTTCTATCCATCTCAGTCATTGGATTGCAAATTCTTTAAACACAGGGTATAGTCGAATAATATCTCCTAATTTTACTAAGGCTTCAAAGTCTCATATATGATTAGTCTCAGATGTTTTTTACATATAAGATGTTAAATGCTGGTGTAGGGATAAAAGAAAATTGCAAGTGCCACTGTGCTTGCCAATTATCTTTTCACTCCACTCAAGATTTCCTCTTAGTCCCTGTTCAAGTATCAAACTGCAGCAATAAGACTGTTTGCACAATGAGAATATTGAATTGACCTTTCACTTTTTGGAAGCGGCCGGATTACATGTGCTGCATGGGAACAGAGCTAAATCTGAGTTACAAAGCATAACTTGGCCCAGATAGAATTAAATGTGACTAAGCTGTAGGGAGATTTTGCAGGTAATGTTTCTGTAAATGATTTGTATAATAGAATTGTTATCATGTTTCAGGAGCGGTAGCAAAAAAAAATTTGAACACTATGGAACATAGGCTTATTGATATGACTCCATATGCCAATGTTAGAAAGTGCTTTCGACGAACGACCTTGATTCGTCTTTGCCTGTTTTCCAGAACAACGGTTATGGTGCTTCTTCCCAGAACATATGGAAGAATTCAATAAAAATTACATTTCCAATCCTGTATTTAAAAAAAACAAACAGTTAATCAGGCAGTTAATAAATAAAAATTTCTTTTCAGCTGCCGTCATGTTACTGGCTTGTTGACAAAGTGAGCAAACTGACATATAAAAGGTGGAAGCTGAGACAAGTGACTGTACCTTTCCCTAAAGTGGTGATGCATTTTTTTTTTTAAAGTATGCCACATAAAACATGGAGCGAGCGCTGTAATTTCATTAAGAAAGCAATTACCTTCCCCTTTTCACTGCACTCTTTTCAGCAAAATTATAGCCTGCCTTGCACTCAGCAAAACTTTAAAACATCGTTAATAAAATGACACAACATAAAAATCAGCACAAGCGTTCTTTTAGCTGAAGTCCACCGGTTGATAAATGCGAGAATGGTGGCTGGAAACTTTAAACTAATGCTTTCTTCCTTCTTACGTGTACTAGATCGAAAGCAATTTTTATTTTTGGGAGATTTCAGTCTCTCCCTATTAGACAGACATTATCTTGTGGCTGTCTTTTCTCGTACTGTATGTAATCATTTGGCATTGAATAGGAAACACCTGCAGAGGTCCCATTCCTTACAGCTGACTTTTTTCATCTCTTCCTTGACTTAAGGTCAGCTTCGACAGACAGGTGTTTCTCTTCAGAATGGCCAGCTTGTCAGGGTAAGAATGGATCAAAAATAGGCGAATAGCACTTCCAGAGGTCATGGGGCAAACACAGCAGCACCAGGTCTCCAAAGCACTAAGACTTACCAGGTGTTTAATATTCACAAAGGTTATTGGCTGAAAAATGTGATAAAGTGTTTTCTGCATTTCAAAATAAATTGTAATGAGACCCTCCTTTTCCTTAAAAAAAAGTCTGTACATTAGAGGATGTCTGCTCAATAGACAAAGAGGTTAAAGTTAATTCAATAAGGCACATGTACTTTCACCCTAAAACAAGAACACGTACTCTCAGCGGCTTAGCTCCATTTGTTGAAATTTTTTGTTTCATTCCCATTTGCAAGAAATATAACTACTTACATATGGAAGCAATAAATAAGAGCAGTCATTAACATTTCTTTAATTTAGAAAGGAAAATCTTAATGAAGTAATTTCTTAGCCAAGGAAGGCAGAAATGTAAATTAGATGTTTTAAGGGAGACCTATTAAAGCTATTACAATGTACTGTTTTTCTTGCGTAATGAATTTATGAATTGCCAGTTGTTAAGTAAACATACTTTTTTAATTTTCTACGTAATCCATTAAATAGTAAAAGGGCACTCATCTAGGAACAATGAAACCCAAATAATGTTCCATGCATAATAGGGAGGCTCTTAATTCATAAATCAGGGCACTAAAAATGCCATGTTGCGATTATACTTCTATAAATTGGATCATTTTTTCCATCACTGAATATATATGTATCTAAATAGCTAGGCATTTTGGATTCTACCTTGTAACTAAAGCATGGTTTTATTTCTTGAAAATGAACACAATTCCATTAAAACAGGATGAATGCAGGACTGTTAATTAGATCCCTTAATTAGTGTAATGATGGGCTGTCACCTGATTGAAAAACCAGGTCTAATATTGACGGCAGCATAAGCAACTGGCACAAAATACGGACATGATACTTTTTCTCAGTCTTTGCAGAGCACATTTTTTAAGCTATGAATCTGACCTCATTTTATAGATTTTTTAAAAAAAAGATAGTTTAACCTGCAATATGTAATCTACATTTTCTTATAATTGTTAAAGGCATACAGAATTGACTTTTCTGTCAAAATTAGGACTCAAGGTTGTGAAAGGTGTGCAAATCACATGTATCTTGCCTGTTGATATATGTTTATAAAGCCCCCTTCACACATAGCAAGATCGCTAGCGATGTTGCTAAAGTGTCACCGATTTTGTGACACAACAGCGATATCGCTAGCAATCTCGCTAAATGTGACACGTACCTGCAACCCGGCCCCCCGCTGGATATCGCTGATCGCGCGCGAACGTCCAGGGCCATTTTCTTCTAGCTGGTGTACCGCTGGCATCCCGCTGGCACCGACTAGCAATGCATGGACGCAGGCGGAAGTCGTCATCATCACTGCGTGTGACAGGTAAGTAACGACCGCCGACGGGCTGCTGCGTCGCTAGTGAGATCTGCTTGTTTGGCAGCTCACTAGCGACCATTTAGCGATACACCAGTGATCCTGACCGGGTCGTATCATTGTCGGGATCGCTGGTGCATCAGTAAATGTAACGGGACCCTTAGGGCTCATGCAGACAGCTGTAGATTCTCTCATTTGAGAGAATAGGGCTGATTATGCAGATGACAATCTGATCAAACTCTGATCTGAGTTTGATCCGAGTGTCAGCATAGTATGAATTCTCTGTATGCACTCAGATGTGATCTGGGTGCAATCCCATGATTTTCATGCAGTCAGAATATCAGATCAAACTGAGACATGCTGCAATTTACATTTATTAGTTGCAATACATTTACTATGCTTTGGGGTATGATGATACCACAGATCATAATAAGGGACATTAAAGCCACAAAGAATAAGTTATCTGTGAATCAAATTTCCCATGAAAATCCACACAAACAGGTGAATTTGAATCTTGCCTGATCCACTCATCTCTAAACAATGTGAAGGAAGTCATCAAGAAGCTGCTAAAATTTGTGACAATAGTGACATTACCTAGAACTATACGTCACTCAAAAATTGATGAAAAGGCAAAAAGAAAATTGGTCTGGGAGGATAACCAAAAGGTCTTCATCAACATTAACGGCGCTGCAGGAATTTCTGGCAAGTGTTGGTTGTATGCTGCATGTGAGAAAAATCTCCAGAATTCTTCATATGTCAGGCCTGTGGGGTAGGTGGCAAGACAAAAGCCTTTTCTTACAAAGAAAAACATCAAACCACAACTATGTTTTACTAAAATTTATATTCAGTCTGCCAAAAAGCATGTGGGAAAACATGTTATGGTCTGATTAGACCAAGATTTAATTTTTTTGCTATATATTTCCAAAATGTATGTTTAGAGCAATTTCAACACTGTGTATCACCAAAAGAACACCATACCCACAGTGAAGCATGTTTGACGCAGCATTAACTATGGGGCGGATTATTGGTAGCTGGAACTGAGACTTTTGTCAAGGTATAGGGAATTATGAACAGTTCCAAATATCAGTAAATTTTGCATCAAAACCTTCAATTCTCTGCTAGACAGGTGAAGATGAAAAGGAATTTGACCATTCAGCACCACAATGACCCTAAGCATATCTCAAATTCAACTAAAGAATCATTTCACCAGCTGAATGTTATAGTTTTGGAATGGCCTAGGCAGAGCCCAGACCTGAACCAATTAAAAATCTGTGGGTTGACCTGAAGAGGGCACTGTACACAGGAGATACCCTCACAATCTTGCAGATTTGAAGCGTTACTGCAAGTAAGAGTATGCAAAGAATGCTAATTCTAGATATGCCATGCTGATACACTCCCACCCAAAAACACTGAAATTCAAAGGAAAATCAAAAAATAATTAGTTTAAGTGTATTCAGCCACATTTAGTTCTTTATTTCTCTTTTTGCAACCAAAAAAAATTCAGTTTATTTTTTAATTAATTTATACAGATTAAAATACACATTAATGGTGGAAAAAGTCCTGCAATTATTCTTCTAGGTAGGATTTTATTTTTGCATTGCGTCTTGAAATTGTGTACACGTTTTAGACATACATTTATGAATAGAGATGGGCACACACTTGGATGTTTGGGTCTGACGGGTTCAGCTGAACAGCTACAAAAAGTTCAGTTTTGGGTGCCAGAAAAGTAGCTGGACCCAAACCCAAACCCGGACCCCATTCACTTGAATGTGGGGTCCGAACATCCAGTGTTTGCCACACTGTCATGTGCTTGGCAGCGCGGCAAACACTTCTTCTGATCTGCAGGGAAATCATCACCTCAGGACAGAGAGCCACAGTTCCCATGCTGTCAAAAGACACCATGAGCACTCAGCTGTGATCTGAGGTATAAAGTTTACCTCCGGTCACTGGTGTCAGCTAATGGGACTACTGATCCCATTTTTCAATACCTGCTACCGCTAATAACAGTGAGAGCAGGAGCGGCGGATGGGAGTATTCATTAGCTGCTCCTGCGCTGTAAATAAATAATTTTTTAAAAAAATGGCGTGTGTTCCCCTGTATTTTTGCTAACCAGCCAGACAAAACTCACAGCTGGGGGCTGCAACCCTCAGCTGTCAGCTTCATCAAGGCTAGTTATCAGGAATAGAGGGGTCACCATGCTGTTTTTTAAATTATTTAAATAAATAATTTAAAAAAACAGGGCGGGGTTCCCCCCATTTTTGACAACCAGCCTTGCTAAAGCAGACAGCTGGGGGCAGATAGATGAGGCGTCTGACGGAGATACCACACTGTTCAATATGTGGCCTGTATTTTTTGCTTTTTAATACAAAATAATGTATAAAACTAGGGTAACAGACAGCCAAAGCATTTGAATGGAGGTCTCAAATGCCACAATTTGTAGCCCACGATAGATGAGGAGTCTGACTGAGATAGACACAACAAAATAATTCTATGGAGGCCTGAAATGGCAGACATAATCCATGTGGCAGATAAAACCCAGTGTAAAATATCTGCCCTGTACGAAATATTTTTTGGCAGCTAAATATTTTTTTGGGCAGCAAATTGGTGTCAAGAAATTATATAACATACTCCAAAAATTTTTTACAGTACCACAAAAATGGCAGAATTTTCTGTGCACTCAGATGTGATGGCTGGGACAGTCAAACCCGTTTAAAATAGCTGGATTTTCACGTAGTGCTATGAAGAGGATCTGGCTGTATTCTGCAGTGTCAACAAGCAAATGGAGAAAAAAGGGGGCTCTGGATTGCTTTGGAATAAAATAATCCAGGTTAAGATGGAAAAAGATATTCCTGGCCACCGATACCTGTTGCTATGTATATATGGTCAATATATGTAATAGGCAACATCAGCAGACAGTAATGGAATGGACCTTCTTGATTTATGCAATGAAGTATGCCACATACGATGCCTGCCTGCTACTGATATCTATATAACTACAGAAACTCACTGCCTACCTAGCACTGCAATCTGTATACGCTGTAATTAGTCCTTAGAAGGACTGTTGATTAAGCTGGATTTGTGTATTCTACTGTATTATGGTATACCCACACAAACTTATAAACCCTCAAATCTGACCCGATCTCACCAGAAACTCTCCCTACGCTGTCTGATTCCGGATGTGACTGTGATAAGCAGGGTGGCGACAGGTCTCATATAGACCTGATGAAGCTGTGTGGCCAGCCAATCACTGTAATGCCACAACCAACATGGCTGCGGTATTACAGTGCGTGGCAGACAATCTCTGCATGTTGATTGGTGCTCTAAAGAGCGCCAAACATGCAGGGCGGGGACTCGAACTCCCGCCGAGCAAACTCGGAAATGCTCGGGGCTCGCCAAGTACCACGAGTACAGCGATGCTCAGATGAGTAACAAGCATTGTGGGGCATTACCGAATATGCTCGCTCATCACTAATACACATAATAAAATATAAATTTGTTCTGTTACTATCATGCTCCAAAAATTTGGCTACATCTGAGGCTGTAATTCTTTTGTGCTCAGATTCTGCTGTATCTATGGCTCGTCCATAGTAAAATATCTAATGTTTTCTATTACTACCATGCTACATAAAGCAGACCCTATTTTATCTTTTAATTATTTTGGGCTGGTATTTATTTATTATGCTTTTCTTATATAGTGCTACCTTATTCTGCAGTGGTTTACATACATTATCATCTCTGTCCCTTATGGAGCTCACAATCTAAATTACCTATCAGAATGTCTTTGGTGTTTGGGAGGAAACCAGAGTACCCGGAGGAAACCCACACAAGCACGGGGAGAACATAAAAACTCATTGCAGATGATGTCCTTGGTAGGATTAGAACATTTCACAATATAAATTCTTTGTGCTAATAGCATTGTCCTTAAACCATGCCACATTTAAGCATTGGACAGGGCTTGGAGCAGGATTTTTTGCTTAAAGTTGGTGCTCTGAGATCTGTGCCAAATTCATGTAACACAAATGAAGGAGACCCAACTTGGAGAGAAAATATTTCCACAAATGTTGGGCAGATACCACAAATAAGTGGCATCAATTTCTATTTATTTACTTTTTAATCAGTTATATAGCACCAATAATTCCACATCGCTGTACAGACATCAGTGGCACTATCCCCTTTGGGACTCACAATCTAAATTTCTAGTCAGTATGTCTTTGTAGTGTGGGAAGAAAAATGAGTACTGGGAGGAAACCCTAGTAAACACGGGGAGAACATACAAACTCTTTGCACATGTTGTCCTTGGTGGGGTTGGAACCCAGGACTCTAACATTGTAAGGCCGATAATGTTTTGCATTGACAACTCAACATTCCTAGGGTTGAAAGTCTATCATGGTGATGTACACTGTGTGCCTCACTGTTATCTTGGGGAAAACCACTGTCAATACTGTCTTCAAGCACGTTTTCATACTGCAGCATGGGCATGTCCCTTTCCAGGGGGGAAGCAACTGACAAAATTTACTTTTGTACCATGCATACAACAGACTGGCAACCCAGAAGTCAGCACTTTTTAGATTCCTAACAATACGGGCAACAATCATGTTGCAGATAATGCTGCATGAAGGCACTCATGGGTCACTATTAATTTTCCACCCTCAGATTATAACACATGGAATATATGCTTTTACTGCCGTATTATCATTGTTAACTTCACGATAATCCCAAATTCCTCACTGCCACCACCAATCCTGTTTTTTAAAAAATAAATAAATACAAGCCCATTGGACGCCATTCTTCTTTGGAGGTTCACATCATCAGGGTCTTCCATCCCCTCTCACTCAGAGTAGCAGTCATATGCAGTCCACCATACTCACCCACCCACTTCATTGACCACTTTTCTGCCTTGAGGCCAGACATCATGCCCTCAGAATAGCCAACCCTTATCCTGGGAGACTTCAGCAGCCCCACCTCCCCAACTGCATCCCAGCTTCTAACTCTAGCCACTTCTCATGGCCTCTAACAAATTTCAACCTCTGCAACAGTAACACCACTGATCTAGTCTTTGTCCAGCTCAGTTAAATCTCCTACCCAGATAACTCATCTCTTACCCATGAAATTAGGAGTATAACCACAACTTACACATTTTTAGGCGTTCCCTAAAACACATCTGCTTAGGGCGGCCTATCACCTTCCCTAATCAAAGTCCTTTTTATATATAGCCTATTCTCTAATTCTCTGAACGTAATTCACCATCAAACTGAACCGTAAACAAAAACAAAAGCATCATGCAGCCTTTATCTACCCCAATTTCCTCAAGATGGTTGGACAATCATAAATAAGCACCTGTACTTTGTGCTACTCCCACTCATTGTAGATTGTAAGCTCTGAAAAGCAGGGTTATTATTACTTTTGCTTTAATTTTTTGATTATCGTAAACTTTAACTTTTAACTGTTTGGTTTGAACTGCTGATTTGTAAAGGTCTGCAGAATTTGTTTGTGACATAAATAAAGGTGAAGATGGTGAAGTTCAAGCTCTTAGCTTTGGCATGTGTAGGAGGAAACAATATTTACGTAAGCACAACTGCATAAACGAGGGCTGGCTGCTGTTCTGACAGATGGTGGAGTAGGGTAAACACAACAAACTGCTGGACTGTGAGAGAGGTGCAGGCGGAGATGTTACAGTAGGTTGAGAAAGATGAGGTGTTCTTTGTATCTAAGATCAGTCAAATCAGCATGCATGTCCACTTTCGTATCAGCTGACGTGCTCTCACTCATCCCGACTGTAGCGTGTAAACAAGTGAAGGTTCTGTGGCCGGAGAAATGTGTGACAATAGTTGCCACTGTGAGTGAAGAGGAAGAAACAGAAGATGCAGTTGATGGAGTGGACGGTGGTTGGCGAAGCCTGCAAGTCTGCATTTTAGACATTGCAGTGAGATTCCCAGATTAATCACAGTTCATGCATGTAGTAGTCAAATTATTTTTAACTCTACGCTGTCGTTTTTAGTAAAGTTGGCAGATAACATGATTTGTGTCTGTTTTGGCATTCTGAAAGAGAGACCAAGGCAGGCAATTGCAGACTCACAAATGCTGCTGGCCACTGACAGAGTTGGGACTGAGGATGCATTGCTTGGCACGGTTGCAAAACTCTGTGTCTGCGGGAAGCGTCTGATGTACTGAGCTACATGCCTCTGGGTTTACACCAAGTGGAATCTACTAACTCACTGTCATACTCTCTGTTCTCCCACTCCTCACCCTAAGAGTCATCCTCCTCCTGTTCCTGCTCTGACAGCACAGTACAGTCCATGTGAGCCTCAAGTATCTGAGTTTCATCAGGATCACCTCCACTCCCCAGGGTTATCGTCTGTTGACGATGGTTTGGATTTTGCTAGGACCTTACTTTGTCCGACCCTGGATCAATTTGAAATTTTTTTTTGCATCGGTGGAGATGAGTTGCTCCTCTTGACTGTGTGAATCTTTGGAGTACACTTCCGATGCCCATGGCATAGAAAGTGTGAACAGATCTGCAGACCATTTGTGGTTCCCTACTTTCAGTCTGGCGGTTGGAGAGTTGTGACGTGGGGGAAAACAAGGGAAATTGGGGTTCCACCTCTGAGAACTGTACTGGGTGTGATGTTAAGGTGGAGGAAAAGGAGCGGAGGCCACTTGATGCAGCGCTTGACAACTACTGGAACACATGTTCTTTCTGGCCCTCATCTACAAAGCGTACCGCTGTGTGGCTTACTAAGAAAGTGTAGAGTAGCACGTCCAGTAACAGAAATTGTAAAAATGCTGCGCAATTGCTCACTGCAGCAAAACAAACCTACTTCTCATCTCTCATATCAATCCTGTACCTTCACAACCCTAAGCAGCTATTCAATACTTTCAATTTTCTCCTCTGTCCACCAGCTCCCCCTCCCTCTCCTCTCATCTCAGATGAAGACTTAGCCTCACTACCTCTGAACTTGATCCAATAATGCCCCACTTCATTCCAAACCTTACCACAGTCTTCATACCAAGCCTAACCCACCTCTTTTTTACATTTCAGTGGTCAGTTTACTGAAGACTGAAGGTATAATAACACCAACAAGAATAATCAGAGTCAATTAACGAAGCACATGAGGGTGTAATGTATAAAACATTAAGGTACAGAATTACTGCACTGCACTCAATAGCAGTTGCATTGCTACTATAAAAAGTATTGGAGACATCGGGCAGCCTTGTCACATACCGTTTTTGATGGTCAACACGTCTGTTAAAGAGTCATTGATTCTAATACGAGCTGAAGGATCTTTGTACATCTTCATTATGGCCAAAACCAGCTGTTGTGGGAAGCCAAAACAAAGTAATGCTTCCTCTAGTCAAGTCCAGTCCACCCTGTCGAAGTCTTTCTCTGCATCAGTTCCAAGAAGCACATAGTGCATAAGGTGAAATAATTTATGTGCGTTGTCCTTCCCTTCTCTCCCCCCCACAAAACCCATTTGGTTCAAAGAGATTAATTCTGAAAGAAACTCAGCAATTCTTTGCGCAAGCATACAGTACTAGCAATTAGCTTTAAGTCGACATTTAATAAAGAAATCGGCCAAAAGCTGTTGCATAGTTCCTGGTCCTTGCCATCTTTATATATTAGTGATATTCTGGCTTCCAGGGCCTGGACAGGGAATTGGTTGTCCCTCAGTGCAGAATTACACATATTTAACAAGCGAGGGAGAATGATTGAGGGGAAGGATTTATAATAAATGGATGGGAGTCCATTCGGGCCCGGTGCCTTGCCAGATGGGCACATCGACAGGGTAGACCAGAGCTCGTCCAATCGGAAAGCTTTGGTTAGCTGTTGCCGTTGTGAGTCTGATAATCTTGGTAAACTTAGTTAGGACAGGAAGGATTTAATGGTTTGTTTTCTATTTATCTTTTCTTGAGTAGATTCAAGTGGGCGTAGATTGTAAAGTTGTCTATAATAAATAAAAAATTCTGAATCTATCTGATCATAATTATAGGTACGGAGGCCATTTAAGTTTTTAATCGAGTGGATGTACAGTATGTGCGGGCTTGACATTGCCGTATTCTTGTGAGCATGATCTTAGAAGCTTTGTCTCCATGAACGTACATTCTAACCTGCCACGAGGAATACCATTTTGCGGATTTTACGCTCAAAATATCTTTTAGCTGTTGCTTTTTCTGAGGTAATTGAGATAATGTTTGTGGTTCCGTCTGTTTCTTATGTTGGGTCTCGAGGGCGGCTGTTTTGGTATATAATGTGGTTATCTGTTATTGTTTGTGGAAATCGAGATAAATTCCCCTCTAACTACCGATTTGTGCGCTTCCCATAGAATTGGACCTGAGACCTCCCCATTATCATTTTGGTCAAAGTAGTGATTTAGCACCTTGGTAATTCGGTCACGAGTTGAGGGGGAATTCAGCACAGCCTCATTGAGTTGCCACGATCTACAGGTAGAGAAGAGTTTAATCAGCGTCATTTCAAGAGTAACAATAGAATGATCTGAGTATATATTATGTAATATATTGGAACTTTTTGCATTAGGAAGAAATCTTTTAGGGATAAAAATATAGTCTAGTCTGTGGTAAGACTTATGGGGATGAAAGTAAAGTCACGGTCGGTCGGATGTAAGTATCTCCGTATATCTATTATTTGCAAGGATTGGATCTGCGTTTTTATTCTACTAAGATCTTTTGAAGAGACCGCACTTTTCTCTTTTGTTGTATCTATCAAAGGTTCTAGCGCCACATTGAGATCACCTCCTATGATAAGGGGACCTTCTCTAATATTTTCAGTTTTTCTTAACGTTGCTAATAACCATTTCAAGAGTTTCTTGTGAGGGGCATATAGACTGCAAATTATGACCAGATTCCAGGCCAGAAGACCCTTAACTAGCATATATCGCCCCATAGGGTCTGCCAATATTTTTTGCGCCTGAAAGGGCACTCCTCTCGCTATCGCCACTGAGGCGCCTCTCGAGCCTGACTGTGTGGTAGTAGCATGGAACCATGTATCATAATGTGCACGCTCAAAGTTGGGGAATTTATCAGGTTTAAAGTAGGTTTCTTGCACTAGCAGAATATCTGCTTTTTGTTTTTTGATATAGAGGAGTGCTAAATCCACAGGGATGAAGCGACACAGAACATCACGCAGAGGTTCATCCTGCCTTGGGGTGAAGTGATCTATGCACTCGAAAGAGCTCAAGGTCTCTGGGGTCATCATGAAGCAATAGATTGCCAAAAATCTCTTTTGCAGCTTTGGCCAGGGCATCATATGCTATTTATTCCAGGAGAACTTTGAGGTGAATATTGTTTCTATGTTCGCGATTCTCATGGTCTTAAACCGTAGATTGAATGTCATGTAGCTGGTTTTCATGCACCTTTAAACAATCAAGCAGATTGTTGGCATGATGTGTCATAGTTGTCTGGCCTTGCTCCACCGCCTCCAATCTATGCCCTTGTGGTGATAGGTCAAGCTTTATTTTGGCCAGTTCTTTTCCAATGGGTTCAAGCGCCTTGAACAAGATGCTTTTAATGAAAGAGCGTGTCACTAAATTGTCTCTCGAAGCCCCTCCAGTGTCAGAGTCGCTTTCAGGGTGTGAGTCTTCTTCTATATGTGAGTCAACTTGCCACTGGGATCTGGTAGGGTCTGGAAGGGTAGTTTGCTTTTTAAAAAACTTATCCACATCGGCTTGTGTAATGGATTTCATGGATTTAGACATGGTTCATTGAGTTTTCACACCAGATTTCCCCATCTTTGTCTACAGTGGGCTATAGGTTTTTTGCTAATGTATTTTAAACATGTGCCTCCCCTTGCCTACAAGTAGGAAGGAATCTATTTAAGCATGTCCATTGCACAGTATAGGGTTAGAGAAAAGACTTAAAGGCAGTTTACTATTTTGTGCTTTATGGGATTAAGTTTAGGCTGTTTTGCTGTGAAAGCAACAGTTTGCCTGGACTCATGGCTTGTCTTGTAGTGTTCTGCAAAACCAATTCCCATATTTTCTGTTGTTTCTGCTCCCCTTGGTCAGGGATGTTTCATACAAGTGGTGCATAATTTTTGTCTTCACATTGGGGTCCTTCATAAGGAACGCATTTTTAGCTATATGCTTGACGTTCTAGCTACTTTGGATCTCCCATGGTTAGTTATGCATAACCCAGTTGTAGATTGGTAGTCTAGAGAAATAGCAAAGTGATATGATTTCTGTAACACTAACTGTTTTAATACCTTCTCTCTACTGCTGCCATCAAAAACCCTACCCTCTTTTTTGTCAATTTTTGAGGATGTGTTCTCTAAAGAGTAGTGCTAGGAACTGCCTCTTCATCTGGCTTATGACGGTCCCATTTAATTTGCTTCCTGGAGCAAAATTACCCAAATCCAGGTTATACAATCTTTAAGGTCCAGAAAGACGGGTTATAAAAGAGTATATTGTGAAAAGTCTTGCCAATGGACATATCAGACCTTCATCTTCCCCCATTGCTGCAAGTTTCTTTTTTGTCAAGAAAGGTCTGCGACCTTGTCTTTATTTTCGGGAGTTAAATTGGGTTACTATATGGGACCATTATCCCTTTCTACTGATTTGTTTAATCAGAATGTTGGAGCAAAATGGTTCTCCAAGTTGAATCTTAGGAGGCCTATAATCTGATTAGAATCGGCGTTTAACACCCTTGATGGGCATTTTGAAAACTTTGTCATGCCATTTGGTCTGACTAATGCCCCTGCCATTTTTTCAACATTTTATTAATGACATCTTCTGTCATCTGGTGGGCAAATTTGTGGTAGTGTACCTCAATGAAATTTTAATTTACGCACCTGATTTAAGTACACATCAGGGACACGCCAGACAAGTACTACAAATATCACAAGATAATAAATTGTATGGTAAGCCTGAGAAATATGTGTTCGCCATTCAGGAGGTTCAGTTCCTGGGTTACCTGGTGTTTGCTTCAGGTTTCCAGATAGATCCTGAGAAGGTCCGTGCAGAATTGGAACGGTACCTTCAGGGAAATCTTGAAACACTTCAATGCTTTCTGGGGTTTCCTAAGTATTATTGAACTTTTTTCCGGAAATTCTCATCTATTGTCAAACCACTTACGGATGTGAACAAAAAGGGTATAGCTTTTTCTGTCTGATCTGACCCTGCCCATCAGGCATTTATCTCTCAAAAAAAAAATTTTTTCCCTCAGCTCCAGTACTCATTGAACCTGATGTTTCACAGCAGTTTATTGTGAAGGTGGATGTGTCTGACGTGTGGATTGGGGACCATCTTATCACAGGGATCATCTCCTGGGTAATGGCACCCATGCACATTCCTCTCTAAGAAACTGTCACTGGCAAAAAGTAATAATGCATACATAATACATAACATTTGGCCATTAAGTTCGCTTCTGAGGAGTGGCATCATTTTATGGAGGGGCAACGCATCCTGTTATGGTAATTACTGACCATAAAAATTTGTTGTATTTAGAATCCATGAAATGTCTCACTCTGAGACAATCTAGGGATCTTTATTTTTTACCAGGTTTAATTTCTATGTCACCTATCTTCCTGGGATTAAAACGTCAAGGCTGATGCCTTGTCCCGGAGATTCCCTGGGGGAGCTTGTACTGAGTGCTTATTCTGCAAAAGGAGTGGTTATTTCTGCCATATCTTCTGATCATGAGGGTGAGGTATTGAAATCTCATGGGGACATTCCAGCTTCCTGTCTTTCAGGGAAATTATTTGTTTCATAATATTTACTTTTAAAAATTTTAGGAGAACATCATCACTTGGTTCTTGCAGGTCACCCAGGTAGCAGGGCTACAGTGGAACTGGACTCTCATCATTTTGGGTAGCCCAGGCTGGGTCGAGATGTTGTTGATTTTGTGTCTACCTGTAATACTTGTGCACGTTCCAAGACTCTGCATACTTGCCTGTCTGAGCCTCTCCTGTCTTTAGTCCATCGACTCATCTATCCATAGATTTTATTACTGATCTTCCACTATCCAGGTAATACAGTGATTTTAGTTGTGGTGGATAAAATAAAAAAAAGGCACATTTTTTTTCCCTTACCAGCTCTGCCAAATGCTAAAACGTTGGCTCAGGTGTTCATCAGTGAGATCATGAAGGGATGAGTATATGTGCTCTGTGGTTCTCAGATATCACTCAAGTATTTGAGTGCTCGGATGTGCTCATTGCTCGGTGAACAATGGACGATGCTCAATTTCATGCTCTAATGCGCATCACTCTAATGCCGTAGTCATCTTGGTTTTGGAATTACTGTGATTGGCAGGCCATGTGATATCATATAAAACACAGATGCCACCTGGCTCGGCACACTGACGTCCTTGCACAGCTCTTTGACAGTTCATATTGGAGGGCGAGGGGACGGTCACCAACAGATCCCACTGTGCACAGCCTTATCCACCACTAAACCCTGGGTATCAGCGCTACTGTAAGTAAAGGATTACATTTAATAATGACTCCTTTTTACACTTCTCAGAAACGGGTTTTCATTGATGCTATTGGTAGTGATGATATATGGCAATTTTCCCATGCAAAGGACATATCATCTGCATGCACCTTTTACTTTCCCTTTTTACAAGTGTGAACACTGACTTGTCCTCTTTGATATCTTGGGCAGATATTTTTATTGCCTCGGTTAAGAAACATATATGTAATTAAGGGATTTATTAACCCTATGTACAATTGAGCTATTCATTTTAGGAGGTCTTTTTGTCAGATTCAGTTTGCCAAGGGTGTATGTTTTATGTTTCACAGTGCACACTATTACCATTATGTTATATTTATAGCTGGTCACTCTCCCCACCTCTTTTTTGGAGGCTCTTTTCTGCCCTGTCTTTTTAACCTGTATCTCTAATTTTATAATTGTTATTTAATAAGGTATCATTTTTTAATATCCTTTGTTTCCTCACTTCTTATCAATGTGGCACCATACCATGATAGATTATGTACACCATGTAAAAGCACCAGGTCTGGAATATTCTCAGAGCAGGATAGCCTGATAATATCGATAGAGAAGGAGGTTTGATGTGCTCCAGCAGTAGCACAACGCAGGGCGCTGTTGCACAGCGCTGCTAAGGGTTAGTACCTGAGGTAGGTAAAAGGTGTGTTGTCTAGCTTCAGGTACCAAGGGCCAGGTTGGAATAATTGGCCCTATGAGGGGTGCGCAGGGAAGAGCTGATGATAAGTTTAAGTACTCATCTCCGTGTTCTCTACTGCTTTGTTTTGTGCAGGAGCTCTTCACATGACTGCTAACTGCCGTGTGGGTGGGCAGGAGCTGCACTGTAATTGAGTCCGTGGCTTCAGCGGAAGTGTAGACCCCACTCAAGGCCAGCGTTTGTCTCGGGTCCCTCAGGGGTCTCCGGCGTTCTAGCACGGCCCGCTTGGCATCACTCCCCACAGGGCTAATGGATCTCTCTCCTGGCGAACCCAGACAAGACAGAGTGGGCCAGTGGTAAATGGAGACAGTCCCACAGAGCACCACTCCTGTCAACAAGAGGCAAATGACAAATCCCACCTTAACCCGCTCGGAGGGGAATCGTGCAGCCAGCAGCTCCAGCTGTATAGTGCACTGGCTAACAAAACCACTACAAGAAGGACCATTGCTGAGAACTTCTCAGGCAATGGGAGGCGGGAGAAAGTCGCGACAGGGATGGCAGGGGACACACGGGAGACAGCCTCCGTGGCTACCTGAACAGCAACTGCGGTAACATCCACAGCTGAGGCTGAGCGCTCGAGAGCCACCAAAATGCCCTCCAGCTGATGGATGTACCGATACAGTCGCTGTTCATCCGCCATTACTAGCCAGACCCTGGTGCTAGTATACTGTTAGGACTAGCGGAACGCACCAAGTAATAATATGATATCAAGGTGCATTCGCAGCCCGGTGTCCACCGTGCAGAGATATTACCTGCTGCTTGGTAATGGCAGATGCAGTAAGGTAATAAGATAGCTGAACTCAGACGGGTTAATGTCACCCGGTGTGTACAGCGGCGGATTCTGTTGCGGCACAGAACTGCAGAACATAAACGCCGGAGCCTGTTATCACTCACAGAGCCCAGCAAGGAGAGCGCTAGTGTAGAGTCACAGGACTCTGCCCCAAGGACACAGGGCTAGAGTCCCTCTAGACTCACTAGCGTGCAGCAACGCAACTGCGATGCCAAGAGAACGTACATAGAGTAAACCACTACTGGAGCATGCAGCACTGCACTGGTGGATGCCACTAACCAACCTAAGCTTAGAGCTGGTAAGCGCACTATCTGCGCACGGCGCTGCTCTGACGGACGCCGCAGTATATGTGGTACAGTGGTGCCTTGTGCTGAATGGCACACTCTGGAGCTAGCATGTGTAAGGAGCATGTGCCACAACTCGGTGCTGACTCTGACTCTACAAATCCTATCTCATGCACAACCAAGGGAGGGAGTCATAATGAGTCAGTCACCTGTCACAAGCATCCATCATCACACACACACTTAGAGTCTATACTATACCGAGCGGCCATGCAAGCCTTTTATAACAGCATCCTTCCGGGACCTTCCTGATGGTCAAATCTGAGCTGCTTAAGGACCTGAGCATGTGACCTCCTACCTCCAATGAGAGGTCGTCCCATGGGCATGTTCAGTAGGCTGCAAAGAAGACTTACTCTGGAGCTGCTTGCTGCTGACTAGTGCGGATTGCAAAAGCTGACCCAGAGGTGTTAGCAGCAACCAACCTGACAGCACTAGCTTAATCAAGATGCTGGGATCAATGCATTTGCTAAGCAGTGTTAGGTCTGAGTCTCAGGACTCCGCATATCAGATGATTTCCGAATTGAGTAGAGCTTCGATCGGAGCAAGGTGATGGACTAAAGAACACAGACACAAGTATCTGAAGCCAAGTTGTCGCATAGCCTTTAATGGATTAGTGGTTTGGGTTATATCTACCATTAGGTAGGCGTATACATTACATCATCTTACATGTATATCAGAATTAATTAGTGATTCATTAATTATGGTGAAATGTTCTAAAATACATTAGTAAGCTGGTAAACATACAGATAACCATTTTCTTATCATCAGGTGGCTCTGAGAGTCTAAAGTCTAATCATCATCATTAGCCTTCATAGTTACCAAGTCTTCATCTAATTAATTATATGCTAACTGTCATTAGCTACCTCAATCGATACTGTGATAAGTGGTGACTAGCATTAATCAGTTAGGAGCTAGGAGAAAGGTCTTATGCTATGTCCAACTCATCTAGATGATTCAAAGGTCATTGTTAGCAAACATTATCTTGAATCAATAGGTATGATTCTAGCTATGAGAGCCATATTGTATAAGAGACATCTTAAAAGGGTCTATAAGTGTGTGTTAGAAGGGTCCCTGAATACCCTATCAGTCCCCCCTTTTGAGAACAGATATGATTCTACCCTTAGCCTATAGGTACATTCAAAGGCTTAGTGCCAATGTCGGACTTCCTAACTTTTCTTCTGCCGAATTCTCCATATCGCGGGGAGATCATATCCTATTCTCAACTACAGTATGTAGTCATAATCATTACTGCGTGGTCTCAGTCCAATATACATAGTCTTGGTAATCGATGCATCTATTAGTTTCTGGAGCAGTCCTCTGATGCATGGAATACAGCAGCATCCGCAGGTCACAAGGATAGCAGTGATGACTGCTAGGGAGATGAGAAGACTGGATACAAGGTGCTTCCATCTTCCCAACCATGATTCCAACCAATTGGTGAAGGTGTTGTCGATACCAGAATTTTCTGCCAGTTCATCAGATAATGACGTGAGACCCTCCAATGCCTTTGTGATGCTTCCATCGGGAGCTGTGTTATTTGGGATGTGCAACAATAAGTTCCAAAAATTTTACAGACTCCTCCCTTTTCCGCTAGCAACATATCTAACGCCATTCTTTTCTGCCATGTCATTAAAGAAGTTGGGGCTAATTGTTCAGCTATCCCCTTTATTGCATCCCTAGTGTAGTTTATAAATCTTTGCTGATTATAATAAATATAATTTATCCAATCCACATTCTTATTTAGAGTCACCCACCAAAAGAAAACTGATTCAAATCCTGCTGCAATCTGATTCCTAGCTTTGTACTCATCTGGTACCCCTCTAGGAACTCCTATGCTGTCTATGTAGATTCTTGGATCAAAGGCTCCAGCAGGTGTTGACCTTTTGTTTCTATGTAGAGTCTTAACATCTATGGTACCCTTTTTTATTTCTTCTGATGAAATTATTTGAAATGGCATGAGTACCTGGGCTAGTGCACAGCTGCCAACCCAGGTTGTTGGTAACCAGGCTCTCATTCTCATGTCCCCCCTAGCCACCATATGTCACTTCTTGCTGCAGTCTGATTTTTGAGCCACATAGCTTTGTAACCATTTGTATCTGTGTCTATGGGAATGGTGTTTCCACAAAACTCAGAGGTTAGATTTCCTACCCACTTCCCTGTCCCCATCCCTTCCCTAAGGAAACACGTGTAGTTACCTGGGTATGCAAAAACCCTAGGAGGTACTTGTTCCACCTTCGCTATTGGATACAGGGCTGAGAGAGCATTACATAAGGTGTTATCAGTAGGGTCATATGAGGCATTAAACAGTGCTACCATACATTGCAGATCTGTCTGATCTTGGTCTGAAATTCTAAAGGGAATTGTCCCTAAATGGGGTTTGGCTGTTGCACATGCAATGCAATTAAATTTATTATTCTGCTCTGCTGTATACTTCATCCACATAAGCCGTTCATTCCTTTCTGTATAACCTGTCTCTATGGCTAACTTCTCCTCATAACTCATCATATCCCCAAATACTTCAAGCTTTGGTTTTTCTACTGCTGGCTCTAGGGGGTTTTCTTCCTTATTTCCATTGTCCTGTGGAGGAGAAACCTTTAACCAGAATTCTCCTTGCAGTACAGTCTTTCATGGGCGATACAATCCTAGGACATAGAGACCTTCATCTCCATGAGAGGGTTCATCTATGGTTATGACAATGGGGTTACAAGACAATCCCACAGTAAACACATCCGGATCGCAATCTGTTCTTGGAGAAACTATGGCTATTTTCATCCTTTCGAGAAGAGACTTTCCGGATTGGCTAACACGAGTCACAGCTTCCTCCGGCTTATATCCCCATGTAGTCCCTGAATTTCAGGCTGCATCTGACCAGGAATCACAATCTTCATTCCCAGGTCTAGTTACACAAATATAGACTGCAGCTCCCGAAATCCTTGTTAGGAATTTCTAGTTACGATTACTTCTTTTTCTACCAAATTTAAGATTCCATGAGCATTTTACTACTTTACACAAATCAAATCTAAAAGCGTTTGATGTCTCAGAAGTATCAAACCACAGGATCGTGTCCATTTCATTTTGGGTTATCTTTGAAGCTTTCTGTCCATCCTGTGGTAGGCTTGTCAACATCATCAGAAGCAGGATCATCATTCTACCGCTCCAGGATCTTGTAGTGGTTTGCATGGCTCAGATTAGGTTTTTCCAATTTTAGTGGTATGGCTGTAGTAAGGAGAACTTGAAAAGGACTGTCAGTCTCCTGGAAACAGAATCAAAAACTTGTTTACGCACAGATGTGAGTCTCCTTTGGAGGCTCTGGATACAGCTAATGAGGCTGTTGGCTGTTGCACTGGAGGTGCGATGTCTTGTGGGGAACTACAGGCCTAAACTTGCTATGTGGCCTACGTGACTCTCAAGATATACATGATATTCTGCATTACCTCTCCATCAGAAGGGGGTCATTCTGCTGTAGTGGTTCTGGCATCAGGAGGGCTTGTGATCACCCTGGAAAGAGATCAACACACACGAGCGCACACATACATTCCTACCTGGGGGTAGTTGTATGAAGTCAGTCTGCGGTCATTGAAACGAGTAGAGGAGCCTCCTCTGTGGCCGGAACAGAATGGGAGACTGCAGACGGCAAGGCTTCCTCCCATGCAGTGGCAGGAACCCGATGCCTAATACTCTGGTGAAATTGATGCCACTGGTAGTGTCTGTGCTACGAATGGGTCACCGAGGAGGATGGCAGGAACAGGCTAAGCCACCAGGAAACCAGAGAGGTTGGTAACTCAGTGGATTGCAGACCCCTGATCCTAACAACACAATTAGCAGTAGCCGTGGAGTGTTCCTACGATGCCCTAGACGCCTAGACACAGCCGGAGAACTAACTAAGCCTAAAGCCAGAAAGGTGAAATCTAAACTGCCCCGGAGCAGATCCCCAAAGGAATAGACATCCCCCAAACATATATTGTCGGTGAGACAAGATAAAACACAAACACAGGCAGAAAATAGACTGAGCAAATGATGGGGCCCAAACTGTCTAGATAGGACAGGGCAGAAGATACTGTCTGCAATCACACAAAAACCCTAAAAAATCCAACACATCTGGTATATAAAAAACCTGAGGCCACACGACCTCATCCCCACTAGATCAGCACTCTGGTGTGAACTGGAAGCAAAGCAAAAGATACTAATATAACAGGGGACTGAACAAACCAACACAAGCTGTAGCATATAGAGCGGGGCCCAGCGCTGCCCCCAGCAGGGAGTACACTGAACCCTCGCAACAAACCAGAAAGCAAAAAAAGGCACAACCAGATTAGATGCAAAGGATTAGCAAAAGAATCACTTAACTGAACCATGCAGATCAGGCAGGAGACTGAAGAGCTCAAAATGCACAAGGAGGAAATCACCAGCAACCACTAAAGGAAGCCTGCTCACTTATATGCTCCCAGCCAGTAATCCCAGATTCCCAATCATCATCGTCAGGTGGCAAACTTCCATCAGACTGGCCAGCTCCACTACTCCCAGTAACCACCAGAGGGAACTCCAGCTCAGAAGTCCGAGCAAGGGAATTCACAACAGTCTGTCAATAATATTTGAAATGTGTAGACTCCTGGTTGGGTCTCCTTCATGTGTTTTGCCTGTACCAGTAGGCATCCAAGACTGTCAGGCCTCCACTTTTAGTCAACTACCCGTTTTACTATCCTTAGATTTTTCTGACAATAGTAGTCTATGAAACTGATATTTGTGCCACCTGATCATGGCTGAGCATAAAAGCATATTGAACTGTTGCGTGTGGTCTCATGGCTCCCAGAACAGCAGGCCTACACCAATGCCTCACCCACCTCGTCTTAATTTGAAGTTCAATTCAAACCTCTAAATGCTGGCCCAGACCCTGAAAATGAATGCATGGCTGGTTGCTGCCGTGCCATTCCAGAATTTGTAATGTGGGTGAATTGAGGCCACTTTCCACCAACAATTTGACGAATATTGCAAATTCAGCTATCGTAATCCAAACTGATTATTGATATATTTGCTTATCCCTAATAATAAGCCTTTCACCCATTGTTATAAAGATGTAAGAAAAAAATAGCTCCCTTACATAAGGAGGTTAGTAGGAAAATGATTCAATGTATATGCATGTAAAATCAAATGTAATAAAGTGTAACTATTTAATGCCTCATCATGCCCAGCCATTACCTTGCTTTCTATAGACATAGAACGATGACATTTCATATAAAAATATCATTTTTTGTTAATGACTCCACTGTGCTGCAATGTTTTGGCCAATAACTTAAGATTTCATATTTTTTCTATCTTGCAGGTCATAGAAATGTCATGAATATTTAATACATTTTATTTATGTTTATTATAATGTACAAAAACACATGGTTTATAAATCTACAATAGCAGATTTCCATATTAATATTGATGCTGTGTAGAATGGATAGGTCCATTGAATGAACTGGCACTCAGTAAGGGAGACAGAAATAAGTTCATTTGCATGAACACTAAATAATTCACCTACATAAATTATATATCAAACCCTTCTTCATGCTCAATGGAATAATATCTCTGTTTTCTAGCTCACTGTTTAATATTTGAGCTCGGTACTAATTTTTCTATAAACCTATAGAGTTTTTTTTGTTTTACACATGTACTGACAATTAATTACTATGAAAACAACTTGTGATGAATGACAAAAGATCATAGCAACACCACAGTAACTATTCTAGGTCGTTGCTCTTTCAAATTATCTCATTAATAGGATGTACAATATATGACAATAAACCAGAAATCTAAATTGGCCACTGTTATTATTATTCTTACTACTGTACCAATGTTAATTGTATTGGTAATAGTAAAATAAAATAATAAAAAAGAAACATAAATCAATCAAAATTGATAGATCTTTCATAGTTTTTTTCAATGCGTCATACATTATAGAGTATTTTGTATAATAATAATAATAATATTAATAATAATAAATAATAAGTAATTTTGATGGTATGAAAGGGGCTGCCCAGGACTGATATATTGATATCCTTTTATTAGAATAGGTAATCAATAAGAGAACAGAGGCGTTCAATACCCAGCACCTCATCTATCTATTCTAGGGGAATTGGGATGCAAAAAGTGTACATTGAATAGGAGCAGCTGAGGTGTAGAACACAAGATCAGTCATTACACTGTGTAAAGAGTTGCACTGTTCTGATTCCATGCACGGTTTACACCCAGCTACCATTGGTGCTGATAACAGTTGATTTGGCAGTGTGACATGTGGTGTTGAGCAGATTGATCCATGGAAGATCAAGACAAATTTCCTGAAATTTGATGATCCCAAAAAATTGATTTATGATGATTGACCATTTCCCCCCAAAAAAAGCCTTCCTCCATTTTGCACAATGTTGAAGACTAAGAGAATGGACTACTGACATCCGGTGCGGATGTGTGGGATTCCCCACAATGCACTGTAGCCATTATATCACATGGTCTAGTGCAGCCAATCAGTTGGGCTATTACAGCCATTATGAAACATGGGGGCCAGCCAAGGAGCACCATTTTATGATTCTACAGTGCAGGTATAGGAGGTCAGAGCGCTAGTTTCAGTCTGTGAATACTAATTCAAAGGTTCAAGTTATATATAAAGAAGCACCACTGCAGCCAGGGGTGTTGCTAAGGTCCTAAAACATCAGCACTCCAAGCCCCAAAGTGCATGTCTCCTCATATGGCCTTCCCCCACCATTTAAAGAGGATCTATATATTGTGATAAAGTCACTGTCAAAGCGCTGAAGGAGAGATATGTCTCACTGAGTCTATTAGCTTCAGTGATTTGAAACCCAGAAGTTTGATCCAGCACACTGTGCATTGAGAGGGGTTAAGTGGCCATTTTAAGGGCTGGGTTTTTGTGAATAAACATGGTTCATGTGAATAAACAAATAGCGGGTACAATCAATATCATCCAAACTACAAAAAATTTGATGACACCCAATTGTGTCATTTTACATAGTAATAGACTATAAATTGAGGACACTCCACTAAGACTATATACTTTCAAGAAACATAGACTTCAAAGTCCAAAATTGTAGAAACATATAAACAAGCTTTATTACAGAAGTAATAACAATACTCACATGATAAAAAGTGGAAGGAAATGGCACACAGTGTCAAAAGATATCCATTGCACAAATCCACCAAAATACTGGGCATGAGATATGTGACGTGCAACTAGCAAAATGTCCTTGTAATAAATAATACAATCTATAATGATATCTGGATTATAATAGATAATCCAAGCTGCCAAAGATAAAAATAACCAAAAACAGGGATGTATACACAATGAATATGTGTCACAGCATATAGTAGGGTACATAGTCTCAAAAATGCTCTTATAATGAGAAAAATAGTTACACCCTATGTTAAATGTAACCTGGTCATGGCAAGCATACACAGATAGAAGGACATCTCACCCATTGTAACCCATTAGTGGCAGTGCATTAGATAGCAGCCCCAATGCGTGTTTCGCGTGGGCTTCCTCGGGGGGTCCTGTGACTCCATGTGTGAAGTGCCATATATAAATAGGGACATCTTATTAGGGCTAATTACCATCAGGTACATCAGAGCTCACCTCTAATTTTTCTGAGGAGAACGGGTGGGGAACCGGCGCATGCGCAGTGGGTGTCAGTGTAAACATTGACGCTGCTTCCAGCATTCGTAGTGACTAAGCGGGCAGGGAAAATCCTCAGTGACGTCAAGATCCTGCGAGAGTCACAGCCGAGTATCTTCAGTAGCGCAATAACCACCTCAGTACACCACGCATGCGTCCAACCAGGACTGCATATTGGAAGGGGGCAAAGTGCCAGCAATATAAGTAATGATACAAATAAATATACAAAAACCTTATCCGAACCATATATTCTGATGGGGGCATAGAACCACTATTAACAGTAAAGTGACACAGTGCATTAAAGTGGCAGTGCAAAAATAGTCAGACAATTATTTTTGTTCCTTTTTATTGTTTAATTTGTAATTATATTGTTTTTTTATGCTAATTAATATGTATGACGAAATTCATCATCTTGAATATAAGTATCACAATGGCTTAATCACCTGACTATTTTTTAGAGAGCCAATGAACATGCAGGGATTATCTGTCACACACTGTAATGCTGCAGCCATGTTGGTTGTGGAATTACAGTGTTTGGCTGGCAGCAGAGCTTCATAAGGTCTATATCAGACCTGGCACCACCATGCTCGTCACAGTCTACTGCGGAATCAAGCAGTGTCGGGAGAGTTGCTGCTGAGCTAGGAAGATATTTGCTTGATTCTTAGTTAGTGTGGGTATACCAAATATTATACACATATCCATCCTTCTTAGGACTAATAAAGATGCATATCAGTGCTAGGCAGGCAGTGTATGTGGCAGACTGCAGTGCATATAGCAAGAGGGTCCATTACAGTTCTGTCTGCTGCTGCTGCTGCTATTACAGATATTTCTAGACATAGGACCTAGGTATCAGGGGCAAGGAATTATTTCTTTTACAGGCCAGTTATTTCAAACTGTGGTTTGTCCGTCACACGGATCAGAGATAAAAAGTGCACTCAAAATTCTGCCATTTCTGGCCTCCCTTTAAATTTTGTTGCAGTGTGTTAGTGAAGTTATGTACAGCAGTTTGCTAGTAAAAATAGTTACTTACAGGCCAGCTTTTTACAATGGTGGTTTGTCCGTCACATGGATCAGAGATAAAAAGTGCGCTCAAATCTCTGCCATTTCTGGCCTCCTTTTAAATTTTGTTGCAGTGTGTTAGCAAAGTTATTGACACCAGTTTGCTGGTAAAAATAGTTACCTACTGGCCTATTCTTTCAAACTGAGGTTTGTCCGTCACAGGAATCACATATAAGTTCGTGCCAAATTCAGCCATTTGTAGTGAACGTGGAAAATATTTTCCTCCATTTTAAATGGGCAAGGTGTGTGGCAGAGGACAGGGAACTGGACGTGATAGTGATATTAATGGTGCATGCAGAGGCCAAGCCCATGAGCAAGCTGAAATTGTGCCACAAAGAACACCCACATCTTCTCACCCAACATTCCTGTCCAAATTTAATAAAGGGGATGGGGGAACTACAATACCCAGAGAGATTAGCAAAATTAGGATTATTTAGTCTAGAAAAAAGATGACTGAGGGGCGATCTAATAACCATGTATAAGTATATAAGGGGACAATACAAATATCTCTCTGAGGATTTGTTTATACCAATTAAGGTGATGGTCACTGCGTCTGGAGGAGAGAAGGTTTTTCCACCAACATAGAAGAGGATTCTTTACTGTTAGGGCAGAGAGAATCTGGAATTCCTTGCCTGAGGAGGCCTGGAAGTCTTCCTGGAGCATTACAAAATTGTATCTTAAGGGCCTGTCACACTAAGCGATATCGCTAGCAATATCGCTATAACGTCACTGGTTTTTGTGATGTTATAGCGATATTGCTAGCGATATCACTATGTCTGATACTTACCTCCAACCAGCTCCCCCACTGGTTATCCCTGATCGTGTGAGAAAGTCCTGGTCCGTTTTTCGTTGTCAGCTTCCTGTGGCGCCGACGAGCGACGCGTGGACGCGGGCGGGAGGACGTCAGGATCGTCTCGTCTGACAGGTAAGTAGCGACCCCCGACCCCTGCTATGTCGCTGGTGAGATCTGCCTGTTTGGCAGCTCACTAGCGACCACTTAGCGATGCACCAGCGATCCTGATCGTGTCATATCGCTGGTCGGGATCGCTGGTGCATCGCTAAGTGTGACAGTACCTTTACAGTTGTTAGGATCTTTAGAAGGATTTGGATCTAGGGACTTATTCTGCCAGAATATAGGCTGAATTGGATGGACAAATGTCTTTATTCAGCCTTGCTATGTTACTATGTTACAATGAATTACTAGGGGACCCCTGCACACCACTATTGAACCCAGAGCAGTGTGAAAAGGTTGTTGGTTGGATAGCGAATAATGATTCCAGTCACTTTGCCACCACCACCATCACCCTGTTTTCCACACGGTCAAGTCTCAGTGGCCATGAGTCTGGACCGCATATTCCTCACCCTGATCCTCCTTCCTCCCACCATGCCGAATGCCCAGAGACAACTGATCCCACACTTGGACACTCCAAAGAGCTGTTCACTTTTCCATTGATGCCACTTGAGGCAGGGCAAGAGGAAATTGCATGTAGCCATGCCCAAATATTTGAGCAGCGACAGTCACATGAAGGTGATGGTGGGAAAAGTGTCACAAAAGGTGGGTGATGATGAGACACAATTGCCAGAAAGTCAGGAGAAGGACCTGGGTGTGGAAGTGGAAGACAAGATAGTGGATGATATAGTAACTGACCCAACCTGGCAGGAGGACATGCAGAGCGAGGACAGAAGCACACAAGGGGAGGGAGGCGTAGCACCCCAACAGGCAGGAAGAAACAGTATGATGGCTGCAGACAGACGGCAGGCAACCGTTCCCCGTAACACCAACACAACAGAAGTTGCCAGTCCAACTGTTAGGTCTTCCTGAGTCTGGTTGCTTTTTAAAGACTCTGCCAATAACCCCAAAGAGGCCATTTGCACCACCTGTCAGGCCATCATCAGCAGGGGTAGCAAAACTACCAGCCTAACCACCACCAGCATGACCAGGCACATGGCAGCAAAGCACCCGACTTTGTGGGCTGAACCCCAGGGTCCAGGAACAGTGTCTGTGGGTGACACCGCTGCTTATTCTGCTGTTGTATGTGCAAGCCAATCCCCTGTCCATGGTGCATGCAAAGATGCCTCCTGCCCTGCACCTGTCATTGCACACACTCAACTAGAACCATCAGCAAGCACGTCCAGGTCCTTGCCCCAGCGCAGCGTTCAGTTGTCCATATCCCAGTCCTTGGAAAACAAGCACAAATACACAGCCAATGCCCCACAGGCCACACTACTAAATTCATACATTTTGCAACTGCTTGCACTCAAAATGTTGCCTTTAAGGCTCGTGGAGGCAGAAGCTTTCCACAACCTGATGGTGGCAGCTGTCTCTCGGTACTCATTTCCCAGCCGCCACTATTTTGCCCAGTGTGCCGTCCCTGCATTACACAAGCATGTGTCCCCCAACATTAGCTATGCCCTCAATAACTTTCAAAGTCCACCTAACCATGGACATGTGGACAAGTGCTTGTAGACAGGGACGGTGCATCTCGCTGACAGCACACTGGGTTAACAGAGTGCAAGCCGGGGCCCAGTTGGACTTTGGGATGGAATATATCCTCCTGACACCCAGGATTGCGGGCCCTAGGTCAATCAGGCTTGCCCCGACTTCCTACAGCTCCTGCACCTCCTCCTCCTCCCCTTCAGCTTGCATCTCCAAAATTACTACATCAGTCACAAGCTGGAAACACTGCAGCACTGCCTCAGCCAAGCGGTAACAGTCTGTACTGAAGCTAATATTCTTTGGTGAGAAACCGCAAAATGCTGGAGTTGAGGACAGCTCTGAAAGAGCAGACAGATCTGTGGCTGACACTGCTGAACCTAAAACCAGGCATGGTCATGTGTGATAATGGCCAGAACCTGGTGGTGGCACTGAGGCGAAGCAAGCTCACACACGTTCCATGCCTGACCCATGTGCTTAACCTCATGGTTCAGCGGTTTCTCAAAACCTACCCGGAGCTGCCGGACCTGCTTGTCAAAGTATGCCACCTTTGCCCCCATTTTAGAAAGTCAGCTCTAGCTTCTGCCTGTCAGGGTCCTGACAGCGCTGGTGAACAGCATCCGCTAAGCAGGGACTCACCCGCACAGTAGGGACCCCTGGGGACAAGAACAGCTGGAAAATAAAGATACACAGGACCTGAATGTAGAAGTTTAGCAAGCCAAACAGGACCTACGGTCATGTGACTGCAAGGGGCGGGGCTTAGCATCCTGCTTTCAGAGAAGATAGAAAACTCAGAGTCGGGCAAAGCGGAGGTCATGCACAATACAGGCAAGCGAGGTACAGGAGGGATAAACTAACGGGAGGTCAGACAAAGCCAAAAGGTCATACACAAGATATCAGTAAAGTACCAGGGATGATACAGAACGGATAGTCAGGGCCAAGCAGAGATCAAAACCAAACAGACTTAGAAGGTACCAAGCAGAATCCAAAGCAATATCCAGAGAACAGACCGAGTCATACACAGAGAATCATGCAACCAGAACACAGCACTAACCCACTCAGGGGTCAACACACAATGCCAAGGGTGAAAGTATAACTGACTGGGGATGGGAGCTTCCTGAGGCTATAAGAAGCCTCCCCAGAACCAATGAGAGGCCACCATAATAGGTCCCAGGTGTGCAGGTGAGAGTCTGCACTGAGATCAGAACATTAACCCCAGAAGTGCCGGTCACCCAGCACTGGTGTCATGACAATGCCGCCCTGGCCATTCTTCAGCAGCATTTGCAGCTTCTGGCTCACTGACTGGTATGTGATGTCCCCACGTGTTGGAACTCTACACTGCAGATGTTAGAAAAGATTTGTGAGCAGAATAGGGCATTTATTGACTACCAGCATCAACAGGGCCTTTGGTATCCAGCTCCGACTCCACACATAAGACTTCAGGGGTGGACATGGATGTCAGACAAAAGTACCATCATCCAAAACTTTGAGGACTCCACCAAGTTGTTGAGCGGCGATGACGCAATAATTAGCATCACCATCCCACTTCTCTTTGTTCTGAATTGCTTTCTGCTCACAAAGAGGATGCTTTGCAGGTGGAGCATGATGAGATGGAGCAAGGAACCATACAGGGTTATTACACACAGCCCAACCTCATCTCATCCCAACATGGATTGGGAGACAATGAGGAAGAGGAGTAGGAGGAAGAACAGGAGCTTGTTTCATGCACTATAGACAGTACTACCTGGATAACTGTCATACCGTCTGTTCAGCATGGATGGCCCGAGGAGCAGGAGAGCATGGTCAGTCATCTTCTTGGTGATGACACTGAATTCTTGCCTGTTAGCAGTCTGGCACTCATGGCTGAGTTTATGTGATGCTGCGTTTCCCATGACCCTCGCATTCTCAAAATTTTGTGTGACAGTCATTACTGGTTGGTAACACTTCTAGAACCATGCTACAAGGCGAACTTTCTATCTCTTATTCCAGAGGCAGACAGGTCCACTAAAATGGGGCAGTATCAGAGGGCCCTTGTTGCGGAATTATTAAAAAAATTCCTATCTGAAATCACTGGCGGCAGAGGTCACAGTTCATTAAACAACTAAGGAGTACAAGCGGGAGAGACACAAATCCAATCCAGCAGAGGCAGGGAAACACTGTCAAAGTTCTGGGAGAGTTTTCTCAGACTCTCCCATCACACAGGCCCTGAGGCGCGGGGTACTTTCACAAGGAGTGCAAAGTTTGGGAAGATGCTGAGGGAGTACTTTGCTGACTGTAACAATGTCCTCCGTGATTTCTCTGTGCCTAATAATTATTGGATATCCAAGCAGGACACATGGCATGAACTGGCTTTCTACGCCTTGGAGGTCCTGGCCTGCCCTGCCGCTAGCATTTTGTCAAAGCTGGTTTTTAGTGCCGCTGGTGGAATTGCAACTGATAAGCGCACCTGCCTGTCAACTGAAATTGCTGACAGGCTTACTCTTATAAAAATGAACAAGGGCTTGATTAGGCAAGACTTCACAACATGACCGAATGATAGCAGCGAAACATAAACTCAAATCCAGTGTCTTTTTTTGGGAGGTCTATTCCCATGCACCTCTTCACACCTACACATGTGTATACTCTTCCTGATTTTGGCTATTTGCTGTTGTCCCCCTCCTTCTCCTCATCCTCATCCTCCACCACCTTATCACCAGGGTGACCATGGTCCATGATGCAACACCCACATATTTGTTTAAAGGGTGTTTATAATGCACAAAAAGAAAAATTGGTACACAGTAGTTCATGTATACCCCCAGGGGTAAATGTTTGTCAGTCCATACACTTAGTGCATGGGCATGACAAGTATAGGAGACACACTCCTTTCTAATGGGAACATTTTTTATGAGGCCCTCCTGTACGTCTCATCAAAGGGTTATTGTGGTGCGTCCAAATTTTTGGTAGCCCTTGCATTCACTAAATAGGCATACACTATGGGAGACCTGCTTCCTAATAAGGGGAGCATTGTTTTTAGGAAACGCTTCTGTACGTCTCTTCAAAGAGGTATTGGGGTGCATCCAAATTTTGGGTAGCCCTGCCACTCACTACATAGGCAAACACTATGGGAGACCACTTCCTAATAATGTGTACATTTTTTCATGAGGCCTTCCTGTACATCTCATCAAAAGGGTATTGGGATGCGTGCAAATTTTTGGCAGCCCCTGCATTCACTGCATAGGCAAACACTATGGGTGACCACTTCCTTATAATGGGAACATTATTTTAAGGAGGCCCTCTTGTTCATCTCTTCAAAGAGATATTGGGGTGCGTCCAAATTTTGGGCAGCCCTGTCACTCACTGCATAGGCAAACACTATGGGAGGCCCACTTCCTAATAACGGGAACATTTTTTATGAGGCCCTCCTCTGCATCTCTTCAAAGGAGTATTGGAGTGCCTTCAAATTTGTGGAAGCCCTTGCATTCACAGCATAGGCAAACAGTATGGGAGACCCACTTCCTAATAATGGTAACATTGTTTTCAGGAGACCCTCCTGTACATCTCTTCAAAGGGTTATTGGTGTGCGTTCAAATTTTGGGCAGCCCTGCCACTCACTGCATACGCAATAACAGTATAGGAGACCCACTGTTTAATAATGGGAGCAACAAAGCATAGCTGGCTGATGGCTCTCTAAGAATAGTGAGGGCCCACTGCTGGCCCTTTAAGAATGGTAAAGGCCGCCTGATGGCCCTATAAAAATAGGCTTTGTGACTTTCAGAGTACCTCCTTCACAAATGAAACAGGATATTTCTGATGATGTGTCACACACCACATGGCCAGATGAGGTTGTAAAATATAAAAATGACATTTCCCAGTGAATGCATTTGTCTTGGATGAAAGCAATGTTAAAGTTCAAAAACACATCAAAAACGTTACATGTGAACATAGCCCAAGGTGTGGAGGAGCATTTCTGTTTTGGTTATTTATTTTGCCTTACAAACAAGTCATTACCCTGGAAAGGATGTCCCTTAACATATTTCCCAGGAAAATCCATTTTAGTTTTGTTTTTGTATGTTTTATTGCAAGTTTGTGAGGGGTTGCACGCATTCAGCAAAGCATCGCATTAGCTAAGCATCCAGCAATAGACTGGTACTCCATGACAAAAAATTGACATCCACCTTCTCTCTTCTCTCTTCACACAGGTAATCATGTCATTCAACTTCTGATGTGAACCAGCCTGTATGTATTTCACTCCACTCCATGTTAGCAAGCAGTGTGAATGGTAATCATGTCATTCAACTTCTGATTTGAACCAGCCTGCATGTATTTCACTTCATTCAATGTTAGTAAGCAGTGTGAATGGTAATCATGTCATTCAACTTCTTGGCTATAATTCATCTGTTACATTGTTCTCAGTACTTACTGTTGCATACCCATGGGAGGCGAACTCTGTAGATGTTATCTCAGGAGAGGTGTTTTAGCATAGAGATGGAATCAGGACTGCATCTCTGATCATCTTTTGCACACCAGGATGTGTTGAGCAGCTGTTGCTAATTTATAACTAAGCAGCTCCCACAATCCCTCTCTCCTGGCCCTGTAGTGGGGTGTATAAATTTAGATTCATTCTAAGGGGAACATGCATGTGGGGGGTCACAAACATTCAGCAAAGCATCGCATTAGCTAAGCATCCAGCAAAAGACAGTTACTCTATGACAGTTAGTCAGGGCAGGAGTCATGTAACTCACACTTTGTTCTCCCTTTTAACGATGTGCTTTATTTCTATCCTCATGTGTTCCCTTGCCATCCACAATCACCGCCCCATACCTCCTCCATCACGACTCATACACATCAGCCCCTCTATGCTTCCCTCTCCCATGTACAGCTCCCAGGATAGGAAAAATGTGGTCAGACAATCTGTGCTGCGAATCACTAAAAACTCGGATTATTAATACAGTGGTCTTTATTCTATGCGTTTCAGAGTCTCACAAAACTCCTTAGGAAGGAGTTCTGTGAGACTCTGAAACACGTAAAATAAAGACCACTGTATTAATAATCCAAGTTTTTAGTGATTCGCAGTGCGGATTGTCTGACCACATTTTTCCCATCCTGAATCTTCTATGTTGGTCCTTCGTGGATCTGTGGTTCTACAGCAGCGAATCCTCCATTGCCTGTTACAAAACTCCATTTGGTGAGGGCATTAATTGTAATTATTATATGCACACCGGATAATGCACTATTGCACTATTTCTCTTTTACAGCTATCTTAATGTACAGCTCCCATGCACTTCTCGCCTTCCTGAAAAACCTCAGCCCATCTTGCCCAAACACATTGCACAAAAAAACTTCTAACATTTCAAAGAACTACTTGCTCTTTATGTTCCTACTCCTACTGATTTCAGATATCTCCCCCAACCCCGGTCCACAATCCCCCAACCTCAACCCCTACCCTATCCCATATCAAAACCATAATAATCTTATTAATATTACTTGCATTATTTCATCTCCTTCTTTCAATTGTGCCCTACGGAATCCAAGGTCTGTATGTAACAAACTTCCTATCCTGCACAACTATTTTCTGAACAACTCTCTGAATCTGTTGGCCCTCACTGAAACCTGGATTCAGGACTCTGACACTGTCTCCCCTGCTGCCATTTCCCATAGTGGCTTACAATTCACCCATTCCCTGAGACCCACAAGCAGACCTGGTGGTGGAGTCGGCATACTCCTGTCCCCACAATGCACTTTCCAGGTTATCCCCCAGTTCCATCACCCTCATTCACTTCTTTTGCGGTCCATACCATCAGGCTCTTCCGTCCCCTCCCCCTCAGAGTAGCGGTCATATACCGGCCACCAGGCTCACCCACCCACTTCCTTGACCGCTTCTCAGCCTGGCTGCTGCACTTCATGTCCTCAGAACTACCAACCCTTATCCTGGGAGACTTCAACATCCCCATTAACAGCCCCACTTCCACAGCTGCATCCCAGCTTCTATTACTAACCACTTCTCTAGGCCTCTCACACCCTTAAACCTCTGAGACATAGAAGGACGGTAACACCCTCGACCTGATCTTTGTCCGGCTGTGCTCAATTTCCTACTTAAAAAACTCACCACTTCCCCTCTCTGACCACAGCATTCTCTCCTTCATGCTCACAAATCCTCGCCCACCCCAGCATACTCCTACCTATCACACATTCAGAAATCTACAAGCCATTAACCCTCAGACACTTTCAGACTCCCTACAATCTTTCCTGTCCCCAATCTTTTTCCTGTTCTGATCTGGCTGTTCATCACTACAACAACACTGTTAGAAGCACCCTTGACCAGGTAGCGCCCCACACCCTCAGAACGTCCAAACACAGAGTAAAACAGCCCTGGCTCACATTGCAAACTTGACTTCTCCAGCGATGCTCTAGGAATGCTGAACGCCGATGGAGAAAAATCCGCACACCAGCAGACTTCATCCACTTCAAATTTATGTTAAGAACCTATAACTCTGCCTTTCACCTCATCAAACAGACCTACTTCACCACCCTGATCTCCTCACTAGCCAACAACCCAAAGAAACTTTTTGACACCTTTCACTCTCTCCTCAGGCCAAAAGCACAAGCCCCTATCACAGATATTTGTGAAGATGACCTTGCCTCCCACTTTATAGAGAAAGATAATATCCGTCAGGAAATCCGTTCCCAACCACCAAGTACTGTGACTCCCATCCCTCCCTGCAATTCCCCTGGCTCACTTTCCACATTTGATCCCATCACAGAAGTAGTCTTCAGACTCCTCTCTTCTTCTCGTCCAACTACAGGCACTACCGACCCCATTCCCTCACATCTCCTCCAGTCTCTCTCTCCAGGTCACAACTCACCTAACTACAATCTTTAATCTCTCCCTCTCCTCAGGCATTTTCACATCCTCGTTCAAAGACTCTACCGTTACTCTATTACTAAAGAAATCCGCTCTCGACCCATCCTGCAAAACAGCTACAGACCAGTCTCCAATCTCCCCTTCATCTCTAAACTTTTGAAGTGCCTAGTCTACTCCCACCTTACCTGTTACCTCTCCACTCACTTCCGCCTCCTACATTCGACTGAAACTGCACTCAAAGTTACCAATGACCTTCTGACAGCAAAATGTAATGGTGAACCCTCTCTGCTCATTCTTCTCGACCTTTCTGCCGCTTTTGACACTGCTGACCACTGTCTCCTACTCTCTAGCCTCCAGTCACTAGGCACATTAAGGACACCGCTCTCATCATCTCCTTTTCCTCTCGCTGTCAGGCTACCTCAGGGCTCAGTCCTTGGCCCCCTTCTCTGCTCTCTCTACACAGCCCCAATTGGACAGACCATCAGCAGATTTGGCTTTCAGTACCATCTTTATGCTGATGACACACAACTATACACAACATCCCCTGACCTTACTCGCACATCACTACAGAACACCAGTGACTGTCCACAGTCTCTAACATTATGTCCGCTCTCTATCTGAAACTTAACCTCTCAAAAACTGAACTTCTGCTGCTCCCGCCGTCTACTAACCTCCCTAAATCTGACATTTCCCTCTCCGTGGGTGGCACCATAATAACATCCTGGCAGCAGGCGCGCTGTCTGGGTGTTATGCTTGACACCAATCTCTCCTTCACATCCCATATACAATCTCTTGCCCGCTCTTGCCACTTACACCTATAGAACATCTCCAGAATCAGCCCTTTTCTCACCATGGAAACAACAAAAACCCACACTGTCACATTCATCCACTCCTGCCTGGACTACTGCAATGCTCTATTAATTGGCCTCCCCGTTACTCAACTATCCCCTCTCCAGTCCATACTTAATGCAGCAGTGAGGGTCATCCATCTGGCTAATCGGTACTCGGACACGTCCGCTCTTCTCCAATCATTACACTGGCTGCCCATTTATTATAGGATCCAATTCAAAGTACTTGTTCTCACCCATAAAGCTCTCCATAGTGCGGCACCCCCCTACATCTCCTCCCTCATTTCTGTCTATCGGCCTAACCGACCGCTGCACTCTGCAAATGACTTTTGACTAACCTCTGCACTAATCCGCACCTCTAACTCCCGACTCCAAGACTTCTCCCGCGCTGCGCCAATCCTCTGGAATGCTCTACCCCAAGAAATTAGGACTATCCACAATTTGCAGTTTTAGGTGCTCCCTCAAAATGCATTTGTTTGGAGCGGCCTATCACGTTCACTAATCAAAGTCATTTTATGTGTAAGTGTGCGTACGTAGCCCATTCACTAACTCCATCTATCCCTCAATCCCTCAAGATGGCTGGACCATCATTGTAAATACATCATTGTAAATACACACCTGTACTCTGTATCTCCCCTACCTCATTGTAGATTGTAAGCTCTCATGAGCAGGGTCATCTTATTTTGCTTTAATTATTGTATTGTTAATGCTGTTACTTATGACTTGTGTTTTGAAACTGTTAAACTGCAAAGCGCTGTGGAATATGTTGGCGCTATATAAATAAAGATATTATTATTATGTCTGCAAAAGTGATGTAAGTCTCTGACAACGTTGTTCACAGCAGTGACCTGGGAGTCAGAAATGCTTCCAGGGGTCTTCCCATGCTATTCCCATGTCATTTGAGCACTGTTCACATCGATTTCCGCAATTTCTAGTCCCTCTGCAGACCGCCGGGGGATGGGGGGCGCTGGAAAAATGCTGGAGTTTCCCATAGACTTACATTGGGCTTGTTGCATTCCAATTTGCTCTACCTGAGCAATGAGCACCCGAGCATTTTAGTGCTCACCCATCACTACAAATAATGAGTGCTATTTTGCTACCAAAATCCCTGAATTCAAGGCGCAATTATACTATATATATATATATACACATATACATACAGTATATTTAAATATATATATATCTATAGTAGGGATTCACTCTCTCTGGTAGGCATTAGGCCTTACGTAGTGTTCACACAAGCAATGCAGTTTTGGTCCAAGCACATGCAGTTTTTGTTTCTTTCCACTGGTTGCACAGTACCATAAACTCATAAACATAAATCTCTAGCCTTATCCAAGCGCTAACTAAACAGAACACACCCTGGTTACTCATACACAGCTGAGCCAGCCTTAGCTCGGTCAGACAAAACAGCTATTGTCCAAAGCAACCAGCAATATTTGTGGTTCTCTGCACATGGCCCGGGCAGACTCTTCTTCAGTCACAGGACACATCCAGTCTGGTCAGCTTCCCTGAGCCGACTGACTGAGCAGAACAGCTGGCTATATGCAGGGCTAACCACATGATCTAATCAGAACTTGTAGATATGGGATTTAACTCTAGCCTACTGTCACGAGTGTGTCACGTTGACCTGGGAGTTCTGGGGGTAGAAGATCACTGCATATTGAGAATTGCAGATCTTCCATTTAGCCTGTGTGTTTGGATCCCATATTAAATGAATTTGGTCTGTTGATGATGGGGCTCACAATCTGAATTCCCTATCAGTATGTCTTTGGAATGTGGGAGGAAACCGGAGTACCCAGAGGAAACCCACGCAAACACGGGGAGAGCATACAAACTCCTTGCAGATGTTGTCCTCGGTGGGATTCGGACCAAGGACTCCAGCGCTACAAGGCTGCAGTGCTATCCACTGAGCCACCGTGCTGCCCCCTATAAAAACTGGCCAGACCATCTCTGTCTTTTCACATCACTAATTCCACAGATCAACCTCATTCTTTTTAGTTATTCAGGTAACGTGCTACCAAGTGGTTTTAAAGCTTGAAAACCTGGTGTAGAAAATCCATATGGCTGACAAATTTGCTGCTGCCCATCATACGCAACTAGCCCGCTGACTCATTGTGAACTGCAACGTAAAATTGTTCTGAGGGAAAATGCATAGAATCTTATGGCTGCCTTACTGTTAGGTAAAGTAACTGAAGCTGCATACATTGCTTATATTCTGAATTTAATTGTGTAACATTTCTTTCACAATTATACCCACTTGAGGAAGGTGGCCAGGAAAGTGTCAATTCATTTGCAAAGATCTTATGTGCCAAAGAATGCCCTCCTGGCTTGCAAAATAAAACAGTCTGTAAGAGTGCCACATGGCTTGCAATGTCAAAGCCCACTGGAATTTGACAAATTTTATGTTGTGGTATCTGGAAGAACTGCATAAAGTTGTGACGTACAACATTATGCATCAGGCTACTAAAGCCCTTCAAAGAGACAACAAAATTATTTGGCAGCAGGGACAGGTATGGAAGTGACAATGTCATCCACCTTATATGTGTGCTGAAAAAACACTCACCAAAATGTAAGAACAGCAACTTTGCCTGTTTACTACCACCATCTTTCTGTTGAGTACTCTCAAGGTTCATGTTATATGCTGCAGGATTTGGAAAAGAGGAGGACGATGAGAAGGAGCAGCAGCAGGTGGATGTGGATCGGTACATAGAGTACTCAAAGGCAAGGAATGCAGCTGACTATCAAGGATTTGTGGGATGATCTGCCCCCAGGTGTCAGGAATTTATATATTATATATAGGGTCAGGTGATATATAAATCCCCACAACTTATGTTTACACTTTCAGTTCTGCTTAGGAACTTGCAGCTCTCTTGTGCCCTCCTTATCCTCAGGTCAGTCAGGGAACTGCACCTAGGTTAAGTAGTCTCCAGAAAGGCTGCCTAGCTGTGTACTGGATATTGGGCACTCTGCAGTGAGGGCGGTATGTATATCACTAGTCTCAGGCAGGAAATACACACATAAACCTCTGATCCATCACGGCTAGGGTTTCTCAATACCCAATAACACTTTGCTGCCACCAGTTCCTCGTTTGATACTAAAGATTATATCGGTCAGGAACCAACCAGCAGGTAGCGCAATTTGACGTGCAGTACATGTCGGTTCGATCATAGAGCAAGGAAAACAAAGCTAGTACATTTTTAAATTTACTCCAGAAAATATAGGCAGTGTTTACAAAAATACAAAAGATATTACAAAAGGAGACAAAATACAGTATGTACAGACAGTTACAAATAAAAGGGATTAAAATAAGAAACTTACTCTATCTCAGTCACAGACATGACATGTTGTTAAAGGGGAGGAGGACCTTCCCAGGGCAAAGGGCCCTTCATCACAGCTTTGTGTGCTGGTTCTCCAGGCATCTGACACCTTGCTCGCTGAGTGTCAGAGCTTTATGCTTTTCTCTTGCTGACCTCACTTGATGGGCTGAGTTAGAGAATGTACACCCCTTTTGAACAGTTATTAAATCTTCTACTTGCCATATCTCTGGCTGGGGAACTCACAGAGTAACGACAGGAGTATTATATTTTCTCTTAATGAAATTATCTTTCATTTGAAACCAAACAAGACATGTCTGGGTGTCACTAGGGGGGGCAGAAACTGTTTTCTTGGTTTATGATGGGCGCACGGGCTGCAAAACGTTGCTGTGTGTAGCCTAAATTATACCGATTCTGAAAATATATTTTTCCTGTCTGTCGGATTATTGCGTGTTAATAAATTCAACCTGGAATAGAAAAAGGAAACCTTGCTTTGGAAAAACCGTACTTAACTGGCAAAACGCAGTAACAGTGACCATGTGCTGAGGGGAGGGGAACGGTGAACATTTCACAGGAGGGACAGGGAGTGGAGAGACGGAGCAGGATTTCACAGAGGGATAAGCAGTGACTTACAGCTGTGTGATTGCATGGGGGGAGGGTCACTTGTGAGCTCATGCTAGGCTCAGTTTTACACTGCACAAACCAAATGGGGGTGAGGCAGCAGGAGCTCGGTATGTGCACCTAGGACATTTAGGAAATACTCAGATTTTCCTGACACTGACTATCAGAGTGAATATTATAATGATAATGACTCCAACCAGCTGTGCCAGCAGGGAAATGAAATTTAACCATTGGAGCTTTTGGTGCTGGCAAGCTGTATACAGGAATGCTTGTGAGATTTCAGTAGTTTTGTTAATATCAAGCAAAGTAATAACTATTGGGTAGCCACACTTTAAGACTGTCACTATAAAAGAAAAATGAAGAGATTTTCTTCTATTTATGCAGTTAACATTGGCTCATTACCAGGATAAGCTGTGTTATATACTGTATTTTGAAAAGCTCTCACAGAGCAAACACCCACTGCTTATACGACAGCCCAGTAAACTAATAATAATGATCTTTATTTATATAGCTCCAACATATTCCACAGTGCTTTACAGTTTAACAGTTTCAAAACACAAGTCATAAGTAACAATGTTAACAATGCAACAATTAAAGCAAAATAAGAGCTTACAATCTGCAATGAGGTGGGGGAGATACAGAGTACAGGTGTGTATTTACAATGATGTATTAACAATGATGGTCCAGCCATCTTGAGGGAGTGAAGGATAGATGGAGATAGTGAATAGGCTACACACGCACACTTACACATAAAATGACTTTGATTAGTGAACGTGATAGGCCGCTCCACACAAATGCATTTTGAGGGAGCACCTAAAACTGCAAATTGTGGATAGTCCTAATTTCTTGGGGTAGAGCATTCCAGAGGATTGGCGCAGCGCGGGAGAAGTCTTGAAGTCGGGACTTGGAGGTGCGGATTAGTGCGGAGGTTAGTCAAAAGTCGTTTGCAGAGCGCAGCGGTTGGTTAGGCCGATAGACAGGAATGAGGGAGTAGATGTAGGGGGGTGTCGCACTGTGGAGAGCTTTGTGGGTGAGAGCAAGTACTTTTGAATTGGATCCTATAATGAATGGGCAGCTAGTGTAACGATTGGCGAAGAGCGGACGTGTCCAAGTACCAATTAGCCAGATGGATGACCCTGGCTGCTGCATTAAGTATGGACTGTAGAGGGGAAATTCGAGTAACGGGGAGGCCAATTAATAGAGCATTGCAGTAATCCAGGCGGGAGTGGATCAATGCGACAGTGAGGGTATTTGCTGTTTCCATGATAAGAAAAGGGCAGACTTTGGAGATGTTCTATAGGTGTAAGCGGCAAGAGCAGGCAAGAGATTGTATATGGGATGTGAAGGAGAGATTGGTGTCAAACATAACACCCAGACAGTGCATCTGCTGCTGGGGCGTTATTATGGTGCCACCCACGGAGAGGGAATTGTCAGTTTTAAGGAGGTTAGTAGATGATGGGAGCAGAAGAAGTTCAATTTCTGAGAGGTTAATTTTCAGATAGAGAGCGGACATGATGTTGGAGACTACGGACAGACAGTGACTGGTGTTCTGTAGTACCGTGGGGTAAGGACAGGGGATGACGTGTATAGTTGTGTGTCGTCAGCATATGGTACTGAAAGCCAAATCTGCTGAAAAAAAAGGAACAGATATGGAGTGATAGGGACCCACTAAGAGGTTGCTGTGACATGGCAGTAAGCTTCATACAGTCTGATCAGAATGTTAAACTAAGAACCTAATGTTCAGTTATACAATATATATTTTTGCCTAGCGGCATTAGATCAATGTATGATTTTTGGAGGTGCTGTCCATTTTCTTTCTCAGCATATTGCATGATCTGTCCTTTTTTTTCTTTGGATGTGCACTCCTTCTTTTGGTACAGGTGATTATAAATTAGCAGGAGACTGCAAAGAAAGGAGTCTAGCCCATTTTTGCTCTCAATGGAGAGCTTGAGGAAGGTTAGTTTCAATGCTTCTTTCATTTATTGTGGGTGCAGTGTGGGTGCAGTGTAGCAGCCATTGTTGCTGGTGTTTTTTGCTGGTGGGGTGGCACATTCTGGAGTCAAGGAGGCTTAGTCTTGCAGCATGGGTGCTGTGAGGCACTGGGCCATCTGTCCTACTGGTGCATTGTCTCTGCGGCGGTGGTCGGTGCACTGCTCCATTCCATTAGGAGGTTTGCTGTGATGAGGCAGTGGGCTTCATACAGTCTGATCTGAATGTTAAACTAATAACCTCATGTTTAGTTGTACTATATATAGTTTTGCCTAGCACCATTAGATCAATGTATGATTGCAAGACTTCCGGGCCATAGAACATAATGGCGTATGTCAGCGCATGCACAATAATGATTTTATGCTTTGCCCACAGTTGAGCAAAGCATACTGTGCATGCGCTGGAAGACATTTGAATGCGCACACATGCTAAATCTACATGAACGCAGGTATTACACCAAATAAATGGAGGGGGGAGAGAGGAACAATAAGCCCCACCCATAGGACCAGACTGAGGAGATTTACATACACCGCAGGAAGAATATAAAAGGTAATTATTGATCAAAGGTGGGGAGTCAAGGGGTATGAAAAGTATTGGTATAATGCATAGTTGACACTGAATCCAATCTTTTTTATTTGAAATGAGAAAAAAGTGGTGACAGATTCCCTTTAATGTTGATGATTATGGCTTACAGCCAATGAAAACCCAAAAGTCATTATCTCAGTAAATTAGAATACTTTATAACACCAGCTTGAAAAATGATTTTAAAATTCGAAATGTTGGCCTACTGAAATGTATGTTCAGTAAATGCATGCAATACTTGGTCAGGGCTCCTTTTGCATCAATTACTGCATCAATGCGGCGTGACATGGAGGTGATCAGCCTGTAACACTGCTGAGATGCTACAGAAGCCCAGGTTGCTTTGATAGCAGCCTTCAGCTCGTCTGCATTGTGGGGACTGGTGTCTCTCATCTTCCTCTTGACAATTCTCCATAGATTCTCTATGAGGCTAAGGTCAGGCGAGGTTGCTTGCCAATCAAGCACAGTGATACGGTTGTGTTTAGCCAGGTGTTGGTACTTTTGGCAATGTGGACAGGTGCCAAGCCCTGCTGGAGAATGACATTCCCATCTCCAAAAAGCTTGTTGGCAGAGGGAAGTATGAAGTGCTCTAAAATTTCCTGGTAGATGGCTGCGCTGACTTTGGTCTTGATAAAACACAGTGGAACTTCACGAGCAGATGACATGACACCCCAAACCTTCACTGATTGTAGAAACTTCACACTAGTCCTCAAGCAGCTTGTATTGTGTGCCTATCCACTCTTCCTCCAGACTCTCGGACCTTGATTTCCAAATTAATTGAAAAATTTAATTTAATCTGAATACAACACCTTGGACCACTGAGCAACACTCTAGATCTTTTCAAACTTGAACCAGATAAGATGCTTCTGGCGTTGTATTTTGGTCATAAGTGGCTGGATACAAGGAATGTTACACTTGTAGCCCACTTGTACCTTACTCCAGTCCTCTATGGTCCAATCCTTATGGTCTTTGGCAAACTTCAGCCTGACTCTCCTTTGATTCTCATTGATGAAAGGCTTTTTCCTACCTTTACATGACTTGAGCCCTGGCTCTAAGAGCCTGTTACGAACTGCTCTTGCCGTGCACTTCACCTCAGCTGCCATTTGCCATTCCTTTTGTAGGTCACTTGATGTCATCCTGCGGTTCTTGAGTGACATTTGAATAAGATGACATTCATACTGGTCAGTGGAAAGTTGTTTTTGCCCTCTGCCGATCTGTAGCTTTGTTGTCCGCATTGTCTGCTGCTTGACCTTGTTGTAATGGACTGCCGTCTTAGAAATTTTAAGGATGGAGGCAATATGACGCTCACTGTATCCCTCTGCTAGTAAAGCCAGAATTGAACCCTTCTTTTCCTCACTCAAGACTTTTCTTTTCAACTCCTTTGGCATAGTTAAAAATAATTTTTTCATTCTTTTTACTTTTGGGATATTACTACCACTTGTTTTGCCATCCAGATTGTCTTATTGCAAGAGGATTGTGAACACCACAGCAGGGTTTTTTTATACTTTCCTTCATTAAATAAGATTTGGTGGAGGTGATCACCTAATCAGAAGCATATTAAGTAGAGTGAGGTGTACTCTGGTTGGAATTCAACTGACACTAGAATGGAATGGCTGTCAGACATGTAGAGAAGCTGATTTTTATAAAACTGTGCAGTGGTCTCTTAATTGTTTTGTTTAGAGCGATGAACAATATGAATTTATTCTCATTCTATAAAGAGAATTTACATCATAGCTAGTTGTCAGATGCTACACCCAGATGTATACAGTGTTCCAGAAAATAAAGTATCTCTCCCAAAAATGTATTGCAATTACAGCGCACATTTTTTGTTACACACACGTTTATTTCCTTTGTATGTATTGGAACAACAGAATAAAACAGGAAAAAAAGGCAAATAGGGCGTAATTTCACATAAAACCCGAAAAATGGGCAGGACATAATTGGTGGCAAGCTCAGCTTAATATTTGTTTTCACATTAGAATAAATAACTGCTATCAATCACTTCCTATAAATATCAACAAGCTTCTTAAACCTGTCAACTGGAATTTTGGACCATTTTTCTTTTGCAAACTGCTCCAGGTCTCTCATATTTGAAGGGTGCCTTATCCCAGTAGCAAATTTAAGGTGTTCAAAGGTATTTAGATCCGGACCCATTGCTGGCCCCTTCAGAACTCTCCAATGCTTTGTTTTCATCCATTTGTATGTGCTTAATGAAGTATGTTTGGGTTATAGTCCTTCTGGAAGACCAATGACATAGGAAGCAAATCCGTCGACATTTGAATGAAAATAAATGCTATGGCAAGTGACCCAAGAAGAATCCACTGCTGACACAAAGACATAAAAAAGCTAGATTGCAGTTTGCTAAAGTGTAAGTGAGTAAGCTCAAATCCTTCAGGGAAAGCATTTTGTGAACAGATGAGACCAAGATAGAGCTTTTTGGTAAAGCACATTTTTCTTTTGTTAGCCGAAAAAATGGAATGATGCTTGCAAAGAACACATTACCTACAGTCAAATATGGAGGAGGTTCAAAGATGTTTTAGAGTTGTTCTGCTGCCTCTGGCACTGGGTGCCTTGACTGCATGCAAGGCATCATGAAATCTGAAGAGTACTAAAGAATTTTGGGTAGCAATATAGTGCCCAGTGTTAGAAAGGTGGGTTTGCTTCTCTGTAAATTGAAAGCCTCTTATTATTCTCTGGGGACCCTACAGACACTTTAAACTCCACCACGCCCCTTCATCGAGATTAGTGTGAATGTTGGAATTTCATACATGTCACTATCAAAAAGACATATTAAATAATGTTAGAGTATTACTTATGCCCCATGGGTAGCACAGTATAAAGTATATAAAAAAAAAAGAAAACAAAATTGCAGAAAATGTTTTTTTCGGTCTTCTATATTTCACAAAAATATGCATTGCATATAAATCTACCCCAAAATCTTTTATTAAAAAGATATGTAGTTTATAATGTTATTTAATTAAATTAAGCATTTTGTTCTTAGGGGCCAAGAAACAGCTGAAAGCTGTTTTACACAATTAGATAAACTTAACTTTTCATTTTACTGACTTTGTAACTACTCTACTTTTATCCATAGGCTATGATTTGGTATTAAAACTCAAACTTTTTCAAGTGAACAGGGATAGGGTGTAATAGCAGTTGCAAACCATAGACTGTAAAGTTGCTGTTTTGTAGAGAATAAACAAACTTTTTTTTTATAATGTCATACAACTCATTGAGCTACAAGAAAAAGATCCTAAAAAATACTGCAACATGTAAATTAAATGCAATTGAACATTTCTATTAAGTAGAATAGATTAGATTTACTATATATGATAAAAAACTAGATTGCTAAAAAAAGACATTCCAAAACATATTAAACAATAGTGACATCACTCCAAAAGAGGCCAACCCCCCAAAATAAAGGTTAATCTGACTCCAAATGATCTAATTACATGGCATATTTGGCGTATTATGGGTTTGTTCATAGTAGCTGAAATATTTGTGAAGAGTAATAAAAATAGTAACATTTTAAACCTCATGTCCTTAGGGTCCTGACTTGGAAACCTTTGCCTGCTGATATAATGAATGGAATTTTAATTACATGCTGCTTATATCTACATATTATAAGATTTTTTACAATTCTTTTACATAACTCTTTATAAAATAATCAGCATAATATATTTTTAATCATATTTAGCAAAACTGATTTATACATTAGTGATGTAAATAATTTTGATGACTAGCAGTAAAAAAACAACTGAGAAATGCTGGCAGTTGTAAGACTATTTTCATTTTAATATGAGCTACTATATTACCTAATGCTGCCTCCCAGTGGCACAGGTACACTGCTGAAATACAGTCATGTATGGTATTCCTCTATTGCTTCAATTTCATGAGATATTTCAGAAGTGAATGGATGTTATTACAATATTTATTTCTCTTTGCAATATGCAATGTAAAACAATATTACACAAAATGGCTCTTATTCTGATATTGCAAAGACAACTAGCATGGCAGTTTGCATTAATAATATAGAATCCACATACTTAAATTTTTATACACAATCACAGCTAAATATTTTTATTGTCTTCATACATCTAAAATACAACAATACATAGCTCTGCAACAAATCTTGATTAGAAATTAGACTATGCATATCTCTGACCAATTTTGCGACGCAGCAGCGACCTTGCCAGCATTCTCGCTACATGTGACACGCAGTGGCGACCACCCCCCCGCTGGATATCGCTGATCGTGCTCGAATGTCCTAGGCCATTGTTTCACCGTCGGTGTCCCGCTGGCCAGCGCATCACTGTGTTTGACCCGACGAGCAACCTCATTGGCAACACAGAACTCAGGGATGCAGGCTGGAATAGTTCAGAAAAGCTGCTGTGTGGCAGGGAGGAGCCACCGCCGAGGATCGCTGGATCGTTGCTGCATTGCTGAAGAGATCTGCCTGTTTGGCAGCTTACTAGTGACCATTAAGCAATGCACCAGCGATCCTTACCAGGTGTAACAACCCAAAAAAAAAGGAGTACACAAAGCTGTTTTCAAAATATTATTTTATGTAATAAAAATATTAATATTATATAATATACAATTGTGTAACTGAATGCAAATAAAGTGAAAAAGTGCATAGCCCCCTGAGGAGGCCGACACGAAACGCGCGTTGGGGCTGCTACACACTTGGTACACTAGGACTTATCTGGGTAAGAAAGAAAAAAATCTTTTCCCCCCCTTTGTTTTTGTGCACTTTTACACATTTTCGGTGTTTAATATTGAAGGTCTTTTGGAGTTACCTAGATAGATTATCTTTCATATTGATTATAGTCAAATGTGCACTTTTTCACTTTATTTGCACTCAGTTACACAATTCTTTAATTGTTTTAGTGTTCATTATTTTTACACTGGGGTTATGATGGACCCGGTCCTTTAAATCGATATCATGTACCATTTTATGCATCACTGCTTATGTCCTTTGCAATAATGTCCAGTTAATGCTTTTATATGTATCTTATATAATATTAATATTTTTATTAAATAAAATAATATTTTGATATTTTGAAAACAGCTTTGTGTACTCCTTTTCTTTTGGGTTGTTATACTTATTTTGAGTATTGCTGTTGCCTTGTATGGCGATATTATAACATTTGTTTCTTTTTGGTGTTATAAGATCCTTACCAGGTGGTATCGTTGTCAGGATCACTGGTGCGTCGCTAAGTGAAACGGGACCCTAAGGGTGTTCTTACACCAGAAGACTGGCAGCTTTAAATGATCACCAGCCAGCTAAATACTTACTGATTGTCGGTCACACAGGCAAACCACGCTTCAGATCTGCACTATACAATCTGTAGTAGATCATTCAGTACACATAGGCTGCCAGTATTTTCATCAGCACAGATAATGTTTACATAGGTTGATGCGCTGCCGAGAATGATGATATTTTAAGCAAACAAAAAGATTATTGCACCCCACAAATGAATATTTTGCTAATTTATCAGGTATAATCAGTAGCCTGTTTACACTGCCTGATAATAAGGAAGAAAGAGTTCCTATATACTGTATGCTTACAGGTGGCTTTCTCTCTTAAAGTCAGCTGATTGCCAAGAGTAAAAGAGGAGAGGCATTTACTTATTAAAAATGAGCTGTCTTTATAGTCAAACCCCATCGATCCTATAGTAGTCATCAATCATCTCACATAAATCCCTTAAATTAATTGATCAGGCCTGGGGCTCAAGGCTTTGGTCACTCTATGTGACTACAGACTTGTGAATCCTCACAGCATTCACTGTGTGCTTTCAAGATTCTCTAGTGCCTTTGCCCAGATTTCCTCCATTGATGGCAGTGACGTGGATTTCCATTTTGAGGCTAAACCCTCCCTGGCTGCTGTTAATATTAGTGAGCAGACCTATCTTGTGCTGTAGGGGAGGTCCATGACTCTGATATTTAACAAACTAGGGCCGGGTTGGGGGGAGTATAAGTTTCAATGCAGCATGAAATGGCATCAAAGATTTTTTTCCAATATTGCAATGTTGAGAACATGAGTTTCAACATGAGTTTCAATGCAGCACGAAATGGCATCAAAGATTTTTTCCCAATATTGCAATGCTAATGGACAGGACTACCATACGCACCATATGTGTAAGAGTGATCCCACCTCTCCACAGCCAACAAAGTTGAGAACATGTGAGGAACATGTAAGCAATGCGCTTGGGAGCTAAGTACCATCTGTGATGGATTTTTTGATAATCTCTAAATGGTTTATGCAGGCTGAGGATTTGGTAGACCATGTTATTGCTAATTGCCATTGTTCATGTGAAAATGACAAACCGCAAGTGGATGAGCCGAGACAGGGTCACCAGTTTCCAGTGCCCTTTAAGGTGGGAACTATCGGGGCTGTCACCACTGCTGCTGGGGGAGGGTTCTTCTGGGAGGGAATGACCTTCACGCTGGACAGGAGGGGGTGCGGGGAGTATAAAGAGGACTGAGTGCGGGAACGAGAGTGACTTGGCGGAAAAGCGACAGGAGAAGGTTGACTACCTCTCCGCTGTTCTAGTTAACTCCACGACACCCTTCCCATAGAGTGCTGACTCCACAATTGACTTTGATGCTATTGAGTTATCATCTGAACTTGTTCTTGTGGACAGCCCAGCCCTGCCTGTGGTGACTGATAAGATGACTTGCTTCGTTCCTAGAGACTATCCCAGAGAACCGCCAGCAACTGTGGTCTGTGAACGGGCACAGGGTTCATGTTCGGCGCCATCGCTGAGGAATCCACACAAAGGACTGTTTCTACAATCCAGTGTACTCAAGCCAAGCAGGACCGTATCCATCTGCATCGCTGGAAGACAGTGCTTCTTGTTCCTCCATAATAGAGCCAGAGACTTTGTTCACGATTTATGTCGTCAGGAGATTTTCCAGCCTTTCTCCTACAAGAACTGCAAGCGATAAGTTATCCCGTTTTTTGCATATCTTTCTATAATGCATGGTGGTTGTGCTTAATAACCGTAGTTGCTATTGTTAATCTTGTCTCCCTGCATGGTGTATTCGTTGTTTAACTTCCTGTACAGTAAACCTTTGTTAACCCCTTCTCAACCTCCAGCTCTCCACTACATTTGACGAACCCTCTCTCTTTTACCCTGGCATCCTTTTTTCCTCAAAATGATGAGTAGTGTAACAGAAGGTGGACTTTGCGTCAAGATCTCAGGGCAGGAGGATAGAAGACTTTGTAAATGTATATACTGGAAATAGAAATGTTGAGGGAGATTAAATGATTCTGATAGGTCCTCAAAGGTTCTGAGTTCTCTTCCCATTGTTACTGTTAGGCATCGGGTTCCTGTCGCTGCACAGCAGGAATCTTGAGCCTTGCCTTCGGTGGTCTCCATTTCTCTCCGGCCGCAGAAGAGCCTGCTCAGCAGACTCATCGATCCCGGCGCTCTGCTCAGACTAGCATTGTGGGTCTATTTGCTGCTGCCACCTCTGGTTCAGCTGTGGCAGCATATGCTGGTCAGCAGCGAACAACTCCAGGGACTAAGTCCTCCTTTCCGTCCACTGAGCATGCCCGTGGGACAATCTCTTATTGGAGATCAGAGGTCACGTGCTCAGGTCCTTCTCCAGCTCGGACTGGACCATCAGGAAGGTCCCGGAAGGACGCTGCCATAAAAGGATCGCATGGCTGCCCCGCCATACGCTATGATAGACTTTGAATCTATATTGTTTAGTAGTGTGTGATGATGGATGTATGAGACTGGTGACTGACTCATTAAGACTCCCTCCCTTTGATACGCATGAGTTAGGGTCTTGGAATCAGAGTTAACACCTAGCACTAGCACTGCTTAGCGCCGCAGTGTAGTCAGCTCTCCTTCCTGTAGCACCTGTGGGCGTCGGTCAGTACAGGCATCACATACCGCTGATACCACAGTGTCTGCCAGTGTGACGCCGTGCATAGTTACGTGCGCTTTCCAGCACTGTTCTTGCTGGTTAGTGGCGACTGCCAGGGTAGACATTGTAATCGCTCTGAGCAGTAGTTTGCACTGAGTCGTCACCTGTGATGCTTAACAGGTCACGCTTATACGCCGGCTGGTACAGACTCTGTGAAGTAACTGAGTCTGTCTTTGCACACACCGGGTCAGAGGTTACCTGCCGGTGTCCGGCTACATCCCATTCGTCATTGCCTAACTACAGTTTACATCTCTGCACGGTGGACCCCGGGCTGCGAATGCACCATATACCATCTTCATTATTTGGTGCGTTCCGCCAGCCCTTAACATTATCATAGCGCCAGGGTCTGGCTAGCATGAAGGACGATCAGCGTCTGCAGAGATATGTCCAGCAGCTGGAAGGCAGGTTGTCAGCTCTCGAGCGGTCAGCCTCAGCTGTGGATGTCACTGCAGTCACTGTTCAGGCAGCTGCAGAGGCTGTCTCCCGTGCCTCCATGTCCATTCCTGTCCCGACGTTGTCCTGTCTCCCGCTGCCCAATAAGTTTTCGGGTGACAGCGCCTCCTGCAGGGGTTTCGTGAGCCAGTGCTCTATTCAGCTTGAGCTGCTGGCTACACGATTCCCCTCAGAATGGGCTAAGGTGGGATTCATTATCTCACTCCTGTCGGGCAGGGCTCTGGAATGGGCCACCCCACTGTGGGAGCGTGGTGACCCCGTGGTACAGAGTGCCTCCCAGTTCCTTGTCTCTTTGAAACAGGTCTTTCTGGGGCCACAGGTCACACATGATACCGCACTTCTATTGTTGGCACTGGTACAGGGATCCTTCTCGGTCAGCCATTATGCCGTCCGGTTCCGGACACTGGCTTTCGAGTTGGAATGGCTTACAACAGTGTTCTGGAGGGGTTTGGCGGAGCACGTCAAGGACGCTCTGGCCACCAGGGAGGTTCCTGTTACTCTGGAGGAGCTTATTTCCATCTCCACCTGCAAAGATCTCCGTTTCATGGAGCGCGGGTTGGAGTGCTCCCAGTCAACATCAAGGGTTAGGTTGGCTCCCACCTTCTCTAAACCTCTGGAACCTCCCGATCGGGTGATCGAGCCTCCTGAGGCCATGGAGGTGTCTCGCATGGGCTCCAAGTTCCACTCAGAGCACACTCCCATACTCTTTTTCCAGTGTTGACAGCCTGGTCACCTGGCTAACAGGTGACAACAGTGGTCGGGAAACGCCCACGTCTAGTGGTAATCGGAGAAGACCAACTAGACACTGGAACTTTCTACTCCAAGCTGGCCTTTAAAGGTACGTTAGAGTTTGGTCCTTCTACCTTGGTGGTAGAGGTTTGCGTGGACTCTGGGGCAGAAGGCAATTTTATGTCTTCAGCCTTCGCCCAACGGCACGCAATCCCCTTGGTTCCGCTACCTCACCCAATTACTATCACGGTAGGGAATGGCTCAACACTATCCTCACAAATTACACATCAGACTGCTCCCTTTAAGCTCTCACTGGTCTTTTCCCACCACTAGACCTTGTCTCTCCTGGTTATGCCAGAGGGCATCGATCGGGTTCTCTTAGGAGTTCCCTGGTTGTGTTGCCACTCTCCTCACAGAGTGGTCCTCGGGGAGAATTCTAGGCTGGAGCAAGTCCTGTGAGGGAAGATGCGTGAGGGAGTGTGTACAGGTAGCTTCCACTGAGATCCCCGCAGATCTTTCCTCGCTCTCTAAGCACTATCAGCAGTACTCGGACATATTCTCCAAAAAGGCGGCAGAGACCCTTCCCCCGCACCACCCCTATGACTATCCTATAGACCTCTTGTCTGGTGAGGAGCCTCCTCAGAGTTGTGTGTATCCCCTGTCTCTCCCGGAGATGGAGGCCATGTCACAATATATCACAGAGAATCTGGAAAGAGGGTTTATTAGGAAGTCAGTGTCACCAGCAGGGGTGGGATTCTTCTTCGTGCAGAAGAAGAGTGGAGAGCTTTATCCTTGTATTGATTACAGGGTTCTTAACACCATAGCCGTTAAAAACAAATACCCTCTGCCCCTGATTTCTGAGCTGTTTGATAGGTTGTGTGGAGTGAGGATTTTCTCCAAGTTAGATCTATGAGGGACCTATAACCTGATATGTATTTGTGTCGGGGACGAATGGAAGACAGCCTTTAACACCAGGGTTGGCCACTATGAGTATCTGGTCATGCCTTTCGGCCTCTGTAATGCCCCAGCCGTCTTCCAAGACTTTGTAAATAATGTCTTCCTAGATATGCTCTCCACCTCATTGGTGGTCTATCTGGACGACATCCTTATCTTCTCTCCAGATTTGGACTCCCACCGGAGAGACGTTTGCAAGGTCTTCGACCACTTGCGAGGGAACTCCCTTTACACCAAGTTGTAGAAGTGTCAGTTTGAGCAGGAGTCCTTGCCTTTCCAGGGCTATATCATCTCGGCCCAGGGTTTGGCTATGGATCCTGCCAAATTGCAGGCAGTAATGGACTGGCAAGAACCCCACTCCCTTAAGGTAGTGCAGCGCTTTTTGGGGTTCGTTAACTACTATCGCCAGTTCATTCCCCACTTCTCCACCTTATAGGCTCCTTTGGTTACCCTCACCAAGAAGGGAGCCAATCCTAAGGTATGGTCGGAACAGGTCTCTGAGGCCTTCTCCTCCATCAAGACCCATTTTGCTGGCACTCCCATCCTCCACCGTCCCGATGTGGATAAACCATTTATCCTGGAGGTAGATGCCTTGTCCGTCGGTGCCAGAGCGGTCCTTTATCAAAAGGACGCCCAAGGTCGGAAGCATCCTTGCTTCTTCTTCTCTAAGACCTTTTCACTGGCGAAGAGGAACTATTCCATCGGGGACAGGGAGTTGCTGGCAATGAAGTTGGCTTTTTCTGAGTGGAGACACCCCCTGGAGGGAGCGCGGTTCCCCTTCCAGGTATACACCGACCATAAAAACCAGGTATATCTGCAAAAGGCCCAGCGGCTGAATTGTCACCAGGCCAGATGGTCACTGTTTTTCTCCCGCTTCCGGTTCACCCTTCACTGTCTGATGAGAGGAACATCCAGGCCTATGCTCTCTCTCGCTCCATGGTGTCCTTGGAGGAGGAGGAGACTGAGCCTCGGTTAATTGTCCCATCCGAGAGCTGGAGGACTGTGGCTCTGGTCACTCTTGAATCGGGCAAGACCTTTGTCCCCGCCCGTCTGAGACCAGAGGTTCTCTCTTGGGCCCACACGTCCAGGGTGGAAGGTCGCTTTGGGACAAAGCGGAACACCGAACTCCTGGCGAGGACATATCGGTGACCGCATATGGCCCGGGACGTGGGAGATTACAATCAGGCATGTGTCTCCTGCACCCAGAACAGGCCTTTTCATCAGAGTCCTGTCGGGCTACTTTACCCTCTGTAGACAGACCTTGGGAGATGGTCAGCATGGACTTTGTGGTCAGTCTGCTCAAGTCCAGTGGCAGTACGGTCATCTGGGTTGTCACTGATCATTTTTCTAAAATGGTGCACCTGGTGCCACTCTCGCGGCTACCTTCTGCATGGGGTCTGGCAGCGTTATTCATAAAACACATCTTTCGCTTGCATGGTATGCCGGACAAGATAGTCAGTGACCATGGTCCCCAGTTTGCGTCTCAGTTCTGGAGAGAGCCCTGTAGTCTGCTCAGTATTGAGCTAAATCTCTCCTCGACCTATCACCCCGAGATGAACGGGTTGGTTGAGAGAGCCAATCAGACCCTGGTCACATACCTACGACAGTTTGTCTCGGCCAGGAAGGATGACTTGGCATCCTTGCTACTATGGTCGGAATTTGCTTTGAACAACTCTGTGGCCGATTCCACCAGTCAGCTCCCGTTCTTCTTTAATTATGGTCAGCATCTGCATGTCCCTGTCCCTATGCCAGTGTCGTCCACTGATTCCAGGGTGACAGACTGGGCGGTGGAGGCTCGTGACATTTGGGATCACACTCAGGATGCCATCCGGGCCTCTAAGGAGAGAATGAGGTCTTATGCCGACACGCACCGGCACCCCGCTCCGACTTTTGCTCCTGACAGCTTAGTGTGGCTCTCCGTCCGTAATATCAGGCTGCGGGTCGAGTCCACTAAGTTTGCACCTCGCTACATTGGCCCCTTCAAGGTCCTTGAGCAGATCAATCCAGTGGTCTACCGCCTGGCCCTTCCACCACACTTGGCTATCTCTGACACCTTCCACGTGTCCCTCCTTAAGCCTGTTCACATGTCCCAGTTCTCTGAGTCATCAGACCTGTCTTCGGGCGAGTTTGAGGTCAATGCCATCGTGGAATGTAGGGTGGTGCATGGTAAAAAGTTTTATTTGGTGGACTGGAAGGTTCATGGTCCTGAGGCTTGGACCTGGGATCCAGTGGAGAACATCCACGCTCTGCTTCTCATTGCGTCATTTGAGCGTAGCGAGGCTCAGAGAGGAGGGGACCCTAGGAGGGGAGGTAATGTTAGGTGTCGGGTTCCTGTCGCTGCACAGCAGTAATCTCGAGCCTTGCCTTCGGTGGTCTCCATTTCTCTCCGGCCACAGAGGAGCCTGCTAAGCAGACTCATCGATCCCGGCACTATGCTCAGACTAGCATTATCGGTCTAGTTGCTGCTGTCACCTCTGGTCCAGCTATGGCAACACATGCTGGTTAGCAGCGAACAACTCCAGGGACTAAGTCCTCCTTTCGGTCCACTGAGCATGCCCGTGGGATTATCTCTCATTGGAGATCGAAGGTCGCATGCTCAGGTCCTTCTCCAGCTCAGATTGGACCATCAGGAAGGTCCTGGAAGGACGCTGCTATAAAAGGTTTGCATGGCCGCCCCGCCATGCGCTCTGATAGATTTTGATTCTATATTGTTTAGTAGTGTGTGATGATGGATGTATGAGACTGGTGAATGACTCATTAAGACTCATTAAGACTCCCTCCCTTTGATACGCACGAGTTGGGGTCTTGGAATCAGAGTTAGCACCTAGCACTAGCACTGCATAGCGCCGCAGTGTAGCCAGCTCTCCTTCCTGTAGCACCTGTGGGCATCGGTCAGTACAGGCATCACATACCGCTGATACTGCATTGTATGCTAGAGCAGTTACAGGGGTTGGACAAAATAATGGAAACACCTAACGTTTTGGCATCATAATCTTCGAACATGTTGTAAACATGCAAACCATGACATATGGTAATGTATTGTAGTTGATTATTTGTGTTATGTGATATGTGTATGTAAATTAGCTGTTTGTTTTGCAGAATTTTAAGAACCTTGATGAAAACCTGATACCAGTGGCAGACCTCTCGGATTTTCAAAGAGGCCAAATTGTTGGTGCTCGTATGGCAGGCACTAGTGTAACAGAAAGTGCCCGAATGCTTGGCGTGTCAAGAGGTACTGTCTCCAAATTAATGACTGCGCTTGAAAGAGAAGGAAAAACGTCTGCAGCAAAGCACATGTCCGGACGAAAGTTGAAGTTGACTGAGAGAGACCATTGAACTCTAAAGCAAATTGTGAGAGAGGATCGCAAGACCACGGCTCTGAAAATCACTCCTGAGTAGAGTTGAGCGATACCGTCCGATACTTCAAAATATCGGATCGGAATGGATCGGCCGATCTTTAAAAAAAGTATCGGTATCGCCGATGCCGATACCGGAAGTCCCATTCAAGTCTATGAGACTTCCGGTATCGGAATTGGAAAAACCCTTTCCTGCCCTTGTACAGCCTCTCGGGGGTCTGTACAGGCCTTCCGGGGGTCTCTGCCGGCCTGCCGGGGGGCTGTGCCGGCCTGCCGGTGGGCTGTGCGGACTGCCCGGGGTCTGTGCACCCTGTGGGGGTCTGTACCGGCCTGCCGGGGGGCTGTGTGGACTGCCCGGGGTCTGTACCGGCCTGCCGGGGGGCTGTGCACCCTGTGGGGGTCTGTACCGGCCTGCCGGGGGGCTGTGTGGACTGCCCGGGGTCTGTACCGGCCTGCCGGGGGGCTGTGCCGACCTGCCGGGGGGCTGTGCACCCTGTGGGGGTCTGTACCGGCCTGCCGGGGGGCTGCGCTGATGTCCGGGGGTCCGTGCAGGCATCGTCCGATGGGACTACAAGTCCCATCGGGCGATGCCTGCTACCATGACAGTGATTGACACATTAGCCAATGATGGGACAGTAGTAGTCCCATCATCCGGCTAATGTGTTAAATATAAAAAAAATAAATAAATACTACATACATACATACTACATGCATGCTACATACATACTACATATATACTACATGCATGCTACATACATACTACATGCTACATACATACTACATACATACTACATGCATGCTACATACTGCATGCTACATATATACTACATGCATGCTACATATATATTACATGCATGCTACATATATACTACATGCATGCTACATATATACTACATGCATGCTACATATATACTACATGCATGCTACATACATACTACATGCATGCTACATACATACTACATGCTACATACATACTACATACATACTACATACATGCTACATACATACTACATGCTACATACATACTACATATATACTACATGCATGCTACATACTACATGCTACATATATACTACATGCATGCTACATATATACTACATGCATGCTACATATATACTACATGCATGCTACATATATACTACATGCATGCTACATATATACTACATGCATGCTACATATATACTACATGCATGCTACATACTACATGCATGCTACATATATACTACATGCATGCTACATATATACTACATGCATGCTACATATATACTACATGCATGCTACATACTACATGCATGCTACATATATACTACATGCATGCTACATACTACATGCATGCTACATATATACTACATGCATGCTACATACTACATGCTACATACATACTACATGCATGCTACATACATACTACATGCTACATATATACTACATACATACTACATACATACCACATGCATGCTACATACATACTACATGCTACATACATACTACATGCTACATACATACCACATATATACTACATACATACTACATGCATGCTACATACATACTACATGCTACATATACTACATACATACTACATGCATGCTACATACATACTACATGCTACATACATACTACATGCTACATACATACTACATACATACTACATACATACTACATGCATACTACATGCTACATACATACCACATATATACTACATGCATGCTACATACATGCATACTACATACATGCTACATACATACCACATATATACTACATACATACCACATATATACTACATACATACTACATGCATGCTACATACAATACATTCATACAATACATACATAGACATACAGTACATATAACATAGAGTAACATACTTACCAATACTTGTCACATTGTTCCCCGAAGCCATTGTCTTTTACGGAATAAATATTAACATAACAAACCACAAAAATACTCACCCATGATCCGAAGCAGTCCACGAGTGTGTCCCACGACGATCTTGGGTAGAGAACTGCAGCATCAGCTGATGCGACCGCTCTCTACGGGCTGCAGGAATCCAATGACGGAAGGTAGGTATCCTTCCGCACTGTATTCCTCCGCCACTTAAAAAAAAAAAAGTCCCTAGTCTCACTTTATGCCATTGCTGCGTGGGAATTTCCCACACAGCTTTTACCATAAAGTGAGACTAAGGACTTTTTTTTTTTAAGTGGCGGAGGAATACAGTGCGGAAGGATACCTACCTTCCGTCATTGGATTCCTGCAGCCCGTAGAGAGCGGCAGCATCAGCTGATGCTGCAGTTCTCTACCCAAGATCGTCGTGGGACACACTCGTGGACTGCTTTGGATCATGGGTGAGTATTTTTGTGGTTTGTTATGTTAATATTTATTCCGTAAAAGACAATGGCTTCGGGGAACAATGTGACAAGTATTGGTAAGTATGTTACTCTATGTTATATGTACTGTATGTCTATGTATGTATTGTATGAATGTATTGTATGTAGCATGCATGTAGTATGTATGTAGTATGTATGTAGCATGCATGTAGTATGTATGTAGTATGTATGTAGCATGCATGTAGCATGTAGTATGTATGTAGCATGCATGTAGTATGTAGCATGCATGTAGTATGTATGTAGTATGTATGTAGTATGTATGTAGCATGCATGTAGTATATATGTAGTATGTATGTAGCATGTAGTATGTATGTAGCATGCATGTAGTATGTATGTAGTATGTATGTAGTATGTATGTATTGTATGAATGTATTGTATGTAGCATGCATGTAGTATGTTTGTAGTATGTATTTAGTATATATGTGGTATGTATGTAGTATATATGTGGTATGTATGTTGCATGCATGTAGTATGTATGTAGTATGTATGTAGCATGCATGTAGCATGTAGTATGTATGTAGCATGCATGTAGTATGTATGTAGTATGTATGTAGTATGTATGTAGCATGCATGTAGTATATATGTAGTATGTATGTAGCATGTAGTATGTAGCATGCATGTAGTATGTATGTAGTATGTATGTAGTATGTATGTAGCATGCATGTAGCATGTAGTATGTATGTAGCATGCATGTAGTATGTATGTAGTATATTTGTAGTATGTATGTAGCATGCATGTAGTATACAGTATATGTAGTATGTATGTAGCATGTAGTATGTATGTAGCATGCATGTAGTATGTATGTAGTATGTAGTATGTATGTAGCATGCATGTAGCATGTAGTATGTATGTAGCATGCATGTAGTATGTATGTAGTGTATATGTAGTATGTTTGTAGCATGTAGTATGTATGTAGCATGCATGTAGTATATATGTAGTATGTATGTAGCATGCATGTAGTATGTATGTATGTAGTATTTTTTTTTTTTTTTTTTACATTTAACACATTAGCCGGATGATGGGACTACTACTGTCCCATCATTGGCTAATGTGTCAATCACTGTCATGGTAGCAGGCATCGCCCGATGGGACTTGTAGTCCCATCGGACGATGCCTGCACAGACTCCCGGACATCAGCACAGCCCCCCGGCAGGCCGGTACAGACCCCCACAGGGTGCACAGACCACCGGCAGGCCGGCACAGCCCCCCCGGCAGTCCGGTACAGACCCCCACAGGGTGCACAGACCACCGGCAGGCCGGCACAGACCCCCGGCAGGCCGGTACAGACCCCGGGCAGTCCACACAGCCCCCCGGCAGGCCGGCAGAGACCCCCGGAAGGCCCGAAATGACGGCGCATCATGATGCGCACACACCGCGCATCATGATGACGTCATTTCGGCTGTCAATCAACTTTGAACTTCCGATTCCGATTCCGGAATCCGATATGACAAAAGTATCGGAAGTCAGTATCGGAATTCCGATACCGCTAATATCGGCCGATACCCGATACTTGCGGTATCGGAATGCTCAACACTACTCCTGAGCTCAATGAACACCTACAGAACCCAGTTTCCCCGAAAAATATTTGTTGGGAGCTGCACAAATCTGGATTCCACGGAAGAGCTGCAATTCGAAAACCGCTGCGCTTTCCAGCACTGTTCTTGCTGGTTAGTGGCAACCATCATGGTAGACATTGTACCCGCTCTGAGCGGTAGTTTGCACTGACTCGTGACCTGTGACGCTTAACAGGTCATGCTTATATGCCGTCTAGTACGGACTCTGTGAAGTAACTGAGTCTGTCTTTGCACGCACCGGGTCACAGGTTACCCGCCGGTGTATGGCTACATCCCATTCGTCATTGCCTAGCTGCAGTTTACATCTCTGCACAGTGGACGCCGGGCTGTGAACGCACCACATATCATATACCATCTTCATTATTTGGTGCGTTCCACCAGCCCTTAACAGTTACTGATTGCAAGTTGGGAATGCCATGATCATCCCAACATGAGAAGTGAAAGAACAGAATGATCAAGTCAATGCATTTAAAGGATAATTTGGACAATGGTATATGCACTCCTTTTTGGGATACCAGACCCTTCCAGACCTTCAATGTGTTATTTATGCTTGGTAGGATGTATGTGCGAGAACTCCTACATATATATTCTGTCTCCATTAGAAACCTAGTTGACTGACCCTTAACTAGTGACTTTTCCATATGGACCCACTGGTGGGTAGATTTAGGATCCCAACACTCTCTCAAAGAATTGATTATGCATGCTTTGTAGTAAAAAATAGCCATTCAAAAATCCCAGGCCTCCTTCCCTCATTTTATAATATAACATAGAACTATGTACTCTGACCTTCTTACCTCCCCAAATAAAGTTTAACAACAGCAACTGAATTTCATCAAGGAGTTTCCTTGGCATGGAAAGTGGTATGCAGCGTAGGACATATAGAATTTTGGGTAGGAAAGTCATTTTAGTAGTTTGCAGACGTGCCATCCAAGAGATGTCCAGCTTACCTACTCTACAGTTGTGCTCCAAAGTTTACATACCCTGGCAGAATTGTTGCTTTCCTGGCCTTTTTCAGAGAATATGTATGATAACACCAAAACTATTTCTTCATTCATAGTCAGTGGTTGGGTGAAGCCATTTATTGTCAAACTACTGTGTTTTCTCTTTTTAAATCATAATGACAACCCAAAACATCTAAAAAATGATCCTGATTCCTGATCAAAAGTTCACATATCCCATTTCTTAATACCGTGTTTTGACCCTTCTATTATCAATGACAGCTTGAAGTCTTTTTGGTAGTTGTGGATGAGGTTCTTTATTTTCTCAAATGGTAAAGCTTTCCATCCTTCTTGGCAAAAAGCCTCCAGTTTCTGTAAATTCCTGGGCTGTCTAGCATGAACTACGTGGTTGAGATTTCCTCTGAGTAGCTCAATGATATTGAGGTCAGTAAACTGAGATGGCCACTTCAGAACCTTCACTTTGTTCTGCTGTAGCCAAATGACAGGTTGACTTGGCCTTGTGTTTTGGATCGTTGTCTTGTTGGATCGTCCAAGTACGTCCAATGCGCGCTGGTAATTAAGGTAAACGTAGTGTTCCTAAGCGGCGCGCAGCACTTAGAAACCAGATGTGTACCTTAGTTACCAGCGCTGGTGCAGGGAGCTGGTAACGAAGGTACACATCGGGTTTCTAAGTGCTGCGCGCTGCTTAGAAATCCTATGTGTACCTTTGTTACCAGCTCCCTGCACCAGCGCGATGGTAACTAAGGTACACAGTGGGTAACTAAGCGACGTGCGTCGCTTGTTACCCTCCTGTCGCTGGTGCTGATCGCTAGTGAAGCTGCCTGTTTGGCAGCTCACCAGCGATCATGTAGTGACCCACCAACGATCCTGACAAGGTGATATCGTTGTCGGGATCGCTGGTGCGTCGCTATGTGTGATGGGGCCCTTAGACTTTTCTGTTGCTGAGCCTGAGGTTGGGCGTCGATGTTGGTTCATTCACTGATGTCCAGCTTGGCAGGAGTTAACTTTTTGATTTCTGGCTGAGGTTGCTGGGAACGCCTTCTTCCTTTTAGTATGGCCCAGAACATTCCTGGGTGGTATAGCATTTGATTACCTCTTGCAAACCAGTCCACTGTTGGAGTTTCTGTTGTTACTTGTGGCTTCACCTAGGAGTTTGGTGAAGTATACCATATTGTTTAGTTCATTATTAGTGTCGTGTTTATCCCACACGTACATTGTATTGTCTATTACGTTAGCTGTGTGCAGTTGTCTACTTTAACCCCTGTTGTTTTCTATTTTATTATATTCTTTGCTGTACACCTCCTGGGGTGGGGGTTGGGGGCTAAGCTCAGGGTTAAACAGGATAGAGGGACAGGTTGGTGACTTGGGCCTCCCTACCTTCAAGGGTACCCCAAAGTTAAGGACAGATAGGACTAAAGGGGGGCTCTAAGGGCAGTGCAGGAGCACAGTTTCCTCATCTCCTGTTTTCCCGTGACATACCCGAGACAAGTACTGTATTTTTTGGATTATAAGACGCACTTTTGTTCCCCCAAATTTGGGGGGAAAGTGGGGGGGTATGTTTTATAATCCGAATCTGTGTGCTGTAGAGGAGGGGGTGGCTCTGGCGTGGTGTCAGGGGGCTGGGGTGGGCTGGCTGCAGGCTGCAGAGACAGCGGGTGGTCATGTGCTCCCGCTCATTAGGCTCATGTAATATTCACTGCACTCGCTGTCCATCAACTCAGTGCTGAAGCCGAGTTGGTAGACAGGGGAGCAGTGCATATTGCATGTGCCTGCACTCTCCCCCTGCCCCGTCACTATATTCACCTTCCGGTGATGGCTCTGTGCTCTCAGCTCCCCCATGGCTCTTCCTGTGTCTGTGCCGACATCCTCCTCCTGCGAGGGTGCGCAGCAGGAGCTGCTCATTCAGGCACTTCATTGTAGCTTCAGGACCTTCTGTCACGTGACCACTAGGACCTGTAGTCACGTGACTCCCAGTGTGCACTGCGGTCACGTGACAGATTCACAAGTTTCCAATCACATAGATTGACCCTTTATGGTTGCATTATGTTTTATTACGCAAAAATCTGACAGCATAGAGATGCATCATATTGTAGTGAAACCCTCTAACATATCTATTTTATCTGTATTATAAGTTACCACACTCACTTCAATATTTTTATGAATGATTTTGCATGAAAGAACTTCAAACGATGAAGTCACAAACAATTGAATGACAAACTGTAGCTTGCAAAGCACTAATAATTACAATGTGCACCCACTTTATAGCTGATTGTCATTGTGAGCAGCATTACACTTAACTGGGCAGTAGTGCATAATTACATTTCTTTTGGGACCACACAAGAGTTGGTAATTATCTCCCTTGTTGTTATTTAGTATGAAAGTATAATCATCTTAAGACCACGTACTACATGCACCAAGCATTAGTGTTAAACTTTTGCATGAATTTTTAGAATTTTAGATCATTTTAAGTCACTTCAATTTTCTAAAGTTTTCTGTAAAATATGTCATATAAAATCAGCCAATTCAGCTTTTTCTATTGGTTTAAAAACAATGCAATGCATAATAGCAGTGTAATAGTATACACAACCAACTTTTAGCACCTAGGCCTGAAAAGAGCTGTATTATCTTTGGGACCAATTTGTGTCAGTGTGCATCTATGTAAAGTCCATTGGTAACAAGATATTGAAACAGTTTCTATTAAGTTAAAGCTATACACTGCAAAATTCTGCTACCAAATTAGAAAAGTTTTTTTATCCATTCTTTTCAAGAATAATAAACAGCCAAGTTCCTGTGATTAAAATAAAATATTAAACAACCATTGTCTTCACAGACTACACTATTAATACACAATAAGTTGTATGTAATCCCTGGGACCATCAAATAAACATAAATATGTGTATTGTCCATCACACTTATTGTATTGTTGGGATATACGCACATTTCAATATTTATAAGAAACCTTTTCTTAGAAGGTCAACATTATACAGTAATTCAGATACAAATCTAAATGAATCTATGAAGAGTATGTAAGATGATTGCTAATGGACAGTATTATTTTTATGGCTTTATTATTATTTATCCTTCTCATTGGCATACTATCATTACTATTATATTAAAAATAGATTTCCCCATTATATGCAATCTTGATGAATTAATATCTTGATGTCAGGGCCTTCATGTGCTGTAATGTTCATTTAATTGCACTATTGACATTTTCTTCATCTCACTGTGTGAGTCATTGATTTGTAAAGCTCTTGATAAAACATGAATCCACTATTTTTTCCGCACCAAAAAGATTAACCATAAAGGAGTCAGTGATGATTTAATGGAAACATTGAAATGGCAAAGAGAAAGATAGGTAGATACTGTAGCTAGACAGATATTTAAAAACTTTTTTATTGTACCAAGATATTTACAACAGTAAAATTAAGCAATATTGTGAATCTATTACTTTGCGCTCGCTGATAGATTCACTTGCCAAGATCTGCTGTTGCGACATAGTAAAATAAAGGTAGTAACTAAAGGTACAGTATGCAGGCCCTATTTTAGCTATTTTTTCTATTATGCATTTGGGGGTGGGCCCCATCCAAGGCTGAGCACCTTTGTGTCTCTTCTTTAACAAACAATGTTTTAATTATGTCTTGTTTACTTTATCCCATTAGTGACCGAGTCAATTTTGACCTTAATGACCAAGCCAATTTTTACAATTCTGACCACTGTCACTTTATGTGGTAATAACTCTGTAATGCTTCAACAGATCTCAATAATTCTGAAATAGTTTTTTGTAACACATTTTACTTTATGTTATTGGTAATTTTTTTATATGACTTGAGTTTCTTCATGAAAAATGCTAGAAAAAACAAAAATGGAAAGCGCACATAGGGTGTATTGTCTTGAAGAACCACAATAGCAAGCAAGCCCAATCAGTTAGACTCACCTGCTGGAGTTGTGTGAGTCACAGCAAACTGGGAATCACTCATAAAGGTCCGGTCGTCGCTGGTATCCCGCTGTTAGTAAATGAAACAAATCCAAAGTGGAAAATAGAGCCGGGCTGAATAAACCGCACTGACCAGAAAAAAACGCACCTTCGGCAGTCCATATAATAAAAAACTTCTTTAATAAGCCTACGCGTTTCATGGCAAAACCAGCCACTTCATCAGTGCATAAAAAACAATCACAAATTCAGGATATAAATACAATCACAAACTGTTTCAATACACCTTTCTTTGACATCATTTCCTGTGGAAACACCCATATATCATATAAAACCATGTATATAAATAAAAAATGCTTAAATATTGTGATTAAAATCCAATAACATATCTATCAATATCATGGAAATTTTATACACCAAAATAACAAAAAATATATATGATAAAATAAAATGCAAAAAAAATGAACTCGAACCCATCACTTCAGAACAACTCAAAAATGTAGTTTACGTGTCTTAGCCCACTGGACAACACCAAATCCACAAACCCCTTGAGATCCTCATATGTAACAAATACCCCACTCATTTAATTTTGTCACCAAAATATGTCTAAAAAAGGTCACTAATTTCATTTAAACCCATTGGTTGGAGTGTATTTAATTTATATATCCAATAAGTTTCCTTTCTTTTTAAATTTTGTATTCTATTCGGGGTATGAAAAAGGAAAATTTACAAAAATTTAGAAAATTTTCCAATTTTGTATCCTTAAACCAGAGAGCTATGCCATACATAATAGGTCATAAATAACATTTCCCACATGTCTACTTTACATAAGCACAATTTTGGAAGCATAATTGTTTTTGTTAAGAAGCTATAAGTTGACCAGCGATTTCTCATTTTTCAACAAAATTTACAAAACCATATTTTTATGTACTGTATCACATCACATTTGAAGTGACTTTGAGGGGCCTATGTGACAAAAAATACCCAAAATTGGCACCAGAATAAAATCTGCACCCATCAAGGTGCTCAGAACCACACTCAAGAAGTTTATCAACCCTTCAGGTGCTTCACGAGAACTGAAGCAATGTCAAAGGAAAAAATGAACATTTAACTTTTTTCACAAAAGAAAATATATTTTAAATCCAAACTTTTATATTTTTATTTTCACAAGGGTAACAGAAGAAAATGGATGAGACAATTTGTTGTGCAATTTCTCCTGCATGTATTTCACTCCATTCAATGTTAGCAAGCAGCCTGAATGGTAATCAGATCATTCAACTTCTGAACTGATCCAACCTGCATGTATTTCACTCCATTCAATGTTAGCAAGCAGCCTAAATGGTACAACTCCTCACCTCTGCTGGCTGTCTTTTCTGCTGCAAAATATCCTATTGGTAACCAGTTCATTCAACTCCTTTGCTATAATTCATCTGTTACAATGTTCTCAGTACTCACTGTTGTATATCCATGGGGGATCACTGTAGATGTTATCATGGGAGAGGTGATATAGCATAAAGATGAAATCAGGAGACCCACAAACAGACTTGGTTGTGGAGTAGGCATACGCCTGTCTCCATAATGCCCTTTCCAGGTCATCCCCCCAGTTCCATAACTCTCACTCCCTTCTTTTGAGGTCCACACCATCAAACCCTTCCGTCCCTTCTCTCTCAGAGTAGCGGTCATATACCAGCCCCCAGGCTCACCCACCCACTTGCTTGACCACTTCCCAGCCTGGCTGCTGCACTATATGTCCTCAGAACTACCAACCCTTATCCTGGGAGACTTCAACATCCCCATTAACAGCCCCACTTCCATATCTGCATCCCAGCTTCTATCACTAACTGCTTCTCTAGGCCTCTCACAGCTTTAAACCTCTGAGCCGCACAAGGACGGTAACACCCTTGACCTGGTCTTTGTCCGGCTCTGTTCAATCTCCTACCTAAATAACTCACCGCTTCCCCTCTCTGACCACAACATTCTCTACTTCATGCTCACATATCCTCGCCCAACCCAGCACACTCTTACCTACCACACATTCAGAAATCTACAAGCCATTAACACTCAGACACTTTAAGACTCCCTACACTCATCACTGTCCCCTATCTCCTCTTTTTCCTGTCCTGATCTGGCTGTTCACTACAGCGAAACTGTTAGAAGCACCCTTGACCAAGTAGCGCCCCTCACCCTCAAAACCTCCAAACACAGAGTAAAACAGCCCTGGCTCACATTGCAAACTCAACTTCTCCAGCAATGCTCTAGGAGTGCTGAAAGCCCATGGAGAAAAACTGGCACACCAAAAGACTTTATCCACTTCATGTTATGAACCTATAACTCTGCCCTTCACCTCACCAAACAGACCTACTTCACCGCCCTGATCTCCTCACTAGCCAAAAACTCCAAGAAACTTTTTGTCACCTTTCACTCCCTCTTCAGGCCAAAACCACAAGCCCCTGTCACAGACATTTGTGCTGATGATCTGGCCAACCACTTTATAGATAAAATAGATAATATCTGTCAGGAAATACGCTCCCAACCACCAAGTGCTGTGACTCCCATCCCTCCCTACATTTCCCCTCACTCACTTTCCACACTTGATCCCATCACAGAAGAAGAAGTCTCCAAACTCCTCTCTCCTTCTCGTCCAACTACATGCTCTACCGACCCCATTCCCTCTCATCTCCTCCAGTCTCTCTCTCCAGTCATCACTACTCACCTAACTATAATCTTTAATCTCTCCCTTTCCTCAGGCATTTTCCTATCCTCCTTCAATCACTATCGTTACTTCATTACTAAAGAAACCTGCTCTTGACCCATCCTGCACAAACAACTACAGACCAGTCTCCAATCTCCCCTTCATCTCTAAACTTTTGGAGCGCCTAGTCTACTCCCACCTTACACGATACCTCTACACTCACTCCCTCCTAGACCCTTCACAGTGCAGTTTCTGCCCCCTACATTCAACTGAAACTGCACTCATCAAAGCTACTAATGTCCTTCTGACAGCAAAATGTAACGGTGAACACTCTATGCTCATTCTTCTAGACCTTTCTGCAGCTTTCAACAGTGTTGACCACCATCTCCTACTCTCTAGGCTCCAGTTACTAGGCATTAAGAACACTGCTCTCTCCTGGTTCTCTTCTTATCTTTCTGACCACTCCTTCAGTGTTTTATTCGTTGGCACCACGTCATCTCCTTTTCCTCTCGCTGTCTGAGTACCTCAGGACTCAGTCCTTGGCCCCCTTCTCTTCTCTCTCTACACGGCCCCAATTGGACAGACCATCAGCAAGTTTGTCTTCCAGTACCATTTTTATGCTGATGACACACATTATATACGTGATCCCCAGCCTTACCCCCGTTGTACTACAGAACGCCAGTGTCTGTCTGTCTGCAGTCTCCAACATCATGTCCACTCTCTATCTGAAACTCAGCCTTTCCAAAACTGAACTTCTTCTGCTCCCACCATCTAACCATCTACTAACCGCCCTAAATCTGACATTTCCCTCTCCATGGGTGGCACCATAATAGCACCCCAGCAGCAGGTACGCTGTCTGGGTGTTATGTTTGACATTAATCTCTCCTTCACATCCCATGTGTCATGGTCCAGGCTGGATCTGACAAGGTAAATGGAAAAGTGAACTTTTTTCCTTTGGCTAGGTGCCAAAGTGGGGTTGATTGCCCCCGGTGGCCATTAGAATTATTACACGTGGTGTTTCATTCTATGTTGCCTGGTGGTGGTGAGTGGTATCGCACCTTAGTTTTAGGTTTAATGTGCACTTAATTACAAATCAGGTGTTAGACTCTATAAAAGGGAGCCAGGGGTGTTCAATCTCTGTTGGTGATATTGTGTGTCATTTTGCAAGTAAGCCTGGGGGAGGAAGGAGCTGAACATGAGTCCTGTGCAGCCCAGCCAGAGGGGACGAGTGGCAGCTAGGTGGTCTGCAAGAAGGGCTGGCATGGCATGGTGAAGTCACAGTTTATGGTGTTGGCAGGAAGTGCTTGCATGGCTTGGTGGAGTGACGACTATGGAGAGAGTTGCACTCAGCATGTGGGACTTGGTTGCTGAGAGCTGGACTCAAGCATGCTGGACGTTTTGGCAGGAGCTGAACTCATCTTTGGGACTCTGTTACTGGACAGCTGCAATTTGTGGTGGACTCTGCTCCAAGGTTGCACTATGGTGAAGGATCCAGTTATGGTGATGGATCCGGGTGGAGGAGAAGATGCACACAGGTGGTGGGCTCTGTTGCTAGGAGCGTACGCAACAGAGCAAAGCTAAGTGGTGTTTCCCCTGTTTTGTCATCTTTCCTCATGTGTGTTTTAGTGCAGTGGTGGGATTAGTTTCCGCACCGACCAATTCCCTAGTGAGGGTTTAGGTCAGGACGAGCTAGGGTTTTTTAGGTTCCTGTTGCGCGCCCGGTGCGGAACCGGCATAGGGAATGTTAGGAGTGCAGGGACACTGGCTCAGGGGAGCTCAGGAGGTCTCCACTTCCCTATTCCCTATCGCAGGGCCCACCATTGTTAATGTTTCCCAGGTTTCCCTTATTGTTTAAATTTTCCTTACTGGAGGCGGGGTTTCCAGACTTGTATATACGTGTAATGTAAATTCGCCAGTTGGAGGCGGTGTATCCAGCGGCACGTGTTTATTATTTAAATTCGCCCCACTGGAGGCGTTGCATCCAGGGTCATGTGTGTCACATGGTTTCGCCTTGCGGTACACGCTGCGTCCAGACACACGTGACCGTGACACCATATACAATCTCTTGCCCGCTCTTGCTGCTTACACCTAAAGAATATCTCTAGAATCCGCCCTTTTCTCACTATGGAAACATCAAAAACCCTCACTGTCACATTGATCCACTCACACCTGGACTACTGCAATGCTCTATCAATTGGCCACCCCGTTACTCGACTTTCCCCTCTACAGTCCATACTTAATGCAGCAGCCAGGGTCATCAATCTGGCTAATTGTTACTCGGACGTGTGCGCTCTTTACCATTCCTTACATTGGCTGCCCATTCATTATAGGATCCAATTCAAAGTACTTGTCTCACGCACAAAGCTCTCCACAGTGCAGCACCCCTACATCTCCTCCCTCATTTCTGTCTATCGGCCTAACGGACCGCTGCGCTCTGCGAACAACTTTTGACTAACCTCTGCACTAATCCATACTCCCACTCCCGACCCCAAGACTTCTCCCACGCTGCACCAATTCCTCTGGAATGCTCTACCCCAAGAAATTAGGACTATCCACAATTTGCATTGTTTTAGGCGCTTCGTCAAGATGCATTTGTTCAAAGCTGCCTATCACGTTCACTAATCAGTCATTTTATGTGTAAGTGTGCGTGCGTAGCCCATTCACTATCTCCATCTATCCCTCAAGATGGCTGGACCATCATTGTAAATACGCACCTGTACTTTGTATCTCCCTCACCTCATTGTAGATTGTAAGCTTTTGGAAGCAGGGTCATCTTATTTTGCTTTAAATATTGTATTGTTAACGTTACTTATGACTTGTGTCTTGTAACTGTTAAACTGTAAAGGGCTGCGGAATACGCTGGCGCTATATAAATAAAGATTATTATTATTATTTTGGAAACCACACCCCTCAATGATTATATCCTGGGGTATAGTGAGCATTTTGAAAGTACACAGAATTTTATAACATTAGGTTGTCATATTGAATATGTCATTATTAGTGTTGAGCACACGTGCTCGTTACTCCAGTTTTCATCAGGTGCTCGGGTATGCACCAAATATCGCGGGTGTTCGAGTGACATGCTCAAGTCACTGTCCTGCATGTTTTGTGGCCATTAGGCGTCCCAAAAAAACATACGGGATCTGCGATACTCCGTGCATACCAACAACTCAATGCAAACTTGAGTAGCGAGCATTTGTGCTCAAAACTAGCCACCATATCGTCATCATTTCTTATTTTTTACCTTTGAAAAAAAAAAAAACAATTCTAACTCCATCCCTAACATAACCCTAATCCCAAGCCTCCTAACACTAATACAACCCTAACACCAACACTAACCCTAACACAACTCTAAACACAGCCCTAATGCCAAAACTCTAACCCCAACCCCATCTACAAAGAATGGAAAAAGTAAAAAAATATATTTTTTTCTACCTAAGGGGGTGACCAAGGGGGATTTGATTTACTCTTTTTTTATTAGGATCACTTTTATAGGGTCTATCACAGTGGTCAAATGGAACCAATAAGAAAAATTCCTTACTGTTGCCGGGCACCGTCTGTCAAATCTCGGTGGGCGCACTGCACATGCACCCACCATTTTTTTCCAGGAAGGTGATGCTGAAGGTCAGGGACAAAGCAGGAGAGCCCGCGGATGGCAGAGGTCCTGGAGAGGTTGCGGGGATCCCATTTCTCTCTTTTATGTTAAATCATATCAGAGGAGAGAGAAATGAATTTTAAATTGGACTTTTTTGTGATCGCCATTATTCGGTGAATAATGGTGATCACGTAAAATGGGACCATAAAAACCATCTCTGATCATGTTCTCTAGTGTCTCGGCTACCCTGGTAGCCGAGAACCTGGAGATTTTCCAATGATGGGGGGGCTCTATACCCTTACTTCTCAGCACCATTAATCCCTTAACCCCTGAACCATTTTCCGTTTTTGCATTTTCCGTTTTTGCTCCTCTTCTTCCCAAAGCCATAACTTTTTATTTTTCATGCAAAATGGCCATGTGAGGGCATGTTTTTTTGTTGGACAAGTTGTACTTTTGAACAACACCATTTGTTTTAACATATCGTGTACTAGAAAAGGTAAAAAAAATCCAAGTTTGGTGAAACTGCAAAAAAAGTACACTCTTTTATTTAAGTGGTGAAAACAATCCAAACTTTGGTAAAAAAAAAAAAAGGACACATTTTCTGAGACCCGTAGTGTCTCTAGTTTTCATGATTTGGGAATGCATGAGGACTTATTTTTTGCGCAGCCATCTTATGTTTTTATTGTTCCCATTATGCTGTCTATGTGATCTTTGATTGCCTGTTATTACATTTTATTACAATGTAGCTGCGACCAAAAAAACGTAATTCTGGCATTTTGAATTTTTTCTTGTTATGCTTTTTACCGATCAGGTTAATTCTTTTTTTATATTGATAGATCGATCAATTCTGAATTTGGCGATACCAAATACGTGTTTTTTTAATTTTTTATTTTGAATGTGGCGAAAGGGGGGTGATTTGAACTTTTACATTTTTTTCATTTTTATTAATTTTTTTTTACATTTTTTAAAATTTTTGCATGCTTCAATAGTCTCCATGTGAAATTAGAAGCTGCAGTTGTCCGATCAGCTTTGCTACGTACAGGAGATGATCAGATCTCGTGTATGTAGCAGAAATGCTCACTTTCTGTGAGCGCAGACCACCGGTCAAGGTCACGGAGGGGTGAGACTTCCTGCGCACTTGCCGGAAGCGCGAGTTAAATGCCGTTGTCAGAGATTGTCAGCGGCATTTAACGGGTTAACAGCCGCGGGTGTATTGCGATTTTACCTGCGGCTGTTAGAGACACATGTGAGCTGTTCAAAACAGCTGACATGTGCAGGGAAAGATGTGGAATAAGTGCCAGTGCCCACATCAAAGAGAGAGATCCCGACGTGGGCATACTATTACACCCAATGTTGGAAAGGGGTTGAAAAGCAGCGCTGAGGAATAAGTACCCTTAACTGCCACCGTTAAAAGGCATATCAGCGGTCATTAAGTTGTTAACTTCAAAAATTCAGATGAAGTCCAACAGGCACATGGAAAGGTATAATATTACTGATAGGGACAATCCTAAATGAGGTTTCCATGTTGTGGTTGGATGGCATTATGTTTTTTTTTTATAAAAAAGGTAACTAAGTATCTTAATAGCAAGTGAAGTTCATGTGTTTAGTAAGCAACAAGAAATTCATGTATAAATAAAGATCAAGTATGAACATGCATTGCAAAGTTCTCATTTCCCTGCCTGTTTTTAATCAATATTATATCTCAAAGAATTCATCATTTGCTATCTCTTGCTGTAATGTCTGTATACTCTTTTCCTTCCTCCTCTGCCCAGGAGCTGTGGTATAATCAGACCATGTCCCTGTACGGTCATACACAGCAATTACACAGTACACAGCAGGGGCACATTTATAAGATTATCTCAGCACATGAACATTTTTTTAACCCCTTCCTGACATCTGACATACTATTCAGTCCACGGGACCCGGCCCCTATGACCGGGGACGGAATAGTACGTCTTCACGATCAGCGGCGCTCACGAGGGGAGCGCCGCTGACCGCGGCCGGGTGTCAGCTGATTATCACAGCTGACACCCGGCACAATGTGTCAGGGGCAGTCATGGACCGCCCCCAGCACTTTAACCCCTGGCACACTGCGATCAAACACGATCGCAGTGTACCGGCATTTTAGGGAAGCATCGGCAGAGCGGAGGCTCCCTCCGTGCTTCCCTGCGACCCCCATTGCGATGTGCAGCGCTGCTCTGGGGGCCTCCTTCCCTGCAGGTCTCCGGATCCAATATGACCGTGGGGGCCTTCGGGGACAGAGGCGGCTTCCTCATGCCTGCAGAGCGCAGGCAGGAGGAAGCCTTGTGCAGCGCCTGTCAGATCGCTGATCTGTCACAGCGCTGTGTGACGTGTCAGATCAGCGATCTGACACATGACAGTGATGTCCCCCCTGGGACAATGTAATAAAGTAAAAAAAAAAGTGTAAAAATAATTTATAAAAAAATCGCTAAATAAATAAAAAAAAAATGTATTCCCTAATAAATTCATTTTTTGGAAATAAAAAAAAAACAATAAAACTACACATTTAGTATTGTCGCGTCCGTTACGACCAGACCTATAAAACTGTCCCATTAGGTAACCCCTTTAGCGAACCCCTTAAAAAATAAAAATAAAAAGCAAAGTAAAAAATGATGCTTTATTATCATACAACCGAACAAAAAGTGCAATAACGCGCAATCAAAAAGATGGATATAAATAACCATGGTACCACTGAAAACATCATCTTGTCCTGCAAAAAACGAGCCACCATACAGCGTCAGAGAACAAATAAAAAAGTTATAGCTTGCAGAATAAAGCGATGCAAAAATTATTATTTTTTTTATATAAAATTGTTTTCATTGCATAATAGCGCCAAAGCCAATGATGGGACAGTAGTAGTCCCATCATCCGGCTAATGTGTTAAATGTAAAAAAAAAAAAAAAAATACTACATACATACTACATGCATGCTACATACATACTACATGCTACATACATAGTACATATCTACTACATATATACTACTATACTACATGCATGCTACATACATGCTACATGCTACATACATACTACATTCATGCTACATGCATGCTACATACATACTACATGCTACATACATACTACATATATACTACATGCATGCTACATACATACTACATGCTACATACATACGACATATATACTACATGCATGCTACATACATACTACATGCTACATGCATACTACATACATACTACATACATACTACATACATACTACATGCATGCTACATACATACTACATACATACTACATGCTACATACATACTACATATATACTACATGCATGCTACATACATACTACATGCTACATACATACCACATATATACTACATACATACTACATACATGCTACATACATACTACATGCATGCTACATACAATACATTCATACAATACATACATAGACATACAGTACATATAACATAGAGTAACATACTTACCAATACTTGTCACATTGTTCCCCGAAGCCATTGTCTTTTACGGAATACATATTAACATAACAAACCACAAAAATACTCACCCATGATCCGAAGCAGTCCACGAGTGTGTCCCACGACGATCTTGGGTAGAGAACTGCAGCATCAGCTGATGCTGCCGCTCTCTACGGGCTGCTGATGCTGCAGTTCTCTACCCAAGATCGTCGTGGGACACACTCGTGGACTGCTTCGGATCATGGGTGAGTATTTTTGTGGTTTGTTATGTTAATATGTATTCCGTAAAAGACAATGGCTTCGGGGAACAATGTGACAAGTATTGGTAAGTATGTTACTCTATGTTATATGTACTGTATGTCTATGTATGTATTGTATGAATGTATTGTATGTAGAATGCATGTAGTATGTATGTAGCATGCATGTAGTATATATGTGGTATGTATGTAGTATGTATGTAGCATGTAGCATGTATGTAGCATGCATGTAGTATATATGTGGTATGTATGTAGCATGTAGTACGTATGTAGCATGTATGTAGTATGTATGTAGTATGTATGTAGTATGTATGTAGCATGCATGTAGCATGTAGTATGTATGTAGCATGCATGTAGTATTTATGTGGTATGTATGTAGCATGTAGTATGTATGTAGTATGTATGTAGCATGTAGCATGTATGTAGCATGCATGTAATATATATGTGGTATGTATGTAGCATGTAGTATGTATGTAGCATGTATGTAGTTTGTATGTAGTATGTATGTAGTATGTATGTAGCATGCATGTAGCATGTAGTATGTATGTAGCATGCATGTAGTATATATGTAGTATGTATGTAGCATGCAGTATGTATGTAGTATATATGTGGTATGTATGTAGCATGTAGTATGTATGTAGCATGTAGTATGTATGTAGCATGCATGTAGTATATATGTGGTATGTATGTAGCATGTAGTATGTATGTAGCATGCATGTAGTATGTATGCAGCATGTAGTATGTATGTAGCATGCATGTAGTATGTATGTAGCATGCATGCAGTATGTATGTAGCATGCATGTAGTATATATGTAGTATGTGTGTAGTATGTATGTAGCATGTAGTATGTATGATGCATATATGTAGTATGTATGTAGTATGTATGTAGCATGTATGTAGTATGTATGTAGCATGTAGCATGTATGTAGCATGCATGTAGTATATATGTAGTATATATGTACTATGTATGTAGCATGTAGTATGTATGTAGTATTTTTTTTTTTTTTTTTACATTTAACACATTAGCCGGATGATGGGACTACTACTGTCCCATCATTGGCTAATGTGTCAATCACTGTCATGGTAGCAGGCATCGCCCGATGGGACTTGTAGTCCCATCGGACGATGCCTGCACAGACCCCCGGACATCAGCACATCCCCCCGGCAGGCCGGTACAGACCCCCACAGGGTGCACAGACCACCAGCAGGCCGGCACAGCCCCCCGGCAGGCCGGTACAGACCCCCACAGGGTGCACAGACCCCCGGACATCAGCACAGCCCCCCGGCAGGCCGACACAGCCCCCCAGCAGGCCGGTACAGACCCCCACAGGGTGCACAGACCCCGGGCAGTCCGCACAGCCCACCGGCAGGCCAGCACAGCCCCCCGGCAGGCCGTCAGAGACCCCCGGAAGGCCCGTACAGACCCCCGAGAGGCTGTACAAGGGCAGGAAAGGGTTTTTCCAATTCCGATACCGGAAGTCTCATAGACTTGAATGGGACTTCCGGTATCGGCATCGGCGATACCGATACTTTTTTTTAAAGATCGGCCGATCCATTCCGATTCGATATTTTGAAGTATCGGACGGTATCGCTCAACTCTAGTGAGGACTTAATTTTTATTACTTAAAAATGCACATGCTGTGTGTGTACAGTTTATCTATATTTATCTGTCTATATATTTATCTTTCTATATATACTGTATATTCATATACTGTATATACTTGTATATATATTTATACTGCTGATTTTGCAAGTTTTACCACCTACAAAGAGTGGAGCAGACTGTACATTTCAACTGTGAAAGACAGAATCTAAAAATAAAAATCAGAAAATCACTTTGTTGCATAAAATAAGTATTTGATCACTTACCAACCAGCAAGAATTCTGGCCCTCACAGACCCCTTAGTTTTTCTTTAAGAAGTCCTCCTATTCTGCACTCATTATCTGTAATAATTTTACATGTTTTAACACATTACCTGTATAAATGACACCTGTCCATACGCTCAATCACACTCCAACCTCTCCACCATGGCCAAGACCAAAGAGCTGTCTAAGGACACCAGGGACAAAATTGTAGACCTCCACTATGCTGGGATGGGCTACAAGGACAATAGGCAAGCAGTTTGGTGGTAAGGCAACAACTGTTGGCACAATTATTAGAAAATAGAAGAAATGCAATATGACTGTCAATCTTCCTCAGTCTGGGGCTCCATTAAAGATCTCGCCTCGTGGGATAAGGATGATTCTGACAAAGGTCAGAAATCAGCCCAGAAGTACATGCGAGAACCTGGTCAATGACCTGCAGAGAGCTGGGAACACAGGGCACACAAAATACTGCAGGGCACACAAGGTCCCCCTGCTCACACCAACACATGTCCAGGCCCATTTGAAGTAAGCCAATGATCATCATGGGAGAAAGTCATGTGGTCAGATGAGACCAAACTAGAACTTTTTGGTATCAACTTCACTTGTCGTCTCTGGAGTAAGAAGAAGGATTAGTACAACCCCAAGAACACCGTGCCAACCATGAAGCATGGTGGGGGAAACATCATACTTTGGATGTGCTTTCCTGCAAAGGGGACAGAATGACTGCATCATATTGAAGGAAGGATGGATGGGGTTATGCCTCGCAAGATGGTCTTAGGTAGGGGATGGGGCCTCAAACTGTTGACAAGTTTTATTTGGTCGCTTTAAATGTGCATCACATGGTAATTGGTGCCACCTGTGTGTACTAGTTATATTCCCACACCCCTTCCCTTGGAGCTATACTGAGTTTAAGAACTTTTCGTTCGGAACGCGTACAGTGTCTCATCAACCTTCCCTCCAATTTTCCGGTCGGGTTCATGCATTTTTGTATTCTGCATACCTATTTTATGGATATCTAAATAAAATGTTTTGGATTTTATCCTTTTGAGCTGGACCGTCCTTTCAGTATTTTGTCTACTGCCTGACAGAGCTGTGGCCCGTGCTTGAAAGCAACATGGAAGTATAAACGGTGAGCTGAACATTTTTTTTTTCTTGGCCTCAAACTGTCCCTGGAATTGAGACCCAAACTATACCTGTCCCGGGGGTGCTTTTGATGGTAGAGAGGACCAAGTCTCTGACTTCACTATGCTCTTGTTAATCCCTTGACTGCCCTCTCCCCCACCCCATGGAGCCTGGGACAGAAATTTAATGTGAATGCGGTGCACTAGACAAAACAGGGATAAAAGAAACCCTCTATCATACAAAAGCACCAACCAACAATAGGAAGGAGGATAGGAACAAGGAGGAATAAACTAAATGGAAACGGGGACTAAAAGATAAACACACATGTACAACAGAACACCTCTACAACTTCTTTCAAAAACACTAAGCTTAAACACAGAGCACAGGAAGACAAATCTCCATTAGCAACAATGAACTCCTACTCAGCACAGCGTCTCCTAAGTCCAAAAAAGCAGAGCTTTCACTGGCATGGCAGGTTTTATAGGAAGAGTTAATGGCCAGATCAGAAGCAGCTGAAATGGAGCTGAATGTTTCTGCCCAAGATAGAAGAGGTTTTTAACCTTTTCAGCACCCAAGGAAACCAAATTCATTTAATATGGGATGCAAACACCCAGGCTAAAAAGATCTGTGATTCACAATACACAGTGATGTTTTAACCCCAGACCTCCCAGGTTGGCGTGACACACTCGTGACACCTTCCCTCAGTAAGAGCATTGAAACTAAGTCATGACTGAGTGGCTCTGTAAGAAGCATTTCAAGGTCCTGGAGTGGTCTAGCCTGCCTCCAGACCTGAACCCAAAGAAAATCTTTGGAGGGAGCTTAAACTCAATATTACACATCAACCGCCTTGAATCCTGAAAGAGGAGTGGGCCAAAATCTCTGCTTTAGTGTGAGCAAACTTGGTCAAGAACTACAGGAAGCATGTTTACCTCTGTTATTGCAAATAAAGGTTTCTGTACCAAATATTAAGTTCTATTTTTCTACTGTATTAAATACTTATTTTATGCAATAAAATGCAAATTAATTAGGTAAAAATCCTATAATGTGATATATTTACATTGCCCTTTTTATCTGGTTTCAGGTGTAATTTTCATATTACCAATATCTCCTACTTGCCTCAGGTGAGCTTAAACGAGCATCAAATATTTGAAATAAAGTTGTTTACACAATTTTGGAAAGGTGCCAACAATTTTTGTTGGACTATTTCGGGGGTTTTGTGTGAAATTATGTACAATTTGTCTTTTTTCTTTTTTTCTTTTTGTTGTTCCAATACACACAAACAAAATAAACGTGTATAAGAAAACATGTGTAATTGCAATAATTTTCTTGGAGAAATACTTCATTTTCTGGAACAATTTCAAGGTTGCCAACATTTTTGGCCATGACTGTATATAGCATTGACATACTGATGGAGAGTAGCAGTATAAATCAGCGCATCAATAGCGTTTTCAGTGCACCCCAAAAATAAAACACCATCTGGCTGTCCTTGTAATGAGTCTCCAAACACAGAGGTGTACATATAAATTGTGGGGTCCCATAGTGAATGCCTAATTAAGTTCCCCATCCCCTCAAATAAAATAATATCCTTGGAAATATATTGCTGAATTTATACATTAATTTTGCTACTATTGAATCCCTTTACCTCTCTCACCCACTATGATACCCATTTTAAAGCCACCATAGAGTGCAATGCCCCTAAAAATGCACTCACAGTTTGATACCACCCCAGTGAATTCCCCCACAACAAACGATACACGCAAAGTTTTAGACCCACTTGAGTGCCCCTGTCAAGGAAAATGATGCTGTTAAAGTGCTTTCAAAACAGAATGATGTCCTCACAGTGCTCCCAACATTGCATTATGCCCTACAATGAACCAAAATATATCATCTATAGTCCGTGTTTTGCTGATTCTCAGTACACATGGTGCACAGAATACACCATTCTAATGCCAAGCTGTATTGCACATTCTGCTAGCTGTGGTGGTAGGAACAATGTGAGTAGTAGTAGTACTAGCATGCTGAGTCAGGGCAAGTATAGGGATAGGAATCAGGCAGAATGGCTAGTAGCATTGGCCATTTCACACATTGAGGCATCTATGCTCATAATCAGGGATGATGATGCAGATGAGTATGATGATAATTTTGTTGTGGTGGACAAAACCTTGGAACCAGATGGGGTGATGGGGAGGTGAAGCCATCAGAGGAAAGGATTGCTGGCGCTGGCAACGCAGACTGCAGGCACGTAGGATGCAGTAACAGACTGTACACAGACCAAGAGTGAAAGGTGTTTAATATACAGTAGAAACTCCATGCAGCGAGAAAACGGAGGGATAATATTCCCTAATAAAGCAAAAGGATAATTGGGATAACGTAATGAACAGGGACAAGTAAAGCCGACAATACAATAAAATATAACTTATCACTCATGCGCCAGTCACGGTTGTACTTCTGTCTGTGACTGGTGCTGCCTAGATTGCATCGCACTGGGGGTCTGTCACAATCCTGAGGTAAATGATGTAGTATCTTTTGGAGTTGGTGGTGTCCTCCTGTGGTCCTGACGATGGTGGTGAATCCTCGGGGCCCTGATGCGGGTCTTGAGTCCAGCAAAAGAGGTGATGAAGAGGAATACGTCCTTATCCGCAGCGGTGAGTGTCCCAACACTACGGAGATTTGCAGCACTGCCCAAACACAGTTTACAATGGGCAGCCCGGTTCGCTGTGCCGAATCCGCACATGCCTAAGTCCCGTTCACAGATTTTGTCTCTTACGGTAAGTACTGTCAGCGGAGGTCGGCGCTCATAGCAAGTGAGCAATTCTGTTACAAACAGGTGATCTGATCATCACCTGCATGTAGCAGAGGAGATCGGACAAGTGCAGCTTCATCCCCCTTTAGCTCCATTCAAAATAAAACAAGAAAAAAAATCAAACATACACATATTTTGCATCACCGTGTTCATCCGCTCAATGCCAACTTTTATTCCCCATTGACTTGCATTGGGGTCGGGTTTCGGACGAAACTCCGACTTTATTTTTGCCCTAGTCGGACCAGTTTCATCTGAAACAAATTTTGCTTCATGAAACCCGATCTGACCAAAGTCTTTCAACTCTAGTCAGCATGATGAAGGTGCAAGCTACCACTTTTTTATATATATGTGTATCTAGCTTTTGAAAAAACTTCATGCATGATGTAAGGTTTTGTACTCACTCAGTTACGTTTGGAGTAGGCACAGGAAGCAGTTTCATTAAAATATCCAGGCAGGTTTATTTGAACTGCATAAACCGCTTAGCATAAGCAAACAAAAGACAGCCTTCTCCAGCACAAAGTGAAAAACACAGAAACATAAACAGTCCATATAGTAGTGCGGTTTCACCTTCTCAGGTCAGTGTCCTTCAGCAAACACCGTGGAGGCCTCCACACCTCCAAACACAGACACTGAGCTATATGTGCAGGAGCATGCTTTCCCGAGCTTACATCACCGAAGCTACCAACCTCGATGATACTTATCTCCCCTCAAGGACTTGTCCAGAGGCCATTTTACATAGTATACAAATTTGCATCCTTTTCAATAAATAAAGTACGATGGAATTACCCCCATACATCCTTTTCCAGAGAGACTAAAGGTCTGGAAGACTTCCAGATAACTGGGAATCTTCTTTTGCAGGGTTACCTAGATTTTTACTACAACAACTTTATCTGTTGCTACAAAACTTCCCCTAAATTCTGTATGATTTGCGTCAGTAATTACCTATGTGGATATCACTGTGGTTACTGGTTGAATTGCTGTGAAAACTTTGTGAAATACTTTTGTCACATGTGACCATGTCCTTAGGCTAAATGTAATAAATCTCTGATTTGTAATGGTTCAACCATTGGGGCAAAAGTTTTTAATAGTAACACGGGCCATATAGAGTTGGACTTGAGCTATGAATGTGTAGAGGTTGCACAGTCTGAGGATTACATGAAGACTCATTAATAGAAATAGCCATTATGAAATGCAAATGTTTTATATCCAGGAATATCAACAGCTGGGCGTGACTCCAATGAGAATAGCATGTCTGGCTAAGTCATGCACTTCAAAGGGTACATCAAGGACTTTATGAAAAACAAAAAATGTGCCTAAGCACTAACTGACAGGTAGTTGCTACGTACTTGCCTGTTGTGCACTTAATCGATCCTCCCAGGCACACAGATGCTGTCACAGACAGCATCTGCCAGCAATTCATCTGCCTCTGCTGATGCAACAGGGTTTGACTTCCAATGTCATTCTGATTGACAGCTGGCTCCCCCAGTTAGGCAGTGGGAATCTGGCTGTCCTTCAGAATTATGTCGGAAGTCCGATGTCAACAGAGAGGAGTGGAAATAAAGCCTCCATTCTGTTGACGTCAGAAGAGGCAGCTGAATCCCTGGCGCTCTGTGACCGCTCTGTGCCGGGGAAAAACAGTGCAATGTACAACAGGCAGATGACTGTTAGTGCTTTGGTACATTTTTCGTTTTTCACAAAAACCTGAATATACCCTTTAAATACAGTGCAGCAAATGAATATTTTCTTGCAATTTTAAAAACAATTCCAGTTTGCTTTCTAGTAAATTTTCACTCTGCTTTGCCTATATTTGTAATAAAAATTATTACTATTTTGAATTTCTTGAAAACATGCAAAACTCATTTATAATTCACAACACAGCTGATAGTTGATAGATGATTTTTCTTGCCTGTTCCTTCAGCAGATAAACCACATACCTATTTTGTAAAGGTAAAATGTAAACATGTTCTAATCCTTTCTGCTTCCTAAATATTTATAAGTACCATTATCCCACTTTTATTTAAAGCAAGCTGTGATCATGGTTCAAAGTGGAAATAAATGTGGTTTGTGTTTGAATGGAATTGACTGAATACAACTCCTTTATATTCAGCCGCACAACTAAATTTAAATCCTATCTTTCATATCCACTGAAAATTGGAATAGAAAGAACTAAATAAGATTAACAAGGCACAGACGTTTCTAAGAGAACGTTGATAAATGCAGAATATTTAGTAAACATGAACCAAATGTCCAGAAAACATTAACTTAAAAAAATTTTCAACTCACTTTATATATTCAGCAATGTTCATTTAGGACAATGATGTTTATGTCTCGGAAGCAAAATATGTGATAAATATTACAACACATTTAAATTTTTACCCCTTCATGACCCAGCCTATTTTGACCTTAATGACCAGGCCATTTTTTGCAATTCTGACCAGTGTCCCTTTATGAGGTAATAACTCAGGAACGCTTCAACGAATCCTAGAGATCCTGAGACTGCTTTTTTGTGACATATTGGGCTTCATGTTAGTGGTAAGTTTAGGTCAATAATTTTTTTGTTTAACAGATCATTTTTTGTTTATTTGTAAAAAATCAGAAATTTGGCAAAAAATTTGAAAATTTTGCAATTTTCAAATTTTGAATTTTTATTCTTTTAAACCAGAGAGTTATGTGACACAAAATAGTTAATAAATAACATTTCCCACATGTCTACTTTACATCAGCACAATTTTGGAAACAATTTTTTTTTGTTAGGAAGTTATAAGGGTTAAAAGTTGACCAGCGATTTCTCATTTTTACAACAAAATTTACAAAACCACTTTTTTAGGGACCACCTCACATTTGAAGTCAGTTTGAGGGGTCTATATGGCAGAAAATACCCAAACGTGACACTATTCTAAAAACTGCACCCCCCAAGATACTCAAAACGACATTCAAGAAGTTTATTAACCCTTCAGGTGTTTCGCAGCAGCAGAAGTAACATAAAAGGAAAAAACTTTTTAGTCTCAAAAATGATCTTTTAACAACAATTTTTTTATTTCTTTTAGCTGATTGTAGCTAGCTACAATGTGCACACATAAAGTTAGAATTTTTTTTTTTTTTTTACAAGCACGCCGTTCCTCTGGGCTCTCCCGAACACCTTCTCATTATCAAACACATGCCCCATGATCATCATACACCACCACTATCCTAGCCAAAGTGCTCAAAATACTTTAGTGGCAACGCAAATATTTTCCCGCACTTTTAAACGAATGTTACTGAGTTTGTCTGATTTTATAAAAATTTGCTCGTGTTTCCTATCACGAATCTGAATGTGCCATAATCATGCCAAATTTATATTTGGTGATCATTTTTTGGAACGTATTCGCTCATCTCTACTAAAGGGCATCACTTGCAAACAGCATCGTGACACTAACAGTGTGAAGTGAAAAGGAATGCAGGAACAGGTTATGTATCTACAAGTTTAGTCTAAGCTCTCTATTCTCTATTGAGAGTTAAGGTGCATACACACTGAATGATCTATTACTGATCATTATATGTGCATAATAAATGTGCTTTGCCTGTCTAAGTAGGCTATTAATCAACAGCTGATTCGCAATCAGTAGCAGATTGGTAGTCATTTAGTGCATCAAGTTGGGTGAAATAAACACACCTTTATTTTGGTCTGGGGTCTGTAGTAAAAATGGAATCAAACTCTAAGTCATCACCCATCTCCCCTGAACCCCAATCAATCACCCCTGTAACTGTTTCCTATCAATGGTATGTGTCCAGGCTGCAATACCATCATCACCCATCTCTCCTGAACCCCAATCAATCACCCCTGTATCTGTTTCCTATCAATGGTATGTGTCCAGGCTGCAATACCATCATCACCCATCTCTCCGGAACCCCAATCAATCACCCCTGTATCTGTTTCCTATCAATGGTATGTGTCCAGGCTGCAATACCGTCATCACCCATCTCTCCTGAACCCCAATCAATCACTCCTGTATCTGTTTCCTATCAATGCTTTATCTGTCCTTTTAGATCTGACCATTTTTTTTTTCCTTTCTGAGTTCTAATTAATCATCTCCTGTGTCTGGCCAGTCCCCCTAGTGCTCCTCCCTCCTTCTGATCACACCTGGCTTGTTTGATGTGCAATCGACTTCTTATAAATTCAGACTCAGAGGTCTGTCTGTCATTCCAAGGAAGTCTTCTAAGGATAATATCTTAAATAATGCCTGAAATGAGCCTGAAGTGACCAGAAGGTATGACTAAACGCTGCGTTTAACTGTACTAAAATTCTTTTGCCTTCTAAATTACTCTCACCATGCTGACATACGCTCTAACAGTTTTGGCTCCTTTAACCCTCACTCTCCTTCGCTATCCAAAAACCCCAGCACCCGCTAACCAAATAATCTCTCCTTCCCTCTTGCCTCCCCACCTGACCTCTGCTGAACTGCTCCTCAACCTCAGAGCTCTCCTAATAAAATACAAAACAAGCCGCCCACTCTCTTTCTCCCACAAGCTCTCCCTCTCTCTACTTCTCCTCACTGCTGGCGACATATCTCCCAACCCTGGACCCCCACAGCTCATACCTACCATTACTACCCCCTTCTATCATTCCCAAACCAACACAAACACCAGAAATCTTTCCCACCTAAAATCCGTGCCCCTGACAACCACCATCCTGCTTCCACTCTCTGAATCACTCTGGAGTGCTCGCTTGGTCTGCAATAAACTCCATGTGATTCACGACCTCTTTACCTCTCGTAACTTTTCCTTCCTTGGCTTCACCGAAACATGGCTGACCCTCTGACACCGCCTCCACTGCTGCGCTATGTTACAGTGGCCTCCACTTCACCCGCACTCCTTGCCCTGGCAAGCAAACAGTTCAACATAAGTACCAAGGTCATAATCAGATAATATATATAGATGTAACAAGTCCCAATATATTTGGTACAAAAATTATGGACCAAAATATGGACTGATCGCAATGTGGAACACAAAAACAGACAAAAAATACGATCCTTGAGTCCAAATTTAGTATGAAAAATGTATAAAAAATCCTTTATTTATATGAAAGCATACAGGTAAAGTTAAAACACCAGATAGTGAAAACAGCAAAGAAAGCTGATAACGCTGACAAATCACACTGACACCTCATACATATACTATAATATAGCTTGTCATAAATAATCACCCCTGTGTTAAGCTCAATATCATAAATCATGCTGGTAGCCTGAGTTACTTCCCAATATCCGATACCAAATGATTAATTAGAGTCCGTATCCGCCAGCACATGGATAATCACCTGCACCAGAGGACACCAACATGGCAATAGCAACTCAGATGGAAAAACTGTCCTACCTAATTGGGCGACCAACACCAGGGGGCAAGAGGCATCAGCGTTCAGTGTCCAAGCGTTTCCCCGACGCACGTTTTGGAGCACATACATAAAGTGAAATACCATAGATTATATATACAAGGCACATCAGAATAGCACAAGCCAACATAAGGATCAGCTTGACATTACAACATTAAAAAACAAAAAAAAAAAGAAAATTAAAAAAATGATCAGGCTACGTGACCAACCAGGATTAACACTAGAAAGCAGTGGAATAAACCTGCAAATAACAATATACACAACGGGAGGTACGCATATATAAAAACAAAGGTGTAGCTATGCATAACTCTCCCTAACGAAATTATAGCACATATTGCTATGGTGTCGATATATATATATATACAGTGGGGCAAAAAAGTATTTAGTCAGTCAGCAATAGTGCAAGTTGCACCACTTAAAAAGATGAGAGGCGTCTGTAATTTACATAATAGGTAGACCTCAACTATGGGAGACAAACTGAGAAAAAAAAATCCAGAAAATCACATTGTCTGTTTTTTTTTCATTTTATTTGCATATTATGGTGGAAAATAAGTATTTGGTCAGAAACAAAATTTCATCTCAATACTTTGTGATATATCCTTTGTTGGCAATGACAGAGGTCAAACGTTTTCTGTAAGTCTTCACAAGGTTGCCACACACTGTTGTTGGTATGTTGGCCCATTCCTCCATGCAGATCTCCTCTAGAGCAGTGATGTTTTTGGCTTTTCGCTTGGCAACACGGACTTTCAACTCCCTCCAAAGGTTTTCTATAGGGCTGAGATCTGGAGACTGGCTAGGCCACTCCAGGACCTTGAAATGCTTCTTACGAAGCCACTCCTTCGTTGCCCTGGCGGTGTGCTTTGGATCATTGTCATGTTGAAAGACCCAGCCACGTTTCATCTGCAATGCCCTTGCTGATGGAAGGAGGTTTGCACTCAAAATCTCATGATACATGGCCCCATTCATTCTTTCATGTACCCGGATCAGTCGTCCTGGCCCCTTTGCAGATAAACAGCCCCAAAGCATGATGTTTCCACCACCATGCTTTACAGTAGGTATGGTGTTTGATGGATGCAACTCAGTATTCTTTTTCCTCCAAACACGACAAGTTGTGTTTCTACCAAACAGTTCCAGTTTGGTTTCATCAGACCATAGGACATTCTCCCAAAACTCCTCTGGATCATCCAAATGCTCTCTAGCAAACTTCAGACGGGCCCGGACATGTACAGGCTTAAGCAGTGGGACATGTCTGGCACTGCAGGATCTGAGTCCATGGTGGCGTAGTGTGTTACTTATGGTAGGCCTTGTTACATTGGTCCCAGCTCTCTGCAGTTCATTCACTAGGTCTCCCCGCGTGGTTCTGGGATTTTTGCTCACCGTTCTTGTGATCATTCTGACCCCACGGGGTGGGATTTTGTGTGGAGCACCAGATCGAGGGAGATTATCAGTGGTCTTGTATGTCTTCCATTTTCTAATTATTGCTCCCACAGTTGATTTCTTCACTCCAAGCTGGTTGGCTATTGCAGATTCAGTCTTCCCAGCCTGGTGCAGGGCTACAATTTGGTTTCTGGTGTCCTTTGACAGCTCTTTGGTCTTCACCATAGTGGAGTTTGGAGTCAGACTGTTTGAGGGTGTGCACAGGTGTCTTTTTATACTGATAACAAGTTTAAACAGGTGCCATTTCTACAGGTAATGAGTGGAGGAAAGAGGAGACTCTTAAAGAAGAAGTTACAGGTCTGTGAGAGCCAGAAATCTTGATTGCTTGTTTCTGACCAAATACTTATTTTCCACCATAATATGCAAATAAAATGAAAAAAAAACAGACAATGTGATTTTCTGGATTTTTTTTTCTCAGTTTGTCTCCCATAGTTGAGGTCTACCTATGATGTAAATTACAGACGCCTCTCATCTTTTTAAGTGGTGGAACTTGCACTATTGCTGACTGACTAAATACTTTTTTGCCCCACTGTATATATATATACACAATATTACATGCAATAAATTTTGACAATAGTATAGAAAGAATAGCCATCATAGACAATATAAACAATTATGCGCATACTAAGTATAACAATAATTATGTGTACATAATATATCATATAAGTTACAGCATATATAGAATAAAAATTATATACCAGAACCAAAATACAACATGGCTGTATACTGCATATAAGATGATGTAAACAAATATGAGCCTCCATTACTCTCCAGGGATATCCGTGTCGATTCACAGTAGCTGCCATTTTGAAGGATGTCGGATCTCCAAGGAATATATAAGTGACAACTCCGAATAGAGAGCACTCCAACAACCACCTAAAATATCAACATGAAAAGATAAAAACAACGCTGTTTGCACAGAAAAAATATTAACTCAATAGCCGTCATCTGGATCATAGGAAGGGAGCAAAGCTATTATATTTGTTGAGCCCATGTGGATGGAGTGTATTAAGAATCCAAATTCAACGGGATTCTAATTGGGCCAACTTCTGCGATATTCTTCCACCCCGCGGAGTGGCATCAATACAATCGATGCCCCTCACACGAAGCAGGGAGGCATCGCAAGAGTGAGACAGCCAAAAATGACGCGGTATAGTTTTAAGGGAGGATGTCTCCTTGTGGTCGACTGCTGCCAAAATACCTAGAACATGTTCTCTCACACGAACCTTGAAGGGACGTGTGGTCAGACCCACATAAATAAGTCCACAAGGACATGTTGCAAAATAAATGACATTACGAGTATTACATGTAATACTTTTCCTTATGTCATAAGTGCTTCATCTATTGGCATTGTCAACAGACATGGCGGAGGAGTGGGCCTTCTCCTTTCTTCCAACTGCATCTTCAATCCAATCCCACCTCTTCCCTCCCTTGTCCTCCCCTCTTTTGAAGTCCACTCCATCCGCATCTATTCTCCCTCCAACCTCCAAGTGGCCATCAAACACCGACCTCCGAGCCAGACCACTGCCTTCATTGACCAATTCTCTACCTGGCTCCTTCACTTTCTCTCTACTAATATCCCCACCATCATCATGGGTGACTTCAACATCCCCATTGACACCCACCAGTCGGCAGCCTCCAAACTCCTGTCCCTTACTTTATCCTTTGGACTTACTCAGTGGTCCTCCTCAGCCACCCACGCATACACTAAACCTGGTCTTCACCCTCCTCTGCTCTCTTTCTAACTTCACCACCTCCCCTCTCCCTCTATCTGACCACCATCTACTCAGTTTCTCATTCCTGTCCTCCTCACCTGTCACCCGTGTCCAGCAGCATGCGCACCCCCGCAGAAACCTAGCACATCTAGACACTTGCACACTCTCTGACTCTATTCTACCACTGTCCTCCATAGCCTCACTCCACGACACTGACATTGCCACTAGTTTCTACAATACCACTCTTGCATCAGCCATTGACTCAGTCGCCCCTGTCAGGCATAACAGAGTGCGATGAATCAATAGACAACCCTGGCACAATAACACTACTAAAAAGCTTCGACAAGCATTCAGAATTGCAGAACAGTGCTGGAAGAAAACGCATTCACAAGATGACTTCACTGCACTCAAATAAGCAACACTTGCATTCAAATCAGCTTTCACCTCTGCTAAACAGGCCTTCTTTACATCCCTTGTAACTTCCTTATCCCACAACCCCAAACAGTTGCTCAATACTTTTAACTCCCTCCTCCACCCACCACTGCCCCCTCCGACTTCCCTAATCTCTGCCGAGGACTTTGCCGCACACTTCAAAAACAAGATAGACCAAACACGGCAAGTCTTTATTGCTCATCCACCACAACCCCTTTGCATGTCAGACCAATGCCCAAACCCCATAACCTCCTTATCTAACATCACTAAAGGGGAGCTTGCTCATCTTCTCTCCAAATCACACCTCACCACTTGTGCACTTGACCTTATCCCATCCCATCTCCTCCCCAACATCACCACCACTCTTATCCCATCCCTAACCCACCTCTTCAACCTATCACTAACTTCTGGTACCTTCCTTTTTGCTTTCAAACATGCCACAGTCACGCCTATCCTTGAAAAGCCAACCCTCGATCCAACAGCCACGTTCAGCTATCGCCCAATATCGCTGCTCCCATTCGCTTCTAATCTCCTGGAGCAGCATGTCCACACTGAACTTTCCTCCCACCTCTCATCTAACTTGCTCTTTGACAATGTACAATCTGGCTTCCGCCCCATCATTCCACTGAGACAGCCCTGACCAAAATTACCAATGACCTACATACAGCCAAAGCTAACGGACAATACTCTATACTCCTGCTTCTAGACCTGTAGTCTGCTTTCGACACAGTTGACCACTGCCTCCCACTACAGATCCTCTCCTCCTTTGGCATCAAAGACCTCGCCCTATCCTGGATCTCCTCATACCTTTCCAACTGCACATTCAGCATCTCCCACTCCCACACTACCTCCTCATCCCACCCTTTCTCTGTTGGAGTCCCCCAAGGCTCTGTTCTAGGACCTCTACTCTTCTCTATCTACACACTTGGCCTGGGGCAACTCATAAAGTCCCACGGATTCCAGTACCACCTTCATGCCGATGATACTCAGATCTACCTCTCTGGCCAGGACGTCACTTCTCTGCTCTCCAGAATCCCAAAGTGTCTATCAGCCATATCCTCATTGTCCTCTCGCTTCCTCAAACTCAATGTGGACAAATCTGACCTGATCATCTTTCCCCATCTCACAGATCTTCCTTACCCGACCTTTCTATAACAATTGACAACATCACGCTTTCCCCCATACCAGAGGTCCGCTGATTCGGAGTAACCCTTGACTCTGTCCTGTCCTTCAAACCGCACATCCAAGCTCTCTCCACCTCCTGTCACCTGCAGCTCAAAAATATTTCCAGAATCCGTCCCTTCCTCAACCCTCAATCTACTAAAATGCTTGTGCATGCCCTCATCATTTCCCGCCTCGACTATTGCAACCTCCCTTTCTATGGCCCCCCCTGCTAACACCCTTGCACCTCTCCAGTCCATCCACAGCTCTGCCGTTTGTATGTAACCCCTTCTCATGTACAGCACAATGGAACCAATGGTGCTTTATAAATATTATTAATAATAATAATAATAATAATAATAATAATAATAATAATAAGGCCACATTTACACAACAGTATTTTGGTCAGTATTTTACTTCAATATTTGTAAGCCAAAATCAGGAGTGCAACAGTCAGAGGAAAAGTATAATAGATACAACATGTACTGTTTCTGCATTTTTCACCCATTCCTGGCTTTGACTTACAAATACTGATGTAAAATACTGACTAAATACTGAACAAATGAACGTGGCCCTAATCAGAGTCTGAACCATATTCAGACTTGGTGTCAAAGATGCAATCATTTGTTAATACAGCCCTGTACATATATATTATATGCAATGGGAAAGAGCATTACTACTGCATAAAACTTGATTATTCTACTCTCCAGGATCTTAACAAAAACTGCTACATTCACAAAAAGGAGGATTTATGTCTTGCAAGATAAATCAAGCAAAATATGTCTTGTAATGTAAAGAAACAGGAGAATGTAGAACATGTGTACATTCTTTGATATTGTAATCCAATAAGAGCAAGATTTTCTTTCATGCAATTCTCATTGAAGGCTTCCTCCTTCTCTTCCATATGATTTGATACGATCTCAACATTTTTATCAACAGTCATGGATATAATATAATTTTCTGATCTATCTTTCCCTCTTTCTCTGAACACTCAAACATATTTTACTAGTCTGGACTGCAGTATTCATTTACACACATTTTAGGAAATACATGGAATGAACAACTATTATCAGGTCAGAAATGACTACAGAAAGCATTTTTCTCCAATTGACTGAGGTATGCAGTCAAGATAAATGTCCCTTCTTTTATTTCTAATACCCCCAAACATTTCACAAAACCTTTAATCATTGGTGGATTAATGCCAGAACTGACTTACATACTTTAGTCACGGGATAAGCTTATTTTTTCTGCATGGAATGATTTCATCTTTCTGGATTTGTCTCTGCTCTTGAATTACAAGACTTATCGCTAGATCACCTTAGCCACAGTTCTGTGTGTTTTACTAATAAACTATGGAAGTGACTCCTTTTGTCTACCAAACCCCAAAAATATTGGATTACAACTACTGTGTATTTTCTTTGTTATACCAATTCTAACCTAAAAAAAACAAATTGCAGTAAGAATCAAATGTTGTCTGTACTTTTAACCTTATTGTATAGGCATTCTCAGCTAACATTTCATTGTATATTCAATATCTACTCATGTATTCTACTAACTCTCCATAATGTCAATGATTTTTAAACCTATAAAACTCGATAACGTAGGAAAAAAACAGTAAGAAGAAACAGTTTTCTTTTATATGTATGTACTGTATGTATATGTATATATACCTTGAATACAAAACAATTCCTTCTTAAAGCGAACTCATCATCAGAAAAAATGCTATTAACCTGCGGATATTTGGTTAATTTTCAGGTTAATAGTAGAGATGAGCAAATTTGTTCGGATTTTGGCCCCAAATCTGATTTTGACAAATTCGGGCCATATTCGAACACTATTCGTGCCAAATATATGTCTTATGATCAGTTCCGAACATATTTGATTATTTTTATTCCCATTGACTCTAATAACGTTCGGCTATGTTTGACAAATATTGTAAAAACAATATTCCAGTTCCAGCGTATTTGAAACCGAATCCAAACAAATTCGCTCATCTCTAGTTAGTAGCGTTATTAACCTGCCCTGCACCTGCACGAATCTGAATGCTGTGGGAAGGAAGTTAACTTTATTCCAACCAGAAGTGTTCACGTTTCAGCCGCAAGGGTGGCACAAGCACACGTTCAGTCATTGCTCTGAGTATACAGAGTGCCCTCCGTAACCTCACCCCCGGCATTGACTGTCCCTGGCACTGCATTGGGGCTGGCTGTCAGTCAGTACCGTGTACACATTTACAGCTGCCGCTCTGCATTCTCAGAGCCATGACTGAATCTGCTTCGGCGCAGCCCCCATGACTGAAACCCAAACCCTGCTGGGGGGAATAAAGTTAATTTTCTCCCTGCAACATTCGGCTAATTGCGGGCACCGGGCAGGTTAATAACCTTATTGACCTGCAGAATAACCTCATAAATGCAGGCTAATAGTGTTTATTCTGGTGACAAGTTCCCTTTAAAGGGAGAAGGGTCTCTCTCTGAAATTTTTCTTGGTCTTCAAGAACTTTTCTTGACCTCTGCTGTTCCTTTTAACTGCCATTTCTTACTTATTTGCTGCTGTTTAGGTCTGAAAACTTTGTCAAAGTTATCTGAGCACACAAATCTTCAAGTGTGCCCAAACTTTTACATCTGCCTATTTTCCTTTTTGGATTTTTTAGAATGTTAAAAATTATGATATATATTTTTTTGGGCTAAAATACAAAGGAAATGTGTTATATTTAACTTTAGGCCTTTTATAGATCATTTCATCTTCAACTTGCTTAACTGTTCACAATAGCAGTTGAAGAGCCAGAAGAGCCCAAACTTTTACTTGTCACTGTATATTTGTGATTATTATGATTTAACTTGATGCTCTGGAATTGCTTTCACAACAGTAAAGCTTGAAGGTCTAATCTTAATCATCTAATATTAAAATAAGTAGCTATAGGAAAGATATTTTCAGCTTATATTTAACTGTAAAAATGTAACAAAACAAATTCTACACAAAATATTAACCCCTTTATGACCTTTGACATACTATTCCATCCATGTGCCCTGGGCCTTAATGTCTATGGATGGAATAGTATATCATATGCGATCAGCCGTGCTCATGGGGGCAGCTCGGCTAATCTTGGCCAGGTGCCACCTCATTCTCACAGCTGACATCCGGCACTAAGTGCCAGGAGCAGTCACGGACCGCTTCTGGCACTTTAACCCCTGGAACACTACGATCAAACATGATCGCAGCTTTCAGGGAGCAGACAGAGGGACTGTCAGCTGTGACAGCCCTTCTGCCTTTGGGTTGGAGACCCCACGGCATGATGCGGGGTCCTAATTGCTCTGATGGCAACCCAATATCGTCATGACAACATTTGAGTTACCAGAGCTCAAAGACTTCCCGTCATGCACAGTGCATGTCAGGAAGTATCTGAGGTTAGTCAGAAATCCATGCAGCGCTGACAGCTTATATAGCATGCAGATCTGCATGCCATATAAGCGATCAGCCTGCACAAAATGAGTGTCACATAGTGGGACACACTGTAAAAGAGAATGAAATAAAAAAAATTAAATTGTAAAAATATAAAAAAATAAAAATAATAATAAAAAGATAAATATTTATTTCATCAATAAATCAATATTTGAATACAAAATCTAAATAATAAAAGTACACATATTTAGTATCGCCGCGTCCATAACTACCTGACCTATAAGGCTGTCCCACTAGTTAAACCCTTTAGTGAACACCAGTAAAAAAAAACAAGGCAAGCAAAATGCTTTATCATCATACCGCTGAACAAAAATTGGAATAACACGTAATAAAAAATACAGATATAAATAAACATGGTACCGATGATAACATCATCTTGTCCCACAAAAAAAAAGAACCCTTACAGCTCCATCTTTGGAAAAATAAAAAAGTTATAGCTCTCGGAATAAAGCGATGCAAAAATATATTTTTTTTCTATAAAATAGTTTTTATTGTGTAAAAGTGCCAAAGCATAAAAAGGATATAAATGAGGTATCGCTGTCATCGTACTTACCTGAAGAATAAAACTGCTCTTTAATTTTTACCACATGCGGAATGGTGTAAACACCCCTCCCAAAAGAAATTCATGAATTGCTGTTTTTTGTTCATTCTGCCTCCCAAAAATCTAAATAAAAAGTGATCAAAATTTGTCATGTGCCCGAAAATGGTACCAATAAAAATGTCAACTTGTCCCGCAAAAAATAAGACCTCAAATGACTCTGTGGGCCAAAATCTGGAAACATTATAGCTCTCAAAATGTGGTGATGCAAAAACTATTTTTTGCAATAAAAAGCGACTTTTAGTGTGTGATAGCTCCCAAACATAAAAACCTGCTATAAATAGTGAATCAAACCGCCCTTTATCACCCCCTTAGTTAAGGAAAAATAATAAAATAAAAAAATGAATTTGTTTCCATTTTCCCATTAGGGTTAGTGTTTGGCTTAGGGTTAGGGTTGGGGCTAAAGTTAGGGTTAGGGTTGGGATTAGGGTTAAGGTTGGGATAAGGGTTATGGCTGTGTTAGGGTTAGTGTTGTGGTTAGGGGTGTGTTGGGGCTAGGGTTGGAGTTAGAATTGGGGGGTTTCCACTGTTTAGGCACATCAGGGGCTCTCCAACCGTGACATGTGTCTGATCTCAATTCCAGCCAATTCTGCATTGAAAGAGTCAAACGGTGCACTAAATTTGCAGAATGGGTAAAACAAAAATTGGAACAGGACCCTCAGTTTACACAGAACATTATGTTCAGTGATGAGGCAAACTTTTTTGGGTGGGCCATTTATATGGATACACCTAAGTAAAATGGGAATGGTGACAGTTTTCTTGCATAGGGTGTCTTGCATTGAAATCTGCTGCAATGACCCAGGTACTGCGTTCACCAGACATCAACACAATTTCTTGCTGCTCCTCATGTGTTAATCTCTGCGACATGTCAATGTCTGTTAACAAAGAGAAACTTGTTAAAGCTCATAAAATAATAAAGTTACGTTAAAACCAAGCAGACCATTGTTTTTCTTTTGAAATTCTCAAGAAGTTTGATGTGTCACATGACCTTCTTCCCATTGTAGAAAATAAAGTTGGATCCAAAATGGCTGACTTCAAAATGGCCACCATGGTCACTACCCATCTTGAAAATTTTCCCCCTCCCATATACTAATGTGCCGCAAACAGGATGTTGATATCACCTGAGCGAGTGTGAATGAGCTGAGTGTGACCTGAGCGTAAGTGCGAACTGTGGTAAGTGTGTGACTTGAGATTCAGTGAAGAGGTATTTGGAAAACCTATAACAAATACCTGTGTGAGTTGCTGAATTGTAGGTTGCTGAGTGCTTTCTACCTGTTCAATTTTTGGGGGGCTTGGGGGCTTGTTTAACCTATTTTTTCTCTCTACAGGGTTAATGTCTTATTTTACTATCTGTGTTTTTAAGGGTTAACTATATTGCATTTAAATCTTGAGGTGTAACTATATTCACAAGGGGTTAATTAAGGGTGGGAGTTCATACAGTAATTAAGGGTTTATAAGGGGCAGCTGGTTGGGGCTCAACTCCTTTTTAAAGTGCATTGAGCAGCAAGGTGGTGTGCTGGTGAAAGGGAAAAAAAAAAGAAAAAAAAACCTTTTAAATCTTCTGCCTGAGCGAGTGTGAACGAGGCGAGTGTGACCTGAGCATAAGTGCGAACTGTGGTAAGTGTGTGACTTGAGATTCAGTGACTTTGGATTCAGGGAGTTTCCAAGGGAGGTGTTACTGAATTGCTGTTATATTTTATTAATACTTTTTATTTATTTTTGCTTATCTTATTGTCTGGTGCAATCCCCATTAGGATGTGCTCCACTATTGCCAATGCCATCCAGTGCACATCTTGCCGCATGTATGAAATCCTTGAACAGCCGGTCGAGGGTGCATACTGCTGTGCGAGATGTGAGCACGTTGTGCATTTGGAAGCCCAGATACTGGATCTAAATGTGCAGCTGGCAACACTGAGATCCATAGACAATATGGAAAGGAGTCTTCTGCTCACTGCTCAATGGGATAGATGAGGGGGATGCTAGGTTGGAGCTGCAGGACAGTGAAGCAGCTAGCTGGGTGACAGTTAGAAGGAGGGGTAGAGGGAAGAGCACCAGGGAGGCTAGTCCTGATCTGGCACACCCCAATAAGTTTGCTAAGTTGGCAGATGAGGGGAGTGTTAGTGCTGGAGTAGCACTGCTGCAGCAAGGCATGTCCTCTGAAAGCTGGAGGAGTGTCTGCTTCAGTAAGGGGGGAAATAGGAGAGCAGGGCAGGCCAGACAGGTTCTGGTAGTGGGAGACTCAATTATTAGGGGAACAGATAGGGCAATCTGTCACAAAGACAGGGATCGTCAAACGGTGTGATGCCTACCTGGTGCTCGAGTCCGACACATCGCTGATCGGGTTGACAGATTACTGGGAGGGGCTGGTGAGGATCCAACAGTCATGGTGCACATTGGCACAAATGACAAAGTTAGAAGTAGGTGGAAGGTCCTTAAAGATGATTTCAGGGAATTAGGCTCTAAGCTTAAAGCAAGGACCTCCAAGGTGGTATTTTTGGAAATACTTCCTGTACCACCTGCCACGCCAGAGAGGCAACGGGAGATTAGGGAGGTTAATAAGTGGCTCAGGAATTGGTGTATTGTATTCCTTTTATAGGAGGGGAAGACAGTGCAGATAGAGACCTGGGCACAAATAATGACATTGGGGATGGGGGTGGCATGGGGGGTGGGGTTAAAACAGTTAATACTTTAAGAAAGAATAGAGGTACAGAGAGATACATAAAGTGCATGTATACTAATGCCAGAAGCCTCGCCAACAAAATGGAGGAATTGGAGTTAATGTTGTTGGAACATAGTTATGACATGGTGGGGATATCTGAGACATGGCTGGACGAGAGCCATGACTGGGCGGTTAATTTACAGGGCTATAGTCTGTTCAGAAATTACCGTACAAATAAGCGAGGGGGAGGCGTGTGTTTATATGTAAAATCATCCTTAAAACCCATCCTTCGTGATAACATATATGAATCTAATGAAAATGTAGAGTCCATGTCGGTAGAGATAAGGGGAGGGGGGAAAAATAATAAATTACTGATTGGGCTTTGTTATGAGTCTCCAAAAATAATGGAAGCAACAGAGAATATCCACATAAAGCAAATAGATGAAGCTGCGACTCAAGGAGAAGTCATTATTATGGGGGACTTCAACTACCCTGAAATACATTGGGGAACTGAAACCTGCAGTTCCAGCAAAGGTAATAGGTTTTTGACAACTATGAGAGACAATTACCTTTCACAACTGGTTCAGGACCCAACAAGAGGGGGGGCACTGCTAGACCTAATATTAACCAACAGGCCAGACCGCATATCAAATGTAAGGGTTGAGGGTCACTTGGGTAATAGTGATCACAAATTAATAAGTTTTCATGTATCCTTTAATAAGATGTGTAGTAGATGGGTTACAAGGACACTAAACTTCAGGAAGGCAAATTTCCAACGGATATGAGATGATCTTAGTGCAATTAAGTGGGACGATATCCTGAGACATAAAAATACACAAAGAAAATGGGAGACCTTTATTAGCATCCTGAATAGGACCTGTGCACAATATATACTGTATGGGAATAAACATGCTAGAAATAGGAGGAAACCACTATGGCTAAATAGATCTGTAAGGAGTGCAGTAAGAGATAAAAATAAAGCATTTAGAGAATTAAAGCAAGTAGGTAGTGATGAGGCATTAAATAAATACAGAAAATTAAATAAATTCTGTAAAAAGCAAATCAAAACAGCAAAGATTGAGACAGAGAGACTCATTGCCAGAGAACGTAAAAATAATCCCAAAATATTCTTTAACTACATAAATAGTAAGAAACTAAAAAATGATAGTGTTGGCCCCCTTAAAAATAGTCTGGGTGAAATGGTGGATGAGGATGAGGAAAAAGCCAATTTGCTAAATGACTTTTTTTCAACAGTATTTACACAAAAAAATCCCATGACAGATAACATGATCAGGGATAAAAATTCTCCATTTAATGTCACCTGCTTAACCCAGCAGGAAGTACGGCGGCGTCTAAATATCACTAAAATTGACAAATCCCCTGGCCCGGATGGGATACACCCCCGAGTACTGCAGGAATTAAGCACAGTCATAGATAGACCATTATTTTTAATCTTTAAAGATTCCATAATAACAGGGTCTGTACCACAGGACTGGCGTATAGCAAATGTGGTGCCAATATTCAAAAAGGGGACAAAAACTGAACTTGGAAATTATAGGCCAGTAAGTTTAGCCTGAACTGTGAGTAAAATCCTGGAGGGTTTTCTAAGAGATACTATACTGGAGTATCTGGAGAAGAATAACCTTATGACCCAATATCAACATGGATTTACAAGGGACTGTTCCTGTCAGACTAATCTGATAGGCTTTTATGAAGAGGTACGTTCCGGACTGGACCAAGGGAATGCAGTGGACGTGGTGTACATGGACTTTTCAAAAGCTTTTGCTATGGTGCCACACAAAAGGTTGATACATAAAATGAGAACAATGGGGATAGGGGAAAATATGTGTAGGTGGGTTAAGAGCTGGCTCAGGGATAGGAAACAAAGGGTGGTTATTAATGGAGCACACTCGGACTGGGTCACGGTTAGCAGTGGGGTACCACAGGGGTCAGTTTTGGGCCTGCTTCTTTTTAACATATTTATTAATGACCTTGTAGGGGGCATAGAGAGTAGAATTTCAATATTTGCAGATGACACTAAACTCTGCAGGGTAATCAATACAGAGGAGGACAATTTTATATTACAGGAGGATTTATGTAAAGTAGAAGCTTGGGCTGATAAATGGCAAATGAGCTTTAATGGGGATAAATGTAAGGTCATGCACTTGGGTAGAACGAACAAGATGTATAATTATGTGCTTAATTGTAAAATACTGGGCAAAACTGTCACTGAAAAAGACCTGGGTGTATGGGTGGACGACAAACTCACATGTAGTGGCCAGTGTCAGGCAGCTGCTGGAAAGGCAAATAAAATAATGGGATGCATTAAAAGAGGCATAGATGCTCATGAGGAAACCATAATTTTACCTCTATATAAGCCACTAGTGCGACCACACTTAGAATACTGTGTACAGTTCTGGTCTCCAGTGTATAAGAAAGACGTAGCTGAACTGGAGCGGGTACAGAGAAGAGCGACCAAGGTTATTAGGGAACTAGGGGGTCTGCAATGCCAAGACAGGTTATTACACGGGGTTATTTAGTTTGGAGAATCGAAGGCTTAGGGGTGATCTTATTACAATATATAAATATATGCGGGGATAATACAAAGACCTTTCTAATTATCTTTTTACTCTTAGACCTGTGACGGGGACAAGGGGGCATCCTCTACGTCTGGAGGAAAGAAGGTTTAAGCATACTCACAGATGCGGATTTTTTACTGTAAGAGCAGTGAGACTATGGAACTCTCTGCCATATGATGTTGTAATGAGTGATTCCCTACTAAAATTTAAGAAGGGACTGGATGCCTTTCTTGAAAAGTCTAATATTACAGGGTATATACACTAGTTTCCTTAATATTGCGTTGATCCAGGGAGCTAGTCTGATTGCCGTATTTGGAGTCGGGAAGGAATTTTTTTCCCCAATGTGAAGCTTACTGTTTGCCACATGGAGTTTTTTGCCTTCCTCTGGATCAACATGTTAGGGCAAGTTAGGATAGGATATGGGTTGAACTAGATGAACTTAAAGACTCCCTTCAACCTTAATAACTATGTTACTATGTTACTATGTAACCATTCCCATTTTATTTAGGTGTATCAATATACAAGGCCCACCTTGTACTTATAACAGGTGCAGGAGTTCATGAAACCAAAAACTGGCATCTTCTGGCCCCTCCCTGTTGCAGTATCCCCATGACAGTACCTCTTTTTATAGGAGGAACCCCTGGAACCTCAGGGCTGGGTTTACCAGGATGTGTTACGTGAAAAGGCTGGACCAACCCGACTGCGTGGATGTCAGATGCTGGCACCCACATTCTCTTCAGGGTCATAACCCTTCCAGTGTACTAGATAGTGAAGAGATCAATGAACCAAGTAAGAATTAATAATCTTAGCAATCTGAAATACCAAATTCCTATCAACAATGATGGGGGAAGGTGGTGGTGGAGATGGTTCAGAGGAAGAAATGTATTTTTTGAGTAGAGATTCGAGATGAGTGAACCTTTCAAGGTCCCAAAATTCACCGAACAGTTCAGCCAACATGCCCGAAACCTGTTGAATTCAACACATAGACAACACCTTCAGTGGGGCCAAAAAGCCGTCAAAACAGCTCAAATTAGGGGCAGACACTAGGAAACAAGGCATCAATTCACCCAGAGTACAAATAGTATAATTGCCCAGCATGAACACATGGGACAGGGCATGGACCAGCATTTCTAGCTTAAGCATTGATCAGTAACAGATGGATGCGTGACAGGTGTAGGCCTGGTGCTCTGAGAGCCCTGACAAATTTGAGCAACGCAGATGAAGTAGACCCAACTTGGAGTCCAAATATTTCCAAAGATTAAGGGCAGGCACCAGGAAAAGTGGCATCAATTGACCCACAGAAGAAATTTTATAATGGCACAGCAGCAGTTAGGCATGTGCCATTTTTGAGCCATGATCTATGCCAGCATGTATAGGTTTCAATTGAAGTTTCAATTAAGATGAGGTGGGTGAGGGACCGGTGTAAGCTTGCTTTGCTGGGAGCCCTAATACCTCATGCAACAGCTCAAAAAAAATTTTGGCTCAGCCACACTCAGGTGGCACAAATATCAGCTTGGTAGACCACTAATGTTATAAAAATTTAAGGATAGTAATATAGTAACATAGGTATTTGACTGATCAATTCACCTACAGTAAAAAAATTTACAATGTCACAGCAGCAGTCAGCTGTGGGCCATGCATGAGGTATCAGGCTCTGGGGAAGCATTTAGAGCTTTGAATTTAAGTTTAAATTAAGATTCGGTGGGTGAGGGACTGATGTAAGCCTGCTGTGCTGGGAGCCCTGATACCTCAAGCAACAGCTCAAAATTCTTTTCTCCTCAGAAACACTTAGGTGGCAGATATGCTGTATCAGTTTCGTAGACTACTTTTGTTTAAAAAATTCAAGGATAGTAACACAGGTAGTTGACTGAAAGTAAATGCAGGCCTGCTGGTTTGGGAACCCTACTGCTACAGGCAACACACTTGTGCTGTGCTGCTGGGTGGACTAAAAGTTTCAGACACTCTAAGCGAGGGCTGTTGAGCGGAGAGAGGGCTGTTGGAGCACCACTAGGGTGGAGGGTTCCTCGGTACCGGGCCGGTGTCTTAAAGGGATGTGTTGCGGAAGCAGTGACCCACTCCGTGACCCTGAGTGACCATGCAAAATAAGAATTGATGAGGAATGATGTCTATGTGTAGATAAGTTTGTGTTGCCACCAGTGGTACTCGGCAATAAAGGTGTTAGCCAACGCTGCTTGTACAGACCACTGGGGCTGGTGATGATGCAGCAGAGTTGGTTCAGCTCTCCACAGGCAGAGCTTAATCCCAGGGCAGTGTAAGTGCAGGATGGTGGATAACTTTAGTGAAGGGCTGCGTGTGTGATCAATAACTGCAGACACAAGAGTTACTGTTCCCTTTACCTTTTACTGAAGGCTTGAAGTGCAGACCAAAGCACTGGTACAGATGGAAATGGAGATACAGCAGCCTGAAAGCAGATCAGGGTTCCTTGAACCAAGAGTTGTTGGAGGCCTCCTTTCTGCGCTGGTGTCTGAGATCCCTGCAGCTTGAATCTATACTTGATCCTCTGCTCTCTACAGTCCTTAGTACTTGCCCTTATGACAGGAAGCTTGAGCCTCTTCCTCTGTGGCAGCTCCAGTCTCTCATATGCTGCTGTGCCTCTGGGATTTTGATAATGCCAGGAGGCTTGCAGTCTCCTGTTCTCTGGATTTGGCTACTGAGACTGTCATTCCCAGACAGCCATGGACTCCAGTGTCCAGTATCCAGTGTACTGACCTGGGGTGAGCATCCTTACAGCTCCTCTTCCCCAGGCTTTACTTCGCTTTTTCTCCTTTCCTCTCTCTACTTTTGTCTGGGGAGCAGCTCCTTCATGCTTCCTGCTCCTTCTCACTCCCAGACTCAACTAACTCCTCCCCAGCCCAGAACTTGCTGGAAGCTCCCCTAAAACAGGGTTCATAGCTCCCCCTTCTTGCCTAGAGTAGACAAAGTGTTGTGTGTAGTGGATACCTGATCCGGGGAACTCCTCTCTGCTTCCAGGCATGTCATCACACACCCAAGAGGGAGGCAATGCCACTGTGGTAATCGGACACCTGGGGTGCCACATTCCCCCTAGTAAAAATCAGTACTCCGGGACTGAGGAAACAAAAGTATTAAAACGGTATGGCATAATAATTATTTACAAAGTGTCAACAACAAAAATTACAAAAACCAGATTAAAAAATAGTCCAAGTGACGATTAATCCATGCGTCATTGTCCCTTAGTTATTCCTGAGCAATGTGGTTAACTATTTACAGGTATTGTCCTGGTCAGAACAAATCCAGTGACCCATCGTCCATTAAAGCAAGTCAAAAGGATAGCTCAAAAGTTCTTACAGAGTCTCTGTAGGCACAAACTTAATGGTTGCAGTTATAAACATTATTAACTTATTTACATTTCAGATTTACATATACTGTTTGCATTTTAGTTCCTATACCAAGCTGGGATCTCACCTCTTGTACTACGGGTAGGTCTACGTAAAAGACAGTTATGTAGGATAAGTGTGAATTGTTTATTTGGAGAGTCTAGCACCTCATATTTTGCTCTTTGGACCCTATTGTTGATTTATATTATACTAGCTGGAGAGCCCGGCGCTGCCCGGGCATAGTACCTAACTGTTGGTCCCGCTCTTTCCTTAACAGCCCCGCTCTCCACCCGCCATCACACTCTGCCCTTCCACAGTCCTGCTCTCCACCCGCCATCACGCTTTCTCCTTCCACAGCCCCACTCTCCACCTGCCATCCTGTTGCAACCCTCCACAGCCCCGCTCTCTTCCTCCACAGCCCCGCTCTCCCGCTGTATCCCTCCACAGCCCCGCTCTCTTCCTCCACAGGCCTGCTCTCTTCCCCCACAGCCCTGCTCTCCTGCTCTCTCCCTCCACAGCCCCACTCTCTTCCTTCACAGCCTCGCTCTCTCCCTCCACAGCCCTGCTTTCTCCCTCCACAGCCCCACTGTCTTCCTCCACAGCCCTGCTTTCCCCCTCCACAGTCCTGCTCTCTTTCTTCACAGCCCTGCTCTCCCGCTCTCCCTCCACAGCCTTGCTCTCCCGCTCTCTCCCTCCACAGCCCTGCTCTCCCGCTCTCTCTCTCCACAGCCCTGCTCTCTCCCTCCACAGCCCTGCTCTCCCACTCTCTCCCTCCACAGCCCTGCTCTCCCGCTCTCTCCCTCCACAGCCCCGCTCTCCTCCTCCACAGCTCTGCTCTCCCCCTCCACTGCCCTGCTCTCCTGCTCTCTCCCTCCACAGCCCCACTGTCTTCCTCAACAGTGTCAGCCCCGCTCTCCATGCTCCACTCGCGGTTACGCCGTGGCCAGGAGTAAGAGCTGCGCAGATTGTTCATCTGGAGTGGGTGGAGCCAGAGCGGAGCTGCCGCGCGTGTGATTGGGCGGCCTGCGGGGGCATGTGTTGTGAGTTCATTTTTCCCTTCACCATTGAGGTCTGATGAACTCCCTCCTCTAGTGAAGGACGGTAGTGAGACTGATTACCAAACACCTGGGCAGCTAGATGATGACTGGGTGGCTGGAATTGAGGACTGGATATAAGGCTGCTGACGCCCTTCTTCCTGGCTGGTGATTTCCTGCTGGATTCTTGGAGACCAGTCTGATTCCTGCGTCTCAAAGCTAAGTTTTTTTGCTCTGCTTTTTATTCTTCAGTTTTGTTTTTGTTTTGCCTTGTTTTTTGGGAGTTCTGCCTTCCCCGGCCGGGGGTGAGCTGTATTCCATTTTTGTCTCTGATCTGTTGATCTTTTGCTCTGTCTTCAGAATATACTGAGTGCTGATATAGTCTTTTGAAGCCTAGCGACTTCAGGGCCTGTTTTTCCTATCAGTCGGTTGGCTCATTTTGATAGGGTTTTTGCGGATGGCAGACAGCAGCTTTCCTATCCTGTCCTATGTAGTTAGCTTGGGCCCCATTATTTGCTCAACCTATCTTTCTATCTGTGTTAGTGTTTTCATCTTGCTTCACCGCCATTATATGTTGGGGGCTGCCTATTGCTTTGGGGTCTGCTCTGGGGCAGTTTAGTTTTTCCCCTTTCTGTCTTTAGGCTATGTAGTTCTCCGGCTGGATCTAGGGGTCTAGGGCACCGTAGGAACCCCCCACGGCTACTGCTAGTTGTTGTGGATAGGTTCAGGGGTCTGCAATCCGATAGCTGCCAACCTCTCTGGTTTTTCTGGACTTAGCTGGTATTTTGGTTTTTCCTCCTTCGGTGACTCATCATAACAGAATCACCAGCCATACCGCAGATCCTAGGGTACTCAATAGCAGGAGAGAATTGGAAAAAAAAAGGGAAAAAAAAAGGAAAAGTGTCAGAATTTTTTTATTTTGTGTGCATATTTTTTCCTCTATATCTCTGAGGCCGTAGGGGGAATTTTTCTCTCAATGGAGATGAAGCAATTGTCTGATAGTGTGGAGCAGCTCGCTGCTGAAGTGCGGGGAATTTCCGCCTATCTTGCTCATTCACATGCTGCTGAACCAAAGATTCCTACTCCTGATGTGTTTTTTGGGGATAGGTCTAAATTCTTGAATTTCAAGAATAATTGTAAATTATTTTTTGCCTTGAAGCCTAACTCGTCGGGGAACTCCGTGCAGCAGGTTAACATTGTCATCTCTTTGCTGCGTGGCGATCCCCAGGATTGGGCGTTTTCTTTGAAACCTGATGATCCTATTCTGAATAATGTGAACGCATTTTTTCAAGCCTTGGGGTTGTTGTATGATGAACCTAATGCTATTGATCAGGCTGAAAATACCCTGTTGGCATTAAGCCAGGGTCGGGATTCGGCAGAGTTGTACTGTTAAAAATTCCAAAAGTGGGCGGTCCTTACTACCTGGAATGATGGTGCCTTGGCAGCCCTCTTTCGGAAGGGTTTGTCAGAAACTGTAAAAAATACTATGGTGGGATTTCCTGTTCCCTCTGGTCTTGACGATTCTATGTCATTAGCCATTCAGGTGGATCGGCGTTTACGTGAACGCAAAACTACATGAGAGATGTTTCACCTGTTAAACAAATGTCTGAACCTATGCAATGTGATAGAGTTTTGTCTAGGGCGCAATGTCAGGAGTTCAGAAGGCTTAATAAGCTGTGTTTTTTTTGTGGAGATGCCTCGCATATTATTTCTGTCTGCCCTAAACGAGAGAAACGTTGTGCACACACGTTTTCTGTGGGTGATGTTCAACCTAAGTTTCTTCTGGCAATTACTCTGATCTGCTCCCTGTTCACATTTTCCGCCAAGGCTTTTGTGGATTTAGGAGCAGCTCTGAACCTGATGGACTTGGATTTTGCTAAACGTTGTGGATTTCCTATGACACCTCTGCGGACGCCTATCCCTTTGAGGGGTATTGATGCTACTCCTTTGGCAAAGAATAAACCTCAGTTTTGGACCCAGGTGGTAATGCGGGTCGCCCCAGACCATCAAGAAAATTGCAGATTTTTGGTGTTGCATAATTTGCATACCATTGTTCTGGGGTTTCCCTGGTTGCAAATCCATAATCCAGTTCTGGATTGGAAATCTTTGTCTGTGGTGAGTTGGGGTTGTCGGTGTGCCCTTAGTGATGCTCCTGTTTTCTCCACCTCTCCCCAGTCGCATGATGTTCCTGACTATTTGGCTGACTTTTATGATGTATTTAGTGAGAATGAGTCTGCGTCTTTGCCTCCTCATAGGAGTTATGACTGTGCAATTGAGCTGAACCCAGGGTGTAAATTCCCCAAGGGTTGGCTTTTCAATTTATCTGTACCCGAGCATGAGGCTATGCGATCCTATATTAAGGAGGCGTTGGAGAAGGGTCATATTAGACCATCTTCTTCACCCTTATGTGCCGGTTTTTTTTTGTGGCAAAAAAGGATGGTTAATTAAGGCCTTGTATTGATTATCGTGCCATCAACAAAATTACTATTAAATATCAGTATCCGTTACCCCTGATTTCTGATCTATTCTCCAGAGTTAAAGGTGCTTGCTGGTTTACCAAGCTTGACCTCAGGGGGGCGTATAATCTTATTCGCATTAAGCATGAGGATGAATGGAAGACGGCGTTTAATACTCCGGAGGGACATTTTGAGTACCTGGTGATGCCTTTTGGGCTCACTAATGCCCCTTCTGTCTTCCAGTGCTTCATGAGCGATATATTCCGAGACTTTGTGGATAAATTTTTGATTATCTATCTGGATGATATTTTGATCTTCTCCAAGAATTGGGACTCTCATGTGGAACATGTTCGGACTGTGTTCCGGATTTTGAGGGAGAATTCCCTGTATGTCAAGGGATCGAAATGCCTTTTTGGGGTACAGAGGATTTCATTTTTGGGATTTATTTTGTCTCCGTCAACTATTGAAATGGACCCAGCCAAGGTACAGGCCATTTATGCTTGGGTTCAGCCCACTTCTTTGAAGGCCCTCCAGAAGTTTTTGGGTTTTGCTAATTTTTATCGGAAATTTATAGCTAATTTTTCTGGTATTGCCAAGCCATTGACGGATTTGACTAGGAAGGGTGCTGATGTGCTGAATTGGTCTCCGGAGGCTGTTTCTTCCTTTCAGGAGCTGAAGCGAAGATTCACTTCTGCTCCGGTTTTGCGGCAACCTGATGTCTCACTCCCGTTTCAGATGGAGGTGGACGCTTCTGAGATTGGTGCAGGAGCGGTGTTGTCCCAAAAAGATCCTGTGACATCTAAAATGAATCCTTGTGCTTTCTTTTCCCGAAAGTTCTCCCCATCCGAACGTAACTATGATGTGGGGAATCGGGAACTGTTGGCCATGAAATGGGCATTTGAGGAGTGGAGACATTGGTTGGAGGGAGCCAAACACCAAGTCGTGGTCCTTACTGACCACAAGAATTTGATTTACCTGGAGTCGGCCAAGCGCTTGAATCTTAGACAGGCTAGGTGGGCCTTGTTTTTCACACGTTTTGATTTTGTGGTCTCTTTTCTTCCGGGCACTAAGAATGTCAAGGCAGACGCCCTCTCTAGGAGTTTCCTTGCTGATTCTCCTCTTGTGACTAAGCCTGCTACCATCTTAGGTGAGGGGGTAGTTCTTTCTGCCATCTCGCCCGATTTGAGACGTGCTCTGGAAGAGTTTCAGGAGGACAAACCTGAGCGTTGTCCCAGTGGAAAGTTGTATGTTCCTGACCAGTGGAGGAAGAGAGTGATGTCTGAAGTTCATTGCTCTGCATTGGCTGGTCATCCAGGTATTTTTGGTACTAGAGATCTGGTGAGTCGGTCTTTTTGGTGGCCCGCCTTGTCTCGTGATGTCAGGAATTTTGTGCAGTCCTGTGGGACTTGCTACCGGTCTAAACCTTGTTCTCGCTCTAGTGGCTTGTTGATGCCTTTGCTGGTGCCCAGGAGGCCATGGACCCATATTTCAATGGACTTTATCTCTGATATGCCTGTCTCTCAGAGAATGACTGTCATTTGGGTGATTTGTGATAGATTCTCTAAGATGGTCCATCTTGTACCACTCCCTAAGTTGCCATCTTCCTCTGAGTTGGTGCCCTTGTTTTTGCAACAGGTGGTTCGCTTGCACGGGATTCCTGAGAACATTGTATCTGACAGAGGAGTTCAGTTTGTGTCTAGATTTTGGAGGACTTTCTGTTCCAAGCTGGGAATTCAGTTGTCCTTCTCCTCTGCGTTTCACCCTCAGACCAATGGGCAGATGGAGAGACAAACCAGACTTTGGAGTAGTATTTGAGATGTTTTATTTCTGCCGATCAGGATGATTGGGTTTCATTTTTGCCCTTGGCCGAATTTGCTTTAAATAATAGAGCTAGTTCTGCCACTTTGATGTCACCTTTTTTTTGTAACTTTGGTTTTCACCCTCGATTTTCTTCAGGGCAGGTGGAGCCTTCTGCCTGCCCAGGTGTTGACACTGTGGTGGAGAGAATGCACCAGATCTGGGACCAAGTAGTGGATAAGTTGTCGCTCTCCCAGGAAAAGGCCCAGCGGTTTTTCAACCGGCATAGGACCGTTGGTCCCCAGTTTAAGGTGGGTGATATGGTTTGGTTGTCATCAAGAAATATCGCTATGAAGGTGGCTTCTCCTAAGTTTAAGCCTAGATTTATTGGACCTTACAAAATTTTGGAGATTATTAATCCGGTCTCTTTTCGGTTGGCTCTTCCTGTCACATTTAAAATTCATAATGTGTTTCATAAATCCTTGTTGAAGAGGTTTGTTGAACCAGTAGTTCCTGTGGTGGCACCTCCTGACCCTATATTGGTTGAAGGTAACATGGAATATGAGGTAGAGAAGATACTGGATTCCCATCTGGCTAGACGGAGACTCCAGTATTTGGTTAAGTGGAAGGGTTATGGTCAGGAGGATAATTCCTGGGTCTCTGCCTCTGATATTCATGCCGAAAGATTGGTGCGTGCCTTTCATCGGGCTCACCCGGATCGCCCTGGTGGCATGGATGAGGGTTCGGTGACCCCTCCTCAAGGGGGAGGTACTGTTGTGAGTTCATTTTTCCCTTCACCATTGAGGTCTGATGAACTCCCTCCTCTAGTGAAGGAAGGTAGTGAGACAGATTACCAAACACCTGGGCAGCTAGATGATGACTGGGTGGCTGGAATTGAGGACTGGATATAAGGCTGCCGACGCCCTTCTTCCTGGCTGGTGATTTCCTGCTGGATTCTTGGAGACCAGTCTGATTCCTGCGTCTCAAAGCTAAGTTTTTCTGCTCTGCTTTTTACTCTTCAGTTTTGTTTTGCCTTGTTTTTTGGGAGTTCTGCCATCCCTGGCCGGGGGTGAGCTGTATTCCATTTTTGTCTCTGATCTGTTGATCTTTTGCTCTGTCTTCAGAATATACCTGAGTGCTGATATAGTCTTTTGAAGCCTAGCGACTTCAGGGCCTGTTTTTCCTATCAGTCGGTTGGCTCATTTTGATAGGGCTTTTGCGGATGGCAGACAGCAGCTTTCCTATCCTGTCCTATGTAGTTAATTGGGCCCCATAAATTTGCTCAACCTATCTTTCTATCTGTGTTAGTGTTTTCATCTTGCTTCACCGTCATTATATGTTGGGGGCTGCCTATTGCTTTGGGGTCTGCTCTGGGGCAGTTTAGTTTTTCCCCTTTCTGTCTTTAGGCTATGTAGTTCTCCGGGTGTGATCGAGGGGTCTAGGGCACCGTAGGAACCCCCCACGGCTACTGCTAGTTGTTGTGGATAGTTTCAGGGGTCTGCAATCCGATAGCTGCCAACCTCTCTGGTTTTTCTGGACTTAGCTGGTATTTTGTTTTTCCCTCCTTCGGTGACTCATCATAACAAGCATGGCCTAGTGCTGTAGTAGGCCACAGTAGAAACCAGGGACTAAATTTAGGCCAGGAAGCTGCAGGGGAGAGGGGGATAGCGCAGTTGGTGACGGGGAGTGCCGACTGAGCTGGGACAGGGCTGGGAGGCCCCTGTCCTGAAGACTGTCTTCCTCCACAGCCCTGCACTCCATGCACTGTTCTGCTGTAGCTGTATCCGTCCTCAGCCCTGCTCTCCATCCGTGTCCCACTCTGCTGCTTCGTGATTGGTTGGTGATACACACATACATTCGTTTTTATTTATATAGATAACCTTCTCTTAATCATCTTGGCCTCATCAATATGATTAACGGCCCAATCATGAGGATGAGGAGTCAGTTCTTGACATCTTTGTTCCGAAAACATATCCCTGAAGTCAGACAGGTATTCTGGCAGAGACTGATTATTGGTGGACATTACCCCTATAACAGTGCCAGCAGCAGATCCCCCCCATAACAGTGCGTCATGACCACATTTTTTGCTTCAATTTTATTCTATTTTCCTCCCCTAAAACCTAGCTACATCTTATGATCTGGTGCATCTTACAGTCTCAAAAATATGGTATGTTTCTGATGGAATCATATCATGGCTTGAAAGTCCTCAGTAGAAGCCCTGTTAGCTAGTGAAAAGAATAGTCAAAACATGATTCTACTGCTAATGAGAATATAGGATGAAAAGGGTATGAAATGGCAATATGTCTTTCAGTTTCATAAAGCATTGAAAACATATTATAAATACATTTTACTTAAAAAATATTTTTACATTGCATGCATTTCTTGTTTTTACACAATATGAAATATAATACGCAGTCACATAGCCATTCAGAAAATAGAGATACTGATTTCCATATTTATACCATGAAATAAAATTACTACAATATAAGAAATCTGATATCTTGATTTATTCAGATCAAATCTTTTGGAACTGAACCATGCAAATTTGAAATACCCATAGATATAATACATTCCTTACAATATCACTTGGAGTATAGCCAGAGATGGAGCAGAACACAGTCCTATTTAAGACTAAATCAGTGCACTGGAATTATTACTACTCATACATTTTTTAAAATATTCTTGAAGAATTTAACGTTATAAAAAAAAATCTGTGATATAGTAAAGAAGGAGCACAAAGTTCACATTGGAATCAACAATATAATAAAGAAGTACAAAGTTCACATTGGATTTATAAACTAAAATGTTCATACAGGAAGAAATAAGGTAGAAGATTTTGATGTTACATAAAACTATAGTATAATGAATAAGGGTATGAAGCATAAGTTATGCAAATTATAATAATGTTTCTTATGAATGATATAATAAGAAATCCAAATAGGAAAATGTTAGTAGTGACCAGTGTAAATAACCTTCTATTTTTAAATCTGGAACTTGTTTAGCTTAAAACACCGTCATGATCACGGAATACCCATTATAGGGCAAGAGCATGGCACAGAAGGCAGTAAATGAAATCAATATTTGAAAAGAATGTGATCTATAATGGCTAGATGTTTGTTTCAGTTTTAAAATGTGTGTAAAACTAAATTCAATTGCTTCTAACAATGAAGAGAGTTTGAAAAGTTCCAATTTCCTCTAAAAAGTTTTGCTATAGTTGAATGATTCAAAACTCTCTGCACTTTTATCCATAACCCAAATCTGATAAATCTCAAGAAAGTTACTTTTGAGTAATCAGTTGATTTTATAAGCCTAATTTTGCAAAATAATATAAATTGTCCTGATTTTCTTCCACCATAGCCTTCAAAAATAACAATGTGCTCTCATTTAATAAATTATTAGATTTTGCTTATTCTGCCAGACAAGACCATGTGAATAGCCTCCAAAGTTTTATCTTGGTAGGTTTTTCCAACTTTGTGTGAAAAAAATTTAAGTGTGTATATAAAGATATATATAATGAACAAGTGATGTAGAAATCGTTATCGCTAAGCACTACAATGTGTCTGCAGATTTTTTGTCTGTCACCCTTCAAGTGATATTCAGGATCAAAAAGCTAGATTTAACCCAATTTATCATGATGCCCAACAGTTTCCCCAAATCCTGATACACAAAGACCATATTCAGTGCAGACAAAGGCGATAGAAGTCTGCATTTAAAAATATTCTGTCCTCATATGCTCCATAATTGAACCCTTTGATCTCAGGGTGCACAATAGTCTTCAAGTACACAACAAATTAGCAGCCCTGTTAGGGATAATAGGTCACCAAAGAAGGAAATGGCTTTAACCTCTTCACGACATTGTCCATACCCAGTATGTCCTGGTTGGGAATGATTTCCCCACCTTGGATGTACCTCCTCCCTGCCTTTAAAATGCTATAATCAATATCGATATCAGCATTTAGGGGGTTAATCTGCTGGAAGCAGTGCAGGCACTGGTCCTGGCAGTGAGAATCAGGTGTCAGCTATGATGTTAGCTTAACACCTGGCGGAGATCATGCGCATACATCTCCTGTGCGAACAAAATCAGGAAGGTACCAAGGGGGCTCACTTATTTTCACTCAGCAACATCTACTGCTGCTTAATTCTGGAAAACAGCCATGGAGTTAAAATCGGCACTACACCTGTAGATAAATTCTCAGAGGGGTATAATTTCCAAAATGGGGTCACTTTGTGGGGAATTCTGCTCTTCTAGTACTTAGGGGCTTTGTATATGAAGTCCACAAATTAGTCTAGGAAAATCTGCACTCCAGGAGGCAAACAACACTCCGTTCCTTCCGATTATAGCAGCATGGCTATGGGGTATTTCTTCATTCAGTAAAAATTGTGGGACAAGTTTTGGTGCAATTTTTACCCATTTTCCCTTGAGAAAATTTAAAATCTGGGGCTAAAACTAAATTTTGATGGTAAAAATTTAATAATTTTTTTCTCTGCCCCATGGTATAAAATTATGTGACACACCAGGGGGTGCAATATGATGATTGGACCCCTAGATTAATTCATTTGGGGGTGTAGTTTGTAAAATTAGGTAACTTATGGAGGGTTTCTGTTGTTCTGGCTCTTAAGGGGCTGTCAATGTGACATGGCACCCTCAAACCATTCCAGCAAAATCTTAATTTCAATATGTGCTGCTTCCCTTCTGAGCTTTGCACTATGCCTCAAAAAAAAGTTTTTTGAAAATGGAATAAATTGGGCCCCAACTACAGTTTTGCGGGAAAAATATTTTTTTTTCATTTTCACAGATTAATGTTGTAAAATTCTGTGAATCATTTGTGGGTTCAAGGTGCTCACCACATGTCTAGATAAATTCATTTGTGCGGTCTAATTTTCAAAATGGAGAAACTTGTAGGGGGTTTCTACGGTTTAGGTGAATGATGAGCTCTCCAATCACAACATGCCTCCCACCTACCATTCCATCAAAGTCTGCGTTCCAAAATGTCACTCATTTCTTTGACTATATAAAAACTTATCACACACTATATATGATTTCCAATGCAAAAAAGTGCTTTTAATTATTGCAGTACATGGTGTGTAGACGTTTCGGTCACATTGACCTTCATCACAGTACTGTCAAAAGAATAATAATAATCAAAACAAAAAAAACAAAACAGAGGTATATACATCATGATACACATAATACACATAATGTCTGGGATATCTGGAGTATAAAGAAAGATGACTATAACATGTCAGACATAAATAGCACATATTTAAATAGCGTTAATGTCTCATATCCAAAAAAGACCAAGAAAGCCATATTTATGTAATAAAAATGCATTAAACATGAAGTAGCATACCTAATGGTTGTACTGCTATCAAATTGCAAAAATGCTCAAAAGTGAGTGACCCTGTATGGTGAAAAATAAACAACTCATATCAAATGCCGTCGGATTTAATCATTTGTGAAAAAAATGTGAAAGGATTCAATGGTATAGTACATACCACTAACGGTGCAGGGACATAGGTGTAGAGTTTTGCAAAGTCTGTGGAATAAACAGCAGAAAAACTCCTCCTAAACAAACAGCAGAAAAACTGCCTCCTGCGGGGCATATTCAGCTGCTCAATTATTTGATACCTCAGTTGGGCTATGGTGTGGCCCATGGTCGCAAAATGATAGGGTACTGGCAGTAGTAGGTTCTTACATCTGATTGTGGATTTGTGTTTTGATATACGGTCCTTGACTGGTTGTGACGTTTCACCTACGTATATCAAGCCACAGGGACACTTATTCAAGTATACCACGTATGGGGTGTTACATGTGAAGTAACCCTTAATATTGTATCTTTTGCCCGTTTGTGGGTGGAAGAAGGAACTGCCCTTCTGCACGTTATTGCATTGTGTGCATTGTAAACATGGGAATGCACCAAATTTTGGATTTTGTAAGAATCGTTGGATAGACATCGGGTGGGAGGATCCAACGTCAGCCTTTACCAGCAAGTCCCTAAAGATACGTGGTCTCCTGAAGCAGGGAAGGAACGGTTCTTTGAACTCTTTGACATTAGGATGTGCTGTGGTAAGCTCCCGAAAATCCACAAAAACTTGAATAACCCACCAGGGCAACCTATCGTAGCCTCTACAGAATCAATCTTGTCCCCGATTTCACAATTTCTGGAGAAAATCTTAACCCCATTAATTAGACGCACAACATCTTTTCTATTGGATACCGGTGAATTTCTGGACCTTATACAGAATTATGGCCCTATCCCAAAAGAGGCCCTACTAGTCACATTTGACGTGAAGGATTTATATACGTCCATTCCCCATCAAAATGGTATAAAATCGGTACAGAGACTACTGAGTATGTCCAACTATGACATCAATCAAATTGACTTTGTTTGTGATTTATTTTCCATTCTTTTAAAAAAAATTTTTTTCTTTTTGAAGACAAATGCTACCCCCAAATTAGGGGCACCGCAATGGGCTCAAGCGCAGTTCTGCCTTTTGCTAATTGTTATATGGCCCATTATGAAGATAGTATATTGTACCCTGATGATCTCTTCCGCTCACATTGTGTGATGTGGAAGAGATACATCGACGATATTTTCTGCTTCTGGAATGGGCCCCAGGCCACACTTAATTCCTTTTACGAGCGTCGTAAAACATCTTGGCCGGGCTTAGATTTCACAATGTCACAGATTACTTAAAAAATTAAATTTTTTGGACACTTTAGTGATGAAAGACGAAATGGGTAATCTTTTTACTGATTTATATGTTAAACCAACATATCGTAATAGTGTCCAACATTATACCAGTTTTCATCTGACCAAAATAAAAAATTCCATACCTAAAACACAACTCATGCGAGTGAATCGGATTGTGTCGAATCAGACCACAAAAGAGGTACGTACAAAGGAAATGCAAGCCAAATTTCTAGAGAGGGGTCATCCTCAACACATTTTGAATCTATCAAATACATCAAATACCACCCAAACTAGAACAAGGGATCGTATCCCCTTTGTACATGAATTTCACCCATTAGCCTACCGGATCCATAGATGTATACGCCGTCACTGGCACCTGTTCTCAGTACACAGGATATTTCTGCTAGCGACCTGCGTACTGGACTGCACCTGACGTCTCTCCTGGGACCTCCCACCTTTTTCTCTTGCCACAGATCGCATCTAGTTGCTATGGAGCGCACAATAACGTCACTTCCGGGTTTTTGATTTGCTCCCTGGCCACCATCTTGGCCACTATTTATAGCAGCAGCTGACGCTGCATACAGCGCCTCTGACCCACGGTGGAAGCCATATCATTGCCTGTCCTGCTACATTGTAACCAGTCTGGTAAGCACCGTGCTCCGTTACCACTCCACATGATATATATTTTTTTGCCCTCTGGTCCTGTTATTTAGGAGCGGTTTTTCTGCTGTTTATTCCACAGACTTTGCAAAACTCTATACCTATGTCCCTGCACCGTTAGTGGTATGTACTATACCATTGAATCCTTTCACATTTTTTTCACAAATGATTAAATCCGAAGTCATTTGATATGAGTGGTTTATTTTCACCATACAGGGTCACTCACTTTTGAGCATTTTTGCAATTTGATAGCAGTACAACCATTAGGTATGCTACTTCATGTTTAATGCATTTTTATTACATAAATATGGCTTTCTTGGTCTTTTTTGGATATGAGACATTAACGCTATTTTCAATATGTGCTATTTATGTCTGACATGTTATAGTCATCTTTCTTTATACTCCAGATATCCCAGACATTATGTGTATTATGTGTATCATGATGTATATACCTCTGCTTTGTTTTTTTGTTTTGATTATTATTATTCTTTTGACAGTACTGTGATGAAGGTCAATGTGACCGAAACGTCTACACGGCATGTACTGCAATAATTAAAAGCACTTTTTTGCATTGGAAATCATATATAGTGTGTGCCAAGTTTTTATATAGGCATATTATCACGGACTAGGATCCCAATTGTTGCACCACTACTTTGAGCTGTGCTAAACGGTTTTGTGTGAAACTCATTTCTTTGAGTCCTACTGTGACCCTTGTGAAAGTAAAAAAAAATTGGGGCTAAAAGAACATTTTTGTGAGAAAAATGTGATTTTTTTTATTTTCATGGCTCTAGATACATTACTTGCCGGAAATAGTTTCCCAAATGCTATCATTTACAGGGAGTTTCCATTCTTTAGGCACAAAAGGGGCTCTTGAAACGTGACATGGTGCTCCTTCCCTTCTGATCCCTGCCATGGATCTAATAGTTTTTCCTCACTTTTGTGGAATCAGCATGCTCAGGAGAAGATACACAACATATTTTACGGTCCATTTTCTCCTGTTAACCTTGTGAAAATGAAAAAAATTAGGTCTAAAATAAAATTTTTGTGATAAAAAGTAAAACTATAATTTTTTTCCATGTTGCTTCCGTTCCTGTGAAACACCTGAAGGGTTAATAAACTTTTTAAACATGGTTTTGAGCGCCTTGATGGGTGAAGTTTTTATAATGGTGTCACTTTTGGGTGTTTTCTTTCATATAAAACCCTCTGTTAGGTGCCAGGATTTTCTCACTGCACAGGGTAGATCTCAAACATTGTCTGCCTTTGCTGTCTCCCATTCTGCTACAGCCGCAGTGGAAGCTGCTCAGCAAAGACATCAGTATCAGCATCTTGCTCATATCCATGCGGTTCACTTGGTTATTACTTGAATTACAGCCAAAGCTATGGTAACCAGCAATAAGCAGTGGCAAACACGCTCCGGAGGCTAAGGGGGTTTAACACATAGCAATATCGCTAGCAATATCGCTATAACATCACCGATTTTGTGACGTTATAGCGATATCGCTAGCGATATCGCTGTGTGATACCTCCGACCGGCTACCCCGCTGTCCATCGCTGATCGCGTGAGATCTTTCAGCTCCATTTCTCGTCGGGCGCTTCCTGCTGGACTTCCTGCTGGCACCGACGAGCAACGTGTGGAGGCGGGAGGGAGGACGTCTTCATCGCCGCGTCTGAAAGGTAAGCATCGTCCGCTGTATCGCTGCTGCATGACTGTGAGATCTGCCTGTATGGCAGCTCACTAGCGATCATTTAGCGATGCACCAGCGATCCTGACCGGGTCGTATCATTGTCGGGATTGCTGGTGCATCGCTAAATGTAAAAGGGCCTTAAGTCCAGAAGTCACTCTACTGAGCATGCCCGTGAGGTAGCGACCTCTCATTAGTGGTCACCTGAGCAGCTGACAAGCGATGTGGCAGCTCTTGATTGATCCACGAGCAAGGTCCTGTCTGACTGGACTTAAGCGGAGCATATAAAAGGGTCTTTGGGGCGCATGTCAGCGCGCTAAGATCGTCTATGCTTTATGTGTGTCAGTGGATATGTTATCACTCTGTGTGCACATGTGCCGCCTCTAGCATGGCGATTGTGTGTCTTGGCAGGCAGAGTAGGGTGGGAACTGCCACTTGGCATCTGACTCCAGGTGTCCTAAGTCACAAGTGCTGTTTAGCACAACTGAGTGTCAGAGCAAGCGCAACCACCAGCTTTGACTTTCCTGGGGGGTAGCTATATGGACCTCCAACTAGCAACATTACTTACAATACTACTGTGAAGTCTAAGAGGGTATAGCTTTGAGTGCTCTGTTATTGTACCGCTCTTTACTACTAAGACAGATAGATGAAGCTGCAACCCATAATGAGGTCCTTGTTATGGGGGACTTTAACTACCCGGATATTAACTGGGAAACTGAGACCTGCGAAACTCATAAAGGCTACAGGTTTCTGCTAACAGCCAAGATTAATTATGTTTCACAATTGGTGCAGAATAAAACCAGAGGAGCAGCACTTTTAGACCTAATACTATCTAACAGACCTGACAGAATAACAAATCTGCAGGTTGTTGGGCATCTAGGAAATAGCGACCACAATATTGTACAGTTTCACTTGTCTTTCACTAGGGGGACATGTCAGGGAGTCACAAAAACACTGAACTTTAGGAAGGCAAGGTTTGACCAGCTTAGAGATGCCCTTAATCTGGTTGACTGGGACAATGTCCTCAGAAATAAGAATGCAGAAAATAAATGGGAAATGTTTAAGAACATCCTTAATAGGCACTGTAAGCGGTTTATACCTTGTAGGAATAAAAGGATAAGAAATAGGAAGAACACAATGTGGCTAAACAAAAAAATAAGAGGGGCAATTAACAGTAAAAAGAAAGCATTTAAACTACTAAAGCAGGTTGGCACCGTTGAAGCGCTAAAAAACTATAAGGAGATAAATTCGTTATCTAAAAAAATAATTAAAACTGCCAAAAAGGAAACAGATAAGTACATTGCTAAGGAGAGTAAAACTAATCCCAAGCTGTTGTTCAACTATATCAATAGTAAAAGAATCAAAAGTGAAAGTGTAGGCCCATTAAAAAATTGTGAGGAAAGTATGGTTGTAGATGAGAAAAAAGCTAATATATTAAACACCTTCTTCTCCACGGTAAATGAAATGCTAGGTGAAATGCCGAGAGACAAAGAAAATCCTATATTAAGGGTCACCAATCTAACCCAAAGAGAGGTGCAAAACCGGCTAAATAAGATTAAAATAGATAAATCTCCGGGTCCGGATGGCATACACCCACGAGTACTAAGAGAACTAAGTAATGTAATAGACAAACCATTTTTTCTTATATTTAGAGACTCTATAGCAACAGGGTCTGTTCCACAGGACTGGCGCATAGCAAATGTGGTACCAATATTCAAAAAGGGCTCTAAAAGTGAACCGGGAAATTATAGGCCAGTAAAGTTGCCTTTTCTTGGAGTAGGAAAACTGCTTTTAAAGCCGTAGCATCAGGAACAGGTTTTGGCGTACATTGCCAAAACAGCCACCAGCTCTATTGCCTCCTCTTCTGAAAGTTCGAAACCTGCAAGCACAGAGTCGTCAGTGCAGGGTTCTGGTCAGGAAAAACACCTTTTCTTGTGTCCTTCACCCTCACCAAAAGTTAAGGATGTGGCAGCCCACACTTCAGATTACTCTATGGAGTTTGTTTCACATACCATGCTTGGGTTATCCAGTCAAATCCTGAATTCCCCAGTCCAAGATGAATCTGACATGAAGTGCACTGATGCACAGCCATTGCTAGATGATTCTGCTGGTACATTGACCCAGAGCACTACATTGCCCTCGCAGTCTACTGAGCCATAATCTGACCCTGATGAAACTCAGGTGCCCCTTCCCACATACTATACCACCTTATAGTAGACACAGAGGAAGGTGCAGATGACTTTGAAGGCGAGGTGATGTGATGGATGACCCAGTTCTTGACCCGGATTGGCATTCATTGGGGGATGAGGGTGTTAGGCATCGGATTTCTGTCGCTGCACAGCAAGAATCCCGAGCCTTCCATCCGGCGGTCTCACATTCCTCTCCAGCTGCAGAGGATCTTGTTCAGCTAACTCGTCGGTCCCAGCGCTCTGCCCAGACCAGCTCTGTGGGTTTGCTTGCTGCTGCCACGTCTGGCACAGCTATGGCAATGCATGCTGCTCAGCAGCGAGTTTCTCCAGGGACTATGTCCTCATGTCAGGCCACTGAGCATGCCTGTGGTGTGATCTCCCATTGGAGATCGAAGGTCACGTGCTCAGGTCCTGCTCATGTTCAGATTAGCCCATCCGAGAAGCCAGGAAGGTCCCTGACACTCGCAGCTATAAAAGGTTCGCATGGCTGCTCGGCGATGTGCTAGGATAGCCAGTATTTTCTGACTATAAGGAGTGAGTGATGGATGCACGTATGAATGTCTCTGGTGACTGACTCATTATGAAACCCCTACCCTTGGTACACATGTGTTGTGCAGTCTAGCCTGCTAGCGCCCAGGCTTAGGCGTAGGTAGGACAGAATTGAGTCAGATATTAGTCACTATCAGTGACTTGGCACGCCTCAGAGCAAGTGCTCCGCATTCCTTAGCCAGCGTCTATAGCGCCGTTCATGGCAGCGGCGCCGCGCGCTCAGTGGCCTAGAAGGACTCTAACCCCGTGCCTTGGGGTGGAGTTCTGTGGCTGTTTGCTGTGCGCTCTGTGGCCGGGCTCTGTGAGCTAAACAGGCTCCGGCATTCACTTTCAAGCGGCTGTGCGGTTCTGTGAAGTAACAGAATCCGCTCCTGTTCACACTGAGTGACGTAACCCACGTGTGACTGTTTTCATGCCGCTCTTCCCTTCCACCATTACCTAGCAGCAGTGTACCACCTCTGCACGGTGGACCCCGGGCTGCGAACGCACTCTCTACTATTTTATAGTCTGGTGCGTTCCGCCAGCCCTAACATTATCCTAGCGCCAGCATCTGGCTTGTAATGGCGGCTGCATAGATACATCCAGCAGCTGGAGGGTAGGTTGGCAGCGCTAGAGCGTTCCACCTCAGCTGCGGATGTTACTTCAGTCGCCATCCAAGCAGCTACATAGGCTATCGCCCAGTCCTGCCCCGACCTTGTCCCGCCTCCCGCTGCCCGAGAAGTTCTCGGGTGATAGTGCTTCATGCAGGGGTTTCATAAGTCAGTGCTCCATACACCTGGAGTTGCTGGCCACATGATTCCCCTCCGAGCGGGCCAAGGTGGGGTTTATCATCTCCCTCCTGCTGGGCAGAGCCCTGGAGTGGGCGACCCCACTGTGGGAGCGCGGGATCCCCTGGAACAGAGTGCCACCCATTTCCTGGTCACTCTGAAGCAGGTGTTCCTGGGTCCTCGGGTCACGTACAACACCGCACTTCTGTTGCTGGCTCTGACCCAGGGTGCGTCTTTGGTCAGCCAGTATGCCATCCTCTTCAGAACTCTGGTCTCGGAATTGGAGTGGCCATATTCTGGAGAGGCCTGGCTGATCACGTCAAAGATGCCCTGGCCACCAGGGAGGTGCCCACCACTTTAGAGGAGCTCAATACGGTCGCTACCCGAATAGACATTCGCTTCACTGAGCGAGGGCTGGAGCATTCCAGGTCCCGCCAATGTTATAAGTTGGCTCCAAATTTCACGAGACCTCAGGAACCTTCCGGTCAGCCTCCTGAGCCTCCAGAGGCCATGGAGGTGTCCCGCACGGGGTCCAGGACCCGGTCTGTGCTGGTACCTCCAGTCTGCTTCCGCTGTCGGCAGACTGGGCATCTTGCTAACCAGTGCCCACAGCGCTCGGGAAACGCTCCCGTCTAGTGGTTATCGGAGGGGGCCTACTAGACACTGCGACTTTCTCCTCCAAGCTCCTGTTTAAAGGGGCATTAGAATTTAATTCCTCCACTCTGATGGTGGAGGTTTGTGTGGACTCAGGGACGGAGGGCAATTTCATGTCATCTGCCTTCGCTCAACAACATGCAGTCCCCCTGGTCTTGCTACCTCATCCAGTCACCATCAGAGTGGTGAATGGGTCGACACTCCCGTCCCAAATCACCCACCAGACGGCTCCACTGAGACTCTCTTTGTCTCCTTCTCATCAGGAGACGCTGTCTCTCCTTGTTATGCCCGAAGGGATCGACCAGGTCCTCCTAGGGGTTCCCTGGTTGCGATCTCACTCTCCCCATATAGAGTGGTCTTCGGGAAAAATTCTCAGTTGGAGCAAGGTCTGCGAGGGTAGGTGTCTGAGGGACTGCATACAGGTTGCCACTTCTGAGGTTCCTGCAGATCTCTCCTCGCTTCCCAAACCATATCGACAGTATGCAGACATATTCTCCAAGAAGGCGGCAGAGACCCTCCCACTGCACCGCCCATACGACTGTCCTATTGACCTCTTGCCGGTGCTGAGCCTCCCTGGGGTCGAGTATATCCACTATCTCTCTCAGAGACAGAGGCCATGTCTCAGTATATCAGGGAGAATCTGGCAAGAGGATTCATTAGGAAGTCGGTGTATCCGGCAGGTGCGGGATTCTTCTTTGTCCAAAAGAAGAATGGAGAATTACGTCCATGCATCGATTACAGGGGTCTTAACGCTATAACCGTTAAGAACAAGTATCGTTTGCCCCTGATATCGGAACTGTTTGATAGGCTACAGGGAGCAAGAGTGTTTACTAAGCTCGATTTGCGGGGAGCCTATAACCTCATTCACATCCGTGAGGGGGACGAATGGAAGACAGCTTTTAACACCAGAGACGGGCACTATGAATACCTAATGATGCCCTTCGGGATATGTAACGCACCAGCCATCTTCCAAGACTTTGTGAACGAAACCTTCCGGGATATGCTTACCACCTCGGTAGTATTCTATCTGGACGATATTCTCATTTACTCTCCAGTAGAGTTGAGCGATACCGTCCGATACTTCAAAGTATCATATCGGATGGTATCGGCCGATCTTTAAAAAAAGTATCGGTATCGCCGATTCCGATACCGGAAGTCCCATTCAAGTCTATGGGACTTCCGGTATCGGAATAAGAAAAACCCTTTCCTGCCCTTGTACAGCCTCTCTGGGGTCTGTACGGGCCTTTCGGGGGGCTGTGCCGGCCTGCCAGGGGGTCTGTGCAGGCTCCGGTGGTCTGTGCCGGCCTGCCGGTGGTCTGTGCAGGCTCCGGGGGGCTGTGCCGGCCTGCCGGGGGGCTGTGCCGGCCTGCCGGGGGGCTGTGCCGGCCTGCCGGGGGGCTGTGCAGGCTCCGGGGGGCTGTGCCGGCCTGCCGGGGGGCTGTGCCGGCCTGCCGGTGGTCTGTGCAGGCTCCGGGGGTCTGTGCAGGCATCGTCCGATGGGACTACACAGACACTACACTACCCACACAGCAATGGCATAAAGTGAGACTAGGGACTTTTTTTTTTTAAGTGGCGGAGGAATACAGTGCGGAAGGATACCTACCTTCCGTCATTGGATTCCTGCAGCCCGTAGAGAATGGCAGCATCATCTGATGCTGCAGTTCTCTACCCAAGATCGTCGTGGGACACACTCGTGGACTGCTTCGGATCGTGGGTGAGTATTTTTGTGGTTTGTTATGTTAATATTTATCCCGGAAAAGACAATGGCTTCGGGGAACAATGTGACAAGTATTGGTAAGTATGTTACTCTATGTTATATGTACTGTATGTCTATGTATGTATTGTATGAATGTATTGTATGTATGTAGTATATATGTGGTATGTATGTAGCATGTAGTATGTATGTAGCATGCATGTAGCATGCATGTAGTATGTATGTAGCATGCATGTAGTATGTATGTAGCATGCATGTAGTATGTATGTAGTATGTATGTAGCATGTATGTAGTATGTATGTAGTATATATGTAGTATGTATGTAGCATGTAGTATGTATGTAGCATGCATGTAGTATATATGTAGTATGTATGTAGCATGCATGTAGTATGTATGTAGTATGTATGTAGCATGCAGTATGTATGTAGCATGTATGTAGTATGTATGTAGTATATATGTAGTATGTATGTAGCATGCATGTAGTATGTATGTAGTATGTATGTAGCATGCAGTATGTATGTAGCATGTATGTAGTATGTATGTAGTATATATGTAGTATGTATGTAGCATGCATGTAGTATGTATGTAGTATGTATGTAGCATGCAGTATGTATGTAGCATGTATGTAGTATGTATGTAGTATATATGTAGTATGTATGTAGCATGCATGTAGTATGTATGTAGCATGCATGTAGTATGTATGTAGTATTTTTTTTTTTTTTTTTTAACATTTAACACATTAGCCGGATGATGGGACTACTACTGTCCCATCATTGGCTAATGTGTCAATCACTGTCATGGTAGCAGGCATCGCCCGATGGGACTTGTAGTCCCATCGGACGATGCTTGCACAGACCCCCGGACATCAGCACAGCCCCCCGGCAGGCCGGCACAGCCCCCCGGCAGGCCGGTACAGACCCCCACAGGGTGCACAGACCACCGGCAGGCCGGCACAGCCCCCCGGCAGGCCGGTACAGACCCCGGGCAGTCCACACAGCCCCCCGGCAGGCCGGCACAGCCCCCCGGCAGGCCGGCAGAGACCCCCGGAAGGCCCGAAATGACGGCGCATCATGATGCGCACACACCGCGCATCATGATGACGTCAGGCTGTCAATCAACTGAACTTCCGATTCCGATGCCGAATTCCGATATTGAAAAAATATCGGAAGTCGGTATCGGAATTCCGATACAGCAAGTATCGGCCGATACCCGATACTTGCGGTATCGGAATGCTCAACACTACTCTCCAGATATTGACTCCCACCGGAGAGATGTTCGCAAAGTTTTCGATCTCCTGCGGGCCAACTCTCTTTATGCCAAATTGGAGAAATGTGTGTTTGAGCAGGAGTCCTTGCCTTTCCTGGGCTACATCATCTCAGCCCAGGGTTTGGCCATGGATCCTGCCAAGCTACGGGCAGTGATGGATTGGCAGGAACGCCATTCTCTCAAAGCGATGCAGCGCTTTATGGAGTTCATAAATTACTATCACCAATTCATTCCCCATTTCTCAACTTTGGTCGCGCCCTTGGTTGCCCTCACCAAGAAGGGTGCAAATCCCAAACTGTGGTCGGAGACTGTCTCCAAGGCCTTCGCCTCCATTAAGTCCCACTTCGCTAGCTCTCCCATTCTACATCGCCCTGATGTAGATAAGCCCTTCATCCTGGAGGTGAATGCCTCCTCCGTCGGTGCTGGAGCGGTCCTTTTTCAGAAGGACTCGCAAGGTCGGAAGCACCCATGCTTCGTCTTCTCTAAGACCTTCACACCGGCAGAGAGGAATTATTCCATCAGTGACAGGGGGTTGCTAGCAATGAAGCTGGCCTTCTCAGAGTGGAGACACCTCCTGGAGGGGGCTCGCCACCCATTCCAGGTGTTCACCGACCACAAAAATTTGGTCTATTTACAGACAGCCCAGCGGCTGAATTCTCGCCAGGCCAGATGGTCCTTGCTCTTCTCCCGATTCCATTTCACGCTGCATTTTCTCTCCGGGGAGAAGAATGTCCGGGCCGATGCTTTTTCCCGCTCCATGGTGTCATCGGAGGAGGAGCCTCGGTTGATAGTCCCATCAGAGAGCCTGAGGACCGTGGCTCCGGTTGCTCTCGAGTGTGTACCTCTGGGCAAGACTTTAGTTCCTGCCCATCTGTGACCGGAGGTCCTCTCTTGGGCCCATTCGTCCAGGGTAGGTGGCTATTTTGGGATCAAACGGACCTCTGAACTTCTGGCGAGGACATACTGGTGGCCGCATATGGCCCGTGATATCAGGGACTATATTCAGGCATGCGTCTCTTGCGCCCAGAATCAGTCCTCTCGGCAGCGGCCCGCTGGGTTACTCTATCCTCTGCCGGTTGCGGACAGGCCCAGGGAGATGGTCAGTATGGACTTTGTGGTGAGTCTGCCCAAGATCAGTGGCAGCACTGTCATTTGGGTGGTCACCGATCATTTCTCCAAGATGGTGCATCTGGTACCACTCTCTCGGCTACCATCGGCATGGGGTCTGGCAGCGTTGTTTATTAAATATGTTTTCCGCCTGCGCGGCATGCCGGACAAAATTGTCAGTGACCGGGGTACTCAGTTTGCATCTTGGTTTTGGAGAGAGCCCTGTGCTCTGCTCAGCATTGAGGTAAATCTCTCCTTAGCGTATCATCCCGAGACGAATGGGTTGGTTGAGAGAGCCAACCAGACCCTGGTGACATATCTGTGACATTTTGTCTCGGCCAGGCAGGATGATTGGGCATCCTTGCTGCCATGGGCGGAGTTCGCCTTAAACAACGCTGTGGCCGACTCCACCGGTCAGACCCCATTCCTCTTAAATTACGGTCAGCATCCGCGCGTCCCCGTGCCCATGCCCGTGTCGCCCACCGACTCTAGGGTGGCAGACTGGGCGGTGGAGGCACGTGACATTTGGGATCACACGCAGGATGCTATCCGGGTCTCCAAGGAGAGAATGAGGTCCTCCGCTGATTCTCGCCGGCGCCCTGCTCTGACCTTCGCTCCTGGTGACTTAGTGTGGCTCTCCGCTCGAAACATCAGGCTGCGGGTGGAATCCGCTAAGTTCGCACCGTGCTATATTGGCCATTTCAAAGTCCTTGAGCAGATTAACCCTGTGGTCTACCATCTTGCCCTTCCACGACATTTGGCTATCTCGGACACATTTCATGTATCTCTCCTTAAGCCGGTTCACATGTCCCGGTTTTCTGAGCCATCTGACAGGACATCAGACCTGTCGTCTTAGGAGTTTGAAGTCAATGCCATCGTTGGATGCAAGGTGATGCGGGGCAAAAAGTTTTACTTGGTGGATTGGAAGGGTCATGGTCCAGACCTGGGTGCCAGTGAAGAATATCCACACTCCTCTTCTCATTGCAGAGTGAGGCTCAGAGAGGAGGGGGCCCTAGGAAGGGGTAATGTAAGGCGTCAGATATCTGTCGCTGCACAGCGAGAATCCTGAGCCTTACTTCCGGCGGTCTCCCATTCCTCTCCAGCCACAGAGGAGCTTGCTCAGCAAATTCGTCAGTCCCAGCGCTCTGCCCAGACCAGCTCCGTGGGTTTGCTTGCTGCTGCCACCTCTGGCACAGCTATGGCAATGCATGCTGCTCAGCAGCGAGATTCTCCAGGGACTAAGTCCTCATGTCAGGCCACTGAGCATGCCCGTGGTGTGATCTCCCATTGGAGATCGAAGGTCACGTGCTCAGGTCCTGCTCGTGTTCGGATTGGCTCATCCGAGAAGCCAGGAAGGTCACGGACGCTCACGGCTATAAAAGGTTTGCATGGCCACTCGGCCATGCACTAGGATAGCCAGTATTTTATGACTATAAGGAGTGAGTGATGGATGCACGTATAAATGTCTCTAGTGACTGACTCATTATGAAACCCCTACCCTTGGTACGCATGTGTTGTGCAGTCTAGCCTGCTAGCGCCCAGGCTTAGGCATAGGTAGGACAGAGTTGAGTCAGATATTAGTCACCATCAGTGACTCGGCACGCCTCAGAGCAAGTGCTCCGCACTCCTTAGCCAGCGTCTATAGCGCCGTTCGTGGCAGCGACGCCGCGTGCTCAGTGGCCTAGAAGGACTCTAACCCCGTGCCTTGGGGTGGAGTTCTGTGGCTGTTTGCTGTGCGCTCTGTGGCCGGGCTCTGTGGGCTAAACAGGCTCCGGCATTCACTTTCAAGCGGCTGTGCGGTTCTGTGTAGTAACAGAATCCGCTGCTTTTCACACAGGGTGATGTAACCCACGTGTAACTGTATTCACGCCGCTCTTCCCTTCCGCAATTACCTAGCGGCAGTCTACCACCTCTGTATGGTGGACCCCAGGCTGCGAACGCACTATTATTATAATCTGGTGCGTTCCGCCAGCCCTAACAGAGGGTGGCACTGGCAATAGTTCAGATAAGGAGAGGGATCCGCAGCAGGCATTGACATCGCAGCATCGGTTATCTGGCAGGCCCGTAGCTGTCCAAAAACGTGGACCAAAAACTAAAAGAGTTGCAGGACAGCTTGGCCAGACGGTCAACTTAGCACAGCGTGCAAGGCAAGAAAATGTATACCATAGTAGAAAGAGTGCAGTGTGGCACTTTTTTGTCCAAAATCCTACTGATGAGGCAAAGGTTACCTGTAAGAATGGCGGAAGGACCTTTAGCCGAGGTAAACAACTCAGAAATTTGAATACCAGTTGCATGCTTAGACATTTAACCAACATGCACTTGCAAGCGTGGACGGACTACAAAACCTCAGGTAGCACATGTGCACCTGCTCCGACTGAAGGTAGCCAGCAACGCTCCATCGCTTCCCCCACTGTAAGACCACAGCCACCACTAAGCACACCACCAGCACTAAATGTTGAGGTGTCGTCGCAAGGCCAAAGCACTCAGGGAATCACAATGGTTTTGCAACACAACACTGAATCTAGGCCATCATCACCAATACCATCACCAACCCCCTCTCACTCCGTCCGGTCCACGCTACTTCCCCCATATGCAGCATTCCAGTCCAGCTCTCCCTAACAGACACTCTGAGTAGGACAAGAAAGTACTCATCCTCTCATCCGCGTACACTGTATTTGAACGCCTACATTGCCAAACTAATCTCATTAGAGATGATGCCCTACCGTTTGGTTGAAAGCAAAGCTTTCTGCGAGCTCATGGCCTACGCAGTCCCATGCTATGACCTACCCAGTCTGCACTTCTTTTCTCGAAAAGCCATCCCAGCCCTCCACCTGCATGTGAAAGACCGCATTGTCCATGCACTCAAGCAATCAGTGAGTGGAAAGGTGCACCTCATAACAGATGCATGGTCCAGTAGGCATGGCCAGGGCCATTACGTGTCCATAACTGCGCACTGGGTTAATGTGGTGGATGCAGGCTCCACAGGGGACAGCGAGGGTGGAACAGTGCTGCCTAGCCCACTGTATAGGAAACAGCTGGCTGTAGGCTTTTGACCCTCCTCCATAAGCGAAAGCTTGTCCACAGAGCGCAGTCGCATGAGCACTCCATCCACAGCTGGCAGTGTTGCACATGAGGTGTCCCACTATCGAACAGCTAGTGGTAAGCGTCAGCAGGCTGTGTAAAAGATTATGTATTTGGGCGACAACAGACACACCGCGGAGGTACTGGCCGACTACTTGCAGCGACAAACTGAGTCATGGCTGAGCAGTTTACATCTGGAGCCAGGCAAGGTAGTCAGTGATAACAGCCGTAATTTTGTGGCAGCCATAGCCATTGCAAAACTCACACACATACCTTGCCTGGCTCACACTTTGAACCTGGTGGTGCAGTGCTTTCTTAATAATTATCCTGAGTTAACATCCCTGTTCCATAAGGTGCGAAGACTGTGCTCACACATCCAATGTAAAAGAAGGGTTGGCTGACAGCACTCACAGGATCACATAGATGCACGCTCACCATCCACGGACCCAGTTGGACATCAGAAATCCCTGGAAAATGTTATTGCTAACACCTGTTAGGTGCCACAGGTAAGTTACAGGTGCTGTTAATTACACAAATTAGAGAAGCATCACATGATTTTTCGAACAGTGCCAATACTTTTGTCCACCTTCTTTTTTATGTTTGGTGTGGAATTATATCCAATTTGGCTTTAGGACAATTCTTTTTGTGTTTTTTTCATTTAAGACAAATTAAATGAAGATAATAATACCAAAGAATTTGTGTTTGCAATCATTTTCAGGAAGAAACTGAGTATTATCTAACAGAATTGCAGGGGTGTCAATACTTTTGGCCACAACTGTACCTCCCCCTGCTCCACCGCTGTGTAGTCTGGGCAGTTGAATCCTTCACAGGGACAGCCAGTAGAAATTTGGTGTATTGATCGATGATGGTTAAGATGTAGCTATGGCTTGTCCTGCTGGCATCTACCTTCAGATGATCAATGGCTACCATTTGTAATGGACGTCAACTTACAAGCGGATGCAGTGGTCCTTTATGATCACCTTTCACAGTTGTGATAGGCACAATCATGTCACATTCCTGCCACCATTTTTTAATGTCTCCTCTCATGCCAATCCAATAGAATCGCCTACGGCCTATGGCTTCTGTCTTTTGCACTCCAAAATGACCAGACACATTATGATAGGCAGTGAGGACCATGTCTACATCTCTCCCTGTGATCACAATTTGATGGAGACGAGTAACGGTGATGTGATCCATGCTACTGCGATAAAGCAATCCTTTCTTCACAAAGAACTGTTTTCCCTGTCTCCACTGACACAGTAATTCAAGGTCTGCATCGCCTCTGCAACATCTACTGGGAGGTTTTCCCGCAATGAGTAATTCCCAAATTTCTGCAAACACTCGACTTTTTGTCTATACTTGTATCCATGTTGTTTACAGTAGCAGGGAGTCTGGACTGGCTTCCTGAGATTTAAATATATACAAAGATTTAAAAGTACCACAACACTGTATACTGGTGTACGCTTCGAATACCTTTCCCTTTTTCTACTTTTTAAATTCTGGTGTAATACATACTGAGCCTATGAGTATCTGTCTCCGGAAGTATAGATGGAAATTTACAATTACCACTAGACTGGATACACCTGGTATGTGCTGATACAGTACCTTTGTTCAAAATTTTTTATTGCGGTATCATCCATAGTGAGTGAGCGTGTGTGGTTTATGCCTTCTATATATACGGTGAATCGGAGATACCAATTTTTACCCTATACTCGATACAGCCTGTATCTTGTTATACAGTACCTTTGTTCGACATTTAGTATTACGGTCCATACTGAGTAAGCATCTGAGAGTGACCACGGGACTATTTATACTGAGATTTCAATTGTACCCTATAATATATATACTTGCTATCTTGTTATCCAGTACCTTTTTTACAAAATTTTTTATTATGGTCAAACCCAGACTGAGTGAGCGTCTGAGGGTGACTCCGGAAATATATACAGAGATTTCAAATTTGGCCAACACTGTATTCAGCTGAACGCTTCTGATACAGTAACCTTTTTTGCTATTTAGATTCAGGTGTAATCCATAATGAGCCTGTGAATGTCTGTCTGTTACTCTGGAAATATATTTGGAGATTTAAGATTACCCCAACACTGTATACAGCTGCACACTTGTGTTGCATTACCCATTTACAGCTTTTCATATTCTTGTGTAATCTATACTGGGCCTAAGAGCGTTTATGTCTGCCTCCTGAAATATATACCGAGATTCAGAATGTTTACACTATACTATATATACCTTGTATCTTGTGACACTGTACCCTTTTTCACCTTTTTATTTTATTGGATAATCCATACAGAGCCTGTGAGCATCTGTGTATGACTCATGAAATATATACGGTGATTTACTGTTATCTCTAGACTGTATAGAGCTGTATGCTTCTGATACAGTGCCATAAATCTGCTGGTAATTTGGGTCCATTTTCCAACGCATGAGGAAGTATGTGGACGTGGGCATGGGGGGGCCACCTGTTACTGATGGTGGTGGTTGTGCATCTGCTGGTAGTGCCAAAAACACAATAGGAGCTAAGGCAGGAGGTGTTGAGACTGCGTTATGGTGTAGCTCCAGAAGGCCTGTGAGACTCCCTTTTCTGGGAGTAGGTAGACTGCTTTTAAAGCCGGAGCATAAGGAACTGTTTTTAGCTTACATTGCTGAAACAGTCTCCAGCTCTATCGCCTCCTCTTCTGAAGTTTCAAAAAATGCAAGCACCGAGTTGTCAGTGCAGGCTTCTGGTCAGGAGCAACCCCTTTCCTTGTGTCCTTCACCCACACCAAAAGTGAAGGATGCGGCAGCACACACTTCAGATTACTCCATGGAGCTCTTTTCACATACCATGCCAGGGTTCATTAAAAATGGGGCCCATCATACATATTCCAAATGGGGGACATCAGACACTGGAGCAGCATTTACATGGCCTATTATACACTGGAGCATTAGAAATGGAGCCCATTATATAAGGAGCACTATTAGGGCCCATCATACACTGGAGCATCATCCATAAGGCCCATCATATACTGGAGCATTCCAAATGGGGGACATCAGACACTGGAGCGGCATTTATGGGGCCCATTATACACTTGAGCATTAGAAATGGAGCCCATTAAATATGGAGCATTATTAGGGCCCACCATAAGACACTGGAGCAGCATCCATGAGACCCATCATATACTGGAGCATTCCAAATGGGGGACATCAGACACTGGAGCAGCATTTACAGGGCCCATTATACACTTGAGCATTAGAAATGGAGCCCATTATATATGGAGCATTATTTGGGCCCATAAGACACTGGAGTGTCATCCAAGGGGCCCATCATATACTGGAGCATTCTAAATGGGGCAGATCAGACACTGGAGCAGCATCTATGGGGAACATTATAAACTGGAGCATTAGAAATGGGGCCCATTATATATGGAGCATTATTTGGGCCCATAACACACTGGAGCATCATCCATAGGGACCATCATATACTGTAGCAATATGTGGAGCTCATCATATACTGTATGGAACATTATATGTGACCAATTATTCTGTATAGAGCACAATGTGATGGCCATAATACTGTATAGAGTAATATAGTGCCCTTTTTTGAGCTATTGTACAATTTAAAATAGATCAGTCAAGTCATGTAAGCAGTGAAGTATTTGTCATTGTACTATACCTATATTTCTGTGCCGTATCGGAGCATCATAAGTTGTGGTGTGTGTTAAAGGAGCGCACTGACACTCTTTGGCCCAGGGCACACGAAAGCCTGGAGCCAGCCCTACCCCCCACAGCTTTAGCCAAATAACCCCCAGTTTTCAATGCGTAACTATTATTATGAAGTAAATTAAGGTTGACAAGCTTCAGTAATAAGAATTTTGCCATTGAAGTGGGCACTGTAGGTGTGTTTATTGTCCTCCACTCCCTGGGGACTTTGCTTCCCCATTGACTTGCATTGGGTTTCATGTTTCAGTCGGCCTCTGACTTTTCCCTATAGTTGTCCGATTTCGTTCGACCCGACTTTTGCAAAAGTCTGGTTTCATGAAACCCGACTCGACCCTAAAAAAGGCAAAGTCGCTCATCTCTACTGATTATATTTAACAAATTATATTGAAGCCATTAAATATTTTTACATAATTCTTTTTCTTTAGTTTACTTCATAACCATCATAGCATGCATATTTCCTTCATTGAATACCATGACCCAACTGCAGTGTAATAATGATTACTTGCACTCTATTTAATTGATTCATACTCTTTTGATACTTAATTATCACTGCTCTTTGGGTCCAGTGTTCATCTTTAAAAGGAAAATCTCCTTTTGCTGTAAGAAAATATTCTATATCTGAAACAGTTTAACTTACATCTTGCTGAGTGATCTACGGTTTCAATTGAAGTTTTTAACAGATTGCTCACTGAATATAAAAATGTATTGGTATTATGTTTAATAAAGTTTTATTTAATACTATTAATATGTCTCCATATAATTTTTGAGGTCTAGCCTCTATAAGGTCAATATTATAGTGGCCCTTTTTTCCTCCATATGGTACATGTAGTGCAGAATTGATTTCTTTGTTTGGTTTAATATATTGGTGCATAGGATTTCTGAAAGTAAAATATTGCTTACATGAGGAATTTTTAGGTTGTTACTCCTGTGGTACAGTAAAGGGTGTTTTACTGGATGGGAGATATGTTTCTCCCAGCAGATTAATGTTTGGCCGGGATTTTCCCTAAAGACAGGACCTGCGATGATGTCAGGGTCACGTGATCAGTCCATGTGATGTCTATCTCAGTGGTGGAAGGGGTTGGGCCCTATGTAATGGAGGTTGGTACTTGACACAAGGTGTGTGTGTGTTTCTGGAAGCTACAGGAACTTGGCTACACTCAGCCTGAAACTTGTATACAGGATCCCCATGCTGCAGGACTATAGCAGCAAGACTCGGATGAACCCCGGGAATGGCACCTGGCGGAAGCTGCAGGACCTGGCAGCCGCTTAGTTAAGCCAGTCCCGTGAAAGGGGTGAGTCTGGGACCAGTGGTTCTCCAAGCTGGTGTATGTGTATGGTTTTTTCTTATGTTCTGTTAACCCGCTGGTTACTAAGTGACATTAAACGACTGAAACTGGACTTTATACCTGTGTGTTGCCTCGTTACTGCCGCCCTGCCATTACCTACCAGAGCGAATCCCTACACTCCCTACTACTTGTTTATGAATGCCTGAATCAGAATTTGTTGTGACTTTTAAGACCTCTTGAATCACAGGAATTACATGAAATTTTTCATTTGGTGGCCTAGGGACTCAGCCCATGCTCACTTATAGTTAATTGAAAAGTGCATCAATTGCCATTAAAGTTAAAGAGAAAGTGTCATATTGTGTAACAAGACATCTTGATGAGCCGGGAAGTTACAGCATAAATGGGAGTACAGTCCTTATTAAGTGGTGAGACAGTCTAATCCTTCAGTACTACTATCAGAGGTCAAACCTGAGGGTGCAACAGGGTACCCCGTGGATGGTCCACAGGAACATGCTATGGCCCTGTACCACTGCGTGCAAATCTTTATCAATAGCTATCAAACAACAAAGAGGATACAGGTAGAAGAACTCTGGTAGGAACCACCTGATTTAAGGGCTGAAAGAAAAGATGAGATTGGTAATTAGAGACAACCCATCTAAGCACAGAAGAGTCCTCCAAGGTACATTACTCACAAAGTTCTAACTTTGGTAAATTACCCTCCTGACATGATGACTATGTCAACAACACATTAGTTTGCTAGTGCGGCAAATAAAAAAATAAAGTCGGGAAAGTTAGAACACATGGCAAGGGTAGCGCAATATTCGAGGATTACTGAAGAATATGAAAGATAACCAGTAGAATGAGCCCAAACCTCTTTGTAATATTCAATAAAGGAGCTATGAACTTTTCTTTTGGGAATATTGAGGGAAGATTTTGTAAGGTTCACAGGTCAAAGTGTGTATCCTGGGGATCAGACAGAGGGAAAGGAGATGGCTGCAAATTGGTGCTGGACAGCTGACCACCCAAGCAGTATACAAAGGCTGTAAAGACACACTGACAACTCCTTGAAGACAGCTGCTAGGCAGAGTGGTAACTTGTAGGAAGCGACTACATACAGGATGGAATGAATCCAGCACCAGAACTTTAACCTTAAAGAGAACATCTGCAAAATACAGTGATGGACATGAGGACAGTACTCTCTGAGGCAATAGCTGCAGGTTCTCGCACCACAAAGTCCACTTTCTGTGGGTGCAAGTATTCAGAGACTTTGAGCTATTTGCCATTGTAGGCCTGTTGCCCCTGTTCAGAGCCTGTCTATTTAAAAATACTTTAAACTTAAACTTATACTTCAATTTTCACAGACCTTAGCTAACAGTAAATCTATGTTAAAACAAATACAGTCTCAGTGTCCTTGTTGCCAAGCCATCGCCATCTTACAGGTGGTCGTTAAGGGGTTAAAAGTAAATCAAATTGCTACTCAAAGTAAAAAAAATGCATGGTTGAGTTTTCTTTTTTTGTAAAATAAATAAATATTCTACTTGGGATTTTCTTAGTTATACTTTACATGTTTTTCCCCCCTTTGTTTTTCAAAAGTGACAACAGAAAGTAATTACAGCCCTAAAACAGATTTCACTCAGGAACTCAATATCAAGCAGTGGCATGAGCTTGTGGGCCCCAATTTGAAATCTAAATTGGTCCCTAAGTGTAGCAAGCTTTTAATATTGATCTTATCATATGATCTAAAAGGACCTTTTGGATTGCCCTGGGCTACAGGAGCAAAGTATGACTGCAACCCTTGTATCAACTATAGGGTAAGCCCTTGTCATCAACATATCACATAACCTTATTTTGCTGAATAGTCAAACAGTCTTTCATTTAATAAATTGACAGATAGCTGTAATGTTAGAGGTTTCTTAAGGCCCCGTCACGCACAGCTGATTTTGTGACGCCACAGCGATCTCGCCAGCAAGATCACTGTGTGTTACGGGGATCAGCGACCGGCCCCCCTGCCGGGTATCGCAAATCGTACTCGATCAGCCTGGGCCATTTTTTGATCGCTGGTCTCCCGCTTGCCAGCAGCCATTGCTGCGTGTGGCAGCGAGAGACCAGCGATCAGCGACGCTGGATGCTGGTTTCTAATGTAAACAACAGGTATCCAGGAGCCGTGCGGCTCTTAGATACCCGATGTTTACCTTGGAAATCAGCGTGTATGCCGGATTCCAAGGTGAACATCGGGTATCCAAGAGCCGCGGCTCCTGAATACCCAATGTTTACATTAGAAACCAGCTTGCTCGCTGGTCCTGATCGCTGGAGGGGCTGTCTATGTGACAGCTCACCAGCGATCAGCCTAACGATATCCCAACGATCCCATCCATGTCAGATCGTTGGTGGGATCGCTGTGACATCGTTATGTGTAACGGGGGTTTTACTATCATTTTATGCAAAAACAGGCACGAAAGAAGAAGAAATAAACAAGTAAAAACTGTTTAACAGTTTAAACAACATATGACTAGGCCAATGTTTTGCTCTATCTTCATCTATGATATTCACTACTAACCATTTAATTTGCAACACCAAGAAGGAAAAGTTGTGGAATTACGAAAATCAAATTATTAATAGACATAATAATGATATGCAAATTTTGAAAAGAAATTGAAACAAAAATTTCAAAATATCGTAATTTTTCAGTATTGGGTATGAGCAGCTTGTGAAGAAATCAATGCACTTACATGTCTTTGTGTGCTATCAATGAGGTTATTAATGGCTGTCTGAGAAATATTCTGCCATGCTAAATGATCCTGGGCATGCAAATCATCATGGTTATGTAACTCCCTTTGGAACTGCTGATCAATGATAACCCAGATCTCAATGATAGACACTGCAGGCCACGGTATAACATTTAGGCCATTCATGCTGCTTATAGTAACATAGACAACATTAAGCCTGGCATTGTTGTGTTGAAAAACTGCTCATGTACACTTTGGAAAAATAGTCATACCACTGGTTCGACCACCAAATCAATCACCGAGCTGCTAATGCCTGAAATGAAGACTAGAGGTTTCCAGCTACAATATATTATGCCACCTCCCACCAAAATTATGGGCGTAGGATCAGAGTGATATTCCCTTATGAAAGCATTTTCATGGCATTGCCCATGTAGTTTCATCAAATTCAAAGAATGGTGTGTAGTGATCCAATTCCATAGTGCAAGTAAAATTACTCAACACATACCAAGCTTAAGGCCTCTTTCACACATCAGGTTTTCGCCGTCAGGCGCGATCCGGCGCTTTTGACAGAAACCGGATCCGGCGAAATGCAATGCCGGATCCAGTTTCCCCCCCATTTACTTGCATTTGCGCCGGATCGCGCCGGATGGCCATGCGTTTCATCCGGTTTTCGCCGGATCCGGCAATGTGTCGCGATCCGGCGTCTGGAAAAAACGGCTACTGTAACGTTTTTTGTCTCCGGCGAAAAAGCCGGACACGCCGGATCCGGCGCGTCCGGCTTTTTCACACAATGAAAGCCTATGAGCACCGCAATGCGCCTGATCCGGCGAAAGCCGGATCCGGTGGCCGGATCCGTTTTTTTTGGTCTGAGCATGCTCAGTAGCTCTGCCCACAAGACATATATAAAAGCAAGACAGTGGGACCCACAGCCACACCCAACATGCCACCCAAGAAAGCAACCAAGCGCAGCAGGAGAAGGCAGGAGACCACTGCAGCACCATCAGCACCACCACCACCCCAAATGGAGCAGCAAATGGAACATGCTGAGGAGGGGAGGCCAGCAGCAGATGAGAGACGGTAATTATCAAATCCCCCATTCCTCCAAACTAGGGCTATTGAATATCAAGATATTCATTGGCCCTTTGTTTCTCTTTATTCAACAGCCGCCCAATAGATGCAGCAGCAGCAGCAGCAATGGCAGCAGCTGGAACACCACCCACAGGCATGGAGTGTGGCCACCAGGAAGACAGCACATCATCTTCTGGGAGCCCTCCCTCGCATCGTCAGCGTTTGACGGTAAGTTTTTATTTCCAAAATCCATCATCTCTGTAATATATGTCTATTCATTGCCTTTTATTTCAAAACAGGATTCACAAGATGAAGAGGAGCTCCCAGAAGAAGAAGGAAGGGGTGGACAGACACTTGGAGTGGGCTCACAATTGGTAAGTTTTTTGCATCAAACGCAGAAACATAACATCACACTACACACAACACATAGAAAACAATGTTCTGCAGACCACACACAGCAAACAAATGCCTACATCCAAAGACATAACATTTTTTGTTTTCTTCTCTAGTCTTCCCAATCTGGTGCTCGGCCAAGAGGTCCTCGCAGTGCCTCCCAGGGTCGTCGGTGACAGCAACGCGGCGGTCACCAGCGTGTAAGTATAAATATTTTTGCTTTGTTTTTTTGCACTTTTTATTTCATTTCTTTTGTGGAGGCTAATTATGTTATTTTTGTCTTTTTCTTTAACAGCCTTCACAGCGTGCTCCCGACTCTGACGGTGAGGATGGAGGACTCGATGTGGACCACCTCATCGATCTCGTCAGAGAAAGGGAGCCGCTATGGAATATGGCTGACCGCCGCCACGCTGACCTTATCGTTACCCGACGACTCTGGGAGGAAATCTGTTCGCTCCTTGTGGGCCTCTGGGAGGACCTCGATGTTCGGGCCCAGATTAAAGAGCGTAAGTATATACAGTACCGGTTGCTTGATGTAAACCAGTGTTTCCCGAACTCCAGTCCTCGTGGTCCCCACGGATCATGTGTTCAGGATTTCTATTTACTATGGAAATCCTGAAAACATGACCCCTGGGGACCATGAGGACTGGAGTTTGTGAAACACTGATGTTGTATACTAACCACTCCTTTCTCGTTTCAGGGAACAGAATTGTGAATCGGTGGCGGTCTGTGAGGGATCGTTTCAAGAAGGAGTTCAATAAAGAGATGCGGGCCCCGAGTGGATCTGGAGGACGCAGGAGCAAGTACAAGTACGCACAAGCCCTGTCGTTCCTCCGGGAAACAATGGTCACTAGAAGGTAAATATTACACACCACATGTAAAAAAAAATGTTAGATGTAACTTTTTTTTTTCAGCCAGGGCCATACCATGTCAGTATTTTAATTGTTTTTTTTTTCTCTTTATTCCACAGCACGGTGAGCAGCACTCGGGAGCCTGCACGATTGGACCCTTCTGAGGCGATCCCTGAGGAGACCGGCACCGAGGGACACTTCGACCGCCCTGGTACATCTGCACCTTCCCAGCCTTCCCACACATTCGACCCATCTGTCCCATCCACCAGCACAGGAGCATCGTGGCCACCTACATTACATGAAACTGCTGGTGAGGAGATCGCTTTCCCTTTACCCCACCCTTCTGCCCCTGCCACCTCTAGTACACCTGCGGGTACTGGCGGCAGCGGCAGAGGGGTCAGGAAAAGAGTTATGCGCCAGAGTTCTTGCATCTGAATGCATCTTTCCAGAACTGTCTAAAAGTCTTGTCAGAGCAAATCACCGCAGGCTTTCAGCAGATCAACTCCAGCATTCTGGAGGTGAAGACACTTCTGCAAACCATGCATTCAGAAGCAAGATCTTCGCCAAACCACACCTTTTTCAGGTCTGTTGTGGAGCGCATGGCAACACTATCTCCTACCCAGCAGATGCATGTAATGCATTCGTGCCACGGTGCTCTACAGCAGGTTACCTCCCAACCTCCACCTCCCACCACTGTAGTTCCTCCACCTGCACCCCCTCCAGCCACTTTCCATCCTCCCCCTCCTATTACATCTGCACCCCCTCCAGCCACTTTCCATCCTCCCCCTCCTATTACATCTGCACCCCCTCCAGCCACTTTCCATCCTCCCCCTCCTATTACATACCAGCAACCTCACCAGTACCAGCAACCTTCCCAGTACCAGCAACCTCCCCAGTACCAGACATCTCCCCACTTCCAGCAACCTGCCCCGTACCAAACTCCTTCCCCGTACCAAACTCCTTCCCCGTACCAAACTCCTTCCCCATACAACTTTCCATCAACATCATCTGCTCCTACAGTCCCTGCCCAACCCTCCACTCCACCGTCCACCACCTCTTCTGCCTCCCACATGTCCACCCATTCTGTAGCTTTTTCCACACCATCACCTCTAACTGTTCCTTCCCCACCACGATCCCAGTCCTCTCTCCACACTCCCATTGTCGAAGTGTCCCGCAGCCCCTCCAGCAGTATTTCCACCCCACACTACACCGAGTTATAATGTTTTTTTTGTAATAAAAATGCCCATTTGGTTGGTTTCAAACCTTTATTAAAAAAGTTTTTTTAACTTTAAAAACAGTTTACACAAAAAAAAAATATTTTAAATAAAAGTTAAATTATTGTTTACACTGGTTGTCTGTCATTTCTTTCTGCGGCGAAATATGTTTAAAAAAAGGTTAAATACAGGGTATTTAAAAGGTAAAAAGGTATTCAAAACCAGGTATATAACTGTGGGTAAATTTTAGCTTTTTGCCACAGTTGTCTTCCTGGTTGTGTTTGAAGCAAAGTATTTCACCTGAAAAGTTGTGTTTATTGTTGGTGATTTCCTAACAATGTGCACAACTTTTGTTAAAAGGTGAAATACTTTGCATAAAACACAACCAGGTACACACCTGTGGCCTAAAGCTAAAAATAGTAAGACCATGACAAGATAGCCAACTTTGGTTGGCAAAGGTATATACTGTTGGTCCAGAAGGTACACAAGTTTGGTTAGGGCACAAATCTTTCACACTCTGTCATCCTGCCAGTGTACTCTGCCTTGAGGTGACATAAAGTATAGTGCAAAATTGTCCCTCATTACTGAAACCGTCACAGAACTTCTAGTGGTAATATTTCCAATGACAACATCCATCTTCGCCAGTAACTTGCTCTTCTCTCCAACCTGCACTTTCTCCTCTACAACCTGTCAAAGAAGGGCTGTAGGAACATGCTATATATAGTTTTCCAGTAGCCAATCCCGTTCGGAAGGCCACAAGGGTCAATTTTAAAAACCAGATCCGGCGTAATCCGTCGAAAAACGGATAGAAAAACGGATGAACCGGATGAGACGGATCCGGTTTTGTCTGTCAAGAACAAGACGGATCCGGCAGAAAACCGGATCCGGCACGTCAGGTTTTACAAAACATTTGCCGGATCCGGCATTCCAGCACGACGCCGGATCGCGCCTGACGCCGAAAACCTGATGTGTGAAAGTAGCCTAAGGCATCAATCAGTGTTTCTACAATCGATTAGAAGGCGTTTGCATGATATTGGGTTACGAGCCAGAGGTCAGGCTACAAGTGTTCCACTAGAAAAAATGCAAACTAAAAGGGCACCACTATTTAGGAGATCAACATAACGCATACTAAGTGAGTATGTGCAGAAAAAGAATCCTTATACAGTAAGTAGAAATGATTTTATTATACAAATGCCACAGGGGGCCGTGTGTCAGCCACAGGGGGCCGTGTGTCAGCCACAGGGGGCCAGTGTGTCAGCCACAGTGGGCCAGTGTGCCAGCCACAGGGGGCCAGTGTGTCAGCCACAGGGGGCCAGTGTGCCAGCCACAGGGGGCCAGTGTGCCAGCCACAGGGGGCCAGTGTGTCAGCCACAGGGGGCCAGTGTGTCAGCCACAGGGGGCCAGTGTGTCAGCCACAGGGGGCCAGTGTGCCAGCCACAGGGGGCCGTGTGTCAGCCACAGGGGGCCCGTGTGCCAGCACAAGGGGGCTATATTCAATATAAGGTGGCCATATCCAGATTAAGGAGGCTAATTTTAGGATGGGGGGGCTATGAGGGACATATACCCTATATGATTTGTTAGACGGACACTGGCATTATAAGACGGACCCCATTTATTAAAAAATTCTCTATTCCTTCACCACATTTGGGGGTGCGTCTTATAATCAGGTGCGTCTTATAAAGCGAAAAATACGGTATATAAAAATGACAAAAATAAAAACACTTTAAAAGCCAATAGGTATCAATCAGGATAATGTGCCCCCACCCCCAATAGAGTAACAACCTTCCTCAGTCTGCCAAAAATGTATCACAAAACAGAGTACCCCTTAAAATGAAATAAAGTATTTACCCAAAAGATCTGTAAGTGACAGTCCCAAATAATATATAGACTATCAAGAAATATGAATACTAATAAGAATAAGAGTACTTTAATATAACAAATAATATACTCAGTATATCAGAGATATCAATAAGTACATGGAACACAATTATAATAATAAACCCTGTAATAGGAAAAAAAGCAGAAGAGATCTGTAATTTAAAACAACAGTATAGTTGACCATGAGATAATGGGCATAGAAACGACCTGCAATTTGAGGCAGAGGAAGGAAGGGAAAATTCCCAATGTGTATTGCCACTAGACTTGTGGCTTTATCAGGGTTAAAGTGTGTTCTATTGTCCTTGCACCACAGCTCTTAAAGCCTATTAGGCTGTGTTCACACGTAGCGTTTTTTTTGCGCATCCCATGCAATCCTATGGCATTCTGCACATGCTGTGCTAATGCTGCGGATTTTTCCACGGCGGAATTAAATTGCGGAAAAATACGCAGCATGCTCATTCTTTGTGCGGAATCGTGGGAAAATCCGCACACAGAGGAATGCATTGTTCTGCTTACTTTCCGCATATGGCTGTGCCCACCATGCGAAAAAGTAAGCAGAACATTTGCGGATGGTACCCACGGTCTGGAGGAGAGGAGATTCTCTTCCAGGCTTTTGGTACCATATCCCTGTAAAAAAATAGAATTAAAATAAAAAAATGGTGATATTCTCACCTTCCGATGTCCCTCGCAGCGTAACCAGGCCTCAGCGATGCTCCCGGCAGGTCTCGTTCCCAGTGATGCATTGCGGCAATGACCTTTGATGATGTCGCAGTCTTGCGAGACCGCGACGTCATCAAAGGTCATTGCCGCAATGCATCACTGGGAACGGGACCTGCCAGGAGCATCGATTTGATCGGGAAAGCTGCACGTGACCCCGGAAGGTGAGAAAAATACCATTTTTTACTATTTTTAACATTATATCTATTTACTACTGATGCTGTATAGGGAGCCTCAATAGTAAAAAGTTGGTCACAATAGTCAAACACTATGTTTGACGAGTGTGACAACCTGTCAATCAGTTTTCCAAGCGATGCTACAGATCGCTTGGAAAACACTAACATTCTGCAAGCTCATTATGCTTGCAAATCGCTAGTTTTTCCACAGGAAATAGGCTGGAATTAAAATGCGGTTTTCTTGCATATTTCCCGTGGAATGGAATTCCAGAATTCCCGCAGAAATCTCGGTGGCAATTCCACAACGTGTGCACATAACCATATAGTAAAGTACAAAATAGCAATACAGGTTGGAATGGAGAGATGTTGTCTTCAGTGATGAGTTCTGCTTTTCTATTGCACACAATGATAAACAGAGGTTGGTATGGAGGCCATATGGGCAGCACCATATAGAGACCTTCATGAGGAAACATGAACGTGTACCAGGAGTCTTTTTTTAACAAGAATGTGAGTAGCTGGCATGGCCTCAACTTGCTTCCATGGCCCGCAACTTTGGACTTTGGTCTACAATCAAACACATCTGTGATGTCATTGGTAGGCAATTGAGATGGTGCTGCCAACAGTGGAACTTGATGATTTGTGTGCTTACAAACAGCATGACAGAACATTCCATAGCTGTACAACATTTTGTTCTTGGAGTTGCGATTTCAATGTTGTGGAGAGCATGTACATTATTTTACATAACAAAAGTCTTTTATATATAGAGTCCAGATGAATGTTCACTGTGTGTGTTACAATAAGGTTGACATTTAACTGAGGCATGGAAGAGGTCTTCACCTTGTATTCCATTGTAATGCTATCACCAACTGATTGCTGCTGTCAATAGATGATCCAAGTTTTGAACCAAAGGTGGTGCCTTACACTAGTAAACTTATAGCCATCAACATATATAGTGTGCATTCTGTGTTGTTACTGACATTGCACATGCAAGATGTTAATAACTAGACATATTATAACTGTCAAACTTCTATTGCTTGCCAAATAACACATTTACAACAAGGAACAGTCCTAGGAACATATATAATCCCACTAATATATATATATATAAATATATATATATACTGTTCATATTATATATATGCATACTGTATTGTGTAAATGTTTAAAATGCATGGAGGGGATAAGTCTTCAGAGCTTGTAAAGAAAGTAATAAACTAATTTTCATGAGACCCATTAATGCATAGAAAAACAATAGGCGTACATCTTCGTTTCTCTTTCCAACAATGCATCTTTTGTAATGTTTTCTACCTCCGCACTTTTAATATTGCGAGGCCTTGTATTGTTTTATTGCTTTAGTAGAAGATGTGACAGCTCTCTACAGAAGATGAATGTTCCAATATTAAATAAGTTCCAGGCAATGTTTAATGTAATCTTTTTGAGCGAGTCCAGTAAAGTTAACAGTTGGAAAAAAATAAAGCAGTGAAAGTATGCTTAAGCTGTTAATCTATGCGGACTCACTTATAGCCGTTGCTTTAAATCATCATATAAACTGAAGATTGATTTAAGTGTAATTTGAAATAACATAGATCCGTGTAATTTCTCAAATTTTGCTCCTAAAAGATTGCATAAATATAGTAATAGTGGCGTGACAACTTTATCCTGTTAAGGGAAGTCAGCTATGTTGATAAAAATGTTCCCACGTTAAACAGGGAAACCTATTAGTGTAATGAATAGCTGAGGTTTTACTACTGCAAGGTGTTGCATGAAAAAGACAAGTCAGTTTTTGAAGACTGTACATTAAGCTTGGAATATATTGTGTTATACAAAATTTTGAGGTAAGTATTGAAAAAATGCTGCAAAATAAAAATGCTTTCATATTGATAATAGTAGAAATGATCAAACATCTTGAAATTCGAATTTGCCAGGCTCAGCATTTTTTCCCCAAAATTGGATCTACTTAATTATTATTATTATTGTTATTATACATTTATATCACGCTAATTATCCCATGGTGCTTTACAAGGAAAAGGGGAAATTATAGACAAGTACAATAGACATGTGCAAGACAAGGGACACACGAGTACAGAAGGAGAGAGGACCCTGCCCGTGAGGGCTCACATTCTACAGGAATGGGTGGGGATACACTAGGAGAGGGTAGAGCTGGTTGTGCGGTGGTTCAGTAGACCGAGGATCACTGCAGGCTGTAGGCTAGTTGAAACAGGTGGGTCTTCAGGTTTTCCTTGAAGGTTTCCGTTGTTGGTGAGAGTCTGATGTGTTGCGGCAGAGAGTTCCAGAATATGGGGGAAGCATGGGAGAAGTCTTGTATGCGGTTGTGGGAAGAAGAGATAAGGGGGAGTAGAGAAGGAGATCTTGAGAGGATCGAAGGTTGCTTGAGGATAGGTACCGGGAGACCATGTTACAGATGTATGGAGGAAATAGGTTGTGGATGGCTTTGTATGTCATGGTTAGGGTTTTGAACTGGAGCCTCAGTGCTGGAGGGGAGGCTAGAGAGTAGGAGGTTGCACTAGTCGAGGTGGGAGATAAGGGCGTGCACTAGTGTTTTTGTGGTTTTGTGGTTGAGGAATGCGCGGATCCGGGATATATTTTTGAGTTTGAGGTGGCAGGAGGAGGCAAGGGCTTGGATATGGGGTTTGAAAGAGAGGGTAGAGTCGAGGATCACCCCAAGGCACCGAGCGTGCAGGACTGGGGAAAGAGAGCAGCCATTGACATTGATGGATAGGTCTGGTGGAGGGGTAGAGTGAGATGGGGAAAGATGATGAATTCTGCTTTGTCCATATTCAGTTTGAGAAAGCGAGCAGAAAAGAAAGCTGAAATAGCAGATAGACATTGTGGGATTTTGGTCAGTAAGTAGGTGAGGTCAGGTCCAGATAGATAGATCTGCGTGTCATCAGCATAGAGGTGGTACTGCAAGCCATGGGATTCTATGAGCTGTCCCAGGCCGAAAGTGTAGATGAGGAAGAGTAGGGTTCCGAGGACTGAGCCTTGAAAAACACCGACAGACAGGGGGCGAGGTGAGGGGGTGGTGTGTGAGAGGGAGACACTAAATGTTCGGTCTGTTAGGTATGATGAGATCCAGGATAGGGCCAAGTCTGTGATGCCAAGAGATGAGAGAATCTGCAGCAGGAGGGAATGGTCTACGGTGTTAACGGCAGAAGACAGGTCCAGGAGGAGGACAGAGTAGTGTCGCTTGCTCTTGGCGGTTAGTAGGTCGTTAGTGACTTTAGTTAGGCCACAAATTGAAGTTTGTCCAATTATTCTGAAAATAAGTTTCTAACACTTTCAGGTCTCCTATAAGTCTTTTAACAGAACATGAAAAAAAGTGTCTGTATCTCTTTTGATCTTCTACAATATTAAAGTGGTGATGGACATTTTTGGCAATTCATGTGAATACAACCACTCATTATTAAATTTTACTGCTGATTTCAGTAAAATTGACTTGAATTTGTTTTGAATTCATTATATCATCACTAGCTAATAGTTTATGTTTATCAATCAACAAAATGTAAAGTGAATGACCAAAAGTATTAAAATGGAAATCAAATTAATATTTGTTGAGATCACCCTATACCTTCAAAACCACATGAAATTCTCAGTTCTTCAAGGCCGACTTGCACCCAGTTTTTGAAAGAACTGGACGTCGGTCTGGCTGTCATTCCAAGTATGTCTTCTAAGGATAAATTCTGAAATATGCCTGAAAAATAACTCCCTGCTATAGATGCTTCATTATTATTATTACTATGCTTCACTACTACTATCAATCTGACAATCGATCTGCTTCATCCAAAGGTATGTATTCTGGCTGCTGCAATACCATCACCCATGTTTCCTGAACCCCCAATCACCCTGTATCTCTCTATCACTGGTATGTGTTGTAGCTGCTTTCTCACCTTATTTCCTTAATTGTAAGGCTAAGTGCACACGCACCAGAACTCTCGCGGAAATTACCGCGAGAATTCCGGAATTCCAGTCCGCGGGAAAATCGCATTTTAAATTCCCACGATTTTCCCGCGGAAAAACTAGCATTTTGCAAGCGTATTTAGCTTGCAAAATGCTAGCGTTTTCCAAGCGATCTGTAGCATCGCTTGGAGAACTGATTGACAGGTTGGTCACACTCGTCAAACATAGTGTTTGATAAGTGTGACCAACTTTTTACTACTGAGGCCGCCTATGCAGCATCAGTAGTAAAAGATAGAATGTAAAAAAAAATAAAAAATGGTGTTATTCTTACCTTCCGACGTCCCGCGCATCTGTTCCCAGTAATCCTTTGCGAAAATGCCCGCGATGACGTCCGTTCTCGCGGGATCGCGATGTCTCGGGGTAATTCGCGATGACGTCGCGCGAATGACCGCGAGACTTCGCGATCCCGCGAGAACGGATGCCATCGCGGGCATTTTCGCAAAGGACTAATGGGAACGAGAGCGTGAAGAGAAGCAGGAAGACTGCGCGGGACGTCGGAGGGTGAGAATAACAATATTTTTTATTTTTAAATTCTATTTTTTACAGGGATATGGTACGCAAAGCCCGGAGGACAGTCTCCTCTCCTCCGGACCGTGGGTACCATCCGCAAATATTCTGCTTACTTTCCGCATGGTGTGCACAGCCACATGCGGGAAGTAAGCGGAACAATGCATTCCTATGGGTGCGGGATCGCAGCGATTCCGCAAATTAATAAGCATGCTGAGGTTTTTACCGCAAAGCGATTCCGCCGCGGTAAAAACCGCAGCATTAGCACAGCATTGCGGAATCCCATAGGAATGCATGGGATGCTTATTTTTCGCGTTTTTGCGGCAAAATCGCGCGGTTAAAACCGCCACGGAAACGCGAAAAAAACGCCACGTGTGAACTCAGCCTAACACACAATTTGGCCTTATCTGTCCATTCGAATCTATCTCCTTTTGCATTTTCTCTCCTGACTTCTAATTAATCGTCTCCTGTGTCTGTCCAGTCTCCCTTGCTGCTCCTCCCTTTCTGATCACACCTGGGCCCTTTCATGTGCTGTTAAGTTACTATAAATTCAGACTCAGAGGTCTGTCTGGACCTCGGTCTGTCTGTCATTCCAAGGATGTCATCTAAGGATAAATTCTGAAATATGCCTGAAATGAGCCTGAAGTGACCAGAAGGTACGACTAACTACTGCATTTAGATGTACTAAATTTCTTTTGCCTTCTAAATTACTCTCACCATGCTGACATATGCTCTAACAGTTTTGGCTCCATTAATCCTCACTCTTCTTCGCTATCCACAAACCCTAGCACCCGCTAACCAAATCGTAATCTCTCCTTCCCTCTTGCCTCCCCATCTGACCTCCTCTGCTGAACTGCTCCTCAACCTCAGAGCTGTCCTAATAAAATACAAAACAAGCCATCCACCCTCCTTCTCCCACATGCTCTCCCTCTCTCTTCTTCTTCTCACTGCTGGTGACATATCTCCCAACCCTGGACCCCCACAGCTCATACCTCCCATTATTACCCCCTTCTATCGTTCCAAAACAAACACAAACACCAGAAATCTTTCCCACCACAAATCCGTGCCATCACAACCACCACCCTGCTCCCACACTCTGGATCAATCTGGAATGCCCGCTCCATCTGCAATAAACTCCTTGTTATTCATGACCTCTTTACCTCTTGTAATTTTTCCTTCCTTGGCCTCACCAAAACATGGCTGACACCGTCCGACACTGCCTCCCCTGCTGTTCTTAGTTATGGCAGCCTCCACTTCACCCACACTCCTTGCTCTGGCAACAGACAAGGCGGAGGAGTGGGCCTTCTCATTTCTTCCAACTGCACCTTCAACCCAATCCCACCTTTTCCCTCCCTTGTCCTCCCCTCTTTTGAAGTCCATTCCGCTGCATCTATTCTCCCTCCAACCTCCAAGTGGCTATCATATACCGACCTCCGGGCCTGACCACTGCCTTCATTGACCAATTCTCTACCTGGCTCCTTCACTTCCTCTCTGATGACATTCCCACCATCATCATGGGTGACTTAAACATCTCCATTGACACCCACCAGTTAGCTGCCTCCAAACTCCTGTCCCTTACTTCATCTTTTGCACTTACTCAGTGGTCCTCCTCAGCCACCCACACAGATGGACACACACTAGACCTGGTCTTCACCCTCCTCTGCTCTCTTTCTAACTTCACCACCTCCCCTCTTCCTCTATATGACCACCATCTACTCACTTTCTCATCCCAGTCCTCCTCATCTGTCACCCATGTCCAGCAGCATGCGCACCCCCGCAGAAACCATGCACATCTAGACACTCGCACATTCTCTGACACTATCCTACCACTGTCCTCCATATCTTCACTCCACGACACAGACACTACTTTCTGCAATGCTACTCTTGCATCAGCCATCGATTCGGTCACTCCTATCATGCAAAACAGAGTGCGACGAATCAATAGACAACGGATTCGCAAGATGACTTCACTGCACTCAAACATGCAACACTTGCATTCAAACCTGCCCTCACCTCTGCTAAACAGGCCCACTTTACATCCCTTGTATCTTCCTTATCCCACAACCCCAAACAGTTATTCAATACTTTTAACTCCCTCCTCCGCCCACCACTGCCCCCTCTGACTTCTCTAATCTCTGCCGAGGACTTTGCCGCACACTTCAAAAACAAGATAGACCAAACACGGCAAGTCTTTATTGCTCATCCATCACAACTCCTTTGCATGTCCGACCAATGCCCAAACCCCATAACCTCCTTATCTAACATCACTGAAGGGGAGCTTGCTCATCTTCTCTCCAAATCACACCTCATCACTTGTGCACTTGACCCGATCCCATCTCACCTCCTCCCCAACCTCACCACCACTCTTATCCCATCCCTAACCCACCTCTTCAACCTATCGCTAACTTCTGGTACCTTCCCTTCTGCTTTCAAACATGCCACAATCACGCCTATCCTTAAAAAGCCAACCCTCGATCCAACAGCCACATCCAGCTATCACCCAAAATCGCTGCTCCCATTCGCTTCTAAACTACTGGAGCAGCATGTACACTCTGAACTTTCCTCCCACCTCTCATCTAACTTGCTCTTTGACAATCTACAATCTGGCTTCCACCCCCATCATTCCACTGAGACAGCCCTGACCAAAATTACCAACAACCTACTTACAGCCAAAGCTAACGGACAATACTCTATACTCATTCTTCTAGACCTGTCCTCTGCTTTCGATACAGTTGACCACTGTCTCCTACTAGAGATGAGCGACTTTGCCTTTTTTATGGTTAAGTCGGGTTTCATGAAAAGTCGGGTCGAACGAAATCAGCCAACTATAGGGAAAAGTCAGAGGCTGACTGAAACACGAAACCCAATGCAAGTCAATGGGGAAACAAAGTTGTCAGGGAGTGGAGGACAGTAAACATACCTACAGTGCCCATTTCAATGCCAAAAACATAAATTCTTATTACTGAAGCTCATTAACCTTAATTTGCTTCATAATAATAGTTACGCATTGAAAACTGGGGGTTATTTGGCTAAAGTTGTGGGGAGGCAGGGCTGGCTCCAGGTTTTCGTGTGCCCTCGGCCAAAGAGTGTCAGTGCGCCCCTTTAACACATACCACAACTCATGAAGCTCCGATACGGCACAGAAATATAGGTATAGTACAATGGTAAACTCTTCACTCCTTACATGACATGACTGATCTATTTTAAATTGTACAATAGCTCAAAAAAACGACAGTATATTACTCCATAAAGTATTATGGCCAACACATTGTGCACCATACAGAATAATGAGCCCAATATATTTCTCCATACAGAATAATTGGCCACATATAATGTTCCATACAGTATATGATGAGCTCCACATAATGCTACAGTATATGATGGTCCCCATGGACAATGTTCCAGTATGTTGTGGGCCCAAATAATGCTCCACATATAATGGGCTCCATTTCTAATGCTCCAGTGTATAATGGGCCCCATAAATGATGCTCCAGTGTCTGATGTCCCCAATCTGGAATGCTCCAGTATATGATGGGCCTCATGGATGATGCTCCAGTGTCTTATGGGCCCTAATAATGCTCCATATATAATGGGCCCCATTTCTAATGCTCCAGTGTATAAAGAGCCCCATTAATGCTGCTTCAGTGTCTGATGTCCCCCATTTGGAATGCTCCAGCATATGATGGGCCTCATGGATGATGCTCCAGTGTCTTATGGGCCCTAATAATGCTCCATATATAATGGGCCCCATTTCTAATGCTCAAGTGTATCATGTGCCCCATAGATGCTGCTCCAGTGTCTGACCTGTCACATTTGGAATGCTCCAGTATATGATGGGCCTCATGGATGATGCTCCAGTGTCTTATGGGCCCTATTAATGCTCCATATATAATGGGCCCCATTTCTAATGCTCCAGTGTATCATGTGCCCCATAGATGCTGCTCCAGTGTCTGATCTTCCCCATTTAGAATGCTCCAGCATATGATGGGCCTCACGGATGATGCTCCAGTGTAAGATGTCCCCCATTTTGCATGCTCCAGTATATGATGGGCCCCATTTTTAATTAACCCAGTCATGGTATGTGAAAAGAGATCCATGGAGTAATCTGAAGTGTGTGCTGCCGCATCCTTCACTTTTGGTGTGGGTGAGGACACAAGGAAAGTGGTTGCTCCTGACCAGAAGCCTGCACTTAAGACTCAGTGCTTGCATTTTTTTAAACTTCAGAAGAGGAGGCGATAGAACTGGAGGCTGTTTCAGCAATGTAAGCCAAAAACAGTTCCTGATGCTCCGGCTTTAAAAGCAGTCTACCTACTCCCAGAAAATGGAGCCTTCCAGGCCTTCCAGAGCTACACCATGATGCAGGCTCAACACCTCCTGCCTTAGCTGCTCTTGTGTTTTTTGGCACTACCAGCAGATACACTACCACCACCATCAGTACCAGGTGGCCCCCCCACGCCCACGTCTGCATCCTCTTACACCATAATTTATCATGTTTTAAAAAATGGACCCAAAATACCAGCAGATATATGGTACTGTATCAGAAGCGTACAGCTCTATACAGTCTAGGGATAACAGTAAATCTCCGTATATATTTCAGGAGTCATACACAGACGCTCACAGGCTCAGTATGGATTACCCAATAAAATAAAAATGTGAAAAAGGGTACAGTATCACCAGATACAAGGTATATATAGTATAGTGCAAACATTCTGAATCTCCATATACATTTCAGGAGGCAGACACAAACGCTCCCAGGCCCAGTATGGATTACACAAGAATATGAAAAGCTGTAAATGGGTAATGTAACACAAGCGTACAGCTGTATACAGTGTTGGCCAAATTTGAAATCTCGGTATATATTTCCAGAGTCAGACACTCACTCAGTCTGGGTTTCACCATAATAAAAAATGTTGTAAAAAAGGTAATGGATAACAAGATAGCAAGTATATATATTATAGGGTACAATTGAAATCTCTGTATACATAGTTCTGTAGTCACTCTCAGACGCTTTCTCAGTATGGATTTGACAGTAATACTAGATGTCAAACAATTGTACTGTATAACAAGATACAAGCTGTTTCGAGTATAGGGTAAAAATTGGTATCTCCGATTCACCGTATATATAGAAGGTGTAAACCACACACGCTCACTCACAATGGATGATACCGTAATACAAAATCTTGAGCAAAGGTACTGTATCAGCACATACCAGGTGTATCCAGTCTAGGGGTAATTTTAAATTTCTGTCTAAACTTCCGGAGTAAGACACAGACTCTCACAGGCTCAGTATGTATTACACCAGAATTTAACTACACCAAAATTTAACAAGTAGAAAAAGGGTAAGGTAGTCGAAACTTACTACAGTATACAGTGTTGGGGTACTTTTAAATCTTCGTATATATTTCAATCTCAGTAAGCCAGTCCAGACTCTCCGCTACTGGAAACTACATGGATACAAGTACAGGCGGAAAGTCAAGTATTAGCAGAAATTTGGGAATTACTCATCGTGGGAAAACCTCCCGGTACATGTTGCAGAGGCGATGCAGACCCTCAATTGCTGTGTCTGTGGAGACAGCAGAAACGGTTCTTTGTGAAGAAAGGATTGCTTTATCGCCATAGCATGGATCACATCACCGTTACTCGTCTCCATCAAATTGTGATCACAGGGAGATATGTAGACATGGTCCTCACTGCCTATCATGATGTGTCTGGTCATTTTGGTGTGCAAAAAACAGAAGCCACATACCGTAGGCGATTCTATTGGATTGGCATGAGAGTATACATTGAAAAATGGTGGCAAGAATGTCACACGTCTGTGACTATCACAACTGTGAAAGGTGATCACAAAGCACCACTGCATCTGCTTGTAAGTTGACGTCCATTACAAATGTTAGCCATGGATCATCTGAAGGTAGACGCCAGCAGGAAAGGTCATAGCTACATCTTACCCATCATCGATCAATAAACCAAATTTCTACTGGCCGTCCCTGTGAAGAATTTAACTGGCCAGACTACACAGCGGTGAAGCAGGGAGAGGTAAGTATTGCAACTTACAAGTGCTGTGGCCATGACCAAGCAGGGGGGCCACACTCGTGGTCGACGGTGTACTGGCACAGGGCCCCTCATAGTACACTGGTGTGTCTGATGGCAAGTGGGCCCCCCCACCATCAGAGACACTGTACTGTACTATGAGGGGCCCTGTGCCAGTGCCATCGGACATCTGTGGGCCCATCCATCTGTTCAGAGCAACGGCACTTGCCCGGGGGCGACAGGTGATGACCTGAACCATTGGGGGGGGCAGCCCACTTAGGGAGGTTTAAAAATGGCATATGTTGATGTGTTGGCTGGACATTCAGCTGCTGCAAAGGGCAGAATTGGGCAAGCCTGAGGAAGAGGAGGACAAAAGCAAGGCAGTTTTCTGGCAACATATGTGTCATCAGGGGAAGGTGGGACAAAATCCTTTGAAACCCATGCATGGTTCATTTTAATGAAGGATAGATCATGAACATTTTGGGTAGACAGACGGGTCCTTTTTTCTAACAGGACTGATCCAGTAGCACTGAAGACTCTTTCAGATAACACACTTGCAGCAGGGCAAGCGAGCTCCTGTAAGGCATATTGTGCCAATTCAGGCCATGCGTCGAGTTTAGAGGCCCAATAGTCAAAGGGGAATGACCTGTGAGGGAGAACATCGATATAAGTATCCTAAAATAATGGAAGCAACAGAGAATATCCTCATAAAGCAAATAGATGAAGCAGCGACTCAAGGAGAGGTCATTATTACGGGGTACTTCAACTACCCTGAAATACATTGGGGAACCGAAACCTGCAGTTCCAGCAAAGGTAATAGGTTTATGACAACTATGAGAGACAATTACCTTTCACAACTGGTTCAGGACCCAACAAGAGGGGGGGCAATGCTTGACCTAATATTAACCAACAGGCCAGACCGCATATCAAATGTAAGGGTTGAGGGTCACTTGGGTAATCACAAAATATTAAGTTTTCATGTATCCTTTAGTAAGATGTGTAGTAGAGGGGTTACAAGGACACTAAACTTCAGGAAGGCAAATTTCCAACGGATGAGAGATGATCTTGGTGCAATTAACTGGGACGATATCCTAAGACATAAAAATACACAAAGAAAAATACACAAACAAAAATCTATAATACATATAATAGTACCATAAACACAAAAGAAAAAAGAGAAAAGACCACAAGCCAGAAAGAGGCGAAAATTTTTTTTTTTCATATATAGGGAAAACTATACGTCCTATTTATGTTAGGTTCAGGGAGCACTTCAATTCTATTTTGACAGGCAAAGGGGTCCCTAGACTTATTAACCATATGAGAAAAGCACACGATGGCAATCCCGATGCATTATCATTTGCTAGCATAGAAAGGGTTACTCTACCCTCACGGGGAGGTGATCTGAATAGGAATTTATTGAACCGAGAGGCCAGGTGGATTATGCAAACCCGTGCTTTAGAGCGTACGGGACTCAATGAGAGGATTGATATGTCTGTTTTTTGTGAAATGAAAAATTTTTTTTTGTGAAAAATCATTATTTTTTCGCCTCTTTCTGGCTTGTGGTCTTTTCTCTCTTTTCTTTTGTATTTATGGTACTATTATATGTATTATATATTTTTGTTTTCACTTATCTGAACTATGTATATATATTTTTTTGTTGTTTCATTGATTGCTCAGCATGTGAGTGGCACCGGTGGGAGGGGTCTTGACTTCTGGTTGTGGGTATTTCCTCCTTGGTCGGCTGCAGCTCACCTTGTAACCTGTGGAAGCACGAAACGATCGTCATTGCTATCTCCTTTTTGCACCCGTTCTCCCACTGATATGCTTTTATAATAAAGCCTTGACTACGCTACCCGGTGAATGCCACTCTTTTCTACTATTTTTTGCTATGTGGATTAGCTTATTTTCCATGAATGTGCACCTAAGGGCAAAACAGTTCTATTGCCGGCTGCGTCTCTTTTATACACGTATGATGGTTCGGATGTGTGGACTATTGTAATGGTGCTCGCCTTCTATTTCTGGACTATAAAAGAGTATATAGTGGAAAGTCTTGCCAATGGACATATCAGACCTTCATCTTCCCCCATTGCTGCAGGTTTTTGGGTTTTTTTTGTCAAGAAAGGTCTGCGTCCTTGTCTGGATTTTCGTGAGTTAAATTGGGTTACCATCTGAGACCATTATCCCTTTCTGCTGATTTGTTTAATCAGAATGTTAGAGAAAAATGGTTCTCCAAGTTGGATCTTAGGGGGCCAATAATCTGATTAGAATCGGTGTTTAACACCCTTGAAGAGCATTTTGAAAACTTTGTCATGCCATTTGGTCTGGCTTATGCCCCTGCCATTTTTCAACATTTTATTAATGACATCTTCTGTCATCTGATGGGCAAATTTGTGGTAGTGTTCAACAATGAAATTTTAATTTACTCACCAGATTTAAGAACACATCAGGGACACACCAGGCAAGTACTACAAATATCGCAAGTAGTGTTGAGCATTCCGATACCGCAAGTATCGGGTATCGGCCGATATTAGCGGTATCGGAATTCCGATACTGACTTCCGATACTTTTGTCATATCGGATACCGGAATCGGAAGTTCCCATCATGCTATAAGCCTGCTTGCTTTGATTAAGCCAATGGGAATCCTCCGAAGTGTGGGCACATCCTGTTAGGCATGTAGGCATGTTAACTATTGGCATGGCTATGATTGGCTGCCGAAATGATGTCATGATGCACTATAAAAGCCACCGCAGACGCCATTTATGGTTCACTCTGCTTTGAATTCAGTTAGGGACAGGCTGCTGTAGAAGACTGTGAGGGACAGTTAGAAATAGCGATTCCACCAAACATCTAGTGCTTTACCCAGGCTACATAAACCACCACTGTAGCCTTCTTTGCCCTAGCAGCAGTGTTCACAACTGTCTGCAAGGGCTGTGTGAGTGCAGCTCACGCTGTGGAGTGGGTCCTGCAGCCACGTCAGGTTGTAGGCTGCCCAGCGTGCCTCACTGCTGCCTCATACATCTTTTAATTTTTGAGCTGCATTTTTTGCATAATTTCAATCTAGTGTGCTTCCATCTGTATCCATATACGTTGGTTGCAAACACTAGTAATAGACAGCGGAGCCTTTCTGCAGCCTTTCAGTGCTAGTGTCCACTTTGCTGCACTGTTCACGGCTGTCTGAGAGGTCTCTGACTGTGTGTGAGTGCAGCTCACGCTGAGTAGTGTGTCCTGCAGCTATGTCTGGTTGTAGGACGCTCAGCGTTCGTCAGTGTCTCACACATATTTTTATTTGAGTGCAGCTCATTTTTTCTTCTATTAGTGTGCATCCATCCGTCTCCATCTACGGTGGTTGCAAACACTATATAGGAGTACACAGCGGAGCCTTTCTGCAGCCTGTCAGTGCCAGTGCCCACTTAGCTGCACTGTTCATGGCTGTCTGAGAGGTCTCTGACTGTGTGTGAGTGCAGCTCACGCTGAGTAGAGTGTCCTGCAGCTACGTCTGGTTGTAGGACGCTCAACGTGCGTCACTGCCTCACACATATTTGTCTTTGAGTGCAGCTCATTTTTTCTTCTCCTATTAGTGTGCATCCATCCGTATCCATCAACATTGGTTGGTTGCAAACACTATATAGGAGTAGATAGAGGAGCCTTTTTTTCTGGCTTGTGCCCTGCCGGCGCAGCCAGATTAGTATTACCCAATTTTTTTGGAGCCTCATCTTTTGCATTGTAGGTTACCTGCCTGCATTGTAATAGCTCCAAAAAGTTGGTGATACTATCAGTTTCAATTCTTTGTTCACATACTTTGAGTTTGTTTCCAACAAAGAAACCACAAAAAAAGTTCACCAAACACTACATTTGGAACTTGTGTAGGCCACATCAGCTCCTATTAAAGTGTAGTCCACACACACACACTTCATAAAATTAGTGTTTCTTGTACCTGTAACCAGCTATTCAGGAATAAGCACACTAAGGCCCCCCTTTGTACTTTTCTGCCTATCTTAAGCAGTCTGGCAAGATGAAGAAGGCAGGGAGTAAGGCGCGTGGGCGTGGGCGTGGAGTTTCAGCAGGGAGAGGACGTGGGGATTCTGCAGGGAGAGGACGTGGGGATTCTGCAGGTAGAGGACGTGGGGATTCTGGGCCTGCTGCGGGCACCAGTGGATCAGCATCCCCCAGTTTTAGCAGGCAACAGTCCTTTATGCGCAGCTTTGTAGGACCTCAACGTACCCCACTGCTGCGGGAGGAACAAATTGAAGCCATTGTCGGATGGATGGCAGCTAACGCATCGACTTCAATTACTTCCACAGCCTCTCAGGACCAGAGCACCGAAGAGCAACCATCTGTCTCTTCACCACCTGCCAAAGTGCCCAGGCAGTCAGAGAGACATGGACAGGAGCCATCACAGTCTCTACTTCTGTTCTCGGAATCTGTTGGCTTGGAAAGAGGGGGCCAGCCAAGCAGCATTCCTGAATGTGAAGAAGAGGGAGTATGCAGTGATGCGCAACTTCTTTGTCCCTCTGAATCTGAAGAGGCCAGTGGGCCAGTGCCTATGGTCAGCACACCTCAGTACGCAGCAGATGATGACGAGACTCAGTTGCCACTTTCTGGTGCGTACGGTGCTGGCGAGACAACCCCGGAGAAGCAGCTGTTTGAAGAGGGGAGGGAAGATGATGAGGTCCTTGACCCATCATGGCGTGAGGAACAGGAAGGTGGTGGGAGCAGCTCGGAGGAAGAGATTCCCCTACCGGCCAAAACAGGAGGCAGAGGGAGGGGGAAGACTTGGTTGCCTGTACCCTCCACTTCGGCACCCGTTAGGAGCATTCCTCATTCCAAAGGCAAAATGGGCGCTCCCAAGACTTGCAGTGCGTGGTCCTTTTTTGACACAGTTGCAGATGACATTTGCTTTGTCAAATGCAAGCTGTGTCATCAGAAAGTCAAAAGAGGGAGAAATGTCAGCAACCTCAATACCACAAATATGTGGAAACATGTGCGCACCAAGCACGAGTTGGAGTTGCAGAGACACCCTGAAGACGTAGGCCAACGTACAGCACCACCTACCACCTCTTCAGTTCGTGTTGGGGCCTCTTCCTCCAGCTCACACACTGCTGGTTCGGCTTCCTCACAGGATCGCCAAGGAAGAACCTCTGCCACTGTTGTCCGGAGACCCTGTCAGATTCCACCCATAGCAGCACATTCCCATCCATCACAGCCATCGGTAGCACAGGCATGGGATAAAAGGCGCCCTTACTCGGCAAACCATCCCCAAGCACAGTCTCTGAATGCTGGCATTGCCAAACTTCTGGCAGTTGAAATGCTGTCATTCAGGCTGGTGGACACTGACACCTTCCGGGACTTAATGGCATTGGCAGTCCCCCAATACAACGTGCCCAGCCGCTTTTATTTCAGCAGGCGAGCCGTCCCTGCCCTGCAGAAACATGTTGAGGGCAAAATAAAACATGCGCTACTAAACGCCATTAGTAGCAAGGTCCACCTGACCACCGATGCGTGGACCAGTAACCATGGACAGGGACGATACCTTTCCCTCACTGCCCACTGGGTCAATGTTGTAGAGCCGGGTACAGATCTGGAGAGTGGCGCTGTACGTGTTCTTCCAACGCCACGGATTGCAGGACTCCAGTCTGTACACATAGACTCCTCCTCCTACTCAAGTTCCTCAGAAACAGCAGAGCAGGAGCCTGTTACGACCGATATGAGCACAGCCGTGGCCAAACGTCAACAGGCTGTACTCAAATTAATTTCTTTGGGGAATCGAAGCCACACAGCGCAGGAGCTCTGGAATGCTATCAAGCAGGAGAGCGATGTGTGGTTTGGGCCAGCGAATCTCCAGCCGGGCTTGGTAGTGTGTGACAATGGCCGAAATCTGATGGCAGCTCTTGGCCTAGGCAACCTCACACACATCCCATGTCTTGCACATGTGCTTAACTTGGTCATGCAGAGCTTTCTGAGGGACTATCCGGATCTTGATGCACTGTTGCACAAGGTCCGCATAGAGTGCGCTCACTTGCGGCGTTCCAGCACGGCAAGATCGCGCCTCGCTGCTCTGTAGCGACGATTTGGCCTTCCGGAACATCGCATCATATGTGACCTACCCACCCGGTGGAATTCAATGTTACATATGTTGGAGCGGTTGTGTGAGCAGCAGGCAGCAGTCATGGAGTCATCAGGCGCAAACAAGTCGCACTGTGCGCCGTTCACACTTCAGCACCATTGAGTGGGCCTCTATGAAGGACATCTGCCTCGCTTTGCGTGCCTTCGATGAATCCACGCGGATGGCGAGTGCAGATGATGCACTAGTCAGCATGACTGTCCCCCTTATCTGCCTGCTTCAACAAACACTGCAAGCACTAAGGCATGAGGTTTCGGAAGAGGTGGAGGATGAGGAGTCCCAAATGCCATCTGCTTCTGGACAGTCTGCGCTACGTGTTTCCTCACAAAGGCCTAGGCAGGGGACACTTTGTGAGGAGGATGAGGAGGAGTCGATGGAGGAGGAAGACATCTCTCCAGAGGAGGGAGGTACACAAACTTCTACTCAGTATGTACAGTGAGGGTGGGGTGATGCAGAGCAGGCCGAGGTCATGCCTCAAACAGGGGACAGCGGTTCTTTGGCAGTTGGGAGTCTGCAGCACATGGTTGATTTCATGCTGCAGTGCCTGAGAAACGACCGCCGCATCGCCCACATTCTCGTCTCGGCTGATTATTGGGTGTACACCCTCCTAGATCCTCGCTACCGGGACAGCGTACAAAGGCTCATACCAACGTTGAACCGGGAGCGTAAACTGCGGGAGTACGAAGAGTCACTGGTGCAGTCCATAATGTTTTCCATTCCACCCGACAGCATTGTTGCTAGTGCTTTACAAAGGAGCTCTGTGCGTCGAGGCAGTGGAGGAAACTCTGCACAAAGAGGGAGCAGAGGCAGCGCCGCAGCAGAAGGCAAGACCACTATGGCCCAAATGTGGCAAAGTTTTGTGTGTCCACCACAATTGTCTACACCATCAGCAACGCCTCGAGTCAGCAGGAGGCAACGCTTCCGTCAGATGGTGTCAGACTACATGTCTTGCCCTGTCACTGTACTCCCAGATGGCTCTTCCCCCTTCAAGTTTTGGGTCTCTAAGCTGGATACATGGCCAGAGCTTAGCCAGTATGCATTGGAGGTGCTGGCTTGCCCTGCTGCCAGTGTATTATCGGAACGCATCTTTAGTGCCGCAGGTGGTGTACTAACAGACCGTCGCACGCGACTATCTTCCGATAATGTTGACCGGCTGACTTTTCTGAAAATGAACAAGGCCTGGATCTCCAAAGACTTTGCCATTCCTCTTACAGACTAAATTAGTGGTTGGCAACTGTATCCAGGTCTACTGGTGTGTTCATTTTTCTACCACCTGAACTATAATCCCTGTGCTTCAACACAGCCAGTTGTCGCTCAAATGTGTCATCTGTACAGAGAAACACACTAGCTCCTGTGTTAGTGGGGTTCAGTAACGCCAGCTGATCCCCTGCTGTGTGGACGGCAAAGTCACCAGCTCCATCAACATTCAAACCACTACTGATTTTTAACCGTGCCCAACTTAGGTCTCTGGCTCCACTGTCTACTATTTCCCCTGGCCTCCAACCCCGCCATCTACATCTCTGAAGTGGCGTCAGCACAATCTACACTTGTTCCTGTGTTCCTGTGGCTCAGTCCCATCAGTTTATCCCCTGATGTGTGTCCGGCAAGGTCTCCTGCTCTGTCCACATTCCCATAACCAGTAGTGGGAATGAGGACAGAGCTGGTGAACTTGCCGGACAAACATCAGGGGATCAACTGACGGGACTGAGCACCAGTAACACAGGAACAAGTGTAGATTGTGCTGACGCCACTTCAGAGATGTAGCTGGCGGGGTTGGAGGCCAGGGTAAATAGTAGAGACAGTGGAGCCAGAGGCCTAAGTGGAGCATGGTTAGAATCAGTAGTAGTCAACAACCTCCATAAAAACCGCTGCCCATTGGCCTCTGCATGCGGAATGCGTAATCCTGGGCTCCAACAGCGTCAGTTGGTGTTCAGAAGTGTCGTCTCCACAGAGCCAAACACATTCGTTCAAGTGTTAGTGGGGTTCAGCACTGCCAGCTGTTCCCCTGCTGTGGAGACGGCAAGTCTCCAGCTGCCTACACCTGCCAAAATCCAGTAGGAACCAACCTGCTCCACGCCTGATCCTGGGCTCCAACAGCGTCAGTTGGTGTTCAGAAGTGTCATCTCCACAGAGCCAAACACATTCGTTCAAGTGTTAGTGGGGTTCAGCACTGCCAGCTGTTCCCCTGCTGTGGAGATGGCAAGTCTCCTGCTGCCTTCACCTGCCAAAAGCAACAGGCCCCAGCCTGCTCCTCGCCTAATCCTGGGCTCCAACAGCGTCAGTTGGTGTTCAGAAGTGTTGTCTCCACAGAGCCAAACACATTCGTTCAAGTGTTAGTGGGGTTCAGCACTGCCAGCTGTTCCCCTGCTGTGGAGATGGCAAGTCTCCTGCTGCCTTCAACTGCCAAAAGCAACAGGCCCCAGCCTGCTCCTCGCCTGATCCTGGACTCCAACAGCATCAGTTGTTGTTCAGAAGTGTCATCTCCACAGAGCCAAACACATTCGTTCAAGTGTTAGTGGGGTTCAGCACTGCCAGCTGTTCCCCTGCTGTGGAGATGGCAGTCTCTCCTGCTGTCTCCGCATTCCAAAGACAGTAGGCCTCTGCCTACACCCTCCTATTTCCTGGGCTTCAACACAGCCAGTTGTAGCTCGGAAGTGCCATCCACACGGAAAGAGACACTTGCTGCCGTGTCTCAGTGGGGTTCAGTAACGCCAGCTGTTCCCCTGCTGTGTGGATGGCAGTCTCTCCTGCTGTCTCCGCATTCCAAAGAAAGTAGGCCTCTGCCTACACCCTCCTATTTCCTGGGCTTCAACACAGCCAGTTGTAGCTCGGAAGTGCCATCCACACGGAAAGAGACACTTGCTCCCGTGTCTCAGTGGGGTTCAGTAACGCTAGCTGATCCCCTGCTGTGTGGATGGCAGTCTCTCCTGCTGTCTCCGCATTCCAAAGACAGTAGGCCTCTGCCTACACCCTCCTATTTCCTGGGCTTCAACACAGCCAGTTGTAGCTCGGAAGTGCCGTCCACACGGAAAGAGACACTTGCTCCCGTGTCTCAGTGGGGTTCAGTAACGCTAGCTGATCCCCTGCTGTGTGGATGGCAGTCTCTCCTGCTGTCTCCGCATTCCAAAGACAGTAGGCCTCTGCCTACACCCTCCTATTTCCTGGGCTTCAACACAGCCAGTTGTAGCTCGGAAGTGCCGTCCACACGGAAAGAGACACTTGCTGCCGTGTCTCAGTGGGGTTCAGTAACGCCAGCTGTTCCCCTGCTGTGTGGATGGCAGTCTCTCCTGCTGTCTCCGCATTCCAAAGACAGTAGGCCTCTGCCTACACCCTCCTATTTCCTGGGCTTCAACACAGCCAGTTGTAGCTCGGAAGTGCCGTCCACACGGAAAGAGACACTTGCTGCCGTGTCTCAGTGGGGTTCAGTAACGCCAGCTGTTCCCCTGCTGTGTGGATGGCAGTCTCTCCTGCTGTCTCCGCATTCCAAAGACAGTAGGCCTCTGCCTACACCCTCCTATTTCCTGGGCTTCAACACAGCCAGTTGTAGCTTGGAAGTGCCATCCACACGGAAAGAGACACTTGCTGCCGAGTCTCAGTGGGGTTCAGTAACGCCAGCTGTTCTCCTGCTGTGTGGATGGCAGTCTCTCCTGCTGTCTCCGCATTCCAAAGACAGTAGGCCTCTGCCTACACCCTCCTATTTCCTGGGCTTCAACACAGCCAGTTGTAGCTCGGAAGTGCCGTCCACACGGAAAGAGACACTTGCTGCCGTGTCTCAGTGGGGTTCAGTAACGTCAGCTGTTCCCCTGCTGTGTGGATGGCAGTCTCTCCTGCTGTCTCCGCATTTCAAAGACAGTAGGCCTCTGCCTACACCCTCCTATTTCCTGGGCTTCAACACAGCCAGTTGTAGCTCGGAAGTGCCGTCCACACGGAAAGAGACACTTGCTCCCGTGTCTCAGTGGGGTTCAGTAATGCTAGCTGATCCCCTGCTGTGTGGATGGCAGTCTCTCCTGCTGTCTCCGCATTCCAAAGACAGTAGGCCTCTGCCTACACCCTCCTATTTCCTGGGCTTCAACACAGCCAGTTGTAGCTCGGAAGTGCCGTCCACACGGAAAGAGACACTTGCTCCCGTGTCTCAGTGGGGTTCAGTAACGCTAGCTGATCCCCTGCTGTGTGGATGGCAAAGTCTCCTGCTGCCTACACAGTCCTACTACTACTGATTTTTAACCGTACTCCAATTAGGCCTGTGGCTCCACTGTCTCTCGTATTTCCCCTGTCCTCCAACCCTGCCAGTTACAGCTCCGAAGTGGCGTCTGCACAATCCACACTTGTTCCTGTGTTACAGGTGTTCAGTCCGGTCAGTTAATCGCCTGATGTGTGTCCGGCAATGTCGCCTGCTCTGTCCACATTCCCATAACTAGTTAGCCTGCTAAGTGCTTGTCCCTGGGCTCCAACATCGCCAGTTGCTGCTCATAACTGACTTTGGCACGGGTACTCCCTCCTGCCCAGCTTGGTTCCAGCCCTGCCTGCTGTTTCCGGGAAGTGTCAATGTCAGTTTGCCACCCCAAGTTGCCATGTCGTGTTGTGGTTGGGTTAGCCGAGGCTAGGGTGCCAGCAGTTTAGGTGCTTCCTATGTGGACTGCGGGTTCTGGTAAGAAAGGCTTGTTCCGTAGTGCCAGTAGGACAAGCACCCCCTGACCCCCTGTAGGACTGTGTGATTCAGTAACTGCGGCCAGCTTGCGGCATGCCAACTTTGCTTTTCAGGGGTAACTTCAGCTGCCCCTCCGGGTTCCAGCACCGTCAGCTGGTTCTCAGCAGAGCCTTTGGCCTAGGTGCCTCCATCTCGGTATCCGAGTTCCGGCAACGTCTGCTGGTCCTTGGTAGTGCTTTGTAGCACAGGTACCTCCTGCTTAGTAACCGGGTTCCAGCACCATCAGCTGGTCCTCGGTTGTGCCATTGGCTCTTATTCCTTCTGCTGCCCCTCCGGGTGCCAGCACTGTCAGCTGGTCCTCGCTATTTCCATTTGCTCTTGCAGCTTATGCTACCCATCCGGGTTCCAGCACCGTCAGCTGGTTCTCGGCAGAGCCTTTGGCCTAGGTGCCTCCATCTCGATATCTGAGTTCCGGCAACGTCTGCTGGTCCTTGGTAGTGCTTTGTAGCACAGGTACCTCCTGCTTAGTAACCGTGTTCCAGCACCGTCAGCTGGTCCTCGGTTGTGCCATTTTCTCTTATTCCTTCTGCTGCCCCTCCGGGTGCCAGCACTGTCAGCTGGTCCTCGCTATTTCCATTTGCTCTTGCAGCTTATGCTACCCATCCGGGTTCCAGCACCGTCAGCTGGTTCTCGGCAAAGCCTTTGGCCTAGGTGCCTCCATCTCGGTATCCGAGTTCCGGCAACGTCTGCTGGTCCTTGGTAGTGCTTTGTAGCACAGGTACCTCCTGCTTAGTAACCGGGTTCCAGCACCGTCAGCTGGTCCTCGGTAGTGCCATTGGCTCTTGTTCCTTCTGCTGCCCCTCCGGGTGCCAGTACCGTCAGCTGGTTCAAGGGGACAAAGAACAGGAAGACAACCACCAAGATGCAGAAAAACAAGAGAGAGAAGACAAAGAAGCATAAAAAAACAAAGCAGAAGAACATTAAGCATAAGACTAATACTCTGAGCAAATGATATTATCTTATTTATAAGCAGAAGAAGACTAAGCAGTGTATGGGGGTGAGTCCGTTCCTCCTCGTGGTGCCCCTGGAAAAGGCCTGCTGCTGCTGGCCAAACTGAACGCGGACAAATCCTGTTGTAAATCTTTTGTGACAGGCAGAACGGAAGGTGTAAACTTCTAACTTTTCTAGATAACAACTACAGGAATGCCTGACACAAAAAAGAATATGATGAAGAAGAATAGGAAGAAGATGAAGAAGTTGAATATGTAGAATAATAATTGTTGAATAAGAAGAATATGAAGAATGTAAGAAAAGGAAGAAGAAGAAGAATGTAAAAAAAGGAAGTAGAAGAATTTAAAAAAAGGAAGAAGAAGAATGTGAAAAAAGGAATAAGAAGAATGTAAAAAAAGGAAGTAGAAGAATGTAAAAAAAGGAAGAAGAAGAAGAATGTAAAAAAAGGAATAAGAAGAAGAAGAAGGTAAAAAAAGGAAGAAGAATAAGAAAGAAGAAGAAAGAAGAAGAAGACATACATGTCTGGCAAAATATAAATGAGGCTAACATAGTCAATATCTTTGTAACTCCTAACGTCTTTAAAAAAAAAGTTTAATTCCTGCTATTCCATTTGATTGGGCTAAACCTCTATGGCTTTAATGTCTCCTCCACCTCCCACAATACATTCTACATTATTCTTAGTTGTTTTTATTCATGTAGAATTAACCTACAAGGAAAGAAAGGGTTTTTTTTAATTCCGATATTTTGGCCCCATTGACTTGCATTGGTTCCCGGTATCGGAATCGGCGATACCGATACTTTTTTTTAAGATCGGCCGATCCATTCCAATTCGATATTTTCAAGTATCGGCTGGTATCGCTCAACTCTAATCGCAAGATAATAAATAGTATGGTAAGCCTGAGAAATATGTGCTCGCCATTCAGGAGGTTCAGTTCCTGGTTACCTGGTGTTGGCTTCAGGTTTCCAGATGGATCATGAGAAGGTCGGCGGAGTATTGGAATGGCACCTTCAGGAAAATCTTGTTTTGAAACTCTTTAATTCTTTCTCGGGTTTGCTAAATATTATTGGAACTTTATTTGGAACTTCTCATCTATTGCCAAACCACATATGAACATGACCAAAAAGGGTATAGCTATTTCTGTCTGATCTGACCCTGCCCATCAGCCATTTAACTCTCTAAAAAAAAATTTTTTCCCTCAGCTCCAGTACTGTTTCACAGCAGTTTATTGTGAAGGTGGATGTGTCTGCCATGTTGGTTGCGGGTCATCTTATCACAGGGATCATTTCCTGAGAAATGGCACCCGTGCATATTGTTCTCTAAGAAACTGTCAGCGGCCAAAAGTAATAATGCATACGTAATAGATAACATTTGGCCAATAAGTTGGCTTCTGAGGAGTGGTGTCTTTTTCTGGAGGAGCAACTCGTCCTTTCATGGTAATTACTGACCATAAAAATTTGTTGTATTTAGAATCTGTGAAACGTCTCACTCCGAGACAAGCTAGGGGGTCTTTATTTTTTACCAGGTTTAATTTCTATGTCACCTATCTTCCTGGGATTAAAAACAGCAAGGCTGATGCCTTGTCCTGGAGTTTCCCTGGAGGAGCTTGTACTGAGTACTAAGGCTAAGTTCACATGTACCGGAACTCTCGTGGAAATTACCACGAGAATTCCGGAATTCCATTCCGCGGGAAAATCGCATTTTAAATTCCCGCGATTTTCCCGCGGAAAAACTAGCATTTTGCAAGCGTATTTAGCTTGCAAAATGCTAGCGTTTTCCAAGCGATCTGTAGCATCGCTTGGAGAACTGATTGACAGGTTGGTCACACTCGTCAAACATAGTGTTTGACAAGTGTGACCAACTTTTTACTACTGAGGCCGCCTATGCAGCATCAGTAGTAAAAGATAAAATTTAAAAAAAAATTAAAAATGGTGTTATTCTTACCTTCCGACGTCCAGCGCAGCCGTTCCCAGTAATCCTTTGCGAAAATGCCCGCGATGACGTCCGTTCTCGCGGGATCGCGATGTCTCGCGGTAATTTGCGATGACGTCGCGCGAATGACCGTGAGACTTCGCGATCCCGCGAGAACGGACGCCATCGCGGGCATTTTCGGAAAGGATTACTGGGAACGAGAGTGTGGAGAGAGGCGGGAAGGCTGCGCGGGACGCCGGAAGGTAAGAATAACAATATTTTTTACCTGCTAGCTGCATTGCTGTGTGCACACTGCTGTTCAAACTGCTTTTTTCAATGCACTCCAACTTTTATTATTTTGTTCTGGTCAGTTACCGAGCGTTCATTTTTTCACACACCGTATAGCGGTCTATGCTCCTCACACACTACCGTGTACCAGCTGGTATCACGGACAAATACAAGCGATCTGTGTGTGACTTTGGAAAAAAAAAGCGGAGTTTTTCCAGACCTACACCTTAGAGTGCTGTCCGCTTTTCAAACAGTTTCGTATATCTGCTGTTTTGATTAAGGTCAAATCTATACAGAGACAGCGTGTGTCACTCCTTATAAAAATAGACAGAGATTTACAGTTTTCCATACAGACCCCGTATAGAGCTGTCCGATTCTCAAACAGTATTGTAAATCTGCGGTTCACATTACAGTCACATCTATACAGAGTCAGCATGCGTGTGTGTGACACTCCGTAAATATATAAATTCTTTTTTTTAAAGGGATATGGTACCCAGAGCCTGGAGGACAGTCTCCTCTCCTCCGGACCGTGGGTAACATCCGCAAATGTTCTGCTTACTTTCTGCATGGTGTGCACAGCCACAAGCGGGAAGTAAGCGGAACAATGCATTCCTATGGGTGCGGGATCGCCGCGATTCCGCAAAATTAATGAGCATGCTGCGGTTTTTACCGCAAAGTCATTCCGCCGCGGTAAAAACCGCAGCATTAGCACAGCATTGCGGAATCCCACAGGAATGCATGGGATGCTTATTTTTCGCATTTTCGCGGCAAAATCGTGCGGTTAAAACCGCCGCGGAAACGCGAAAAAAAACGCCACGTGTGAACTCAGCCTTAGTGAGGTATTGAAATCTCAGTGGGGATGCTCCGGCTTCCTGTCTTTAAGGGAAATTATTTGTTTCATAATACTTACTTTTAAAAATTTTAGGAGAACATCATCATTTGCAGGTCACCCAGGTAGCAGGGCTACAGTGAAACTGGTCTCTCATCATTTTTGGCAGCCTAGGCTAGATGGAGGATATAATGTATAGTGATTTGACCTGTATCTTTAAGACAGGAAATCTTGTGACTGGAAGGTTATAGACAGGAAGTGGGTTGGTGGAGTTTCAGTTTAGCCTGATGAGGGAAATGTGATGCTGTGTGCTGGAGGAAGAACGAGAAGAGTAGATTACAGTTACAGCGTTCTCTCTTGAATTCCTTATACCATGTGGACATTACAACTGGTGACGAAGATGGGATACAATCACCTGCTGCTATGAGTACTAACCCCTGCTTTACCGCTTCACACGCCAGTGCCACTGAGAGACTCCATCATGACTGACTACTTGCACACATTCCCCCAGTTTGATATGACTGATGTCATTAATCTCTCTCATAACTGGAGAAAATGGCTAAACCGGTTTGAGAATTTCCTGGAAACTATGGACATAAAAGAGGAGAAAAGAAAGAAAGCCGTGCTACTGCACTGCGTGGGCACAGGAGTATATGACATATACAGCACATTACCTGCAGCAGAGACAGACACGTACAGCAACTGCACCAAAGCTCTCACTGACTACTTCAACCACAAACAGAACATCAGATATGAGAGAAACAAGTTCAGGATTGCTAAGCAGCTTCCAGAAGAATCCATAGACACCTATGTCACAAGGCTAAAAGAGCTAGCCCATGGATGTGCATTTACGGATGTAGATGATGAAATTCTAACTCAAGTAATTGTCACCTGCTCGTCTAATAACATAAGGCGTAAAGCTCTGCAGCAGCATCTCTCTCTGCATGATTTACTCAAGATGGCCTACGCTATAGAGATAACAGATCATCAGGCCACCGCAATGGAGAATGGGGATATTTTACATGTGCATAATCTCAAACATAAAAGTGCACAAGACGGACAAGATTTCCCTCACCACCTGAAAAAATGTCCAGCTATAGGACAAACATGCAGTAAATGTGGAAAAGGGAACCATTTTGCAGCTGTCTGCAAGTCAGTGCACAACAAGTCTCCTCTGTCTATGACAATGCCCACAAATATTAAAATGGTAAATCAGGATACAGAAGAAATATCTGTGGCTGAGAACTATGTGTTCACTACCTCTGTCACTGGCTCAGTGCAGTCTCCCTGTATCACGCTCACCATCTGCAACACGGATATCACCTTTACAATAGATACGGGAGCTTCAGTGGATATAATAGACAGCGATGCATATGAACAATTGAAAACAAAGCCAGTCTTACAGCAAGTGCATGCTAAAATCTTTCCATATGGATCTAAAACACCTCTAATTACAATGGGACAATTTGACGCTGAACTTAGTTATAAAGAAAATAGGCAGAAAACCACTTTTCACACATTACAAGGATCGGGAGGGAGGCTGTCTTCTCAGCTATCACACTGCCCTGAAGCTAGGACTCATCCAGATTATTCATACTAAAACTGACCCAGCGGATCTGGATGTACAAGCCATGGTCAACAGCTTTCCCTCCTTATTTAGTGGTTTGGGAAAACTAAAGCACTCTCAAGTGCATCTTCATGTAGATGACAGTGTTCATCCAGTAGCCCAGGCTCACAGGCGTATTCCATTTCACCTGAGAAAGAAGGTAGAAAAGGAACTCCAATTGCTCATGGATGAGAATGTTATTGAAACTGGTACTGGTCCCACTTCATGGGTCTCTCCACTTGTGGTAGTTCCAAAACCAAAGACTCCAGATCAGGTGAGACTGTGTTGACATGCGCCTGCCCAACACCGCAATTCAGAGAGAAAGACATATCTCACCTACAATTGATGACATCATTCATTTATTAAATGGAGCAACCTTTTTTTCAAAACTTGACCTCAATAAGTGCTATCACCAATTAGAATTGTGTCCTGAATCCAGATACTTAACAAAATTTTCCACCCATGTGGGTCTCCGAAGATGTAAAAGATTGACTTTTGGGTCTGCTCAGCAGCGGAAAGTTTTCAAGACATGATAAGGAGCGTCATTCAACACATTCCGAATGCCTTTAATTATAGTAATGACATACTGGTTTTTGGGAAAACTGAAGCTGAACACAATCGTGCTCTATATGCTATCTTCGAATGCCTGCTCTCTGCTGGACTTACTTTGAACAAAGAGAAATGTGAATTTGATAAAAGTTCATTGGAGTTCAATGGTCACATCTTCTCGGCAGAAGGAGTACGAGCTGATCCCAAGAAAGTGGAATCCATCAGAGCAGCCTCAATTCCACAGAATGCCAGTGAAGTGCGCTCTTTTCTTGGGATGGCCAGCTACTGTGCTAGATACATTCCAAATTTTTCAACAATCAGCACTCCTCCATTAAGAGAACTTACAAATCAAAGTTGTGTCTTTCAGTGGTCCCAGGACTGTCAGATCTCTTTTGACACAATTAAAAATGAACTCTGCTCAACAACCACCATGGCCTATTTTGATCCAGCTCTTTGAACTGAACTGATTGTGGAAGCCAGTCCTGTGGGACTGGGTGCTATTTTAGCGCAATACAAGGATAACAGTCAGTCCCCACATCATTTCTTATGCAAGCAAAAGCCTACAAACACTGAAAGAAAATATTCACAACCTGAAAAAGAAAGTTTGGCAGTTGTCTGGGGATGTGAACACTTTCACTTATTTCTCTATGGAGCTCCCTTCACCATTATCATGGATCATCAAGCTCTCCTTACAATTTTTGGAAATCCCAGAGCTAAAATGCCTGCACGGATCGAACGATGGGGTCTACGTCTACAGGACTACAATTATTACATTGTTCATAAACCTGGAAAATATAGCAATCCGGCTGATTATCTCTCAAGACATCCTGTGAATGATGATATACCTGGGCATTCCTCCAAGGAAGAATACATACGATTTGTTGCATCTTATGCTGTGCCAAAAGCACTTTCTGTTGATCAGTTTGTAAATACAACAATTGACAAGACACTCTGTGCCTTAATACAAATCATCCAAAATCGAAGGTGGCATGAAATTCAAAAGGAAAAATTTCCTGATTCTGGGATTGATTTGAAGGAATTAAAACTATTTTCAAATGTACGTGAGGAATATAGTTGAGCGAAATGGGTCGGTCAAATTCAAAAGTCGCCGACTTTAGCTAAAGTCGGGTTTCGCCAATCAATACCCGACCATAGCGGGAGGTTGGCCATGAGGTCGCTGACCCGAGCGCCAAAGTCGCGTTTCAAATAATGCTTCCAGCGCCTTTTCTCAGCCAATGATGGAGGACACACACTGTGGGCAATGCGATGACATGGGCAGCGGCCACCACCATCTTAGAGAAGGGCATTGAAGTGATTGGCTGGCTTTGTGTGGCGTCACAGTGGCTATAAAAGGCCGTGACCGCCATCTTACTTCTGCCGATCTTAGAATAGGGAGAGATGCTGCTGCTGATTCTGAATAGGGAGAGCGTTAGGCAGGGAAGAAAAAAACACTGCTTCTGTTGATAGCACTTTTCAATGTACAGTTAGTGTGCAGTGAAAGGGGAGGATTTTTGTTGTGTGCAGCAGCGCTGGTGGTGATTAGGCTGCCTTTTAAGGCTACCTGCTAGCTGCATTGCTGTGTGCACACTGCTGTTCAAACTGCTTTTTTCAATGCACTCCAACTTTTATTATTTTTGTTCTGGTCAGTTACCGAGCATTCATTTTTTCACACACCGTATAGTGGTGTACGCTCCTCACACACTACCTTGTACCAGCTGGTATCACGGACAAATACAAGCTATCTGTGTGTGACTTTGGAAAAAAAAAAGGCAGAGTTTTTCCAGACCTACACCTTAGAGTGCTGTCCGCTTTTCAAACAGTTTCGTATATCTGCTGTTTTGATTAAGTTCAAATCTATACAGAGACAGTGTGTGTCACTCCTTATAAAAATAGACAGAGATTTACAATTTTCCATACAGACCCCGTATAGAGCTGTCCGATTCTCAAACAGTATTGTAAATCTGCGGTTCACATTACAGTCACATCTATACAGAGTCAGCATGCGTGTGTGTGACACTCCGTAAATATATATACGGAGATTGTTAGTTACACAAAAAACGTATACAGCTTTACACTTCTGATACAGTACGGTATATCTGCTTGTTGGATTACAGTCAAATACATACTGGGAGAGCGTCTGTGACTAACAAAATATATACGTAGATTTAATTTTTTTAATACACCTTACACAGCTGGACGTTCCTCATACAGTACCATCTCTCTGCTGGTATTTTTGGTACATTTTCCCAAACATGAGGAAGTATGGTGGAAGCGGCTGCGGACGTGGGCAGGGGGGCGCAGCTGGTACTGATGGTGGTGGTGCATCGGCTAGTTCTGGCAAAAGCACAATAGCAGCTAAAGCAGGAGGTGTTGAGTCTGCGTCATCGTCTGGCTGAAGAAGGCCTGTAAGGTTCCCTTTTCTTGGAGTAGGAAAACCGCTTTTAAAGCCGGAGCATCAGGAACAGGTTTTGGCGTACTTTGCCAAAACAGCCACCAGCTCTATTGCCTCCTCTTCTGAACGTTTGAAACCTGCAAGGATGGAGTCGTCAGTGCAGGGTTCTGGTCAGGAAAAACACCTTTCCTTGTCCTTCACCCCCACCAAAAGTTAAGGATGCGGCAGCCCACACTTCAGATTACTCTATGGAGCTCTTTTCACATACCATGCCTGGGTTATCCAGTCAAATCCAGAATTCCCCAGTCCAAGATGAATCTGACATGGAGTGCACTGATGCACAGCCACTGCTAGATGATTCTGCTGGTACATTGACCCAGAGCACTACATTGCCCTCGCAGTCTACTGAGCCAGAATCTGACCCTGATGAAACTCAGACGCACTTCCCGCATACTATACCACCTTACACGGTGACACAGAGGAAGGTAAAGAGAAAGGTGCAGATGACTTTGATGAGGAGGTGATGGTTGACCCAGTTCTTGACCCGGATTGGCATCCATTGGGGGAGGAGAGTGGCACTGGCAATTGTTCAGATAAGGAGAAGGATCGGCAGCAGGCATTGACATCGCAGCAGCGGTTATCTGGCAGGTCTGTAGCTGTCCAAAAACGTGGACCAAAAACTAAAACAGTTGCAGGACAGCTTGGCCAGACGGTCAACTTAGCACAGCGTGCAAGGCCAGAAAATGTATACCATAGTAGGAAGAGTGCAGTGTGGCACTTCTTTGTCCAAAATCCTACTGATGAGGCAAAGGTTACCTGTAAGAAGTGCGGAAGGACCTTTAGCCGAGGTAAACAACTCAGAAATTTGAATACCAGTTGCATGCTTAGACATTTAACTTACATGCACTTGCAAGCATGGACGGGCTACAAAACCTCAGGTAGCACATGTGCACCTGCTCCGACTGAAGGTAGCCAGCAACGCTCCATCGCTTCCCCCACTGTAAGACCACCGCCACCGTTAAGCACACCACCAGCACTAGATGTTGAGGTGTTGTCGCAAGGCCAAAGCACTCAGGAGGAATCACAATGGTTTTGCAACACAACACTGAATCTAGGCCATCACCACCAATACCATCACCAACCCCCTCTCACTCCATCCGATCCACCGCTACTTCCCCCATATGCAGCTCTCCAGTCCAGCTCACCCTACCAGACACTCTGCGTAGGACAAGAAAGTACTCATCCTCTCATCCATGTACACTGTGTTTGAACGCCTACATTGCCAAACTAATGTCATTAGAGATGATGCCCTACCGTTTGGTTGAAAGCAAAGCTTTCCGCTAGCTCATGGCCTACGCAGTCCCACGCTATGACCTACCCAGTCGGCACTTCTTTTCTCAAAAAGCCAGCCCTCCACCTGCTTGTGAAAGACCGCATTGTCCATGCACTCAAGCAATCAGTGAGTGGAAAGGTGCACCTCTCAACAGATGCATGGCCAGGGCCCTTGCGTGTCCATCACTGCGCACTGGGTTAATGTGGTGGATGCAGGCTCCACAGGGGACAGCGGTGGTGGAACAGTGCTGCCTAGCCCACGGTATAGGAAATAGATGGCTGTAGGCTTTTTACTCTCCTCCTCCTCCATAAGCGAAAGCTCTCCACAGAGCGCAGTCACACGAGCACTCCATCCGCAGCTGGCAGTGTTGCACATGAGGTGTCCCACTATCGAACATCTAGTGGTAAGCGTCAGCAGGCTGTGTTAAAGAGGATGTCTTTGGGAGACAACAGACACACCGCGGAGGTACTGGCTGACTACTTGCAGCGACAAACTGAGTCATGGCTGGGCAGTCTACATCTTGAGCCAGGCAAGGTAGTCAGTGAAAATGGCCGTAATTTTGTGGCATCCATAGCCCTTGCAAAACTTACACACATACAGTACCTTGCCTTGCTTACACTTTGAACCTGGTGGTGCAGTGCTTCCTCGGCCGTACACTCCAGTCGTATGCAGAAGCTGCAGCGATTGCTCCACCTCTCCAAGCACTGCCTAATCATAGACGTTGCAACAAGGTGGAACTCCACCCTGCACATGGTTGAGAGGCTGTGCGAACAGAGGCAGGCTGTAATGCATTTGTGGGAAGATACATGGGCAGGCTGTTTGAGGGAAGACATGGAATTGTTTGGTGTGCACTGGTCAAAGCTGAAAGACCTCTGTAAAGTCCTTCAGTGTTTTGAGGAATGCACACGGCTGGTAAGCTCAGACCATGCCATCATAAGCATCCCACTTAAGCGTCTGCTCATGCAAATTTTGAAGCACACTAAGGATCAGGCATCTGCAGCGGAAGAGGAGGAGGGAAGCCTTGCTGACAGTCAGCCATTGTCTTGTCAGGGAACTGTCCTGGACGAGGTGGAGGAAGAAGAGGAGGAGGAGGATGGGGATGATTATTTTCGGCAGGAGGATGCTTCTCAGGGGGCAAGAGAAAATGTTGGCGTTCCAAGGTCAGGTACAGGGTTTGTGCATGACTGTAGGGATGTGGATTTGCCAGAAAGTGCTCCTCCACCCAGCAGTGACAGTGCATTGACACCTGGAACATTGGCCCACATGTGCGATTATGCCTTGCGGATCCTAAAAAGGGACCCCTGCATTGCCAAAATGATGGAGGATGACGACTACTGGCTGGCCAGCATCTTTGATCCATGCTACAAAGGCAAATTACACAACATCATGCCACAGGAGAACCTAGAGATAATATTGGCGAACAAACAAGCAACTCTGGTAAACCGTTTGTTTGAGGCTTTCCCAGCACATAGCAGCGGTGCTGGTTCTCCCACGAGCCGTAGAGGGCACAATGGAAGAGGTGTTCATGGTGCACACAGCCGAAGTGGTGTTGGAGACAGGGGTTTAATGACCATGTTGTGGAATGATTTCTCAAGTACCGCTCACACGACTGGTAATACTGCATCGATTAAAAGTGACAGGACACAGCAGTTGTCAACTATGGTTACAAACTACTTCTCCTCCCATATCAATGTTCTCCTTCACAGGTCATTCTCCTTTCACTATTATGCCTCTAAACTGGACACCTGGCCTGAATTGGCACAATATGCCTTACAGGAGCTCGCTTGCCCTGCTGCTAGTATGTTATCTGAAAGAGTCTTCTGTACTGCTGGATCAATCCTGACAGAAAAAAGGACCCATCTGTCGACCCAAAAAGTTGATGATCTAACCTTCATTAAAATGAACCATGCATGGGTTTCAAAGGATTTTGTCCCACCTTCCAATGATGACACATAGGTTGCCAGAAAACTGCCTCGCTTTTGTCCTCCTCTTCCTCGGACTTGCCCAATTCCGTCATTTGCAGCTGCTGAATGTCCAGCCTACACATCAACATATGCCATTTTTTAAACCTCCCTAACTGGACTGCCCACCCCCCAAGGGTTGGGGTCAACACCTGTCGCACCCGGGCAAGTGCCGTTGCTTTGAACAGGTAGATGGGCCCACTGATGGCCGACGGCACAGGCAAAGGGCCCCTCATAGTACAATACAGTGTCTCTGATGGTGGGATGGCCCACTCGCCGTCATACACACCAGCGTACTATGAGGGACCCTGTGCCAGTACCATCGTCCACGAGTGTGCCCCCCTGCTTGGTCATGGCCACAGCACTTGCAAGTTGCAATACTTGCCTCTCCCTGCTTCACCACTGTGTAGTCTGGCCAGTTAAATCCTTCACAGGGACGGCCACTAGAAAATTGTTGTATTGATCAATGATGGTTAAGATGTAGCTAGGGCCTGTCCTGCTGGCCTCTACCTTCAGATGATCAATAGCGAACCATTTGTAATGGACGTCAACCTACAAGCGGATGCAGTGGTGCTTTATGATCACCTTTCACAGTTGTGATAGTCACAGATGTGTGACATTCCTGCCACTATTTTTCAATGTCTCCTCTCATGCCAATCCAATGGAATCGCCTACGGCCTGTGGCTTCTGTCTTTTGCACTCCAAAATGACCAGACACATCATGATAGGCAGTGAGGACCATGTCTACATCTCTTCCTGTGATCACAATTTGATGGAGACGAGTAAAGGTGATGTGATCCACGCTACTGCGATAAAGCAACCCTTTCTTCACAAAGAACCATTTTTGCTGTCTCCACAGACAGTAATTGAGGGTCTGCATCGCCTCTGCAACATGTACCGGGAGGTTTTCCTGCGATGAGTAATTCCCAAATTTCTGCTAACACTCGACTTTCCATCTGTACTTGTATCCATGTAGTTTCCAGTAGCGGAGAGTCTGGACTGGCTTACTGAGATTGAAATATATACGAAGATTTAAAAGTACCACAATACTGGTGTACGCTTCGAATACCTTTCCCTTTTTCTACTTTTTAAATTCTGGTGTAATACATACTGAGCCAATGGGCAGCACGGTGGCTCTGTGGTTAGTGCTGCAGCTTTGCAGCGCTGGAGTCCTGGGTTCGAATCCCACCAAGGACAACTTCTGCAAGTAGTTTGTATTTTCTCCCCGTGTATGCGTGGGTTTCCTCTGGGCACTCCAATTTCCTCCCACACTCCAAAGACATACTGATAGGGAATTTAGACTGTGAGCCCCATCGGGGACAGCGATGATAATGTGTGCAAACTGTAAAGCACTGTGGAATATGTTAGCCCTATATAAAGATTATTATACTGAGCCTGTGAGTGTCTGTGTCTGTCTCCAGAAGTATAGATGCAAATTTACAATTACCCCTAGACTGGATACACCTGGTATGTGCTGATTCAGTACCTTTTTTCAAAATTTTTTATTACGGCATCATCCATAGTAAGTGAGCATGTGTGGTTTACGCCTTCTAAATATACGGTAAATCGGAGATACCAATTTTTACCCTACACTCGATACAGCTTGTAACTTGTTATACAGTACCTTTGTTCGACATTTAGTATTACGGTCAAATCCACACTAAGTAAGCGTCTGAGAGTGACCACAGGACTATGTATACGGAGATTTCAATTGTACTCTATAATATATATACTTGCTATCTTGTTATCCATTACCTTTTTTACAACCTTTTTTTTATTATGATCAAACCCAGACTGAGTGAGCGTCTGGGGGTGACTCCGGAAATATATACCGAGATTTCAAATTTGGCCAACACTGTATACAGCTGTACGCTTCTGATACAGTAACCTTTTTTGCTCTTTAGATTCTAGTGTAATCCATAATGAGCCTGTGAACGTCTGTCTGTTACTCCAGAAATATATATGGAGATTTAAGATTACCCCAACACTGTATACAGCTGTACGCTTGTGTTACATTACCATTTACAGCTTTTCATATACTTTTGTAATCCATACTGGATCTGAGAGCGTTTGTGTCTGCCTCCTGAAATATATACGGACATTCAGAATGTTTACACCATACTATATATACTTTGTATCTGGTGATACTGTACCCTTTGTCAACTTTTTACTTTATTGTGTAATCCATTCTGAGCCTGTGTGCATCTGTGTATGACTCATGAAATATATACAGAGATTTGCTGTTATCCCTAGACTGTATAGAGCTGTACGCTTCTGATACAGTACCATATATCTGCTGGTATTATGGGTCCATTTTCCAAAACATGAGGAAGTATGGTGGAAGAGGATGTGGGCATGGGGGGCCACCTGGTACTGATGGTGGTGGTACATCTGCTGGTAGTGCCAAAAACACAATAGCAGCTAAGGCAGGAGGTGTTGAGCCTGCATCATGGTCTAGCTCTGGAAGGCCTGTAAGGCTCCCTTTTCTGCGAGTAGGTAGACTGCTTTTAAAGCCGCAGCATCAGGAACTGTTTTTGGCTTACATTGCTGAAACAGCCTCCAGCTCTATCGCCTCCTCTTCTGAAGTTTAAAAAAATGCAAGCACTGATTCGTCAGTGCAGGCTTCTGGTCAGGAGCAACCCCTTTCCTTGTGTCCTTCACCCACACCAAAAGTGAAGGATGCGGCAGCACACACTTCAGATTACTCCATGGAGCTCTTTTCACATACCTTCCCTGAGTTCATTAAAAATGGGGCCCATCATATACTGGAGCATTCCAAATGGGGGACATCAGTAGTGTTGAACATTCCGATACCGCAAGTATCGGGTATCGGCCGATACTTGCTGTATCGGAATTCCGATACCGACTTCCGATATTTTTTCAATATCGGAAGTCGGCATCGGAATCGGAAGTTCAAAGTTGATTGACAGCCTGACGTCATCATGATGCGCGGTGTGTGCGCATCATGATGCGCCGTCATTTCGGGCCTTCCGGGGGTCTCTGCCGGCCTGCCGGGGGCTGTGCCGGCCTGCCGGGGGGCTGTGTGGACTGCCCGGGGTCTGTACCGGCCTGCCGGGGGGCTGTGCCGGCCTGCCGGTGGTCTGTGCACCCTGTGGGGGTCTGTACCGGCCTGCCGGGGGGCTGTGCCGGCCTGCCGGTGGTCTGTGCACCCTGTGGGGGGTCTGTGCCGGCCTGCCGGGGGGCTGTGCCAGCCTGCCGGGGGGCTGTGCTGATGTCCGGGGGTCTGTGCAAGCATCGTCCGATGGGACTACAAGTCCCATCTGGCGATGCCTGCTACCATGACAGTGATTGACACATTAGCCAATGATGGGACAGTAGTAGTCCCATCATCCGGCTAATGTGTTAAATGTTAAAAATAAAAAAAAAATACTACATACATACTACATGCATGCTACATACATACTACATGCTACATACATACTACATACATACTACATACATACTACATATATACTACATACATACTACATACATACTACATACATAACACATATATACTACATACATACTACATACATACTACATACATACTACATACATACTACATATATACTACATGCATGCTACATACATACTACATGCTACATACATACTACATATATACTACATACATACTACATACATACTACATACATACTACATGCATGCTACATACATACTACATGCTACATACATACTACATATATACTACATGCATGCTACATACATACTACATGCTACATACATACTACATATATACTACATACATACTACATACATACTACATGCATGCAACATACATACTACATGCTACATACATACTACATATATACTACATGCATGCTACATACATACTACATGCTGCATGCATGCTACATACATACTACATACATACTACATATATGCTACATACATACTACATATATGCTACATGCATGCTACATACATACTGCATGCTACATACATACTACATGCTACATACATACTACATATATGCTACATACATACTACATATATACTACATGCATGCTACATACATACTGCATGCTACATACATACTACATGCTACATACATACCACATACATACTACATACATACTACATGCATGCTACATGCTACATACATACCACATACATACTACATACATACTACATACATACTACCTACATACTACATGCTACATACATACTACATATATACTACATGCATGCTACATACATACTACATGCTACATACATACTACATATATACTACATGCATGCTACATACATACTGCATGCTACATGGATGCTACATACATACTACATACATACTACATGCTACATACATACCACATATATACTACATACATACTACATACAATACATTCATACAATACATACATAGACATACAGTACATATAACATAGAGTAACATACTTACCAATACTTGTCACATTGTTCCCCGAAGCCATTGTCTTTTACGGAATAAATATTAACATAACAAACCACAAAAATACTCACCCACGATCCGAAGCAGTCCACGAGTGTGTCCCACGACGATCTTGGGTAGAGAACTGCAGCATCAGCTGTTGCTGCCGTTCTCTACGGGCTGCAGGAATCCAATGACGGAAGGTAGGTATCCTTCCGCACTGTATTCCTCCGCCACTTAAAAAAAAAAAAGTCCCTAGTCTCACTTTATGCCATTGCTGCGTGGGAATTTCCCACACAGCAATGGCATAAAGTGAGACTAGGGACTTTTTTTTTTTTTAAGTGGCGGAGGAATACAGTGCGGAAGGATACCTACCTTCCGTCATTGGATTCCTGCAGCCCGTAGAGAACGGCAGCAACAGCTGATGCTGCAGTTCTCTACCCAAGATCGTCGTGGGACACACTCGTGGACTGCTTCGGATCGTGGGTGAGTATTTTTGTGGTTTGTTATGTTAATATTTATTCCGTAAAAGACAATGGCTTCGGGGAACAATGTGACAAGTATTGGTAAGTATGTTACTCTATGTTATATGTACTGTATGTCTATGTATGTATTGTATGAATGTATTGTATGTAGTATGTATGTAGTATATATGTGGTATGTATGTAGCATGTAGTATGTATGTAGTATGTATGTAGCATCCATGTAGCATGCAGTATGTATGTAGCATGCATGTAGTATATATGTAGTATGTATGTAGCATGTAGTATGTATGTAGCATGCATGTAGTATATATGTAGTATGTATGTAGCATGTAGTATGTATGTAGTATGTATGTAGTATGTATGTGGTATGTAGCATGTAGCATGCATGTAGTATGTATGTAGCATATATGTGGTATGTATGTAGCATGTAGTATGTATGTATCATGCAGTATGTATGTAGCATGCATGTAGTATATATGTAGTATGTATGTAGCATATATGTAGTATGTATGTAGCATGTAGTATGTATGTAGCATGCATGTAGTATATATGTAGTATGTATGTAGCATGTAGTATGTATGTAGTATGTATGTAGTATGTATGTGGTATGTATGTAGCATGTAGCATGCATGTAGTATGTATGTAGTATATATGTGGTATGTATGTAGCATGTAGTATGTATGTAGCATGCAGTATGTATGTAGCATGCATGTAGTATATATGTAGTATGTATGTAGCATATATGTAGTATGTATGTAGCATGTAGTATGTATGTAGCATGCAGTATGTATGTAGCATGCATGTAGTATATATGTAGTATGTATGTAGCATATATGTAGTATGTATGTAGTATGTATGTAGCATGCATGTAGTATATATGTAGTATGTATGTAGCATATATGTAGTATGTATGTAGCATGTAGTATATATGTAGTATGCATGTTGCATGCATGTAGTATATATGTAGTATGTATGTTGCATGTAGTATATATGTAGTATGTATGTTGCATGTAGTATATATGTAGTATGCATGTTGCATGCATGTAGTATATATGTAGTATGTATGTTGCATGTAGTATATATGTAGTATGTATGTTGCATGTAGTATATATGTAGTATGAATGTAGCATGTATGTAGTATGTAGTATGAATGTAGCATGTATGTAGTATGCATGTTGTATGTATGTAGCATGTAATTTTTTTTTTTTTTTTTACATTCAACACATTAGCCGGATGATGGGACTACTACTGTCCCATCATTGGCTAATGTGTCAATCACTGTCATGGTAGCAGGCATCGCCCGATGGGACTTGTAGTCCCATCGGACGATGCCTGCACAGACCCCCGAAGCCTGCACAGCCCCCCGGCAGGCCGGCACAGCCCCCCGGAGCCTGCACAGCCCCCCGGCAGGCCGGCACAGACCCCCGGCAGGCCGGCACAGCCCACCGGAGCCTGCACAGCCCCCCTGTCAGGCCGGCACAGCCCCCCGGCAGGCCGGCACAGACCACCGGAGCCTGCACAGACCCCCTGGCAGGCCGGCACAGCCCCCCGAAAGGCCCGTACAGACCCCAGAGAGGCTGTACTAGGGAAAAACAGGATTTTTCTTATTCCGATACCGGAAGTCCCATAGACTTGAATGGGACTTCCGGTATCGGAATCGGCGATACCGATACTTTTTTTTAAGATCGGCCGATCCATTCCGATCCGATACTTTGAAGTATCGGACGGTATCGCTCAACTCTAGACATCAGACACTGAAGCAGCATTTACCAGGCCCATTATACATTGGAGAATTAGAAATGGAGCCCATTATATATGGAGCATTATTAGAGCCCATCATACACTGGAGCATCATCCATGAGGCCCATCATATACTGGAGCATTCCAAATGGGGGACATCAGACACTGAAGTAGCATTTACCGGGCCCATTATACACTGGAGAATTAGAAATGGAGCCCATTATATATGGAGCATTATTAGGGCCTATCATACACTGGAGCATCATCCATGAGGCCCATCATATACTGGAGCAATCCAAATGGGGGACATCAGACACTAGAGGAGCATCTGTGGGGCACATTATACACTGGAGCATTAGAAATAGGGCCCATTATATATGGAGCATTATTTTGGCCCATAACACACTGGAGCATCGTCCATGGGGACCAGCATATACTGTAGCATTATGTGGAGCTCATCATATACTGTATGGAACATTATATGTGACCAATTATTCTGTATGGAGAAATATATGGGACTCATTATTCTGTATGGCACACAATGTGGTGGCCATAATACTGTATGGAGTAATATACTGTCCTTTTTTTGAGCTGTTGTACAATTTAAAATAGATCAGTCATGTCATGTAAGCAGTGAAGTATTTGTCATTGTACTATACCTATATTTCTGTGCTGTATCGGAGCATCATTAGTTGTGGTATGTGTTAAAGGGGCACACTGTCACTCTTTGGCCCAGGGCACACGAAAACCTGGAGCCAGCCCTACCCCCCCACAACTTTAGCCAAATAACCCCCAGTTTTCAATGCGTAACTATTATTATGAAGTAAATTAAGGTTGACAAGCTTCAGTAATAAGAATTGATGTTTTTGGCATTGAAATGGGCACAGTAGGTGTGTTTACTGTCCTCCACTCCCTGCCGACTTTGCTTCCCCATTGACTTGCATTGGGTTTCGTGTTTCAGTCGGCCTCCGACTTTTCCCTATAGTCAGCCAATTTCGTTCGACCCGACTCTCAAAAGTCGGGTTTCATGAAACCCAACTCGACCCTAAAAAGGCAAAGTCGCTTATCTCTAGTGAGGAATTGTCAGTCACTGAAGAGCACCTTATCCTTCGAGGTACCAAACTGGTTGTACCTAAGGCCTTGCGCAACTTAGTCATACAGATAGCACACGAAGGTCATCTATGAATTGTTGGTACAAAAAAGTTACTCAGAGAAAAAGTGTGGTTCCCAAATATGGATCAATTGGTGGAAGAGATTAGACACTGCTCCACTTGTCAATGAATTACGCCATCATCAAGGTTACAGCCTCTACAAATGTCTCTGTTACCCACTGCGGTCGGGGAGGAAGTGGCCGTCGACATACACTCACTGGCCACTTTATTAGGTACACCTGTCCAACTGTGTGTTAAGACTTAATTTCTAATCAGCCAATCACATGGCGGCAACTCAGTGCATTTAGGCATGTAGACATGGTCAAGACAATCTCCTGCAGTTCAAACCGAGCATCAGTATGGGGAAGAAAGGTGATTTGAGTGCCTTTGAACGTGGCATGATTGTTGGTGCCAGAAGGGCTGGTCTGAGAATTTCAGAAACTGCTGATCTACTGGGATTTTCACGCACAACCATCTCTAGGGTTTACAGAGAATGGTCCGAAAAAGAAAAAAAAACCAGTGAGCGGCAGTTCTGTGGCCGGAAATGCCATGTTGATGCCAGAGGTCAGAGGAGAATGGGCAGACTGGTTCGAGCTGATAGAAAGGCAACAGTGACTCAAATTGCCACCCGTTACAACCAAGGTAGGCAGAAGAGCATCTCTGAACGCACAGTGCGTCGAACTTTGAGGCAGATGGGCTACAGCAGCAGAAGACCACACTGGGTACCACTCCTCTCAGCTAAGAACAGGAAACTGAGGCTACAATTTGCACAAGCTCATCGAAATTGGACAGTAGAAGATTGGAAAAACGTTGCCTGGTCTGATGAGTCTCGATTAGTGTTGAGCATTCCGATACCGCAAGTATCGGGTATCGGCCGATACTTGCTGTATCGGAATTCCGATACCGACTTCCGATATTTTTTCAATATCGGAATTCGGCATCGGAATCGGAAGTTCAGTTGATTGACGGCCTGACGTCATCATGATGCGCGGTGTGTGCGCATCATGATGCGCCGTCATTTCGGGCCTTCCGGGGGTCTCTGCCGGCCTGCCGGGGGGCTGTGCCGGCCTGCCGGGGGGCTGTGTGGACTGCCCGGGGTCTGTACCGGCCTGCCGGGGGGCTGTGCCGGCCTGCCGGTGGTCTGTGCACCCTGTGGGGGTCTGTACCGGCCTGCCGGGGGGCTGTGCCGGCCTGCCGGGGGGCTGTGCTGATGTCCGGGGGTCTGTGCAAGCATCGTCCGATGGGACTACAAGTCCCATCGGGCGATGCCTGCTACCATGACAGTGATTGACACATTAGCCAATGATGGGACAGTAGTAGTCCCATCATCCGGCTAATGTGTTAAATGTTAAAAAAAAAAAAAAAAATACTACATGCATGCTACATACATACTACATGCATGCTACATATATACTACATACATACTACATACATGCTACATACATACTGCATGCTACATACATACATACTACATACATACTACATACATACTACATACATACTACATACATACTACATACATACTGCATGCTACATACATACTACATACATACTACATACATACTACATATATACTACATACATACTACATACATGCTACATACATACTGCATGCTACATACATACTACATACATACTACATGCATGCTACATACATACTACATATATACTACATACATACTACATACATGCTACATACATACTGCATGCTACATACATACTACATACATACTACATGCATGCTACATACATACTACATATATACTACATACATACTACATACATGCTGCATGCTACATACATACTACATACATACTACATACATGCTACATGCATGCTACATACATACTACATATATACTACATGCATGCTACATACATACTACATACTACATATATACTACATACATACTACATACATGCTACATACATACTGCATGCTACATACATACTACATATATACTACATACATACTACATACATACTACATACATACTACATACATGCTACATACATACTGCATGCTACATACATGCTACATACATACTACATATATACTACATACATACTACATGCATGCTACATGCATGCTACATGCATGCTACATGCATGCTACATACATACTACATGCATGCTACATACATACCACATACATACTACATGCTACATACATACCACATATATACTACATACATACAATACATTCATACAATACATACATAGACATACAGTACATATAACATAGAGTAACATACTTACCAATACTTGTCACATTGTTCCCCGAAGCCATTGTCTATTCCGGGATAAATATTAACATAACAAACCACAAAAATACTCACCCACGATCCGAAGCAGTCCACGAGTGTGTCCCACGACGATCTTGGGTAGAGAACTGCAGCATCAGATGATGCTGCCGTTCTCTACGGGCTGCAGGAATCCAATGACGGAAGGTAGGTATCCTTCCGCACTGTATTCCTCCGCCACTTAAAAAAAAAAAAGTCCCTAGTCTCACTTTATGCCATTGCTGCATGGGAAATTCCCACACAGCAATGGCATAAAGTGAGACTAGGGACTTTTTTTTTTTTTTTAAGTGGCGGAGGAATACAGTGCGGAAGGATACCTACCTTCCGTCATTGGATTCCTGCAGCCCGTAGAGAACGGCAGCATCATCTGATGCTGCAGTTCTCTACCCAAGATCGTCGTGGGACACACTCGTGGACTGCTTCGGATCGTGGGTGAGTATTTTTGTGGTTTGTTATGTTAATATTTATCCCGGAATAGACAATGGCTTCGGGGAACAATGTGACAAGTATTGGTAAGTATGTTACTCTATGTTATATGTACTGTATGTCTATGTATGTATTGTATGAATGTATTGTATGTATGTAGTATATATGTGGTATGTATGTAGCATGTAGTATGTATGTGGTATGTATGTAGCATGCATGTAGCATGCATGTAGTATGTATGTAGTATGTATGTAGTATGTATGTAGTATGTATGTAGTATATATGTAGTATGTAGTATATATGTAGTATGTATGTAGCATGTAGTATGTAGCATGCATGTAGTATATATGTAGTATGTATGTAGCATGTAGTATGTATGTAGCATGCATGTAGTATATATGTAGTATGTATGTAGCATGTAGTATGTATGTAGCATGCATGTAGTATATATGTAGTATGTAGCATGTAGTATGTATGTAGCATGCATGTAGTATGTAGCATGTAGTATGTATGTAGCATGCATGTAGTATATATGTAGTATGTATGTAGTATGTATGTAGCATGCATGTAGTATATATGTAGTATGTAGCATGTAGTATGTATGTAGCATGCATGTAGTATGTAGCATGTAGTATGTATGTAGCATGCATGTAGTATATATGTGTTATGTATGTAGCATGTAGCATGCATGTAGCATGCATGTAGTATGTATGTAGTATATATGTGGTATGTATGTAGCATGCAGTATGTATGTAGCATGCATGTAGTATATATGTAGTATGTATGTTGCATGTAGTATGAATGTAGCATGTATGTAGTATGCATGTTGTATGTATGTAGCATGTAATTTTTTTTTTTTTTTTTTTTTTTTCACATTTAACACATTAGCCGGATGATGGGACTACTACTGTCCCATCATTGGCTAATGTGTCAATCACTGTCATGGTAGCAGGCATCGCCCGATGGGACTTGTAGTCCCATCGGACGATGCCTGCACAGACCCCCGGAGCCTGCACAGACCACCGGCAGGCCGGCACAGCCCCCCGGCAGGCCGGCACAGCCCCCCGGAGCCTGCACAGCCCCCCGGCAGGCCGGCACAGCCCCCCGGCAGGCCGGCACAGCCCCCCGGAGCCTGCACAGACCACCGGCAGGCCGGCACAGACCACCGGAGCCTGCACAGACCCCCTGGCAGGCCGGCACAGCCCCCCGAAAGGCCCGTACAGACCCCCGAGAGGCTGTACAAGGGCAGGAAAGGGTTTTTCTTATTCCGATACCGGAAGTCCCATAGACTTGAATGGGACTTCCGGTATCGGAATCGGCGATACCGATACTTTTTTTAAAGATCGGCCGATACCATCCGATACGATACTTTGAAGTATCGGACGGTATCGCTCAACTCTAGTCTCGATTTCTGCTGTGACATTCGGATGGTAGGGTCAGAATTTGGCGTAAACAACATGAAAGCATGGATCCATCCTGCCTTGTATCAACGGTTCAGGCTGGTGGTGGTGGTGTCATGGTGTGGGGAATTTTTTCTGGGCACTCTTTGGGCCCCTTGGTACCAATTGAGCATCGTTGCAACGCCACAGCCTACCTGAGTATTGTTGCTGACCATGTCCATCCCTTTATGACCACAATGTACCCAACATCTGATGGCTACTTTCAGCAGGATAATGCGCCATGTCATAAAGCTCGAATCATCTCAGATTGGTTTCTTGAACATGACAATGAGTTTACTGTACTCAAATGGCCTCCTCAGTCACCAGATCTCAATCCAATAGAGCATCTTTGGGATGTGGTGGAACGGGAGATTCGCATCAGGGATGTGCAGCCGACAAATCTGCGCCAACTGTGTGATGCCATCATGTCAATATGGTCCAAAATCTCTGAGGAATGCTTTCAGCACCTTGGTGAATCTCTGCCACGAAGAATTGAGGCAGTTCTGAAGGCAAAAGGGGGTCCAACCCCTTACTAGCATGGTGTACCTAATAAAGTGGCCAGTGAGTGTATATGGACCATTACCAAATGGCCAATACATTCTAGCAACAATTGATGAATATTCTAGATACCCTGTTATTTTGTTCATCTCTTCAATGTCTGCTAATAGTGTCATACCAGAACTGGACAACATATTCGCTGCATATGGCATTCCAAGATTGGTTAAAACAGACAATGGACCTCCATTCAATAGACATATATTTACACAGGTTTCTGAATACTTGGAGTTCAGCCACAGGAAAATCACACCTTGCTGACCGCAAGCCAATGGAATTGTATAACGTTTCATGCGCACTATGGGGAAACTAATCAAGGCAGCTAGTCTGGAGCACACCCCACTAAAACAGTCACTATTCAAATTCTTGCGCAATTGCCGCAAAACGCCACATTCCACCACTAATGCTGCTTCATCTCATCTAATGTTCAGCAGAACTCTTCGTATATGGATCCCTGATGTGACCAGCTATCCCCTACCAAGTGACTCTTCAGTGCAATCAACAGATTTCTCTAAGAAGCAAGCCATGAAACATTATCCAGACAGAAGGCGAAGGGCACAAAGTGTCATCAAAAGAGGTGATGTCATTGTTGTGCTTCAAAGATCAACCAACAAAACCTCAGCTGTATATGGTCCGGCAAAATATAATGTTACTGAGTGAAGAGGCAACATGGTCACGTGTTATGAATGGGTCCCCGTGGAGGAGAGCAGGTCCAGGCTAAGCCACAGAAAGCCACAGAGGTTGGTACCTAAGCGGATTGCAGACCCCTGATCCTATCCACACAACTAGCAGTAGCCGTGGAGCGTACCTAAGATGATCCTAGATGCTTCGGCACAGCCGGAGAGCTAACTAAGCTTAAAGCAAGAAAGGGGAAATCTAAGCTGCCCCAGAGCAGACCCCAAAGGAATAGATAGCCCCCAAGCATATATTGTCGGTGAGAAAAGATGAAAACACAAACACAGGCAGGAAAATAGACTGAGCAAATGACGGGGCCCAAACTGACTAGACAGGACAGGAAAGTAAAGACACTGTCTTCAATCACGGAAAAAACCCTGCAAAAAGTCCAACACATCTGATGCAAAAAACACTGAAGTCACACAACTTCGCCCCCCCCACTATATCAGCACTCTGGTATATTCTGAAAGCAGAGCAAAAAGAGACCAATATAACAGGGGACAAAACAAACTGGCACAAGCAGTAACATAAGGGCGGTGATTCAGCACAGCGCCACCCGGAGCTGGCTGACCCGCACCAAGAAGAGATAGAAAAAACCAGATCAAATGCAAACAGAATAGCAAATAAACCACTTAGCTGAACATGCAGGGACAGAGCTGGAGAAATCATACCTCTGGAGGAACAGGAAGCAAATCACCAGCAGGGATAGAGGGAGTCGGCTGTCTTAACTCCCAATCTGAAACCTCAGATCTCCAATCGTCATCATCATTATCAGGTGGCAAGCCTCTGTCAATCAGATCAGCTCCATTACCTCCAGTAACCACCAGAGGGAGCCCAGAAAGAGAACTCGCAACCCCTCTGTCAATCTGACCATCTCCACTACTTCCAGTTATGACCAGAGGGAGGCCAGAAAGCGAATTCACAACAGTCACGGCTGAGCGAGATGGACACTCTATAACCCGAAATTCCTCACATTTTAAAATTGTACTTCTGGACAATGGTAATGAACTCCCACTGGTAGAAGAGTTGATACCCGAAGGTGGAGAAGGCCAACAAGGGGTAGCTGATCCGTCAGCAATGGACTCCCCCAATGAACCCAGACATTACCCTACACGGGAAAGAAGGGCTCCATTGAGACTTATTGAAGAGATGTAATTAAAATGCCTGATTTGAAATGAACAAATAAGACAGTACAGACATATGTCTTTTCTTGGATGTTCTTTTTTTTTTCTCTTTTCTTTTTCTTTTCGCGTTGTTGCCTTGTCAATTTTTTTTGAGATTGTTAATATATATCAAAAATAGATGATGTAAAGTATAATGATTTGACCTGTCTCTTTAATACTAATATTAATACTAATACTAAATACGAAGACTAAACTAATACTAATCACAGTTTATCTTTTGCTTCCAAACATTTTATTTCTCAACACCATAGGAGTACTGCGTCTTTGAGTGTCACCGGCATTGAAAGACTGATGACATCATCAAGGGGTGGAGATATTCAAAAATTGAGAACACGAGAAGCTTCTTGGTTTTTCTACCTTGGAACCTGCTCTCCTGCAGGTCTTAGACTGGTTTCACACTTGCATTGGGCAGAGCTGCGGAGGGCTGCGTACTACTGTACCTCCGTTAAGTCCCGCCCAGGTCCGCACCTCTTCCATTCAGCTCCGCCTAAGTCTGCCTGCGTCCTGCACACCTATCTTTAACATTGGGTACACAGGCTATGGGGATGTATGCGGATGCCTCCGCTTGCGTTGCTTTGATGTTGCAGCGACAGCAACAAAATGCAACGTGTTGCGTTTGACGCAGTCCAGCACAGCGTCAAAACTACGTAAGCAGAGGCATCTGCGCATTCGCATGGCCTGCATTCCCAATGTTAAAGATAGGTACACAGGACGCAGGCAGATGTAGGCAGAGCCGAATGGAAGAGATGCGGCAGTGGGTGGGGCTTAATGGAGGAAGTACTCAGCCCTCCGCAGCTCTGCTCAGCACAAGTGTGAAACCAGCCTTAATGCACGTAGAGAAATAATGTATCATTACTAATGTACTGCCATTATGTATTTTGTCATTTTATTTTTATATATATAATTTTTCTTGTTGTATCTTGCTGATTTTGTTTGTATTCTAAATTACATCTTGCTATGTATCACATCTGGTCTTAATTACCATGTCACATGATTTTTGCTAACTGATTTCATTGGTTGGCTTTGTATATAAAAATCCTGTGTACCTTTTGACATGCAGCTTTGAGAAGGAACACAATGCTGTGTTCGAAACGCATAGCGCTGCTACCTTGTCCATGTGAAATGTTTTTATAAGATTCCTTTTAAACAATAAATTTTGGATCAAACGAGAAGCCGGAGAATTTTTTTTCCTTTTTCCATTTGTGATACGTGCAACTACACGGGCTCCGTGCTTCCACATGCTGCCACAGGTGAGCTACTTTTTCCTTTGTTCATGCCTGGCTTGAGGCACAACCGAAATCCTTCTTTTTGCAAGGCTTACACTTACACTTTAAAAAGTGTGTTGACATCAGTGGAGAGTATTTGGAATAGATGTAAAGTTTCATCTTCATATCTCATTTCTTTCTGGGTAAAGCCAAAGACTTATCAGCAGGCCCTCGTATACACATGTATAATATAACTGGAGATGTGTCATTCTGTCCAAAACGCATTAGTCAGTGTTACAATCCATTTTTGGATCTGTGTCAGTGTGGGCTTCTCATATATAAACTTTTTTCCTTTCAGGCCATCGGGGGTTAATGTCACTTTTTATCGCTGGTGTTACTACATTTTTTGTGAGTCTGTCATTGCTTGTAGTGACCACTCCCTCCTTCCTATACAAGGTCCTATATAAGGTCACCTGGTACACCAGCTGACTGTTGGTAATACAGGTCCTTTGGAAACCAACCGTTCTAAAGAGAGGAGCTTTCTAGAGCAGTAGTGTTAGCAGCTTATCTGGTGCAGTTGCCATACAGCTGAAAGTGGTGTTCGGGTGCCTTACTCTGCTGTCCGATGCATAATGGCAGAGAAAGCTAAGCGTTGTTTGTTTTTCCCTGTCTGTTATTTTCCTTGGTGTTTTATTAGTACAGCAGTGGGACCAGTGTCTGCACTTGCCAGTTCCCTAGAGGTACAGGGCAAGTGAGGGACCAAGGTATCATGTTAGGCAAAAGGTTGAAGGAACCTGTATAGGGAACGTTAGAGTTCAGGACACAGCCTCAGGAGAGTGCAGGAGGTGTCCCTTTCCCCGTTCCCTATTGCAGGGCCCACCATTGTAATTGTGTCCCCTTGATGAGCTTAAGGTGCTGCGGGGTGAGGTGGTGCAGCAGCTGAAGCAGTTAGTGGGGTTCTGGGCCTCGGCTCAGCTGCAGGCTCAACCAGAACCCAAGATATCTCTCCCTGACTGGTTTTCTGGAGGGAGAGAAAAATTTCTTGTTTCAGGAGGCCTGTAAATTATATTTCAGGCTCCGCCCCCATTCATCAGGGAGTGAGGAACAGCTTGTGGGATTTATTGTCTCTCTTCTTAAGGGTGATCCCCAATCTTGGGCTTTCTGCCTGCTGACCGATTCACCATCGTTATGGTCGGTGGACGTGTTTTTTGCAGCTCTGGCGCTGGTGTATGGAGATCCTGATGGCATCTCCCTGGTGGAATTCCGACTCCGTAAAATCAAGCAGGGAGGCTGGCCAGCTGAAGAGTACTGATCAGAGTTCAGGAGGTGGGCCAATGACACACAGTGGTACAACCCTGCCCTTAGGAGACAGACCCTGCACAAAATGACTCCTAAGTTGCATGATACGCTGGTGCAGTACACCTCCCCCAGGTCGTTAGAGGCCGCCATGTCCCTTGCCATCTGGCTGGATAGACACCTAAGGGAGAGGCATGCACCAAATGTGCCCCTTGTATTCCTTTTTAGGGAGGAGGACACACCAGAGCTGACAGACAAACCCACGCAAGTGGGAGGAATTAGTTCCCAAACGGTGTCGCCTGTGGTTCGTCGTGGTGTGGGAGCATGTTTTCACTGTGGGCAGACTGGTCATTTCATCGGGGTCAGCCCAGTGCATGCCAAATCATCTGTACCAGCTAAGAAGCCGCGTCCCCCTGGTCATGTGGAGGGAGGCGAACAGGGAGTGTATTTCCTCAATTTTTTTCCCCTTGGTGTACCCAGTCTGTGGAAGTGGTGCTTGGCGGGGAAACCGAGGATCTGTCGGTGCTTGTGGACAGTGGAGCAGGAGTCAATCTGGTGGATGCTCACTTTGTCCAGACCGGTGGCCTGAGGTGTAGGATGCTAGCAAATCCCCTAAGCGTCCAGGCCATTGACTCTGTCCCACTTAGCCAGGGAAGGTTGACCCAAGTCGTGGATAATATAAATCTGCATATAGGGACTCATCATGAAGAGTCCCTGTCACGCTACATCTTGGAAGGAATGCCATCACCTATCATTTTAGGCCTCCCTTGGTTGAAAAGACGCAACCCGGTAATTGACAGTCTAGGGAAGTAGTTGACTGGGGTCAGTCGTGTGAGGGCTGCTGCATGGGGGCTACTATCTCTGCCATCATTCTACAACTGTCCCCTTCTCCAGTGGGGGCAGCAGAGGTGCTGCCAGGGAGTAGGGGCAAGTCTCAACCCTCACCACATGCATACCCTGAGTGTCGGAGTCCTCCTAGGAGGCGGGGTCAGAGGAGGGTGGTGTTTCCTTCAGAGCATTGTGGGGGTGTGAGTGTGACAACACAGGGGGACACCTCTGTTGTCAGTTCCTTGAAGAGTTCACCATCTTGTGGCAAACGCGTGAATGGAAATAAACGTTCAGGTTCGGACCTGTGCGTGAATGAGTATGTATGGGTGTCCACCAAAAACATCCAGTGGAAGTGCTGCTGGGGTCTGGAGTTCTCAGGTGATCGGGCCATATTGGGTGTCAGCCATTCTCGGCCCGGGGACTTACCAGCTGGAGTTACCCCCGGTAATGCCCATACACAACTCATTCCCCAGGTTGGCACTCTGAAGATTTGTGGTGCCTCCGAAGCATACATTGCCACCTCCATCAGTCCACATTTGCCATGACCCTGAGAGTCAGGTGGTTGCTGAGGTGTACTCTGGTAGATCTAGGCGTCCTCACTGTAGGTGGTTTTCTGGTGAGGTGCGGTGTTGAGGGTCCAGGGGCCCCTCATTGTAAGGGGGTTACTGTCACGATCCATTTTTGCATCTGTGTCAGTGTGGGCTTCTCATATAAACTTTTTTCCATATAGACCATCGGGGGTTAATGTCACTTTTTGCCCCCGGTGGCTGCTGGTGTTACTACATGTTTTGTGAGTCTGTTATTGCTGGTGGTGACCACTCCCTCCTTCCTATATAAGGTCACCTGGTACACCAGCTGACTGTTGGCAATACAGTTCCTTTAGAAACCAACCGTTCTAGAGAGAGGAGCTATCTGGAGCAGTGGTGTTAGCAGCTTATCTGGTGCAGTTGCCATACAGCTAAAAGTAGTGTTCGGGTGCCTTACTCAGCTTTCTCTGCCGTCATGCACCGGACAGCAAAGTGTTTGTTTTTCCCTGTCTGTTATTTTCCTTGGTGTTTTATTAGTACAGTGGTGGGACCAGTGTCCGCACTTGCCAGTTCCATAGTAAGGGATAGATGCAGGGCAAGTGAGTGACCAAGGTATCCTGTTCGGCGACAGGTTGAAAGAACCTGTATAGGGAACGTTAGGAGAGTTTAGGACACAGGCTCAGGAGAGTGCAGGAGGTGTCCCTTTCCCCATTCCCTATTGCAGGGCCCACCATTGTAATTGTGTCCCCGGTGTCCCCTTGTTTTGTCTTTTTTGGTGACTGACCGGTCGGCGGGATGCGCCATGCAGGGCCAGTCACATCGTGACAGTCAGCCCATGCCACACGATGGTGTCATTATCTCCAGAACATCAGTTGGAACAACTGAGGGTGGGGAGAGAGAGAGATGGTGAGGAGAAAGATGTGAGGAGAGGATGAGGAGAGAGAGTTAGGAGATAGAGAGAGGATGAGGAGAGAGAAAGATAGTGAGGGTGAGTAGAGAGTGTGAGGAGAGAGAAAGGTTGAGGTGAGAGGGTGAGGAGAGAGAAAGATAGTGTGAGGGGATGAAGAGAAAGAGGGTGAGAGGAAATAGAGGGTGAGGATCGAGAGAGAGGGTAAGGAGAGGAGACAGAGGGTGAGGAAAAGAGAGATGGTGAGGAGAGATAAAGAGTGAGGAAAGAGAGGGTGAGAATAGAAGCAGAGGAGGTGATCAATAACCCATACTTTACAGAGCCCAAACACCTCATATTTAACACCAGCTCAAACCATATCCAACAAGGGGCAGTCACACAAGACAAGTCTCAAAAATTCCACAGAACCAAAATAATTCTGTTTACCCTGCTTCTAAGAAACGACATACACCAACAAGTAACCCAGCAAATCAACACAGGGTTGGCCACCAATATTACCTCAATACCAAGCATACAGCTAACAAGACACCCTGAAATAATGCTCTGACATCTATATGAAGACAAACATCTCGATAAGAAAGAGGTCAGTAATCTAGCAAAAGAGCTAAAGGACATGATTCTAAACAGACCTCCGAGAACAAAAGCAAGACGCCTTCCAAACAGATGGCAACTCACAGTGATCCCCAGAGAGAGCCTGCAGAAGTACAGGAGTCCACATGCCCCACAATGGCAACATAAAGCAAAAGAGGGCAGCAATATGGCAGAAATAAGGGTATTACTCAACACATTGTAAAGCAAATTCATGAGACATCCTTAAAATATCAAAACAACCACTAGAACCAGTTATATCCAGTTGGGCAGCACGGTGGCTCAGTGGTTAGAGTCCTGGGTTCGAATCCCACCAAGGACAACATCTGCAAGGAGTTTGTATGTTCTCCCCGTGCTTGCGTGGGTTTCCTCTGGGCACTCGGGTTTCCTCCCACACTCCAAAGACATACTGATAGGGAATATAGATTGTGAGCCCCATCGGGGACAGTGATGAAAATGTGTGCAAACTGTAAAGCGCTGCGGAATATGTTAGTGCTATATAAAAATAAAGATTATTATGTCCTATGAAAATTTATCCCTATATGTGAGGTATCAATATGCATCCTTAGTTATCAGTAGCTAGAACATTCAAGGACTGAGCGCTTCAGCTTTTGGGTTAAAGACAAATGACGCAGACTTAAAACAAAGGCTATAAAACATTGACATTGACTCCTGGAGACGTGGGCCCAAGCAGAGGAGGAATCTCTTGCACCCACGGGATACAGGGAATTATCTGTCTCTGCCTTAAAAAATAAGAACACCAAACAGTGCCGCTGCTCAGGGAGCATACTAATATGGTACAAGGAGATCAAAGAACATATTAAAGCAATAAAAAGAGGAAACAGCCACATTTGGATGAGGATAAGCAGCACCATCCTCACCTCTCAGCAGAAAATCTATCTCTGCGCAGCTTACATCCCTCCATCAGAATCCCCATACTTCAAGCTGGACATCTTCGGGTCCTACAGAGGGAGGCAGCCCAATTCCAGTCTAAGGGTAGGGTGCTTATCTGTGAAGACCTCAATTCCAGGATGGGTAAAGAGAAGGACTACGTGTCACCTGATGGAAATTCATACATACTGGGAGATGAGTCCTTTTACAACGACTCAGTACAGACAGCAAGAAAAAACTGTCAGAATCGTGAGCAAAAGCAGCAGAACACTGCTGAACCTGTTCTGGATCCTTGGACTGTATATACTGAATGGGCATTTCGAGGGGGAGTCATTAGCGAGCTCTACAGTCAACACTCACATGGGCAGCAGTGTGGTATATTATGCCATAACAGGCATGGACCAGAAAACATAAATGCCTTCATAGTCACAAAAAACACTTGTCAGGCCACAACCAGACACTGCTGTAATGAGATCCACAAACAAGCCACCCACACAAAAGTCCCACTTGACTGGTCTCCACAACCTGTCATCGTCCTTCAAGTGGCTGAAAAAATTAGCCACAGAATAAACAAACATGACCAACATAACTGAGATTCAAGAGCTACTTGTAAACTTTAACACAAGTCCCTATGCAGCAAACCAGCAAGGGGTAAACCTAGCAGAGAATAACTTTAATAACATCCTATATTTATATACACACACACACACACACACATATATACGTTTACATACATACTATACACATGGCAGAACTAGCAGGCCTCAGAAAGACTAACCCCCAGGAAACCTACAAATAAACACTGCCAAAAGAGGTAGAAAAAAAATGGCAGGAAATACTCAATCCATAAGGGTAGCCTCAAACCAAAAACCACACATGCAGTACTGGTAAAACGATTCACCCACGTCCCAATAGCCAACTACTTCCCCCCAAAGATGGTATCAAGGTCTCATAACACCTATCTACAAGAATGGTGACCGATATGATCCAGCAAACTACAGAGGGACCTATGTCAACAGAATTCTGGAAAAACTGTTCAACAGCATCATTAATAAAGTTATCACCACATTCCTCCCCCAACATGACATCATCAGCAGAAGCCAAGCTGGGTTCATACCAAACCACCACACCACCAATCACATCTTCACCCTGCACTGCCTCCTCAAGACGTACATACACAGCAAAAACTAAGTAAAATATTTGCATGTTTTGTGGACTTCAAGAAGGTCTTTGAATAAGTGTGGCTCCCCAACCTGTTCCTGAAATTTCTGGAGAGCAGAATAGTAGACAGAACTTTTGATGTCATCATGAGCTCATACACAGAGAACCATTGAAGGTGAATAGGAAAAAGATGGCTTTCTTCAGGCAGGACCACCGGGTCAGAGACAGGAATGCAGCCTGAGCCCAACCCTATTCAACATCTACATAAATGGACTGACTGCAGATCTGGAATCCATCTCTGCCCCAAGCCTCAGTCTGTCTGCACAACCAAGAGGTGAAGTTCTTGCTGTATGCAGATGATCTCCTGCTACTCTTCCCAGCTGAGCGAGGCCTACAAAATTGCCTGACCATGCTGGAAACATCCTAAAGCCCTGCTGAGCCAAAGCACAGAGCAAGCCAGAAAGCACGGTAGCCAGTCCAGCAAAAGTCAGCAACACACCCTGATAAAAGCCCAAATGAAGGAGAGCTCAGAGAGCTGCAAGAAGTGATGCCTAAAGGGATGGAAAAGTGAATTAGAGAATGCCCAGAAACTCACCATTTACCAGTCACTGGGGAGGAACTACACTTTGGCCCCATATCTGGAGAGGTTACGCCACCCGCAAAGACAGGGAGACCTTCAATCTGTACAGACTGAGTGCCCACAGCCAAGAGATGGAAACAGGGCAATACCAACAGACATACAAGCTGGAGAACAGACCTTGCCAGCACTGCTAGCAGGGGGACCTAGAGGATGAGGTGCTCTTCCTGCTACACTGCAACAAATACTCAGCAGTGAGGACCTCACAATTCCAGAAACTCTCCTCTCACATCCCTGACTTCCCATCCATATATGAAGAAAGGATGGGAAGAGGACTCAATGGTGGAGGAAGAGGACTCAATGGTGGAGCTCTCCGCCCAATATGTCACCACATGTCATAAGCTGAGAAGAACTTAAGCCCCGCGAATGGACTATTACTGCCCAAATTGCCAAATTGTGCCTCCCAACATCCCATCCCCATAACCCCTGTGACAGCTATTTTTTCTTGCTTTTGTAACACTAATTGTATATATTTATACAGTGGATATGGAAAGTATTCAGGTCCCTTTAAATTTTTCACTTTTCATTGCAGCCATTTGGTAAATTCATGAAAGTTCATTTTTTTCTCATTAATGTGCACTCTGCAAGCGATCTTGACTGAAAAAAGCAAAAATGCAGAAATTTTTGCTAATTTATTAAAATGGAAAAACCGAAATATCACATGGTCATAAGTATTTAGACCCTTAGGTTAGACACTCACATTTAAGTCACATGCTGTCCATTTCCTTGTGATCCTCCTTGAGATGGTTCTACTCCTTCATTGGAGTCCAGCTGTGTTTAATTAAACTGATAGGACTTGATTTGTAAAGGCACACACCTGACTATATAAGACCTCACAGCTCACAGTGCATATCAGACCAATTGAGAATCATGAGGCCAAAGGAACTGGTCAAGGAGCTCAGAGATAGAATTGCGGCAAGGCACACATCTGGCCAAGGTTACAAAAGACTTTCTGCAGTACTCAAGGTTCCTAAGAGCACAGTGGCCTCCATAATCCTTAAATGGAAGAAGTTTGGGACCACCAGAAGTCTTCCTAGACCTGTCCGTCCAGCCAAACTGAGCAATCGTGGGAGAAGAGCCCTGGTGAGAGAGGTAAAGAAGAACCCCAAGATAACTGTGGCTTAGCTCCCCAGATGCAGTAGGGACATGGGAGAAAGTTCCACAAAGTCAGCTATCACTGCAGTCCTCCACCAGTCGGGCCTTTATGGCAGAGTGGCCAGTTTGCTAAAAAATACATGAAGGACTCCCAAACTATGAGAAATAAGATTCTCTGGTCTGATGAGATGAAGATAGAACTTTTTGGTATGCATGGAGAAAACCAGGCACTGCTCATCACCTATCCAATACAATCCCAACAGTCAAACATGGTGGTGGCAGCATAATGCTATGGGGGTGTTTTTCAGCTGCAGGGACAGAACGACTGGTTGAAACTGAATGAAACATGAATGCAGCCAAGTATAGAGATATCCTGGATGAAAACCTCTTCCAGAGTGCTTTGGACCTCAGACTTGGCCAAAGGTTCAGCTTCCAACAAGACAATGACCCTAAGCACACAGCTAAATTAACAAAGGAGTTGCTTCAGAGTCACTCTGTGACCATTCTTGACCCGGCAAGCCAGAGTCCTGACCTAAACCCAATTGAACATCTCTGAAGAGACCTGAAAATGGCTGTCCACCAACGTTTGCCATCCAACCTAAAGGAACTGCAGAGGATCTGCAAGGCAAAATGGCAGAGGATCCCCAAATCCAGATATGAAAAACTTGTTGCATCATTACCAAGAAGACTCATGGCTGTACTAGCTCTAAAGGGTGCTTCTACTCAATACTGAGCAAAGGGTCTGAATACTTATGACCATGTGATATTTCAGTTTTTCAATTTTAATAAATCTGCAAAATTGTCTACATTTGTTTTTTTCAGTCAAGATGGGGTATATATTAAGGTAGCGCTTGTTATTCGTGTTGGGGACACTCGCATTGCAGCCAAATAACCATGCATCATAAACCATAAACAGCCACAGAAAGTGCATATCAACAGCATAGCATCCATGACAGAGCTCCACTCTGTTAAGCCTGTACTCACACACGTTGTGCAATGTCCATTGCGCAGGCTTTCTAGCCTCACAGTTCTCACCCCATCAGGGTTACCTCATGGCTGCTTCAGCTCACTGCAGACATTCATTCCCTCTCCCTGGGAACTGTCAGACACTTGCAGACATTAAACACAGCATTCACGTGCTGTCAGGAAAGGAGTCCCATCTCCCAGATGAGACCTTCTAAAACGGACCAACCGGGTCCAAGCATTCACTCCATGTGACCTACCCTGGCCACCTTATATGGTCATAGCCGGGTCACATGGCTATGACCTTATCACAGGTCCTTCACACACTCTCATATACACTTTACTGTGGCATTCTTAAACACACCCCTGGGTGGATTTGTAGATGATTGATCCTACCCGTCTCATCAATCACCTGAAGGCTTCTCCCTGACACATTGGAATGAAAGATCAGCTCTGCTGATCAGCACATAAGCAAGCCTTCATCTCAAGGCCACCCACCTTGAGATACATTACGATCATTCAGCATCCTACTCCTATCAGAACACTGGAAATGCTTATACGCCTGTCCTGGGACACCCACACAGCACCCCCTAGCGGACACAGTGGTCACTACACCACATACCTCCCCCCTCTGTTCAAACTTGTGGTGAACACACATTACCCAGGGATCTCGAGACCGGGCATCATTACACCTTGCCCCACAGGTTGAGAGAACCATCTCCGTCTGTAATACGGCTTCATCCCTACGTTTGGCCTCCCCCGTCCCCAGCAGTCAGAATATCGGCCTTGGTCTTTGGCCTTCCAGTTACAGTCTGTCTGTGTCATCAGACACTGTTTTGTTGTGAGTTCATTTTCCCCTTCACTACTGAGGCCCGAGGAACTCCCTCTTCTGGTGAAGAAAGGTAGTGAGCCTGATTGTCAAACACCTGGGGCTGATGATGATGACTGGCTGAGTGGAGTTAATGACTGGATATAAGGCTGCCGACGCCCTTCTGGCCTGCGGGTGATTTCTCTGTCGACTTCTAGGAAACCAGTCTGATTCTTGCTCATCTAAAGCTAAGATTTCTGCTTTGCCTTTTTGCATTAGTGTTTTGTTTTCCTTGCTTTTCTGGATTCTGCCATTCCCTGCTGGGGTGAGCTGAATCTCCTTTTGCCTGTTGCTCTGTCTTCAGAATATTCCTGAGTACTGACATAGCTTTTTTGAAGCCTAGCGTCTTCAGGGCCTTTTTTACTGTCAGTTTGTTGGCTCTTATTTTCATAGGGTTTTTCACGGATTGCAGACAGCAGCCTTCCTGTCCTTTCCTATCTAAGCTAGCGTGGGCCCCATCTTTGCTCAGTCTATCTTTCTGTCTGTGTTTTGTTCTTTCTTTTTGCTTCACCGTCATTATATGTGGGGGGCTGCCTTTTGCTTTGGGGTCTGCTCTGGGGCAGTTTAGATTTCCCTTTCTGTCTTTAGGCTATGTAGTCCTCCGGCTGTGATCGAGGGGCCTAGGGCATCGTAGGAGCCCCCCACGGCTACTGTTAGTTGTGTTGATAGGTTCAGGGGTCTGCAATCCGATAGCTGCCAACTTCTCTGGTTTTCTGGACTTAGCTAGCATTTCTATTATTGCCTCCTACGGTGACTCAATCATAACACTGTTTAGTCTCCATCCTTTCTCTATCTGTTCCATTCCCCGACCGGCTCTCCCGGTTGGTGCGGTCATAAGTCTTAGTTGAGCCTACTGTTCTGCCTGAGTCTAACCTATTCAGTGTCTCACAGGAACTAAGGTCTCTCAGCTTCGTCCTGCCAGTCGAACTGCAACTTGCTGACATTCTTCGGCCATCTGCCATGTCACTACTTGGAGGAACCCTTTTGGTCCTTACATCTTGGGTTGAAGGCAGCTGCCTCCTGGTGTTCCGTACCTCTTTATTGATCTGCCGACGGTCCAGCCTCAACTGCTCAATCTCTTGCAGGTACCCCACTCGATACTCCAAGAGCATCCGAAAGTTTCTCAAGCTTTCCACGGAGCCAACCACCATGATGGGAATCCTACCCTCTTCACTGGATACCTGGTCTTCATCATCAGGAGGGATCCTCACCCTCACCACACCGGAGATATTTACAAGGTCTAGCATTACCTTCCCGAGTCTTCCAATGATTCTCCCAATCAGACCTTTGGGTACCGGAATTACATCTTTCCGCAAACCCAGCCGATCCATAGCCTCCCTTACTAACTCTAGGCGTCGAGCAGCTTTCATATTACTATGCCTGACCAACTGTTTGGCGTGGAGACATTGTAAATGCATCTCTTTCAGTACAGCTACCCGGTTTGCTGTATCTTCTCTGGCTGATATTATCACCAACTGCCGAGTCTCAAGTGCCCAGTGCACCTTACACGCCATGACTGCCTCTTTAAAAGCCTCATGCACACCTTCCTCAGCACAGGCTTCTTGCATGTCTTCAGGTACTTCGATTACAGATTTGAAGGTCATGGTCTTGCTCTCTTCCTGGACAGAAGGCTCTGGCTTTACCACGGACACTTCCCTCACTACAGTTGACCCGACCGGGTGACTGTCTTCTTCAGTTCTTAGCTCACAAACTTCATGAGATTTTATCTCTTCATGACCCTTTGCCAAGATGGGTACTGACAGTTCCGTCTTGTTATCAGTCGGGCCCGGCCGCTGTAATCTTCGTCCAAGCTCTTCTCCCGCAGAAGACGTTTTACTACTCCTCTGAGTTCTTCCATCTCTTCCCTAAGGGTCTTGTTCACGTTTTGCCACATTGACAGGTGACTTCTGAGCTCCAAGACTTCTTTCTCGAGCCCTTCTATTCTATGCTACCTTTCTCACTCAGAGCCACAGTCACCCCCAGAGTCTGTCACCCCGATCTGCCGAGTCATCCTTCCAGTTACCCATTAACCGTGTGAATACTTCAGCCATCTTATCAATCAGGTCAACGTCAGTCCTGTCACAAGATGTCAGGTCCATCCGTTGGGCAGACGTACCCATTCTTTCGGTCACATCTACCTCTGACCTGTCTACGTCAGGAGCCGCCACCGTCTTAATATCTGTTAGCCCAACAGTAGAAATGTCTCCAACCTCCTGCCATATATCATCAAACACGATAAAGTCCAGGCCCCTCTCCAAGGCATACACTAAGTTTGGTGGTATACCACCACCTTGGCACTCAATGCCTCCGGACCCCTCAAACATTACTCTGTCTACTGCATAGTTCATAGTGACCCCATGTTTATAGCGAACCTGGACCATTTTCTCGGTCAGACAGAAAGTGAGAGGAGTTCCTGTCAGAGTCACCTGACACTTTGAGGCAAGCCGACCCGAGACTCCTTCTCGGTGCAGCATTACGGTATACACCTGTGGCCTGTCGTTATCTGGAAAGAATATCCCACATTCCAAAAAAGTCATACACGAACATTGCTGTTCCTCTTTTGACACACCGGCCCCTCTCTGGAACACCCAGATTTGGGTCACCGCCCCCTCTGGGACTCCACCCACTTTGGGCTACTACCTCGATTTGGGCCACCGCCCCCTTTTGGGATTTCCCCATGTCCTTTCTACAGGTCTCCTTAGACCACAGTTCACACCAAAACAGTTTGTCTTTTACGATACCACACAAGTCCTTGCTGGCACCCCCACAGCTCCTGCTGTCACCGACCGCCGACCGCATTGGCTGCTGCTCACACACAGCTGCTGGTGTCACCTTCGTAACCCTGCCGAGTTACAGGAAGCCACTTGTCCCCTTTGTAACCCCGCCGAGTTACAGCATGCCGCTTGTCACCTTCTTGACCCCCACTGAGCCACCGTCGGCTGACTTGAAAGGGAAAAGAAAAAAACACACATGCAACACAAAACTTATGTGTCCTGTCTGTGTGCTCTTCAGGACATCCGTCTCCTCTTCTGAGACCATCCAACACACAGGGTGCACCGGGTGCTATTCAGGGAGCCGACCCTCCTCCCAGGGTCTCCCAACACACCGGCCTCATCAGGTCCAGGGGCTCCGCGGGTGCTATTCTGGACATTCGTCTCTGCCTGAGTCTGCCCAACACTCACGCCTCACCAGGTCCAAGGTCACACATGCTCCAGGGATCCGATTCTTCTCCCAGAACCTCCCAACACTGACCTTCCAGGACCTTTGCACACTGAACCCTCCAGGTACACAGTCTCTCTCACTGACCCCAGTCAGTACAGTACAAACACCTGTCCATTACCTGTGTCAGCCACACAGGTCCTTGGGTACCTCTTATTCACAGAGGCACCCTATCACAATCCACAGTCTCTTTCTCTGATCCCGGTCAACACATCACATGGTTTTCATGACCGTGACCTGCTGGCCATGCAGGTTCTCGAACCCCTCTACCACAGAGGTGTCCTATAAGTCTCTTTCACTGACCCCGGTCAGTATATCAAGCGGCTTTCAAGACCATCAGTCCTCCTGGCTCAGCGTTGCCAGCACTGCAACATGTGCTTTTGGAAACCGTTGCCCTTAGCAACCGAATTTTGCAGTCCTCATCTGTTGCTCCTAGCAACCAGGCTACAACACTGCCCATAGCATTCTCCACCAATTGTAAGGCAGCGCTTGTTATACGTGTTGGGGACACTCGCTTTGCAGCCAGATAACCAGATCCGGCACAGGTTTTCCATAAAACATCATCAGTTCATGTGGGTTATTCAGGCATCATAACCCGTAAATGGCCACAGAAAGTTCATATCAACAGCATAGCATCCATGACAGAGCTCCATTCTGTTAAGCCTGTACTCACACACACTGTGCAATGTCCATTGCGCAGGCTTTCTAGCCTCACAGTTCTCACCCCATCAGGGTTACCTCATGGCTGCTTCAGCTCACTGCAGATGTTCATTCCCTCTCCCTGGGAACTGTCAGACACTAGCAGCCATTAAACACAGCATTCACATGCTGTCAGAAAAGGAGTCCCATCTCCCAGACGAGACCTTCCAAAACGGACCAACCGGGTCCAAACATTCCCTCCATGTGACCTACCCTGGCCACCTTATATGGTCCGTAGCCACGCCCACCGGGTCACATGGCTATGACCTTATCACAGGTCCTTCACACACACTCATATACACTTTACTATGAGATTCTTATATACACCCCTGGGTGGATTTGTAGATGATTGATCCTACCTGTCTCATCAATCACCTGAAGGCTTCTCCCTGACACATTGGAATGAAAGATCAGCTCTGCTGATCAGCACATAAGCAAGCCTTCATCTCAAGGCCACCCACCTTGAGATACATTACGATCATTCAGCATTCTACTCCTATCAGAACACTGGAAATGCTTATATGCCTGTCCTGGGATACCCACACAGCACCCCCTAGGGGACACAGTGGCCACTGCACCACTATATATATATATATATATATATATATATATACACAGTGGGTACAGAAAGTATTCAAACCCCTTTCAAATTGTTCACTCTTTGTTTCATTGCAGCCATTTGGTAAACTCAAAAAAGTTCATTTTTTTCTCATTAATGTACACTCTACACCCCATCTTGACTGAAAAAGAAACAAAACAGAAATTTAGAAATTTTTGTTGGAAGGTGAACCTTCGGCCAAGTCTGAGGTCCAATTTAAATGGGTCTGAATATTTACTGCACCCACTGTGTATGTATAATATACACTCACTGGCCACTTTATTAGGTACACCATGCTAGTAAGGGGTTGGACCCCCTTTTGCCTTCAGAACTGCCTCAATTCTTCGTGGCAGAGATTCAACAAGGTGCTGGAAGCATTCCTCAGAGATTTTGGACCATATTGACATGATGGCATCACACAGTTGGCGCAGATTTGTCGGCTGCACATCCCTGATGCGAATCTCCCGTTCCACCACATCCCAAAGATGCTCTATTGGATTGAGATCTGGTGACTGAGGAGGCCATTTGAGTACAGTGAACTCATTGTCATGTTCAAGAAACCAATCTGAGATGATTCGAGCTTTATGACATGGCGCATTATCCTGCTGAAAGTAGCCATCAGATGTTGGGTACATTGTGGTCATAAAGGGATGGACATGGTCAGCAACAATACTCAGGTAGGCTGTGGCGTTGCAACAATGCTCAATTGGTACCAAGGGGCCCAAAGAGTGCCAAGAAAAAATTCCCCACACCATGACACCACCACCACCAGCCTGAACCGTTGATACAAGGCAGGATGGATCCATGCTTTCATGTTGTTTACGCCAAATTCTGACCCTACCATCCGAATGTCGCAGCAGAAATCGAGACTCATCAGACCAGGCAACGTTTTTCCAATCTTCTACTGTCCAATTTCGATGAGCTTGTGCAAATTGTAGCCTCAGTTTCCTGTTCTTAGCTGAGAGGAGTGGTACCCAGTGTGGTCTTCTGCTGCTGTAGCCCATCTGCCTCAAAGTTCGACGCACTGTGCGTTCAGAGATGCTCTTCTGCCTACCTTGGTTGTAACGGGTGGCAATTTGAGTCACTGTTGCCTTTCTATCAGCTCGAACCAGTATGCCCATTCTCCTCTGACCTCTGGCATCAACAAGGCATTTCCGGCCACAGAACTGCCGCTCACTGGATTTTTTTTCTTTTTCGGACCATTCTCTGTAAACCCTAGAGATGGTTGTGCGTGAAAATCCCAGTAGATCAGCAGTTTCTGAAATACTCAGACCAGCCCTTCTGGCACCAACAATCATGCCACGTTCAAAGGCACTCAAATCACCTTTCTTCCCCATACTGATGCTCGGTTTGAACTTCAGGAGATTGTCTTGACCATGTCTACATGCCTAAATGCACTGAGTTGCCGCCATGTGATTGGCTGATTAGAAATTAAGTCTTAACACACAGTTGGACAGGTGTACCTAATAAAGTGGCCAGTGAGTGTATATATATATATATATATATATATATATAAATGGGGCAGCAAACAAGTGCAAAAAGAGCAAAAACTGGACAATTTAATTTTGACCTGATGACAGTTCCCATTCCAAAAAAAATCCCCAAAAAATCCTCAAAAAAGTGGTGGTGGATGGTGGCAATACATAGATGATATCTTTCTGACATGGACTGGATCACATGAAGACCTGCAAGAGTTTTTTTGACTTTTTTGAACTCTATTAATGAAACCATGAAATTTACAATGGAATGCTCCAGAGAAGAGTTGAATTTTTTGGATGTGTTAATAAAGAAGGATGGGGAGAGGTTGGATACTGAACTTTTTTGTAAGAAGACCGATCGAAACAACCTCCTCCATTATTCTATTCCACTTTATTATATTGGAGAAATAACATGTGATCTGAAGACATGGATAAATCAGCATAGGTGTGACATACGGAAAAAACGCAAAGATCTGCCTGTCCCTAAGCACTTTAGTGAACAAGGACACACAGAGAAAGATTTGAGATTTAGAATTATAGATTAGGTACCGGTACATAGAGGGGGAGGGAACCTCACGGAAGTTTTTAAAAAATTGGAAATGAGATGGATATGAGTTGGGGACATTAAAACCGGCAGGATAAAACGTTGATTTTAAGGTACATATGTTTTGAGAAACTCTTTTATTGGTTATAACTTTCCATGTAACCTGACTTCTGTGTGATGTATGTGCTATTGATATTTTTATATATATGAATATTTTTATAATTATATCCTTTTTATTTTTCTCCAGATATATGATGCTGTGAAGAGAGTGACTGCAAGACTATGAAGGGTACTTAATAACAGGTGTTAAGATAAGACGTATATTTTTCATTTTTCCATAGAATGGGTTTTATGGCTATTTCGCTGCAGTATACTATTGCCTGGTATGTGTGAAACAGAGTGAATGGGAACTGCATAAAGAGTGACGTGGTGAAGGGTATTCAGGAATGGTTAATGCTGTAAAGAGAGACTGAGTGATGTTAGTTATCTCTTGTAAAAACAGCAACACAGCCACACTGTCACCTCGCTGGGTGCCTCTAAGGTTTGTGGCCAACCCAGGTGTAAATCCACAACCCCAGCACTAATACATGCATTTACATGGAATCAGATAAGAGCTGTGATGCCCTGAAGCAAAATGGCAGTTTTGAACAGTGTGTCCAGTGAGCATGCTCAGGCACCCTGCGGTGATTGGCTATGCAGTGATGAGTCACATGATGGAGCTGGGCGGCGACAAACAATGCTGACCACAGCAAGAAGCCAGCAGTGACAGAGAGCTGCTTGGATATGAGTAAAGTATACCAACTTTTTTAACTATATAAGCCTTAGTACCCTCATAGGTTGTGTCATGATCGGTTTTATTGGCAAAGCTGAGTCTTTTTAAAGCACTGTATATGCACTGTTGCACTTTGTAATCCAGATCTCCGGTCATATGCACATATGTTTATGGAGCACTTATAAACGTTACTATGGCAATGGCCATTTTGAATATGTAAAACAGATTAATTATTGGAATTGTATGCACATGTGTTACCACTATTTAAGTTTGTACTGACTATGAGCACGCGGCTTGATAAAGACGGGTCACCGTTGAAACATCGCCACCTGAGGATCAGTAAAGTATCCACTTTTTTCACATTTAATTTGGAGTGCTGCCTATTTTTCTTGATTTATATATATATATGAAAAAAAAATCACCTGTGGCTGCACCTGCGCTGCAGCATAATTGCATATGTAATATGCAGTTCACTCTTTTCTTTGCTGGTGTTGATAAATTCCTAAAAAAAAATCAGTTTGAAAATGGTGCCAGACACACCTTCATAGTAACAGCTGTCGGAGATCCGATGGCTACTACTGCGCAGGCGCCATTTTTAAACTGATTTTTTTTAAAAGGAATTTATGGACACCAGAAAATAAAAGAGTGAATTGCACATTACATATGCGATCATGCTGCAGCAACCCAAAAAAAGACTATCACTGGTTTAAAGATGGCGTGAAGGGTTGTCCTTATTTGGGTGTAGAGCTAAGTTAAGTACCTATCCTCAAACAGAGTTGAATTCTGTCAGCTTGTGTTTAAGTTAAATTTTTATGAAGCTTAAGGCCGCAGCTGCTCAACACTGACAATTCAACTAACAAGTTGGTCTGTGGAGTGATTGCTTTCTTGATGACCATAACATTAGACACAATCTCGGCCACCCAGCCAATCAACTGTTTGTAGTCTTAATGACATAAGCATTGAAAAAATGTACTTGTGGGCTATATGCATAGGTATGTTGACATTTTGCTTTTTGCTCCAATATTTATTACCATAAAAGTCTAAAACAGACTCTTCTAGGAATATTTATTTATTTTATGGCTATAAGCAAAGGCAACCAATATTTAACATTGATCCAATTTGAAATTAAATGCAATATTCATAGCCAAAAATTCTGCCAATTAGAAATTATTACATAAAATGTTATCATGGGGCATTTAAATAATAACTAAACCTGTTTTTATCTATTGATCAGCCTTTGTAAAGAAAAAATATTTTGTGTCCTTCTCTCATAAACATCATACTATAGTTCTGATCTAAGTGCCTAGTTAGAGCTTCTCAAGAATCCATCAACTGCTGCTCAGCAAGAATCCATAGCGTACTTTATTTTCCCTCTCTATGCTTCTCTACTCTATTCCCCCATGTATTCCAACTCATCCACTCCCTCAGACCTCATAAATAGATTACAGATTCTTGCTGAGCAGCAGTTGAAAGCAGATTGTTATGTAGTTCGAATTTGGCAGCTACAAGCGTGGTCAAAATTGTTGGTACCCCTTCTTTAATGACAGAAAAACCCAGAATGGTCACAGAAATAACTTGAATCTGAAAAAAAATAATAAATCAAAAATCTATAATTATGAGCAAATGAAAGTCAGACATTGCTTTTCAACCATGCTTCCACAGTCCCATGCACCTTAAATTTCTGAATAATATGTGCAGCTGTAGTCACAGGAACATCAAGCTGCTTGGAGATGGTCTTATAACTTTTAACTTTAACATGTTTGTCTATAATTTTCTTTCTAATCTCCTGAGACAACTCTTTCCTTCGCTTTCTCTGGTCCATGTTGAGTGTGATACACACCATGTCACCAAACAGCACAGTGAGTATCTGTAGCTCTCTATACAGGCCCACTCACTGATTCCAAGATTGTAAACACCTGTGATGCTAATTAGAGGACACACCTTGATTTAAACTCTTTACCCCCAAGGGTGGTTTGCACGTTCATGACCGGGCCAATTTTTACAATTCTGACCACTGTCCCTTTATGAGGTAATAACTCTGGAACGCTTCCATGGATCCTGGTGATTCTGACACTGTTTTCTCATGACATATTGTACTTCATGTTAGTGGTAAATTTTAATTCATATAACTTGCGTTTACTTGTGAAAAAAAACAGAAATCTGGCAAAAATTTGGAAAATTTCACAATTTGCCAACTTTGAATTTTTATGCCCTTAAATCACAGCGATATAGCACACAAAAAGCTTAATAAGTAACATTTCCCACATGCTTACTTTACATGAGCACAATCTTGGAATTCTTTTTGTTAGGAAGTTATAAGGGTTAAAAGTTGACCAGCGATTTCTCACTTTTACAACACAATTTTAATTTTAGAGACCACATCACATTTGAAGTCACTTTGAGGGGTATATATTATAGAAAATACCCAAAAGTGACACCATTCTAATAACTGCACCCCTCAAGAAGTTTATTAACCCTTCATGTGCTTCACAGGAATTTTTTGAATGTTTAAAAAAATTGAACATTTAACTTTTTTTCACTAAAATTATTTCAGGCCCAATTTTTTTATTTTACCAAGGGTAACAGGAGAAATTGGACTGCAAAAGTTATTGTGAAATTTGTCCTGAGTACGCTGATACCTGATATGTGGGCGGGAACCACTGTTTCGGCGCATGGCAGAGCTCAGAAGAGAAGGAGCGCAGTTTGACTTTTTCTACGCAAAATTGGCTGAAATTGAGATCGAGCACCATGTCACATTTGGAGAGCCCCTGATGTGCCTATACAATGGAAACCCCCCACAAGTGACCCCATTTTGGAAAATAGACCACCCAAGGAACTTATCTAGATGTGTAGTGAGCACTTTGAACCCCCAAAGGCTTCACAGAAGTTTATAACGTACAGCCATACAATTAAAAATCATATTTTTTTCAAAAAAATAATCTTTTCACCCCCAATTTTTATTTTCCCAAGGGAAACAGGACCCCAAATGTTGTTGTGCAATTTGTCCTGAGTACGCTAATACCCCATATTTGGGGGTAAACCACTATTTGGGCGCATGGCAGAGCTTGGAAGGGAAGCAGCGCCATTTAAATTTTTGGCTGGAATTGAGATCGGACACCATGTTGCATTTGGAGAGCCCCTGAAGTGTCTAAACAGTGGAAACCCCCCACAAATGACACCTTTTTGGAAACTAGACTCCCCAAGGAACTTATCTAGATGTGTGGTGAGAACTTTGAACCCCCATGGGCTTCACATAAGTTTATAACGCACAGTCGTAAAATTAAAAAACATATTTTTTCCACAAAAATGATCTTTTCATCCCCAATTTTTATTTTCCCAAGGGTAACAGGACCCCAAAAGTTATTGTGCAATTTGTCCTAAGTATGCTGATACCCCATATGTGGGAGTAAACTACTGTATGGGCACACATCAGGGCTCGGAATGGAAGTAGTGACGTTTTGGAATGCAGACTTTGATGGAATGGTCTGCGGGTGTCATGTCGCATTTTGAGAGCCCCTGATGTGCCTAAACTGTGGAAACCCCCCACAAGTGACCCCATTTTGGAAACTAGACCCCCCAAGGAACTTATGTAGATTTGTGGTGATCACTTTGAACCACCAAACCAAGTGCTTCACAGAAGTTTATAACACCCGGGCGTGAAAATAAAAAAATCTTAATTTTTCCACAAGCATGATCATTTAGTCCCCATTTTTTTATTTTCCCAAGGGTAACAGGAGAAATTGGACCCCAAATGTTGTTGTACAATTTGACCTCCTGAGTACACTGATACCCCATATGTGGGAGAAAACTACTGTATGGGAACACGTCAGGGCTCGGAAGGGAAGTAGTGATGTTTTGGAATGCAGACTTTGATGGAATGGTCTGCGGGTGTCATGTCGCATTTGAAGAGCCCCTGATGTGCCTAAACTGTGGAAACCCCCCACAATTGACCCCATTTTGAAAACTGAACCCCCCAGGAACTTATCTATATGTGCATTGAGTAGGGATGAGCGAGTAGTGAAGTATTCGGACTAGCTATACTCATACCATAATACTCGGCTATTCGGTACGAGTAGTGAGTCAAATGATAGTCAATGGAAAATGCGAGTAATTAATTGCTGGACCCTACAAAGTGGTCTGGGGGCTGAGGAAAAGACTAAAAAATGTGTAAATGTTTAAAAAAGTATGCTGTAAACAAATGTATATAACATGGGGGCAGCTGGTCAGGGCTGCACGAGTGGTTTTACACCACTGCTTCACTAGAATGTGCAAACACTATTTGAAGTCCTGTGGTTTTTTTGCTGGCAGAGCGGGACTCGTACGCCACTTACGCAGTGCCATTGATATATAAGAAGTGCAGTAAGAGCGAGTGATGATGGAGGCAATCTTCTGACAGCTAAGTGTGTAAGTGGTGTAAGGAGAGCAATCTGCCCTAGGGGATGTGTTATGGTTAACGCAGGAAGAAGCCACCCATCATCATCTTCATCACAAGGGATTCACAATTATAAAGCTTAGACTACTGTCCTTGTTGTGCCACTGGCCAATGTGTAGGCATAGACATAGTGTAAGTTTTGGGTGACTTTAAGTTGGGATACTGTCACCTGGATGGCTTAAATACTGTTGCGAAATCCAGTCCTTGTTAAATTTTATCAGAGTCAGCCTGTCTGCATTCTCTGTCAACCGTGTGCATGTTTCTGTGATGATTGCCCCAGCGGCACTGAAAACACGCTCTGACATCACACTAGCAGCATGGCAGGCCAGTACCTCCAAGGCATAGAAGGAGAGGTAGGGCCAACTATGCAGCTTGGATACCAAGTAATTAAACGGTACAGAAGCGTCAAGAAGGACGCAGGTATGGTCACTTAGATAGTCATTGACAATCTTGTTCGACTTCTCCCTCCTTGATATTGCTACTGTTTCAGCTAGTCCTTGGTGATGAGCCGGTTTATTGAAGATGGCCCAGTTTGTGGACATTTTACCACCACCTCTTTTGGACCTGCTTGGCGTATCTCTCCCAATTAATACATGCTGTTGCACAGAGCTGGTATCTCTGCTAGCAGTGGTGTCTGAGGGTGCTGTTGCCATCAAATGATCGACAGCGGCCTTCTTGAAGGATTCCATTGTGAAACCCATTGGTGACTGCAACAGTAGCGAAGGAAATTTGTCCTTGTACCGTGGGTCTATAAAGGTGGCCAACCAGTATAGGTTGCTATTGAAAATGTGGATTACGCGAGGGTCTTGGCACAGACAGTCAGATCACCCATTGTGAACTCTTGCTGCATACCTAGCTGCTGGGCACACAAAGATTCCATTTTTTGATTCTGCAGCGATTTTTTTCAGCAGACATAGCACTGGGATGGATACGCTGATAATAGCCTGATCACCGCTCACAAGCTTGGTGCTGTACTCAAAGTAATCAAGCACCTTACAAATATCAGCGATCCACACCCACTCAACAGTTGTTATTTGTCTTGGCTGAGTCTCAGTGTAACCAGCATGTTTAAGCTGGTATTCAGAAAGTGCCCTCTGCTGCTCACATACCCTTGCCAACATATTATATGTTGAGTTCCACCGTGTTGGTAGGTCGCAAATGAGTCTGTGGTTTGGCAAATTAAATTGCTTTTGAAATGCTGCAAGACCGGCAACAGCGGTTGAGGAGTGGAGGAAATGGGCGCAAATATGGTGCACCTTCTCAAGTAATTACAGCAAGTCAGGGTGGTACGGCAAGTCAGGTTATGTTTTCAGAAATTTCTGCACCACTAGGTTCAGCATGTGAGCCATGCATGGCATGTGTACCAGCTTCCCTGAGCTTTAAAGCCGCCACCAGGTTACGCCCATTGTCACAGATAACCAGACCAGGTTGGAGTTGCAGTGGGGAGAGCCACTGATCGGTCTGTTATTTTATTCCTTGCCACTGCTCTGCTGCAGTGTGTGGTGTTTCACCTAAGCAGATCAGCTTCAGCAGAGCGAGGGGAGACTGGACGTATATGATGAGGAGGAAACCCTGATTGAGGCTGGACCCGCTATTCGTGGCATGGGTATGATATGTGTTGATGGTCCAGTTTGAGACTTTGTCCCACCCTCCACCAGGTTGAGCCAGTGTGCCGTGACAGAGATGTATCGTCCCTGGCCACAAGTACTTGTCCACGTGTCTGTTGTAAGATGGAACTATCCGGTTACGGCGTTGGTGAGAGAACGCTTTAGATTGTTTAAGACGTGCTGGTGTAATGTGGGGACGGCACACTGGAAAAAATAGTGCCAGCTGGGAACCGAGTATCATGGGGCAGCCACAGCCAAAAGATCATGGAAAGATTGTGTCCCCATAAGCCTAAATGGCAACATCTCCACGGCTAGCAACTTGGCAATGTGCGCGTTCAGTATTTGTGCTTGTGGGTGCGTGGCTTGGTATTTACGCCTCCTTTCATACATCTGGGGCACGGACAATTGGACGCTTTCCTGGGACAAACAAGTGGATGAGCTTGCTGTGGCCTGTGTCAGTGCAACTGCAGCTTGTGAACAAGAGGTATGATGATCACCTGCTTCCTGCCCAGCAGATTGGAAAGAACGTATCACAGGCGACATGGCAGTGGTTTGACCTGCAGTCACAGACACTGATTTGGTACCCTGTTGTTCAGCCCACCGACTAGGGTGCTTGGCTGCCATGTGTTTCCGCATACTTGTGGTGCTTTGGTTGTCTTTGCCCTGGCCTCTACTCAGCTTACTATGGTAGATGCTACAGATGACGCTTGGTTCAGAAGGACTATCGGAAAAAATTTCCAGACAGCGGCTGAACTCACCCTTGCCTTGACTTGGGGCACAGAGGGATTGCTCTTGGCAACAGTTGACACACTTTGCACTCTGCTCAAACCAGTAGCCCTTGGTGCCTTTGTTGGTGCTACGTATCCACCTTCATCCTCTGTGCTGCTGTGCTGGCTATGCGTGCCAACAGTCCAGGTCGCATCGGTGATCTCATCATTGACCACCTCGTCGTCCATGTCATCCTCCATCCGTGTTGATATTGGCAACTGGCCAGATGGAAACTGTGTGTCATCACCATCAGACTCCACCTCTTCACCCAGTATATCACGTGGATGAAAGTGGCTTTCTTCTGGCCATGGGGTTTCAAATATTTGGCCATCATCAACAGACGATACCCCCTCACATTCCTCTTCAATGTCGTGCGTGAGAGACCAGAGGCAATGCAAGGAAATGGATCAAACAGATCCTCGGAGTGACCAAGGTTGGGGTCAAATGTTTCCTGTGACTCCTAACTGGGTGATGAACTAGGAACAGGTTGAGAATAGGATTACCCAGCGTTATCTGTATGGACAGGAAACTGTTTTGTCATGGATGATTGGGTGCTGCTAGAACAGTTCGTTGAGGCCTTATCAGCCATCCAAGACAGTATCTGCTCTTGTTCTTCTGGCTTCCAGACACATTTATGTTCCAGATTGGGAAATTTCACCAGGAACCTAGATGCATCAACCTTCTTTGATCTCCCAGACTCTGTGCCTTGTTGGGCACCAACGACCCCACATCCACGTCCCTGTCCCTTCACAACAGCTTTTTTAGGAATTTTGGATTTTTCTGCCATAGTTGCAGATGTTCATAGTAACATAGTAACATAGTTATTAAGGTTGAAGGGTTGAAGGGAGACTTTAAGTCCATCTAGTTCAACTCATATCCTGTCCTAACCTGCCCTAACATGTTCAGATGCAGATATTGGGGAACAATGAGCAGTTAGTGCTTTGTGGAAGGTAGCACTACAGCCTAGTACTGCTTTGTGCTTTACAAACAGCACCGCAGCAGCAGAAAAAAATTGCCCTGCGGTTTAAGGTGAGATTACGCACCCCAGTCACCACACAAGACAGCAGTGCTGGCTGTGTGTCAGTTGTGCAGTACCGTGCATGCATTCTATTCACTGTGAAGACAGCACTGCAACAGCACAAAAAATTGCCCTGAGGTTTAAGATGAGAATACGCACCCCAGTCACCATGTAAGACAGCGGTGCAGGCTGCGTGTCAGTTGTGCAGTACCGTGCGTCTGTCCTATTCGCTGTGAACACAGCACCACAACAGCACAAAAAAATTGCCCTGAGGTTTAAGGTGAGAATGCGCACCCCAGTCACCACACAAGACAGCGGTGCAGGCTGCGTGTCAGTTGTACAGTACCGTGTGTGCATCCTATTTGCTGTGAAAACAGCAGCAGCACCGCAACAGTACAAAAAAACTGCCCTGCATGGGGTAAATGAGACCCCAAATATAGCTGGGAAAACTGTCACCACTCATTCCCTGACCTTATACTTTCAGCTCTGAAAAGAGCTTTTTGGTTTTACAGAGGATTTCTGGATGATTTGCACAAAAAAACACAACTCTCCCTAGCAGCTGCTCACACTCTCTCTACATTTGCTGTGTTCTGCATGCAATGTGCAGAAAATGGTGGCGGCAGGGCTTAGAGCCAGGCTATGATGACTCATAGCCTATGATGACGCTGGGCGGCCAGCCAATCATAGTAATCCCGCCTATAACCAAGAAGGCTGCAGCATTACTGTGATTGGCAACTGCTGGGCAGGAGATCCGAGTAGTGAGAGGCGAATAGTGAAATACTCACGATGTTCCGAGTACTGTGAGTACTTCACTACTTGCCAAGTACCGAATAACCATGATTATGCTCGCTCATGCCTAGCGGTGAGCACTTTGAAGCCCCATGCTTCACAGAAGTTTATAACATAGAGCCATAAAAATAATTATTTTTTCCCAAAAAAAATTATATTATTGCCACCAATTTTTTATTTTATCAAGGGTAAAAGGAAAAATTGGAACCCAAAAGTTGTTGTGTAATTTGTCCTGAGTAGGCTGATACCCCATATGTGGGGGTAAACCACTGATTGGGAGCATGGCAGAGCTTGAAAAGGAAGGAGCACCGTTTGACTTTTTCAATGCAGAATTGGCTGGAATTGAGATCAGACGCCATGTTGCTGTCACGTCACGGTCACTCAGGGCCTGCTGTCCCAGCCTCGGCCACTAGGAGTCACCGGACTGTCACATCACCGTCTAACTCGGGGCCTGCTGTTCCTGCCTCGGCCACTGGGAAGCGCCGTGGTTCACCCCCGAGTGATGGTGGCAACAGAGATGGGGCTCCTGTGCAGGCAACTGATAAACGCAGGCTCCGCTCCTCTGTCAGTCATGAAGGGGTTGGTGCATCACCCTCTGGCCTGGTCCTGGGGGCGGTCCTGATGACTTCATCAGTCCAGGAACCTGTGAAGGATGACCTGATCCCTCAAATACCTTGGGACTGGTCTTGCAAGCCGCCAGATATATTCTTGGATCCCCTGTGTGCTACTGTGTGATTTGCTAAAGTTAACTCTGACCTCAGCCTGGATTTCTGATTTCTGACCATTCTATTGCCTGCCGTTTTTGTACCTTTGCCTTTCTCACGATTTTTGACGCTGACCTTTGCTTGGATTCCTGACCCTTCTATTGCCTGCTGTTTTTGTACCTTTGCCTTGCTCCTGATTTTTAACGCTGGTCTTGGCTTGGATTCCCGACCCTTCTTCTGCCTGCTGTTTTTGTACTCCTGTCTCCGGACCACTATTACGGGTTTTAGTTTTAACCCCTTGACGACCGTTCTGCTCTGGTCCACTGCGCCCCTAGACAGCTACCCCTTGGGCCTTGCTACAATTCCAGATCCCTGTATAGGGGTTAAGGGTCTCAGGGTTACTTGGGGAGTTGTCCTACTGCAGCCCAGATTTGCAGACGGTCGTCACAGTTGCATTTGGAGAGCCCATGATATGTCCAAACAGAGGAAGCCCCCCAATTCTACCTCCAACCGTAAACCCAACACACCCCTAGCCCTAACCCTAACCCTAATGGGAAAATGGAAATAAATACTTTTTTTAAATTTTATTATTTTTCTTTAACTAAAGGGGTGATAAAGGGGGGGTTTATGTTTGGCAGCTGCAAACCTAAAAGACGCTTCTTATTGTAAAAATAGTTTTTGCATCACCATATTTTGAGAGCTATAATTTTTCCATATTTTGACCCAGAGAGTCATGTGAGGTCTTAATTTTTGCGGTACGAATTGATGATTTTATTGGTACCATTTTCGGGCACGTGACACTTTTTGATCGCTTTTTATTCCGATTTTTAGGACGCAGAATGAACAAAAACCAGCATTTCATGAATTTCTTTTGGGGGGCATTTACACCGTTCTGCGTGTGGTAAAATTGATAAACTGGTTTTATTCTTCGGTTCATTGCGATTACAGCGATACCTCATTTATTTTTTTTATTTTTTGGCTCTTTAATACAATAAAAACAATTTTATATACAAAATTATTTTTGCATCGCTTTATTCTGCGATCTATAACTTTATTTTTTCGCTGATGATGCTGTGTGGTGGCTTGTTTTTTGTGGGACAAGATGACGGTTTCAGCGGTACCATGTTTATTCATATCCCTCTTTTTGATTGCGCGTTATTGCACTTTTTGTTCAGGGGTATGATGATAAAGCATTGTTTTTTGCCTAGTTGTTTTTCTTTTTGAAGGGGTTCACTAAAGGGGTTAACTAGTGGGACAGTTTTATAGGGTGGGTCATTACGGATGTGGCGATACTAAATATGTGTATTTTTATTGCTTTTTTGTTTCCAAAAATAGAATTTATTAGGGAATATTTTTTTAATTTATTTAAGGATTTTTTTATAAATTATTTTTACACTTTTTTTTTTTCATTTTATTATATTGTCCCAATGTGGGACATTACAATAAAGTGTCAGATTGCTTTTGCTGATCTGACAGTTTGTACAGCACTCTGTCAGATCAGCGATCTGACAGGCACTACACAGGCTTTCTCAGTGCCTGCCCTCAGCAGGCACTGAGGAAGCCGCCTCCCTGCCGGTCCCCGAAGGCTCCCGTAGCCATATTGGATCCGGGGGTCTGCAGGGAGTAGACCCTCGGAGCAGTGCAGCACATCGCGCTACTCCGATGGTCTCAGGGAAGCACGCAGGGAGCCCCCTCCCTGCGTGATTCTTCCCTATGCCCCGGTACATTATATGGTAATGTAATGTACTGCTAAAATGATGCTATACTATTATTCAAAACTACAACTCATTCTGCAAACAACAAGCCCTCAAATGTCTATGTTGATGGAAAAATAAAAGTTATGGCTCTTAGAAGAGGAGATAGAAAAAATAAAAAATGATGCAGGAACTAAAAACTTTTTGGCCTTAAAAGTTTAGTTACTTTTTAAAATTAATCTTAGAATAACTAATAAATTGCATAACAATAAATTTGACGTTTGATGTGTATTGCACATTCAAATCTATTCTATTTTTCATTGAAATCAAAAGCAATAGACATCTAATTTTTACCTCAGTAATCAAAAATTCAAATATATCTAATATTGTTTTAGTATTGTTTTAGATGTCAGAGGGCTTAATTCTAAAGTACTAAAACAACTCTATCGTTCGGGTTAGCTTAGCTTAAATATTATTACAATAAATAAACTGAATTTTCTATACAAATCTGTAAAACACATGTTGTGGAAAGATTATTGAGGTGTTTAATAGATATGAGTGAGCACTAAACATAGCAATTACTAATGTTCAGATTCTCATTTTGAGTATTGAGTGTAATGTGAGTCAATGGAAACTCTGAGCACTTTTCCACGAGACCCCGCAAGGGGGTCTAGGGGCCAGTGAAAATGTTGAAATGGATGGAAAAAGTGCTGAATGGAAGGAGCATAGCATGGGGAAGACCCCTAAAAGCATCTCTGACTTCCACATCTCTCCTGAGAAAAATGGTGTCACACTTTTACTCCATTTTACTACACTTTAAGGACTGACATTAAAACATTAAAAATCAATGAGAAATTTGAGGGTTTTTTTTACCTTGTTTTACTGAAGAATAACACCGCTAACATAACATCAAATAAACAAATCTTAAGACTAGTGCTGACAGTTCCATCCATATCAAGGACCATTATACCATTATTAAATATATATATATATATATAATTATTTTTTTTTTTCATTTCAGAATAACAAAGCATAAATATATCACTATAACCATCTTGACACATTGACCAATATATTGAAAGAGAAAGAAGGATTAAGCTTAACATTTTTAGAAATATACCTAAAATATTTCAATTACGTCTCGTATGTACACTCACTGGCCACTTTATTAGGTACACCATGCTAGTAACGGGTTGGACCCCCTTTTGCCTTCAGAACTGCCTCAATTCTTCGTGGCAGAGATTCAACAAGGTGCTGGAAGCATTCCTCAGAGATTTTGGACCATATTGACATGATGGCATCACACAGTTGGCGCAGATTTGTCGGCTGCACATCCCTGATGCGAATCTCCCGTTCCACCACATCCCAAAGATGCTCTATTGGATTGAGATCTGGTGACTGAGGAGGCCATTTGAGTACAGTGAACTCATTGTCATGTTCAAGAAACCAATCTGAGATGATTCGAGCTTTATGACATGGCGCATTATCCTGCTGAAAGTAGCCATCAGATGCCTGTTCTTAGCTGAGAGGAGTGGTACCCAGTGTGGTCTTCTGCTGCTGTAGCCCATCTGCCTCAAAGTTCGACGCACTGTGCGTTCAGAGATGCTCTTCTGCCTACCTTGGTTGTAACGGGTGGCAATTTGAGTCACTGTTGCCTTTCTATCAGCTCGAACCAGTATGCCCATTCTCCTCTGACCTCTGGCATCAACAAGGCATTTCCGGCCACAGAACTGCCGCTCACTGGATTTTTTTTCTTTTTCGGACCATTCTCTGTAAACCCTAGAGATGGTTGTGCGTGAAAATCCCAGTAGATCAGCAGTTTCTGAAATACTCAGACCAGCCCTTCTGGCACCAACAATCATGCCACGTTCAAAGGCACTCAAATCACCTTTCTTCCCCATACTGATGCTCGGTTTGAACTGCAGGAGATTGTCTTGACCATGTCTACATGCCTAAATGCACTGAGTTGCCGCCATGTGATTGGCTGATTAGAAATTAAGTCTTAACACACAGTTGGACAGGTGTACCTAATAAAGTGGCCAGTGAGTGTAGACACTAATGGCTTGGGGAGGATCACCTGTCTCTGGATATCTGTTCTATATACCCCACATCATTTCAAATTTAATAGAGCAATTCCTATTTTTGTTTGTGATCTTATTCCACATTGTGCAGCTTGGAGGGTATCTGTCCATCCACCAGACAGCAATCACCTTCCTTGCAGTAAAGAGAGATTCTTTTAAAAATATATGAGAATCAAATGGCCATTCCTCTTCTTCAAGAATACCAAACAAACATATTAAAGGATCCAAAGCATCATTCATATTTAAAATAAGGATAAAATGATAACACTGAGGATAAAAGAGTAACAACATCTCTACAGAAATGATTGATAACCAGGCATTCCCATAGCATATGCCAAAATCCGCTTCAGGCACCCTACATTTTAAGCATTTGGCATCTTGGGATCTACCCATCTTCTTCAGCTTTACGGGTGTAATATAACTTTAATGTATTATGTTTAATTGAATAAGCTTATTATTAATAGCTGGACAAACATATAAATGAGAGTCAAAAATATCACTACAGCATAAATTGTCCAGGGAAGGAATCTTAGATTTCCATTTATCCAGAACTGCCAAGGCACTATTTTGTACTTTGGCCTGTATAATAGAGGAATATAGTTTAAAAATTAGACCTCCAGTACACTGGTATGTAATAATCCCAATTACAGGAAAAGAAGAGAAAGAGACCTCCTGTCCCATGAATTGGGATTGGAATGCATGGCTTATCGGGACAAATTTGTAAAAATGAGAGTTCGCTAATAGAAAAATTGATTGCAAGTGCTTAAAAGAACAGAACACATTACTCTGGAGGTGATGCCCAACATTTACAATGCCTCTCCTTTCCCATGCTTCAAAATTTTGTAACATGTGGAAATGTGGTAACCCAGAGTTGTGCCATATTGGAATTTCCAGATTGATGTAAATATAGTTAAATACACTTTTGTTTTCCCTCCATACCGTATTGGCTAATTTGTGAATAGGAAGCAGCATATTTTTATGTAAAGACTCCTGGTTTTCTAATTCAGGCCGCAGCAGTTCTTGACCCAAAATATCACTCAAATAACTTTCAGAGGCTATTATTTTTTTCAAGTTGAAATCAAGACCTTAAATATTCATGATTATTTGCCAAGTAGTAAAGAAATATGCTTAAACTTTTGTGGTAACAACATAAAAGGCGTTGACCCCACACAATGATGTATTTAAAAATTTATAAACTTTATTAAACATAAAAGTCAAACATGACATACAAATATACACAATAAAGGTGCTAGAACACAAGAAATAGGAAAGGGACTACAATCCATGGGATCTCGCATTACGGCATCAAAAGATGACGGCCCTCAAAAGGGGCAATGCAAGGGGGACAATAACCACTGTCATGATCGAATTACATAAAAGAGAAGGTTGTAATTATTTAAAAGGCTGCAAATGAACCCACAATCAATTGAGGCCAAAAGGGCCACAAAAAAATAAATATGTCAAACTATACAAAGTAGACCACATGACCCAGTGATGCCCCCTGTAGCATGACCCCCATCGGAGGCCAGCTATACACACAAAGTTAATGGCTTAAACTTTTTCATACCAGAATATGCCGATGTGCCGATGGAGATACCTGGACGTCCCTCTGCCCCGACGCGCGTTTCGCACTGCTTCTTCGGGAGGCGTGTCTGGGCAGGGGGATATCCTACCATATATACCAATGTCATAAGTGTATACTAATTAAAAACCATGCAAACCTGTGTTTAATTGCATTCACTATCGCGAACGACTGCCCACGCATGCGCAATGAAAATATGACCCCGGCACCACCGGAAGTGATCAGATCGCGCCTGCGCATATTATGGCTGGATCACTAGGCAACACAATCACAGCGCCCATCATCTCCAATGACTGCCCACACATGCGCAGCAAAAACACGACCCCGGCACCACCAGAAATGACCTGATCACACCTGCGCACACTATTGCGGCGTCACTAGGCAACACAATCACAGCGCCCATCATCTCCAATGGCTGCCAACGCATGCGCAATGAAGGTATAACCTCAGCCATGTTAAAGATAATTATGTGACGCATGCACGATGCATTCCCACATCTCTAAGTAAGAGATCCACGGCACACACATAAACTTAGTACCGACAGTGATCACCAATGTTCCATGGCTCAATGACAACCAGACAAAAACCTACTGGATCTACTAAAAAAATACCGAGAGAAGCCCACTCATAATAAAGAGGGAATTGGTGACGCATGCCCGGTACCACAATGAACGTAATAAAAAGGAGGAGGAGTACATCGCGGTCACATGACCCAGCGCTACACAATCCCCGAAGGGACTATGAACACCAAACTCATGTGGAGACCACTTTGCACCCTCCAAACGTCCCTGTGTATCCAGCATGCGTACTACCCAGAAAAAATGGATTCATGATCACACATTATATATTAACCATTTCAAACGATCACAGTCCATATAAACTCAATATTCAATAGTATGGGCCAAATTTGAAAAATGACAGTACAATCATAATATAAACTACGCTAATACGTTAGAACAAAATATCCATATATTTATATTTATGCATAATGTTATGAATAAAAACATTACAAAAATCACATAATCCCATTATTGGCGGCAGATGAAAAATAATTGAATTTATACTTATTATGTACCACTACAAATTGTACCACCCACCACTAATGAGACCCAATGACACAATACAATATTGCATAGAATAATATGGACCATCCACAATTGATGATAAACATCCATCCATCCACTGTTGTAAAGCAACCAGACTTCAACCCAGGCTTCTTCCTGATTCTCCTTGATACATCCAGAGAAGATAGGTGCCATTCAATGATAAACCCCAAAAACACAGGTGAAGATAACTGAAATTAAAATAATGAGTTAAAAACACACCCATAAAAACACTGAAAAATTGAATAAAAGAAAGAGAACCCCCCCACCTCAACCAAAACAACCCCTATTGTACTATAAGTATGCGCTGAAACCAAAGCTTTCATTTAAGCCCTGGGGGGTAAGGGTCCCTAACCTATATATCCACTGGCATTCTTTTTTGGCCAGTATCTTGGACACATCACCCCCTCTTGGGCCAATCGTCACAATATCAATCCCCTTTACAAGTAACAATCTGGAATTGCATTGATGGTATCTCCTAAAGTGCCTCGGAAGAGTCTTGAGTGAACTAATATCTGTAACAGTTTTGGCCTTATCAATGTCTAAACAATGCTCACGGACCCTTACCTTCAATTCACGACTGGTCATACCAATGTAAATCTTCCCACAGGGACACTCAGCGTAATACACTACTCCCTTAGAGGAACAAGTAATATTGGCCCTAATTTCAAACTTTCTAGACTGATCAAAGTTAAAAAAATATGAACCTTTTTTCATGTTGGCACATCCTTTACACAACCCACAAGGAAAAAATCCTTTACGTTCTGGGTTCTTCTTGTTTTTCTCTCTTCTTTTAGGGTCATATGTGCTATGAACCAATATGTCACGTAAATTGGGGGCCCTTTTTGCAACAAAAGATGGAGTATTTGGCAGACATTTTTTAAGAATAGGATCCGTAAGGAGGATTTTCCAATGTTTATTAATAATTCCTCGTAATTCCGACCACCTACTGTTATAATTGGTAATAAACCTTACCTGTTTTTCTTCCTTGTCTTGCAACACCAAGGGCTGATTTTTATGAAGTAGGGATTCCCTTGACGTATTTTTAGCTCTGTTATATCCCCTTTGGATGGCACGATGGCCATATCCCCGATCTTGAAACCGTTTTTTGAGAATACATGATTGTTCCTCAAATTGAGGGTCCTCAGAGCAGATCCTCCTTATGCGCAAAAACTGGCCAATAGGTATGCCTTGAATTGTTGATTTAGGATGGGCAGAGGACGCATGTAATAGGGAATTGGTTGATGTTGGTTTACGGAAAACTGTAGTAGACAAATATCCATCCGGAAGCACTGAAATGGACAAATCCAAAAAATCGATCTTCCTTCCAAATTTATAGGTTAACTTAATATTCTGGTCATTGTCATTCAATGTACTCATAAATGCCTCAAGGTCCACAACTGGACCCTCCCAGATGAAAAGAATATCATCTATATAACGGATCCAGTTGTGGACCCGATCAACATTAGGGAGCACCTCACCTTGAAAGATGGACCATTCCCATGCCCCCATGAATAAATATGCATAAGAGGGGGCACACGATGCCCCCATGGCCGTCCTCCTCTGCTGCAAAAATATTTTCCCATTAAAGGTGAACGCATTGTGGGTTAGAATGAACCTTAATAATTTCAAGATAAAACACGACATTTCTCTATTGAGATTGCTGTTATTCAAATATCTCTCCACCGCTCTTAATCCATCAGAGTGGCCGATAGAGGAGTACAAAGCCTCTACATCAGCGGTGACAAGCACCATCTCCTCAGTGAGCTGAATATTTTCTAAATGGCCTAAAGCTGCATTGGTGTCTTTAATGAAGACAGCTGCATCACAAGAGGTTGCAAAAAATAATCAACAATATCACAGATTATTTCACAAAGGCCATCATTAGCTGCAATAATCGGTCTCCCTGGAGGATTAAGCGGATCTTTGTGCACCTTTGGAATAAGGTACAGGGTCGCCAATTTGGGACAAAATTTCTTATAAATTTCCAGCAGTTTTTTAGGGATGACGCCGTCTTCATATGCTTCAATCAAGATGTCCAACAACTCCATTTTAAATTTGTATGAGGGATTGTAGGTGAGCAACTTATATTCAGACAAATTATTTAGTAATTTGTAGGCCTGAGCCTCATACATCACATTAGGCCAGATGACAATGTTGCCCCCTTTATCTGCCATCTTGAAGACAACGTCATCCCATTCTTTTAACTGCTGCAAAGCTTCCCTTTCAACCCTAGTCATATTGTTAAACGTTTTATTTTTGGATTTTTTCAAACCCTCTATTTCCAAAGAAACAAGCTTAGTAAACGTATCAACAGCAGGAACTGTAGCCAAAGAGGGAAATTTTTTTGACTTGTTAATAATATGGATAGGAAAATTGTCACTTACTGAGGGAACAGAGGCATTCTCCTCAATCAATGATTCCAACACCTCCAAGGCCTGTATTTCATCATCATTGGACAATTCACCGTCACCTCCTTTAAAATGTAATTTTTTTAAAACCAATTTTCTTGCAAAAAGGTGAAGGTCCTTTACTGCTGTGAATGGATCTAAATCAAATGATGGAGAAAAAGTAAGACCCTTGTGCAATACATTTTCCTGAACCTCCGTCAGTACATGTGTTGATAAGTTGATTACCTTCACACCATCTTTTTCAAATTTTCTTGAAGATGAATTTTTCTTGTGGGGCTGTCTAGTCCTAAGACCATACCTAGTTTCATAAACAGGTTCCCCACCCTCACTGACAGAGGAATTAGATGTAACAGAAGAACTTCGCGAAAACTTCCTTTTAACGGATTCCTTCCTTATTTGCCACCGAAAGATTTTATTAGATTCATAATCACCAAGATCCCTTTCATATTTTTTCCGTTTATTCTGGGTAATATTACTTTCCCATGTTTCAATCTCTTTCTCAAGATTTTTAATCATTTCCTGAAATTTATCACCACTTAATTCCTGTTGGATTATTTTTTGCAACGACTCAATCTCCATTTCAATACATTTCAATGAAGAAGTGTTCCTTTCAATAATAATGCTAATAAATTCCATGGAACAAGTATGAGCGGCCTTCATCCAACGTTCAATCAAACCTTCCTCACCAAGGTCAAAAGTAGGAAAAATATTGATCCTCAATCCTCTTGGTATTATCCCTTGAACGACATAGTTCTCCAAAGTAGCTTTAGTCCACCAAATTTTTAGCTTTTTATGCAACGCATTCTTGTATTTTTTAATATTCTCCTGATAACCACTAGGGGTCATAGTGGGTAAGGTTCCAGCACCCTTTTGAAAAATATTGGAAACAGTAGCTTGCCAACAATTCTCCCTGGCTTTCAAATTCATGAGATGGGCTCTGTCTAAACAACAGCAATAACGATTAAAGTCACAAAAAATGGCCCTATATATAATGCAATCTGTATACACCACAGAAACAACTGCTTAAACTTTTGTGGTAACAACATAAAAGGCGTTGACCCCACACAATGATGTATTTAAAAATTTATAAACTTTATTAAACATAAAAGTCAAACATGACATACAAATATACACAATAAAGGTGCTAGATTGAGTCGTTGCAAAAAATAATCCAACAGGAATTAAGTGGTGATAAATTTCAGGAAATGATTAAAAATCTTGAGAAAGAGATTGAAACATGGGAAAGTAATATTACCCAGAATAAACGGAAAAAATATGAAAGGGATCTTGGTGATTATGAATCTAATAAAATCTTTCGGTGGCAAATAAGGAAGGAATCCGTTAAAAGGAAGTTTTCGCGAAGTTCTTCTGTTACATCTAATTCCTCTGTCAGTGAGGGTGGGGAACCTGTTTATGAAACTAGGTATGGTCTTAGGACTAGACAACCCCACAAGAAAAATTCATCTTCAAGAAAATTTGAAAAAGATGGTGTGAAGGTAATCAACTTATCAACACATGTACTGACGGAGGTTCAGGAAAATGTATTGCACAAGGGTCTTACTTTTTCTCCATCATTTGATTTAGATCCGTTCACAGCAGTAAAGGACCTTCACCTTTTTGCAAGAAAATTGGTTTTAAAAAAATTACATTTTAAAGGAGGTGACGGTGAATTGTCCAATGATGATGAAATACAGGCCTTGGAGGTGTTGGAATCATTGATTGAGGAGAATGCCTCTGGTCCCTCAGTAAGTGACAATTTTCCTATCCATATTATTAACAAGTCAAAAAAATTTCCCTCTTTGGCTACAGTTCCTGCTGTTGATACGTTTACTAAGCTTGTTTCTTTGGAAATAGAGGGTTTGAAAAAATCCAAAAATAAAACGTTTAACAATATGACTAGGGTTGAAAGGGAAGCTTTGCAGCAGTTAAAAGAATGGGATGACGTTGTCTTCAAGATGGCAGATAAAGGGGGCAACATTGTCATCTGGCCTAATGTGACGTATGAGGCTCAGGCCTACAAATTACTAAATAATTTGTCTGAATATAAGTTGCTCACCTACAATCCCTCATACAAATTTAAAATGGAGTTGTTGGACATCTTGATTGAAGCATATGAAGATGGCGTCATCCCTAAAAAACTGCTGGAAATTTATGAGAAATTTTGTCCCAAATTGGCGACCCTGTACCTTATTCCAAAGGTGCACAAAGATCCGCTTAATCCTCCAGGGAGACCGATTATTGCAGCTAATGATGGCCTTTGTGAAATAATCTGTGATATTGTTGATTATTTTTTGCAACCTCTTGTGATGCAGCTGCCTTCTTTCATTAAAGACACCAATGCAGCTTTAGGCCATTTAGAAAATATTCAGCTCACTGAGGAGATGGTGCTTGTCACCGCTGATGTAGAGGCTTTGTACTCCTCTATCGGCCACTCTGATGGATTAAGAGCGGTGGAGAGATATTTGAATAACAGCAATCTCAATAGAGAAATGTCGTGTTTTATCTTGAAATTATTAAGGTTCATTCTAACCCACAATGCGTTCACCTTTAATGGGAAAATATTTTTGCAGCAGAGGGGGACGGCCATGGGGGCATCGTGTGCCCCCTCTTATGCAAATTTATTCATGGGGGCATGGGAATGGTCCATCTTTCAAGGTGAGGTGCTCCCTAATGTTGATCGGGTCCACAACTGGATCCGTTATATAGATGATATTCTTTTCATCTGGGAGGGTCCAGTTGTGGACCTTGAGGCATTTATGAGTACATTGAATGACAATGACCAGAATATTAAGTTAACCTATAAATTTGGAAGGAAGATCGATTTTTTGGATTTGTCCATTTCAGTGCTTCCGGATGGATATTTGTCTACTACAGTTTTCCGTAAACCAACATCAACCAATTCCCTATTACATGCGTCCTCTGCCCATCCTAAATCAACAATTCAAGGCATACCTATTGGCCAGTTTTTGCGCATAAGGAGGATCTGCTCTGAGGACCCTCAATTTGAGGAACAATCATGTATTCTCAAAAAACGGTTTCAAGATCGGGGATATGGCCATCGTGCCATCCAAAGGGGATATAACAGAGCTAAAAATACGTCAAGGGAATCCCTACTTCATAAAAATCAGCCCTTGGTGTTGCAAGACAAGGAAGAAAAACAGGTAAGGTTTATTACCAATTATAATAGTAGGTGGTCGGAATTACGAGGAATTATTAATAAACATTGGAAAATCCTCCTTACGGATCCTATTCTTAAAAAATGTCTGCCAAATACTCCATCTTTTGTTGCAAAAAGGGCCCCCAATTTACGTGACATATTGGTTCATAGCACATATGACCCTAAAAGAAGAGAGAAAAACAAGAAGAACCCAGAACGTAAAGGATTTTTTCCTTGTGGGTTGTGTAAAGGATGTGCCAACATGAAAAAAGGTTCATATTTTTTTAACTTTGATCAGTCTAGAAAGTTTGAAATTAGGGCCAATATTACTTGTTCCTCTAAGGGAGTAGTGTATTACGCTGAGTGTCCCTGTGGGAAGATTTACATTGGTATGACCAGTCGTGAATTGAAGGTAAGGGTCCGTGAGCATTGTTTAGACATTGATAAGGCCAAAACTGTTACAGATATTAGTTCACTCAAGACTCTTCCGAGGCACTTTAGGAGATACCATCAATGCAATTCCAGATTGTTACTTGTAAAGGGGATTGATATTGTGACGATTGGCCCAAGAGGGGGTGATGTGTCCAAGATACTGGCCAAAAAAGAATGCCAGTGGATATATAGGTTAGGGACCCTTACCCCCCAGGGCTTAAATGAAAGCTTTGGTTTCAGCGCATACTTATAGTACAATAGGGGTTGTTTTGGTTGAGGTGGGGGGGTTCTCTTTCTTTTATTCAATTTTTCAGTGTTTTTATGGGTGTGTTTTTAACTCATTATTTTAATTTCAGTTATCTTCACCTGTGTTTTTGGGGTTTATCGTTGAATGGCACCTATCTTCTCTGGATGTATCAAGGAGAATCAGGAAGAAGCCTGGGTTGAAGTCTGGTTGCTTTACAACAGTGGATGGATGGATGTTTATCATCAATTGTGGATGGTCCATATTATTCTATGCAATATTGTATTGTGTCATTGGGTCTCATTAGTGGTGGGTGGTACAATTTGTAGTGGTACATAATAAGTATAAATTCAATTATTTTTCATCTGCCGCCAATAATGGGATTATGTGATTTTTGTAATGTTTTTATTCATAACATTATGCATAAATATAAATATATGGATATTTTGTTCTAACGTATTAGCGTAGTTTATATTATGATTGTACTGTCATTTTTCAAATTTGGCCCATACTATTGAATATTGAGTTTATATGGACTGTGATCGTTTGAAATGGTTAATATATAATGTGTGATCATGAATCCATTTTTTCTGGGTAGTACGCATGCTGGATACACAGGGACGTTTGGAGGGTGCAAAGTGGTCTCCACATGAGTTTGGTGTTCATAGTCCCTTCGGGGATTGTGTAGCGCTGGGTCATGTGACCGCGATGTACTCTCCTCCTTTTTATTACGTTCATTGTGGTACCGGGCATGCGTCACCAATTCCCTCTTTATTATGAGTGGGCTTCTCTCGGTATTTTTTTAGTAGATCCAGTAGGTTTTTGTCTGGTTGTCATTGAGCCATGGAACATTGGTGATCACTGTCGGTATTAAGTTTATGTGTGTGCCGTGGATCTCTTACTTAGAGATGTGGGAATGCATCGCGCATGCGTCACATAATTATCTTTAACATGGCTGAGGTTATACCTTCATTGCGCATGCGTTGGCAGCCATTGGAGATGATGGGCGCTGTGATTGTGTTGCCTAGTGACGCCGCAATAGTGTGCGCAGGTGTGATCAGGTCATTTCTGGTGGTGCCGGGGTCGTGTTTTTGCTGCGCATGCGTGGGCAGTCATTGGAGATGATGGGCGCTGTGATTGTGTTGCCTAGTGATCCAGCCATAATATGTGCAGGCGCGATCTGATCACTTCCGGTGGTGCCGGGGTCATATTTTCATTGCGCATGCGTGGGCAGTCGTTCGCGATAGTGAATGCAATTAAACACAGGTTTGCATGGTTTTTAATTAGTATACACTTATGACATTGGTATATATGGTAGGATATCCCCCTGCCCAGACACGCCTCCCGAAGAAGCAGTGCGAAACGCGCGTCGGGGCAGAGGGACGTCCAGGTATCTCCATCGGCACATCGGCATATTCTGGTATGAAAAAGTTTAAGCCATTAACTTTGTGTGTATAGCTGGCCTCCGATGGGGGTCATGCTACAGGGGGCATCACTGGGTCATGTGGTCTACTTTGTATAGTTTGACATATTTATTTTTTTGTGGCCCTTTTGGCCTCAATTGATTGTGGGTTCATTTGCAGCCTTTTAAATAATTACAACCTTCTCTTTTATGTAATTCGATCATGACAGTGGTTACTGTCCCCCTTGCATTGCCCCTTTTGAGGGCCGTCATCTTTTGATGCCGTAATGCGAGATCCCATGGATTGTAGTCCCTTTCCTATTTCTTGTGTTCTAGCACCTTTATTGTGTATATTTGTATGTCATGTTTGACTTTTATGTTTAATAAAGTTTATAAATTTTTAAATACATCATTGTGTGGGGTCAACGCCTTTTATGTTGTTACCACAAAAGTTTAAGCAGTTGTTTCTGTGGTGTATACAGATTGCATTATATATCGGGCCATTTTTTGTGACTTTAGTAAAGAAATATGTCAGGTAGGGCCATACCTCCTAGCTCTTTAGGTCTTTGCAACTTGACTACGTGCAGTTTAGAGCTAAAGAGGCCCCATACAAATTATATAATTATAGAATCAAGAGATTTAAAGAAGGAACAAGTTATCCAAATAAATATATGTTGAAGGATGTAAAGGCATTTTAGTTGGATAACCATCTTAATCAAATTGATTCTACCTGCTACAGGTAAAGGAAGTACACTCCATAATTGTAATTTTTCTTTAACAGGATTAAGCGTGATCCATTGAAAGTAATCATTCCTACGGTTGATCTAACAATTATTATGCCCAAATAATTATATTGGTTCACTATTTGAATACCATCTGTGAAAGACCCAGACAAGTGTGTCCTATTAGGTGAAAGATATAATGAATACGACTTCCTCCAATTTATAAAGAGACTAGAGTAGCCACCAAATCAGTCAATCTGCTACATGGCTCTCTGTATAGTAGTGTCGGGAGATTAGACAAACAGTAACAGTTCATCTGCATATAATACTAAACATTCTTCTCCCGATGGATGCTTCACCCCCTGATAGAATTTGTTCTACATCATAAATATGGCCAGGGGTTCCATTGCTAATGCAAATATTAAAGGAGACAGTGGAAAATGAGCCGAAAGGAGCCACATTCTAGTGGATTTTTATTCGGTTTTAAGAATAAGACTATTGAACATCATAAAATAATTCTGAAAAGTATCCTGCCTCAAAAGATGCTTCATATACACTACCATTCAAAAGTTTAGGGTCACTTAGAAATGTCTTTATTTTTGAAAGAAAAGCACAGTTTTTTCCAATGAAGCTAACATTAAATGATTCAGAAATACACTCTATACATTGCCAATGTGGTAAATGACTATTCCAGCTGCAAACATCTGGTTTGTAATGCAATATCTTAGGTATATAGAGGCTCATTTCCAACAACCATCACTCCAGTGTTCTTATGGTACTTTGTGTTTGCTAACTTGTGTAAGAAGGCTAATGGATTTTTAGAATACCCTTGAAAACCCTTGTGCAAGTATGTTAGCACAGCTGAAAACAGTTTAGCTGATTAGAGAAGCTATAAACCTGACCTTCATTTGAGCTAGTTGAGAATCTGGAGCATTACATTTGTTGGTTCCATTAAACTCTCAAAATGGCCAGAAAAAAAGAACTTTCATGTGAAACGCGACAGTCTATTATTATGCTTAGAAATGAAGGCTATTCCATGTGAGAAATTGCCAAGAAACTGAAGATTTCCTACAACGGTGTGTACTACTCCCTTCAGAGGAGAGCACAAACAGGCTCTAACCAGAGTAGAAAGAGAAGTGGGAGGCCCTGCTGCACAACTGAGCAACAAGACAAGTACATTAGAGTCTGTAATTTGAGAAATTGACGCCTCACAGGTCCTCAACTGGCAGTTTCATTAAATAGTACACGCAAAACACCAGTGTCAACATCTCCAGTGAAGAGGCAACTCCGGGATGCTGGCCTTCAGGGCATAGTGGCAAAGAAAAGGCTATATCTGAGACTGGCTAATAAAAGGAAAAGATTAATATGGGCAAAAGAACACTGACTTTGGACAGAGGAAGATTGGAAAGAAGTGTTATGGGCAGATGAATCCAAGTTTGAGGTGTTTGGATCACACAGAAGAACATTTGTGAGACACAGAACAACTGAAAAGATGCTGGAAGAGTGCTTGACGCCATCTGTCAAACATGGTGGAGGTAATGTGATGGTCTGGGGTTGCTTTGGTGCTGGTAAAGTGGGAGATTTGTACAAGGTAAAAGGCATTTTGAATAAGAAAGGCTATCACTCCATTTTGCAACACTATGTTAAAACAATCAGTAGATTTGGTTTCCAGTACCATCTCTATGCTGATCACACCCAATTATACGATTCTTCTCCTGACATCACGCCAACCTTTCTAGAAAACACAGACGATTGTCTAAACGCTGTGTCTAACATCATCCTCACTATATCTGAAACTGAACCTGTCAAAGACTGAACTCCTTGTGTTTCTTCCCTTTACTAATGCACCTATACCCCACACTGCCATTTCCGTGTGTGGTTCCATCTATTACTCCCCAGCAACATGCCCGCTGTCTTGGGGTCATACTTGACTTTGAGCTTTCATTCACCCCCCACATCCAATCACTGGCTTGCTCTTGTTATCTGCATCTCAAAAACATTTCTAGAATTCGACCTTTTCTTACCTTTGACTCTGAAAAAATTCTTACTGTTTCTCTTATTCATTCTCGTCTGGACTATTGTAACTCTCTTCTAATCGGTCTCCCTCTTACCAAACTTTCCCCCCTCCAATCTGTCTTGAATGCTGCAGCAAGGATCATATTCCTCGCCAATCATTACACCGATGCCTCTACCTTGTGCCAGTCCTTACACTGGCTACCCATCCACTCCAGAATCCAGTACAAACTTATTGCCCTCACCCACAGAGCACTCCATGGCTCAGCACCACCCTACATCTCCTCCCTTGTTTCAGTCTACCACCCTACCTGTGCCCTCCATTCTGCTGATGACCTGAGGTTAGCATCCTCAATAATCAGAACCTCCTACTCCCGTCTCCAAGACTTTACACGTGCTGCGCCAATTCTTTGGAATGCACTTCCCAGGTCAATACGAGTAGTCCCCAATCCCTACAATTTTAAGCGTGCCCTGAAAACTCATTTATTCAGACTGGCCTACCGCCTCAACACATTAACCTAACTATCCCTGTGTGGCACAGTCAAAAGTTTTACCATAACCAGGTTCCCCGTATCATGTTCCCACATGCTTTATGCATCTATTAGCCCTCTGTGTCCGTACTGTTACACACTTAACATTATGGCTGGTCCAAACAATCAGGGCAATTGTTACCACCCACCTTTCGTGTCTCACCTTTTTCCTCATAGACTGTAAGCCTGCGAGCAGGGCCCTCATTCCTCTTGGTATCTGTTATGATCTATGTGATTATTGTTATGCTGTAATGTCTATCGTCTGTACAAGTCCCCTCTGAAATGTAAAGTGCTGCGGAATATGTCGGTGCTATAGAAATAAAATTTATTATTATTATTACCTTGTGGACAGCGCTTGATTGGAGCCAATTTCATCCTACAACAGAACAATAACCAAAGCACACCTCCAAATTATGCAAGAACTATTTAGGGAAGAAGCAGGCAGCTGGTATTCTATCTGTAATGGAGTGGCCAGCGCAGTCACCAGATCTCAACCCCATTGAGCTGTTGTGGGAGCAGCTTGAATGTATGTACGCAAAAAGTGCCCATCAAGCCAAACCAACTTGTGGGAGAGGCTTCTGGAAGCATGGGGTGAAATTTCTCCAGATTACCTTAGCAAATTAACTGCTAGAATGCCAAAGGTCTGCAATGCTGTAATTGTTGCAAAGGGAGCATTCTTTGACGGAAGCAAAGTTTGAAGGAGAAAATTATTATTTCAAATAAAAATCTTTTTTTCCAACCTTGTCAATGTCTGGACTAAATTTTAAGTTAATTTGGCAACTGATTTGATTAATAAAAGTATGAGTTTTCATGGAAAACACAAAATTGTCTGGGTGACCCGAAACTTTTGAAAGGTAGTGTACCTTTAGTAAAGAGGGTAGTATGTCTTTTTTATATTGCATATAAATCTCCAAGGGCAAGCCATCAGATCCTGATGCCTGTCCCTTAGCAAGATTAGACAAGGCGTACTCCAACTCCTCCATAGTAGTAGTTGCCTCCAACATAGATACATGTTTCATGCTTAATTTAGGGTATTTGATTTCATTCAGATAAGTAAGAATATTTTCTGCCTAGTATAACAGTTTAGATTTGTGCAATTCTTGATACTATTTGCAGAATGTGTCCACAATGGAAGCATTAGAAGTCTATATATTGATGTTTTGAGTTTAGCGAATTTTGAGGATTGCAGGGGAAGAATTATTTTGATGAATGATGCATGGAAGAATGGATCTAGATTGATTGCCTTGGTCAAAATATTTTTGGTTCATGAAAAAGCATTGACTTTTACTTTTATCTTGTAAATATAATAGATATTGCCTACCTGATTGTATTCACTCTGCTAATGCTTCTGTTTATTTCAGTTGAATGCACCACATACAGTGGGGGAAAAAAGTATTTCATCAGCCACCAGTTGTGCAAGTTTTCCCACTGATGTCATGATGACAATTACAGGCCTCTCTCATATTTTTAAGTGTAAGAATTTGCACAATTGATGGCTGACTAAATATTTTTTCCCCGTGTAAGATTTTTCTAGCTCAGAACATTAAGTTGCCAAATTCAGTTTCTCTTTCAGCTGATTCCTTTTTAATATAGGAGATTTAGGAATGACAGCATTCCCTTAAGCAAACCTTAAAAGGATGAGTAATTTTCATCTAATTCGTTTTCCCACATAAAGGCATTGATCTGATTCAGGATTTGGTCACAGCGACCAAATAATGATAACCAAAAGGGATTTATTTTCCTTATGGGACTATAATTAACAGCATTTCCTAGTCCAAATTGTGCTAAAATAGGAGAGTGATTCAAAGTGGCTCTGGGTAGATGCTTTATATCTGCAAGTAAGGCGCAGGATTTTGGATTCACACAAATATAACCTATACATGATAGGGAGTTTTTCCCAAGAGTAAAACAAGTGGATTGGGTGAAGAAGCTGCCACATATCATACCAACCCATCTCTTACCAAAAATGTCCCAAAGAGGTATATACATTTTGTGGACTCACAGTCAAAGGGACACCAAACTTGTTCAGTTCCGGATTAACTAATAAATTGAAATCACCCATACATATAATCATGGCTTCCTGGAAAGAAATGGCAAATTTTGTTGCCTCACATAGTATGGATGACTTTTTCCACAAAAAACTCAGTCGAAGGGTTCAAGAGAGGCCTGGATGTCTTCCTGGAGCGCAGAGGCGTATCTAGGCTTTCTGGCACCCGGGGCAAGAATTCGGTTCTGCGCCCCCCCCCGCCCAAGTACATATGCGACTTGAACACTTAGCCATGTACCCACGAGCTGCTCCTCCTAATGCTCTCAATGTTCAGTAAAAAACTGAGAGAAGCAGGAAGAGAAGCTCGTTGTCACAGGATCATACCTATGAAAATCGCATATGAGTGAAGTGTCCATGTGATGGCTACCGCAACCTGCAGAGCTGAATCCTGACACTGCAGCTTCTGAATTCTCACAACGAATGCACTGCACACTTTTAGGATTCTCCCTTGCTGATGTACCGTCATGTCAGCACAAGTATGTGATTTATATACTTCTGGCCACATTCCGACTAGACGTGCCCGGCCTCGCTCTGTTCATTTTCATTGAGTGAGGCCACACATGTCTAGTCAGCATGTGACCGCATGTATGTAAATTACCAGCACGAGAGAATCCTGACAGTGTGCAGTGAGCACTGTGAGAATTCAGAAGTCTGCAGTCACATAGAATGACTGCAGACTCAGCACAAACCTGGAGAACCCCTTTAATGTTCCTAACAAATAAAAACATGAGAATAAGTCAGTATCACAAATAACATTTACATCCAAGTACCTTATAGATGACGTCGTCTCTGCAGTCAGTCACCTTTTCTTCTAGACCCCATGATGAGTTTTCTCATCCACATCTTGTCTCTGTAGACGTCCATCTTCTCCGGTCTTCTGCAGAAAATCTCCACACGATGCCCTTAAAGATAGAAGTGTCATTATAATGCCCCTAAATAAAAATATCTGCAATATACTGTCTCCTCACACTATTCCCCTCTAGCATCCCACCTGTTCACCATACTGTCTCCTCATATATTTACCCCCTCACTCTCTATACTGTCTGCTCACACATACCCCTGACTCCCCATACTGTGTCCATCCACATACATTAACCCATTCGCTCCCCATACTGTCTGCACCAATCCCCCATACTGTTTCCTCATACATACTCTTTATTTTGTGTCCTCAAATCTCCCCACACATTAAATCCCCCCATCCCCAATCCCCCACACACATTAAGTACCCCCATCCCCATTCCAAATCGCCCCCACACATTAAATAACCCCCCATCCCCACTCCAAATACCCCCACACATTAACCCAATCCCCACTCATTAACCCTCATCAGCACTCCAAATCCCCCCACCCCCACTCCAAATACCCCCACACATTAACCCCAACCCCACTCATTAACGCCCCCATACATTAACCCCCATCCCCATTCATTAACCCCCGCGCACATTAACCCAATCCCCACTTATTAACCCCATCATCACTCCAAATCCCCCCCACACATTAAATAACCATCTACACTCCAAATACCCCCACACACATTAACCCCCATCCCCACTCATTGATGCCCCCACACATTAATCCCCATCCCCATTCATTAACCCCCCCACTCATTAACCCCCATCACATTAAATAACCCCCATCTCCACTCCAAATCCCCCCACACATTAACCCCATGGCATCCCCACTCATTAACACCCACACACATTAACCCCCATCCCCACTCATTAACCCCCATCCCCACTCTAAATACCCCCACACATTAACCGCCATCCCCTCTACAAATCCCCCCATCTCCACTTATTAACTCCCCCTCATCTCCCATCTTCGGTGGTTCTTCAGCTCCACAGAGGAGCACACTTACCACCAGCGTGACATCAGCAGCGTGATCACATGACCTGATCACGCTGCTGATGTCGCTCTGGCCCGGCGGTCAGAGCTTCAATTGTACAGGCGTCTGTATAGACGCCAGTACAATTGCTCCCTGGGAGCCGGCACGGCCTCCTTCTCTGCGCCGGCTGTCAGCTTGACAGCTGACACAGAGGACCGCCGACTCTCAGGTGGGGGGCGGCAGAACGCAGCCGCCAGGGAGGACACTGCGGACCGCTGCATTAGGCGGCCCGACTGCGCCCCCCTGCTGGCTGCGCCCGGGGCAACTGCCCCGGCTGCCCCCCCCTAGGTACGCCACTGCTGGAGCATAACAATATTGTATGTTACAGTTATTGTTAGGTTCTTTAGAAGGACGTAGATCTGGGGATTTATTCTGACAGAATGTTATAGGCTGAACTGGATGGACTAATGTATTTTTTCGGCATTACTAACTATGATACTATGTTACTATGTAAAATGGTCCTCTGGGTCTCATTCTATCACACCTGGTTGCAATTTAACCATTTAATTGATCAGGATGGAAAGTCCTCTTGAGTACACAGTGTGAATAGAATGTGTTGCCCACTGTATCCACAATTTATTAAGGAATTTTAGTGGGGAGGATTGTCAAGTGAGTTTCCTGCACGCATATTATATGAGGATTAACTTTATTAATATGAGTAAAGACAGAACTATGCTTTTTGGGGGAGCCCAAGCCTTTCACATTCCAAGACAGTACGCTTAATGTCATGAGTCAAGCAGTTACCTAACTATCTACTGTACAATATATAAAGCAACTATTAACTAGTTTCTAGATCATCAATTAAAAAGTTCTTCTGAATGATTCAGCAAAGTTTTTGATGTCCAATTGATCAATATTATTATATAAACCAGATACCAATTACGCATCTAATGTTAATAACGTTGGTAGTCTGTGAAAATAGAATCCATCTTATATCACAGACTATAGATCAGTTACTGAGCAGTATAATAGAATAAGGGTGTTCAATAATATTGAATCAATATACCAATATATGTATACCTATAGGCACAATATGGTATAATAGAAAAATGAAGAGGAGAGACAAGGTGGGGGGGAGGATGAAGAGAACTAGGGGGATACAAGTTAGAAAACAAATAGCTGCTATCTGTATTATATATATCAAAACAAATCCCATGTAGATGTCCATAATACTCTTATCGTTATGCTTTCAAACGGTGAATCAGCAAAAAAGTTAATGCAAGGATTCTTCCATATCTTCAGCAATTTCTATTACACATTATAAAATTCAGTCAGATATCTGCCTCTGATGGAGATGAGAACTAAAAAGTATTTTCATCATGTATTACACGTAAGTGAGCAGAAAAGGCCATAGAATAGGAGATCTGCAGTTCCCTTAGTCGTTTTTTAACATTTATGAATGAGACACTTGTTTTCTGCAGCGCTGCTGAGAAGTCTGGGAAAAGTGGTGTGACTTGCTGTAGGTTAATGGGACCTTTCCGGAGTGGTACTTTTACAGTATATACTCAATTATAAGCCGACCTGAGTATAAGCAGAGGCACCTAATTTTGCCACGAAAAACTGGGTAAGCTTATTGACTCAAGTATAAGCCAGGTCTGCATTGTCCCTTCATCCCTATCCTGGTATGCATGGCTCCCCCATCCCTGTCATTGTATGCTTGGCTCCCCCATCCATGTCACTGTATGCATGGCTCCCCCATCCTTCTAATTGTATGCTTGGCTGCCCCATCCCTGTCATTGTATGCTTGGCTCCCCCATCCATGTCACTGTATGCATGGCTCCCCCATCCCTGTCACTGTATGCATGGCGGTATGCATGGCTCCCCTATCCCTGTCATTGTGTGCATGGCTCCTTATCCCCTATTCTTGTATGCATGGCTCCTTATCCCCTATCCTTGTATGCATGATTCCTGTTTAAAAAATCATCCTATTTACCTGCCTGCGTGCCCTCGCAGCATCTCGTTCTGACGCCAGCAGCTCTTCCTGCCGAGCGATCACGTGGCCCCGCTCATTAAGGTAATGAATATGCACTCCATGCCTATGGGAGTGGAGATGCGTGCATATTCATTACCTTAATGAGCAGAGCCACGTGAGCACACTGCAGGAATAGTTGCTCGTGCCAGAATGAATGAGATGCAGTGCCAGGCAGCGAGAGTGCGCTGGTAAGTGAGTATGATGTGTGCTGGAAGTCGGCGGCTGCAGCTGGCACTGTGCGCTATTACAGCAGCGGCACAGGCTTTAGCCACAGCCGCTGGCTCCTGTCTCTGTGACTGGCTGCTCTGCCGCTCCACCGCCGGCTTTTTGGGACAATTGATTCGTGTATAAGCTGAGGGGGGCGTTTTCAGCACAAAAAAGTGCTGAAAAACTCGGCGTATATACGGTAATATGGCATCACTGTCTGCTACATAGTAGTCGTGGCTAGAGTGGTGTAGGCCTAGCAGCTAGTGGAGGAGGTCGAGCAGGGACCTGATCTGCTCTTTTTATAATAAATGTGGGAGACAGCTTAATATCTGTATACATAGACTTGAGCCAGTTCTCAATGTAAGTACAGGTGTCATGACCCTCTGCACGCTCTGGAAATTCCAAAATCCGCAAATTATTGCAGTGAAGATGATTCTCCAGTTCCTCTGCTCTTTTGGACCACATACTAGCCACCTTTTACAACAACTGTTTTCCCTGGAGGATATTCTAGTCTCAGTCTCTTTTGCCCATTAACTTGAGGTTCTGCAGATCTAGTCTCAAATGTTCCATGTCTATATTCACCTCATCTAGCTTTCCAGTGAGGGATATCTTAGTATTTTGTATCTTGTATAGCAGAGAGGAGTTGTACAGATACTTGCTTTAATGTAGGTTCTGGCCTACTACCACTTCATTGATGATATTTTAATCATCTGGACGGAGTCTGAGCAACAGCTAAAGAAGTTCCACGAACAGTTTAGTCAATTTCATTCCAACATCAACTTAACACTCAACTATTCCAGCACTGAAATTAACTTTTTAGACACCATCATTGAGCTAAAGAACAATGAAATAGAGACATCCCTGTATCAGAAGCCAATCGACCATCCAACATACCTTAAATGGGACAGTTTCAATCCAAAACACATAAAGAACTCTATTATCTACAGCCAAGCCATCAGATACAATCGTATATGTTCCAACCCCATGGATAGAGATGAACACCTTGGTCGCCTCAGGAAACCCTTTTTGAATCAGGGCTACCATCCAAGAACAATTGAAAACCAAATTACAAGGGCCACCAGAATATCAAGGAATCATCTGCTACATTACAAAGCTAAAGAGAATAACCGGGTGCCTCTAGTGGTCACCTACAATCCAAATCTGGAGGTGCTAAGGGGAGCTGCATGGAAATTACAACCTTTACTGCAAAAAGATGCCCGATTACAATCCATATTTCCAGACCCCCCACTGCTGTGTTTTAGGCAGCCCCTAAATTTAAGAAGCATATTTGTCAGAAGCTCCCTGTCTTCTCCAACAGCTTCAGGAACCTTTCCTTGCAACCTGAAAAAATGTAAAACCTGTCCATTTATAATGACCACGGACAAGATAAAGATCCCCAACTCAGATCAAGACTACAAGATCCCAGGTACATTCAGCTGCATCACATCTAATGTGGTGTACTTAATTATTTGTACTAAATGTTCAACTGGGGGTCTGTATGTGGGGGAGACCAGGCAAAAACTGAGAACAAGGATGAATTCTCATCGCCACACAAAAGAGAAAAAAGAATGGATTTACCTGTGCCAAAACATTTTTGTATCCCTGGTCATGGCATGATGGACATTAAATTACTTGTATTAAAAGGTAACGTCAAGTCTCAGAGAGAGAGAAGAATCTCTGAGTACAAGTTTATGAAAACTTTCGACACATTCAGTGCAGGTATTAATGTGTCTCATGGATTTATGTCTTTTTACATCAATTAAGGAATTTGCTCCTCAGACTTCTGGGGTCATCACAACACAGATCCAGACTGACAATCAGAGGGCAAAACCTTCACATTGCTTATCTATGAACTGCTCCAATATTTATGCCTATCTCTCTCCCATAATGACTATTCCACTTCACATCACTTGTCTTATCTATTGAGTTATTTCTGTGCTGTCTTGTGTATAAATATGCGATTCTTCAGATTTTGTATTAGTCTAGCCTGATTAAGAGACTTACGTAGTCTCGAAAGCTTGCAATTTGTTACCATCTTTTCAGTTAGCCATTAAAAGGTATCAACCACTGAGTAGTGTTGAGCATTCCGATACTGCAACTATCGGGTTTCGGCCAATATTCGCTGTATCGGAATTCCGATACCGAGTGCTGATATTTTTTCAATATCGGATACCGGAATCGGAAGTCCTCATAATGCAATGAGCCACTGTTGTGGCTGTGATTGGCTGCTGAAATGATGTCATCATGATGCGCGGTCTGTGTACACATCATGATGCGCGGTCTGTGCCGACTGGGGGGGCCTGTACGGGCCTGCCGGGGGCCTGTGCCGGCTGTCGGGGGTCTGTACGGGCCTGCTGGGGGCTTGTGCCGGCTGTCGGGGGTCTGTACGGACCTGCCGGGGGCCTGTGCCGGCTGCCGGGGGTCTGTACGGGCCTGCCGGGGGCTTGTGTCGGCTGCCGGGGGTCTGTGTGGGCCTGCCGGGGGCTTGTGCCGGCTGCCGGGGGTCTGTACGGGCCTGCTGGGTGCCTGTGCGGGCCTGCCGGGGGTCTTGTGTGTGTGCAGGCATCGTCCGATGGGACTACAAGTCCCATCGGGCGATGCCTGCTACAATGACAGTGATTGACACATTAGCCAATGATGGGACAGTAGTAGTCCCATCATCCGGCTAATGTGTTGAATGTAAAACAAAAAATATATATATATACATACATACTACATACTTACTACATACATACAACATACATACTACATACATACAACATACATACAACATGCTACAGACATACAGTACATACTACATACATACTACATATATACTACATTCATACTACATACATACTACATATATACTACATTCATACATACATGCTACATACATACTACATATATACTACATTCATACAACATACATACATATGTACTACATTCATACAACATACATACATACAGCATACATACAACATGCTACAGACATACAACATACATACTACATTCATACATTCATACAATACATACATATAGACATACAGTACATATAACATAGAGTACATACTCACCAATACTTGTCACATTGTTCCCCGAAGCCAATGTCATCTGTGGAAAAATATGAAAATAACAAACAAGCCATATACTCCCTGATCCGCAGAAATCCACGTGTCCCACACCGATTTCCCGTGGAGAACAGCAGCATCAGCTGATGTGACCGCTCGCTACGGGGCCCCAGGAATCCAATGACGGGAGGTGGGTATCCTTCCGCACTGTATTCCTCCGCCACTGTAAAAAAATAGTCCCTGGTCTCACTTTATGGCAAAAGCTGCGTGGGAACTTTTTCACACAGCAATGCCAAAAATGAGACTAGGGACTATTTTTTTTTTACAGTGGCGGAGGAATACAGTGCGGAAGGATACCCACCTCCCATCATTGGATTCCTGGAGCCCCGTAGAGAGCGGTTGCATCAGCTGATGCTGCTGCTCTCCACGGGAGATCAGCGTGGGACACTCGTGGATTTCTGCGGATCAGGGAGTATATGGCTTGTTTGTTATTTTCATATTTTTTCATAGATGACACTGGCTTCGGGGAGCAAAGTGACAAGTATTGGTGAGTATGTACTCTATGTTATATGTATTGTATGTCTATATGTATGTATTGTATGAATGTATGAATGTATTGTATGTATTGTATGAATGTATGTATGTTGTATGTAGTATGTATGTTGTATGTATGTTGTATGTCTGTATCATGTTGTATGTTGTATGTATGTAGTATGTATGTATGTATGTTGTATGAATGCAGTATATATGTAGTATGTATGTAGTATGAATGTAGTATGTATGTTGTATGTCTGTAGCATGTTGTATGTATGTTGTATGTAGTATGTATGTATGTTGTATGAATGTAGTATATATGTAGTATGTATGTTGTATGTATGTTGTATGTCTGTAGCATGTTGTATGAATGTAGTATATAAGTAGTATGTTTGTAGTATGTATGTAGTATGTATGTATTGTATGAATGCATGTATGTTGCATGTAGTATGTATGTAGTATGTATGTTGTAGAAATTTGTAGTATATATGTAGTATGTATGTAGTATGTATGTTGCATGTAGTATGTATATTGTATGTATGTTGTATGTATGTAGTAAGTATGTAGTATGTATGTATGTTGTATTAATGTAGTATATATGTAGTATGTATGTAGTATGTAGTATGCATGTATGTTGTATGAATGTAGTATATATGTAGTATGAATGTAGTATGGCATGTTGTATGTCTGTAGCATGTTGTATGTATGTTGTATGTATGTAGTAAGTATGTATGTTGTATGTATGTAGTAAGTATGTAGTATGTATGTATGTTGTATGAATGTAGTAGTATGTATGTAGCATGTATGTAGCATGTATGTAGTATGTATTGTCAGCGCCGGGATTTTTTCTCTAATCACCAACCTCGGGTAAAGCTCATTTAGAGCTTCTCTTACCTAGGATCCTAGGAATGGAGATGTAAAAAGAGAGACACAGGAGGCTTGTCTTTCAAGTTAATCTCTCCCTTTATTAAGATGGGTACTTCTTTTATAGGATCACAAAAGAGGAAATAGACAAATATAGACAATTTCCGTAATATTATGTAACAATTTCGAAATGGTGGATGGTTGGCAAAAACAATAGTTATATAACAGATATGACAAAATTATATATTATGTGTCTAATTGGGGATGACGGGAATATGGCACTTCCTTGATATCAATTTAACAATTCGTGGAACTGCATCCGGTAATACTAATAGGCCAAAATACTTAGCCTTGACATTTTAGACATTATTCTGAGAAAAGAGAGAATTTTTGGAACTGACCACTTGGCAGAATTTTCTAACCACGTAGACAGATGATAACAATTAAAATAGTGTCATGGGTTACAAGTTGTTTTTCAGTTATTTTTCTGGTCTATAGAAACTAAGATTAACCATTTCTTTGACAACTCTCCTCTTTTTATCATTCTGTCTACCTACCTCTATCTATCCTTGCCTTTATCCGAGGCCTGCAAGATAACCCTACTTCACAAAATACACGGCTTGTCCTATGTATATCATGGGATACCAGTCCTGCTGTGTATCCATTCAGATTATACCTGGGAATCAGACCTTCTTTCCCTACCTCTGTTCTACTTATTGCCCTATCTCAGAGGAGTACAGATTTTATTGAGGGAAGTTATGTCTATTTGTGAGTAACGTGTTAATTACTGTAATACATTATAACATATATTTTGATATATTGATATGTATATATATATTTTGTATCTTTATTCATTAGTAATTGTTAATCATTTAATCATTTAAAGTCCATAATGCATGTAATCTTCATCGTTGTAGTTCTTCCTGAAGTTCTTCTCTTTATCTTTGTTCAAACCAGTGGTTTTCCACAATGCATACAATCAGCCAGGTCCACTGACGTTTGCTTGTTGCAGAATATACATTTACGCTGAACAGTGGTTATAAAGGTTGTCATCACTTGTGTCTGATTGATTTCTGAATTGGCCTCAATTTTGGCACTACCTTTTCCTGGAAAACATTTACAATTAGAACCAAGAATTTTCCTTATGAGCAGAACAAATAGTCTTATCATTACAGCAATAACCAATATCACAAAAACTGCTTGAATTAAAAAATGAATTATTCCTGATATCCATCCGCCTATCCCCTTAAACAGATTTAAAGGATTTAACCATGCGAGCCATTCAGGAAAGGGCAAATCTTCTAAGGCATTAACCTTTCGTATTCCTTCCTTGATCAGCCTGGCTTGTTCTATATCTTGAGTAACTCTCATCAATCCAGATGGATCGATATAGTGACAGCATGCGGGTCCTACTACCTGACAGAATCCCCCTTGAGATGCCGTAAGATAGTCAAGCACCATAGAATGTTGATTAGTTATAACAATGAGCTGTCTCATATAAGCAGATTCTACATTAATGGCGTCAAATAGATATTCTGTCACATTATCAAAAATATCACCCAATTCTTCTATCATCTGAGCATTTCTTAAAGTTCCGAACATAACTCCCAAAGGACCAGTAAGAACCATCCCTGTCTTAAGGTACCATGGGGTATGCATTAGATGCTTAGGTGGCTGGGGTGAGGGTGCACTGCGTTTCGCTATCATGTGACCAGGAACATTTTTATAAGGAAAGTCATTCTCATTCCATACCCAGGTGGCTGGCTCTAATTTAGCTAGTGTACATGCACCTTCGGCTCCTTTAGGAATCCATCTATATGCATTACTTCCACAGACTACATAAACTCCTTTTGGTAATTCAAACTGAAATTCATTAAGGAAAGCTATCGCTATTGAAACCAACCGGGTAGTGTCAGTATAAAGGCACCAAGAATCATCTAAATCTGTAGTAACTGCCCTATAATATCGTAATGGTTGGCATTCCGGTTCTGTATTGAGGCTTATAGACATTTCAGCTGCTCCATCTCCATACTGACCTTCTCTGGTTTCTTCATCTACATGAACCGCCTCTCTTGCAGTGCATTGTGTTGTATTGCCATAAAGGAATGAATGATTCCTTGTCCAATTAGTATCATGTAGGAATCGTTCCAAACACACCTGGTCACTGCAAATTTGTTTATCTCCCAGAGAAAATGGAGTTTTTACTGCAAAGCTAAGTTTTAGCTCCTGATCGGGCACTTTCCCTATATAATTTTTATCAGTAGCCTTGTTTCCCCAGTTTCCATCATATTCCTTAAATTCGAATAGATTGATCGGTCGTTTATCTACAGGTTCCTGTCTCCTAGTGAGATTTATTTGAAACCATGGCTGCTTTGTCCAACCTGTAATAGGCAAGGCAGCAGAAGTCTGACTCTGTTGTTCAGCCAGATTAAGGGCCCGCATTTCCCAACACCCTCCCCTGAACAGCTCCTCCTCTGTTAGTGGAGTTACGAAATATGGCATAGTTTTTGCAGCAATGGGGGCATGAGAACAAATCCAACAATTGGATAAATTTCGGACCTGAGCAATATAGCTATGGTACTGGACAAATTTATTAGCCCACTGTTTTGATACATCACTATCCCATGGTTCAAAAACATCATTATCTTTTTTACATTGCATAGACGACATCACAGTGAGGAGCAAGAATGGATAGTACTTCCCAAATTCCATCCTTCTTAGTTTCTGTGGAACTTCTTGCAGTGAGAAGCGTGAATCCAGGTGGTTTTTCCCTCCAGCTTAACAGATGTAGGCGTGGTCAGCTGGACCTGGTAGGGTCCTTCAAAGCGAGGATCCAGACTTTTCCTTAGATGCTTTCGCGTCACCACCCAATCTCCAGGCTTAAGATCATGTGAGCCTGATAAGGAGGACGGATCTGGAAGGGAACAGAAAACACGCGCATGAATTTGCTGTAACACCTGTTGTAACGCGCCTACATAGGCCGTCATATTTGAATGAGAGGCCTGCATCTGCTGGGGAAAGTACAATCCTGTCTTGGGAGGGCTCCCAAACAACACTTCATATGGACTTAAACTTGTCTTTCGGTTGGGAGTTACCCTAACAGTGTACAATGCAATGGGAAGACACTCAGTCCATGGTTTACCTGTCTCTGCCATTGCCTTTTGAATTTTCAATTTCAGTGTTCCATTTAACCTTTCCACCCTGCCACTACTCTGAGGGTGATAGGGAGTATGAAAAGATTGTTCCATCCCTAAGGCTCGAGTGATTCCTTGGCACACCTGTGAAGTAAAGTGACTACCTCGGTCACTTTCGATTACCTCTGGTACTCCAAATCTGCAAACAACTTCTGATATTAACTTTTTAACCACAGTACGTGCATTTGCATGAGCACAGGGCCATGCTTCTGGCCAATTTGAGAAAAGATCAACACATACCAGCACATATTCATAGTTGCCTACCCTTGGAAGCTGAATGAAATCAATCTGCAGTCGCTGAAAAGGGTACAATGGCCTCGGGGTGCACTTTAGTGGCACCTTTACTGTTTTTCCCACATTGTGGCATGCGCAGATTACACATCCCTGTACGAATTTTGCAGCAGCATAATGGAACCCTGGTGCGACCCAACTTGCTTTTACCTGACTTACCATTCCATCCTTGGATTGATGGGTTATTCCGTGGGAGAGGGAGCACACCATAGGGTACAATGCCCTGGGCAAACAATACCTATCATCCGCTCTCCACAATCCATCTTCTTCCTTCGCACCTGAGTGCCTTTGCCATCCCTCCTTTTCTGGTGCAGAGGCCTGATCTTGCAGGTTCTGAAGTAATTGTAGATCCACCTCCCCCGACACCTGTACAGTGTATGTTCCTGCGGGAAGAGGGAATAAAGCAGCAGCCTTGGCTGCAATATCAGCTCGGTTATTACCTTCAGCTTCCTTAGTGCGCTCCTTTGTGTGAGCTTGCACTTTTACTACAGCAACTTTCTTAGGCAGCTCCAATGCTCTAAGGAGCTGGGCCACCCATTCTACATTTTTAATGGGTTTACCAGAGGAACCAACAAACTTTCTGCTCTTCCATATGGGACGATAATCATGGCATATGCCAAATGCATAGCGGCTATCTGTGAAGATATTTGCTGTCAAATGTTCAGCGATTACACACGCCTCAGCGAGTGCTTTCAATTCAGCTTCCTGTGCGGACATTTCAGCTGGCAGTGCTTCACTCTTTACCACCTCATGCTGATCTACAATTGCATATCCTGTATAAGGTACACCATTTTGATAATACCGTGATCCGTCTACATACAACTCTAAGTCTGCATTAGAAATTGGTGTCTCTTGCACATTGGCAAGTGGTTGTGTTTCTGCCTCCATAAGCTCAAAGCAGTCATGCTGAGCTTCAATTAATTCTGAATCATCAGTGTCTGGCAGCAAAGTAGCGGGGTTCAAAACTGTACACCTTTTTATAGTCACATTTGGGGGTGTAAGCAGAGCCACTTCATACTTTGTTAACCTATTCATGGACAAATGTTTTGTCCTTGCCTGGAGCAGTAGCTCCTGCACAGAGTGTGGTACCAGAATTTCCAAGGGATTATCTAGCACCAAGTCTGCAACTTTTTCCTTCAGTATTGCACAAGCTGCGACTGCTCTGATGCATGTTGGTGCTCCCTGTGCTACTGTGTCAAGTTTGGCTGAATAATATCCTAGGGGGCGATGCTTCCCTCCATGTTGTTGTGTAAGCACCCCTTTAGCATGTCCCCCTGATTCATGACAGTACAAACGGAAAGGCAGGCCATAGTTTGGGATTCCTAGGGCCGGTGCAGAGATGATGGCTTCCTTCAGGTTTTGGAACCCCTCTTTGGCTTCCGGGGTCAGCTGATATGGCTGCCCTTTATTGCATGCGGATAGCACGTCAAAGAGAGGCTGCATCATTTGCGATGCAGCAGGAACCCATTCTCTACAGTAACCAATCAATCCCAAAAATGTTCTCAGTGTAGTATTTGAGGTAGGCTCAATGGCTTGGCTTATGGCCTTTTTCCTCTGTAATGTTATATGTTTTAATTGAAATGAAATGCAATGTCCCAAGAAAATGACCCTTTCCTTCGCTATCTGTAATTTGTCTTTTGACACCTTGCATCCTTCATGACACAAGAATATCAGTAATGAAGCAGTTTCCTTTAGACACACTTGCCTATCTGGGGTACAAAGAAGTAAATCATCCACGTACTGTATCAATTGCACATCTTCCCTTTCAGGGTGCCAGGAAAGAAGGATTCCGGCCATTGCCTCGGAAAATACAGAAGGGGAAGTAGCTCCCCCTTGAGGCAATCGTGTCCAACAGTACTGCTTGCCAGCATGTGTAAAAGCAAACAGCATTTGGCTTTCTTCGTCAATTGGCACCGAGAAAAAGGCATTGCTTAGATCAATAACAGTAAAACATTTTGCATTACTTGGAATCTGATTCAACAAGGTATGACGATTTGGCACAATAGGTATGTCCACTATCATTAGTTTGTTAATTTCCCTTAAATCATGTACCATCCGGTACACCACAGGTTGCCCTGCCACAGTCTGCTTATTCTTTATCGGAAAAAGAGGTGCATTAAAAATGGATTTTTTCTCCTTTAGTATACCTGCCTTCAGATAGGTGGATACCTGTGCAGAAATAGCCTCAGTTTGTTCTTTACTCAGCGGGTATTGTCGGATACGTACTGGTACAGCTCCTGGTTTCAACTTAATAGAAACAGGTGTTATTTTCAACAAACCCACATCTGTTTTATCTTTTACCCATAGTGCAGCTGGTATTTGCTCAAGCATCTGCAGTATCTCCTCATCCTGCTCAACCTGTTGTTTTTCCTGTTTTTCTAACCACATCATGGACATCACCATGGATAGTGCTTCTTCCAATAAAGGGCCTGAAACAGTAATTCCCTTTTTTCCAAATTTAATGATTGCATTGACAGCATTTAAAATATCAGCTCCTATCAAATTCAGTGGGCATTTTTCCAATACCAACAATTGGACACATAAGTCAGTAGTTTGAGCTATTCGTACATTCATAGGTTCTGTCTCATACAAAGGATGAACCACTCCCTCTGCTCCTATTCCCTTCACCGTTTTCCCTGTCATGAATCGTTGTGACATATCTTGTTTTCTTATAATAGTACGGCTCGCCCCCGTATCAATTAAACATTTCAATTGCTTCCCATTGGGAAGTTGTAATTGGGTTGTGGCCCTTGGACCATCCCTAGGGGGAACCACTATTACAGAATCACATTGGGGGCTGCCAAGTTCCTAATCTGACAAATTTCCTGCCTCATCAGTTGCTACCAGTGAAACACGAGTCTGCTCTGGGTTATTTGTTCTATTCCTGAAACAATTCCTTTTGAGGTGCCCTCTCTGGCCACATTCATAGCAAAGCCCTTTCCGTCTGCACTCCTCTGGGTCTATTACCCCATCTCTCCTTTTTCTGTCTCCTCCCGCAGCTCTGTTATGTATGCCTGATGCTTGGACCGCAGTTCTGACAGCATTATTAAAGGCATCAGGAGGTATATTTACCATGACAGGCACCGGCTTCTGCTGTTTTTTACTTTGCGATTATTAATTTGGGCTTCTATCCCCCGGAATACAGGAAGAGAATTCTCCAAGGTAGCAAATACTCATTCAGGTCTTACTTTCATCACTTCAGCTCTCAAGTCCTCTCTTAATCCAGTCATAAACATGCTTTTCAGAAACCTAGCTTCCCTAGGATTTTTCAAGTCATAGTCATGGTCTGTGAACGCTGCTGCACACCTTGCATGGAATTTGTCAATAGGTTCATCTGGTTCTTGAAATACTTCAGGCAACCCTGAGGTCAACTCTTCTGTTAGCTGCTTGGCTACTACATGTAACCTTGCTATAAACTGTCGCCCTGATTCTCTAGTTTTCTTATCCTCTGGAACTTCACGTATCGTATTAACATCTGCCGGGACTGCCCTCACTTTGTCAAGCAAAGGCACTCCAGCTGATATTCGACACAGTGGTTCCAGATCATTCCAGGCTGCGTTATAATTATCAGCTACCCCTTCTACTGCTCTATAGAATCCTAAGGGATTCTTGTAGGGATCGTGGAAGCTGGTTGCCATGGCTAACTGTTCAGATCTGCTCCATGGCTTATACCACGTGGTGGTATCTACTTTTGCCTCATCCTCTTCGTCATCTGTTGGTCTGCTTGCAGTCTGAGTTATCACAGGGAAACTGCTGACTGTGGCTTTTCTCCCAGCCCTACTGCAAAAATCACATTCTATCTTTCCTTTCTCCTGTGTCTTATTACACCTATTACAAATCCAAGTAAGGGATCTCATAGCTCTATTTGAATAACCCTGAGTATCCTCACTTTGCTGGTGTTTGTCCTCACATCTCCACTCATTATTTTCCCTAATCAACTTTAGCTTCGCCACCTGTGAACTACCTTGAGAGGGACTGGGTGTCATTTGCAATCTAAAATCATCCCCACTTCCCCCTGAAACCTCCCGTCCTCCCTGTCCAGAACTTTTTATTGGGGTGGAAAAACTATCTAGGGATTCCCTTGGAAGTGCAGGGTATTGATTTGTAACCGAATATGTAGGAGGAGAAGATTCAAAAGTAAAGGGGCTCTTTTGCCTCTGCATTGGAGATGCAGGAGGAATCATTCTCTCCCCCACATTCTGAATAAATGGGGTCCCTGGTGTCTGATAAATCACTGGTATCTGACCAGAACGGAGTCCTGACATGTGCAAATCTGGTGGAGACAAAAATGATGGTGAAGAAAAATAAGGCACAGTACTAGCCGTCGCTGCTTCAGTGGACATAGATTCTATGTCCTTTCCACTAATGATTCTTTCCCTTATAGGGCTACAACTACTTGTAACTTTTGAATCACTGACTGAGACTTCCTCTCTCTCACTCAAAGGGGCGGAGGGAGCCGTGGACACAGGCTGTCGTTGTAAAGGAGGGGCTGTTGCTTGTCCCTGCGCTGTTGGATTTCTCACTCTTCTATTCTGGGCAAACTCACTCTCGTCATCATCATTATCAGTATTAAAATATGGATCATGCTGCTCAGCCGTTCTCATCCAGGCGGCCACTTGTTCCTCATAACCATGCTTCTCGATCCACTTATCATGCTCCCTGCTAAATCGCTTCCATCTCTCAACGTCTAAACACCCATTCTCCGGCATCCCTGCTTGCTTTAAAATTTTTGTAGCATTTTTAACCGCTTTTTGCCCATGTTCCAAGCGCACCAGGTCCCTCATTTTATATCTTGGATCTGTGTTTCGTCCTGGCCTGGTAAACTTAGTACCCATAGCAAAAAGCTATCTGAATCAGAAGCTGTCAAGGTCAGCCACTCCTATCTTCAGCTCTGTCTGTCTTTTTCAGAAACTGTCAAGGTCGGCTACTCCTATCTTCAGTTCTGACTGTCTATATCGGAAACTGTCCCGGTCAGCTACTCCTATCTTCAGTTCCGATATCTAGCAGGATCCCACTGGTCGATTATGATGTCCAGCAGTCTCTGCTTCTAAAGTAACAAGCTGAACTTGTACTTTCTGTTCTGCCCTGATTCTACTACACACCTTGTAAAACAGGTAACTATAAGTTGCTACAAATAATATTATTCCAAAAGCAAGCCCTACATATTCCTTATACATCAGAATCAGATCCTGAGTTTTCACTAGACTCTGAGCATGTCAACTCTATTCCTGAGTCTATTTCAGAGAGATCAAAATAAAATACTCGGTACAATTTATTTGCTCTTCTATACTGATGAGGAACAACTGGCGTTAAATGTACTCTTTCCAAAAACCAATCAGACCTTAATCTTCTCACCCTTTTTTGACAAATCGTAACTGAACACAAACAACTTCCACACGGCATGTACAAGTAACACGTACACTTCACAAACTAGTATTCATCTCAAAGTGTCTCAAAGCCACCGGACAGTAACTGGCTCCTGTACTTCCAAATCTTCGCAATACCTCTGCTATCTCACAATTGACCGGGGTATCTCGAGGCACTCTAAAATGAATATTTATAGTCAAAATATACACTCTCACAGATCCAAGCCAGGTTATGGCAGCCCACCAGCCAACTCCTCCCGTGATTTTTCCCTCAGTCTTCCAGTAACGTGGGGTCGCATCTGTCTGCAAACTCTTTATAACTATACTTTGAACACACTGATCACAGGACATTTATCAACCAATTCTTATCCTTTTACTACTTAGCTTATTCTTTCTACTACTTCGCTTATTCTTTCTACTACTTAGCAACTAGCAGAGCAACAAAAACACATAATAACATAATCCACCAACCAAAGAAAAACCAGAATAGCAATCAAAGTGAGAAGGGTGGAACATGTGTAACACAACATTACTTTCTATTTTCAGTTCTGCCTTCTACATATAGCACACATTCAACTCACACTCCTTTCAAGATTTAAGATCATTCATAAGAAAATTTTTAGCAGCACTTTTGATCTATTGCCCGATCTTGTACTGGCAATGCAATATCAAGCACACAAAATTAGAATGTTAGGATGGTTAGTATTTTTAGACAGATAAACAAATACAAATATACAACCACAAACAATACAAACTACATTAAAGCCAAGAAACAAAAGATTAAAGCCAAGGAACAAAAGAAACAAAACAAGCAAAAAAATTAAAAAAACTTAAAATAAAAATAAAAAAAATAAAACAAACCTTAATTTTTGTTACCCGAGGGGATTCCCATTCAAAGATCCAGACAGACTGACCTACCTACCCTGTCTTAGGGAGACAAGAAAGGATGCGAGCCAAAATGGCTCACGTACCCGGGTCTCCTTTCTGTTCTCCCTCCGACAGAGCAAGGCAATCCTTTTCAGTCCAAATTGATAGTTAAAGGGGAATTCAGTCTCGCTGGGGCCTCCAAGTTTGTCAGCGCCGGGATTTTTTCTCTAATCACCAACCTCGGGTAAAGCTCATTTAGAGCTTCTCTTACCTAGGATCCTAGGAATGGAGATGTAAAAAGAGAGACACAGGAGGCTTGTCTTTCAAGTTAATCTCTCCCTTTATTAAGATGGGTACTTCTTTTATAGGATCACAAAAGAGGAAATAGACAAATATAGACAATTTCCGTAATATTATGTAACAATTTCGAAATGGTGGATGGTTGGCAAAAACAATAGTTATATAACAGATATGACAAAATGATATATTATGTGTCTAATTGGGGATGACGGGAATATGGCACTTCCTTGATATCAATTTAACAATTCGTGGAACTGCATCCGGTAATACTAATAGGCCAAAATACTTAGCCTTGACATTTTAGACATTATTCTGAGAAAAGAGAGAATTTTTGGAACTGACCACTTGGCAGAATTTTCTAACCACGTAGACAGATGATAGCAATTAAAATAGTGTCATGGGTTACAAGTTGTTTTTCAGTTATTTTTCTGGTCTATAGAAACTAAGATTAACCATTTCTTTGACAGTATATATATATTTTTTTTTACATTCAACACATTAGCCGGATGATGAGACTACTACTGTCCCATCATTGGCTAATGTGTCAATCACTGTCATTGTAGCAGGCATCGCCCGATGGGACTTGTAGTCCCATCGGACGATGCCTGCACACACACAAGACCCCCGGCAGGCCCGCACAGACCCCCGGCAGCCACCACAAGCCCCCGGCAGGCCCGTACAGACCCCGCCAGCCGGCACAAGCCCCCGGCAGGCCCGTACAGACCCCCGCCAGCCGGCACAAGCCCCCGGCAGGCCTGTACAGACCCCCAGCAGCCGGCACAAGCCCCCGGCAGGCCTGTACAGACCCCCGGCAGCCGACACAAGCCCCCGGCAGGCCCGTACAGACCCCCGGCAGGCCCGCACAGACCCCGCCCTCACACACAGACACGCACAGTGTCCGCCCACGCACTGCCCACACTCTTCCCCCCTCCCAAACTGGATGTGCAAGTAAAGAAAGGGGTTTTTTTCATTCCGATATTTCTGTCCCATTGACTTGAATGGGACTTCCGGTATTGGAATCGGCGATACCCGATACTTTTTTTGTATCGGGTCTATCCAATCCGATCCGATATTTCTCTATATCGGATGGTATCGCTCAACACTTTGCACTTTATACTGTATGTGCTCAGTGCAATTTATTAGCTGTATTTTTTGGCAGTAATATCTCTACTTTGCAATCTATAGTAGGAATGTGAAGAGCTTGATGGCCTTTTTAGTAGCATAGGTTTGAGTTGCCATCTTCTAGTTTGTGGTTAGGCTATCTGGAATCACCCAGGAACCACTGGGGACTGTGAGGTCAGGATCTCTAGTCTGTACAGGATCTGGCAGGGTCCTTTGCAGATTTTAGTTTTGCCTATTATCCTGAGTGAGCTGCTACTCTAGCATAACAGGCATCAGGATGAGAAGAAATAGATGAGAACAATTCCAATCAAACAGGTTGTCACCTGTAAGTTACCTGAATCTTGGGGTGCATTTACACTGGTTAATTGTGTCACATAAAAGACTGCAGACCAGTTTTTGTGAAGCTGATAGGCAGATGTTTCATAGCCTGTTTAAACAGATTTAATAAAGTTGCACTCTGTAATGCTATAGCGTGTAAGCTTGAAATATATGAAATTGGAATTGCATTAGTGCTCTAGAAAATAGGAAAATACCAAGATACTTGGCCAATTTATGTATGCCTAGCACCCACGACAAGGAGATAGTCTTTGCTGGGAACATAACCTAATGTGTTTCCTCTCCTGGGCTGACAGCCTGCATTTATATGGGTAGGTAGGATCCTGCTGTGATTAAAACCACCAAAGGCTGATGGTGGAATGCTCGTTCAAACAGCGTGTTGATACCTTTTCTGTTTGGAAGTGACCTTCAGCCTTTTGGTATTTGTTTAGACAGATCAACAGCGTTTTCATATGAACAAAGCAATCTTTAATATAATCATTTTGTGCACATAGAATAGCATTATTTTCAGCAGCAAAATTTTACACGGGATGATCTGCTGCTGAGAGCAATATTTAAGTAAGGTTTAAAAGAACCTGACAGAGCTGTCCACTGGCTACATTTATCAGACACTTACTTTATAAACTCAGGTAAGTTTGACTCTGAAATGCTGTGGCATTTCAGAGCAAAACATATGTAACCCCTTCACTTTCTGTTCCCTTAAACCAGATAGTTATATCACACAAAATAGTTAATAAATAAAATTTACCACATCTATTTTACATGAGCATTATTTTTTAAACATAATTTTTTTGTTAAGAAGTTAGACGTTAGCCCCAAAGTTTACATTTTCACAAAGTGAAATAGGAAAAAAATGGGACCAAAATTTGTCAAACAATTTCTGCTTAATCTGGCAATACCTCATTTGTTGATGTACAGTACCGATTAGACATACAGTGAGACTCATTAGGGAAGTACAGCTATTTGACTCAGAGAAAAAAAATTATCGCAGAATGGTCTGCTGACTCCATATACAGAGCTCTTACATGCCAGTAGAGCAAAATACCCTTTCCAATGAACCCATTTTGGAGATTTCACCCCTTTAGGCATTACAGGTGTAGTGACGATTTTGACTCCATGGGTGAAACAAGCAGCAGTGGATGTTGCAGAGTGAAATTTGCAAATCTGGCAGTTTATTGCCCAGTACATTTTAATGCTCATACATTGCAGTGCCCAGTTTGTTGTACTAACCAGTGCGTTGTAGTGCGCAGTACATTATTCCCAGCTTATGCTTCTGGAGATGTGCATCCGTAAATTAAGTGAGATCTCATAGCTATAGAAATGCTAAACACATGGATTCTAAATGTGGTTTAGGCACACTGTGGGACTCAGTGTGTTCCCCGTAATTTTCATAAGCAGAAGATGGAAAGCCAAGGGCTAATGTTAATCTCCTGCAAAGATGTTAATCTCCTGGAAAGGAGGGCAATATCCTTAAAGGTTCCCAGACTATTGATTTCAGCACCCAGATGTTTGCTTAGCCTTTAGTAGTTATTTTTTGGGGTGATCCCAGAAAAAAATGACGTAGGGTCTCCCCAGAATTTCAAACCAGCAAAGGCTAAGCAGACAGCTGAGAAATGATTTTAAAAGCTAGGGAAGGGGCCAGGGAAATTGGCCTCTCCTAGGTTAAGAACATCTGCCCTCAGCCACCTCAAAAATGGTGGATCAATAAGTTATGCCAAATCTGGAACTTAGCCTCACTCTTCCCACTTGCCATGTGGCAGTAGCAAATGGAGTAATAGTTGTGGGGTTGATGTCAGCTTTGAATTGGCAGCTGACATCAAGCCCAGGGGTTAAAAATGGAAAAGCATCTATTAGACACCCCCATTACTAACCCTATAGTAAGTTTGTAAAAATCCAGCATGAACATGAATAAAATCCTTTATTAAAAATAAAAATCAATACCCTGTTTTACACAGTTATTTAAAAATAACTGACTACTATCCCCAACAGAACACACTGATAGGAACCTAATTGCACCTTCAGTGTCTGCCATGAGAAAGTTCACCGGAGTTCATACCTGATGAACCCCGATGACCTCACTTATGGACTGCTCTCTGCGTGAGAATTTTCTTTTGCTATCTGTTTGTATTCAGTCCTAGATTGGGGAATTGCAGGGGTGTTTATTGCTCCTGACTTCTAGCAGCAAACAGCCCCTGATAATATCTGCTTTTATTCAGTACAGGTTTGGGGGAGTTGGGGTGTGCCTGCTTCTGCTTGATAGCCCCCTGATAATATCTGCTTCCATGTAATCCTAGATCAGGGAGCAGGCTATGCCTTCTAACCATTAACTGTCTTACCTCTCCATGTACCAGATCAGGCCATCAGCACACTTATCTACCCATTTTTCCCACATAAGGTTTTAATTCTGAGTTATGCCTAGCATCCTTTTCTCTTCACATTCAGATGAGGCCTAGTCTGACACATAGAACATTTAGTGATTAGGGACCATCCATATTATAAGTTTCACCTTGATGTGGTTGGATGGTTTTTGCGCACCTTGATCAAAAAAGCTAACTAAGTACTTTATGTTTTCAACATTTGCAGCATGTATTCATTTGTTGCAGTGTGCTGACACTGTTAGTGTTTACGGATCACACTGAATATAAAAGATGGTAAAATGCGATCGCAACCCGGGGTCCACCTTGCTGTGATGGGAACCTGCAGCTATTGAACAATGGCGGAGCAAAGCTGTGAGCAAGCACCGCAAACACACCAACTTAAAGGTCCCTCAGTGTGAACAAAGTGCAAAATACCAGACTCTTTTACTCCACAGAGCGGTGTTTCAAGAGGAAGCACTCAAAACTATACTCTGTTAGACGTCACAGGAGTATAGCGGTAATAATGCTAGTTGGAGGTTCCTATAGCTAGGCTGGTGGTTGTGCTTGCACTGACACTTGGCTGTGCTAACTGCACATGCAACTTAGGATGCCCGGAGTCAGATGCTAAGCCAATCGGGAGTTCACACCCTACACTGCCTGCCTAGAAACACAAACGCTGTGCTAGAAGCAGCACACGTGCAAACAGGGTGGAAGCGTATCCACCAACACACCAAACACATATGATCTTAACGTGTCGGCGAGTGTTCCAGAGAACGCGTTCAATAAAACCACTGTAATTCTACAAACAATCTCCTGGAATTCATCCAAGCGGCAGCGTGTAATTTTAACTACGAATTCCCTTTGAATACATTATTTCTTCTGGTCATTGAAGACATGTGGATCTGCAGCAGCCGCTATCTACATGGTCCTATCTCATCTTAACCAGGTGAGCAAATTTTATGATATATTCCATCCATTGTAACGTGGATAAAACCCTATTGCGCTTTTTTGTCTCCCTATTTTTTTTCAAATAGACTCTGTTACTCCACAGAGCTATATTACAAGAGGAAGCACTATACCATGTTAGACATCACAGGAGTATAGCAATAATGATGCTAGCTGGAGGTCCCTATAGTTACCCACCAGGAAGTCTAGGCTGGTGGTTGTGCTCGCTCTGACACTCGGCTGTGCTAACTGCACATGCAACTTAGGACGCCCAGAGTCAGATGCTGGGCCAAGTGGGAGTTCCTACCCTACACTGCCTGCCTAGACACACAATCATCGTGCTAGAAGCGGCACATGTGCACACAGGGTGGTAGCATATACACCAACACACCAAACACATATGATCTTAGCGTGTCGGCAAGTGCTCCAGAGAACATTTTGTACACTCCGTTCAAGACCAGCCAGACAGGACCTTGCTCGTGGACCAATCTGGAACTTCCACGTCACCAGAGCAGCTGATGACTGACCACAATTGAGAAGTCGCCACCTCACAAGCAAGCTCAGTTGAGTTATTTCTGGACTTAGCCTCTGGAACGTCTGTTTGCTGCTGCCTATTGCTAGTTACTATAGCTTTGACTGGAGAGCAAGCAGCAACCAAGCGATCAGCATGAGTCTGAGCAAGATGCTGAGACCAACATCTTTGCTGAGCAACTCCCGCTGTGGCTGAAGCAGAAAGGGAGACCACAGAGGCAGACAAGGCTAGGAATCTATCCTGTACAGAGGGAGAATTGTGGTGCCTAACAGACGCATTGTGTGTGTATATGTCGGCATATTGACACACAGCATATTTGTGCACCTGTACATTAATTCAGCACTAAAAGTGTGTGAGCCCTATTTTTATCTTTTGTAGAAATAGATCCTGATACAAGGAAGAAGACTAAAATTTCCTAAGATGTCCTTAGGAAATTTTTCCCTTCTGGTCAGTAGGGTTTTTCCTGCTTTAGATTATCAAATATATACAGTAAAGAAGTATAAATGACTATGGCATGAAACCAGTCTTATTTAGTCCTTGTGTGGCTGTATTATAGTACATTGTATGGGAATGTCAATGTAATTAAGCAGTATTGAAAATAAAATAGACGAAAAGCATTATACAGTGTCATGTAAAATTACTGTTATTGTGGACAGTTAAGCAGGATGAAGATGACATTATCTCTAAAATGCCTAAAGTTAAAGATGTCACATTTCCTTTGTATTTTAGGCAAAAAAAAAATATGCTGTATTTTGCCATTTTTAACACTTTAAAAATTAGAAAAATGAAAATGGCTGTTGCAAAACTTTGGACACCATGCATGGTAAGTACTTAGTGGTACCTCCTTTTACAAATATCATATCTTGTAAATGCTTTTTGTAGCCAGCCAAGAGTATTTCAATTCTTGTTTGAGGGATTTCATACATTCTTCCTTGGAAAATTCTTCTAGTTCTCTAAGATTCCGGGGTCGTCTTGCATGCATTGCTATTTTAAAGGTCTAGACACAGATTTTCAATGATGTTAAGATCAGAGGACTATGAGGGCCATTATAATACCTATTGCTCATGCCTTTTGAGGTAGTTTATTGTAGTTTGCTTAGGATCATTATCCATTTGTACAGTGTGGGCCATTTATATGGATACACCTAAATAAAATGGGAATGGTTGGTGATATCAACTTCCTGTTTGTGGCACATTAGTATATGGGAGGGGGAAAACTTTTCAACATGGGTGGTGACCATGGTGGCCATTTGGAATTCGGCCAATTTGGATCCAACTTTATTTTTTTCAATGGGAAAAGGGTCATGTGACGCATCAAACTTATTGAGAATTTCACAAGAAAAACAATGGTGTTCTGGGTTTTAACGTAACTTTATTCTTTCATGAGTTATTTACAAGTTTCTCTTTGTTTACAGCCATTGACATGTCGCAGAGGTTAACATGTAAGGAGCGGAGAGAAATTGTGTTGATGTCTGGGGAACGCAGTACCCGGGTCATTTTTGTTTTGCCTGTTCTGCAAATTAAGCGTGCCGATCTGGGTCATCAACGATTCCCATTTTATTTAGGTGTATCCATAAAAATGTCTCACCCTGTAGAAGCCATCCTCCTTTCAACTTCAGCTTTTTTACAGATGGTGTTAAGTTTGCATCAAAAATGTATTGAAATTTCATTAATTCCATTCTTCCCTCTACCCGTAAAATGTTCCCCATGCCATTGGCTACAACACATCCCCAAAGGATGATTGATCCACCCCCATACTTATTGGTTGTCGAGATGCTCTTTTGTGAAATTATGTACCCTTTTTTTCTCCATGCATAACTTTGATCATTGTGGGCTAAGAGTTCTAACCTCATCGGTCAACAGGACTTGTTTACAAAAATGCATCAGGCTCGTTTAGATGCTCTTTTGCATACTAATGATGCTGAATATTATGGTGAGGACACAGAAGTTTTCTTCTAATGACTCTTCCATGAAGGCCATATTTGTACAGGTGTCTCTCAACCATAAAACAATTTACCACAATTTCAGAGTCTGCAAAATCTTTCTGACGGTCTTTTGCAGTCAAGAGGGAGTTCTGATTGCCTCTCTAGCAATCTTATGAACAGATCTCACTGAAATTTTGCTTGGTCTTCCAGACCTTATCTTGACCTCCACTGTTCCTGTTAACTGCTATATCTTAATTATATTTCAAACTGAGGAAAGGGCATCTTTCTGTCTTCTTATTTTCAAAGTGCTAGCCAGCTGCTTAGAAGAACCCATGGCTGCTGTTTTTAGGCACAAATTTAGAGAAGGCTTGGTTTTTATAAAGGTTGGAAATTTGCATCACCTGGCCTTTCCTAATGATCATAGTGAAGAAGCCATAATGCATACAGGCTAATCGAGGTCTGAAACTTTGGTCAGTTATCTGAGCACACAAATTTCCAGGGGCGCCCAAACTTTTGCGTTAGCCCATTTTTCTTTTTGTCATTTAAAAAAAATGTATATACACTCACTGGCCACTTTATTAGGTACACCTGTCCAACTGTGTGTTAAGACTTAATTTCTAATCAGCCAATCACATGGCGGCAACTCAGTGCATTTAGGCATGTAGACATGGTCAAGACAATCTCCTGCAGTTCAAACCGAGCATCAGTATGGGGAAGAAAGGTGATTTGAGTGCCTTTGAACGTGGCATGATTGTTGGTGCCAGAAGGGCTGGTCTGAGTATTTCAGAAACTGCTGATCTACTGGGATTTTCACGCACAACCATCTCTAGGGTTTACAGAGAATGGTCCGAAAAAGAAAAAAAATCCAGTGAGCGGCAGTTCTGTGGCCGGAAATGCCTTGTTGATGCCAGAGGTCAGAGGAGAATGGGCATACTGGTTCGAGCTGATAGAAAGGCAACAGTGACTCAAATTGCCACCCGTTACAACCAAGGTAGGCAGAAGAGCATCTCTGAACGCACAGTGCGTCGAACTTTGAGGCAGATGGGCTACAGCAGCAGAAGACCACACTGGGTACCACTCCTCTCAGCTAAGAACAGGCATCTGATGGCTACTTTCAGCAGGATAATGCGCCATGTCATAAAGCTCGAATCATCTCAGATTGGTTTCTTGAACATGACAATGAGTTCACTGTACTCAAATGGCCTCCTCAGTCACCAGATCTCAATCCAATAGAGCATCTTTGGGATGTGGTGGAACGGGAGATTCGCATCAGGGATGTGCAGCCGACAAATCTGCGCCAACTGTGTGATGCCATCATGTCAATATGGTCCAAAATCTCTGAGGAATGCTTCCAGCACCTTGTTGAATCTCTGCCACGAAGAATTGAGGCAGTTCTGAAGGCAAAAGGGGGTCCAACCCGTTACTAGCATGGTGTACCTAATAAAGTGGCCAGTGAGTGTATATCCTAAAAACAGGAAATGTGTTGCCTTAAATTTTAGGCCTTTTAGAGAACATTTCATCTCAGTTTGTGAAATTCAAGTCAGCATTGCTCAGATGACACATGGAAAATGATTGATGTGAAAGGTATTGTGAGATTTTTTTTACATTAAGAGATAAAAGAAAAATGTATATAAATCATATAAAATACATCAAAATTTATTTTAGTTAACTTAATTCAATAAAACAGAACACATTTATTTATTATTTCACACTTTTTGATTTAGCATTTTATAATCATTGTTTTCTAATATTATTGCATGGCATTAGGTATAATTTAGCACGGCATGCCATATTTTGAATTATATTGTCAAGTTTCATAGCAAAATCCAATATCCAAGATATTGTATATTTCAAAGAAAAAGTGAAGTATCGCAATTTAAGGTCTTTTTTGCAGACATGTTCATTTGATCTCAGAGCGCAGACTGACAACTATAATGATCACTAAACTAATAGCTCATATTCTAGTAGACAGTTATAAAAAAGGGCCAGTTCCATCATCTGTGATGGGAAGAACAAGATGTTCAAGCAAATTGTGTCTGTTTGCAGGGCTATCCAGACACAGAGAATTAACGTAACACGCAGAGCAGTTGTTAAGGTGATGATTTAATTTACGGATAACAAGACAACTGAAAATGCTGATATAGTGGTTCATGGTTGTTTTGAGCACTAATGGCCTCATTAATCAGTGTCCACTAGCACCACTATAATGACCTTTACAAATTCATAATCCTACTGAAGTATTATATTTAAACTAAAGTGTACAAAATCCTTCAGATTATGTCAAGCGACAAAAATACAGCGGTAATTTAGACACTTTTCATTTGTACAATTTTATATGGACTTTCATATACAGCCTTGAGAAATTCTGCTCTTTTAATGACTATCCTGAAATAATAATAATAGTATAGTCTACATAGACCAAAAATGTATTAAAAAATATACCATTCAACTAACGTCATTTAGGAAAAGTATAATTTAACTATTTTTTTTTTGGCCACTCTATGAAAAGTTTTTGAAAGCAACAAATTTATTGAAATTTGAAATGATCAGAAATTGTTTTTTCTTTACTCACTTTTATATTTTTTTAACCCCTTCATGACCCAGCCTATTTTGACCTTAATGACCTGGCTATTTTTTGCAATTCTGACCAGTGTCCCTTTTATGAGGTAATAACTAAGGAACACTTCAACGCATCATAGCGATTCCGAGATTGCTTTTTCGTGACATATCGGGCTTCATGTTAGTGGTAAATTTAGGTCAATAATTTTTGCATTTATTTGTGAAAAAATTGGAAATTTGGCAAAAATTTAGCAATTTTCAAATTTTGAATTTTTATTCTGTTAAACCAGAGAGTTATGTGACACAAAATAGTTAATAAATAACATTTCCCACATGTCTACTTTACATCACCACAATTTTGGAAACAATTTTTTTTTGTTAGGAAGTTATAAGGGTTAAAAGTTGACCAGCGATTTCTCATTTTTACAACAAAATGTACAAAACCATTTTTTTAGGGATCACCTCACATTTGAAGTCACTTTGAGGGGTCCATATGGCTGAAAATACCCAAAAGTGACACCATTCTAAAAACTGCACCCTTCAAGCTGCTTAAACCTATATTTAAGAAGATTATTAACCCTTCAGGTGCTTAGCAGGAACTAAAGCAATGTGGTAGGAAAAAATGGCCATTTTAATTTTTCCAACATAAATTTTCTTTTAGCATCAATTTTTTCATTTTCCCATGGGTATCAGGATAAAATGGATCCTAAAATTTGTTGGACAATTTCTCCTGAGTACACCGATACCTCATATGTGGTCATAAACCACTATTTGGGCGCACGGCAGGGCTCAGAAGGGAAGGAGCGCCATTTGACTTTTTGAATGGAAAATATGCTTGAATAATTAGCGGTTGCCATGGCGCATTTGGAGAGCCACTGTGCGCCTAAACATTAAAGCTCCCCCACAAGTGACCCCATTTTGGAAACTAGACCCTTCAAGGAACTTATCTAGATGCATAGTGAGCACTTTGAACCCCCAGGTACTTCACAAATTGATCCGTAAAAAAAATAAAGTGCTTTTTTTCACAAAAATTTTATTTAGCCTCAGTTTTTTAATTTTCACATGGGCAACATGATAAAATGGATCGTAAAATTTGTTGGGCAATTTCTCCTGAACACACCAACACCTCATATGTGGTCATAAACCACTGTTTGGGTGCACAGCAGGGCCCGGAAGGGAAGGAGCGCCATTTGACTTTTTGATTGGAAAATTAGCTCCAATTGTTAGTGGACACCATGTCGCGTTTGGAGAGCCATTGTGTGCCTAAACATTGGAAATCCCCCACAAGTGACCCCATTTTGGAAACTAGACCCCCGAAGGAACTTATCTAGATGTGTGTTGAGCACTTTGAATCCCCAAGTGCTTCACAGAAGTTTATAACGCAGAGCAGTGAAAATAAAAAATCATTTCTTTTGCGCAAAAATGATTTTTAGCCCGCTATTTTTTATTTTCACAAGGCTAACAGGAGAAATTGGACCACAAAAGTTGTTGTGCAATTTGTCCTGAGTACACCGATACCCCATATGTGGGGGAGAACCACTGTTTGGGAGCATGGGAGAGCTCAGAAGTGAAGGAGTGCCATTTTGGAATGCAGACTTTGATGGAATGTTCTGCATGCGTCATGTTGCATTTGCAGAGCCCCTGATGTGCCTAAATAGTAGAAACCCCCCCACAAGTGACCCCATTTTGGAAACTAGAATCCCTAAGGAACTTATCTAGATGTGTATTGAGTACTCTGAACCCCCAAGTGCTTCACAGAAGTTTATAAACGCAGAGCCATGAAAATAAAAAAAATATTTTTTTTTCTCAAAAATGATTTTTTAGCCCGCTCTTTTTTATTTTCTCAAGGGTAACAGGATAAATTGGACCCCAAAAGTTGTTGACCAGCTTGTCCTGAGTATGCTGGTACCCCGTATGTGGGGGGAACCACTGTTTGGGCGCACGGCAGGGCTCAGAAGGGAAGGAGTGTCATTTGACTTTTTGAATGGAAAATTAGCTCCAATCGTTAGCAGACACCATGTCGTGTTTGGAGAGCCCTTGTGTGCCTAAACTTTAGAGCTCCCCCACAAATGACCCCATTTTGGAAACTGGACCCCCTAAGGAACTTATCTTGATGCATAGTGAGCACTTTGAACTCCCAGGTACTTCACAGAAGTTTATAACGCAGAGCCGTGAAAATAAAAAATATTTTTTTTTCCTCAAAAAATGATTTTTAGTCCACTATTTTTTATTTTCATAAGGGTAACAGGATAAATTGGACCCCAAAAGTTGTTTTCCAGTTTGTCCTGAGTACATTGGTACCCCATATGTGGGGGGACCACTGTTTGGGCACATGTTGGGGCTCGGAAGGGAAGTAGTGACGTTTTGAAATGCCGACTTGATGGAATGGTCTGCGGGAGTCATGTTATGTTTACAGAGCCCCTGATGTACCTAAATGGTGGGAACCCCCCCACAAGTGACCCCATTTTGGAAACTAGATAACCCAAGGAACTAATCTAGATGTGTGGTGAGCACTTTGAACCTCCAAGTGCCTCACGGAAGTTTATAATTCAGAGCCGTGAAAATAAAAAATAATTTTTCAACAAAAATAATTATTTAGCCCCCAATTTTTTATTTTCCCAAGGGTAACAGGAGAAATTAGACCCCCAACCTTGCTGTGCAATTTTTCCTGAGTACGCTGATACCCCATATGTGGGGGTAAACCACTGTTTGGGCACACGTCGTGGCTCAAAATGGAGGGAGCACTGTTTAACTTTTTGAACGCAAAATTGGCTGGAATAAATGTGTCATGATCCCGGTGCAGGTTTTTGAGCTGCACAACAGGGGTTAATGTCTGGCGCTCAGTGCAGGTTTTGACCTGCACACCTGGCGTTAATGATTGTGGCCTCTCTTTGGTTCTGGGAGAGCTTCTTAAACCCCTGGGAAGCTCCAATCCCTGTCAGTTATACTTTTGCCTTTGGCCGAGTGTGGTGACCTCTGTGTGCCTGTGCCTGTTTGTTGTTATAGCTTGTTTATATGGTTCTGACCCGGTTCTGTTCCCCGTTGTGAGTTTGCCTGTTGATTCTGTACTGCGCTACCCTCTCTGTGTATGACTCGTTGCCTGTGATCTGACTACTCTCTGCTCGCCCCTCTTATACCTTGCAGCCATCTCTGTGACTCATTGGCTACGTCATGACTATCCTCCCTGTCTATGCCCCTTGGTAACTTTGTCTCGCAGTTACCCTGCTAGGAGTTCTCTTGCAGCTCCTAGCTTTCTGGAGTTTAGGCCACGCTCACCGCAGTCACGTGCTTCAGGTCCTGCTGTTCTGAAGTATGCACCTACTTGGCTGCTGCCCGCTCCACAGGTATCTTTGAGCACAGTTCGCTTTACTCAGGACACGCACACTGGCTCAGTGAGCAAGTTCAGTGCGATGTTCCTGACAAAATGGTGTCGCCAAGTCGCGCTTGGAGACCCCATAATGTGCCTAAACAGTGGAAACCCCTCAATTCTATCTCCATCCCTAGCCCCAACACACTCCTAACCCTAATCCCAACCCTAATAACCCTAACCACAACCCTAACCCCAACACACCCCTAACCCTGATCCCAACTCTAACCCTAACCACAAGCCTAACTGTAATCCCAACCCACCCCTAACCCTAATTCCAATGCTAATTACAACCATAACCCTAATCCCAACCCTAATTCCAGCCCTAACCCTATTTCTAACCCTAACCCTATTTCTAACCCTATTTCTAACCCTAACCTAATTCCAACCCTAACCCTAATTTTAACCCTAGCCCTAACCATAACCCTAATTCCAACCCTAGCCCTAATTCTAAACCTAGCCCTAATGCTAACCCTAGCCCTAACCCTAACCCTAGCCCTAATGGAAAAATAAAAATATTTTCTTTATTTTATTATGTCCCTACCTATGGGGGTGATAAGGGGGACGGTGATTTACTTTTTTTTATTTTGATCACTGTGAAAGTGATCAAAATAAATGAATCTGCAGAGTTGCTGCAGATTCAAGCGGGCGCATTACGCATGCGCCCGCCATTTTGCAAGATGGCGGTGCCCACGATCCGGGACGGCTGGACACTGGGAAGGCCATAGGGACTTCGGAGGCACCGTGCAGGGTGAGAGGGGGTGATCGGAGGGCGGGGGGACCGGAGGGAAGGCAGGGGGAGCAGATTATGACAGCGGCTGCCGATCGACACCGTCAGTTGGTGGCTGTGGACGATCGGCTCTGTGAGTCGGTGGGGGGGGTCGGTTCAGTGTCTCCAGCCATGCCCGATGCTATTTCAGCATCGGCCATGGCTGGATTGTAATATTTCACCAAATTTCATTGGTGAAATATTACAATCGCTCTGATTGGCAGTTTCACTTTTAACAGCCAATCAGAGCGATCGTAGGCACATGGGGGCTAAGACACACCCCTGGGGTTAACTATCAAGCGTCCTGTGTGTGCGGGTCAGATGACCTTTCCATGACCCTGGTCACCCGACCCACAGGAGGACAATTAATTCATGACGCCACATAGGCGTCATGGGTCGTAAAAATGTGTATAGAAAGTACTTCCTTATTAATTCCCATCACAAATATGTCCACAGTTTAATATTAAGGATAACATATTTTTAGACTTTATTTTTTAATCCTTACATCTCCAGAACATAATAATACATCCAAAGTAGGTTATGGATGTATTTAGCTATGCCCATACAGATAGATGCCAGCTTATAACCACATTGATTTAAGCCAGCTATGATTGCTGTTGTTAAATCATACAAATACTGCTGTCAATTGCAGCTGCATTTAAAGGAAACCTGTCAAATAACACTATTAACCTGCAGATATGTGTTAAATCTGCTGATTAAGGTCACATGCACACATTCAGTGTTTGGTGAGTTTTTTTATGCCAGTATTTGTAAGCCAAAACCAGGAGTGGGTGAAAAAATGCAAAAGTGGTGCAAATGTTTCTATTATGCTTTTCCTGTGACTGTTCCACTCTTGGTTTTGGCTTACAAATACTGGAGTAAAAAACTCACCAAATAGTCAATGTGTGCACATGGCCTTATAGCGTTCTTAAGCTGCGGGCCACCACTCTGTATGCCCAGCTGACAGGAATAAGTGAAATTTATTCCTCATGGCAGCATTAGGCTTTCAGTCATAGCAGGGCCGCAGCTATAATAAGGCAAGTTGAGCCAGGTGCTGAAGTGGCAGGCAGCAGAGGGCGGCATTATGCGCTCCTCTACCCGCAGCACCTACAATTTAGCCTCTGCACGCTGGTGCTGTGGTTGTGCAAGAGGCTGTAATTGATGAGATCACAGGAGGGAAGGAGTCAGGGCCCCCTGATCATGTGACCACTGACTCCTCCCCTCCTGTGACCTCATCATAGGTCCTGTAGTCGCTCCTCTCCTCATCTGTAGCGTCTTCAATCCGGATATCATGTGACCCTGACTCCTCCCCTCCTATGACCTCATCACAGGTCCTGTGCGCATCAGCCCTTGTTTTATGCAAGACTCTGCTGTCTGTGCTGGCTGTCATCGTCCTGGATGAGGGAAGTTTATTTGTGGAGTCAGGAGGGTTTACAGGGTGTATGTAGCAGAGCTGCGAGTGTGTGAGGTGTACGCAGCAGAGCTGCAAGTGTACAAGGTGTACGGAGGAGAAATGTGTTCGGAGTGGAGCTGTGTGTACGAGGTGTACAGAGCAGAGATGTGTACAGAGTGGAGCTGTGTGTGTACACGGAGTGGAGCCGTGTGTGTATATGAGATGTACGGAGCAGAGCTGCGAGTGTGTGAGGTGTACGGAGCGGAGTCGTGTGTACGAGGTGTAAGGAGCAGAGCTGCATGTGTACGAGGTATAAGGAGCAGAGCCGTGTGTGTGTACGGAGCGGAGCCGTGTGTGTACACGGAATGGAGCCGTGTGTACGGAGCGGAGCAGCGCGTGTACGAGGTGTACGGAGCGAAGCAGCGCGTGTGCGAGGTGTACAGAACAGCGTATGTGCGAGGTGTACAGAGCAGCGCATGTGCGGGGTGTACAGAGTAGAGCCGCACGTGTACGAGGTGTAAGGAGCGGAATCGCGTGTGTATGAGATATATGGAGCAAAGCCGCATGTGTACAAGGTTTATAGAGCGTGGCCACGTGTGTACAAGGTGTACGAGCAGAGCCGCATGTGTATGAGGTTTACGGAGTGGAGCCATGTGTGTACTGAGTGGAGCCGTGTGTGTGCGAGGTGTACAGAATGGAGCCGTGTGTGTATGAGGCATAAAAAGTGGAATCGTGTGTATGATGTATGCGGAGCCATACGTGTACAAGGTGTATGGTGGGAGCATTCATACCTCCCAGCGGGACAGTCCCGATTTTGAGCGAGATTCTGCCCCACTGACCAGCTGGGAGCTTACTTTTCCCGCAGATACAGGAGTACACGGCGGAGCCCCGAGTAGCACTTTTAAATTCGCACGTGACATTCCACCGGAAGTGACGTGCTAAAAGCTGACTAGAAATGAGGTAATTTTGGGAGGAGATTGTGACGGAACCATGGAGGCACTTCAGGGAATGCTTCAGATCCATCACCGTATCCTCCCCCAACAGCGCGGACAGCAGAATCACCGTGGACTCGGGATGCCGGTCATGTGAGCAGATCATGATATGTCCTGCATCGGGAGGCTCAGGTGGGCACTACAGTGGGAGCCGGGCTGCTATAGTATCTTTATAGAATCTTTCTTTCTCTCTCTGTTTCTTTCCTCCTTCTTTCTTTCTTTCACTGTTAATTCTTTCTTTCCCCTCTTTCTTTCACTCTCCTTTCTTTCCCCTCTTTCTTTCTCTGTTCTTTCTTTCTCTCTCTCTGTTTTCTTTTTCTCACTGTTCTTTCTGTCTTTTCCTCAGTACCAGTCAGTGTGCCCACAGTACCAGTCGAATAAGAGGGGTAGGAAACTAGGTGGCACTGGTCACATTGAGCCTCTCATACTTTTTAATGGTGTATAATCATATGCCCTGAGCACCCCCATAAAGTGGGCCAGCGCCAGACAACAAGTGGACAATTATATAGGTAAAGTTAATGATGTCCCTGTGCCAAGCACTGCGGAGGATCAGAATACACTGAGGAGACCAGAACAGCGAGGTTTGGGTAGAAGAATTATATGGGGCCCATTACACTGTATGAAGTAATATATGGTGCCCATTATACTGTATGCAGTAATATATGGTGCCCATTATGCTGTACGAAGTAATACAGTTGTGGCCAAAAGTATTGACACCCCTGCAATTTTGTCAGATAATACTCAGTTTCTTCCTGAAAATGATTGCAATCACAAATTCTTTGGTATTATTATCTTCATTTAATTTGTCTTAAATGAAAAAACACAAAAGAGAATGAAGCAAAAAGGAAAACATTGATCATTTCACACAAAACTCCAAAAATGGGCCAGACAAAAGTATTGGCACCCTCAGCCTATTACTTGGTTGCATAACCTTTAGCCAAAATAACTGCGACCAACCGCTTCCATTAACCATCAATGCGTTTCTTACAATGCTCTGCTGGAATTTTAGACCATTCTTCTTTGGCAAACTGCTCCAGGTCCCTGATATTAGAAGGGTGCCTTCTCCAAGCTGCCATTTTTCGATCTCTCCACAGGTGTTCTATGGGATTCAGGTCTGGACTCATTGCTGGCCACCTTAGAAGTCTCCAGTGCTTTCTCTCAAACCATTTTCTAGTGCTTTTTGAAGTGTGTTTTGGGTCATTGTCCTGCTGGAAGACCCATGACCTCTGAGGGAGACCCAGCTTTCTCACACTGGGCCCTACATTATGCTGCAAAATTTGTTAGTAGTCTTCTGACTTCATAATGCCATGCACATGGTCAAGCAGTCCAGTGCCAGAGGCAGCAAAGCAACCCCAAAACATCAAGGAACCTCCGCCATGTCTGACTGTAGGGACCGTGTTCTTTTCTTTGAATGCCTCTTTTTTTCTCCTGTAAACTCTATGTTGATGCCTTTGCCCAAAAAGCTCTACTTTTGTCTCATCTGACCAGAGAACATTCTTCCAAAACGTTTTAGGCTTTTTCAGGTAAGTTTTGGCAAACTCCAGCCTGGCTTTTTTATGTCTCGGGGTAAGAAGTGGGGTCTTCCTGGGTCTCCTACCATACAGTCCCTTTTCATTCAGATGCCGACGAATAGTACGGGTTGACACTGTTGTACTCTTGGACTGCAGGGCAGCTTGAACTTGTTTGGATGTTAGTCGAGGTTCTTTATCCAACATCCGCACAATCTTGCGTTGAAATCTCTTGTCAATTTTTCTTTTCCATCCACATCTAGGGAGGTTAACCACAGTGCCATGGGCTTTAAACTTCTTGATCACACTGCACACGGTAGACACAGGAACATTCAGGTCTTTGGAGATGGACTTGTAGCCTTGAGATTGCTCATGCTTCCTCACAATTTGGTTTCTCAAGTCCTCAGACAGTTCTTTGGTCTTCTTTCTTTTCTCCATGCTCAATGTGGTACACACAAGGACACAGGACAGAGGTTGAGTCAACTTTAATCCATGTCAACTGGCTGCAAGTGTGATTTAGTTATTGCCAACACCTGTTAGGTGCCACAGGTAAGTTACAGGTGCTGTTAATTACACAAATTAGAGAAGCATCACATGATTTTTCGAACAGTGCCAATACTTTTGTCCACCTTCTTTTTTATGTTTGGTGTGGAATTATATCCAATTTGGCTTTAGGACAATTCTTTTTGTGTTTTTTCATTTAAGACAAATTAATTGAAGATAATAATAACAAAGAATTTGTGTTTGCAATAATTTTCAGGAAGAAACTGAGTATTATCTGACAAAATTGCAGGCGTGTCAATACTTTTGGCCACAACTGTATATGGTGCCCATTATGATGTATGAAGTAATATATGGGACCCATTATGCTGTATGAAGTAATATATGGTGCCCATTATACTGTATGAAGTAATATATGGGGCCCATTATGCTGTATGAAATAATATTTGGGGCCTATTATACTGTATGAAGGAATATACTGTATGGTGCCCATTATACTATATGCAGTAATATATGGTGCTCATAATACTGTATCAATATATGGGGCCCATTATACTGTAAAGTAATATATGGTGCCCATTATACTGTATGAAGTAATATATGGTGCCCATTATACTGTATGAAGCAATATATGGGGCCCATTATACTGTATGAAGTAATATATGGTACCCATTATACTGTATGAAGTATACTGTATGAACCACCCGCGCTGTAGGCGGCGCATGCGCATTGCCAAATGCCCAGAATCAATAAGAAAAAGTAATATACAGGTGCGGCATTATAATATGCAGCATACATGGACAGATCTCATGAGCCGCCAATGTACAAAAAGCAAATTTGCCCCGTATATCGCCATACATGGATAAATACAACTGCTGGGGACATAGATGAGTAACATTAAAGCACCATAAGATCCAGTATGAGAAACAGTGAACCATGTTGGAACATGGAAATAGATATTCTAAGAATATATATAAAAATATATGTAAAAAAATAAATAAAAAGTAAAAATTACAAAAAAATATATATATATTAACCATTTAAATATATATAAATATAAGTGCAATGTGCAATAACAGATAGCATAATAATAAAGAAAGAAAAAAAGAAAAGAAAAGAAAAAAATATATTTCATAAAGTGCAATATACAATAAATGATAAAGTAAAATATAGATATTACGTCTTCTTACTTTAACATAAAGTGCACAATACATGTGAATAATAATGTGGTACATAAAAGTTATATGCATGAAAAACATATTAGTAATACCAATTGGTGTATAAGAATAAATATAAATATAACTAGATTATGGCCCGATGCTATCGCATCGGGAGGATGCGATAGCATCACACCTCTTGCCATGTTAACCCTCAAAACACACACTCCTCTCACCTTTCACCATCTCCACTCACTCTTTCACTCCACATACGACCCCTTCTCTCACTCCGTCTCTCATACTCACGCCGTCATCGCCTCTGCTCCACGATCCCTGACATCTTCTTCCGCCGGCGCCATCCTGGATCCAGACGTTGTCCACGCCGGCGACATGTTCTTGCGGTGACGCCATCTTGAGTATCGCGGGATTTCGCCGATCCAAAATAGCATTGCCGCAGGAACATGTCGCCGGCGTGGATGCCGTCGGGATCCAAAATGGCGTTGGCAAAATCTCGCGAGATTTCGCCGACGCCATTTTGGATCCCGACGTCCTCCACGCCGGCGACATGTTCTTGCGGCGACGCCATCTTGACTATCGCGGGATTTCGCCGATCCAAAATGGCGTCGCCGCAAGAACATGTCGCCGGCGTGGAGGACGTCTGGATCCAGGATGGCGCCGGCAGAAGAAGATGTCGGGGATCGTGGATCAGCGGCGATGACGGCGTGAGTATGAGAGACGGAGTGAGAGAAAGGGTCGTATGTGGAGTGAAAGAGTGAGTGGAGATGGTGAAAGGTGAGAGGAGTGTGTGTGTTGAGGGTTAACATGGAAAGAGGTGTGCGGTGACGTCACCGGTTACAACTGGACGGAAGTTGTTACAACCGGAAGCTGCTTAGGGCATTTATTATTATAGATAATCTATATTTTTATTATCATAAGCATAAACAAATATACTCATAAATGATAATAATATACATATATTCCATATCACAATAGATGATTAGAAATAAACATAACAAATGTCACTGTTTCTTCATTCAAAGTGTAGACCAATCCGCCATAGTATGAAATATCAACCAGATATCTAAAAAAATAGATAAAAAAATATAAAATTAAAAATTGCGCAAAAAATATATATTTATAAGAATGGAATGAAGGATAGACTCTCATTTAAACCCAATGGAGACACCGTACGGGTTTCCAATTGGGCAAGATGTTTGCTAACGTTCCCACCTCTGATTCCACTGCATATCATATCTATACCAGACACCTTTAATAGGGTTGGATCACAATTGTTGTATATTTTGAAATGTCTTGGCAGAGTTTTGAGGGAAGAAATATCTTCAACCTCTCTAGCTGCCTTTATGCCCAGCACATGCTCACGAACCCTCACCTTAAGCTGGAGAGTGGTAAGGCCAACGTAGATGAGGGAACATGGGCATGTGGCATAATAAATAACAGCTGTGGATGAACAAGTAATGGATTTCATTATGTCAAAAACACGCAATCCTTCAGAATTGATAAATGTATGTGTTCTGACAATATTAGAACAAGCTACACAAGAGTCACAGGGTTTGCACCCTGCAGATCGTGTATATTGACTCAAAAAATTAGTGACTGGTTTTGGAGTGTAATGGCTTTTCACCAACCGGTCACCAAGATTTGGTGATCTACGAAAGGCAATGTTGGGATATTCACTAATATATTTAGAAAGAATCGGATCATTTTTTAAAATGGGCCAAAATTTATTAAGATAAAATCTCATTTGTTCATTTTGACCGTTAAATGTTGTTATGAACCTAACTACTTCCTTTGATTTAGATGTACTCATATTCTCGTAGAGAGCTTTATGACGAGACGTATGCTTAGCTCTATTAAAGGCTCTCTTCAATGATCGCCTACTGTAGCCACGTTCAAGAAATCTTTCTTTCAATAAATCAGCTTGTTTTAGAAAATCCATTTCTGCTGAATAAATACGTCTTAAACTTAAAAATTGCCCGATGGGAATTGAATTGATGAGAGTACGGGGATGAGAAGATGATGCATGGAGAAGCGCATTAACAGAAATCTGTTTCCTAAACAAGTCAGTCTGAAGGTAGTTGTTAGAATCCCTCATCACTCGAACATCAAGGAACTCGATGGTTTTAGAATCACTTTGATATGTAAGATGTACATTGATGCAATTGGAGTTTAACACACCAATAAAATCTGATAGCACACCGATGGAATCCTGCCAAATAAAGAAAATATCATCGATGTAGCGTGTCCAAAAAAGAAGACACTCCATCTGTTCAACCTTCCCTGACAAAAATAGGTCCCTTTCCCACAGACCCAGGAACAGGTTCGCATGAGATGGGGCAAAAGAGGCACCCATTGCTGTTCCCTGGGTCTGTAGGAAAAAGGAGTCCTTAAAAATGAAAATTGTGAGACAACGCAAATTCTAATAAATTAATAAAAATATAATAAAGGCATTATACTGTATGCAGTAATATATTGTGCCCATTGTGCTGTATGAAGTAATATATGGGGCCCATTATACTGTATGAAGTAATATATGGGGCCCATTATACTGTATGAAGTAATATATGGTGCCCATTATACTGTATGAAGTAATATATGGGGCTCATTAAACTGTATGAAGTAATATATGGGGCCCATTATGCTGTATGAAGTAATATATGGTGCCCATTATACTGTATGAAGTAATATATGGGGCCCATTATACTGTATGAAGTAATATCGGGCCCATTATGCTGTATGAAGTCATATGGGGCCCATTATACTGGATGAGGCAATATATTGGGCCCATTATACTGGATGAAGTTATAAATTGGGCCCATTATACTGTATGAAGTCATATATGTGGCCCATTATACTGTATTAAGTAATATATGGTGCCTATTATGCTGTATGAAGTAATATATGGGGCCCTTTATACTGTATGAAGTAATATATTGGGCCCCTTATGTTGTATGAAGTCATATATGGGGCACATTATACTGTATGAAGTAATATATTGGGCCCATTATACTGTATAAAGTAATATTTGGGGCCCATTATACTGTATGAAATAACATTTGGGGTCCAATATACTGTATGCAGTAATATATGGGGCCCATAATACTGTATGGAGCATTATTTGGGGATAGGGGATGACTTTGTTTGTTGTGGATCAGACCGCTGGGACCCCCATGGTCCTGGGAAATGTAGCTTTGAAGAGCACCATGTAAATGGAGCTGTGGTCAGTCATACGCACTGTTGTGCCATTCACATGTGGCTCTTCAAATAACTCCTTAAAAAGAGTGATGAGGGGACAACAAGGTATAGCAAAAATTCACTGATCGGGGTGATGAGTGCTGTAGTTTGTGGGCTGGTATGATTTGTGTGGCAGGGCTGCATTTTGTCCCAGTCCAGCCCTGTGCCAGGCCTACCATTGCCATTATTGACCCTTGTTCTGGATACTTACGTGTTGTTCTTGTATGTGCCTGTGATGGCGCTGACATCCTTGTGTTTGGACACCTTTTTTTTCTATTTATCTAAATCAAAATGTCCACTATTGTACTCAGTTTTACAGGATAGATATGAAAATTTACTTTGTGTGCAGGGGGGCGTCATTTTGCTGTTCGCCTCGGGCAGAAGATGGGCTAGGTTCACCCCTGAGTCATAGGGTCATGGCTGAGGTGGCCGTAGTCACGGCACAGTAAAGAGTGTTACCACACCCCAGCACTGACTGACAGCCAGTTCGGCAGTGCATCAGTAGAAAGTCAGCTGACAGTCAGTGTTGGGGCATTTTTACAGTCATTACTGTGTACTGAACAATGAAGTAAATACAAGCCTCTATGGCTAAAAGCTGGAGGCTGCCAGGAGGAATAAAATGTGTTTCTTCCCAGCAGCCAGGATTTCAATGCGGAGGCTACAGGGTTTTTTGAATGTTATTAGCCTCCCAGAGTGAACAATGAGCTAAGGAGGCAGCATGATGCAGGCCTAGAGAACCAGACAGGAACCAGCAGGGGTGGCTGAAGAGGTGAACAGTGAAGTGGGTATGGTTCTTGCCTCAACTATTCAGCAAGATGGTGGCCACAACTGGCCACTATTTTGCTAAATTTACATAGCACAAATAAAAAAATGCCATATTTTCTAAAATGTCAATTTTAGTATAATTTTAATAGAATTCAATTCCACTTGAATACATTTACCCATCACATTTTATTAATATTGTGCCTTAAATATTGATTTTGCTTTATGCGCCTATAAAGTGAAAATGTGCGAGAAATGTGGTGTCAATTGTTGACCATGTTAAAGAGGGAATATTGATTGTTACTGAAGAATTTCTGCCACTTTGGCCACTTTTAGCTCCAAAACCATTATCCGATAACCTTCTCTACTGACTTTTGTTGTGCTTAAAACTAAATTCCTTGAATTATGTAGGCTTCAACATGAAAAAAACACAAGTATACATTTTTCTTAAAGCCACATAATGTGCACACAAGATTGATTGACAAATTATTAGCCTTACGTGTAACAATAGCATCTGCTGTAGTAATTTGGTGATCAACCATGACCACAAATTCAATTTCTATTCAAGAATCCTACCTTTCTCCACTGGTATTATGCATTGCCTTAATAATTTTATACTAAAGCATCCCAAATACCTTGCAGATTCAACCCAGACCATTATTGTTTTTTTTTCCAATCTATAATAATAAATGCGCTAAGCAGCTTTCGTCCGGTTGTAATGCAGCTTCCGTCCGGTTGTAACTTGGTGACGTCACATCCACCACACACCTCTTGCCATGTTAACCCTCAACAAACACTCCTCCTCAACACACACACCTCCTCAGCACACACACCTCTCAACTTTCACCATCTCCACTCACGTCCCCCCCTCTTTCACTCCACATATGACCTTTTCTCTCACTCCGCCTCTCAAACTCACGCCGTCATCACCGCTGCTCCGCAATCCCCGACATCATCTTCCTCCAGCGCCATCTTGGATCCTGATGTCAATTACAGGGCCAATTTGCCGCTACCACTTCATAACTACTGCTGGGCAATTACAGGGCCAATTTGCCGTTACCACTTCATAACTACTGCTGGGCAATTACAGGGCCAATTTGCCGCTACCACTTCATAACTACTGCTGGGCTATTACAGGGCCAATTTGCCGCTACCACTTCATAACTACTGCTGGGCAATTACAGGACCATTTTGCCGTTACCACTTCATAACTACTGCTGGGCAATTACAGGGTCAATTTGCCGCTACTACTTCATAACTACTGCTGGGCAATTACAGGACAAATTTGCCGTTACCACTTCATAACTATTGCTGGGCAATTACAAGGCCAATTTGCCACTACCACTTCATAACTACTGCTGGGCTATTACAGGGCCAATTTGCCGCTACCACTTCATAACTACTGCTGGGCAATTACAGGGCCAATTAGTATCTGTTTACACTAAAATACTCCAGGACGCCTTCTTCACTGCCAGATAACTGCCAAATAGACTCCTTTACCTGTGCCAACATGAGTCATAACAAAAAGTATGCCAATGCCAGTGAAAGGAAAGCAGCTTTAGCACTACGACAAAAACAATGCCGTGCTAATGAGACTCCGGAGGAAAAACACCATCGCATAGACAAGATTAAGGCTTATAAACGCCGTCGCCTCACACACGAATCCCCTAACTCTAAATCCATTAGATTGGCTTAAGAAGCCTCTGCACGCCATCACTGCCGACAACAAATGGCTTCTTCCTCATCATTATTAGTAGACTCACAACAGGATGCTTCCACATCAGCATGTGGAACAAATTACTACCACACTTCACCCTATATGCCGTTCACTGACATAACTAATCAGCAATCTGTTTCTGCCCTATCAATACCACCATTAGTCAATAGCGACATAGTTTCTTCACATACAAGCTGCAACAGTTAGCCCGCAGAAAGTGCAACCAAGACAAATATACGTTGGTCTCAAAACTAGGCGCACCCCCCCCCGGTTGGACATGCACTTCTACTACAACCTCACATTTTCACTAATGATGAAAATAGTATTACTGAACACAGCTGTGGTGACATGACCCATGTATGTGAGCATTGCCAAGCTTTGCATTTTGTAGCAGAGATACCTTCTGATAACAACTTTACGCTCTGCTGTCAGAAGGGTAAAGTCCATGTACCCATACTACAATATCCTGATGTCTTTACACGTTTGCTGAAAGGGCAAAGTGAATTTAGCAAAAATGTCATGGATAATATTCGAAGTATTAACAGTTCCTTTGCTTTTGCCTCCATGGGTGCAAATATTTCACCACCTCCTGGATATGGCCCATACTGTTTCCGTATACATGGGCAGATCTATCATAGAACTGGAACACTACATCCCTCAGATGACCAACAACGCGCATTTGCCCAACTTTACATTCTCGATACTGCTACCGCAAACGATGTAAAGAAAATCAAAAATGTCATCCTACATTGATGAACATTATTGCCCTTCAAATCCAAACTATTAATCCTTTTGTGGCAGCTTATCAAATGTTACGTGATGTGGAAGAACAAGAAAAAATTAAATCTCTACAAAACGGAACTGTCATTCCAAACATCACTATGGCTATTAAACAAGATCGTACTCAAGACCCTTGATGCTACAATAATCCCACTGTCAGTGAAGTAGTAGCCGTGTTTCAAAATGACAATGGTGAGCCACCTTTCAATAGAGACATATTAATTCATTTAAAACCTGATCCCCACAACCCTTTAGCTCCAAAACACAACAAATTAGCATTCTCCATAGCAATTTGGATGCCCTCCTCTATCCAATATTTTTCCCTTATGGAGACCAAGGATGGCATGATGGACTTAAACAACAAGGCAAAAGTCCGAGAAGGATCACACAACTCCAGTACTATTGCTATATGTTATCTGTCAGAAATTACTTTAATCCACTCCTCAATTGTGGTAAGCTAACACAGCAATATTTAGTAGATGCTTAAGTCAAAATCGAAGCTAATCGCCTACATTACAACCGCAACCACCAAAAAGATTTAAAAGTGGAGGATTACTGCCTCCTTCAAGAACATCTCAAAAAAATCGGATCAAAGGGCATCCCTATTGGAAAAACCGTCATTTACCATCTTCTTTTGAAGGCAGTCCAAGAAACATGCAGCAGCGCTACCAGGATGCTATGGCTATTGTTACGAAGTATGGTCGACCAGATCTATTTATCACCATGACATGTAATCCTAAGCGGAGTGAGATTACTACACATTTAGAACCGTGGCAGCGTGTTGAACACAGACCCGACTTTGTTGCACGCGTCTTTAAAATTAAACTGGAATCCCTCTTAAAAGACATTAGCAGTGGATTATTTGGAAACGTCACTGCAATGGTCCATGTCATTGAATTTCAGAAGCGTGGTCTCCCACACGCTCATATTTTAATTATTCTGGACAGCCCGTCTAAATTACGGACTGAGGCGGACATAGACAATATAGTCTGGGCTGAAATACCTGATGAAACAATCTACCCTCAGCTCCATAACATTGTTTTTCAACACATGATCCATGGTCCCTGTGGAGAACACAATCCTAATTCTCCCTGTATGGATCTTGGAAAGTGTAGCAAAGGTTTCCCTAAGCAATACCAACCATATACCATCAAAGAAAAGGACGGCTATCCCACTTACCGCAGACCCATTGGCAAAACATATGAATACCATTCTAAGACGATTGACAATTCATGGGTAGTTCCATATAACTCATTTTTACTCACCAAATACAAGTGCCATATTAATGTAGAAATATGTGCTTCCATTCAAAGTGTAAAATACTTATTTAAATACGTTTACAAAGGACATGACAAAGCCAACCTTGAAATTTCCCAAAATAACATTCAACATGATGAAACACACCAATTTACGGATACCAGATATGTTAGTGCACCTGAGGCTGTGTGGCGGATATTTGCTTTTCCTATGCATAAACAATCTCATGCCATCATTCGCCTAGCCGTACATCTGCCTAATTCTCAACCACTCAATTTTCATGAGATTGACTCTGCAGACAACATCCATCAAAAACTCAATTCCAATTCTACACTTATGGCGTATTTCAACCTTAATAAGATCGACCACAATGCACATAACTATATCTACCGCAAAATGTTTAAATTCCAGAACACTACGTTTGGAAACAAGGCACATGGGAACCCAAGAAAACGAGGGGGTCTCACAGTTATTGGAAGAATGTATACTGTTAGTGTGAAAGACCAAGAACGCTATTATTTACGTTTGTTGTTACTGCATGTAAAAGCTGCTACCAGTTTTGACAGCATTAAAACCGTCAATGGAGTTATGCATGAAACCTTTAAGGATGCTGCGTTAGCACTTGGATTATTATTCGATGATAGCATCTGGAGACATACTTTAACAGATGCTTGCATTCTTAACATGCCTTCCCAACTTAGAGACATGTTTGCTTAGGCTGGTTTCACATTTGCGTTTTTTAGCGCTGGAAAAAAACGCATATGTGCGCATGCGTTTTTTCCCCTATATTTAACATGGGTGCGCATACCTGCGCGCTTGTAAGCGCATGTATGCGATTTTCATGCGCTGCGTTTTTTTGGGGTGTGCGTTTGTATTTTCCAGACGCAGCATGTTGCATTTTTTGGCCCTGCAAAAAAGCGCATGCGCACATATGCGCACGTTTTGCGCTAAAAATGGCCATTATAGCCTATGGATGCGCATATGTGCGCACTGGCATGCTCATGTATGCGTTTTTTTGCATATGCGTTTTTTTTTTTTAACCATGGAATTTAGGGGTTTGGGTTAGAGTCAGGGTTAGTTAAGGGGGTTTAGGGTTAGGGTTAGGGTCAGGGTCAGGGTTAGGGTTGGGGTTTGGGTCAGGGTTAGGGTTAAGTATGGTTTGGTTAAGGGTTAGGGTCAGGGTTAGGGTCAGGATTAGGGTTAAGTATGGTTTTGTTAAGGGTTAGGGTCAGGGTTAGGGTTAGGGTCAGGGTTAGGGTTAGGGTTAGGGTCAGGGTTAGGGTTAGGGTCAGGATTAGGGTTAAGTATGGTTTTGTTAAGGGTTAGGGTCAGGGTTAGGGTTAGGGTTAGGGTCAGGGTTAGGGTCAGGATTAGGGTTAAGTATGGTTTGGTTAAGGGTTAGGGTCAGGGTTAGGGTTAGGGTTAGGGTTAGGGTCAGGGTTAGGGTTAAGTATGGTTTTGTTAAGGGTTAGGGTCAGGGTTAGGGTTAGGGTTAGGGTCAGGGTTAGGGTTAGGGTTAGGGTTAGGGTCAGGGTTAGGGTTAGGGTTAGGGTCAGGGTTAGGGTTAGGGTTAGGGTTAGTTAGGGTTTAGGGTTTGGGTTAGGGTTAAGTATGATTTGGTTAAGGGTTAGGGTCAGGGTTAGGGTTAGGGTTAGGGTCAGGGTTAGGGTTAGTAAAGTCATGGTTTGGGTAGTGTGAGGGGCCACCTAAAAATGTTGGAAAAAAACGCAAACGCGGTAAAAACGCACTAAAAACGCATACAAACGCATAAAAACGCTGCGTTTTTTTCATGCATGCTCATAAAAATGCTTGAAAAAAACGCAGCAGTTGTATGCTTTTGTATGCGTTTTTTCAATGCGTTTTTTTGCGGGAAAAACGCGCTGCAAAAAAAAGCAAGTGTGAAACTAGCCTTATATCTGTATTTTTGGCTCCCCCAGTAATCCACTTGAATTGTGGAATCAATTTAAGGACCATTTTTTACAAGACTATTGTCATACATACCACAGCAACACTGAAGAGTGTATCGATTGTGAAGGATATGCTATGAAAGATGTCCAAGATGTCCTCATAGTCCATGGAAAAACTTTTGCTGATTTCAATTTACCACGCCCAGCAAAAAATATTAAACACCTCCTTAAACAATATAATAAGGATTATGAGTTAAAAAAAGTTGCAGAGATGAAAGAAACTCTTAATCAGGAGCAACTTTTTGCCTATGATGTCATTACTGAAGCTTTACAAAATAGCAGTTTAACACCAAAGTGCTTTTTTCTCGATGGACCTGGTGGCAGTGGAAAGACCTACCTATACCATCTACTTACACATCATTTAAGAGGACAAGAAGAAATTGTCTCACCTGCAGCGACTACAGGAATAGCATCTAACTTGATACAAGGAGGCCGAATAATCCACTCTCTATATGGCATACCTATTCCGATCAACGAAACATCCATTTCCAGGATTAAAAATGATAAAAATGCAGGAAAACATTTACAGAGTACAAAACTTTTTATTATTGATGAGTGCACTGTGGTCCAAAAACATGCAATGAATGTGATAGATAAACTTCTACGTGACATCATGACAACAAATGTTGCTGAAAAAAATAAAACACCGTTTGGAGGTAAAGTTATTGTTCGTGGAGGAGACTTCAGACAATGTCTTCTCGTCATCGCTCATGGAACAAGAATAGACATTGTAGATTCCTGCATTAAATATTCACAACATTGGCAACATTTTACCAGACTACCGCTAATCAACAACATGCGCTCCACTGATACTGAATACAGCACTTGGTTGCTTAAACTTGGAACTGGTGAGCTGTCTAATGAACATAACCTTGGAGAGGATGTCATTGAAATTCCTCCAGACATGCTTTGCACTGGCTCTATAGTAACCGAGATCTTTGGAGACCATATTTGCATTGATGTTAATGACAAACAAAGCCTCAACACTGCTGCATCACATGCTATACTATGTCCAAAAAATGATGATGTAGATTTTCTGAACTGTAAAGTAATGGATCGCATCAGTGGTGATTATACTGTATATGCAAGCGATGATTCTGTCGATGATGATGAGGCAGAGGAATGTGAAAACTACCCAGTTGAATTTTTAAATTCTCTGACACCATCAGGAATGCCATCACATCTCTTAAAACTTAAAATTGGCACCATTGTGATGCTATTAAGAAACCTAAACACCAAGAAAGGTCTCTGCAATGGCACTCGCCTCATTGTCACTGCCTTACTCCACAACATCATACAGGCTAAAGTGATTACTGGCTCAGCTGAAGGAGACATTGTGTTTATTCCACGCATCGATTTGTGTCCTTCAGAAACTGGGTTACCTTTTAAATTAAAACGTCGACAGTTTCCTCTAAAACCTGCTTTTGCTATGACCATTAACAAATCCCAAGGACAGACCCTCAATCGAGTTGGAATTTTTTTGCCCGAACCTGTATTTGCCCATGGACAATTGTATGTTGTATTCTCCCGAGTAAAGCAACGCAGCAATGTTAGGGTCAAAGTGGTGGATACACCACTTCAAGGACAATTGATACCTAATAGCCCAAAAATCTTCACTAGAAATGTCGTTTACAAAAATGTCTTACTTTAAACTATTTAAGTTGTCCTGGAATGGATAGATATATAAATGATAGTTACATTCTAAATAGATATAGATAATAGACTTCTAAGACTTCAATACATAGCTTGATATATGTTATATATATATAGATATTCTAAGCAGATAGATATATCATACACTAATTATCTCTTTCACATATATGTCATAGACATATTTAAATCCATAAAAACATACATAGGTATATATAGATTAAAAAAAAAAAATACAAAAGCAAAAAAAATTTAGGCACACATACGTAGATTTCAACTACATAGCTAACACATACCTACATAACTTAGGTAATAATAATTAATTTTTTATTTATTTATAGAGTACTATTATTTCAATAGCACTTTACATACGTCAGTAATACTGTCCCTCTTGAGGCTCACTATGTAAATATCCTATCCACATAAAAACATAGGTGTGATACATTTACACATAATTCTCAATATTACTGTAACACACATTTAGTATAAAAGGGGAGATGTGTATCATCAAAATTCTTTCATTTGGTGATATAAACCCCGGATGTCAAGGTCCAACATCATATTTGCTGCTGAGATATGTTATTTCCTCTTTTAACAGGGCTGGGTTTTTGTGAACAGCTAAAGAGATGGGCGGGATGGCTGTTCACCACATCTCCTTCTCAAGGTGTGCTACTCACAGTGCCACACAACACATGGTCAACGCTACATCACTATCCTCCTGATGCGATAGCATCGGGCCTTAATCTAGTTTAATGATAATGGCCAAACATCTAGCAGCATTCTGGTGTACACACAGGGCCTCAGTTAGAGGTCACTTGATAAAACAGTCTTCACATGACAAGGAGATAGGACAGGAGCTTCTAATATAATTGCAAACTAAACTTTCTGATCTATATAGCAAAAAGAAGATGCTATTTTTTGCAGACGGAGCTTCTGAGATTTTGCAACTTAACCACTAGCTACATCAGCGTGATGTTTATAAATTTTATTAAGTCACAAGTAAGTTTAATAATTACTATTGTTATATTAATTAGGGCGGCATGGTGGCTCAGTGGTTAGCCCTGCAGCCTTGCAGCACTGGGGTCCTGGGTTCAAATCTGCAAGGAGTTTGTATGTTCTCCCCTTGTTTGCGTGGGTTTCGTCTGAGTTCTCCGGTTTCCTCCCATATTCCAAAGACATACTGACAGGGAACTTAGATTGTGAGCCCCATCGGGGACAGTGCCAATAATATCTGTAAAGGGCTGTGGAGTTAATGGCGCTATATAAATGAGTAAAAATAAATAATAAGTCTGACAAGATACTAGCGCATCATCTTAAATTGTAAATTGCAAAAATATACATGCCTTAAGTGTATGATGCTGCATGAAATAAAAGACCTCAAATGGATAGTAGATGCATTTTGCTGGTTATTATTCCTTCCTTTATAATTTGCAAATTCTACGATCAAACCTGATATACCTCAAATTAAAGCTTTTTAGGCAAACTACATTTAGCTGAATTAGACCTCTCTCAGACTCAACAACTTTAAGCACTTTTGTCTACACAAAACATTACAAAAGTTATTTATTTTCTTAAATCAAACACGACTCACAGTTCAGCTAGACTTTGAAATGAATGCTACAAAACCCACCAAAAACTCATTTGCTTCATTTCTCTCTACTTAAAGTGTTTAACGAGGCAGCACAGTAAGTTACATGTCTCCCAGAAATGTTAAAAACTCTTATTATTACTCTTCCCAAGCTGAGGAAGTCTACTGATGTTATGTCTGATTTCGTACCCATGTCCTAGTTAAATTCAGACTTGAAATTCGTTGCTAAAATGATCATCTCCAGATTATCTGACATAACGCTTCTCATAATACATAGAGATCAGGTCTGTTTTGTAAAAGGGTGACTTTTCATTAAAGTATTAGCAGAGACAAGAAGCTGTTGATCACCTTCTCAGCTCCTTACCCTGTATGGGGAGGAGTTTGATTGTGTGCTTTGGATATATTTGATATATTTTTATACCCTTAACTCTGCCCAAGTATATACATCTCAACCTAAGTCTAAAGGATCCTATAGCTTATGCAACATGGCAAAGTTGCTCACTGTCACCAATTATTAATTTCCCTAGCAATGATGAATGGCCCTATCGGAGTCATATTTGTTAGGGCTTCAAAGACCCTGACAGAATCAATGTGTACCCAACCTTACACATTTATTGAAAGTCATCATCCTCTTGCAACGTCCCATAAAACGTTATTTCACAAAATTTAATGTGCCTGGTTTTAATTATCATTACGAGGCCTGTCATGACTACGCTTTTACAAATATGAAACCTAGAAAACAAAAAGGTGAGTGAAATTGGCACAATATTAGTTTAACTCCCATAAAGGGACAAAAAGGAATTAGATTGAGAATCTGTCAAATATTGCAGATTTTGGAATAAGTTACACCATTAAACAAAATTGGCTTTTTAAAAACTGTTTTAATTGTTTCCAGAGTTTCGGTAATGCAATATAAATGTTCTTTTGCTAGGGAAAAAACATTTCTGAGTAATAGTGTCATTAACTTCAGACACAAGCTCACATTTTAAGAGTTGTCTGCAGTTTAATAGGAAGGATTAGAAGAAAGTGTATGACATGTAATAGAACACCGGGTTGGAAATTTTCTTTTCATTTAGTTTGCATCCATATCTAATGGAACATCATTAGTATGTAAAATTGATCACTGGAAAATATATTCTAACAGATGATTGTCGGAATCAGGAAAAGATGCAGCCAGAGATAAAACTAAACCGAGGAGCTTCAATTTGCTACCATGAGCTATATGTAAAGTCATTAAAGTAAAAGATATATATATAATGTTTAGGAATATTTATCTAGATTATGATATCATACATTAAAGTATATATAAAATAACTAAAAGTTGTCAACTAAAAGTTACAAATGTCCCTTTCTAAGCAATGTAATGATATACAAGATGCTTCTTGTTAAAGAGGACCTACCACAATAGACCCACTAGTCTTTCTAGATTTTATTTGAAAAAAAAAAATAGTATGTTGCCCCAAATCAGGATAAATGCAGATTTTTAAAGGAGGGTGTCCAACTCTTGCAGCAGTTAAGAGGTGCAATTTAAACCTATGACTAGAGTTGAGCGATACCGTCCGATACTTCAAAGTATCGGATCGGAATGGATCGGCCGATCTTAAAAAAAAGTATCGGTATCGCCGATTCCGATACCGGAAGTCCCATTCAAGTCTATGGGACTTCCGGTATCGGAATAAGAAAAACCCTGTTTTTGCCTTGTACAGCCTCTCTGGGGTCTGTACGGGCCTTTCGGGGGGCTGTGCCGGCCTGCCAGGGGGTCTGTGCAGGCTCCGGTGGTCTGTGCCGGCCTGCCGGGGGGCTGTGCCGGCCTGCCGGGGGGGCTGTGCAGGCTCCGGGGGGCTGTGCCGGCCTGCCGGGGGGCTGTGCCGGCCTGCCGGGGGGCTGTGCAGGCTCCGGTGGGCTGTGCCGGCCTGCCGGGGGGCTGTGCCGGCCTGCCGGGGGTCTGTGCAGGCTTCGGGGGTCTGTGCAGGCATCGTCCGATGGGACTACAAGTCCCATCGGGCGATGCCTGCTACCATGACAGTGATTGACACATTAGCCAATGATGGGACAGTAGTAGTCCCATCATCCGGCTAATGTGTTGAATGTAAAAAAAAAAAAAAAAAATTACATGCTACATACATGCTACATTCATACTACATACTACATACATGCTACATTCATACTACATATATACAACATGCAACATACATACTACATATATACTACATGCATGCAACATGCATACTACATATATACTACATGCTACATACATACTACATATATGCTACATATATACTACATGCATGCTACATACATACTGCATGCTACATACATACTGCATGCTACATACATACTACATGCTACATACATACTACATATATGCTACATACATACTACATATATACTACATGCATGCTACATACATACTGCATGCTACATACATACTACATGCTACATACATACCACATATATACTACATACATACTACATGCATGCTACATGCTACATACATACCACATACATACTACATACATACTACATACATACTACATACATGCTACATACATACTACATGCTACATACATACTACATATATACTACATGCATGCTACATACATACTACATGCTACATACATGCTACATACATACTACATGCTACATACATACCACATACATACTACATATATACTACATGCATGCTACATACATACTGCATGCTACATGCATGCTACATACATACTACATACATACTACATGCTACATACATACCACATATATACTACATACATACTACATAAAATACATTCATACAATACATACATAGACATACAGTACATATAACATAGAGTAACATACTTACCAATACTTGTCACATTGTTCCCCGAAGCCATTGTCTTTTACGGAATAAATATTAACATAACAAACCAAAAAAATACTCACCCACGATCCAAAGCAGTCCACGAGTGTGTCCCACGACAATCTTGGGTAGAGAACTGCAGCATCAGCTGATGCTGCCGTTCTCTACGGGCTGCAGGAATCCAATGACGGAAGGTAGGTATCCTTCCGCACTGTATTCCTCCGCCACTTAAAAAAAAAAAGTCCCTAGTCTCACTTTATGCCATTGCTGATGCTGCCGTTCTCTACCCAAGATCGTCTTGGGACACACTCGTGGACTGCTTCGGATCGTGGGTGAGTATTTTTGTGGTTTGTTATGTTAATATTTATTCCGTAAAAGACAATGGCTTCGGGGAACAATGTGACAAGTATTGGTAAGTATGTTACTCTATGTTATATGTACTGTATGTCTATGTATGTATTGCATGAATGTATTGTATGTAGTATGTATGTAGTATATATGTGGTATGTATGTAGCATGTAGTATGTATGTAGTATGTATGTAGCATGCATGTAGCATGCAGTATGTATGTAGCATGCATGTAGTATATATGTAGTATGTATGTATGTAGTATGTATGTAGTATATATGTAGCATGTAGTATGTATGTAGCATGCATGTAGTATATATGTGTTATGTATGTAGTATGTATGTGGTATGTATGTGGTATGTATGTGGTATGTATGTAGTATGTATGTAGTATGTATGTAGTATGTATGTATGTGGTATGTATGTAGTATGTATGTAGCATGTAGTATGTATGTAGCATGCATGTAGTATGTATGTAGTATTTTTTTTTTTTTTAACATTTAACACATTAGCCGGATGATGGGACTACTACTGTCCCATCATTGGCTAATGTGTCAATCACTGTCATGGTAGCAGGCATCGCCAGATGGGACTTGTAGTCCCATCGGACGATGCTTGCACAGACCCCCGGACATCAGCACAGCCCCCCGGCAGGCCAGTACAGACCCCCACAGGGTGCACAGACCACCGGCAGGCCGGCACAGCCCCCCGGCAGGCCGGTACAGACCCCCACAGGGTGCACAGACCACCGGCAGGCCGGCACAGCCCCCCGGCAGGCCGGTACAGACCCCGGGCAGTCCACACAGCCCCCCGGCAGGCCGGCAGAGACCCCCGGAAGGCCCGAAATGACGGCGCATCATGATGCGCACACACCGCGCATCATGATGACGTCAGGCTGTCAATCAACTTTGAACTTCCGATTCCGATGCCGACTTCCGATATTGAAAAAATATCGGAAGTCGGTATCGGAATTCCGATACAGCAAGTATCGGCCGATACCCGATACTTGCGGTATCGGAATGCTCAACACTACCTATGACCATGGACACATTGCTGCAGTGATCTAAATAAATAGAAGCGAGTGAACCAACATAATGGCAGTAAGAGATTAGAAAGCAAAGCAAACAAAGCTGTATGCAGTTTTAAAACCTTCTGATGAAAGTATGCACTGCCAAAATATACAGTACCTGTGATGGAGGGATCTGGTTAATGTCACAATATAGGCATAAGTTAGCCATAAGATCCTATTAAAAAAATCATACGGATTAGCATACCTTTTACCATAGAAAAAAAAGTCCACTTTCCTTCCCACCAGACTTAGGACATTCAAATGCATTAAATTCCACTACATCAAATCTAACAAGCTTGATTGATTCTTCACAATAACTAGCTAGTAGAGTTGAGCGACTTTTGGTTTTTTAGGGTCGCGTTTCGTTTCGTGAAACCCGACTTTTCCAAAAGTCGGGTCGAGCAAGATCGTCCGATTATAGGGAAAAGTCGGGGTCGTCCCGAAACACGAAACCCAATGTAAGTCAATGGGGAATAAAAGTTGGCAGTGAGAGGAGGACAGGAAACACACCAACAGTACCCATTTGAATGCCAAAAGCATCAATTCTTCTTACTTAAGCTTGTCAACCAGGTTGAACTTTTCGGATTTTGGCGCGCACGGCGCACCGTCAAAAGTGCGCAGCGCAGGTCAAAGCGCAACTAGCGCATGGCCTGCGCACGATCTGCGCACCCTATGCTAAAGATAGGGTGCGCCGATCGCAGGCGCCGCTGTCCGCTAGGAGGCGGCGCTACAAGCAAGGGGCGGGCACGCCGGGCAGAGAGCTGGCTCGGGGGCGGAGCTACCCCCGGCCGTGCGTGCGCTTAAAAAGCGCTAATGTGAAACCAGCCTTATGGGCCCAAATAACGCTCCAAACATAATGGGCCCCATTTCTAATGCTCTAGTGTATAATGGGCCCTGTAAATGCTGCTCCAGTGTCTGATGTCCACCTTTGGAATGTTCCAGTGTATGGTGGGCCCCATCTATCATTCTCCAGAGTATAGTGCTCCCCAAAAATTGCTGTCCCAACATTGAAAACAATCAAATAAGTCTCCTCGCTAGGGAATCCCTGTACTTGTCTGGACTCCTCGTCGTCCCCATCTTCCATCTCACTGCACAGTATTTCAACTTTGCAAGTGCTGTGATCCTGGGCAAGCAGGGGGGGCCCACTCGTTGGCGACGGCACTGGCACAGGGCCCCTGATAGTACGGTGGTGTGTCTGATGGCGGGTGGGCCGAACCTGCACTTTCATCTGCAGCTTCCTCTTTGTCACCGTGTAAGATGGAACTGTATATGGGAAGGGTAACCTGAGTTTCATCAGGGTCAGATTCAGGTCGTGTAGCGTGCGAGGGGAATGTAGTGGTCTGGGTCAATGTACCAGCAGATTCATCGAGCAGTGGCTGGGCATCAGTGCACTTGTGTCGCCCCCAGGAGTACGGTCGCCACAGTGGCATTACCTTCTTCCTAGGGAGTGTGATGTCATGCTTGGGAGCAACGAACGATCTCTCTAGCAGGTTAACTGATTGGGCGGCGTTATTCCCACGAGTCATGACCCTCCAAACAGCGTTCATGAAGGCAAAGTGTTTGTTTTACGTGGGCAGTATGGTTGCAAAGCTGAACCGTAAAGGAATGTCCAGAAGAGCACCACCAGGAGTGGAGCCTACGGTTAAATTCGACTCCACCTGGGAAACCTCAACCATGCCAGCTACAGAACAGATGCACACATTGCAAGCTTAATTACGTTAACGAACGAGACTCCGTCATGCCCCGCGGTCCGAGTCCGGCTTACTAGAGGGACACGTGAGGCTCTGGCACATGAGATTGGCCAATTACTGGTGTGTCATGCCCTTACATGTCCGTGGCTGCATGTGCGCTACACTGAAAAGGCCAGCGTTTGTCGCTTACAGGTGCAGATAACCCGCTGAACAACGTTAGTGATGGGGATCACTGATTACAATTATTACCCGGGAACAATGATTTCCCAGTAAGTGCAGGTCAACCGCAGTTCCGGAATTAGGCCTAACCGTCATTCCTGAAAAAATGAAAAACTTACGTGTGCAAACCACAGGTGCTGTAGCTTGCTTAACAGCTCGCCAGCCGTTCTCACGCCCAGTATGGATTACACGTGATTACACAGAGGTTAGAAAGGGTACCGTATCCCCGGATAACATGTATGGATAGCGTACACATTCAAAATATATGTCTCAGGAGGCAGGCTCAGACGGTGTCAGGCCCAGTATGGATTGCACGTGATTGCACAAAGGTTAGAAAGGGTACCGTATCCCCGGATAACATGTATGGATAGCGTACACATTCAAAATATATGTCTCAGGAGGCAGGCTCAGACGGTGTTAGGCCCAGTATGGATTGCACGTGATTGCACAAAGGTTAGAAAGGGTACCGTATCCCCGGATAACATGTATGGATAGCGTACACATTCAAAATATATGTCTCAGGAGGCAGGCTCAGACGATGTTAGGCCCAGTATGGATTGCACGTGATTGCACAAAGGTTAGAAAGGGTACCGTATCCCCGGATAACATGTATGGATAGCGTACACATTCAAAATATATGTCTCAGGAGGCAGGCTCAGACGGTGTTAGGCCCAGTATGGATTGCACGTGATTGCACAAAGGTTAGAAAGGGTACCGTATCCCCAGATAACATGTATGGATAGCGTACACATTCAAAATATATGTCTCAGGAGGCAGGCTCAGACGGTGTTAGGCCCAGTATGGATTGCACGTGATTGCACAAAGGTTAGAAAGGGTACCGTATCCCCAGATAACATGTATGGATAGCGTACACATTCAAAATATATGTCTCAGGAGGCAGGCTCAGACGGTGTTAGGCCCAGTATGGATTGCACGTGATTGCACAAAGGTTAGAAAGGGTACCGTATCCCCAGATAACATGTATGGATAGCGTACACATTCAAAATATATGTCTCAGGAGGCAGGCTCAGACGGTGTTAGGCCCAGTATGGATTGCACGTGATTGCACAAAGGTTAGAAAGGGTACCGTATCCCCAGATAACATGTATGGATAGCGTACACATTCAAAATATATGTCTCAGGAGGCAGGCTCAGACGGTGTTAGGCCCAGTATGGATTGCACGTGATTGCACAAAGGTTAGAAAGGGTACCGTATCCCCGGATAACATGTATGGATAGCGTACACATTCAAAATATATGTCTCAGGAGGCAGGCTCAGACGGTGTTAGGCCCAGTATGGATTGCACGTGATTGCACAAAGGTTAGAAAGGGTACCGTATCCCCGGATAACATGTATGGATAGCGTACACATTCAAAATATATGTCTCAGGAGGCAGGCTCAGACGGTGTTAGGCCCAGTATGGATTGGACGTGATTGCACAAAGGTTAGAAAGGGTACCGTATCCCCGGATAACACGTATGGATAGCGTACACATTCAAAATATATGTCTCAGGAGGCAGGCTCAGACGGTGTTAGGCCCAGTATGGATTGCACGTGATTGCACAAAGGTTAGAAAGGGTACCGTATCCCCAGATAACATGTATGGATAGCGTACACATTCAAAATATATGTCTCAGGAGGCAGGCTCAGACGGTGTTAGGCCCAGTATGGATTGCACGTGATTGCACAAAGGTTAGAAAGGGTACCGTATCCCCGGATAACATGTATGGATAGCGTACACATTCAAAATTTATGTCTCAGGAGGCAGGCTCAGACGGTGTTAGGCCCAGTATGGATTGCACGTGATTGCACAAAGGTTAGAAAGGGTACCGTATCCCCAGATAACATGTATGGATAGCGTACACATTCAAAATATATGTTTCAGGAGGCAGGCTCAGACGGTGTTAGGCCCAGTATGGATTGCACGTGATTGCACAAAGGTTAGAAAGGGTACCGTATCCCCAGATAACATGTATGGATAGCGTACACATTCAAAATATATGTCTCAGGAGGCAGGCTCAGACGGTGTTAGGCCCAGTATGGATTGCACGTGATTGCACAAAGGTTAGAAAGGGTACCGTATCCCCAGATAAAATGTATGGATAGCGTACACATTCAAAATATATGTCTCAGGAGGCAGGCTCAGACGGTGTTAGGCCCAGTATGGATTGCACGTGATTGCACAAAGGTTAGAAAGGGTACCGTATCCCCGGATAACATGTATGGATAGCGTACACATTCAAAATATATGTCTCAGGAGGCAGGCTCAGACGGTATTAGGCCCAGTATGGATTGCACGTGATTGCACAAAGGTTAGAAAGGGTACCGTATCCCCAGATAACATGTATGGATAGCGTACACATTCAAAATATATGTCTCAGGAGGCAGGCTCAGACGGTGTTAGGCCCAGTATGGATTGCACGTGATTGCACAAAGGTTAGAAAGGGTTCCGTATCCCCAGATAACATGTATGGATAGCGTACACATTCAAAATATATGTCTCAGGAGGCAGGCTCAGACGGTGTTAGGCCCAGTATGGATTGCACGAGATTGCACAAAGGTTAGAAAGGGTACCGTATCCCCAGATAACATGTATGGATAGCGTACACATTCAAAATATATGTCTCAGGAGGCAGGCTCAGACAGTGTTAGGCCCAGTATGGATTGCACGTGATTGCACAAAGGTTAGAAAGGGTACCGTATCCCCAGATAACATGTATGGATAGCGTACACATTCAAAATATATGTCTCAGGAGGCAGGCTCAGATGGTGTTATGCCCAGTATGGATTGCACGTGATTGCACAAAGGTTAGAAAGGGTACCGTATCCCCAGATAACATGTATGGATAGCATACACATTCAAAATATATGTCTCAGGAGGCAGGCTCAGACGGTGTTAGGCCCAGTATGGATTGCACGTGATTGCACAAAGGTTAGAAAGGGTACCGTATCCCCGGATAACATGTATGGATAGCGTACACATTCAAAATATATGTCTCAGGAGGCAGGCTCAGACGGTGTTAGGCCCAGTATGGATTGCACGTGATTGCACAAAGGTTAGAAAGGGTACCGTATCCCCAGATAACATGTAAGGATAGCGTACACATTCAAAATATATGTCTCAGGAGGCAGGCTCAGACGGTGTTAGGCCCAGTATGGATTGCACGTGATTGCACAAAGGTTAGAAAGGGTACCGTATCCCCAGATAACATGTATGGATAGCGTACACATTCAAAATATATGTCTCAGGAGGCAGGCTCAGACGGTGTTAGGCCCAGTATGGATTGCACATGATTGCACAAAGGTTAGAAAGGGTACCGTATCCCCAGATAACATGTATGGATAGCGTACACATTCAAAATATATGTCTCAGGAGGCAGGCTCAGACGGTGTTAGGCCCAGTATGGATTGCACGTGATTGCACAAAGGTTAGAAAGGGTACCGTATCCCCAGATAACATGTATGGATAGAGTACACATTCAAAATATATGTCTCAGGAGGCAGGCTCAGACGGTGTTAGGCCCAGTATGGATTGCACGTGATTGCACAAAGGTTAGAAAGGGTACCGTATCCCCGGATAACATGTATGGATAGCGTACACATTCAAAATATATATCTCAGGAGGCAGGCTAAGACGGTGTTAGGCCCAGTATGGATTGCACGTGATTGCACAAAGGTTAGAAAGGGTACCGTATCCCCAGATAACATGTATGGATAGCGTACACATTCAAAATATATGTCTCAGGAGGCAGGCTCAGACGGTATTAGGCCCAGTATGGATTGCACGTGATTGCACAAAGGTTAGAAAGGGTTCCGTATCCCCAGATAACATGTATGGATAGCGTACACATTCAAAATATATGTCTCAGGAGGCAGGCTCAGACGGTGTTAGGCCCAGTATGGATTGCACGAGATTGCACAAAGGTTAGAAAGGGTACCGCATCCCCAGATAACATGTATGGATAGCGTACACATTCAAAATATATGTCTCAGGAGGCAGGCTCAGACAGTGTTAGGCCCAGTATGGATTGCACGTGATTGCACAAAGGTTAGAAAGGGTACCGTATCCCCAGATAACATGTATGGATAGCGTACACATTCAAAATATATGTCTCAGGAGGCAGGCTCAGATGGTGTTATGCCCAGTATGGATTGCACGTGATTGCACAAAGGTTAGAAAGGGTACCGTATCCCCAGATAACATGTATGGATAGCGTACACATTCAAAATATATGTCTCAGGAGGCAGGCTCAGACGGTGTTAGGCCCAGTATGGATTGCACGTGATTGCACAAAGGTTAGAAAGGGTACCGTATCCCCGGATAACATGTATGGATAGCGTACACATTCAAAATATATGTCTCAGGAGGCAGGCTCAGACGGTGTTAGGCCCAGTATGGATTGCACGTGATTGCACAAAGGTTAGAAAGGGTACCGTATCCCCAGATAACATGTAAGGATAGCGTACACATTCAAAATATATGTCTCAGGAGGCAGGCTCAGACGGTGTTAGGCCCAGTATGGATTGCACGTGATTGCACAAAGGTTAGAAAGGGTACCGTATCCCCATACGTTCTGCATACGAACGGAGTGTACAGGCGACCGGCGGATGTGCGCGCACAGTCTTCGCACCTTCTGGAGCAGGGCTGTTAACTCCGGATAATTTTTGAGGAAGCACTGCACCACCAGGTTCAAGGTGTGAGCCAAGCAAGGTATGTGGCTGAGTTTTGAAAGGGCTATGGCTGCCACAAAATTACGGCCGTTATCACTAACTACCTTGCCTGCCTCAAGATGTACACTGCCCAGCCATGACTCAGTTTGTCGCTTCAAGTACTCGGCCAGCACCTCGGCGGTGTGTCGGTCGCCCAAACACATCATCTGCAACACAGCCTGCTGACACTTTCCACTAGCTGCTCGATAGGGGGACACATCGTGTGCAACAGTGGCAGCTGCAGATGGAGTGCTCGTACGACTGCGCTCTGTGGACGAGCTTTCGCTTCTGGAGGAGGAGGAGGAGGGTCGAACGCCTACAGCCAACTGTTTCCTATACCGTGGGCTAGGCAGCACTGTCCCACCACCGCTGTCCCCTGTGGACCCTGCATCCACCACATTAACCCAGTGCGCAGTGATGGACACGTAACGGCCCTGGCCATGCCGACTGGACCATGCATCAGTTGTGAGGTGCACCTTTCCGCTCACTGACTGCTTGAGTGCATGGACAATGCGGTCTTTCACATGATGGTGGAGGGCTGGGATGGCTTTGCGAGAGAAGAAGTGGCGACTGGGTAGGTCATAGCGTGGTACTGCATAGGCCATGAGTTCGCGGAAAGTTGTGCTTTCCACCAACCGAAAGGGCATCATCTCAAACGAGATTAGTTTGGCAATGTGGGCGTTCAAACCCAGTGTACGCGGATGAGAGACTGAGTACTTTCTTGACCTACTCATAGTGTCTGGGAGGGTGAGCTGGACTTGAGAGCTGCATATGGTGGAAGTAGCGGTGGACAGGGCGGACTGAGAGAGGGTTGATGATGGTGATGGAGTTGGTGTTCTTTCTGATGGCCTAGAATCAGTCTTTCGTTGATATAACAGTGGGATTCCCTGACTGCTGTGGTCTTGCAACGACACCTCAACATTTGCTGCTGTGCTAACCGGTGGGCTTACAGTGGGGGAAACAATGTAGCGTTGCTGACTACCTTCGTTGTGATCAGTTGCACATGTGGCACTTGAGGTTTGGTGTTGTGTCCACGCTTGCAAGTGCATGCTGGTTAAATGTCTAAGCATGCAACTGGTATTCAAATTTTTCAGATTTTTCCCTCGGCTAAAGGTCTTTGCGCACTTCTTACAGATAACCTTGGCCTGATCATGAGGATTTTGGTCAAAAAAGTGCCACACTGCACTCTTCCTACTTTGGCAGACATTTTGCGGCCTAGCACGCTGTGATCTTTTGACCCTCTGGACAAGCTGTCCAGCAACTCTTTTGATGTTTGGAACCTGTCTTTGGAGTGCTCCGGGCCTGCCAGATAACAGCTGTTGCGATGTTGATGTCTGCTGTGGATGCTCCTCATCTGAGCTATTGGAAGCAGCACCCTCTTCCCCCAATGGATGCCAATCTGGGTCAACAACTGGGTCATCCATCACCTCCTCTTCTATGTCATGTGCACCTACCTCTGTGTCACCGTGTATGGTGGTATAGTGTGCGGGAAGGGGCACCTGAGTCTCATCAGGGTCAGAATCTGGCTCTGTACACTGCGAGGACAATGTAGTGCTCTGAGTGAATGTACCAGCAGAATCATCCATCAGCGGCTGTGCATCAGTGCACTCCATGTCAGATTCATCTTGGCCTGGGTAATTCACCATTTCACTTGATAATCCAGGCATGGTATGTGAAAACAGCTCCATGGAGTAATCAGTAGTATGGCCTGCGTCATCCTTCAATCTTGGTTGGGGTGAAGGACACAAGGAAAGGTGTGGTTCATGAACATGAGCCTCCAATGACGACTCAGTGCTTTTACTTTTCACAACTGAAGAAGAGGAGGCGATAGAGCTGGAGGCTGAGTCAGCAATGTAAGACAAAACTTTTTCCTAATGCTCTGGCTTTAAAAGCGGTTTGCCAACTCCTAGAAAACTAAGCGTTCGAGGCCTTATGTAGCCAGACAATGACGCAGGGTCAGCACCTCCTGCATTCGGTCCTATTTTGCTCTTGCCACTACCATCAGATCCACCACCAACACCATCATTACCAGCTGCCAACCCCCGCCCAATCCCACGGCCTCTTCCACCAGCCTTCCTCATTTTTGGTAGAAATGTAGACAAAATCCAACAAACTATATAGTAATGTAAAACAAGGTACAAGGTGTTTATAGGACAGGGGAGATTTTGAATTTCTGCAGACACTTGTGGACACTGGACACTTTTGGATTGTGTGAGGCCCACTGATATCTGAGCGCTATGTGACAGGCTCGATGGCACAGCTGTGACCAAAGTGACTAGAGGATAAGGGAGATTTTGAATCTCTGCACACACTTTTGGACACTGGACACTTTTGGATTGTGTGAGGCCCACTGATATCTGAGCGCTATGTGACAGGCTCGATGGCACAGCTGTGACCAAAGTGACGAGAGGATAAGGGAGATTTTGAATCTCTGCACACACTTTTGGACACTGGATGGACACTTTTGGATTGTGTGAGGCCCACTGATATCTGAGCGCTATGTGACAGGCTCGATGGCACAGCTGTGACCAAAGTGACTAGAGGATAAGGGAGATTTTGAATCTCTGCACACACTTTTGGACACTGGATGGACACTTTTGGATTGTGTGAGGCCCACTGATATCTGAGCGCTATGTGACAGGCTCGATGGCACAGCTGTGACCAAAGTGACTAGAGGATAAGGGAGATTTTGAATCTCTGCACACACTTTTGGACACTGGATGGACACTTTTGGATTGTGTGAGGCCCACTGATATCTGAGCGCTATGTGACAGGCTCGATGGCACAGCTGTGACCAAAGTGACTAGAGGATAAGGGAGATTTTGAATCTCTGCACACACTTTTGGACACTGGATGGACACTTTTGGATTGTGTGAGGCCCACTGATATCTGAGCGCTATGTGACAGGCTCGATGGCACAGCTGTGACCAAAGTGACTAGAGGATAAGGGAGATTTTGAATCTCTGCACACACTTTTGGACACTGGATGGACACATTTGGATTGTGTGAGGCCCACTGATATCTGAGCGCTATGTGACAGGCTCGATGGCACAGCTGTGACCAAAGTTACTAGAGGATAAGGGAGATTTTGAATCTCTGCACACACTTTTGGACACTGGATGGACACTTTTGGATTGTGTGAGGCCCACTGATATCTGAGCGCTATGTGACAGGCTCGATGGCACAGCTGTGACCAAAGTGACTAGAGGATAAGGGAGATTTTGAATCTCTGCACACACTTTTGGACACTGGATGGACACTTTTGGATTGTGTGAGGCCCACTGATATCTGAGCGCTATGTGACAGGCTCGATGGCACAGCTGTGACCAAAGTGACTAGAGGATAAGAGAGATTTTGAATCTCTGCACACACTTTTGGACACTGGACACTTTTGGATTGTGTGAGGCCCACTGATATCTGAGCGCTATGTGACAGGCTCGATGGCACAGCTGTGACCAAAGTGACTAGAGGATAAGGGAGATTTTGAATCTCTGCACACACTTTTGGACACTGGACACTTTTGGATTGTGTGAGGCCCAATGAATATCTGAGCGCTATGTGACAGGCTCGATGGCACAGCTGTGACAAAAGTGACTGGAGGATAAGGGAGATTGGATTGCTTTTTAAAAAGCAGTTTGCGGAGCAGTGGGTAAACAGCAATGCAGGAATGTCAGGAAGCCTTAGAAGGCAGCCCAACAACCAACACCACTGATACACCACTATATAGCCTCCCCTTGCACTGCACACACAGTGACTGGTGTGTTGTGCAGGCCAAATTGCTAGCAGCAGAAGCAGGTTTTTTTTCTTCTCAGCAGGACAAAAAAAAAAATTGTGATTGCTTTTAAAAAAGCAGTTTGCGGAGCAGTGGGTAAACAGCAATGCAGGAATGTCAGGAAGCCTTAGAAGGCAGCCCAACAACCAACACCACTGATACACCACTATATAGCCTCCCCTTGCACTGCACACACAGTGACTGGTGTGTTGTGCAGGCCAAATCGCTAGCAGCAGAAACAGTTTTTTTGTCTTCTTCCCTGCCTAACTCTCTCCCTACAGAATCAGCAGCAACCTCTCCCTATACTAAGATCGGCAGAAGTAAGATGGCGGTCGGCGTGCACGCCCTTTTATACCCCCTGTGACGCCCACCAAAGCAAGCCAATCACTTGCATGCCCTTCTGAAAGATGGTGGTGACCCGTGCCTATGTCATCACGTTGCCCACAGTGTCCATGGATCCTGATTGGCTGAAAAAGAGCGCAAAACAAACTTTTGAAACGCGACTTTGGCGCGTAAGTCGCCGACCTCGTGGCCGACCTCATCCTAGGGTCGGGTTTCGTTTCATGAAACCCGACTTTGCCAAAAGTCGGCGACTTTTGAATTTTTTCGACCCGTTTCGCTCAACTCTACTAGCTAGTAAGGTTCAGAGATCCTGATGAGACCTTCTCTTCACTTTACACTGCATGTCTATACACTATACATTACAGGTACATTTAAGCCATGCCCGATTTGACAAGCTGCACACCTATTTAAGCAAATGTTAAAGGACATCTGTCAGCAGGTTTTTGCTACACTATCTTAGAACAGCTTGATGTATAGGGTAGAAACCTTGATTATAATGCCGCTTGCTGTAGTTTTTATAAAATCATTGAATTATCTACTGCATATCTACTAGTTCTCTGAATGCTGAGGTCTGTTTAACACTGCCCATACCGCTGATCGACAGTTCTTTTGTGCACAGAAAGTATCCAATCAGTGGTGGGATTATATGTAAGGGGAGGCCAGGACTTTAGTCGTGGCCAGAGACACTAAAGCATCAATGTCCTGGCCGTCCCTCACTGAAAGCTGCAATCCACTGCTCGGCGCACCTACATCTCCAGGTTTGGGTCCCCGTGGGCACTTCCCAAGCGGCGATTGCCCCTCTCTGAGGAGACTCACAGTAAGTGAGACACAGTCCATAGTAACTTGAATGGTTTCTTTACTGATAACTTCACACAATATATCCGCAGCTGGCACATCGTAGAATACACATTCATCTTCACTTTCTTCCTCAGCTATCCCTACTTTCCTGATGCTTCTATACGGCACATGCCCAGACCGGACCGTCTTAGACTGCTTTCTAGCTTCTTCCTGGCCTAACCTCGCCATGATGACAATTCCTTCTGCCTGTTTTGCCCCAGACTTCAAATCATCCACCAAACGGTTTGGCTGCCTCTGGAAAAGCATCCGACCCTTGTGTACCACTCCCTGTGAAGCTTCAGCATCTTTCTGTTCCTCACTCCATCTGACTCCCGCCTTAAAGGCGTCCGCCCAGGATATGAGTCGCCACATCTTCTCTCTACTGTACTGGCCCACTATGTTGATGTCCAGTGGCTGTGAATAACTTGGGCTGTCACTGTTTAACGTTGCGTGGCTGCCGAGCCGTCCTGGGCCTATAGCCCATGTGGACACTTCGGGCACCCTGGCCCCATTGGAACTAACTTCCCTTCTACTTTAACCTTAACTCCCGGAAGTCACTCCTACACTTAACCCTATCCTACTAAGAGTTCTATACACTAGAGTGCCCCCTCTAGTGTCCAAATGGAGCACCACACTTTCCCTATACTGTAAATGACAAAACATGAAACACAGAAAACCTTATCACACCTATGTGCAGATAAAAGCAACAATACGATCAGACATAAAGACAAAACGATGGAGATACCCAGAAAGGGGGTAGCAGTACCATTCCATACATGTGGTAATTCATGTAAACATGAAGCAGTACCATTTAGCAAAGCATGACAAATACAACATTTTCACTTAGCCTCTTTACATATACAGAGTACACAAATATAGAGGATTAGATTACTGTTGTGAATTCGCTTTCTCGCCTACCTCTGGTTACTAGTGAAGGTAGTGGAGCTGGTTATATTGACAGAGGGGTCGTGAGTTCTCTTTCTGGGCTTCCTCTGGTGGTTACTGGAGGTAATGGAGCTGATCTAATTAACAGAGGCCTGCCACCTGATAATGAAGAGGATGACTGGAGATCTGGAGTTTCTGACTGGATTTAAGACAGCCGACTTCCTCTATCCCTGCTGGTGATTTTTTACTGCCTCCCGAGGTCTTAGTTTCCAGCTCAGTCCCTGCATGCTCAGCTAAGTGTTCTTTTACTATTGTTCACATTTGATCTGGTTTTGTCTATTTCAGTTTTGTGTGGTCAGCCAGCTCCAGCTGGGGCAGTGCTGAATTTCCATCCTTTTGTTACTGCTTGTGCTAGTTTGTTTTTGTCCCTTATTAGATTGGCCTCTTTTTGCTCTGCTTTCAGAATATACCAGAGTGCTAATATAGTGGGTGAAGTCTAGTGACTTCAGTATTTTTCTATCAGACGTGTTGAGCATGTCTTGCAGGTTTTTTTGCGTGATTGCAGAAGAGTCTTTCCTGTCCTGTCTAGTTAGTGTGGGCCCCATCGTTTGCTCAGTCTATTTTCCTACCTGCGTTTGTGTTTTCATCTTGTCTCACCGACAATATATGTTTGGGGGCTATCTATTCCTTTGGGGTCTGCTCTGGGGCAGTTTAGATTTCCTCTTTCTTGCTTCAGGCTTATTTAGTTCTCTGGCTGTGTCTAGGGGTCTAGGATCATCGTAGGTACACTCCACGGCTACAGCTAGTTGTGTGGATAGAATCAGGGGTCTGCAATCTGCTTAGTTACCAACCTCTCTGGTTTTCTGTGGCTTAGCTTGGTCTTGCTCTCCTCTTTGGTGACCCCATCATAACAGAATCACCAGCCTAAACCGCAGATTCTAGGGTACTCAAAAGCAGGAGAGAATTGTAAATTTAAAAAAAAAAAAAGTGTCAGAATTTTTTTTTTTAATATTTTTTCCTCTTTTTCTCTGGGGCCGTAGGAGAATTTTTTCTTTAATGGAGATTAAGCAATTGTCTGATCGTGTTGAGCAGCTCGCTGCTGAAGTGCGGGTAATTTCCGCCTATCTCGCGCAATCATCTGCTGTTGAACCAAAAATCCCTACTCCTGATGTGTTTTCTGGGGATTAGTCTAAATTTTTGAATTTTAAGAATAATTGTAAACTATTTCTTTCCTTGAAGCCTAACTCATTTGGGAGCTCTGTGCAGCAGGTTAAAATTATCATCTCCTTGCTGCACGGCGAACCCCAGGATTGGGCTTTTTCTCTGACACCTGGAGATCCTATTCTGACTAATGTGGACGCATTTTTTCAAGCCTTGGGGTTGTTGTATGAAGAACCTAATGCTATTGATCAAGCTGAGAAAACCCTATTGGCATTGAACCAGGGTCAGGATTCTGCAGAGTTATACTGTCAAAAATTCCGAAAGTGGGCGGTCCTTACTACATGGAATGACGGTGCCTTAGCAGCGCTCTTTCGAAAGGGTTTGGCAGAAACCATAAAAGATGTTATGGTGGGATTTCCTGTTCCCTCTGGTCTTGATGATTCTAAGTCATTAGCCATTCAAGTTGATTGGCGTTTACGTGAACGTAAAACTACACAAGAGGTGTTGCTGCCTTTTGAAGGAACGTCTGAACCCATGTAATGTGATAGGGTTTTGTCTAGGGCGCAACGTCAGGAGTTTAGATGGCGTAATAAGCTGTGATTTTTCTGTGGAGATGGCTCTCATACTATTTCTGTCTGCCCTAAATGAGAAAAACATTTTGCGCACACATTTGCTGTGGGCAGTGTACAACCTAAGTTCCTTTTGGCAATTACTCTGATCTGCTACTTGTCTACATTTTTCGCTAAGGCTTTTGTAGATTCAGGAGCAGCTTTGAATCTGATGGATGTAGACTTTGCTAAACATTGTGGTTTTCCCATGATACCCCAGCAGACTCCTATCCCTTTGAGGGGTATTGATGCTACTCCTTTGGCGGAGAATAAACCCCAGTTTTGGACCCAAGTGACAATGCGAGTCGCCCCGGACCACCAAGAAAATTGTAAATTTTTGGTGTTGCACAATTTGCATGATACTATTCGTCTGGGTTTTCCCTGGTTGCAAACTCATAATCCTGTCTTGGATTGGAAATCTGTGACTGTGGTGAGTTGGGGTTATCAGTGTGTTCTTAGTGACACTCCTGTTTTCTCCACCTCTCCCCAGTCTCATGATATTCCTGATTATTTGGCTGATTTTTCTGATGTATTTAGTGAGAGGAAGTCTGTGTCTTTGCCTCCTCATAGGAGTTATGACTGTGCAATTGAGTTAATGCCCGGGTGTAAATTTCCCAAGGGTCGGCTTTTCAACTTATCGGTACCCGAACATGATGCTATGCGATCTTATATCAAGGAGTCATTGGAGAAGGGTCATATTAGACCATCCTCTTCACCTTTTGGTGCTGGGTTTTTTTTTGTGGCCAAGAAAGATGGTTCATTAAGGCCTTGTATTGACTATCGTTCCCTTAACAAAATCACTGTTAAATATCAGTACCCGTTACCCCTGATTTCTGATTTATTTTCCAGAGTTAAAAGTGCCTGCTGGTTTACCAAACTTGACCTCAGGGGGGTGTATAATCTTAATCGCATCAAGCATGGGGATGAATGGAAGACAGCGTTTAATACTCCGGAGGGACATTTTAAGTACCTTGTGATGCCTTTTGGGCTCACTAATGCCCCTTCTGTCTTCCAATCTTTCATGAACTATATTTTCCGGGACTTTGTGGATAAGTTTTTGATCATTTATCTGAATGATATTTTGATCTTTTCCAGTGATTGGGATTCTCATGTGGAACATGTCCGGACTGTGTTCCGGATTTCGAGGGAAAATACTCTGTATGTTAAGGGATCAAAATGTCTTTTTGGTGTACAGAGGATTTCGTTTTTGGGATTCATTTTGTCCCCATCTGCTATTGAAATGGACCCAGCCAAGGTACAGGCCATTTATGATTGGGTTCAGCCCACTTATTTGAAGGCTCTTCAGAAGTTTTTGGGTTTTGGTAATTTCTATTGTAAATTTATAAGTAATTTTTCTGGTATTGTCAAACCACTGACTGATCTGACCAAAAAGGGCGCTGATGTGGTGGATTGGTCTCCAGAGGCAGTCTCTGCATTTCAGGAGCTTAAGCGGAGATTCACTTCTGCGCCGGTTCTACGGCAACCTGATGTCTCACTCCCATTTCAGGTCAAGGTAGATGCTTCTGAGATTGTTGCAGGAGCCGTTTTGTCCCCAAAAGATCCGGTGACTTCTAAAATGAATCCCTGTGCCTTCTTTTCTCGAAAATTCTCCCCATCTGAACGTAGCTATGATGTGGGGAATCGGGAATTGTTAGCCATGAAATGGGCATTTGAAGAGTGGAGACATTGGTTGGAGGGAGCTAGACATCAAGTTGTGGTCCTCACCGACCACAAGAATTTGATTTATCTTGAATCAGCCAAATGCTTGAATCCTAGACAGGCTAGGTGGGCCTTGTTTTTCACGCGTTTTAATTTTGTGGTCTCTTTTCTTCTGGGCACTAAGAATGTTAAGGCGGAAGCCCTTTCTAGGAGTTTCTTTGTGGATTCTCTTATTGTGACCGAGCCTACTACCATTCTAAATGAGGGGGTAGTTCTTTCCGCCATCTCACCAGATTTGAGACGTGCCTTGGAGGAATTTCAGGAGGACAAACCTGAACGTTGCCCTATGGGAAAATTGTATCTTCCTGACCAGTGGAGGAAGAGAGTAATGTCTGAAATTCATTGCTCCGCATTGGCTGGTCATCCAGGTATTTTTGGTACCATAGATTTGGTGAGTCGGTCTTTTTGGTGGCCTGCCTTATCTCCTGATGTCAGGAATTTTGTGCAGTCCTGTGGGACTTGATCTCGATCTAAACCCTGTTCTCGTTCTAGTGGGTTGTTGATGCCCCTGCCGGTGCCCAGGAGGCCATGGACCCATATCTCAATGGATTTTATTTCTGATCTTCATGTCTCTCTGGGAATGACTGTTATCTGGGTGATTTGTGATAGATTTTCTAAGATGATCCATCTTGTACCATTCCCAAAGTTGCCATCTTCTTCAGAGTTGGTGCCCATGTTTTTACAACAGGTGGTTCGGTTGCATGGGATTCCTGAGAACCTTGTGTCGGAGAGAGGAGTCCAGTTTGTTTCCAGATTTTGGAGAGCTTTTTGTTCCAAACTGGGAATTCAGTTATCTTTCTCCTCTGCATTTCATCCTCAGACCAATGGGCAGATTTAGAGAACAAACCAGACTTTGGAGCCCTATTTGAGATGTTTTATATCTGCTGATCAGGATGACTGGGTCTCATTTTTGCCTTTGGCTGAATTCGTGCTAAACAATAGAGCTAGTTCTGCCACTTTGATGTCGCCCTTTTTCTGTAACTTTGGGTTTCATCCTCGATTTTCTTCAGGGCAAGTGGAATCTTCGACCTGCCCAAGTGTGGACACTGTGGTAGAGAGAAAGCAGCAGATTTGGGACCAAGTGGTGGATAAGTTGTCCCTCTCTCAGGAAAAAGCCCAACGGTTTTCCAACTGGCATAGGTTCATTGGTCCCTGGTTAAAGTGGGTGATATGGTTTGGTTGTTGTCAAAGAATATTCCTATGAAGGTTGCGTTTCCAAAGTTCATGCCAAGATTCATTGGACCTTATAAGATTTTGGAGATTCTTAAGCCTGTTTCTTTTCGATTGGCTCTTCCAGTTACGTTTAAGATCCATAACATGTTTCATAAATCTCTGTTGAAGAGGTTTGTGGAGCCAGTAACTCCTATGGCGGTACCTCCTGACCCTGTATTGGTTAAAGGCAATGTGGAATATGAGGTAGAGAAAATATTGGATTCTCGTTTGGCTAGACGGAGACCCCAGCACTTGGTCAAATGGAAGGGTTATGGCCAGGAGGATAATTCTTGGGTCTCAGCTTCTCACATTCATGCTGATAGATTGGTTTGTGCTTTTCACCGGGCCCATCCTGATCGGCCTGGTGGCGTGGATGAGGGTTCGGTGACCCCTCCTCAAGGGGGGTACTGTTGTGAATTCGCTTTCTCGCCTACCTCTGGTTACTAGTAAATGTAGTGGAGCTGATTATATTGACAGAGGGTCGCGAGTTCTCTTTCTAGGCTCCCTCTGGTGGTTACTGGAGGTAATGGAGCTGATCTAATTAACAGAGGCCTGCCACCTGATAATGAGGAGGATGACTGGAGATCTGGAGTTTCTGACTGGATTTAAGACAGCCAACTTCCTCTATCCCTGCTGGTGATTTTTTCCTGCCTCCTGAGGTCTTAGTTTCCAGCTCAGTCCCTGCATGCTTAGCTAAGTGTTCTTTTGCTATTGTTCACATTTGATCTGGTTTTGTCTATTTCAGTTTTGTGTGGTCAGCCAGCTCCAGCTGGGGCAGTGCTGAATTTCCATCCTTTTGTTACTGCTTGTGCCAGTTTGTTTTTGTCCCTTATTAGTTTGGCCTCTTTTTGCTCTGCTTTCAGAATATACCAGAGTGCTGATATAGTGGGTGAAGTCTAGTGACTTCAGTATTTTTCTATCAGACGTGTTGGGCATGTTTTGCAGAGTTTTTTGCGTGATTGCAGAAGAATCTTTCCTTTCCTGTCCTGTCTAGTTAGTGTGGGCCCCATCGTTTTCTCAGTCTATTTTCCTACCTGCGTTTGTGTTTTCATTTTGTCTCACCAGCAATATATGTTTGGGGGCTATTTATTCCTTTGGCATCTGCTCTGGGGCATTTTAGATTTCCCCTTTCTTGCTTTAGGCTTATTTAGTTTTCCAGCTGTGTTGAGGCCTCTAGGATCATCGTAGGTACACTCCACGGTTACAGCTAGTTGTGTGGATAGGATCAGTGGTCTGCAATCCGCTTAGTTACCAACCTCTCTGGTTTTCTGTAGCTTAGCTTGGTCTTGCTTTCCTCCTCGGTGACCCCATCATAACACATTACATGGCAGCAGGTTTATTAGTCATCTTGTGATAATCTCTTGCTAAATAAACTGTGATTTTATCAAAACTACATGAAGCAGCCCAGTAAGTTACTCATCACTGGGATGAGAGTCTCTGTATGTACATTATGCTGTGCTCAGATTAGGTGGTAAACAGCTACTGACAGATTCTATTTAATACCTACCCCTTTAAACTTCTGCTTCTACTCCATCTAACATTTACTATATTTGCACCCACCACATTTAACTCATTCCACAAGGGTACTAAATTCTCATGCGTTCCTCTTTGTATAAAAACTGTGAGGAGCAGCCATGTGCCGAGCAGTGTGGTAGCAAGCTAAACACATTGCCCATGCAAAGCCTTTCCCTGGAGCCGCCCAGCCTCATCCTTGTGCAGACCTAAAGTTTATGGTTGATTATAGCACATTCTACAATTTATTGGGTATCTCCGTGTGGTAGAAATCACTCTACAACCAATGAGCGTATTACTTTAGAGAAGGGGTGTACTGATCTATAGCACTTTTAACTGTTTGGAAAAAAAAGCTTTTGCACAAAAAACGTAGACTTTCTTTTTCAATTCAACAATGATATTAATTCAGGGACCTTGAATATCCCCTGGGGTGCTGCCCTGCAAATATACTACTTTTTTCCAAGAGACTAGATATCTATCAGTGTAACTTACATACATGCGGTTGCATAATCCCCCACTTGCGCTAGGAATATTGTGAAATCGTGACAGCATCATACCATCCACTGTCAAAATTTGGCTGTCTGCACTCACATAGAGTGACAGCAGACTTTTTTCTCAAACCTGGACAATCCTTTAAAAAAAGATATTTGGCTCAACTAGCTGATGAAACATTCAACCAGGGCAAAGTTCGTTTCAGACACTGATGGTCTATGAATGGTTGCTGCTAGATTTCACCTAATGATTTTTACTGTTTGATTGTAAGTATTAATTTTAATAAACTAAAGTCTAATGTGCTGTGTATGGACACAATCAGTACAGATACAGTTCCGTTGAATCATAACAATAATCGCATAGAAGTGGTAAATTGTAGCAAATATATTGAAGAATTAATTGATAGATTTCAAATCGCTCCAAAACTAAAGCATAGTGATAAAGACGCACTAAAATGGGTACTCGTTAGTCGAGTCTAGAAAATTGTAATGCTCGGGTGCTCAACCTGAGTAACTAGTATAATGGAAGTCAAAGGGAAATATGAGCATTTTTACAGCATCCCCCCTCTCCCCCCCAAAGGTCAGGAGGGGGTCTAAAAACTGAAGAAAACTATGAAAACAGCGCTGAAATGGCATGGTAATAGCATGGCGAGGAATCTGTAAGCATCTCTGAATCCCAGGTCACTGTTGGGAACAATGTTTTCAGAGTAGTACACCATTTTTACTGACTGACAATAAAACATACAAAACCGCAGTTAGAATGGATTTGACTGGAAAAAATATTAAGAAACATTCTTCCCAGGAAAATGACTCGTATATACAGTAAGGTAAAATAAATAAGAGAAAAAACTGCTCGTCTACACCTTGGGCTATGTTCACACGTAGTGTTTTTGCTGCGTTTGTGCACTTTTACATTGCTTTTAATGTTGAAAGAAACATTCTAAAGGAAAAGTAATTTTAGCCTTTTAATACCTTATCTGTCCATGTGGTGTGTGAGACAGATCAGACACATCTTGTTTTATTTAAGAAGGAGGGATTCTGAAGTTTTTTTTTCAGGACCACTGGATGACCATCACTATTTGTATAGGGCCATCAGGCGGCCCTTACTACTGTTAGAGGGCCAGCAGGTGGCACTCACTATTGACATATGGCCATCAGGCAGCCCTCATTCTAATTTTAGAGAGCCAGGAGCCAGCCATCACCAAGCATTTTTGAATGGCCAGCAGAGAGCTATGCTTTGCATAGCCGCAAATTGCCACTGCAATATAATTTATCCATCTGAGGTGGGCAAATTTTCTTTTTCGCATTAATACCGCAAAATTTGAAACTTGGAGGGCCAGCAGGTGGCCCCCACTATTTTTAGAGTGCCAGCAGGCATCTTGTGCACAAATGATACCAAGATAGATTTTTTTGGGTAAAATACATCATGCTACTGTTTACAGCAAATGGAATGATGCCTAAAATAAAAGAACACAGTAGTTTCAGACAAATATGGTGGTGGTTCAAATAAATTTACAGTAGGGGTTGTGTTGCTGCCTTTGGCCCTGGGCGCCTTGACTGGGTGCAAGGCATCACGAAATGTGAAGATTCCCAAAGGATTTTAGATTGCAGTGTAGTGTCCTGTGTGTGAAAGCTGGATTTGCATCCTAGGTCATGGGTCTTCCAGCAGGACAATGAACCCAAACATACTTAAGGAAGCACCCAGAAACAGATGAAAACAAAGCATTCGAGAGTTCAGAAGTGGTAATTTCAGTTCCAGTAGCATAAAGTGTCACACCACTACCTCTTACATACAGATGCTACAGAGAAACCGTGAATGAATACATCAAATCAGTAAATTTTGCCTGGTTTGATGAATTTCTTAGTACAGAATGCCATAAAAAACATGAATGGCTCAATGAATCCAGAGAAAGAAATCAGCATCAAGAAGGCTTACAGTTTATAAGGCAATAATCCCTGATTAGATGCCTGTCATACCCTATGCCTGCTGTCATACCTCACCCTACATGAATGTAAGATAAGAGTGGTATTATTGTAGAATATGGAAGGGATTTGAACCAGCCCTGAAAAGATTTTTTCTTGTACTTGGCAGCAACAAAGTCTGGAGGAACGCAAGTAACACTGGCAACTTTGATGAATTTCTGAATACTGTAAAAAACATGAAGTGGTCAATGAGTACATGGAAAAAAGCAACAGCAAGGCTGAGAATTTATAAGGCAATAATCCCTGACTAGATGCCAGTCATACACTATACCTATTGCAACACCTCACTGTAGACAAATTGAAGATAAGAAAGGTATTATTGTAGAATATAGAGGGGATTTGAACCGGCCCTGAAAAGATTTTTTTACGTACAGTTTTGCTCCAAAGTTTACGTACGCCGGCATAATTTTTAGCTTTCTTGGTCTTTTTTAAGAGAATATGAATGATCACACTAAAACGTTTTTCTCCTCTAATGATTAGTGGTTGGGTGAAGCCATTTATTGTCAAACTACTGTGGTTTCTCTTTTTAAATCATAATAACAACCCAAAGCATCCATATGACCATGATCAAAAGTTCACAAATCCTGGTTATTTTGGCCTGATAACATGCACAGAATTTGACACAAATGGGTTTGAATGGCTATTAAAGGTAACATCCTCACCTGTGACATCTTTGCTTGTAAACAGTGTGTGTGCATAAAAACTGAGTGAGTGTTATGAGTTTATGCTAAAGTTCTATGGAGCCAGATGATGTGGGTCAAAAATGAAGACAGACACGGTATATCACAGTTCCAGATGTGTATATATATATATATATATATATATATATATATTGCAGAGATATGAACTTCAGATGAGATGCAAACTGTGACTCTACAGATAAGCAGGCAAAGAAGACAGTCTCAAAGTGTGCAGATGTAGTAGTACAGACCAGTCCAGCAATGCAGGGTCCTGGGCCCAGAGCCTAGGCCAGCTCCTAAAGGAAAGCAGATCATAGTGCTGGAGGGTGCAGAGCAGGTGTAAAGCAACAGAGTCCTTCCGTGGTGCATAGATCCAAAAGCAGGCGGGGTATCCCGAAGATTAGAAGAAGCAAGCAGGTTGCAGGTCCTTCCAGCTTGGCAGCAAGTAAGGTACAAGATACACAAGCAAGGTACAATGTGCAGAGTTCCTTTAAATACACAGCAGACAGGAAACCAGGAGTATCAGACAGGAAGCAAGATGGCCCCTGTGAAGTCAGCAACTCCATTTTGATTAAGGGCAGAATCCAATTGAACTAAGGGCAAGAGCAGACAAAACAGGTACACAGTCCCAGACCTTACAGTGAGCTTCTGGGACAGACTCTGGCATCTGTCATCCAGCCTTTGACGTTTCTGGATTGTGAGTCATAGAGAAAGCAAAAGAATTACCAATGGATCTACAGGAAAAGGTAGTTGAACTGTATAAAACAGGAAAGGGATGCAAAAAGATATCCAAAGAATTGATAATGCCAGTCAGCAGTATTCAAACTGTGATTAACCAATGGAAAATCAGGGGCTCTGTATAAACAAAACCATGGTCAAGTAGACCAAAAGAAATTTTGCTCACAACTGCCAGCAAAATTGTTTGGGATGCAAAGAAAATGATGTGGCTGTTTCAAGATGCACAATAAAGAGGCACTTGAAGAAAAATGGGCTGCATGGTCGAGTAGCCAGAAGAAAGCCATTACTGTGCATATGCCGCAAAGTATCTCTCCTTCAATAAGCAAAACAGCACAGAGACAAGCCTCAAAACTTCTGGAACAAGGTAATTTGGAGTGATGAGACCAAAATTTAACTTTTTGCATATAAGCATAAACGTTACATTTAGAGAGAGGGCAAAAGGCCTATGATGAAAGGAACACCATTCCTACTGTAAAGCATGGATGTGGATCACTGATGTTTTGGGGATGCGTGAGCTACAAAGGCACAGGAAACTTGCAAACTTGTTTATTTTCATTTATTGTTTCATGCTGTCTTATCTTATTTGGTTGATTGCTAATGAGTCAAATTAGTGATAGATCTAATGTTATAGTAAGTCACGCCCCTCAACTGCTACACTCATACACCCCTAAAATCTCATTAATATTCCCTGCATGCCTTCTGTCTCTTTTAATTGTGCCCTCTGGAATTCTCAGTCAGTGTGTAATAAACTCTCCTTCATCCATGACTTCTTCCTTTCTGATTCTATTAACCTTCTTAACCTTCTGGCTCTTACTGAAATCTGGATCCAGCAGTCAGACACCACCACTGCTGCTGCTCTTTCATATGGTGGACTACACTTCTCTCATACCTCAAGATTGAACAACAGAGCAGGTGAAGGCGTTGGTGTGCTCTTATCGCGTGTTTCGCAAAGAAATCTTCGTCCATGGAAGCTTTCTTTGCGAAACGTGCATCGGGTGTGGTGGGCACCTGGATATCTGCACGGCGGTAAATATGCATGAATTCACTTTATCTAGATTCTTACGATGTACAATACAAAATAATATTGTGGTACCGTGTTAGCCAGAAAAATAGATATAAAAATTGAGAAAAGTATTCAAGATGTGATACCTTTATTGGCTAACCAGAGAAATTATATTTGCAGGGTGGAGAACATTTTGAAACCCTAGGTGAGGCAAACACTCAGCTACATCCAGGACACCACAGACATTTTCTGCAAATTGTCAGCACTGGGTCCACTTCCAGAGGATACAATATTGGCCACCATGGATGTAGAGTCCCTATACTTCAACATTCCTCACAGAGATGGGATTGCTGCATGCAAATATTTCCTCAAAAAAACCAATCTGGTCATGGAACCAGCCTTGCAATTCATCAGGTTTGTGCTCCACCATAACTATTTTTCCTTTGGAAAAAATATATACCAACAGTGCATGGGCAGCGCCATAGGAAGCAAAATATCACAGTATGCTAACCTGTTTATGGCTAAACTAGAACAAGACTTTTTGGCATCCTGCACTAGCAAACCTCTAGCATACTTCCGCTACATTGATGACCTACTAATAATCTGAAGAAAAAAAAAAAAGAAGAAAAAGAACACTGCAGCAATATGTAATAAATCAATAACATGCAAAAGACTGTAATTTAATAAGTTGCCAATGTGTTCCTTTTAAAATTGGATGGCAGACCATCCGATATCAGTAAAGGGGGAAAAACTGACTCGTGATGTACAAGAACCGCAGGATAAATGAATATGTGTATATAAGGACAAAAATAGATGTAATAAAAACAAAAATAGATGTAACAAAATAAGTCTTTATTATAGATTCTGGCACAACACACAACAACAATATATAAAAACATATAAAATGTTATGTTGTTTGGCAAGAAAACCGCTCAATATATTAATAATCTGGTTTCATACTATGTTAATTTCACCACTGTACAAAAGAATTGTATAAATGGAGCATATATAATAATCCACAAATAAAGCAGCAAAAAATAAGTATACAAGTGCATCAAAATTGGTGAAGTGATGAAAAATAAATAAAATTCAATAATAAAATTATCAAATATAAATTGCTACACTAAAAAATGTGATGAAGTGTAAAAAAAATATTTATGTGTGACACTTGTGTGTGTAAAAAACTCAATGAACACAGTGAAAAAATATATATATGTGTATATATATAAAATGAAAACTAAAGTGAGATTGCACAAAATTGTGAAGAGATGGCTGCTGAGATAATGGGGCAAAAAATACTGGACTCACATAGGGAATGCTAAAACATGCAATTGTGAGAGCGCTTATATAGACAAGTGTCTAGCGCTTATATAGTAGAGAGGGCATGCAACATAATACAATGTAATAGATTACCTAGTATAGAGCACTAAATACCATGTATGACGCTGTACAATGAGCAAGATATCCAGCGCTTCTACAGCAAGAAGGGCATGTAACCTAGTATAATAAGGTAAATTAGCATGTAGCGCTATGTAGTAAAAATGGGCCAGCACAGAAATACAATATGTAGCACTGTGCAATTAACAAAATATCTAGCGCTCAATAGCAGGGCATGTAACCTAGTATAATGAGGTAAATTGCCATGTAGCGCTATGTAGTAAAAATGGGCCAGCACAGAAATACAATATGTAGCACTGTGCAATGAACAAAATATCTAGCGCTCAATAGCAGGGAAAGCATGTACATTAATAAAGCGTGGTATATTACCCAGTAAGCTGGATGAAAGGACAGTGGTGGAAGCGGGTTGCCAAAAGAACGCGCCCCGATGCACATTTCGGAAAAGCTCCTTCGTCAGGGGGATAATCTTATCCATTACTTAAAAAACCATCTCTTGACCAAAACTGTGCTGCTAACTATAGACCTATCTCTAATCTTCCCTACATCTCTTTACTCCTGGAATGCTTGGTCCACTCCCATCTTATCCACTATCTCTCTGACAACTCTCTTCTCGACCCTCTTCAATCCGGTTTCCGTTCTTTACAGTCTACTGAAACTGCCCTCACTAAAGTCTCTAATGATCTACTAACAGCTAAATCTAATGGTCACTAGTCACTACTTAATGCTAATTCTCCTTGATCTCTCTGCGCCATTCGACACTGTGGATCATCAGCTCCTCCTCACTATGCTCTGCTCCATTGGCCTCGAGGACACCATTCTCTCCTGGTTATCCTTCTACCTCTCTGATCGCTCCTTCACTGTTTCTTTTGCTGGCTTCTCCTCCTTCTTCCCCCTTACTGTTGGGGTCCCTCAAGGATCAGTCCTAAGCCCCCTCCTCTTATCTTTGTATACTTCCCCTATTGGACAATCAGTAGATTTGGTTTCCAGTACCATCTCTATGCTGATGACACCCAATTATACACCTCTACTCCTGACATTATGCCTGCATTATTAGAAAACAACAGTGATTGCCTTACTTCTGTCTCCAACATAATGTCTTCCCTCTATCTGAAACTAAACCTGTCAAAAACTGATCTTCTTGTGTTTCCTCCCTCTACTAACCTAACTATGCCCGACATTGCCATTGCATGTTTGGTTCTACTATTACTCCCCAGCAAAATGCCCGCTATCTTGGGGTCATTCTTGATTCAGAGCTTTCATTCACCCCCCTCATCCGATCCCTGGCTCACTCTTGTTATCTGCACCACAAAAACATTTCTAGAATTCGACCTTTTCTTACTTTTGACTCTGCAAAAATTCTTACTGTTTCTCTTATTCATTCTCGTCTGGACTATTGTAACTCTCTACTAATCAGTCTCTCTCTTACCAAACTCTCCCCTCTCCAATCTGTCTTGAAAGCTGCAGCCAGGATCATATGCCTCACCAACCGTTACACCGATGCCTTTACCTTGTGCTAGTCATTGCACTGGTTGCCCATCCACTCCAGAATTCAATTTAAACTTATTACTCTCACCTACAGAGCACTCCACGGTTCAGCACCACCCTACATCTCCTCCCTCATCTCAGTCTACCACCCTACTCGTGCCCTCCATTCTGCTAATGACCTGAGGTTGACATCCTCAATCAGAACCTCCCACTCCCGTCTCAAAGACTTATCATGTGCTGCGTCATTTTTTTGGAATGCACTACCCAGGATAATTCAATTAATCCCATATATTCACAGTTTTAAGCTTGCCCTAAAAGCGCATTTCTTCAGACTGGCCTATCGCCTCAACACATCGATCTATCCCTGTCTTGCACATTCAAAATTTTTACCAGGTTCCTCATATCATGTTCTCACATGCTTTATGCATTTAATAGCCCTCTATATCTGTATTTTTATATATTCTTGCTGATAACCGGTTCATGCAGCATTCCATGAACACCCGATTTCTTACATTATGGTCCGAACAATGAAAGCAATTGTTACCCTCCACCTTTCATGTCTCCTCTATATCCTCATAGATTGTAAGCTTGCGAACAGGGCCCTCATTCCTCTTGGTGTCTGTTGATTTATGTGATTATTGTTATGCTGTAATGTCTTTTGTCTGTACAAGTCCCCTCTAAAATGTAAAGTGCTGTGGAATATGTTGGCGCTATAGAAATAAAATTTTTATTATTTGCTAAAATATAATTGTGGTTGAATCCCTGACTAAAATGCAGCTTCAATTCTGTCCCTCTTTCACAGCACCTCTCCCTACTGTGACTGTTTCCGGGGTACAGTGTGACGAGCATAGCGTCACTGGTTTTAAATCAACCTGATGATGCTATGTGGCCAGCCAATCACAGTAATACCACAACCAAGTTGGCTACGGCATTACAGTGTCTTGCAGGCAATCGCCACATGTTCAGTGGCTGTCTAACAAGTGCCAAACATGTGGGGCGTGGACTCAAGCTTCCGCTCAAACATTCAAAAAATACTCACCGAGTAAGAGGCATAAAAATGCTAGAGCGAGTGACGAGTAGCGACAAGCATGTTCACTTAGCACTACTAAAGAGGGATTTAGAATAGACTATAGTACGTATAAGTCTGGTCTGTAAACTCAGCACTACACAGTGTTCCAATTTATTATGCAGATGTTATTTTTCTCTGATTCCTAAAATTGTCAATGCAAATCAGTCAGCATAATGTTCAAATCAAATTTTATTTGACAAACATCCCAATGATAACAGTATGTTTATTGAAAAAATTTCAAAATGCACTATTCCAAATTATTATGCAAAATAGAATTTCATTGTATAGGTCATAAAGAACTGAAAGTGGTCATTTGTTGATTTGCAGCATTAAGAGGTTACATTTAATGAAATCAAAAGCTTTTTTTCAATCAAAAACAATTTAACAGGCCAAGTTAACATAGAACCTCTTCATTGACATCACCTTCACAATTGCTTCATCCACTGAACTTGTGAGTTTTGGATAGTGTTTGTCATGATCTCAGTGCGGGTTTGACTCGCACACGTGGGGTTAATGTTTGGAACCAGTGCTGATGACTGGCATTTCTGGGGTTAAAGGTTGTGATCCCGATGCAGGCTTACCTGCACACCTGGGGCTATGATTGTGGCCTCTCCCTGGTTCTGGGGGAGGCTTCTTATAGCCTCAGGATGCTCCCATCCCTGTCAGTTATACTTTCGCCCTTGGCATTGTGTGGTGACCCCTGAGTGTTTTAGTGCTGTGTTCTGGTTACTTGATTCTCTGTGTATGACTCGGTCTGTTCCCTGGATATCGCTTTGGATTCTGCCTGGTACCTCCTATGTCTGTTTGGTCTTGATCTCTTCTTGGCCCTGATTATCCGCTCTGTCTCCTCCCTGGTACTGTACTGTGATCCTGTGTATGACCTTTGGCTTTGTCTGACCTCCCGTCTGTTTGTCCCTCCTGTACTCCGTTTGCCCCTACTGTTGTGACCTCCGTTTTGCCTGACTCTGAGTTGTACTGTCATATCTGAAAGCAGAATGCTAAGCCACGCCCCCTTGCAGTCACATGACCATAGGTCCCGTGCAAGCTTGTTCATTTTCAGTGTCCGCAGGTCCCGTGCCTCTTTACTTTCCAGCGCTGACTGGACCCTGACACTATTAGCTTGAAGCACGCTTTGTCACCTCTGCTGCCCCGCTCCCCAGGTAACTCTTAGCACTGCTTCTGTACTCAGGACATGCGCACTGGCTCTATGAGCAAGTGTACTGCGGTGTCTCTGACATTATAACTGACCGTTTCAGTTTTTTTTTTTGTTTTTTTTGTTTTTTTCTGGAAAAAAAAAAAAAAAAAGTGTGTGTTATCCTCATGGATCCCATACAAGCCTTGTCTGATCAGGTCAAGCACCTGACCCAAATGTTCCATAAGCTCAATGTGGAACAACGCACGATGGCCCAGACCCAGCAACAGTTGGTGGTTACTGTGCAGGGGGCTGTCGATGCAGGGGCTTCTAGTTCTGGGGGTAGGGATGTGTCATTAGCGTCCCCCGAATCTCCGGTCAAATTACCAGACCTTTTCTCAGGGGATAAAAAGGAGTTCAGGTCTTTCAGAGAAGGATGCAAGCTTTTTTTTTCTCTAAGGCCCCACTCCTCCGGGGATGAGTTCCAGAGGGTGGGGGTCATTATTTCCCTACTTCGGGGGGCTCCGCAAGCATGGGCTTTCTCTCTGTCTTCCTCTGCTCCTGAACGTATGTCAGTGAACGCATTCTTTGAGGCCCTCGGGCACATTTATGATGAACCTGACCGAGTGCGATTGGCAGAGGACATGTTGATGAGTGTCTGTCAGGGGAAACACTCAGCTGAGTGGTTTTGTTCTGAGTTCCGCCGCTGGGTGGCAGAGGTCTCTTGGAGCGACGCCGCACTCCGAGGACTCTTTCGCAGAGGCTTGTCCGAGCGACTGCAGGATGCCTTGGCGTTACATCCCCCACCTAACTCTCTCGAGGACGCCATGACCCAGGCCGTCCGGATGGACCGCAGGCTGCGGGCCAGAGGGGTGATGCAGGTGGATACTCCATTATTCCCCAGTGGAAAAGAGACTGCCCCTGAGCAGTATGTAGGCGCCCTCTCCCTGAAGGATACGGAGAGGAAACGCCGGAAGGACAAGCAGTTATGCTTTTACTGCAGTAAAACGGGACATTGGAAAAGGGAGTGCCCGAATTGCCCATCTTCAAACCCGGTCAGCGGGAAACGACTAGGTCTGGGTAGTCAACGGGGAGGCTGCTCAGACCCTCAGGTACCATTTTCCTCGTTTTCTAAATTAGTACTGCTTGTGGAACTGTTTGTGGATGGTAGTTCTTTTTCCTCTACAGCCTTCGTGGACTGCGGATCATCTATTAATCTTATTGACTCCCAATTGGTCACACACTGCAAGATAGGGACAGTTAGGCTCAAGGTTCCGATCAAGGTGATGGCCATTGACTCATCTCCCCTCACTAAGGAGGGAATTCGCTTTATGTCTGATGTGTTTTCGCTCAGAGTGGGCGCTACTCATGTGGAAAACATAAGTTGTTTTGTGCTGGACAATCTACCTGCAGGGTTGGTGTTGGGCATGCCCTGGTTACAACACCATAACCCAGTTATTAACTGGAAAACGGGGGAGATTGTACAATGGGGGTTTAATGATTTTGAGTTGTATGATAAATCCGCACTGCTGGTTGAACCTGTTAAATCTGTGTCTGTATCATCTGTCGAGCTGGAAGGTATTCCGGAATGCCTGAAGGACTTCGAAGATGTATTCTCCGAAAGCGAGGCCGAAACGTTACCGCCACATAGACCCTTTGACTGCGCTATTGAGCTGGTCCTGGGGGCTAAATTACCCAAAGCCCGTCTGTTTAATTTGTCCGGTCCTGAGCGCTTGGCTATGAAGGAGTACATTACTGAAAGTCTGCGCAAAGGACACATACGTCCTTCAGTCTCACCTATGGCGGCAGGTTTCTTTTTTGTAAAGAAAAAAGATGGCGGGTTACGTCCCTGTCTCGACTTCCGGGAGCTTAATCAAATCACTGTACGGAATACGTACCCCCTTCCATTGATTCCCGATTTATGTAACCAACTATCAGGGGCAAAGTGGTTTTCTAAACTGGACCTTCGGGGGCATATAATTTGATAAGGGTCCGAGAGGGGGATGAATGGAAAACCGCGTTCCTCACGACCGAGGGACTATTTGAAAATTTAGTCATGCCGTTTGGTCTTACCAACGCCCCTGCCATATTTCAGAATTTCATCAACGTGGTATTCTCGGATCTCATTGGTCATTTTGTCGTTATCTACTTAGATGATATTTTGATATATTCCCCCGACAAGTATTCTCATTTGGAACATGTACGAACTGTGCTCCAAAGGCTGAGAGAAAATAATTTGTATGCCAAATTGGAAAAATGTGTATTCTGTGTACAAGAGTTGTCCTTTTTGGGGTTAATTGTATCCGGTGAGGGTTTTCGCATGGACCCCAAGAAGGTGCAGGCCATTGCGGATTGGGTGCAACCCCGAGATCTTAAGGGTCTTCAGCGCTTCTTGGGGTTCGCCAATTATTACCGCAAATTTATCCGGGGGTTTTCGCAAGTGGTCAAACCTCTCACGGATCTAACATGCAAAGGTGTGGATGTGAGAAATTGGTCCTCACTCGCAAAAGAGGCCTTTGCGACGCTGAAAAAATGTTTTATGTCTGCTCCTGTGTTAGTGCAGCCAGATCCGTCCAAACCATTCGTCGTGGAAGTGGACGCCTCTGAGGTGGGGGTGGGGGCGGTGTTGTCCCAAGGGCCTGCCACTCTAACCAACCTCAGGCCATGTGCTTTCTTTTCCAAGAAGTTCTCTGCTGCGGAAAGAAATTACGACGTAGGCAATAGAGAGCTTCTTGCGGTCAAATTGGCGTTTGAAGAATGGAGGCACTTTTTGGAGGGGGCCAGTCACCCAGTTACGGTGATCACGGATCACAAAAATTTGTCGTATATTGAATCTGCTAAAAGACTAACGCCCAGACAAGCCCGTTGGTCACTTTTTTTTTCCCGTTTTCAGTTTACGATTACATTTCGTCCAGGGTCTAAGAATGTCAAGGCTGACGCCTTATCACGCAGTTTTCAGCCGGTGTCGCCCCCTGAGCCACCGTCCTCCATTCTTCACCCTGGGGTTGTGATAGCAGAGGTCTCATCTGAATTGGAACGGGAGATTCAGGGGGCCCAGTCGCAGGCCTCGGCGGCCATGCCAGAGGGGAAGTTGTTTGTCCCAGAGCAACTTCGCCTGAAACTCTTGCAGGAGTTCCATGAATCCAAGCTGAGTGCTCACCCTGGTATTTCAGCCACACGTCTGGCGGTGGCTAGGATCTTTTGGTGGCCTACCCTTGGTTCGGACATAAAAAAATTCATTGCTGGTTGTGGGGTCTGCGCTCGTTCTAAAAGCTCTCATAGCCGGCCGGCAGGGGAACTGATACCCTTGGCAGTGCCCGAGAGGCCATGGACTCACTTGTCCATGGATTTTGTTACCAATCTCCCTCCATCTAAGGGTAATACAGTGGTATGGGTAGTGGTGGACAGATTTTCTAAGCAGGCTCATTTCGTACCCCTGTCCGCACTACCGTCAGCTGAGACGTTGTCCAGGTTGTTTGTGCAGCATGTGATCCGGTTGCATGGGGTACCCCTGAATGTGGTGTCTGATCGTGGTGTGCAGTTTGTGGCTAAGTTTTGGCGTGCTTTCTGCAAAAAATTAGGTATGTCTCTGTCCTTTTCGTCTGCATACCATCCTGAGAGCAATGGGCAGACGGAGCGCACTAACCAGTCCCTGGAACAGATCCTCAGGTGTCTAACCTCTGCTAGACAGGGTGACTGGTGCGATGCACTGCTGTTGGCTGAATTTGCCTTCAATAGTTGGGTGAGTCAATCCACTGGTAGGTCCCCTTTCTTGATTAACTATGGGTTCAGTCCTCATTTTGGTGAGTTTTCTCGTCTGGATTCGGGGTGCCCCGGGGCTGAGGACTCTGTTCAGCGGTTAAAAGATACATGGGCAGAAGTCCAGTGGCGTATATCCAGGTCTCAAGGCAGGTATAAGTTTTTTGCGGACAGGAAACGAACACCTGGTCCCACGTTTCAGGTTGGAGAGAAAGTTTGGCTCTCCACGCGAAACATTAAGTTAAAGATTCCGTCAGCCAAGTTAGGACCCAAATTCATTGGCCCGTACAAGATTGTGGAAAAAATCAATCCAGTGGCGTATAGGCTGTGCCTTCCACCCTCTTTCAAGATCCCTAACGTCTTCCACAAATCTCTACTGAAACCTTTTGAAGCAGTCAGGGGAGACTCAGAGTCTGCTGCTTCTCCTGTTTTGGTCGAGGGGCAGGTGGAGTACGAGGTTGGTCATATCGTAGATTCCAGGTTGGTACGGTGGTCGGTACAGTACCTGGTTCATTGGAAGGGGTATGGACCGGAGGACAGGTCCTGGGTACCGGCCCGGTTGATGCATGCTGATCGCCTGGTATGGGCTTTCCATGCTAAGTACCCGAGCAAGCCTGGGGGTCCAGAGGCCCCCCGTTGAGAGGGGGGTACTGTCATGATCTCAGTGCGGGTTTGACTCGCACACGTGGGGTTAATGTTTGGAACCAGTGCTGATGACTGGCATTTCTGGGGTTAAAGGTTGTGATCCCGATGCAGGCTTACCTGCACACCTGGGGCTATGATTGTGGCCTCTGGGGGAGGCTTCTTATAGCCTCAGGACGCTCCCATCCCTGTCAGTTATACTTTCGCCCTTGGTATTGTGTGGTGACCCCTGAGTGTGTTAGTGCTGTGTTCTGGTTACTTGATTCTCTGTGTATGTCTCGGTCTGTTCCCTGGATATCGCTTTGGATTCTGCCTGGTACCTCCTATGTCTGTTTGGTCTTGATCTCTGCTTGGCCCTGATTATCCGCTCTGTCTCCTCCCTGGTACTGTACTGTGATCCTGTGTATGACCTTTGGCTTTGTCTGACCTCCCGTCTGTTTGTCCCTCCTGTACTCCGTTTGCCCGTACTGTTGTGACCTCCGTTTTGCCTGACTCTGAGTTGTACTGTCATATCTGAAAGCAGAACGCTAAGCCATGCCCCCTTGCAGTCACATGACCATAGGTCTCGTGCAAGCTTGTTCATTTTCAGTGTCCGCAGGTCCCGTGCCTCTTTACTTTCCAGCGCTGACTGGACCCTGACACTATTAGCTTGAAGCACGCTTTGTCACCTCTGCTGCCCCGCTCCCCAGGTAACTCTTAGCACTGCTTCTGTACTCAGGACATGCGCACTGGCTCTATGAGCAAGTGTAGTGCGGTGTCTCTGACAGTGTTCTGTCCTAGCAGTATAATTGCTGTCTAGAGTTTATGAAACAAATCCAAAGTGGAAAAAAGAGCTGGGCTGAATAAACCGCGCTGACCAGAAAAAAACGCACCTTCGGCAGTCCATATAATAAAAAACTTCTTTAATAAGCCTACGCGTTTCGTGGCAAAACCAGCCACTTCATCAGTTGCCCTGATGAAGTGGCTGGTTTTGCCACGAAACGCGTAGGCTTATTAAAGAAGTTTTTTATTATATGGACTGCCGAAGGTGCGTTTTTTTTCTGGTCAGCGCGGTTTATTCAGCCTGGCTCTTTTTTCCACTTTGGTTTTTGCTTGCTATTGTGGTTCTTCAAGACAATACACCCTATGTGCGCTTTCCATTTTTGTTTTTTCTGTCTAGAGTTTAGACATTTTGGTGTCTCGGTTATTACAGACGTATTTTCTGTGTATAGTAAACCTTTCTATGGTTTTTATATTGTAAAGGTAACAGCACCATCTACTGGTGGTTTAATGCAGTTCAGTTTGCAATATATCATAGGAAGTTCCTAGAGCATTGTGGGATTGTCCCCAGTTGCATTGTGGTCTTATTATGACACTGTGGAAGGAGCAACAGCCATTGTTCCTGTATGCTCCTGAGGAGAAACCACACCACTCGCTTTCTGCATGCTCCTTGTAAACAGCCTGCTCTAATCATACAGATGCATCTCACAAAATTAGAATATCATCAAAAAGTTAATTTATTTCAGTTCCTCAATACAAAAAGTGAAACTCATATATTATATAGAGTCATTACAAACAAAGTGATCTATTTCAAGTGTTTATTTTTGTTAATGTTGATAATTATGGCTTACAGCCAATAAAAACCCAAAAGTCATTATCTCAGTAAATTAGAATACTTTATAGCACCAGCTTGAAAAAATGATTTCAAAATCCAAAATGTTTATCTACTGAAATGTATGCTCAGTAAATGCAGTCAATATTTGGTCGGGGCTCCTTTTGCATCAATTAATGCATCAATGTGGCTTGGCATGGAGGAGATAAGACTGTGGCACTACTAAGGTGTTATGGAAACCCAGGTTGCTTTGATAGCAGATTTCAGCTCATCTGCATTGTTGTGTCTGGTGTCTCTCATCTTCCTCTTGACAATACCCCATAGATTCTCTATGGGGTTAAGGTCAGGCGAGTTTTCTGGTCAATCAAACACAGTGATACTGTTGTTTTTAAACCAGGAATTTGTACTTTTGGCAGTGTGGACAAGTGCCAAGTCCTGGAGAAGAATTAAATTTCCATCTCCGAAAAGCTTGTCTGCAGAGGGAAGCATGAAGTGCTATAAAATTTCCTGGTAGACGGCTTTGCTGATTTTGGTCTTGATAAAACACAGTGGACCTACACCAGCAGATGCCATGAAACCTTCATTGATTGTGGATACTTCACAGTAGACCTTGGAAATCAAGGTCCCAGAGTCTGGAGGAAGAGTGGAGAGACAGACAATCCAAGATGCTTGAACTCTACGATGAAGTTTTCACAATCAGTGATGGTTTAGTGTCAGACACACACCAGCTGTTTCAACTAAACCTTAGCCCATATGAGATCCTGTTTGGAAGTGCTCCCAGGCTAGGTTTGTACTGACACTAAACAGTCCAAGGGGAATTCTCTCATGCCATGACTTCCCTGTCTCTTGCGCTGCTTTTAGCATTTTTCCTTTTAGTGTCCCATTTAACCTCTCAACCATGCCACTGCTCTGTGGATGGTATGGAGTGTGTAGAGCTAACTCTGTCCCTAGGGCTTCCCATATCTCTTTGTAAGGTTGGCTTTGAATGAAGGCCCTTGGTCACTATCTATGGTTTCTGGGAGCCCATACCTGTACACTACCTGCACACTTTCTCAGAAAGAAGCTTCCTTGCAGTGGTTTTTGCTGACTGTTTTTTCACCGGAAAAGCTTCTGGTCACCATGAGAATATGACTACCACCACTAAGGCATACTCAAACCCCCCCTGAGTGCAGCATTTGTATGTGGTCTATCTGTATGCTCTGGAAAGGGTGTAGAAGTCTGGGTGTTCATTTCTGGGGTATCTTTTATTCTTTCCCTTTGCAGCGGAAACAGGCAAGACACCTCTTTGAGACATTTGCGGCTACTGTTACGGCTATGGCTACGGGGCAGCATGGTGGCTCAGTGGATAGCACTCCTGAGTTCAAATCCCACCATGGACAACATCTGCAAAGAGTTGGTATGTTCTCTCTGTGTTTGCGTTTGTTCCCTCCAGGTACTCCGGTTTTCTCCCACATTCCAAAGACATACTGATAGGGAATTTAGATTGTTAGCCCCATTGGGGACAGTGATGATAATGTGTGCAAATTGTAAAGTGCTGCGGAATATGTTAGCGCTATATAAAGATTAGTATTATTATTATTACTGTTGAGAAGCCTGGTGCAAGGTAGTAATGGCGGACAAGATTGTGCATCTTAATCTTGGACTAATGAGTTGTGCCGTGGGCCCATTTGGCTACCATATGGTAGAGGACTCTTGGTAGGCATGGTTTTCCTTTGGTCATCATTAGGTGTCTTTCATCCTGTGTAGCTCCATCTTTTTCCTTTTTCTTCTTTAGATGCTTGCTTCTGAAGTGTTGATAGCATCTTCTCCCAGTATTGCTTTTTTCCTCTGTTTCCATTTCCATTAACGAGTACAGATGAGATGTTTCTGTGTCAAGTGGTAGCATTGCTGCTTCTTTTTCTGTTGCATCAGCCTCACAATGCTTTTCGGCTGTGAATCCGCCTTAATCCACCTGATGAAGGCGGATTCACAGCTGAAAAGCTTTGTGAGGACATAATGACCAAGTAAAGAAGTTTCTTTTCCATCCAAAACAAGTGTCTGTCTTGGTCTGAGCGCCCTAATCAGCCGTACTTCTCTTTCCTTGTATTTTACACTCTTCTGGGTGAGCGGCTTGGTGCAGCACGGACCCAGCAAGCTTCCAACTATCCTGCAAGACCTGAAAGACGGAAGACCTGTGGTGACATCAGCATCACGTGACGCCCCTTGTGACCGGCTAACCTTGGAACCTAGAAGCCACGATGGCGAATGGTGCACGATAAGCACCGCAGGTTCTGCAAACATGGTTATGCCGGCAGCATAACCACGGCAGGTTAGTGTACTTTGTTCCTAACCTACTATATTTGACAAGCGGGTATCACACCAGGAGCGCCCCCTCCTCTCTCCTATTTTGTTTCTATAAAGAAAAGAGGCCATACACTTCTGCAGAGTGTTCCTGTGAGAGTGGAGTCATGCGAGTAACAGTTCTGTCCTCATTAAATAGAATGCTGGAGTTTTGATAGTTGATCTGATCCTATTAGATTGACAGGGCAGGTGGATGAAACTACTAGCTGAGACAGCATACTCTATGTTGGCTGCAGGTCCCTGCTCTGCTTGGGCTATTATTAATGAAAAGGGGCATAGATCTCCTTTGTGTGGAGGGTTCTGGTCCTGTGGTATTGCTGCTAGGATTTGCTTCCTGCCCTGCTGTGTCACTGTTTGCGTTCTGCAGTGAGGGTGCGGCTGCAGTATGACAGGATTTTACATTTCCCCCTTAACTCTGTCCTCGTCCTCTGTGTCATTGTCCTGCTCACCATTTGTGTATATGTCAGATACTACTGGAGCTAAAATGGCCGCTGGGTGAGGTGTGCCCTTTCTTAAGATGGCTGCCGGTATGGGTGTGCCCTTACTTACAATGGCTGCAGGTGTAGGTGTGGCCTGACTTAAGATGGCTGCTGGAACATGGGGCGTGACATCTGCATTAAGAACTGGATATAAGGAAGTAGGATTGTGCGGGTGTGGTACCCCACAAACTACACACATGTCCCTCCAATCTTGATTCTGTTTCTGGCAGACTGCACATGTCCACCCCTTTAGAGAATATCGGGGTGGTCTGCGCAATGTGGGTGTAGCTGCCAAAGTCAGAGCCATTTTGTCGGGAGGTGGTCAGAACACATATTCACCAGTCACAGAATTACATTCTTCAACCCACATTTGTCTCTTAATTTCTTTTGCCATTCTATACCATGCTTCACCATTCTTTAAAACATTTTTATCTTGCAAGAGCCCTGTTGTGAATTCTTCTGAGCCGAAGCTCCCTCTGGTGGTTACTGAGAGTAGTGGAGATGGCCAGGTGGATGGAAGTTCCCCACCTGACGACGATAATTGAGAACCTGGGATTACTGGATGGGAGCATATAATTGAGCTTGCTGCTCTTAGAGGTTGCTGGTGATTTCTTCCTTTTGCATTTGGAGTTCTTTTGTCCCCTGCCTGATCTGCATTGTTTAGCTAAGTGATTCTTTTGCTACTCCTTTGCATCTAATCTGGTTTTGCTTTTTTTTTTGCTTTCTGCTTTGTTGCTAGAGTTCAGCGTGCTCCCTGCTGGGGGCAGCGCTGGACCCTGCTTCATATGTTGCAGCTTGTTCAGTCGCCTGTTATGTTAGTATCTTTTTGCTTGCTTCCAGTTTACACCAGAGTGCTGATCTAGCGTCGGTGACCTCAGGTTTTTTGTATATCAGAAGTGTTGGACTTTTTTAGGGTTTTGTGTGTGATTGCAGACAGTATCTTTTCTGTCCTGTCCTGTCTAGATAGCTTGGGCCCAACCATTTGCTCAGTCTGTTCTCTGCCTGTGTTTGCGTCTCATCTTGTCTCACCGACAATATATGTTATATGTTTGGGAGCTGTCTATTCCTTTGGGGATCTGCTCCGGGGCAGTTTAGATTTCACCTTTCTGTCTTTAGGCTTAGTCAGTTATCCAGCAGTGATGAAGTGTATAGGGCATCGTAGGAACGCTCCACGGCTATTGCAAGTTGTGTGGATAGGATAAGGGGTCTGCAATCCACTTAGCTACCACCTTTCTGGTCTTCTGGTGGCTTAGCCTGTTCCTGCCATCCTCCTCGGTGACCCATTCATAACAGAATCACCAGCCTAACCGCAGACTCTAGGGTACTCAAAAGAAGGAAAGAATTGTAAAAAAAAGAAGTGTCAGAATTTTTTTAATATATTTTTTCCTCTTTTTCTCTGGGATTTTATGTTTAATGGAGACTAAGCAATTGTCCGATCGTGTTGAGCAGCTAGCTATCTCGCTCAATCATCTGCTGTAGAACCAAAGATCCCTGCTCCTGATGTGTTTTCGAGGGATTGGTCAAAATTGTTGAATTTCAAGAATAACTGTAATCTATTTCTTGCTTTCAAGCCTAATTCATCGGGGAGCTCGGTGCTGCAGGTTAAAATTGTCATCTCCCTGCTGTGCTGCGATCCCCAGGATTGGGCTTTTTCTCTGACACCTGGAGATCCTATTCTGGCTAATGTGGATGCGTTTTTTCAGGCCCTGGGGTTGTTGTATGATGAACCTAATGCTATTGATCAAGCTGAGAAAAGCTTATTGGCATTGAACCAGGATCAGGATGCTGCGGAGTTATACTGCCAGAAGTTCCAAAAGTTGGTGGTCCTTACTAAATGGAATGATGATGCCCTAGCAGCTCTCTTTCTGAAAGATCTAGCAGAAACTGTAAAAGATGTTATGGTGGAATTTCCTGTCCTCTCTGGTCTTAACGACTGCATGTCAATAGCCATTCAAATTGATCGACGTTTACGTGAACTTAAAGGTACGCGAGAGGCGGTGCTGCCTTTTGAACAAACTTCTGAACCCATGCAATGTGATAGGGTTTTGTCTAGGGCGCAACGTCAAGAGTTCAGAAGGCGTAATAAGCTATGCTTCTTTTGTGGGGACGCCTCTCAAGTTATTTCCGTCTGCCCTAAATGAGAAAAAGGTTTTGCTCACGCATTTGTGGTGGGCAGTGTACAGCCTAAGTTCCTGTTGGCAGTTACCTTGCTCTGCTCCTTGTCTACTTTTTCTGCTAAGGCCTTTGTTGATTCAGGAGCAGCTTTGAATCTGATGGATCTTGACTTTGCCAAGCATTGTGGTTTTCCCGTGGTGCCCCTGAGAACCCATATTCTCTTGAGGGGGATTGATGCTACCCCTTTGGCAGAAAATAAACCCCAGTTTTGGACCCAGATGGTAATGTGGGTCGCCCCGAACCATCAAGAGAATTGTAAATTTTTGGTGTTGCACAATTTACATGATACTATTGTACTTGGTTTTCCTTGGTTGCAAACCCATAATCCTGTTTTAGAAAGGAAATCTCTGTCTGTGGTGAGTTGGGGTTGTCAATGTGTTCTTAGTGACACTCCTGTTATTTCCACCTCTCCCCAGTCTCAAGACGTTCCTGACTATTTGGTTGATTTTTCTGATGTGTTTAGTGAGAATAAGTTCGCATCTTTGCCTCCTCATAGGAGTTATGACAATTGAGTTAATGTCTGGTTGTAAATTTCCCAAGGGTCGGCTTTTCAACTTATCTGTACCTGAACTTGATGCTATGTGATCTTATATCAAGGAATCATTGGAGAAGGGTTATATCAGTCCATCCGCTTTGCCTTTGGGTGCTGTTTTTTTCTTTGTGGCCAAAAAAAAGGCTCATTAAGGCCATGTATTGACTATCGTTCCCTTAACAAAATCACTGTTAAATATCAGTACCCATTACTAGAGTTGAGCGATACCGTCCGATACTTCAAAGTATCGTATCGGATGGTATCGGCCGATCTTTAAAAAAAGTATCGGTATCGCCGATTCCGATACCGGAAGTCCCATTCAAGTCTATGGGACTTCCGGTATCGGAATAAGAAAAACCCTTTCCTGCCCTTGTACAGCCTCTCTGGGGTCTGTACGGGCCTTTCGGGGGGCTGTGCCGGCCTGCCAGGGGGTCTGTGCAGGCTCCGGTGGTCTGTGCCGGCCTGCCGGTGGTCTGTGCAGGCTCCGGGGGGCTGTGCCGGCCTGCCGGGGGGCTGTGCCGGCCTGCCGGGGGGCTGTGCAGGCTCCGGGGGGCTGTGCCGGCCTGCCGGGGGGGCTGTGCCGGCCTGCCGGGGGGCTGTGCAGGCTCCGGGGGGCTGTGCCGGCCTGCCGGGGGGCTGTGCCGGCCTGCCGGTGGTCTGTGCAGGCTCCGGGGGTCTGTGCAGGCATCGTCCGATGGGACTACAAGTCCCATCGGGCGATGCCTGCTACCATGACAGTGATTGACACATTAGCCAATGATGGGACAGTAGTAGTCCCATCATCCGGCTAATGTGTTAAATGTAAAAAAAAAAAAAAAAAAAAAAATTACATGCTACATACATACAACATGCATACTACATACATGCTACATTCATACTACATACTACATACATGCTACATTCATACTACATAAATACTACATGCAACATACATACTACATATATACTACATGCATGCTACATACATACTGCATGCTACATACATACCACATATATACTACATACATACTACATGCATGCTACATGCTACATACATAACACATATATACTACATGCATGCTACATACATACTACATGCTACATACTACATATATACTACATGCATGCTACATACTACATGCTACATACATACTACATGCATGCTACATACATACTACATACATACTACATATATACTACATGCATGCTACATACATACTACATGCTACATACTACATGCATGCTACATACATACTACATGCTACATACTACATATATACTACATGCATGCTACATACATACTACATACATACTACATATATACTACATGCATGCTACATACTACATGCTACATACATACTACATATATACTACATTCATACTACATACTACATATATACTACATACATACTACATACATACTACATACATACTACATGCATGCTACATACATACTACATGCATGCTACATACATACCACATACATACTACATGCTACATACATACCACATATATACTACATACATACAATACATTCATACAATACATACATAGACATACAGTACATATAACATAGAGTAACATACTTACCAATACTTGTCACATTGTTCCCCGAAGCCATTGTCTATTCCGGGATAAATATTAACATAACAAACCACAAAAATACTCACCCACGATCCGAAGCAGTCCACGAGTGTGTCCCACGACGATCTTGGGTAGAGAACTGCAGCATCAGATGATGCTGCCGTTCTCTACGGGCTGCAGGAATCCAATGACGGAAGGTAGGTATCCTTCCGCACTGTATTCCTCCGCCACTTAAAAAAAAAAAAGTCCCTAGTCTCACTTTATGCCATTGCTGTGTGGGAAATTCCCACACAGCAATGGCATAAAGTGAGACTAGGGACTTTTTTTTTTTTAAGTGGCGGAGGAATACAGTGCGGAAGGATACCTACCTTCCGTCATTGGATTCCTACAGCCCGTAGAGAACGGCAGCATCATCTGATGCTGCAGTTCTCTACCCAAGATCGTCGTGGGACACACTCGTGGACTGCTTCGGATCGTGGGTGAGTATTTTTGTGGTTTGTTATGTTAATATTTATCCCGGAATAGACAATGGCTTCGGGGAACAATGTGACAAGTATTGGTAAGTATGTTACTCTATGTTATATGTACTGTATGTCTATGTATGTATTGTATGAATGTATTGTATGTATGTAGTATATATGTGGTATGTATGTAGCATGTAGTATGTATGTGGTATGTATGTAGCATGCATGTAGTATGTATGTAGCATGCATGTAGCATGCATGTAGCATGCATGTAGTATGTATGTAGTATGTATGTAGTATGTATGTAGCATGTATGTAGCATGCAGTATGTATGTAGTATATATGTAGTATGTATGTAGTATATATGTAGTATGTAGTATGTATGTAGCATGCATGTAGTATATATGTAGTATGTATGTAGCATGCATGTAGTATGTATGTAGCATGTAGTATATATGTAGCATGCAGCATGTATGTAGTATGTATGTAGTATATATGTAGTATGCATGTAGTATGTATGTAGTATGTATGTAGCATGCAGTATGTATGTAGCATGTATGTAGTATGTATGTAGTATATATGTAGTATGTATGTAGCATGCATGTAGTATGTATGTAGTATGTATGTAGCATGCAGTATGTAGCATGTATGTAGTATGTATGTAGTATGTATGTATGTAGTATGTATGTAGCATGCAGTATGTATGTAGCATGTATGTAGTATGTATGTAGTATGTATGTAGTATGTATGTAGTATGTATGTAGTATGTATGTAGCATGCAGTATGTATGTAGCATGTATGTAGTATGTATGTAGTATATATGTAGCATGCATGTAGTATGTATGTAGCATGCATGTAGTATTTTTTTTTTTTTTTAACATTTAACACATTAGCCGGATGATGGGACTACTACTGTCCCATCATTGGCTAATGTGTCAATCACTGTCATGGTAGCAGGCATCGCCCGATGGGACTTGTAGTCCCATCGGACGATGCTTGCACAGACCCCCGGACATCAGCACAGCCCCCCGGCAGGCCGGCACAGCCCCCCGGCAGGCCGGTACAGACCCCCACAGGGTGCACAGACCACCGGCAGGCCGGCACAGCCCCCCGGCAGGCCGGTACAGACCCCGGGCAGTCCACACAGCCCCCCGGCAGGCCGGCACAGCCCCCCGGCAGGCCGGCAGAGACCCCCGGAAGGCCCGAAATGACGGCGCATCATGATGCGCACACACCGCGCATCATGATGACGTCAGGCCGTCAATCAACTGAACTTCCGATTCCGATGCCGAATTCCGATATTGAAAAAATATCGGAAGTCGGTATCGGAATTCCGATACAGCAAGTATCGGCCGATACCCGATACTTGCGGTATCGGAATGCTCAACACTACCCATTACCCCTGATTCTGATTTATTTTCCAGAGTTAAAAGTGCTTGTTGGTTTACTAAACTTGACATCAGTGGGACATATAAGTTTATTCGCATCAAGCATGGGGATGAATGGAAGACGGCATTTAATACTCCGGAGGGACATTTTGACTACCTGGTGATGCCTTTTGGGCTCACTAATGCCCCTTCCGTTTTCCAATCTTTTATGAATGATATTTTCGGGTACTTTGTGAATAAGTTTTTGATCATTTATCTGGATGATATTTTGATTTTTTCCAGTGATTGGGATTCTCATGTGGAACATGTCCGGACTGTGTTCCGGATTTCGAGGGAAAATACTCTGTATGTTAAGGGATCAAAATGTCTTTTTGGTGTACAGAGGATTTCGCTTTTGGGATTCATTTTGTCCCCGTCTGCTATTGAAATGGACCCAGCCAAGGCACAGGCCATTTATGATTGGGTTCAGCCCACTTATCTGAAGGCTCTTCAGAAGTTTTTGGGTTTTGCTAATTTCTACCATAAATTTATAAGTAATTTTTCTTGTATTGATAAACCTCTGATGGATTTGACCAAAAAGGGTGCTGATGTGGTGAATTGGTCTCCAGAGGCAGTCTCGGCATTTCAGGAGCTTAAGCAGAGATTCACTTCTGCTCCGGTTCTACAGCAGCCTGATTCTTGACTCCCATTTCAGGTGGAGATAGATGCTTCTGATATTGGTGCAGGAGCCGTTTTGTCTCAAAGAGATCCGGTAACCTCTAAGATGAATCCCTGTGCCTTCTTTTCTCGAAAATTTTCTCCATCTGAACATAACTATGACATGGGTAATTGGGAATTATTGGCCATGAAATGGGCATTTGAAGAGTGGAGACATTGGTTGGAGGGAGCTAGACATCAAGTTGTGGTCCTCAACGATCGCAAGAATTTGATTTATCTTGAATCAGCCAAGCACTTGAATCCTAGACAGGCTAGGTGGGCCTTGTTTTTCACGCGTTTTAATTTTGTGGTCACCTTTCTTCCGGCACTAAGAATGTTAAGGCAGACACCCTTTTCTAGGAGTTTCTTTGCGGATTCTCTTGATGTGTCTGAGCCTACGACCTTTCAAAATGAGGGTGTAGTTCTTTCCGCCATCTCTCCTGATTTGAGATGTGCCCTGGAGGAATTTCAGGAGGATAAACCTGACTGATGCCCTATGGGAAAATTGTGTGTCACTGACCAGTGGAGGAAAAGAGTAATGTCTGAAATTCAGTGCTCCGTATTGGCTTGTCATCCAGGTATCTTTGGTACCAGAGATTTGGTGAGTCTGTCTTTTTGGTGGCCTGCCTTATCTCGTGATGTCAGGAATTTTGTGCAGTCCTGTCTCAGAGAATGACTGTTATTTTGGGTGATCTGTGATAGATTTTCTAAGATTGCCCATCTTGTACCACTCCCAAAGTTACCATCTTCTTCTGAGTTGGTGCCCTTGTTTTTACAACAAGTGGTTCATTTGTACGGGATTCCTGAGAACATTCTGTCAGACAGAGGGCTCCAATTTGTTTCCAGATTTTGGAAACAAAGTTGTCTTTCTCCACTGCATTTCATCCTCAGACCAATGGGCAGACTGAGAGAACAAACCAGACGTTGGAGTCCTATTTGAGATGTTTCATATCTGCTGATCAGGATGATTGGGTCTCATTTTTGCCCTTGGCCAAATTCGTGACAAAACAATAGGGCTAGCTCTGCCACTTTGATGTCTCCTTTCTTTTGTAACTTTGGGTTTTATCCTCGATTTTCTTCGGGGCAGGTAGAGGCTTCTGCCTGCCCAGGTGTGGATTCTGTTGTAGAGAGAATGCAGCAGATTTGGGACCAAGTAATGGATAAGTTGTCCGACTCTCAGGAAAAGACCCAACGGTTTTCCAACCGGCATAGGACCATTGGTCCCTGGTTTAAAGTGGGTGATATGGTTTGGTGTACTCAAAAATATTCCCATGAAGGTTGCATCTTCAAAATTCAAGCCAAGGTTTATTGGACCTTATAAGATTTTGGAAATCCTTAACCCCGTTTCTTTTCATTTGGCTCTTCCAGTTACATTTAAGATTCATAATGTCTTTCATAAATCTTTGTTGAAAAGGTTTGTGGAGCCAGTCATTCCCATGGCAGTGCCCCCTGACCCTGTACTGGTTAAGGGTAATTTGGAGTATGAGGTAGAGAAGATATTGGATTCTCATCTGGCTAGACGGAGACTTCAGTACTTGGTCAAGTGGAAGGGTTATGGCCAGGAGGATAATTCTTGGGTCTCTGCTTCTGACATCCATGCCAAGAGATTGATTCATGCCTTTCATCGGGCCCATCCTGTTTGGCCTGGTGGCGTGGATGAGGGTTTGGTGACCCCTCCTCAAGGGGGGTACTGTTGTGAATTCTCTTACTCGGAGTTCAGAGCAGAAGCTCCCTCTGCTCCCTCTGGTGGTTACTGAGAGTAGTGGAGCTGGCCAGGTGGATTGAAGTTCCCCACCTGATGACAATAATTGGGAACCTGGGATTACTGGATGGGAGCAAATAATTGAGCTGGCTGCTCTTAGAGGTTGCTGGTGATTTGGGCCTTTTGCATTTGCAGTTCTTTTGTCCCCTGCCTGATCTGCATTGTTCAGCTAAGTGATTCTTTTGCTAATCCTTTGCATCTATTCTGGTTTTGCCTTTTTTTGCATTCTGTTTTGTTGCTAGGGTTCAGCGTGCTCCCTGCTGTGGGTAGCGCTGAGCCCTGCTTCATATGTTGCAGCTTGTTCAGTCGCCTGTTATGTTAGTATCTTTTTGCTTGCATCCAGTTTATACCAGAGTGCTGATCTAGCGGGGGTGACCTCAGGTTTTTTGTATATCAGAAGTGTTGGACTTTTTTAAGGTTTTGTGCGTGATTGCAGACAGTATCTTTTCTGTCCTATCCTGTCTAGACAGCTTGGGCCCCACCGTTTGCTCAGTCTGTTCTCTGCCTGTGTTTGTGTCTCATCTTGTCTCATTGACAACATATGTTTGGGGGCTGTCAATTCCTTTGGGGATCTGCTCCGGGGCAGTTTAGATTTCACCTTTCTGTCTTTAGGCTTAGTTAGTTCTCTGGCTGTGATGAAGCATCTAGGGCATCGTAGGAACGCTCCACGGCTACTGCTAGTTGTGTGGATGGGATCAGGGATCTGCAATCTGCTTTGTTACCAACCTCTCTGGTCTTCTGGAGCCTTAGCCTGTTCCTGCCATCCACCTCGGTGACCCATTCATAACAGAGCCCTTTCTTACCAGTCAACATGCTTCTCCATTCTTCCTCATCAAGTCTTTCCCCCGGGTTGTAGATCTTCAGAACTTTTGCATTTTTAACATACTGTTTGCCTTCTCTCTCTGCCACTATCTCCTGCACAGAGAACTGACTGGTTTTAGATGCTATGGTACCCATGTCACAGTTTAATTCCCAACCACCATACTTCCTATTTTGCCAATATTTCATAAACTTCTGGACTGTCGTAATTGCAGATGCACCTAAAGGGTGTTGCATGTGTGGGGTGATACAGCATATTAGACTCGATAAGGTATAGTGGTGCACCCTCTGGACTGGGAACAGATATCCTACCATGTATGTTGAATCTAAACACTTTAAATTCAGGATATTCAATTGAAAAGGCAGTATAATCAGTTTGGGATTTGGGGACGGGTGTGTCTAGCACTTTAACAATGTGCCAACCGTGTTCTGAGATGCCGAGAACTAAAGTTTGTACACAATCTGGGCAAGACATTCAACCACTGTGGTCAGTAGTGAAAGAGTTAATATTTTTCCTTTCCTTTTTCTGTCAAGACAGCTAACCTTCCCCCAATATGCTGGGGTATTTTACTTTACTGTTTCTGTCACCAAGACAACCAGGGTCCAGTCCATAGTTTTGGCTGTAGTGACAAGAGCAGAGCTAATGATTAACTAGCTTGTAATTCCTTTGCAACTTGTGTGCAAGCAGAGGGATGAAGCGCTGCCACAATCCTTGGGATATATCTTATTATTCACGTTACCAGATCCCGGGCACTGACCATAGGTTGGGTGGCCGAACATGAGTAGTTTTGATATTAGTTCTTCGACCGTTTAAGATCGGAACCAGGGAAAATTCTTGGTGTTAAAAGGTCACCGCATCTGTATTGTTCTGACAGCCCTTGTGTACTATGGTATGGTTTTATGACTAGACCGTAGACACACCCTCTGGATTGGTTGGGCAAGACACACACATACACAGACAATTCAGGAAATGTATATATCTGACTGGTTCGTAGACTCAGGACTTTCAATTGTGGTCAATTATTGTCCAGAGATGAGAGCCAACTATCTCAACCCAGCCCGGATGTGAAAACAGAGGGTAGGTAAGATGATATATTTTCTCACCTGCATTCAGAGCTGCAGACTCTTCCCACCTATGACATCCGTCCTGGGAGAGACGGGTGTATGACTGCGGTTGTCTGAATATCGTCCCAGCCCCACATTGGGCGCCAAATGTTGATTCTGTCACCACTAGGGGGTGACTCGTCTTAATTGTCTATGGCCAAATCATATCTCAGAGAGATATTTAATGTGCATGAAGAAAACACACAGGACAAAACAGAGCAGTTGTGACTCAAATGAATTCTGATTTTATTGGTTAAACAGCACAGGATTTATAGGAAAAATTAGGTGGTTTCCATATTGCCTCATTTATTTTTCTCTAATAATTATTGCAAGGTATAGCAGTTATTGCTTGCTTGATTATGCATGTTCTATATTATTATCTTTATTGCTATCATGTTCCATGTCATTAAATTTATTGCTGACCTGCCACACCAGCGGTGGATGCCGTGTTCATACAGATCCTGCTGCCACCCACCAACAAGACATTTGAAACTACAGCCAGCTGCTGTTCTTACAGCGTGAAATTGGGGTTTTCTATGAGTCACAGGATTTAACAATCCCACAAGTAATCCCCTTTGGGACAATTCCCTTCAGGCATAGCCATAGGATGTTTATGCCAACTTTTGGTTGGTGCAACTTTTGGAGCTTTTCAAAGTCACAGATCTAATAATCCTGTATATGATCTCGTTTGGAATATTTCTCTACTACCCCTTCTCATTGAAATCTACAGGTTTATATACCAGTTCTTACATGGTGGATGGTATCACCTCCAATAGCACCTAATTTACTATTGGTCATACAATATAATGTCCAGAAAATTATAGAGATAGGAGCAGTCTTGTTTACTGATGAAGGCTATTTGATACAGCCAAAACGTCTATATTTGTGACTGCAAATAAAAATTCTTCATCTTTGCAACGAGTTGAGTGCCAAAATTTTTTTGATTATTCTATACTGGTGTGGGAGCCTTCTTTTGTGCACCGACACAGCTGTGCCACGTTATACTATTGATTAAATTTATTGCTATCATGTTCCATGTTGAGCTGACGTCTGTCTCTCACGCATCATATCGATCTTATGGTTTTTTTTATAGGGGACACTAAAAGTCATTTCCCTATTAATAAAAACACAGTTATTTACTATTGATAAACTTAATGGATTATATAATCATTTTATAGTCCATCTGGAGGTCGATGTAACCTGGTGATAAGAGTGTACTTTGAGATGAATCAAAGCACATGAAATTGCATTTTTAATACATATTCAGCAAAGCGTCCATTTGTAATATAAGCTTGATTTGATTTACATATATCTTCATACATCATTTATATATATCATATCTTTAACAGCCTTAGAAGCTGCTGTATATTCTGACGACGAACACAGCAGATGCAGCAGTGTGCTAGGCCTACAGCAAGTTACTCATGATTCATTGCAGTGTACTGCAGAGTTAGTTCATCAACATTCCAAATCAAACTACAATCCAAACCCACAGCTGAAGACAGAGCATTCTGTCAACAAGTCAAGCCAACCAGTTTATTCCAACCTTCAGAAAGCAAACTATCAGTCTCCCTGCCGCAAGCAAGAAAATACATATTGGGAAGAGACTGACAACAATAATCTTTCTCCAGAACAGAAGATTCGTAATCTGCCTTTGCTTAAAGAGACTCCCTTCCCTTCAGAAAGGTAATATAGCAATTGGACCAAACCAGAGACATCTAACAGAGACATAAGTCTATCATGAGAGGCATAGGTCTATCATAAAGTGAACAAGTTGATCTCCTGGTAAAATGACTAGGAAGTGAGTCTGCTGGACACGCAAAGAGAATCCGAGACATTAATATAAATTATCCAAATGTTGGCCTCAAAAGAATTTAGAATAGACTTCATGAATGCTATGGCTCTGTAAAGGTTATAGAAAGTGCCTTGTTTAAAATAATAGAAGACTTTCCTATAATAGTGAACAAGGACTATTCAAAGCTTAAAGAGTTTACTGACTTGCTAATGGAGTTGCGTGTAGCAAAAGCAGAAGGAGATCTTTGGGTTGACATACCTTAACACTGCTAGAGGTGTGAACCCCATAGTTCAAAAACTCCCAAACAACCTGCAAGACAAGGGGGTTACTTATGGTTCTAGGTATAAACAGACTTACAATGTGCCATTTCCTCCATTCAATGTGTTTGTAGATTTTGTCTCAGAGCAAGCAAAAATTAGAAATGATCCTAGCTTTGATTTCACGCTGTCATGTGCCAATACCTCTGTTAGTAAACCTCTTAGAACAACTGTAGAGGTCCACAAAACTAACGTTTCCTCCACAGGTTCAGTACACAAAGCGTTCAGCTCTCGTCAAGAAGACAAATCCAAGGACCCAAGAAGACAGTGTCCCTTATACAAGAAGCCACATTCCTTACTTAAGTGTAGGGCTTTCAGAGAAAAGTCATTGGAAGACATTCCTTAAGGAGAACCACATCTGTTACAAATGCTGCTCTTCAACATCCCACTTCACCAGGGATTGTGAGTTTAGTGCAAAGTGTGCCGACTGTGACAGCACCAAACATAATTCAGCTCTACACCCAGGACCACTATTGGATACTCTGCTCCAAGTCCAAGAGCATAGTAGGGAGCTGAAGGACTCAAATACTGACACTCCAGCAATTACTTCTAAGTGCACAAAAGTTTGAGGAAACTTCATAGGATGCAAGTCCTGCTCTAAAATTTCTCGAGTGAGAGTCTACTCAGCAGACAAAAAGGACAAAGCCATCAAAGTAAATGCAATTTTAGATGACCAGAGTAACAAGTTAATAGCCAAGTCTGTCTTCTTTGATAGCTTTAACATCAGAGGACCCAATGCACCCTACTCTTTAAAAATTTGTGCCGGTATTGTAGAGACAGCTGGTAGGAGAGCAACAGGCTACATAGTCGAGTCTATAGATGGCCAAAAGTGTCTGTCCTTACTAACCATTTTGGAATGTAACCAAATTCCAGACCACAGGTCAGAGATACCAATGCTTGAAGTGGCATTGTATCATCCTCATCTGAAGCGTATAAAAATCCTGATTCCCAACCTTGACCCAGAGGCTCAAATAGTCTTCCTTGGGAGAGATATTCTACGAGTCCACAAGGTTAGACAACAGATCAATGGCTCACACAATGCTCCATAGGTCCAGAGACTCGACCTTGGGTGGGTTATTATAGGAGAGGAATATTTAGAGGTGCACAGAAACCAACAATGGTTAGCAATAGAGTTGAGCGACTTTTGGTTTTTTAGGGTCGCGTTTCGTTTCGTGAAACCCGACTTTTCCAAAAGTCGGGTCGAGCAAGATCGTCCGATTATAGGGAAAAGTCGGGGTCATCCCGAAACACGAAACCCAATGTAAGTCAATGGGGAATAAAAGTCGGCAGTGAGAGGAGGACAGGAAACACACCTACAGTGCCCATTTGAATGCCAAAAGCATCAATTCTTCTTACTTAAGCTTGTCAACCTTAATTAACTTCATAATACAAGTTACGCACTGAAAAATGGGGGTTATTTGGCTAAAGTTGTGGGGGGGGAGGGCTGGCTGCAGGTTTTCATGTGCCCTGGGCGAAAGAGCGCCCCTTTAACACATACCACAACTCATCATGCTCCGATACGGCAGATAAATAGCGGTATAGTACAATGAAAAATACCTCACTTTTTACATCTCATGACGAGGCCCATCTATTTCTCCATACAGAATCATTGGTCCCATATAATGTTTGAAACAGTATATGATGAGCTCCACATAATGCTACAGTATATGTTGGTCCCCATGGATGAAGCTCCACTGTCTTATGGGCCCAAATAATGCTCCAAACATAATGGGCCCCATTTCTAATGCTCTAGTGTATAATGGGCCCTGTAAATGCTGCTCCAGTGTCTGATGTCCACCTTTGGAATGTTCCAGTGTATGGTGGGCCCCATCTATCATTCTCCAGAGTATAGTGCTCCCCAAAAATTGCTGTCCCAACATTGAAAACAATCAAATAAGTCTCCTCGCTAGGGAATCCCTGTACTTGTCTGGACAGGTGCTGTAGCTTGCTTAACAGCTCGCCAGCCGTTCTCACGCCCAGTATGGATTGCACGTGATTGCACAAAGGTTAGAAAGGGTACCGTATCCCTGGATAACATGTATGGATAGCATACACATTCAAAATATATGTCTCAGGAGGCAGGCTCAGACGGTGTTAGGCCCAGTATGGATTGCACGTGATTGCACAAAGGTTAGAAAGGGTACCGTATCCCTGGATAACATGTATGGATAGCATACACATTCAAAATATATGTCTCAGGAGGCAGGCTCAGACGGTGTCAGGCCCAGTATGGATTGCACGTGATTGCACAAAGGTTAGAAAGGGTACCGCATCCCTGGATAACATGTATGGATAGCGTACACATTCAAAATATATGTCTCAGGAGGCAGGCTCAGACGGTGTCAGGCCCAGTATGGATTGCACGTGATTGCACAAAGGTTAGAAAGGGTACCGTATCCCTGGATAACATGTATGGATAGCGTACACATTCCAAATATATGTCTCAGGAGGCAGGCTCAGACGGTGTCAGGCCCAGTATGGATTGCACGTGATTGCACAAAGGTTAGAAAGGGTACCGCATCCCTGGATAACATGTATGGATAGCGTACACATGCAAAATATATGTCTCAGGAGGCAGGCTCAGACGGTGTCAGGCCCAGTATGGATTGCACGTGATTGCACAAAGGTTAGAAAGGGTACCGTATCCCTGGATAACATGTATGGATAGCGTACACATTCAAAATATATGTCTCAGGAGGCAGGCTCAGACGGTGTCAGGCCCAGTATGGATTGCACGTGATTGCACAAAGGTTAGAAAGGGTACCGTATCCCTGGATAACATGTATGGATAGCGTACACATTCAAAATATATGTCTCAGGAGGCAGGCTCAGACGGTGTCAGGCCCAGTATGGATTGCACGTGATTGCACAAAGGTTAGAAAGGGTACCGTATCCCTGGATAACATGTATGGATAGCAAACACATTCAAAATATATGTCTCAGGAGGCAGGCTCAGACGGTGTCAGGCCCAGTATGGATTGCACGTGATTGCACAAAGGTTAGAAAGGGTACCGTATCCCTGGATAACATGTATGGATAGCATACACATTCAAAATATATGTCTCAAGATTCAGGCTCAGACGGTGTTAGGCCCAGTATGGATTGCACGTGATTGCACAAAGGTTAGAAAGGGTACCGTATCCCCGGATAACATGTATGGATAGCGTACACATTCAAAATATATGTCTCAGGAGGCAGGCTCAGACGGTGTCAGGCCCAATATGGATTGCACGTGATTGCACAAAGGTTAGAAAGGGTACCGTATCCCTGGATAACATGTAAGGATAGCGTACACATTCAAAATATATGTCTCAGGAGGCAGGCTCAGACGGTGTTAGGCCCAGTATGGATTGCACGTGATTGCACAACGGTTAGAAAGGGTACCGTATCCCCGGATAACATGTATGGATAGCGTACACATTCAAAATATATGTCTCAGGAGGCAGGCTCAGACGGTGTCAGGCCCAGTATGGATTGCACGTGATTGCACAAAGGTTAGAAAGGGTACCGTATCCCCGGATAACATGTATGGATAGCGTACACATTCAAAATATATGTCTCAGGAGGCAGGCTCAGACGGTGTCAGGCCCAGTATGGATTGCACGTGATTGCACAAAGGTTAGAAAGGGTACCGTATCCCCGGATAACATGTATGGATAGCGTACACATTCAAAATATATGTCTCAGGAGGCAGGCTCAGACAGTGTCAGGCCCAGTATGGATTGCATGTGATTGCACAAAGGTTAGAAAGGGTACCGTATCCCTGGATAACATGTATGGATAGCGTACACATTCAAAATATATGTCTCAGGAGGCAGGCTCAGACGGTGTCAGGCCCAGTATGGATTGCACGTGATTGCACAAAGGTTAGAAAGGGTACCGTATCCCTGGATAACATGTATGGATAGCGTACACATTCAAAATATATGTCTCAGGAGGCAGGCTCAGACGGTGTCAGGCCCAGTATGGATTGCACGTGATTGCACAAAGGTTAGAAAGGGTACCGTATCCCCGGATAACATGTATGGATAGCGTACACATTCAAAATATATGTCTCAGGAGGCAGGCTCAGATGGTGTCAGGCCCAGTATGGATTGCACGTGATTGCACAAAGGTTAGAAAGGGTACCGTATCCCCGGATAACATGTATGGATAGCGTACACATTCAAAATATATGTCTCAGGAGGCAGGCTCAGACGGTGTTAGGCCCAGTATGGATTGCACGTGATTGCACAAAGGTTAGAAAGGGTACCGTATCCCCGGATAACATGTATGGATAGCGTACACATTCAAAATATATGTCTCAGGAGGCAGGCTCAGACGGTGTCAGACCCAGTATGGATTGCACGTGATTGCACAAAGGTTAGAAAGGGTACCGTGTCCCCGGATAACATGTATGGATAGCGTACACATTCAAAATATATGTCTCAGGAGGCAGGCTCAGATGGTGTCAGGCCCAGTATGGATTGCATGTGATTGCACAAAGGTTAGAAAGGGTACCGTATCCCTGGATAACATGTATGGATAGCGTACACATTCAAAATATATGTCTCAGGAGGCAGGCTCAGACGGTGTCAGGCCCAGTATGGATTGCACGTGATTGCACAAAGGTTAGAAAGGGTACCGTATCCCTGGATAACATGTATGGATAGCGTACACATTCAAAATATATGTCTCAGGAGGCAGGCTCAGACGGTGTCAGGCACAGTATGGATTTGACGGCCCAGATTACACAGCGGAGGAGCAGGGAGAGGTAAAGATTGCAAATGCTGGGGCCCTGCCCAAGCAAGGGGGGCCCACTCGTGGGCGTCGGTACTGGCACTGGGCCCCTCATAGTACAGCGGTGTGTCTGACGGCGGGTGTGCACCACCGCCGTCAGAGACACTTGATTGCACTATGAGGGACCCTGTGCCAGTGCCCGCGCCCAAGATTCGGCCTACCCACCTGTCCAGGGCAACGGCACTCGCACGGTGTCGTGCGGTAGGTGGTGACCCTGGCCATGGGGGGGGAGGCAGCACAGTTAGGGAGTTTTAGAAAGTGGCATATGTTGATGTTGGACATTCAGCTGATGCAAAAGGCGAAATAGGTGAAGTACCAGGAAGAGGTGGACCAAAGCAAGCCATTTTTCTGTCACCCTATGTGTCATCAGGGGAAGGTGGGACAAAATCCTTGGAAACCCATGCATGGTTCATTTTAATGAAGGTTAGATCATCCACATTTTGGGTTGACAGACGGGTCCTTTTTTCTGTCAGGATTGATCCAGCTGCACTGAAGACTCTTTCCGATAGCACACTTGCAGCTGGGCAAGCGAGCTCCTGTAAGGCATATTGGGCCAATTCAGGCCAGGTGTCCAGTTTAGCGGCCCAATAGTCAAAGGGGAATGACCTGTGTGGGAGAACATCGATATGGGAGGAAAAGTAGTTTGTAACCATAGTTGACAACTGCTGTCTCCTGTCACTTTCCATCGATGCAGTATTACCAGTTGTGTGAGCGGTATTTGAAAAATCAGTCCACAACATTGTCATGAAACCCCTGTCTCCAACGCCACTTCTGCTGTGTGCACCACGAACACCTCTGCCAAGCTGCCCCCGGCCCGTACGGCTCGTGTGAGAACCATCACCGCTGCTGTGTGCTGGGAATGCCTCAAGCAACCGATTTACCAGAGTTGCTTGTTTATTAGCCAATATTAGGTCAAGGTTCTCCTGTGGCATGATGTTTTGTAATTTGCCTTTATAGCGTGGATCCAGGATGCTGGCCAACCAGTAGTCGTCATCGTTCATCATTTTGGCAATGCGGGGATCCCTTTTTAGGATCCGCAAGGCATAATCTGACATGTGGGCCAATGTTCCCGGTGTCAATGATGCACTGCGAGTGCTGGGTGGAGGAGCACTTTCTGGCAAATCCACATCCCTCCAGTCACGCACAAACCCTGTACCAGACCTTGCCACGCCAACATTTTCACTTGCCCCACGAGATGCATCCTCCTCCCCTAAGTAATCATCCCCATCCTCCTCCTCCTCCTCCTCTTCTTCCTCCACCTCGTCCAGGAGAGGTCCCTGAGCAGACAATGGCTGAATGTCATCAAGGATTCCCTCCTCCTCTTCCTCCTCATCAACATTGGCTGCAGACGCCTGCTCCTTAAGGTGCGTCAAAGTTTGCATGAGCAGACGCATAAGTGGGATGCTCATGCTTAGGATGGCGTCGTCTGCGCTTACCAGCCGTGTGCATTCCTCAAAACACTGAAGGACTTTACAAAGGTCTTTCAGCTTCAACCACTGCACGCCTGTCAACTCCATGTCTGCTCTCAAAGTGCCTGGCCGTGTATCCTCCCACAAATGCATTATGGCCTGCCTCTGCTCGCACAGCCGCTCCACCATGTGCAGGGTGGAGTTCCACCTTGTTGCAATGTCGATAATGAGGCGGTGGTTGGGAAGGTGGAGCAATCGCTGCAGCTTCTGCATACGAACGGAGTGTACAGGCGACCGGCGGATGTGCGCGCACAGTCTTCGCACCTTCTGGAGCAGGGCTGTTAACTCCGGATAATTTTTGAGGAAGCACTGCACCACCAGGTTCAAGGTGTGAGCCAAGCAAGGTATGTGGCTGAGTTTTGAAAGGGCTATGGCTGCCACAAAATTACGGCCGTTATCACTAACTACCTTGCCTGCCTCAAGATGTATACTGCCCAGCCATGACTCAGTTTGTCGCTTCAAGTACTCGGCCAGCACCTCGGCGGTGTGTCTGTCGCCCAAACACATCATCTGCAACACAGCCTGCTGACGCTTTCCACTAGCTGCTCGATAGGGGGACACATCGTGTGCAACAGTGGCAGCTGCAGATGGAGTGCTCGTACGACTGCGCTCTGTGGACGAGCTTTCGCTTCTGGAGGAGGAGGAGGAGGAGGAGGGTCGAACGCCTACAGCCAACTGTTTCCTATACCGTGGGCTAGGCAGCACTGTCCCACCACCGCTGTCCCCTGTGGACCCTGCATCCACCACATTAACCCAGTGCGCAGTGATGGACACGTAGCGGCCCTGGCCATGCCGACTGGACCATGCATCAGTTGTGAGGTGCACCTTTCCGCTCACTGACTGCTTGAGTGCATGGACAATGCAGTCTTTCACATGATGGTGGAGGGCTGGGATGGCTTTGCGAGAGAAGAAGTGGCGACTGGGTAGGTCATAGCGTGGTACTGCATAGGCCATGAGTTCGCGGAAAGTTGTGCTTTCCACCAACCGAAAGGGCATCATCTCAAACGAGATTAGTTTGGCAATGTGGGCGTTCAAACCCAGTGTACGCGGATGAGAGACTGAGTACTTTCTTGACCTACTCATAGTGTCTGGGAGGGTGAGCTGGACTTGAGAGCTGCATATGGTGGAAGTAGCGGTGGACAGGGCGGACTGAGAGAGGGTTGATGATGGTGATGGAGTTGGTGTTCTTTCTGATGGCCTAGAATCAGTCTTTCGTTGATATAACAGTGGGATTCCCTGACTGCTGTGGTCTTGCAATGACACCTCAACATTTGCTGCTGTGCTAACCGGTGGGCTTACAGTGGGGGAAACAATGTAGCGTTGCTGACTACCTTCGTTGTGATCAGTTGCACATGTGGCACTTGAGGTTTGGTGTTGTGTCCACGCTTGCAAGTGCATGCTGGTTAAATGTCTAAGCATGCAACTGGTATTCAAATTTTTCAGATTTTTCCCTCGGCTAAAGGTCTTTGCGCACTTCTTACAGATAACCTTGGCCTGATCATGAGGATTTTGTTCAAAAAAGTGCCACACTGCACTCTTCCTACTTTGGCAGACATTTTGCGGCCTAGCACGCTGTGATCTTTTGACCCTCTGGACAAGCTGTCCAGCAACTCTTTTGATGTTTGGAACCTGTCTTTGGAGTGCTCCGGGCCTGCCAGATAACAGCTGTTGCGATGTCGATGTCTGCTGTGGATGCTCCTCATCTGAGCTATTGGAAGCAGCACCCTCTTCCCCCAATGGATGCCAATCTGGGTCAACAACTGGGTCATCCATCACCTCCTCTTCTATGTCATGTGCACCTTTCTCTGTGTCACCGTGTATGGTGGTATAGTGTGCGGTAAGGGGCACCTGAGTCTCATCAGGGTCAAAATCTGGCTCTGTACACTGCGAGGACAATGTAGTGCTCTGAGTGAATGTACCAGCAGAATCATCCATCAGCGGCTGTGCATCAGTGCACTCCATGTCAGATTCATCTTGGCCTGGGTAATTCACCATTTCACTTGATAATCCAGGCATGGTATGTGAAAACAGCTCCATGGAGTAATCAGTAGTATGGCCTGCGTCATCCTTCAATCTTGGTTGGGGTGAAGGACACAAGGAAAGGTGTGGTTCATGAACATGAGCCTCCAATGACGACTCAGTGCTTTTACTTTTTACAACTGAAGAAGAGGAGGCGATAGAGCTGGAGGCTGAGTCAGCAATGTAAGACAAAACTTTTTCCTGATGCTCTGCCTTTAAAAGCGGTTTGCCAACTCCTAGAAAACTAAGCGTTCGAGGCCTTATGTAGCCAGACGATGACGCAGGGTCAGCACCTCCTGCATTCGGTCCTATTTTGCTCTTGCCACTACCATCAGATCCACCACCAACACCATCATTACCAGCTGCCAACCCCCGCCCAATTCCACAGCCTCTTCCACCAGCCTTCCTCATTTTTGGTAGAAATGTAGACAAAATCCAACAAACTATATAGTAATGTAAAACAAGGTACAAGGTGTCTATAGGACAGGGGAGATTTAGAATTTCTGCACACACTTGTGGACAGTGGACACTTTTGGATTGTGTGAGGCCCACTGATATCTGAGCGCTATGTGACACGCTCGATGGCACAGCTGCCTGTGACCAAAGTGACGAGAGGATAATGGAGATTTTGAATCTCTGCGCACACTTTTGGACACTGGACACTTGTGGATTGTGTGATGCCCACTGATATCTGAGCGCTATGTGACACGCTCGATGGCACAGCTGCCTGTGACCAAAGTGACGAGAGGATAATGGAGATTTTGAATCTCTGCGCACACTTTTGGACACTGGACACTTGTGGATTGTGTGAGGCCCACTGATATCTGAGCGCTATGTGACACGCTCGATGGCACAGCTGCCTGTGACCAAAGTGACGAGAGGATAATGGAGATTTTGAATCTCTGCGCACACTTTTGGACACTGGACACTTGTGGATTGTGTGAGGCCCACTGATATCTGAGCGCTATGTGACACGCTCGATGGCACAGCTGCCTGTGACCAAAGTGACGAGAGGATAATGGAGATTTTGAATCTCTGCGCACACTTTTGGACACTGGACACTTGTGGATTGTGTGAGGCCCACTGATATCTGAGCGCTATGTGACACGCTCGATGGCACAGCTGCCTGTGACCAAAGTGACGAGAGGATAATGGAGATTTTGAATCTCTGCGCACACTTTTGGACACTGGACACTTGTGGATTGTGTGAGGCCCACTGATATCTGAGCACTATGTCACACGCTCGATGGCACAGCTGCCTGTGACCAAAGTGACGAGAGGATAATGGAGATTTTGAATCTCTGCGCACACTTTTGGACACTGGACACTTGTGGATTGTGTGAGGCCCACTGATATCTGAGCGCTATGTGACACGCTCGATGGCACAGCTGCCTGTGACCAAAGTGACGAGAGGATAATGGAGATTTTGAATCTCTGCGCACACTTTTGGACACTGGACACTTGTGGATTGTGTGAGGCCCACTGATATCTGAGCGCTATGTGACACGCTCGATGGCACAGCTGCCTGTGACCAAAGTGACGAGAGGATAATGGAGATTTTGAATCTCTGCGCACACTTTTGGACACTGGACACTTGTGGATTGTGTGAGGCCCACTGATATCTGAGCGCTATGTGACACGCTCGATGGCACAGCTGCCTGTGACCAAAGTGACGAGAGGATAATGGAGATTTTGAATCTCTGCGCACACTTTTGGACACTGGACACTTGTGGATTGTGTGAGGCGCACTGATATCTGAGCGCTATGTGACACGCTCGATGGCACAGCTGCCTGTGACCAAAGTGACGAGAGGATAATGGAGATTTTGAATCTCTGCGCACACTTTTGGACACTGGACACTCGTGGATTGTGTGAGGCCCACTGATATCTGAGCGCTATGTGACACGCTCGATGGCACAGCTGCCTGTGACCAAAGTGACGAGAGGATAATGGAGATTTTGAATCTCTGCGCACACTTTTGGACACTGGACACTTGTGGATTGTGTGAGGCCCACTGATATCTGAGCGATATGTGACACGCTCGATGGCACAGCTGCCTGTGACCAAAGTGACGAGAGGATAATGGAGATTTTGAATCTCTGCGCACACTTTTGGACACTGGACACTTGTGGATTGTGTGAGGCCCACTGATATCTGAGCGCTATGTGACACGCTCGATGGCACAGCTGCCTGTGACCAAAGTGACGAGAGGATAATGGAGATTTTGAATCTCTGTGCACACTTTTGGACACTGGACACTTGTGGATTGTGTGAGGCCCACTGATATCTGAGCGCTATGTGACACGCTCGATGGCACAGCTGCCTGTGACCAAAGTGACGAGAGGATAATGGAGATTTTGAATCTCTGCGCACACTTTTGGACACTGGACACTTGTGGATTGTGTGAGGCCCACTGATATCTGAGCGCTATGTGACAGGCTCGATGGCACAGCTGTGACAAAAGTGACTAGAGGATAAGGGAGATTGGATTGCTTTTAAAAAAGCAGTTTGCGGAGCAGTGGGTAAACAGCAATGCCAGCGTGTCAGGAAGCCTTAAAAGGCAGCCCAACAACCAACACCACTGATACACCACAATATAGCCTCCCCTTGCACTGCACACACAGTGACTTGTGTGTTGTGCAGGCCAAATCGCTAGCAGCAGAAGCAGTTTTTTTGTCTTCTTCCCTGCCTAACGCTCTCCCTACAGAATCAGCAGCAACCTCTCCCTATACTAAGATCGGCAGAAGTAAGATGGCGGTCGGCGTGCACGCCCTTTTATACCCCCTGTGACGCCCACCAAAGCAAGCCAATCACTTGCATGCCCTTCTGTAAGATGGTGGTGACCCGTGCCTAGGTCATCACGTTGCCCACAGTGACCGTGGATCCTGATTGGCTGAAAAAGAGCGCAAAACAAACTTTTGAAACGCGACTTTGGCGCGTAAGTCGCCGACCTCGTGGCCGACCTCATCCTAGGGTTGGGTTTCGTTTCATGAAACCCGACTTTGCCAAAAGTCGGCGACTTTTGAATTTTTTCGACCCGTTTCGCTCAACTCTAGTTAGCAACATGCTTACCAGTATGCTCAGTATGCTTACCAGTATGGATGTCCGTCTCTCCTTCAACAATGTGAAAATCACTACTTTATATAGGAGTTGCCACACAGCACTTCAGCACCAAGTATCTTAGCAAGTCGTGCCTACGATGATTACATCTAGAATTGTGACCAAGATCACCTTGGGTATACGGTCTTCCGCAAGACAAAAGAAGATTATCGTACAGCAATGTCATTTAAAGATAGACTGTTTCTAGAGATGATGGCGCAAGGAATGGTGCAGGACAAAATGAAGAACTGTATTACACCTCTACCCTTCAAGCCTCAAAGACAGTGCTTGCCTAAAAGCAAAGAACAAGTATACAACCGGTTTGTCACCCTCAGTCACAGCTTCCATAGAAAAGCAGAGATGAGAGACCATTTCTTTACCTTCATGGAGAAGATATGTAAAAACAGTCATGCAAAATTAGCACCTACACTTCAAGACTCTGAAGTCGACAGTCTCTGAAGTAGACAGTCTCTAAACATGTCCACACAGCTCTCGATCTAAAGCAGTCAAAAAATGTAGTTATCCGAGCTGTACAGTGGGAAAACTATGCCAAAGAAATTGACTGTGTGACCAACCAAAGACCATTTCCAAAAGATAAAGTTTTGAGTAAACTCATCCCAGCCATCGATGGAGAGAGTCTCTTAAGAATAGGAGGATGCCTTAAAGAAGAAAAAATAGACTCTGCAGAGAAACATCCCGTGATAGTTCCTGGACAACACCACATAGCTACTCTGCTTGTTCAACACTACCACAGTCTGTGGATAGTTGGAGCTAAGACATGTGTGTGCAGATTCATCTTTAACTGTGTTACTTGCAAGAAACTTTGTGGTTTGTCACAGATTCCAAAGATGGTGGATCTTCCATATGACCGATTAGGAGAAATGAATGGCCATTAGGTATCATTACCCACACATTCCCGAGTAAGGACAGAATTGTACCTAAGGTAGAAGTAAAAATAGGGAAATAAGGCGAGACCAAATTGCTCCTCAGGTCAGTAGGGGATCTCATTTTGCTGTTCTCGTTCAATAAACACAATAGTGACGTCAGCTGATGTCAAGCGGGGAGTATTCTGTCCTAGCAGTATAATTGCTGTCTAGAGTTTAGTCATTTTTGTGTTTCAGTTATTAAAGACATTGTATTTTCTGTGTATATTAATCCTTTCTATGGTTTTTATATTGTAAGGTAACAGCAACATCTGCTTGTGGTATAATGTATATATTCTAGTTTAGCTTGCAATGTATTATGGGAAGTTCCTAGAGTATTGTGGAATTGTTCCTGTGGCATTGTGGTCTTATTATGACACTGTGGAAGTAAGAGCAGCCATTGTTCCTGTATGTCCTGAGGAGAAACCACACCACTCGCTTTCCGCATGCTCCTTGTAAACAGCCTGCTCTAAGCATACTTGATAAGCCATTAACTGTGTGTTACAGTCCTGTGTCTATCAGTACATTTGTTGAATTAAATAGGTAATCATCAGCTTGTATATTACCTCATGTTACTGTGTATTGCAGACTATCTGTATTTTATGCATTGTAAAGTTATATAATGTGAAATGCTCCTGTTATTAATAGTTATTTTATGTTCAATGTAAAAATATAATAGAACAAGGCCAGGTAACATTATCTACAGTCGTGAAATTTTAATAAAATGTTCACATTATCTTGACCTTGACTGTGCACCATAGTGCACAGTGGGTCTTACTCGGTTACAATTTTTGAATGTACAGCATAATAACATTCACTTATTCTAAAGTTTGCAGCTTAAAAACGTAAACAGTTACCAAAATTACTTGAATACAAGGATTAAATCATACACTGTGATTATTATCATCATCATCAGTTTAAATACACTACTTCTCATGAAATTTTGCAAAACAATTTTGTGTATATTTCAAGAACACATCACAAATCGTGCATCGCATTGTGGTTCTTTTATCACATGCTTGGTTTCTACACCTAGTACTGAACTTATCTCTTGCAGTCATTTCTGGAAGATGCAGGGCATGTTTGTAGCGCTTGTGCTCAGATGGGAGTGGATGAACCCGACGCTTGACTGGTGGTTGATGGTCTTGTTCTTGATCAGATTCCAAGCTATCATCTGATGGTGCACTGGACTCTATCAAGGCCTATCCAATTCCAAATTTGAAGTCATATAGATCTTTGATATCTTTCCTGTTGTCACCCAAAGAGATTCTGTCTTGGCGTTACTGCAGGCATGAATTTACCACTGCAACATCAAGGAAATGCATGACACATCTAACAGTTCACTTCTTAGTACGGCTTTTGGTACGATAGTAACTAATCATTCTGTCATGCAAATTGACAACACCCATGCTGTTGTTGTATGACTTTACAACAGCAGGGCATTTGATATCAATGTAAGTTTTGTCTTTCTTTGACCATCATTTGCAAGTGGATTCTGCCTGAATGCCGTTACTGGAAGAAATCAACGTAATAGACTTAAGGCCCCGTCACACTAAGCGAGATCGCTAGCGATATTGCTTAAGTGTCACCGATTTTGTGGCGTAGTAGCGATATTGCTAGCGATATCGCTATGTGTGATACTTACCTCCGACCGGCTCCCCCGCTGGCTATCGCTGATCGCGCGAGAAAGTCCTGGGCAATTTCTTGTCGGCCGCTTCTGGCTGGGCTTCCTGCTGGCGCCGACGAGCAACGCGTGAATGCGGGCGGGAGGACGTCTTCATCGCCGCGTCTGACAGGTAAGTAACGACCGCCGACCGCTGCTGCATCGCTGGTGAGATCTGCCTGTTTGGTAGCTCACTAGTGACCATTTAGCGATGCACCAGCGATCCTGACCGGGTCGTATTGTTGTCGGGATCGCTGGTGCATCGCTAAATGTGACGGTACCCTTAGTATCAAACCATTTAACAATAGTCACTTTGTTATCAGCTGACACTACTTTATCAGCACTTCCACTGCCTCTGTCTCTCAGCTGCTTGTCAGATGGAAGTTTTGTCATTTTATGCTTTGCTCGACAGGCTACAATAGTTCCTGTATAGTATAACTGCTTTTCTCATAAAGCAGCTACTAAAGGGACTGATGGAAAGAATCGATCAGCGTACATTACACTGCCCGGTGGTGCTGACTGAGAAAGGTAGAGGATAGCTTTGCCTGCAAATCCAATTCCAACATCAACATCTTTAAATGTCTCCCCTCAAGAATAGATTCGGAAGTTGAGCCTCACCCTGGGGGGCGATGCCAGCACAAATTTTTTCAATCCCACAGGATTAGGTTTTCCGCATGCATACTGGTTAAAATTACCCACCCCAGTAAAGGGGATTATTTGTTCATCAATTGAGAGGTGCATGCCTCTGTGCTACTTCAGACATCCATAATGTACTGAATTTAGTAGTGGACCAAATTTCCAGAACAGATCTTCATTCCTCATTTGCTGTGAAATATCATCATTGAACACACATTTGATATTGTTGCGCAGCTTAAAATACCAATCCTGACTTATTGCATCATCAACTAGTGGAAAACGAAAACCGGCCACCCAGTAAAATCTCAAATGTGGATATCCAGCATATGCTGTTATAATAGACACACAAAATAATTTCTTTATTTCTTCGACAGCTCTTTGCAAACTTTTTCCAAATCTAGATACGAACATCTGATTTGTGTTTACAACAAAATGTTTTATTAAATCATCGCTGATACACTGCGAGATTTATTGTATGTATGACCATTCATCAACTGCATCATCCATCACATCTTCAGGAATAACAGCATTGAAGCGTTTCTTCTTCCATACATTATGTTTTGCTGAAGACTTTGATGTAGATGGTCTCTGATCCTTGTCATAGTCATGTAGGTCATCATCTGTACTGCTTTCATCTTGAATACCATTGGCATCAACATCAAAATCATCATCATCATCACTTAAGTCTAAATCTGAATCATTCACAATAGCCTGAAGCGTTCTTTCTACCAACTGATCATTTGCTGAAACAATTAAAAATAAATTAAGAAATATATCCTTAAAAGTTAAATATCAAAAAGAATTTTTATAAAATAAATAATTTAGTTTATTTAAATAAATGAAATTTAAAAACAATTATATTGTTCTTACTTAACAACAGTGATATCTTATCGATTTAACCGTAAGTAAACACTGTTGCTTTGGTAACTTGTAATGCATTTAGATCCACTGTGCACTAATGTGTACACGTACTTTGCAGGCGACCTATATCAATACAGCTAAAAAATTCGGCATGTGATGCTGGTACTTTGAATCAGCAATTAAAGTACTAGTTAAAACTGCACAGTACAGCTAAGCAACTGTTAGTATAACATAAATACAGCCATACCTATCTTCCTCCCATAAAACACGCTAGTACTTAGCGAGGCCATCTTTCTTTATAAAACTGACCTTCGCTCTGTGCTAAAATCTTAAGGTCATACGAAATGAGTTCTATGTGCTCTATAGCTTCCTACAGTTCTAAACCACTTCAAGTTATACACAACAAAATTATATTGTTTGAAACCGTTGTACACTATAGTGTACGCGAGGTCTAAGGAGGTTAATTAACTCCAATTTTCATTTTTTTATTTTCACAAGATATTAGCAGAAAATACACCACTAGAGATGAGCGACTTTGCCTTTTTTAGGGTTGAGTCGGATTTCATGAGTCGATTCGAACGTAATTGGTCAACTATAGGGAAAAGTCGTGAAAAATGAAACCCAATGCAAGTCAATGGGGAGTAAAGTCGGCAGTGAGTGGAGGACTGTAAACACACCTGGCATGAATTTTAACCCTAGAGGTGGCAAAATCTCTCTCTTTTCTCTCTTCTCTCTCGCCCTCTCTCTCCCTCTCCCACTCCCGCTCCCGCTACGCTATGCTCCGCTTCTCTCATTGGCTGAAAAAAGTCACATGCAAGCATTCGGCGAAACCTGACTTTGGCGCTTGGGTCGCCGACCGCATGGCCGACTTCACACTGTGGTCGGGTTTCGTTTCATGAAACCCGACTTTGGCAAAAGTCGGCGACTTTTGAATCTGATCGACCTGTTTCGCTCAACTCTATACACCACACAAGTTGTTGTGCAAATAGTTTCACCCTTTCCTGTCACCTCTACAATCAATAAAAAAGGTTACAGTTTTACAGCCTCTTTTTCTTAAAGAAGACAGTGGAGTTTAGCTACATGTCTCATTACACACCGTGCTAACGTGTATGAGGACAGTATGGATAGTTTCTGCTTGAATTTCTTTGAAGGATATCAGAATAGCATCTCAGAGTTGCTGTTTTGCTGTGAACTGCCTCCCAACCTCACAGATATTTTTCTTGAGGATACTCCAAAGGTTCTAAATAGAGTTGATGTGAGAGAAGGACGGTGGCCATGTAAGGGATGTGATCAAAATTTGTAATTATGGCACTCCGTGGATGGTGCCCATGTAGGATCCTATCCCGTGGCACTCTACTAAATGTTGTAAGAAGATAATTTTATTGTGTACAGTCAAAAATTAAAGAAGACGTTTTGGTCTTACAATTAGAGTTGAGCAAATTTTTCAATATTCGGTTTGGTCACGATCACTGGCGAATATTGTTTTTACAATATTCGCCAAGCATAGCCGAACGCCATTGGAGTCAATTGGAGTAGAAATATGAAAATATGTTCAGAAACGATCATCAAACATAAATTCGGCATGAATAGGGTACCAATATGGCCCGAATATATCAAATTCAGTTTTGGCGATTGTTTCTGAACATATTCGCTCAACTCTACTTACAATGACCTTCATCAGTCACACAGACTGAGCGCAGAGTTACAGGCAGCAGCACATGTAATGGGTGTGGACTTAACTGCCGCATTCCAACTCGTGAAGACACCAATCGCATTATGTGAATAGTGTTGTGCATCATATATATATATATATATTGTCATGTGAATTGTATTGCATTGTGGTGTTTGCCAGTGTAATGTGTAAAGTTTGATGAGTATTGCTACTGTAATATGCATAGAGTGTAGCAGTGTTATAGGAAACTTAAAATGTAAAATAAGTAATGTAGTGCATAGTGTGTAGTGTAAGGAAGTCCTGTCCAGCAACAGACAGCAGGGTTAGAAGTAGTTAAGTGTTGGGATTTAGAGCTGGGCGGACACCTGAATTTTCGGGTCCGGCAGGCTCAGCCGAACAGTTGCAAAAAGTTTGGGTGCGGGTACCAGAACAGTAACTGGACCCAAACCTGAACCCGGACCCCATTCACTTGGATGGGGGTCCTGAACATCCAGTGTTTGCTGCGCTGCAATGTGCATGACAGCGTGGCAAACACCACTTCTGATCAGCGGGGAAATTCTCCCAGCTGGTCAGAGTCGCGGTTCCTATGCTGTCAAAAGATAGTGGGAGCGCTCAGCTGTGATCGAAGTTATAAACTTTTCTTCCGGTCACTTGTGTCAGCTGATGGGACTACCGATCCCATCATCCAACACCTGCTACCACTAATTACAGTGAGAGCAGGAGCGGCAGATGGGTCTATTTATTAGCTGCGTCTGCTCTGTAAATAAATCCTTTAAAAAAACGACGTGGGTTCCCCTGTATTTTTGCTAACCAGATAGACAAAACTGACAGCTGAGGGCTACAACCCTCAGCTGTCAGCTTCAGCAAGGCTAGTTAGCAAGAATAGAGGTGTCCCCATGCTGTTTTTTTAATTATTTAAATAAATAATTTAAAAAATGGCGTGGTGTTCCCCCCCATTTTTGACAACCAGCCTTGCTAAAGCTGACAATTGGAGGCTGGTATTCTCAGTCTGGTAAGGGGCCATAGATTTTGGCCCCCCAGCCTAAAATAGCAGCCCGCAGCTGCCCAGAAAAGGCACATTATATGCTCCAATTCTGGAGCTTTGCCCGGCTCTTCCCACTTGCCTTGTAGCGGTGGCAAGTTGGGTTCATATTTGTGGGGTTGATGTCAACTTTGCATTGTCCGGTGACATCAAGCTCACGGCTTAGTAATGGAGAGGCGTCTATAAGACAACTGTTCATTATTAATCCTATAGCTATATGGTAAATAAAGACACAGCAAGAATAAAGTCATTTATGTGAAATAAGACTAAACACAATTTTCCATTTTTTTAAATGCCTAACCCCAGCGAAGCCCCTGATCTCGTGTAATAAAAGTAAAATAAAAAACAACAATATACCATACCTGTCCATCGTTCTGTCCCATGCTGTAATCCATGTCTGGGGGATAAACAGTGCGTCCGTCCAGGCTGAGAACCACTGGTGACTGAACTGCTGCGAGCGCAGCCTCAGTGACCGGAGGTGACGTCATAGAGGTTACGTCTGGTCATTGAGGCTCCATTCCCAGTTGAGCTAATAGGTAATTTTTAACGATGGTCTGTCGCCATGACAACAAGGTGTAAAATTAAAGAAAAGTGTTAATATAACAAGAATGGCTGAAAATTTTAACAAGCAGTAAATTGTAAATGTGCTTGGTTTTACAAGAAATATCTGACAATATCTATCTATGATGAGAAAAATCCTTTTATCCACCTTTGGAGGAATTGCAGCATATTTGGAGAAAAATAGCAAATTGTTTTCATTTAAATTTGTCATCCTCTTATTTTTGGAGTTTATTCCTTTATATCAAAGTCCAGGTATGGTGTTTTGTCAGTTTTTTTCTTATAGGCTACTCTTTAGAACTGCATATTCAAGTTGGTAATAAAATAAAGCAACATTTGTTAAAAAAAAAGTGATGGGTCCCTTAGTCAGACTATGTATATATGCCTTAGATTATTTGGATGTAAATCTATAATATGTATAATATGACATTAAAAACATTTTAAGCAATATATGTTTATCATAGATGCCTCCAGAATGCAGTGATAAATTTCTAGATTAAGTGGTCTGAAATCATTACAGCCTAATAGAAGAGCAGCTTGTAAACAATAAATTAAATAAACTACTCAAAAAATAAAGGGAACACTTAAACAACAGAATATAACTCCAAGTAAATCAAATTTCTGTGAAATCAAAGGATCCACTTAGGAAGCAACACTGATTGACAATCAATTTCACATGCTGTTGTGCAAATGGCATAGACAACAGATGGAAATTATTGGCAATAATCAAGACACCCTCAATAAAGGAGTGGTTCTGCAGGTGGGGACCACAGACCACATCTCAGTACCAATGCTTTCTGGCTGATGTTTTGGTTACTTTTGAATGTTGGTTGTGCTTTCATACTTGTGGTGCCCGACGTCCATAGATGGGGGTTGTGCTCACAGCCCAACACCGTGCGACCCTACAAAGAAATGCCACTCCACACCACTATTGACCCACTGCCAAACCGGTCATGCAGAAGGATGTTGCAGGCAGCAGATCGCTCTCCATGGCATCTCCAGACTCTGTCACGTCTGTCATATGTGCTCAGTGTGAACTTGCTTTCATCTGTGAAGAGCACAGGGCGCCAGTGGCAAATTTGCCAATCCTGGTGTTTTGTGGCAAATGCCAAGGGTCCTGCACGGTGTTGGGCTGTGAGCACAACCCCCATCTGTGGACGTCTGGCACTCAGACCATCCTCATGGAGTCGGTTTTTAACCGTTTGCAGACTCATACACATTTGTGGCCTGCTGGAGGTCATTTTGCAGGGCTCTGCTCCTCCTGTTCCTCCTTGCACAAAGGCGGAGGTAGCGGTGCTGCTGATGGGTGGTTGCCCTCCTACAGCCCCCTCCACGTCACCTGAGCCACTTGTATGGGTTGTAGAGTCTGTCTCATGCTACCACGAGTGTAAAAGCACAACCAACATTCAAAAGTGACCAAAACATCAGCCAGAAAGCATTGGTACTGAGATGTGGTCTGTGGTCCCCACCTGCAGAACCACTCCGTTATTGAGGGTGTCTTGATAATTGCCAATAATTTCCATCTGTTGTCTATTCCATTTGCACAACAGCATGTGAAATTGATTGCTAATCAGTGTTGCTTCCTAAGTGGATAGTTTGATTTCACAGAAGTTTGATTCACTTGGAGTTATATTCTGTTGTTTAAGTGTTCCCTTTATTTTTTTGAGCAGTGTACATCGGCAGATTGGCCATTGCTGATTCTAACTTTAATGTTCATAAACATGGCCATATTATCGTTTTGTTCATGCTCCATGTTATATGAGAGTTATTATGACCGCCATAGAAATCTATGTATTAATGTACAGAAATATGTGTGCCATGATCCAACAGATCCCTACAGGTAAGTATATTTCAAAAATGGAGTTGTGATCCTTGAGTGAATTGAAAGGCTCGTTTGTTTGAAAATAGAAAGTGTGATCAAAATTCACACACGAGGACCAAAGCTCCATTCTTTAATACACTTACAATTACATATTTCCATAATAATCTGATAATTCTTGCTGCCTTTTATTTTTGTAATAATGTACTGTACATAATTTTTACTTTATGCATACCCAATATTTCTACAATAAAAGTATTTTTATTCTTACAATTAGCTTACTATATTTGACCTTATCTTGTTTTCCTCAGTTTTTAATTTTTTTTTCAAATAATGCCAAGGCACATAATTCTGTAATTTTTTCTCCACAAAATTTGCTTATTATTAGTAAAGTTTTCAGAAAACATAATCGATAATATACAGACTATTCAGCAACATCTGAAAAGCTAGCACCTATCAGGATCCATCAGTGCTGGATTACTAGATTCCGGTCTCCACAAAGAAGCCATATCTATTATTAACATTGAGCATTTTTTTTCCGCAATTTGTTTCTTACTAGGGCTATGGTCATGGTTGACCAATATAAAAAATGTGTTCAAATTGATTAATTGTGGCTGCTCCAATGACCATAGCTGCAGATCTAAATACTGCATGAAATATGAAATCATATGCAATTATGGCTGCCAGTAGCTCCAATGATCCCTGTAACATCTAAGATAACTACATCAATATATTTATTATTATTCATTATAATGAGGTCAATTCTCTTTAATTTGCCTAGAGAGTACATATTTTAGGCAAATATGTTGAAAAATATTGCAGAGCGATTTAACAGCACTGGAGAATGATGTCTGGTTCATTGATGGCTTTGATTTAAGTCGAGAACTAATTAATCTCATAAAAGCGGAAAAGAAGATTGAAAAAACAACACAGTGACTTAAATTAAAGTGTAAAATCTTTGGGAAAAGTCAGACAAGCAGAGCTCAGAGGAATAGTGTGGTTCCTCGATGCCGGCTAATTACTTAATCACTTGCATTCGTAAATTGTATTATTGGAAAAGAAATTACTGTAGTGATTAAATTACAGATATTTATTTGCTAATAACCCTGATTAACTACTGATGCTAATCTGTCATCTTGAAAGGCAATATTAACTGCATCAATCTAGTAGAACAATAAACAGCTTTATATGAAAGAAAACTTGTGTGTTTTTAAAATCCAGATGTGAAATGGGAATGTGGAATGTGTTAGATTTGGAACACGACTTCATGGACCACTATTGTTGACTTTTTGAAATTAAGTTGTTTTGGCCCATTAACCTGTTGTTAAGCACAAAGCTGCACTAACTCAATGAACAAGTGCTGGATTATGCTGTGAAAGCAATTTATCTAGTGGTCGCAGAGTAAATAAATTAACCACAACCTTCATTTACAGGCAGAAAGTGATTAGATGAGTAATGAAATGACTGGACACTCAAGAAGGTACTATCCACAGTCTTAAGGAAACACAAAACTGTACAACCAGGCACATTCAAAAATATTGTTTCCTATACAAGTGAGAAATGCAAGAAGAAGGTCAGCCTCTAATGTCTGGATAAAGTACCCATTAGGGTGCAGTCAAACAGCTTTCTAAATTGGATCAAGGTCAGAACACAGTGCATGGACTGGCCAGTGGTTCTCCTGACCTTGGCATGACAGCTTCATGTATTTTTATGAGGCTGTCATGTGCGGGTCCAGAGAGCCACCTGCCAATTTGTGAACTGTGTTCCAATATCGTTCTGATTTGTACAGCCATCTACCTGCGCCTTCAACGCAATGATTATTGTGTTTACCATCTGAATGCATATTATTAATGAATAACGTTATGTCCATTGTGCTTGTCACAATGTCTCTATTCTGTCCAAAGAAAATCTTCAACTATTATTCATGGCTCATTATGACATACCATTGGTGAATCCTGTGCAGCTCCTTATCGGCCTGAGAAATAAAGGGTCCTACTTCCACCTTCAAAGCAGCAGGCAGCCTCTGTCACAGACACACAAAGGTGCCCATGTTCTTGCATAGGGGCCCTCTTCAGTCTGGGTCAGCCGCCATGGCTTACAAAAAGTTTTCATGTTTCTAAGGTTGTAGAAATTGCTGAACTATTGTCTGAAAGAAAAAATGGAAAAGCAGTCAAAATATTTTCCAACAAAAAATTGAATGATTTTTTAACTGGTTCCCGACCTGTGACACAGCGTATGCGTCATGAAAGTCGGTGCCAATCCGACCCATGACGCATACCCTGTGTCATGACTTGAAAGCCCCCCTGCAGGTCAGGTGACCGGGGTCAATGAAAGGTCACCTGACCCGTAGATACAGGGGCTTTGTAATTCACCACAGGGGGCATGGCTTCGCCCCCACGTGGCTACGATCGCTCGGATTGGCTGTTAAAAGTGAAACAGCCAATCAGAGTGATAGTAATATTTCATCAATGAAAATTGATGAAATATTACAATCCAGCCATGGCCGATGCTGCTGTAGCATCGGACATGGCTGGAGACACCGATCCGGCCCACCCCACGGCGATCGCCCCCCCGCCGCTGAATGACAGCGGCGATCTGCTGCCGCTGTTATCATCTGCCCCCCCTCCCATTCCCTCTGCTCCCCGCCAGCTTCCGATCCCCCCTCACCCCCCTGGTACCTCCTGAGTCCCCCTGTCGCTCCCGGTGTCCCGCGGGTCCAGATCATGGTGCCGCCATCTTGGAAAATGGCGGGCACATGCGCAGTGCGCCCACCCGAATCTGCCAGCTGCAGATTCCATTCTTTCATTTTGATCACTCTCACAGTGATCAAAATGAAATAAAAAGTAAATAAACCCCCCCGATGATCACCCCCATAGGTAGACACAACTAATAAAATAAAGAAAATATTTTTATTTTTCCATTAGGGTTAGGGTTGGAGAGAGGGTTAGGGTTGGAAAGAGGGTTAGGGTTAGGGGTGGAATAAGGGTTAGGGTTAGGGTTGGAAAGAGGGTTAGGGTTGGAAAGAAGGTTAGGGTTAGGGTTGGAAAGAGGGTTAGGGTTGGAAAGAGGGTTAGGGTTGGAATTAGGGTTAGGGTTGGAATTAGGGTTAGGGTTGGGATTAGGGTTAGGCTTGTGGTCAGGGTTATGGCTAGGGTTGGAATTAGGGTTAGGGGTGTGTTGGGGTTAGGGCTGTGGTTAGGGGTGTGTTAGGGTTAGTGTTGAAGTTAGAATTGTGGGGTTTCCACTGTTTAGGCACATCAGGGGGTCTCCAAAAGCGACATTGATTCCAGCCAATTTTGCGTTCAAAAAGTCAAACGGTGCTCCCTCCCTTCCAAGCCACGAAGTGTGCCCAAACTGTGGTTTACCCAACATATGGGGTATCAGCATACTCAGGAAAAATTGCACAACAACTTTTGGGGACTAATTTCTCCTGTTACCCTTGTGAAAATTAAAAATTGGAGGCTAAAATATTATTTTTGTGGAAAAAAAATGATTTTTTCTTTTTCACGTCTCTGCATTATAAACTTCTGTGAAGCACTTGGGGGTTCAAAGTGCTCACCACACATCTACATAAGTTCCTTGGAAGGTCTAGCTTCCAAAATGGGATCACCTGTGGTGGGTTTCCACTGTTTAGGCACATCAGGGGCTCTGCAAATGTGATGATGACTGCAGACTATTCCATCAAAGTCTGCATTTCAAAACGTCACTACTTCCATTCTGAGCCCTGACGTGTGCCCAAACAATAGTTTCTCCCCACATATGGGGTACCAGCGTACTCAGGATAAACTGGACAACACCTTTTGGGGTCCAATTTCTCCTGTTACCCTTGTGAAAATAAAAAATTGCGAGCTAAAAAATCAGTTTTTGAGGAAAAAAATGATTTTTTTATTTTCATGGCTCTGCCTTATATTCTTCTGTGAAGCACTTGGGGGTTCAAGGTGCTCACCACACATCTAGGCAAGTTCCTTATGGGGTCTATTTTCCAAAATGGGGTCACTTGTGGGGGGGTTCCACAGTTTAGGTACATCAAGGGCTCTGCAAATGTAACATGATGCCCGCAGACCATTCCATCAAAGTGAGCATTTCAAAATGTCACTACTTCCTTTCTGAGCCCCGACGTGTGCCCAAACAGTGGTTTATGACCACATATGAGGTATTGGTGTGCTCAAGAGAAATTGCACAACACATTTTAGGATCCATTTTATCCTGTTGCCCATGTGAAAATGAAAAAACTGAGGCTAAAAGATAATTTTTGTGAAAAAAAAGTACTTTTTTTACGGATCAATTTGTGAAGCACCTGAGGCTTCAAAGTGATCACTATGCATCTAGATAAGTTCCTTGGGGGGTCTAGCTTCCAAAATGGGGTCACTTGTTGGGGAGCTCCAATGTTTAGGCGCACAGGGGCTCTCCAAATGCGACATGGCAAGCGCTAAATATTCCAGCATATTTTCCATTCAAAAAGTCAAATGTGCTCCTTCCCTTCTGAGCCCTGCCGTGCGCCCAAACAGTGGTTTATGACCACATATGAGGTATCGGTGTACTCTGGATTAATTGCCCAACAAATTTTAGGATCCATTTTATCCTGTTGCCCATGTGAAAATGAAAAAAATGATGCTAAAAGAAAATTTGTGTTGGAAAAATTAAAATGTCCATTTTTTCCTTCCTCGTTGCTTTAGTTCCTATGAAGCACCTGAAAGGTTAATAATCTTCTAGAATGTAGTTTTGAGTAGCTTGAGGGGTGCAGTTTTTAGAATTGTGTCACTTTTGGGTATTTTCTGCCATATAGACCCCTCAAAGTGACTTCAAATGTGAGGTGGTCCCTAAAAAAATAGTTTTGTAAATTTTGTTGTAAAAATGAGAAATTGCTGGTCAACTTTTAACCCTTATAACTTCCTAACAAAAAAAAAAAATTGTTTCCAAAATTGTGCTGATGTAAAGTAGACGTGTGGGAAATCTTATTTAGTAACTATTTTGTGTCACATGCCTCTCTGGTTTAACAGAATAACAATTAAAAATTTGAAAATTGCGACATTTTCAAAATTTTAGACAAATTTCTGATTTTTTCACAAAGAAACGCAAAAATTATTGAGCTAAATTTTCCACTAACATGAAGCCCAATATTTCATGAAAAAACATTCTCAGAATCGCTGGGATGCGTTGAAGCATTCCTGAGTTATTACCTTATAAAGGGACACTGGTCAGAATTGCAAAAAATTGCCAGGTCATTAAGGTCAAAATAGGCTGGGTCATGAAGGGGTTAATGGAAAAATTTAAAAATACAGATTGTAGAGAAAAAATTCTGATTATTGTTTGACAGGCATGAATTAAAGGCATTCATTTAATTAAAAGTTAAATTAAGAATATAATAATTTTGGCAGTTAGTAGAGTTGAGCGATACCGTCCGATACTTCAAAGTATCGGATCGGAATGGATCGGCCGATCTTAAAAAAAAGTATTGGTATCGCCGATTCCAATACCGGAAGTCCCATTCAAGTCTATGGGACTTCCGGTATCGGAATAAGAAAAATCCTGTTTTTCCCTTGTACAGCCTCTCTGGGGTCTGTACGGGCCTTTCGGGGGGCTGTGCCGGCCTGCCAGGGGGTCTGTGCAGGCTCCGGTGGTCTGTGCCGGCCTGCCGGGGGGCTGTGCAGGCTCCGGGGGGTTGTGCCGGCCTGCCGGGGGGCTGTGCAGGCTCCGGGGGGCTGTGCCGGCCTGCCGGGGGGCTGTGCAGGCTTCGGGGGTCTGTGCAGGCATCGTCCGATGGGACTACAAGTCCCATCGGGCGATGCCTGCTACCATGACAGTGATTGACACATTAGCCAATGATGGGACAGTAGTAGTCCCATCATCCGGCTAATGTGTTGAATGTAAAAAAAAAAAAAAAATTACATGCTACATACATACAACATGCATACTACATACTACATACATGCTACATTCATACTACATACTACATACATGCTACATTCATACTACATATATACTACATGCAACATACATACTACATATATACTACATGCATGCAACATGCATACTACATATATACTACATGCAACATACATACTACATATATACTACATACATACTGCAGGCTACATATATACTACATGCATGCAACATGCATACTACATACTGTATATACTACATGCAACATACATACTACATATATACTACATACATACTGCATGCTACATATATACTACATGCATGCAACATGCATACTACATATATACTACATGCAACATACATACTACATATATACTACATACATACTGCATGCTACATATATACTACATGCATGCAACATGCATACTACATATATACTACATGCAACATACATACTACATATATACTACATGCAACATACATACTACATATATACTACATGCATGCAACATGCATACTACATATATACTACATGCAACATACATACTACATATATACTACATACATACTGCATGCTACATATATACTACATGCATGCAACATGCATACTACATATATACTACATGCAACATGCATACTACATATATACTACATGCAACATACATACTACATATATACTACATGCAACATACATACTACATATATACTACATGCATGCAACATGCATACTACATATATACTACATGCTACATACATACTACATATATACTACATACATACTGCATGCTACATACATACTACATGCTACATACATACCACATACATACTACATACATGCTACATGCTACATATATACTACATATATACTACATGCATGCTACATACATATTGCATGCTACATGCATGCTACATACATACTACATACATACTACATGCTACATACATACCACATATATACTACATACATACTACATACAATACATTCATACAATACATACATAGACATACAGTACATATAACATAGAGTAACATACTTACCAATACTTGTCACATTGTTCCCCGAAGCCATTGTCTTTTACGGAATAAATATTAACATAACAAACCACAAAAATACTCACCCACGATCCGAAGCAGTCCACGAGTGTGTCCCACGACGATCTTGGGTAGAGAACTGCAGCATCAGCTGTTGCTGCCGTTCTCTACGGGCTGCAGGAATCCAATGACGGAAGGTAGGTATCCTTCCGCACTGTATTCCTCCGCCACTTAAAAAAAAAAAAAGTCCCTAGTCTCAATTTATGCTATTGCTGCGTGGGAATTTCCCACACAGCAATGGCATAAAGTGAGACTAGGGACTTATTTTTTTATTGTATGTAGTATGTATGTAGTATGTATGTAGCATGTAGTATGTATGTAGCATGCATGTAGTATATATGTAGTATGTATGTAGCATGTAGTATGTATGTAGCATGCATGTAGTATGTATGTAGTATGTATGTGGTATGTATGTAGCATGTAGTATGCATGTAGTATGTATGTAGTATGTATGTAGTATATATGTAGTATGTATGTAGCATGTAGTATGTATGTAGCATGCATGTAGTATATATGTAGTATGTATGTATGTAGTATGTATGTAGTATATATGTAGCATGTAGTATGTATGTAGCATGCATGTAGTATATATGAGTTATGTATGTAGTATGTATGTAGTATGTATGTGGTATGTATGTGGTATGTATGTGGTATGTATGTAGTATGTATGTAGTATGTATGTAGTATGTATGTGGTATGTATGTAGTATGTATGTAGCATGTAGTATGTATGTAGCATGCATGTAGTATGTATGTAGTATTTTTTTTTTTTTTAACATTTAACACATTAGCCGGATGATGGGACTACTACTGTCCCATCATTGGCTAATGTGTCAATCACTGTCATGGTAGCAGGCATCGCCAGATGGGACTTGTAGTCCCATCGGACGATGCTTGCACAGACCCCCGGACATCAGCACAGCCCCCCGGCAGGCTGGTACAGACCCCCACAGGGTGCACAGACCACCGGCAGGCCGGCACAGCCCCCCGGCAGGCCGGTACAGACCCCCACAGGGTGCACAGACCACCGGCAGGCCGGCACAGCCCCCCGGCAGGCCGGTACAGACCCCGGGCAGTCCACACAGCCCCCCGGCAGGCCGGCAGAGACCCCCGGAAGGCCCGAAATGACAGCGCATCATGATGCGCACACACCGCGCATCATGATGACGTCAGGCTGTCAATCAACTTTGAACTTCCGATTCCGATGCCGACTTCCGATATTGAAAAAATATCGGAAGTCGGTATCGGAATTCCGATACAGCAAGTATCGGCCGATACCCGATACTTGCGGTATCGGAATGCTCAACACTAGCAGTTAGATGAATTGTTACATGCTGATCTTTAAATGAAAATTTAAACAAGAAAAATGTATATTTAAATAATGCTCTGCAAAACACTGGCTTGCTGCTGGCATTACCCCTTAGTAGCAGTCATTTCAAGAACATGGATATTTTGTCTCAAAAGTGACTTTAAATGTTTAGAATTTTAGGCCTACCGTATTTACTCCTGTATAAGCCGAGATTTTCAGCACATTTTTTGGCTGAAAATGCCCCCTCGGCTTATGCACGAGTCATAGTCCAGAATGCCAACGGGGGAGAGCAGCGGCAGGAGCCAGTGGCTGTGACATCATACTCACCCTTCTCGCGCCCTCGCTGAACGTCCCTGCATCTCTGTTGTCTTGGTGCGGCAGCTCTTCCTGTGCTCAGCGGTCACGTGGTACCACTCATTAAGGTAATGAATATGCACGCATCTCCAATCCCATAGGCTTGGAGTGAAAATTCATTACCTTAATGAGCGGTACCACGTGACCGCTGAGCACAGGAAGAGCTGCTGCGCTGGGACAACGGAGATGCAGGGAGGTGCAGCGACAGTGCGAGGAGGACGAGGGAGGATGAGAGAGGACAGGGGGAGCCGAGCCAAGCCATGCATACAAGGATGGGATGGGGGAGCCCAGCCATGCATACAGCAATGGGACGGGGGGAGCCGAGCCATGAATACAAGATGGGATGGGGGAACCGAGCCATGTATACAAGATGGAACGGGGGGAGCCATGCCATGCATACAACGAGGGGATCGGGGAGCCATGCATACAACAGGTGGAGCCACACAGAGCAGGACAGAATAGGCGGAGCCAAACAGAGCAGGACAGGATGGGGGAGCCACACAGAGCAGGACAGGACATGGAGAATCACACAGAGCAGGACAGGGGGAGTCACACAGAGCAGGACAAGACGAGGGAGCCACACAGAGCAGGACAGGACAGGGGAGCCACACATAGCAGGACAGGACGGAGGAGCCACACATAGCAGGACAGGGATAAGGGGACAATGCATACCCGGTTTATACTCGAGTCAATAAGCTTACCCAGTTTTCCATGGCAAAATTAGGTGCCTCGGCTTATACTCGGGTTGGCTTATACTCGAGTATATACTGTATTCCTTCTTAAGTGCCAGTCATGCTATTTTAGTAGCACCAACCATGTCCCAATAGAAGTTAAGAAAAAAATTGATTAACTTATCAGCTCATCTACAGTATTTTTGGCTTGCGAATCCATGGGAATATTTGCGTAGGATGCATGAAAAATAAACTCAGCTGGTGTATGGCTGAACAATGTTGCATCAAGTTTTCTGTGGTAATCAAGGATCCATAGATTAGGTTAACAAAACATTTACTTAAAGATCTATTGATGGGAACTCATGATGGTGCATGCTGCCCATCCAGGTTCATGCATGTGATGGTTCATGCTGCCCAGCTTGCTTCCTCTATTACAGCTATGTATGATTTACTCTGAATTGATGAGATGCTCCAGAGAATTTGGGAAGCTGGCCAGGAATGATGCGCCTCAAATGATTAGTTGAAGAGGAAGGTTGTTAGCAGGTCCCTCAGCGTTTCTAAACACTTCAGATGTGATGATTTTTTTTGTTTTCCCTTTACTCATCCCATTTTGCACATTGGACTTAAATTTGAATTGGCACAGTGAATTACTACTATGTCCCAGTAGAACTACCAGCTACATGATTTCCCAGAAATTTTATACACTTATCAACTTCTAATGCCGTAAAACCCATGTCCCAAAAAAGTGCTGAGCACATTTGTACTTTTTCATATAAACACGTTTTAATTTTAAACTGTAAAATCCACAGCTTGCCAAAAACAGGCAAGAATCGCATAACTTAAAAAAGGATTTTCTACTTTGCTCCATATTTTAATTTAAAAAAAAATGAACACTCTGTAACTCCTACTGGGACTGAAAATACCACCATATGAATGACTCTGTTAGTACTTGAAGGGTTGTTCCCTTCCAGAAATTTTTTTTCATTTAATCAGTGAGATCACAGCTCTGAATCGCTCATGCCATCTACTTGGGCAGAGCTGCTTAGGTCAGTTGTCTGCAGCACTGTCAACATGTCACGCTGCAGACAACCACAGACACTGAGAGCAGCCAATAAGCATCAGAGTTGGACCCAGGCAGGGTAAGTAAAGCAGAATTTTTTTTTTACTACTTAGGGAGCATTGGTTTATCATGCAATGTTGGTGAACACTAAAAATGATTGCACACATTTCTAAGGAACGTAGAAATAAAAAAAACAATAACTACTAATATTTATTATTATTAATAGCATCATTTATTCTAGTAGATACAGTTTTGACAAGATTATCTGGTAAAGCGTCTTTGAACACAAAATGATGCTCTCTCAGCAGGTACTGATTCTACTTCTAAAGATCCTTAGGGAGCCTTGCAGGCAATGCACCGAGGGAGAAATTTGCAAATTAGTTTCATCCACAAGGAAGTTATTCACCTTTTCTCTAGGTAGCTCCCCTGTAAGTCAATGTTCAACCTATAAAAGTTTTGAAACATGTTGAGAAATTTCAAACCTGATATCGATATGTAAAGTACAGAACAGTGTACTGAGTGTTTCAAGGTTTTTTTATAGTCTGGATTAACAGGGAAGCCGAGGTAACAGTGCAGTTAATAGAATAGAGATCTAACTTAACAAGCAACATGTAATATTTTAGTCGAGAAAATGTTATCTTTTCCCCCTTAAATGGTAAAAAGTTAGTGTTAGTGTTATTTAAATATAAATAAAGTGCGTTTGCCGCTCGGGGTCCACCGTGAAGTAGGTGAAATAACCGCTGCTAAGTGGTGGCAGGAGCATTATGGCGGAACTGCACACAGGGTTAAACTCCACCCAGGTGCGCAGAGCAATCTCAGTTAAACTCACGGAGATTCCACAAGTACAAACACAAATAACTGAGCCTGTTGTAGTCACAGTAATCAGTAAAAAAACGCACACACGGTATACAGTCACAGGAGTAGCCCAAGACGGCGGCACTATGTCCGTCTAGACTTACCGTGTGCGCGGCGTTGCAACTGCGAATGCAAAAGAGGCTGCTACTGCAGCGCGGCGTGGACACTGCCGCCAAACGACAAAGGCAAGGCGCAAGCGCAATGTCAGACGCTAGCAACTGTGCAAGTTGAAGCAGAGGAGCGCTGGCGCTAATGCTAACTCAGTCCCTATTCACATGCGTAATATCAGAGGGAAGGGGTTTCAAATGACTCAGTCACCAGAATCATGCATCCGTCCTCATACACACAGCAGCAAGTATGACTATACTAGCGCATGGCGGAACAGCCATGCGCGCCTTTTATAGTAGCCGGGACCTTCTGCATGCTTCCAGATCTCTGAGATGGACCAATGAGAACTGGAGCGGGACCTGAGCACATGACTTCCGATCTCCAATGGGAGATAGTCCCATGAGCATGCCGAGTAAGAGGACAGAAGGACTTAGCCTCAGGAGAGATTTGCTGCAAGGCAATCTCTGCAATCTCCTCTACAGTGGAAAAATAGGAGGAGAGTGCAGAATGTGAGGATCTGGATTCCTGATGAGTAAACGCAGGAATCCGACTCCTAACAGTTAGTGTGCTTTCAAGTATGCGCCGATGGGGCCATAGACTGTAATGGTATTGGCAGAGCGAACATGCTCTCTGACGTGCATCATTTTTGAGTGCATAAGAGATGGACACTCAAATGTAATAGACTGCTTCTGAGTGTCCACCTCTATTAGTCATAAAAGCCCTAAGCCCGGCCTTGTCAACGCATATGTGTCAATCAGGTTTTGTGGGGGGTTTGAACGTAAGCCCTGATGAGGCCACCAAAAGGGTGCCTGAACACAATGTGAAAGCACCCTTAGAGAAAGAACCTGGTTGTTGGTATGTGCAGAGAAGGAAGGCTCCATCCTATGTTCAGAACAGTCTAGGGTTGACTGTCTAATGAGCCGCAATAGGTAAAATCCAATCACTCCTACTGAGCAGTCTGCCTGGGGAACAGTAGGTTACTCTAGCCTTTGTGGGAGTTAAGGACAAATGTGTGTTTACAAATGTGTATGTTATGATGGCAAATGTGTGTTTTCCGATGGCAAGCAGTAGGCATTTCACCATTGTAGCTAGGGAAAAAGCTATTTGACCCCATTTATTTAGATTGATGTTTTGCATGCCAGTCCTTTTTAATGTATCACAGGAGTAAGATCAGCCTAATTCACCATAAGGCAAATGCCTCTTAATGAACTAGGTGCATTTAACAAATTTGCAATGTACCATGTGGCATAAATTTTGATGGGTTTACCAGGTGGGCTTCACCATGCTCCTATACATCCTGAGCAACTTTGGTGGAACTGGCCAGGTCTGGTGTAAAAACTCCAAACAGCACAAATGTTTTGAACAAAATTTTTGTGTCATCCTTATTTCCAGTTGAAAAGATAGTTATATTGCTACATGAAACAAAGACAGATGTAAGAAAATGAGGATCCAGACTAAACAAAAGTGGATTTTTATCTAATATATAAAGCTCAAAGTGTGTATGTATGTGTGTATGTATGTATGTATGTGTGTGTGTGTGTATGTGTGTATGTCCGGGATAGGCATCCGCACCGTCGCAGCTACAGCCACAAAATTTGGCACAGTCACACGTCTGGACCCCGAGAGCGTCCTAAGCTATGTTGTGAGGCAAAATTTTAACCCCGCACGTTCCAATTCACCAAACAATTTTGCCCCTATCTACATACTGGGGGGAAAAGTGCGCGCGTGTCAAGCCCCGTCCCTCATTATGATGTCACAATGCCCCTATTTGCATACTGGGGAAGCAGTGTGTGCGCGTCAAGCCCCGCCCCTCATTATGATGTCACAATGGTTGCCGTGGCGACGGTGATGTCATCATAGGTTGCAAGCCCCGCCGCCGCTCATTATGATGTCATAATGGTTGACTATGGAATGGAGGATGTGTGATGAGTATATGGGCACCGGACTATGGGATGGAGGATATGTATGACAGGTATATGGGCACGGGACTATGGGATGGAGGATATGTATATGGGCACGGGACTATGGGATGGAGGATATGTATGATGGGTATATGGGCATGGGACTATGGGATGGCAGATATGTATATGGGCATGGGACTATGGGATGGAGGATGCGTGATGGGTATATGGGCACTGGACTATGGGATGGAGGATATGTATGACGGGTATATGGGCACGGGACTATGGGATGGCGGATATGTATATGGGCACGGGACTATGGGATGGAGGATGTGTGATGGGTATATGGGCACTGGACTATGGGATGGAGGATATGTATGATGGGTATATGGGCACGGGACTATGAGATGGCGGATATGTATGATGGGCATATGGGCACGGGACTATGGGATGGAGGATATGTATGATGGGTATATGGGCATGGGACTATGAGATGAAGGATGTGTGATGGGTATATGGGCACTCGACTATGGGATGGCGAATATGTATGATGGGTATATGGGCATGGGACTATGAGATGAGAATATGTCTGATGGGTATATGGGCATGGGACTATGGGATGGAGAATATGTATGATGGGTATATGGGCATGGGACTATGGGATGGAGGATGTGTGATGGGTATATGGGCACTCGACTATGGGATGGAGGATATGTATGATGGGTATATGGGCACGGGCCTATGGGATCGTGGATATGTATGATGGGTATATGGGCACGGGACTATGGGATGGAGGATAATTATAATTTTCTATAACTAACCACAGTTAGTTACTATGCCCGGGCAGCGCCGGGCTCTTCAGCTAGTTTATTAATAAAGATGAGTGGATCAATTTTTCAGGATCCTATTCTAGCAGCCAGTTCACCATGTAATGGCCACTGGACAAGAAAACTGCAAACTAACACCTACCTGATGGTGTTCATAGCACCTCTTCTGATTAGCCAGCCTTGTGTGATGTCATTGTTGCAGTGTGACACAAAATTGCTCCTAAATGTTAAAGGAAGAGCCGAAAGATAGGAGGAGGTCGGTAGGACCGTGGAATATTGACATAGAATCTAGATATGCAAATTTATCAATTCATATTTGTTTGTTATCATAACAATGCATAGAAGCTATAGAAACATTTTTGCTTGCGTTTTTAATCATGGCAAGGTTGCTTCATTTTTCTTATTGTATGCACTGGAGATTTTAAAAAATATTCCTAACCGTGTACATAGCCTTTAATTAAACAACCATTAAAAAATTTCTATGATTTTTTTATAATTATATTTATTGATTAAAAAATGACTCCATCTACAGGGTGGCCCATTTAAATGGATGCACCTAAATAAAATGGGAATGGTGACAGTTTTCTTGCGTAGGGTGTTTTGCATTGAAATGTGCTGCAATGACCCAGGTACTACGTTCACCAGACATCAACACAATTACTTCCAGCTCCTCACGTGTTAACCTCTGCAACATGTCAATGGCTGTAAACAAAGAGAAACTTGTAAATAGCTCATTAAAGAATAAAATTATGTCTAAACCAAGCACACCATTGTTTTTCTTGTGAAATTCTCAATAAGTTTGATGTCACATGGCCCTCTTCCCATTGGAAAAAATAAAGTTGGATCCAAAATAGCCGACTTCAAAATGATCGCCATGGTCACCACCCATCTTGAAAAGTTTTCCCCCTCCCATATACTAATGTGCCACAAACAGGAAGTGGATATCACCAACTATTCCCATTTTACTTACGTGTACCCATATACATAGCCCACCCTATAGGTTGACAGCCATTACAATAATTGTTTTTGTGGTCTCAATAGAAAATTTTCTTTTATTTCTCCTCATATTTTTACTTTTTCTCTATCTTAAATTATGGATGTCAAGGTCAATATATTTTTCCTATCCATTTTTAACGCTTTAGCCTAAACAACATTCCATTTTGTTAGTGATTTTTAAATTAATATAGCTGGCTAAAATTTTTCATTAGATGATAATAGCTTAATATAATGGACATACAATCACATCCTGAGATGCTACATGCATTTCAGTAAAGATCTGGCTTGTATTACGCTTATATCATCCCTTTAAAGTTGGAACCAATAGTGGCTACAGTTGTGGCCAAAAGTATTGACACCCCTGCAATTCTGTCAGATAATACTCAGTTTCTTCCTGAAAATGATTGATAACACAAATTCTTTGGTATTATTATCTTCATTTAATTTGTCTTAAATGAAAAAACACAAAAAGAATTGTCCTAAAGCCAAATTGGATATAATTCAACACCAAACATAAAAAAGAGGGTGGACAAAAGTATTGGCACTGTTTGAAAAATCATGTGATGCTTCTCTAATTTGTGTAATTAACAGCACCTGTAACTTACCTGTGGCACCTAACAGGTGTTGGCAATAACTAAATCACACTTGCAGCCAATTGACATGGATTAAAGTTGACTCAACCTCTGTCTTGTGTCCTTGTGTGTACCACATTGAGCATGGAGAAAAGAAAGAAGACCAAAGAACTGTCTGATGACTTGAGAAACCAAATTGTGAGGAAGCATGAGCAATCTCAAGGCTATAAGTCCATCTCCAAAGACCTGAATGTTCCTGTGACTACCGTGCGCAGTGTCATCAAGAAGTTTAAAGCCCATGGCACTGTGGCTAACCTCCCTAGATGTGGACAGAAAAGAAAAATTGACAAGAGATTTCAAAGCAAGATTGTGCGGATGTTGGATAAAGAACCTCGACTAACATCCAAACAAGTTCAAGCTGCCCTGCAGTCTGAGGGTACAACAGTGTCAACCCGTACTATCCATCGGCATCTGAATGAAAAGGGACTGTATGGTAGGAGACCCAGGAAGACCCCACTTCTTACCCCGAGACATAAAAAAGCCAGGCTGGAGTTTGCTAAAACTTACCTGAAAAAGCCTAAAATGTTTTGGAAGAATGTTCTCTGGTCAGATGAGACCAAAGTAGAGCTTTTTGGGCAAATGCATCAACATAGAGTTTACAGGAGAAAAAAGAGGCATTCAAAGAAAAGAACACGGTCCCTACAGTCAAACATGGCGGAGGTTCCCTGATGTTTTGGGGTTGCTTTGCTGCCTCTGGCACTGGACTGCTTGACCGTGTGCATGGCATTATGAAGTCAGAAGACTACCAACAAATTTTGCAGCATAATGTAGGGCCCAGTGTGAGAAAGCTGGGTCTCCCTCAGAGGTCATGGGTCTTCCAGCAGGACAATGACCCAAAACACACTTCAAAAAGCACTAGAAAATGGTTTGAGAGAAAGCACTGGAGACTTCTAAGGTGGCCAGCAATGAGTCCAGACCTGAATCCCATAGAACACCTGTGGAGAGATCTAAAAATGGCAGTTTGGAGAAGGCACCCTTGAAATATCAGGGACCTGGAGCAGTTTGCCAAAGAAGAATGGTCTAAAATTCCAGCAGAGCATTGTAAGAAACTCATTGATGGTTACTGGAAGCAGTTGGTCGCAGTTATTTTGGCTAAAGGTTGTGCAACCAAGTATTTAACTGAGGGTGTCAATACTTTTGTCTGGCCCATTTTTGGAGTTTTGTGTGAAATGATCAATGTTTTGCTTTTTGCTTCATTCTCTTTTGTGTTTTTTCATTTAAGACAAATTAAATGAAGATAATAATACCAAAGAAATAAGTTTGCAATCATTTTCAGGAAGAAGCTGTGTATTATCTGACAGAATTGCAGGGGTGTCAATACTTTTGGCCATAACTGTATGTGATGAGTGTTTTAGTGCCTGTCACCATCTACACATGGAGATGCAATAGGAAGCAGACTATGAGATTGATTTGCCCATATGTCTAATTGCTTGTCTTGGACACTTGATCAGTATTTATATGTCAGCTGGGTGTATTCCAGCGAAACGTCATCTCTTTAGAATTGTATCAGGTTATGAGAAGCCTCTTAGGTGTCATTTTTCCAATATAATTTGCCCATTTTGGATCTGGGAGTGGCTAACAGCACAAAAGAGACAATTATGAAAAGTCACAATTTAAAGTATAATATTGAAGAAATGTAAAAGTCATAAAAACTAAACTGATTCTTGTCCTTCAACAGCAAAGGTGACCGATATAAGAAAATAAAAATTCAGTCTTATTGATTCAAATTTACTTGAAGTCAGAAATTATTTTGTAGTATCTGCAGTAATGAAAAAAGAATAAAGCGAAAAGAGTAGAACAGTAATGGAAAATGGAGTTGAACTTGAGTTATTAAGCAGAAAATATAACATGATAAGCAATGTCGGCAAAACACAACATGGAAACCTTGTCAACAAGAGAAGGTCAGAACAAATATTCAGGGAGTACTCCTCAAAAAAATCATGAGGACCAAAAACATCCCCTTAATTACATTACATTAGATTTCCAGCAACTTTTAAATGTTATTAAAGAGTTTGTACAGGATTAGAAAAACATATCTGTCTTCACAGTGCCACAATTGTCAATAGGATGTAGCTAGTAATGCAACACAGCTCCATTTAAGTGTGCAGAACAAATACATTGCTGATTGCAACAAAGTATAATATGTACAATCATTTCTCAAGTAGTCATTAATTGGAAGTGCTGCAACCTCATTATGGTGGTAAATATAACGAAAATATTCAATCAATGACAAAGTTAACAAAGGGAATGTCAGCCAGTGCCTCAGGCTGAACAAGAATAGGAAAATATATACATCCAGCACTTTGCAAACCAAAAGTGTGGTTTAAAACCCCACATTGTTGAAGAACCAACAACAATGGTTCCCACTGCCTAAATAATTTTATTTCTCCTCTTACAATAATTGATAAAACTAGCATGCATGTTGTCACGGTCACGTGTGTCTGGACGCAGCGAGTACCGCAAGGCGAACCCATGTGACGCACGTGACCCTGGATACACTGCCTCCAGTGGGGCGAATTTAAATAATAAACACGTGCAGCTGGATACACCGCCTCCAACTGGCGAATTTAGACATTACACGTATATACAAGTCTGGAAACCCCACCTCCAGTCAGGCGAATTTAAACAATAAGGGAAACCTGGGAAACATTAACAATGGTGGGCCCTGCGATAGGGAATAGGGAAATGGAGACCTCCTGAGCTCCCCTGAGCCAGTGTCCCTGCACTCCTAATGTTCCCTATGCCGGTTCCGCACTGGGCGCGCACAGGAACCTAAAAACCCTAGCTCGCCCTGACCTAAACCCTCACTAGGGAATAGGTCGGTGCGGAAACTAATCCCACCACTGCACTAAAACACACATGACGAAAGATGACAAAACAGGGGAAACACCACTTAGCTTTGCTCTGTTGCGTACGCTACTAGCAACAGGGCCCACCACCTGCGTGCATCTTCTCCTCCACCCGGATCCATCACCATAACTGGATCCTTCACCATAGTGCAGCCTTGGAGCAGAGTCCATCACCAATTGCAGAAGTCCAGTAACAGAGTCCCAAAGATGAGTTCAGCTCCTGCCCAAAAAGTCAAGCATGCTTGAGTCCAGCTCTCAGCAACCAAGTCCCGCATGCTGAGTGCAACTCTCTCCATAGTCGTCACTCCACCAAGCCAAGCGAGCACTTCCTGCCGACACCATAGACTGTGACTCCGCCACGCCATGCCAGACCTTCTTGCAAACCACATAGCTGCCACTCGTCCCCTCTGACTGGGCTGCGCAGGACTCATGTTCAGCTCCATCCTCACCCAGGCTTCCTTGCCAAATGACAAACACAATATCACCAACAGTGATTGAACACACCTGGCTCTCTTTTATAGAGCCTAACACCTGATTTGTAATTATTGCACATTAAACCAAAGAAACTAAGTGCACTACCACACACCACCACCGGGGCAACTTAGAATGAATGACACCACGTGTAATAATTCTAATGGCCACTGGGGGCAATCACTTTGGCACCTAGCCAAAGGAAAAAAAGTTCACTTATCCATTCAAACTGTCAGCTCCAGCCTGGATCATGACACATGTGTAAGGAGAAGGACCGGATCGGACGTACCTGTCCCCTGATGGATCAGGAACTGTCGGGGCTATCTCCAATATTGTACGGGGGAAAGCTTAGAACCCTGGATCGACTTTTGCACTCAGTGATAGGGGGCGTGGCTAAGCTTAAAAAGCCTCAGTGTGCGGGAAACAGGGAAGACTTGGTGGGAACGTGCGGTGCACAGGAGGACAGTGTTGGTGCTCCGACCTCTGAGCATCGAGATGGAGCAGGCCCATGCCACAGGGGCCCAAGGTCCTCATGCAGAGACTGCTGACAGAAACTTGTAAAGTGCCCGTTGGCACCTGTGACCAAGAGTGACAATATCTCCAGCCAGAGAATAGATGAGTGTGGGTCGAGACAGAAAACCTGGGCGACCCGCTATGAACTGTATCCTGATTCACCGGTATACAACTGCCGAGCCATGTTAAGCTCTGGCAGTGATAAATACTGTGTACGTTCCTGCACCAAAACTCCCGAACCCAGGATCCCTGTCCGGACAACGAGGAACCACCGCTGCCGGGAACCGGATCCCCATCTTCTTCAGGATCACACTGGAACCCTCACATGCCACTGCCTTGGCGCCATCATTGGAAACTAGGATTCCACACTCTGATGTCATCGGACTGATAAGTTTATCATTTCTGAACCTCCCCTTTAAATTCTTCGCTCCTGTTTCACCCCATTTTGCATAATCTCTTGCAAGCCTGTTTTACTTGACCCTCTCCCTGCGTGGAGTATTCCCTGTTAAAGTAAATCACACGTTAACCCTTGCTCTGCCTCCTGTCCATTACTGCACCTTGCAACCTTCTCACACATATACAGCATATTATTATAATATGTATGGCTACATATGCATTTTATATATGGTGGTCTAATAAAGATTTTTTTTAACTTGAAGATAAGGGAATTGTCTAATATAAGGTGTATAGGACAAGACTCAATAGAAAGATTGTGTGCAGATGAGGAAGGTATATAGCAGAAAGATGTGTGTTTGTAGTATATACATTGGCATGTAAATGTTTGGAAATCCCTGGTCAAATGTATTCTTATTGTGAACAGTTAAGCAAGCTGAAGCAGTTAAGCAAGTTGAAGATGAAATGATCTCTAAAAGGCCTAAAGTGAGAGATGATACATTTCCTGTGTATTTTAGGAAAAATATATACTGTATAAATGTTTTCACCTTTTACATTTTAAAAATTAGAAAAAGAAAAATGGGCTAATGAAAAAGTGTTGACACTCTGCATGGTTTAGTTCCTAGTAGCACTCCCTTTTGCAAGTATCATAGCTTGTAAATGCTTTTTGTAGTCGGCCAAAAGTCTTTCAATTTTTGTTTGAGGGGTTATCACCCATTTTTCCTTGGAAAATTCTTCCAGATCTGTGTGATTACTGGGTTGTGTGGCATGCACTTTATTTTGAGGTGTAGACATCATTGAGATTTTCAATGATGTTCAAGTCAGGGGACTGTGAGGGCCATTGTAAAATCTTCAGCTTGCACCTTTTGAGGTAGTCTATTGTGCTATTGTGGATTTTGACTTGTGTTTTGGATCATTAATCATTCATTGAAGCCATCCTCTTTTCAACTTTAGCCTTTTTACAGATGGTGTTGTTTGCATCAAGAATTTGTAGAAATTTCATTAAATCCATTCTTCCCTCTATCTGTGAAATGTTCCATATGCCATTGGCTGCAACACAACCAAAAAGCATGATTGATCCACCCCATGCTTAATGGTTGTCGAGATGTTCTTTTTGTGAAATTCTGTTGCCTTTTTTTCTCCACACATACCTTTGATCATCGTGGCCAATGAATTCTATTTTAACCTCACCGGTCCACAGTACTTGTTTCCAAAATGCATCAGGCTTATTTATATTTTATTTTGCATACTTCTGACCCTGAATATTTTGGTGAGAAGAGGTTTTCTTCTGATGATTCTTCCTTGAAGGCTACATTTGTACAGTTGCCTCTGAACAATGTACCACAACTCCAGAGTCTGCTAAATATTTCTGAAGGCCTTTTGCAGTCAAGTGGGTGGTTCTGATTTGCCTCTCTAGCAATCCTACGGGCAGCTCTTACTGAAAAGTTGCTTGGTCTTCCAGACCTGATATTGACTTCCACTGTTCCCGTGAACTGCCATTTTCTAAATTACATTTCTATCTGAAGAAAGGGCAACTTGAAAATTCTTTTCTATCTTCTTTTAGCCTTCTCCTGCTTTGTGGACCTCCACCATTTCCATTTCCAGGAGCTAGGAAGCTGCTTAGAAGAACATCTGGCTGCTGCTTTTTGGCACAAGTTTAGTGGAGGCTGGGTTTTTATAAAGTTGTGAACAAGCCATAACTCTAACAGGGTAATTAAGGTCTGAAACCTTGGTCAAAGTCCTCAGAGAACACACATTTTCATGGGTGCCCAAATGTTTGCATTGGCCCACTTTCATTTTTGTAATTTTAAAATATAAAAAATTACTATTTTTTTTGCCTAAAATACAAAGAGACATCTATTTTCTTTAACTTTAGGCCTTTTAGATATCATTTCACACTCAACTTGCTTAACTGTTAACAATAACAGTAATTTTGACCAGTGCTCAAACTTTTGCATGCCACTGTATTACAGGAAAACTTATGATTTGAGGCAAAGGTAGAGATGAATAGAGATCTTGGGCTGGGAAACACTTTATTATGAAATGTTTAACTTATATTTCAAAGATGGCCAGTAACTAGTTAAAAGGTGAAAAAAAGACAAGAAAGTGAGAATAATTAGTTAGGTAAAGTAAGAGGTTGTGGAAGAGGTTTCTCTAATAGACCAAGAATTGTATGATCTAACCATAGTTTCATTGTCCTATTGAAGAAAAAAGAGCAGACATAAGAGATGAGCGAATGTGCTCGGTGCTACTCAGATATCACTCAAGTATCTGTGTGCTCGAATGTGCTCGGCACTCAGCAAGCATTAGCCAGTGCTCAAATTTGAATATGATTCCCTGCCATGCATGTTTGGCACCTGTTACACAGCCAATAAGTGTAACGTCCGTCTGCGGTTCTGGGCTGCAGCCAGGCAACACCCCGAGAAACACTGATACCCTTTACCCCTATACAGGGATCTGGATTTACAACAGAGCCCAGGAGGTACTGTCTGAATAGGAGCAGCGGCCAGAGCAGGACGGTCGTCAGAGTGAAGTACAAAAACGGCAGGCAATAGCAGAGTCAATTTCAGGCCAAGGTCAGAGTCAAAAACCAGGAGGGCGGCAGAGGTACAGAATCGTTAGGAAGTAGCAGAGTCAGAATATCCAGGCCAAGGTCACAAAACAGGAGAGTAGCAGAAGTACAGAATCGTCAGGCAAAAGAGGGGTCAGAAATCCAGGCTGAGGTCAGAGTCAAACAGAAATCAATCACTAAGTAACACACAGGGGAACCAAGAATATATCCGGCGGCTTGCAAGACCAGTCCCAAGGTATTTGAGGGATCAGGTCATCCCTCACAGGTTCCTGGACTGGTGATGTCATTAGGGCCGCCCCCAAGACCAGGCCAGATGGAGTTGCAGTAACCCCCTGATGACTGACAGAGGGGCGGAGCCTGCGCCCACCAGATGCCTGCGCAGGAGCCACTTCTCTGTCACCACCATAACTCACGGGCGGACCACGGCGCCTCCCAGTGGCCGAGGCAGGAACAGCCGTCCCCGAATCTGACAGTGAAGTGGCGGTCTGGCGCCTCCTAGTGGCCGTGACCGGAACAGCAGGCCTTGAATCCAACGGTGACGTGACAGACCGGCGCCTCCTAGTGGCTAAAGCTGGGATCATAGGCCCTGAGTCTGACGGCGACGTAATAGAACCATGGCGCCTCCCAGTGGCCGAGGCAGGAACAGCCGTCCCCGAGTCTGACGGCGAAGTGGCGGCCCGGCGCCTCCTAGTGGCTGCGACCGGAACAGCAGGCCCCAAATCTGACGGAGACGTGACAGTACCCCCCCTTCCAAGAGGGGCCTCCGGACCCTCAAAACCTGGTTTGTCAGGGTGGAGGAGGTGAAACCTTCTAATTAGTGCTTTTGCATGGATGTCCCGCGCAGGGACCCAGGACCTCTCCTCCGGGCCGTAGCCCCTCCAGTGTACCAGATACTGTACGGACCCTCTTACAAGGCGGGAGTCAAGGACACCCTGGACTTCATACTCCAAGGACCCTCCGACCGAAATGGGAGGAGGAGGGGACGGGACAGGGTGAATTGGGGAGCGATACAACTTGAGGAGAGACTTGTGGAAGACATTGGGAAATTTGAAAGACTGAGGGAGTTTTAAACGGAAGGCCACCGGGTTAATCACCTCTATAATCTCGTATGGACCAATAAATCTGGGACCCAGTTTGGCAGACGGTACTTTAAGCTTGATGTTTTTGGTGGAGAGCCAAACCTTGTCTCCAACTCCCAGGTGCGGTCCTTTGGATCGCCGTTTGTTCGCTGCCGAGGTCTGTCTAACCCGGGCCCCTTTCAAGTTAGAGTTTACCTCAGACCAAATGGTTTTTAAACGATGTATATTTTTCTCTACCCCAGGAAGCTCCGACATTCTGGCCGAGAATGAGCCAAAGCGCGGATGCAGCCCGTGGTTGCAGAAAAAGGGGGTAGACTTAATGGAGTCCTGATACTGATTGTTTAGGGCAAACTCGGCTAGTGGCAGATGTTCTGCCCAATCGGACTGGTGTTCTGAGATGTAGCAACGAAGGTATTGCTCCAGAGCCTGGTTGACACGTTCGGTTTGCCCATTGGTTTCAGGGTGGTAAGCCGAGGAAAAAGATAGCTCAATACCAATGCGTTTACAGAACGCCCTCCAGAACTTTGACACGAATTGGGTACCCCTGTCAGACACAATATTGACCGGGGCACCGTGTAAACGTACCACATGTACAATAAACAGTTTACTCAACGTTTCCGAGTTAGGTAACCCCGACAGGGGGACAAAATGACATTGTTTACTGAACCTGTCCACCACCACCCAGATACACGTCTTTCCATCTGAGGACGGTAGGTCCGTAATGAAGTCCATGGAGATGTGGGTCCATGGACTCTCGGGGGTGGGCAAGGACTGGAGCCAGCCGGCAGGGCGAGTATGGGAGGACTTGGCGCGGGCACAGACCTCACATGCTAAGACATATTCTTTGCAGTCCTTAACCACCGTCGGCCACCAAAAATTCCTAGTTATCAATCTGGCGGTATTATTGAGACCAGGATGGCCTGCCAAGACAGAGTCATGTGATTCTCTAAGCACTTGTAGGCGAAACGCAGGTGGAACGAACAATTTGTTGGGTGGCGTAGTGTCAGGGGCTTGTTCTGGGGATTTACGGATCTCCTCCAGAAGGTCCAATGACACTGCGGAGACAATGATCCCAGTGGCCAATATCGGAACTGGTTCACAGTCCTCGGCTTGTGAGGGGCAGAAACTGCGAGAGAGGGCATCGGCCCTCACATTTTTTGTACCAGGGCGGAAGGTGATTATAAAATTAAACCTAGAGAAAAACAATGCCCACCTTGCTTGTCTAGGATTTAACCTTTTTGCTGATTCTAGGTATGTCAGATTCTTATGATCGGTAATTACCGTGATCTTGTGTTTGGCGCCCTCGAGGAAGTGACGCCATTCCTCGAAGGCCCATTTAATTGCCAATAGTTCCCGATTCCCAATATCATAGTTTTTCTCCGTGGGAGAGAATTTGCGGGAAAAAAACGCACATGGACGAAGCTGAGTGAGGGATGTAGTGCCTTGTGATAGCACTGCTCCCACTCCGATTTCAGAGGCATCCACCTCCACAATAAATGGACGGTCCAGATCCGGCTGAACCAAAACTGGGTTGGCCACAAAACTCTCTTTTAACGTAGAAAACGCCTGAATTGCCTCAGGATTCCAGTTGGCCACGTCCGCCCCTTTCCGGGTCAGATCCGTGAGTGGCTTGGCAATCTCTGAGAAACCTCTAATAAACTTGCGGTAATAATTAGCGAACCCCAAAAATCGCTGCAGCGCTTTCAGCGATTTTGGTTGCACCCAAGCCTTAATAGGCTGGACCTTGGCAGGATCCATGCGGAAGCCTTTACCTGAAACCATGTATCCTAAAAACTGTACCTCCTCAGCAAAAAATACACATTTCTCCAGTTTAGCAAACAAGGAGTGTTCACGTAGTCTTTGTAGCACAGAACAGACGTGTTGAGAGTGTGTCACTGGGTCAGCAGAGTAAATCAGAATGTCATCTAAATACACCACGACATACACCCCACAAATGTCTCTAAAAATATCGTTAACAAAGTGCTGAAATACGGCAGGTGCGTTGCTGAGTCCGAACGGCATAACCAGGTACTCAAAATGGCCAAGGGGTGTATTGAAGGCCGTTTTCCACTCATCCCCGTCTCTTATGCGGACTAGATTGTATGCCCCCCGGAGGTCAAGTTTAGTAAACCAACGGGCTCCTGTTAGCTGATTAAAAAGATCAGGGATGAGTGGAAGCGGATACTGGTTTTTTATAGTGATTGCATTCAACTCCCGATAATCAATGCAGGGTCTGAGACCACCATCTTTCTTCTCCACAAAGAAGAACCCAGCCCCAACTGGAGAAATGGACGGTCTGATAAACCCTTTTCTTAGGCTATCTGCAATATAGTCATTCATGGCCTGACGCTCTGGGCCAGAGAGATTAAATATTCTTCCCTTAGGGAGACGGGCATCCGGAATCAGATCAATAGGGCAATCATATTCTCTGTGAGGGGGTAGCTTTTCAGATTCTACAATAGAAAAGACATCCTCAAAATCTCTGAAAGCAAACGGTATGCGGGGGGTTTTAACCTTAACTTGGTTTACTGCCAAGGATATGCAATTTTTCTGACACTGTGGGCTCCAGCGTACAACGTCACCCAAGTGCCAGTCGATGACAGGATTGTGCTGGCGTAGCCATGGCATACCCAGAATAACTGCAGAGGTTAAATTGTCCATCACAAAAAATGACACCAGCTCAGTGTGTAAGGCTCCCACAGACATGGCAACCTTGGCAGTAACAAACTTAACCCCCTCCTGAATAATGGACGTGCCATTAATAGCCGTGGTTTTAATAGGGGCATTAAGTTTTAGTAGAGTTACACCCAAATTCCTAGCAGTCAAGGAATCCATAAAATTTCCTTCAGAACCACTATCCACATACGCGTTTAAACACAGCGATTTCTGACCACATGAAACTGAAATGGGTAATAAAACTTTAGCCGCGTCTGCGGGCAATACCTGAACCTCTGGGCAACCATAGCCAGAGTAGTTGCCCAGAGGTCGACGTGCCAGGAGCATGGATCTCTGAGGTGCAGCTCTCTCCCTGAAGACTCCAGACTGCCGCATAGTTGTCCAAGAAAATGAGAGAGATCTTCCAGGCTGTGCAATGCAACAGGTGTTCAGGCCAAAAATCAGCTCAGTCAGAAGAAGAAAAAAAAAAAAAAAAAAAAAGTTCAGGGAGACTGCTTTTGTATATGTTGGGTATATACACAAGAAGCAGTTAATTTTATGGCCGGATATAATGTAACGTCCGTCTGCGGTTCTGGGCTGCAGCCAGGCAACACCCCGAGAAACACTGATACCCTTTACCCCTATACAGGGATCTGGATTTACAACAGAGCCCAGGAGGTACTGTCTGAATAGGAGCAGCGGCCAGAGCAGGACGGTCGTCAGAGTGAAGTACAAAAACGGCAGGCAATAGCAGAGTCAATTTCAGGCCAAGGTCAGAGTCAAAAACCAGGAGGGCGGCAGAGGTACAGAATCGTTAGGAAGTAGCAGAGTCAGAATATCCAGGCCAAGGTCACAAAACAGGAGAGTAGCAGAAGTACAGAATCGTCAGGCAAAAGAGGGGTCAGAAATCCAGGCTGAGGTCAGAGTCAAACAGAAATCAATCACTAAGTAACACACAGGGGAACCAAGAATATATCCGGCGGCTTGCAAGACCAGTCCCAAGGTATTTGAGGGATCAGGTCATCCCTCACAGGTTCCTGGACTGGTGATGTCATTAGGGCCGCCCCCAAGACCAGGCCAGATGGAGTTGCAGTAACCCCCTGATGACTGACAGAGGGGCGGAGCCTGCGCCCACCAGATGCCTGCGCAGGAGCCACTTCTCTGTCACCACCATAACTCACGGGCGGACCACGGCGCCTCCCAGTGGCCGAGGCAGGAACAGCCGTCCCCGAATCTGACAGTGAAGTGGCGGTCTGGCGCCTCCTAGTGGCCGTGACCGGAACAGCAGGCCTTGAATCCAACGGTGACGTGACAGACCGGCGCCTCCTAGTGGCTAAAGCTGGGATCATAGGCCCTGAGTCTGACGGCGACGTAATAGAACCATGGCGCCTCCCAGTGGCCGAGGCAGGAACAGCCGTCCCCGAGTCTGACGGCGAAGTGGCGGCCCGGCGCCTCCTAGTGGCTGCGACCGGAACAGCAGGCCCCAAATCTGACGGAGACGTGACAATAAGCATGCAAGGATTGGCTGAGAGTCACTGCAATATTGTAGCCATCTTGGTAGTGGCATTACTGTGAATGGCTGGTCGTATGACATCATCAGGTGTTATAAAAGGTCATGCGCTGCCAGGCTTGGCACACTGATGCATTGCACAGCTCAGAGACTGTTCTTATTGGAAAGCACATAATACTCTATGGATCACTAATTGAATCCAGAAAAAATACTCTTTTTTGGAGTGATATATACTACCGTTCAAAAGTTTAAGGTCACTTAGAAATTTCCTTATTTTTGAAAGAAAAGCACAGTTTTTTCCAATGAAGCTAACATTAATTTCAGAAATACACTCTATACATTGTTAATGTGGTAAATGACTATTCTAGCTGCAAACGTCTGGTTTGTAATGCAAAATTGTCATAGGTGTATAGAGGCCCATTTCCAAAAACCATCACTCCAGTGTTCTTTTGGTACTTTGTGTTTGCTAATTGTGTAGGAAGGCTAATGGATGGTTAGAATACCCTTGAAAAGCCTTGTGCAAGTATATTAACACAGCTGAAAACAGTTGGGCTGATTAGAGAAGCTATAAACCTGACCTTCCTTTGAGCTAGTTGAGAATCTGGAGCATTACATTTGTTGGTTCCATTAACCTCTCAAAATGGCCAGAAAAAAAGAACTTTCATGTGAAACTCGACAGTCTATTCTTGTTCTTAGAAATTAAGGCTATTCCATGCAAGAGATTGCCAAGAAACTAAAGATTTCCTACAATGGTGTGTACTACTCCCTTCAGAGCACAAACAGGCTCTAACCAGAGTAGAAGGAGAAGTGGGAGGCCCCGCTGCACAACTGAGCAACAAGACTAGTACATTAGAGTCTGTAGTTTGAGAAATCGACACCTCAGAGGTCCTCAACTGGCAGCTTCATTAAATAGTACATGCAGAGCGCCAGTGTCAACGTCTACAGTGAAGAGGCTACTCTGGGATGCTGGCTGTTAGGGCAGAGTGGTAAAGAAAAAGCCATATCTGAGACTAGCTAATAAAAGGAAACGATTAATATGGGCAAAAGAACACAGATATTGGACAGAGGAAGAGTGGTAAAAAGTGTTATAGACAGATGAATCCAAGTTTGAGGTGTTTTGATCACACAGAAGAACATTTGTTAGATGCAGAACAACTGAAAAGATGCTGGAAGAGTGCCTGACGCCATCTGTAAAGCATGGTGACGGTAATGTGATGGTCTGGGGTTGCTTTGGTGCTGGTAAAGTGGGAGATTTGTGCAAGGTAAAAATGATTTTGAATAAGGAAGGCAATCACTCCATTTTTCAATTCCATACCATGTGGAGAGCGCTTGATTGGAGACAATTTCATCCTACAATAGGACAATGACCTAAAGCACACCTTCAAATTATGCAAGAACTATTTAGGGAAGAAGCAGGCAGCTGGTATTCTATCCATAGTTGAGTGGCCAGAGCAGTCACCAGATCTCAACCCCATTGAGCTGTTGTGGGAGCAGCTTGACCGTCTGGTATGCAAAAAGTGCCCATCAAGCCAAACCAACTTGTGGGAGGGGCTTCTGGAAGCATGGGGTGAAATTTCTCCAGATAACCTCAGCAAATTAACTGCTAGAATGCCAAAGGTCTGCAATGCTGTAATTGCTGCAAAGGGAGCATTCTTTGACGGAAGCAAATTTTGAAGGAGAAAATTATTATTTCAAATAAAAAAATTTTTTTAACCTTGTAAATGTCAGGACTAGATTTTAAATTCATTTGGCAACTCATTTGATTAATACAAGTATGAGTTTACATAGAAAACACAAAATTGTCTGGGTGACCCCAAACTTTTGAACGGTAGTGTATATACCACCGACATGTAACAGAAAGCACGTATTACTCTAAGGATAACTAATTAAATCCATAAAAAAGCAATGCTTTTTTGGAGTTTTATGCACCATCAAGATGTAACAGAAAGCAAATAATAGTATATGGATGCGCAATTGAATCCAGAAAAATTTTCAATGCTTTTATGGAGTGTTATACACCATCAAAGCACATTACACTGTATGGATGACTAATTGAAAACAGAAATATTTTTCAATGATTTGTTGGAGTGTTATATACCACAGAAATGTAATAGAAAGCATTTATTGCTCTATGGATGATTAATTGAATCCAGACATTTTTTTAAATGCTTGTTTGAAGTGTCATATAGCACATAAATGTAACAGAAAGCACACAATACTCAATGGATTACTACTTGAGAACAGAATAGTTTTTGAACTTTTTTTAAGTGTTTTATCTGTACACCACCGAAATTTAACAGAAAGCACCTAATACTCTGTGCATGACTAATTGAATCTAGAAAAACTCAACACTTTTTTTGAGTTTTATATACCACCATCATGTAGAAGATGGCTTTTAATACTCTATGGATGATTAATTTAATTCAGGAATATTTTTCAACACTTTTTTAGAGTGTTATATACCACTAAAATATAATAGAAAGCAACTAATAATCTAGGGATACACAATTAATTCCCAAAAAAAATTTAAATGCTTTTTATAGCACTAAAATGTACCACACACCACATTATACTCTACAGATGAATACATGAATGCATTTTTGGAGTGTTATATACAACTGAAATGTAACAAAGTATGAAATGCTTATATGGATAACTAATATAATGCTTTTTATAGCACTAAAATGTACCACACACCACATTATACTCTACAGATGAATACATGAATGCATTTTTGGAGTGTTATATACAACTGAAATGTAACAAAGTATGAAATGCTTATATGGATAACTCGCTTTTTGGAGTGTTCTATATCACCAAAATGTAGAAGAAAGATCAAAATACTCTACAAATGACTAATTGAATCCAGAAAATATATTCAATGTTTTTTGGAAAGTTATATACCACTGAAATGTACCATAGAGCACACAATAGTCTATGGATGACTAAACTTTTCCAACTCTTTTTTGGAATGTTATATACCACAGAAATGTACCACAAAGCACATAAGCACCTGGATGAGTAAGTGAAGCAATAAAAAAGAAGTATGCTTTTTTGGACTGTTATGTACCACAGAGTGTTAGGAGCAGCGGAACGCACTAAATAAAAATAATAATAAAGTGCGTTCGCCGCTCGGGGTCCACCGTGCAGTAGGTGATATAACCGCTGCTAAGTGATGGCAGGAGCAATATGGCGGTGATGCGCACAGGGTTAAGCAACACCCAGGTGCGCAGAGCAATCCCTTGTTAAGTCACAGAGATGCCAGATAAATACAAATACAAAAGACTGAGCCTATTGAGATCACAGTACTCAGTATGAATACACACACGGTATCAGGTCACAGGAGTAGCCCAAGACAGCAGCACTACATCTGTCTAGACCTACCATGTGTGCGGCGTCGCAGCTGCGGATACTAAGGAGGGCTGATACTGCAGCACGGCGTGGACACTGCCGCTAAACGACAAAGCTAAGATGCAAGCGCAATGTTGGACGCTAGCAGATGCGGATGTTGCAGCAGAGGAGCACTGGCGCTGATTCTAGACTCAGTCCCTAACCACATATGTAATATCAGAGGGAAGGGTTTTATGATAAGTCATTCACCAGAATCATACATCCGTCCGTATACACACAGCAGCAAGTAAGACTATACTAGCCCATGGCGGAACAGCCATGGGTGCCTTTTATAGCAGCCGGGACCTTCTGCAAGCCTCCAGATCTCTGAGATGGACCAATGAGATCTGGAGCAGGACCTGAGCACATGACTCCTGATCTCCAATGGGAGATCGTGCCATGAGCTTGCTCAGTAGGAGGACAGAAGGACTTAGCCTCAGGAGAGATTTGCTACAATGCAATCTCCTCTACAGTAGATAAACAGCAGGAGACTGCAGAATGTGAGGGTCTGGATCCCTGCAGATTAAACACAGAAATCCAGCACCTAACACAGAGCACATAATACTCTATGGATGAGTAATTGAAACAATAGAAAAATTGTATATTTTTTTGAGTGTTATATACTACTGAAATGTACTATGGAGGATGTAATACTCTATGGGTGAGTAATCAAATCCAGAAAAAATGTCAGCACTTTTTTGTAGTGTTATATATCACCAAAATGTACCACAGAGCAGATAATACTGTATGGATGAGTAATTGAGTCCAGAAAAGTTTTAGAACTGTTGTTGGAGTGTTATATACCACAGAAATGTACCACAAAGCATGTTACACTCTTTGGATGAATAATTGAAGCAATAAAAAAAATGATATTTTGGAGTGTTATGTACCACAGAGCATGTAATACTCTATGGATGAGTAATCAAATCCAGAAAAAAGTCAATTTTTTTTTTAGTTTTACATACTATTAAAATGTACCATAATGCACGTAATACTGTATGGATGAGCAATTGAATCTAGAAAATTTTCAATACTTTTTTGGAATGTCATAAATCATAGAAATGTATCACAAAGCACATAATACTGTATGGATGAGTAATTGAATCCAGATGGCTACAGCATTACAGTCGCAGTTCAGGATGTGAGGGAGCGCAGACTCAGTGACTTCAGCACTAGTCACTGAGACTGCAATGGCAGCATCTCCTCATTCACGAGTGGTTCTTCAGCCAGCAACGTTCGCATCTTAACACCATCCAGGTTGAAAAATGTATATCCCCCAGATATGGATTATGGCGTGGGGCACAACGGCGGACAGGTATGGTATATTGTTGGTTTGTTATTTTATTTTTATCACAGGAGAACAAGGGCTTTGCATGGATTAGGTGTGGTTGTAGGTATGGTTTAATTAAGAATAATAAAGGAGTCTATGTCTTTATTTCAATTAAAGGATTTTTTACTGGGTATCTGTGTTTTTTTGACAATTTGACTATAAGGATAGTAACAGGGTCGTCTTATTGACGCCTCTCCATTACTAACCTCATTTGCCGAGGCTATAGGGCAGTGGGAAGAGCAAGGCTTTGTGCCAGAATTGGCACATCTTAGAGATGCGCCTTTTTTGGGGGCAACTGAGAGCTGATGGTTGTAGCCAGGAGGGGGCCAGTATCCATGGCCCTTTTCTAGGCTATTAACATCAGCCCTCAGCTGTCTGCATAGCCATTGCTGGCTATTAATTATAAGGGGACCCCACGCCATTTTTTTCTGCAAAATAATCTTTTATTCATTAAATGCATGTCCAGAATTTTGCACACATTACACTAATTGTATTTGTCACTGAAATCTACAGTATATATTTACCTATCCTATATGGATTTACTGTACGTAATCCATCTCTCCTATCCTGTCAGTTCCTGTAGTGATTTTACAGAAGCCGGCAAATGAATTACCGGCAACCCTTCTATCTATCTCTCTCTGCAATATATATATATACTGTATATATATATATATATATATATATTATATATGTATTGTGCGTGTGTGTGTCACTGACATCTACAGGGTGGGCCATTTATATGGATACACCCAAATAAAATGGGAATGGTTGGTGATATCAAATTTCTGTTTGTGGCACGTTAGTATATGGAAGGGGGGAAACTTTTTAAGATGGGTGGTGACCATGGCAGCCATTTTGAAATTGGCCATTTTAGATCCAACTTTTCTTTTTCTAATGGGAAGAGGGTCATGTGACACATCAAATTTATTGAGAATTTCACTAGATAAACAATGGTGTGCTTGTTTTAAATGTAACTTTATTTTATATGAGTTATTTACAAGTTTATGACTACTTATAAAATGTGTTCAAAGTGCTGCCCATTGTGTTGGATTGTCAATGCAACCCTCTTCTCCTATTTTGCAATTTTCAAACTTTGAATTAATATGCCCTTAAATCAGAGAGATATGTCACAAAAATAGTTAATAAATAACATATCCCACATGTCTACTTTATATCAGCACAATTTTTTAAACAAAAATTTTCACAAGGGTAACAAGAAAAATCGACCCCAGAATTTGTTGTGCAATTTCTCCTGAGCATGCCGATACCCCATATGTAGGGGAAAACCATTGTTTAGGCACATGGCAGAGCTCGGAAGGGAAGTTATAAGAGTTAAGAGTTGACCAGCGATTTCTCCTTTTTCGAACAATTTACAAAACAATATTTTTAGGGACCACCTAACATATGAAGTGACTATGAAGGGTCTGTATGATAGAAAACACTGAAAAATGACACCATTCTCACAACTACACCCCTCAAGGTGCTCAAAAACACAATGAAGTCATTTCTTAATCCTTCAGGTGCTTCATAGAAATTTTTGGAATGTGAAAAAAAAAGAATATTCAACTTCTTTTGCCAAAAAATGTAATTTAGATAAAAAAACTTTTACAAGGGTAACAGGAAAACGTTATCCTAAAATTTGTTGTGCAATTTCTCCTGAGCATGCCGATATCCCATATGTGGAGGAAAACCACTGTTTGGTCGCACAGCAGAGCTTGGAAGGGAAGGAGCATCATTTGACTTTTTGAATGCAAAATTTGCTGGAACAATTAGCGGACGCCATGTCGCATTTGAAAAGCACCTGATGTGCCTAAACAGTGAAAATCTCCCCACAAGTGACACCATTTTTGAAACTAGACTCCTCAGGAAACTTATCTAGATGTGTGGTGAACACCTTGAACCCCTAGGTGCTTCACAGAAGTTTATAGCATTGAGATGTGAAAGTGGAAAAAAATCACATTTTCCCCACAAAATTTTATTTTAGCCCCAAATTTTGCATTTTCTTAATGGTAACGGGAGAAAGTTTACCATACAATTTTTGTGCAATTTCTCTACGCCAATACCTCATATGTGGGAGAAAACTATTGTTTGGGTGCTTGGAAAGCCCCTGATGTTCATAAACAATGAAAACCCCCACAAGCAGCCCCATTTTGGAAACTAGACCCCTCAAGGAATGCATTTAGATGTGTGGTGAGCTCCTTGAACCCCCAGGTGCTTCACAGAAGTTCACAATGTTGAGCCATGAAAATAAAAAAAAAATCACATTTCCCTATTTTAGATGCAATTTTTTTATTTTCACAAGGGTAACAGGAGAAATTGCACCATGAAATTTGCTGTGCAATTTCTCCTGAGTATGCCAATACCTCACATGTGGGGGAATACTACTTTTGAGGCACAGTGCAAAGCTCAGAAGGGAAGAGGCACCATATTTGAGTTCATATTTTTCTTCAATGGTCTGAGGGTGCCATGTCACAATGGCAGAGCCCGTGAGGTGCCAAAACAAAAGAAACCCTACATATGTGAACTCATTTTACAAACTACACTCCCCAATAAACCTAACTAAGGGTGCAGTGATCATATTGACATCACTTGTACCTCACAGAATTTTATACCATTGAGCGGGGAAGAAAGAATAAATTAAATTTTTACCACTAAAATGTTGTTTTAGCCCCAAATTTTTTATTTTTGTAAGGACAAATAGGACTTTTTTTCTACAACAAACTGAGGTCCATTTTTCAGGCACAGTGCAAATTACAGAAGGGAAGGAGCATCAAACTATAGTGAAGATTTTACTGTTATGGTTTGCGGGTGCCATGACCCACTGGGAGAGCCCCTGAGTTTCCAGAACAGCAGTAACCCCATAAGTGACCCAATTTTACAAACTATATCTTGAAACAAATTCATCTAAGGGTGCAGTGATCATATTGACACCACAGATGTGACACAAAATTTTGTACCATTGGGCAGTGGTGAAAAAATTGTCATGGTTTGTATGAGAGTTGTTGGCTTGTGCGTCAGGGGTTAATGCTGTTGGCCTCTCTCTGGCTATAGGAGGGCTTTATATAGCCTCTGTTGGGCTCCGTTCCTTGTCAGTTATACTTCTGCCCTCGGCTGAGTTAGTTGACCCCCATGTGCTTGTGCCTTGTGCATGCTTTTCACTAAAGAAGGGATTCTCTATGTTTTGGTGATCTTTTCACTCAAGGTGGGCTCAGATCATGTTGAAAAAATAAGGTGTTTTTTCTTGGAAAATCTGCCTGCTGGGTTGATGTTGGGAATGCCCTGGTTGCAACGCCACAACCCATTCATCAATTGGGAGACTGGGGAAATTGTTCAATGGGGTTCCAACTGTGTCAATCAATGTTGCAAATCTGCATTATGGCCTGAACCTGTTAGATCTGTCTCTGTGTCGTCTGTCAGTCTGGTGGGTATTCTGGAGTACCTGAAGGACTTCGAAAATGTGTTCTCTGAAAGCGAGGCTGAGGTCTTACCGCCACATAGACCCTTTGATTGTGCCATTGAGTTGGTTCCTGGGAATAAGTTGCCTAAAGTCCGTCTGTTCAATATGTCTGGTCCTGAGCATTTAGCCATAAAGGAGTACATTGTGGAAAGCCTCTGCAAGGGGCATATATGTCCCTCTATCTCTCCAGTGGCTGCGAAAAATAAAGGATGGCGGTCTACGTCCCTGCCTTGACTTTCGGGAACTTAACAAAATAACTGTGGGAAACACGTACCCTCTTCCCCTTATTCCAGATTTGTGTAACCAGTTGTCAGGGGCTAAATGGTTCTCCAAACTGGATTTTCGTGGAGCTTATAATCTTATAAGGATCCAGGGGGGGGACGAATGGAAAACGGTGTTCCTCACATCTGAGGGACTTTTTGAAAACCTGCTTATGCCATTTGGTCTTACAAATGCCCCTGCCAAATTTCAGAACTTCATTAATGTAGTATTTGCTGACCTTATAGGCCGTTTTGTTGTTATCTTTCTTAATGACATTTTGGTGTGTTCCCGGGACAATAATACTCATCTGCAACATTTATGAACTGTTCTCCAAAGATTCAGGGAAAATCAATTGTTCGCCAAGTTGGAGAAATGTTAGTTTTTCGTACAGGAGCTGTCTTTTTTGGGTCTGATTATGTCCTGTGAGGGGTTTTACATGGATCTTAAGAAAGAGCAGGTGATTGCTGACTGGGTCCAACCCCGGGATCTTAAGGGACTCCAGTGTTTTTTAGGGTTCGCCAATTATTATCATAAATTTATTAAGGGGATTTCACAGAGAGTTAAGCCATTTACTGATCTTACACGTAAGGGTGCTGATGTAAAAAACTGGTCTGTGTCTGCCAAGGATTCCTTTTTGACACTGGAAAAATGCTTTATGTATGCTCCGATTTTGGTGCAGACAGACCCATCCAAACCTTTTTTTGTGGAGGTGGATGCTTCTGAGGTGAGGGTGGGAGCAGTGCTGTCCCAGGGACTGGCCACTTTGACCAATCTGAAGCCATGTGCCTTCTTTTCCAGGAAGTTCTCTTCAGCCGAAAGAAATTATGATGTGGACAATAGAGAACTTCTTGCGGTAAAATTGGCATTTGAAGAATGGACACACTTTTTGGAAGGGGCCACTCATCCGATCACTGTGATTACTGATCATAAAAATTTAGCCTATAATGAGTCTGCTAAAAGATTGACTCCCAAACAGGCCCGCTGGTCACTTATTTTTCTCGATTTCAGTTTTCTATTACCTTTCGTCCTGGGTCCAAGAATGTTAAAGCTGATGCTTTGTCCCTAAGTTTTGATCCAGTGTCTCCCCCAGAGTCGCCATCCTCCATTCTTCATCCCAGGGTTGTAGTGACTGGGGTCTTGTCGGAGTTGGAGCAAGAGATTGTGAGGGTGCAGTCTCTTGCTCCTGCCTCCAAGCCGGGGGGTAAATTTTATGTCCCAGAGAGATTTTGGCTTAGACTCCTTCAAGAGTTTCATGAGTGTAGGTTGAGTGCTCATCCTGGTATTTTGGCCACGCGGGAGGCAGTGGCAAGGATTTTTTGGTGGCCCTCACTGGATACGGATGTCAAAAAATTTGTGTCGGCATGTGTGGTTTGTGCCCGTTCTAAGAGCTCTTATTGCCAGCCATCTGGGGAACTGGTGCCTTTGCCAGTTCCTGATAGACCATGGACGCAGCTGTCCATGGACTTTATCACCAATCTCCCTCCTTCCAGGAGTACTACCATGATATGGGTGGTGGTGGACATTTTTTCCAAACAGGCCCATTTTGTACCCCTGTCCACATTACCCTCAGCTGAAACCTTGTCTAGGTTGTTTGTGCAACACGTGGACCATTTGCATGGGGTACCCATGAATGTGGTGTCTGACAGAGGTGTGCAGTTTGTGGCTAGGCTTTGGAGGGCATTCAGTAAGAAACTGAGTATTTCTTTATCTTTCTCTTCTGGGTACCACACTGAGAATAATGGTCAGACAGAACACACCAATCAGTTCCTGGAACAGATTCTTAGATTTATGGCCTCTCTTAGGCAGGATGACTGGTCTAATGCTTTGTCTTTGGCAGAGTTCGCCTTTAACAATCGTGTGACTCAGTCCACCGGTATGTCCCCATTTCTGGTCAACTATGGGTTTAGCCAACATTTTGGGGAATTTTTCCCACTTGGATTCTGGTTGCCCTGGGGTGGAGGGGTCTGTACAGCGATTAAAAAATCTGTAGGCAGAGGTCTGTCGTAATATCTTCGTGGCTCAGGGGAGGTATAAGTTTTATGTAGACAAGAGGAGGATCTCTGGTCATGCGTTTCGGGTTGGGGAGAAAGTTTGGCTTTCCACATGGAATATCAACCTCAAGGTTCCGTTCTCTAAACTGGGTCCAAAGTTCATTGGTCCATATGAAATTGTGGAGGTAATCAATCCAATAGCATATAGATTACGCCTCCCAGCTTCCTTTAAGGTTTCTAATGTGATCCATAAATCCCTTGGGGTCAGTTGATGAGGACTCTATGTCAGCTGTCCCCCCGGTGTTGGTTGAGGGTCACATGGAGTATGAGGTTGGACACATTGTGGATTCTCATTTGGTATGCGGCTCCTTGCAGTATCTAGTTCATTGGAAGAGGTATGGTCCAGAGGATCAGTCGTGGGTCCCTGCTCACCCTGTACATGCTGACCATCTGGTTTATGCATTTCATGCCAGACATCCTGAGAGGCCTGGGGTTCCAGTGGCCGCCCGTTGAGAGGGGGGTACTGTCATAGTTTGTATGAGAGTTGTTGGCCTGTGCGTCAGGAGTTAATGCTGTTGGCCTCTCTCTGGCTATGGGAGGGCTTTATATAGCCTCTGTTGGGCTCGGTTCCTTCTCAGTTACACTTCTGTCCTCGGCTGAGTTAGTTGACCCCTGTGTGCTTGTGCCTTGTGCATGCTTTTCGTATGATCTCCTGTTTCTGACCCGGTCTGTCTCCCTGTTTAGCATTTGTCTGTTGATTCGGTACTGTCTGTTTGCCTGGTTTCTGACTCCAGCTCCACATTGACTGCCCATTTTGCCTGTTCCCCTGGTACCTCTGTCGCCCTCCACGGTTCCTGACACTTGGTTTATGCCTGAACTCTTTTCTGTATCTTGCGCTTGTACCTCACTGTCCTTCTGGTATTGACCTCGGCTTTCCTGACTTCTCTTCTGCCCTGCCGGTCCCCGCCGCTCTCTGCTACCTCCTCCAGGAGTGTGGAGTTCGGTCACGTACTGCAGGTCCTGCACGCCGGCGGTCACGCCCCGACCCGGCAATCCCTCCATGAGCTGTGAGCCCACTTGTCTTGCACCCAGCAGGACATGTGAACTGACCATTAGTCACTGTGTTCCTGATAAAAATAACTACATTTTTACCACCAAAATCTTGTTTTATCCCCAGATTTTACATTTTCACACAAAAAATGTTTCAAAAATTGCACCATAATTTGACCAGGATTTCTTCTGAATGTGGCAATACCCCATATGTGGCTGTCCAGTACTGCTTAGCCATAAGGAGGGATTTGGGAACGACGGAGCGTTATTCGACTCCTGAAGCACAGATTTTCCTAGAATAGTTTGCGGACTCCATATACAGAGTCCCTATTTGCTAGAAGAGAAGAATCACCCCTCAAGTGACCACATTTTAATGATTATGTCCCTTTGGGAATTTATCTTCATCATCCCCAGAACAATGATCAATGATCTTACCGCCAATCAAAGCCCATGTTTGCTATGCTGTTATATAGATGACAGCAAGGCAAACAATGGATGTTCAGGCCTCCCATTCATCTGAATGGGGTCTGGGTTTGGGTTTCGTTCTGGTACTTGAACTTAACTGTTTTTAGATGTTCGGATGAACCCACCGGACCCAAAATCCCATGGGTTCACCCATCACTACTGAACATTCCGATTGAATAACATGGTTCAGTGTGCAATCCTATCAAATGAGCCCCTAATCTGCAGGTCATGTACCTCCCTATATCAATTGAATCTTTGTATTATTATTCACAAACTGAGAATACTACTCAGATTTTTAAAAAATAAATTTGGTAAGGAATTGATATATAACAGAAAAAAGAAATTTTTTTAACTCTTTATGAATAGAGTACTAGTTAACCATTATTTCTGGGGAATCAAAAAACATTTTAATTTTAATTGGTTATTTCAATATTATGTCTGGTGTGAACTAAAGATCATTTTAAAAGTGTTTAAAAGAATACTATCGATTTAAAAGGAGATTATTCAGTCTACCTATTGCATCATTAAAAGGTAATTAATCTTTTTGAAAATAAAAGAAAAAAATGATTTTCTTTGAATAATCTTAAGCAATTTTTTAAAAATGTAATTCAGGTTCAATTAACGTGAACTGAGCAAAAAATGTGATAAAAAGCAAACTCATTTGTCCCAAATTGAAAGTGCCCCAAAAGATGTTTTCTAGACTCTTAAGTCTTTCCAGACCCCGAAGAATTGTGAATCAAACAAATTTTGATTCAAATGAATTCAGCAAAATAGTGGTCAAACAGTTGTCTGATACCTTTGATTTAGTTTTATTATTTTTTAACCTGTTCCCAGTCCTCAAAAAATTCCAGCATAATGGTAGCCTGCTGGTCATTCATTCAAATCAAAGTTCATTCAAAATATGCAACTAATTTGATTACTTTGGAAGCGATTTGCTGATTTCTAATTGTGAGGTTTAATTGAACTCAAATAACCAGAAATTGCAAGCAAAAATCTTAAAAAAGACAATAATTAATATCAAATAAACTTACTGTTCTGTTGATTGGAGGAGCTTCATTGTATTCATTCATGGCTGCAGGCCCTTAAGTTTTAAAGGGTATCTGTCACTGTCTTTTAAGTGCCTTTCTAATCATTGACATCTTTCAAAATATTATCTTGAGACCAACAATTAAATCATGCCTCCTGTGCTTTTCAATGTCCAAATGTGTCCATTTTTTCAGGTCATTTTATTTTTTCACAAATAAGTCAGAAGGATTTGTATATCAGTGAGTGAAAGTCTGTAGGGTTAAGGGTAAAGTTAACCTTTTCTGTGAGGACTTTGACAATTACATTGATTTCAGATAAGTAGGAAAATTTGGCTCTTTTTATAATAGTCTTCTGTTGAAGTCTAGAAGATGCTGATAAATTATGTATGGATATAATCTAAAGGCCTCGTTACACATAACGATGTCCCAGCAATCCCACCAGCGATCCGACATGGATGGGATTGCTGGGACATCATTAGGTTGATCACTAATAAATTCTGTAAAAAGCAAATCAAGACAGCAAAGATTGAGACAGAGAGACTCATTGCCAGAGAAAGTAAAAATAATCCCAAAATATTCTTTAACTACATAAATAGTAAGAAGCTAAAAAATGATAGTGTTGGTCCCCTTAAAAATAGTCTGGGTGAAATGGTGGATGAGGATGAGGAAAAAGCCAATATGCTAAATAACTTTTTTTCAACAGTATTTACACAAGAAAATCCCATGATGGATAACATGATCAGGGATAAAAATTCTCCATTAAATGTCACCTGCTTAACCCAGCAGGAAGTACGGCGGTGTCTACAAATCACTAAAATTGACAAATCCCCGGGCCCGGATGGGATACACCCCCGAGTACTGCAGGAATTAAGCACAGTCATAGATAGACCACTATTTTTAATCTTTAAAGATTCCATAATAACAGGGTCTGTACCACAGGACTGGTGTATAGCAAATGTGGTGCCAATATTCAAAAAGGGGACAAAAACTGAACTTGGAAATTATAGGCCAGTAAGTTTAACCTCAACTGTGGGTAAAATCCTGGGGGTTTTTCTAAGAGATACTATACTGGAGTATCTGGAGAAGAATAACCTTATGACCCAATATCAACATGGGTTTACAAGAGACCGTTCCTGTCAGACTAATCTGATAAGCTTTTATTAAGAGGTAAGTTCCGGACTGGACCAAGGGAATACAGTGGACGTGGTGTACATGGACTTTTCAAAAGCTTTTGATACGGTGCCACACAAAAGGTTGATACATAAAATGAGAACAATGGGGATAGGGGAAAATATGTGTAGGTGGGTTAAGAGCTGGCTCAGGGATAGGAAACAAAGGGTGGTTATTAATGGAGCACACTCGGACTGGGTCACGGTTAGCAGTGGGGTACCACAGGGGTCAGTTTTGGGCCCGCTTCTTTTTAACATATTTATTAATTACCTTGTAGGGGGCATAGAGAGTAGAATTTCAATATTTGCAGATGACACTAAACTCTGCAGGGTAATTAATACAGAGGAGGACAATTTTATATTACAGGAGGATTTATGTAAACTAGAAGCTTGGGCTGATAAATGGCAAATGAGCTTTAATGGGGATAAATGTAAGGTCATGCACTTGGGTAGAATGAACAAGTTGTATAATTATGTGCTTAATTGTAAAACACTGGGCAAAACAATCACTGAAAAAGACCTGGGTGTATGGGTGGATGACAAACTCACATTTAGTGGCCAGAGTCAAGCAGCTGCTGCAAAGGCAAATAAAATAATGGGATGCATTAAAAGAGGCATAGATGCTCATGAGGAGAACATAATTTTACCTCTATATAAGTCACCAGTGCGACCACACTTAGAATACTGTGTACAGTTCTGGTCTCCGGTGTATAAGAAAGACATAGCTGAACTGGAGCGGGTGCAGAGAAGAGCGACCAAGGTTATTAGGGAACTAGGGGGTCTGCAATACCAAGACAGGTTATTACACTTGGGGTTATTTAGTTTGGAGAATCGAAGGCTTAGGGGTGATCTTATTACAATGTATAAATATATGTGGGGACAATACAAAGACCTTTCTAATGATCTTTTTACTCTTAGACCTGTGACGGGGACAAGGGGGCATCCTCTACGTCTGGAGGAAAGAAGGTTTAAGCATACTCACAGACGCGGATTCTTTACTGTAAGAGCAGTGAGACTATGGAACTCTCTGCCATATGATGTTGTAATGAGTGATTCACTACTAAAATTTAAGAAGGGACTGGATGCCTTTCTTGAAAAGTATAATATTACAGGGTATATACACTAGTCTCCTTAATATTGCGTGATCCAGGGAGCTAGTCTGATTGCCGTATGTGGAGTCGGGAAGGAATTTTTTTCCCCAATGTGAAGCTTACTGTTGCCACATGGGTTTTTTTTGCCTTCCTCTGGATCAACATGTTAGGGCAAGTTAGGATAGGATATGGGTTGAACTAGATGGACTTAAAGTCTCCCTTCAACCTTAATAACTATGTTACTATGTTACTGGTGAGCTGTCACATAGACAACCCCTCCAGCGATCAGGGCCAGCGAGCAAACTGGTTTCCAATGTAAACATCGGGTATCTAAGAGCCGAGCGGCTCTTGGATACCCGCTGTTTACTATAGAAACCAGCGTGTACGCTGGTTTCCAAGGTAAACAGCGGGTATCCAAGAGCTGCGCAGCTCTTAGGTACCCAATGTTTACATTGGAAACCAGTGTCCAGCGTCGCTGATCGCTGGTCTCTCGCTGCCACACACAGCGATGCGTGCTGGCCAGCGGGAGACCAGCGATCAAAAAAAGGCCCAGGACAATGGCGCGCGATCAGCGATACCCGGTGGGGGGGGCAGTCGCTGATCCCCATCACACACAGTGATCTCGCTTGCGAGATCGCTGTGTGTGATGGAGCCTTAAGACTTGATTTACACTGACCGAATAACAGTCCTAAACGATGGCCAGTTGGTAAAGTTTTTCGGATTAGTGGTCACTTAATAGCCTGGTTGCACAGGCAGATCAAAGTAAATGATGTGTATTGAGTCATCTGTAATGGATGGCTCAGTGCGCATAGGCTGTTGCTCTGTCTTCTTACACGTCACAGTGCGCAATCTGACATACAGCATAAACCTTCTCTGTCTTCCAAAATAAGCAGACTGTTGATGTCAACAGGTTGCTGTATATGAATTGAAATATATGTGGATGGATGGTAAAACTACAAGAATACAAATAACAGGTATAAGTACTGAGCTTAGAATATCACATAACCATGACATTTACAATTAACAGTGAAATTACAGAGCAAGATGGAGCTTGTACATGTGAACACAAGACTTTGTAACAATCATCGTCTGATTTAACAACAGTTCTGAATACACAATACAACAGAACAAAGATAGTTTCCTTACCAGATATACTTTATCAAGGATAATGAAGTTTTAGTAACAACTTGCAGGAGAGAGTCTTACACAATTGTTCTGCTAGACTGCTTTTTACAAAATAACTGTTTCAACTTTTTACCCAAAATGCATTGGTTTTTCCCACAATGCAATTGACAGCTTAACAATTAAACATCACCATATGGTGCTATTACTATATTAGACATCACTAACAGTATTACAGCTTATTAAAGTGGTGACAGTAATTTTAACCTTGTCTTTTGCCCTAATAGGCAGAACACTCCCTTCTTTGAATCAACTGATACCACTGCTAGTCTCCTTTGGCAAAAGCATAAAAGCAAGTTCTGCTACTGGCCTGAGGAATAATTTACTCTGTAACAATTTAAGTAGTACACTCAGGAACCTCTTAGCTCGAGACATATAAGGCAGTTGAACCAGAGTACGGTGTCAAGTTTGTATTATTCAAACAAACATAGGTGCAACGCGTGAGCGACAGTTCAGGTAATCACAGCAAACAGGGTGATATTAGGAGTAGTTCATTTGCAGCTCTGATGCAGGTAGAGTCTGTTTTTATATGAATAAACATAGGTGCAGCACGTGCAACAGCTCAAGTAAACACAGCAAACAGAGTGATCTTAGGAGTAGTTCATTTGCAGCTTTGCTGCAGGCAAAGTCTCATGGGTGAAGCACTCACTGGGGAATGCAGATCAGAAGACACAGTTCATACCAGGGGTGGCAGTCTCTAAATAAGAGTCCAGAAACAGTGCAGAGATATGAGTCCAGAACAATCAAATATAATGGCACAGAATACCAACAAGATTAGCTGTAGCGGGCCGAGCTTACGTGTCCTAGCAGGCAGGCTGAAGCAGAAGTAGAGTAACACCGACACACAGCTTGTAGCAAAAGCACCACTGTGAGCTGGGAAGGTATGCTGAAAAAGGCAGAGCCACACAGCTTGAAGCACAAGCCAGGAATTCAAGCAGAATACCCAAGCGAGGACTGGAAAGCAAACCAGGTTTATAAAGACAGGGATGGCAGATCACATGAGCAGAAGTGAGGCAGCAGACACCATCTTGGAAAACGGCACTACAGCACCACATCTTAAACAGGGAATCCAGAATCCTGACATTACTCCCTGTTTAATAGCAGCATCAGGACTGAGAGATCTTCTGCGGGGCACAGATGTTAGCAATGGGTTCCCAAGAGTCCTCCTCAAGTGAATATCCCTGCCATCTTATAAGATACTGAAGTCGGTTTCTGTGGATCCTGGAATTAAAGATTTCCTCCATTTCCTCCACCAAGAATTGCTCCTGTCCATTTACCAGTACGGGTCGTGAAGGGGGCACAATGCATCCATGGAAGCTATTAGGAGAGACGGGCTTCAATAGAGAGACATGAAATACTGGGTCTACCTTCATAGTCCTCGGCAGTTTTAGACGGCAGGCCACAGAACTCACGATACCCCTGATCTTGAAAGGATCGATGAACTTCTATCCCAGTTTCTGTGAAGGAATGCACAGTCTTAGATTCTTAATGGATAACCACACTGAGTCTCCTACCTTGAACATAAGTTCCGGCTTCCAGAATCTATCAGCCAATCTCTTGTAATGTTCCTGAGCAGAAGTTAAAGATTCCTTCAGGACTTCTAGATTCTCCCTCATAGCAGTTAATGTCTCCTCCACTGCCAGAACCGGAACATCCATCGGAGATCTAGGAAAGATGCTTGGGTGATAACCTAGATTGGCAAAGAAAAGCGTTACCATAGTGGAGGCATTCTGAGAATTATTGTAAAGGAAGTAGTTCCAACTAGTCATGCTGAAGATGGCAGAGGTAGCATCGTAAGTATTGCTCCAAAGTCTGATTGGTTCCCTGGGTCTGACCAATCCCCTCTATCAGAGTGAATGTACTTCACTGAGGCTATGATGGCAATGAAATGTCAAAGTGCATTTATGAAACTTGAAGTGTCCCTGAATTCAGTTTCTTCGATATGAACAGCTCTGATGTACATACAGGTAATCATGACTGCCCATTGTTTCGTGTTGACATGGATCCCTGTAGTGAGCCACATAACCACCAACCAAGGACTGAATACATCCAGGCAGACGTTAGTGAAGGAAGGATCTGTACTAAGTCTATCAGATGGGAGATTGGCCATTTTCAGGACAGAAACACGCCATAAAGTTTGCAAAAGGTAGCACAGTTGAAGATAAGTTTACTCACACATCGCTTGGCTCCGACAATCCATAGTCCAGCAGCTTGTAGATTCCCTTCAGTAAACAATCAACCCTGTTGTTTCACTTGAATGTGGTGATGATGCACGAGCATAGTTGTGATGTTATGATGTCCAGGAATTATTACAGGATGTCTTCTTACACGTTCTCAAGTGTGCAATCTGACATACAGAATTCAACTTCATGAAGACGACATCCTATTCCCAACAGCCCATCCTTAGTTTCTTCATCTTTGGGTGAATTATCAACTACTTTGTTTGAGTTGCCCTCATGACTCTCAAAAGGTTCATCATCCATCTGTGCTTTAGTTACAGAATCTTCCTCTTTATGAGATCTTTGCTCTTTGATTTCCTTTGCCTGTGGTTCTTTATTTGGATCTTCCAATGTGTCGGTTTCTAGTCCTGTCATCTCAGCATCCTCCACTGCACAGCATTGCCTCTTCCATAGACATATTCTGATCTTTAGATTGTAACTGGATATGTTCTGAACTGTTTTTAGTTTTATTTTGCTCAATTTGGGATTCTTTAGTTCCTTCCAAATATTCATTAGTAGCATGGTCATTAACTTCTTGTTCTCTTATTTCTGATGCCTTCTGAAGTTTATGTTTGAGGGAGACAAATCAACTGCAGATGAGTTCTCTCTTATTGAGTAAGCATCGTCTCTGTGGTTTAAATGGTAAAAGTGTGACCCAACTTTTACAATTTCTTGATTCATGATGTCAAAAAATAGTTTATCTTTTATGGACATTCAACAATGATGTCTTCTCTTGTTCCGTGGTAAATTGTGCACACTATATGATCTTGCTCACCATCGCAAGTGTGATCCTCACAGGAAGGGTCTCTGAAAGGACAAGGCAGAGGAGCATTGTGCGGCAATTCTTTTACCAGGAAACTATTCTGGCATGGCTGTAAGAGAGACACACATCCATTTTCAAGTGTACTAGTGAGCATACTCTTGACTGAAGTAGGCTTGCTTACACCTCCTAGACAAACTTCTCCTATAATGACCCATCCTATGTCCAGTCTCTGGGCATACATAGCGTTCTGAAGGTTGTTGTTCTGTCTTCTAAACTTATGGACTCGTAATATGTCTCTTATGTCTCTCTATCAAAGCCTCTGTGTCCAGTTCTGGTATCAGGTGAACTATACTCTTCAAATGGATCTGCTTGTTGATCTGCCTGCAGGAGTGCTCTCTCTGCTTCTCGATCTGCCTGCAGCAGTGCTTTATATGCTTCTAGATCTGCTTGCAGACCTTTTCTTTCCAGTTCTTGATCTGCCTACAGGCATGCTCTTTCTGCTTCTTTGTCAGCTTTTTTTAGCTTTAGATGCATCTCTTGTGCAGCGAAGGAGGATTTGACTTTTGCCTCCTCAGCTTCTGCATGAGTGAAAATTAGTGTTGAGCGATACTTTCCGATATTGAGTAATATCGGATCGGATTGGATCGGACCGATACCCAAAAAGTATCGGGTATCGCCTATTCCGATATCGGAAACCCCATTCAAGTCAATGGGACAGAAATATCGGAATTAAAAAAACCCTTTCTTTACTTGCACATCCAGTTCGGGAGGGGGGAAGAGTGTGGGTGGTGCGTGGGCGGACACTGTGCGTGTCTGTGTGTGCGGGTGGGGTCTGTATGGGTCTCTTGGGGGTCTGTGCGGGCCTGCCGGGGTCTGTGCAGGCCTGCCGGGGGTCTGTGCGGGCTGCCGGGGGTCTGTGCGGGCCTGCCGGGGGTCTGTGCGGGCTGCCTGTGGTCTGTATGGGCCTGCCGGAGGTCTGTACGGGCCTGCCGGGGGTCTGCGCGGGCCTGCCGGGGGTTGTGTGTGTGTGCAGGCATCGTCCGATGGGACTATAAGTCCCATGGGGCTATGCCTTCTACAATGACAGTGATTGACACATTAGCCAATGATGAGACAGTAGTAGTACCATCATCTGGCTAATGTGATGAATGTAAAAAAACATACATACTACATACATGCTACATATATACTACATTCATACAACATACATACTACATACTTCATATATACTACATTCATACAACATACATACATACTACATACATACTACATTCATACAACATACATACATACTACATACATACTACATATATACTACATTCATACAATATACATACATACATACTACATATATACTACGTTCATACAACATGCTACATACATACTTCATATATACTACATTCATACAACATACATACATACATACTACATACATACTTCATATATACTACATTCATACAACATACATACTACATACATACTATATATACTACATTCATACAACATACATACTACATACATACTACATATATTCTACATTCATACAACATACATACATACTGCATACATACCACATATATATATATATACACTACATTCATACAACATACATACTACATATATACTACATTCATACAACATACATACATACTACATACATACTACATTTATACAACATACATACAACATGCTACAGACATGCAACCTACATACAACATACATACTACATACAATACATACATACATTCATACAATACATACATACTACATACAGTATATACTACATTCATACAACATACATACATAGTACATACTACATACTACATACATACAACATACATAAAACATGCTACAGACATAAAACATACATACTACATACAATACATTCATACAATACATACATATAGACATACAGTACATATAACATAGAGTACATACTCACCATCACTTGTCACTTTGATCCCCGAAGCCAGTGTCATCTTTAAAAAATATTAAAATAACAAACAAGCAATAAACTCCCTGATCTGCAGAAATCCACAAGTGTCCCACAACGATCTCCCGTGGAGAACAGCAGCATCAGCTGATGCCACCGCTCTCTAGGGGCCCCAGGAATACAATGACGGGAGGTAGGTATCCTTCCGCACTGTATTCCTCTGCCACTGTAAAAAATTAGTCCCTAGTCTCACTTTTGGCATTGCTGTGTGAGAAAGTTCCCATGAAGCTTTTGCCATAAAGTGAGACCAGTGAACTATAGTAACCTCTCAGTGATGCACTGCAAGAGATTGTCGTGGGACACTCGTGGATTTCTGCGGATCAGGGAGTATATTGGTTGTTTGTTATTTTAATATTTTTTACAGTGAGATGACACGGGCTTCGGGGATCAAAGTGACAAGTGATGGTGAGTATGAACTCTGTGTTATATGTACTGTATGTATGCATTGTATGAATGTATGAATGTATTGTATGCATGTAGTATGTACAGTCATGGCCAAAAGTTTAGAGAATGACACAAATATTATATTTTCACATGATCTGCTGCCCTCTGGTTTTTATATGTGTTTGTCAGATACAGAAATATAATTGCAATCATATTATGAGTAACAAAAGGTTATATTGACAGTTAGAATGAGTTAATGCAGCAAGTCAATATTTGCAGTGTTGACACTTCTTCAGGACCTCAGCAATTCTCCCTGGCATGCTCTCAATCAACTTCTGGATCAAATCCTGACTGATAGCAGCCCATTCTTGCAAAATCAATGCTTTTATTTTGTCTGAATTTGAAGGTTTTTGTTTGTCCACCCGTCTCTTGATGATTGGCCACAAGTTCTCAATGGGATTAAGATCTGGGGAGTTTCCAGGCCATGGTCCCAAAATCTCTATGTTTTGCTCCCTGAGCCATTTAGTTATCACCTTTGCTTTATGGCAAGGTGCTCCATCATGTTGAAAAAGGCATTGTTGATCGCCAAACTGCTCTTGGACGGTTGGGAGAAGTTGCTCTTGGAGGACATTCTGGTACCATTCTTTATTCATGGCTGTGTCTTTAGGCAAGACTGAGAGAGAGCCCATTCCCTTGGCTGAGAAGCAACCCCACACATGAATGGTTTCAGGATGCTTGACAGTTGGTATGAGACAAGACTGGTGGTAGCGCTCACCTGGTCTTCTCCGAATAAGCCGTTTTCCAGATGTCCCAAACAATCGAAAAGGGGATTCATCAGAGAAAATGGCTTTACCCCAGTCCTCAGCAGTCCACTCCCTGTACCTCTTGCAGAATATCAGTCTGTCCATGATGTTTTTTCTGGAGAGAAGTGGCTTCTTTGCTGCCCTCCTTGAGACCAGGCCTTGCTCCAAGAGTCTCCGCCTCACAGTGCATGCAAATGCACTCACACCTGCCTGCTGCCATTCCTGAGCAAGCTCTGCACTGCTGGTAGCCCGATCCCGCAGCTGAAACGCTTTTAAGAGACGGTCCTGGTGCCTGCTGGTCTTTCTTGGGCGCCCTGGAGCCTTTTTGGCAACAAGGGAACCTCTCTCCTTGAAGTTCTTGATGATGCGATAGATTGTTGACTGAGGTGCAATCTTTCTAGCTGCGATACTCTTCCCTGTTAGGCCATTTTTGTGCAGTGCAATGATGACTGCACGTGTTTCTTTAGAGATAACCATGGTTAACAGAAGAGAAACAATGATGCCAAGCACCAGCCTCCTTTTAAAGTGTTAGAGAAACCTCTGAAAAAATATATAGGGACCAAAAATTTTTTAAAAAACCAAGAAAGAAAAAAGACCCCTAAAAATAAACCTTTAATTGAATAATCCTAAAAAATGGAAAGCTAAATGCTGGGTGATAATGGGTAATAATTAATGACTAAATACAAGACACACAAAAAAGCAAAAACAACACAATGTGAATTGCAAAGTTGATCTGAAAATCAAAAAACAAAATACTTATCAGCCGCACTCTGCATTTTGTTCAGCCGGTGGGGGATGGGACCCCTATGTCTTTGCCCCTGATGAACCCTCAATGACTAGGAGGGGGAAACGCGTTGGGCGTTCTCGGCACATCAATGGCTGATAAGTATTTTGTTTTTTGATTTTCAGACCAACTTTGCAATTCACATTGTGTTGTTTTTATGGCTATTGATGGCCATTATGCTCTATGGTATATCTAGAGTTCCATGATTTGCCATGAAGAACATTTAATTCTGACTGAAATGAGCTTTTTGATGGACTAATAGGTCCTTTATTTATGAATTGCTTTTTCTGCATTTGTTGGTTTTCAATTATACGGTGGAAGTGTTGCTGCTAATGCTGGTGGTTATTTAACCTGGTATTGTAGATGGTTTTTTTTAGGCAATATTATTGGTATATGTCCCTCTGCGGTAGTTGTATTTTTTGTTACGAGATAAGATTTATGTACTGCATGGACTATGGTTCTATTTTTGCAGCATATGTATTTTTAATTACGAGATAAGTTATCTATAGCTGCATTTTTCCATTTTTCTGAGCCTTTTTTGTTTACGAGATAAGTTTACAGCACTTCAGCACTTTCCTTCTATAAGGACGTATTCATGTCTACCCATTAAGGTTTTTTCGGGTATATCTGTTTGAGTTTGTTTTTCTGTGTATCCCTTTTTTTTTTGTTTTGCTAGGGTGATATAGGGTTTTTTAGGGCTACCGACGTTGAGCGGGGGCGCCACATCGTCAACAACTAGGGTGCCAACCTCCGCGGTCAGGAAGGGACACATTAGGGTTCACTAGGGAGAGGTTCCCCCCTTCCTTTGATAATAATTACTTAATTAATAATTTTTTATGTCTTGTATTTAGTCATTAATTATTACCCATTATCACCCAGCATTTAGCTTTCCATTTTTTAGGATTATTCCTTTTAAAGTGTCCAGTGGTGTCATTCTTACTTAATCATGACAGATTGATCTCCAGCCCTGTCCTCATCAACACCCACACCTGTGTTAATGGAGCAATCACTGAAACGATGTTAGCTGGTCCTTTTAAGGCAGGGCTGCAATGATGTTGAAATGTGTTTTGGGGGATAAAGTTAATTTTCTAGGCAAATATTGACTTTGCAAGTAATTGCTGTTAAGCTGATCACTCTTTATAACATTCTGGAGTATATGCAAATTGCCATTAGAAAAAATGAAGCAGTAGACTTTGTAAAAATTAATATTTGTGTCATTCTCTAAACTTTTGGCTATGACTGTATGTATGTTGTATGAATGTAGTATATATGTAGTATGTTTGTTGTATGAATGTAGTATATATGTAGTATGTATGTAGTATATATGTAGTATGTATGTATGTTGTATGAATGTAGTATATATGCCGTATGTATCTACTGTATGTATGTGGTATGAATTTAGTATATATGTAGTATGTATGTAGTATGTATGCATGTTGTATATATGTAGTATGTATGTTGTATGAATGTAGCATATATGTATGTTGTATGAATGTAGTATATATGTAGTATGTATGTATGTTGTATGAATGTAGTATATATGTAGTATGTATGTAGTATGTTGTATGAATGTAGTATGTATGTAGTATGTATGTATGTTGTATGAATGTAGTATATATGTAGTATGTATGTATGTTGTATGAATGTAGTATATATGTAGTATGTAGTATGTATGTTGTATGAATGTAGTATATATGTAGTATGTATGTATGTTGTATAAATGTAGTATGTATGTAGTATGTATGTATGTTGTATGAATGTAGTATATATGTAGTATGTATGTATGTTGTATGAATGTGATGTAGATGTAGTATGTATGTATGTTGTATGAATGTAGTATATATGTAGTATGTATGTATGTTGTATGAATGTAGTATATATGTAGTATGTATGTATGTATGTTTGAATGTAGTATATATGTAGTATGTATGTAGTATGTATGTATGTTGTATGAATGTAGTATTTATGTAGTATGTATGTAGTATGCATGTATGTATGTTGTATGAATGTAGTATATATGTAGTATGTATGTATGTAGTATATATGTAGTATGTATGTATGTTGTATGAATGTAGCATGTATGTAGTATGTATTACTGTCCCATCATTGGCTAATGTGTCAATCACTGTCATTGTAGCAGGCATAGCCCGATGGGACTTGCAGTCCCATCGGACGATGCCTGCACATACACGCAACCCCCGGCAGGCCCGCACAAACCCCCGGCAGGCCCATACAGACCCCCGGCAGGCCCGCACAGACCCCCGGCAGGCCCGCACAGACCCCCGGCAGGCCCGCACAGACCGTGCATCATGATGACAACATTTCAGCAGCCAATCACAGCCACAACACTGGCTCATTGCATTATGGGAACTTCTGATTCCGGTATCCGATATTGTAAAAGTATCGGTACTCGGTATCGGAATTCCGATACAGCGAATATCGGCCGATGCCCGATATTTGCAGTATCGCAATGCTCAACACTAGTGAAAATAGCACATTCTCTTATTGAAGACTTGTTACAGAAACTTACTTAGACCTAATCATGACTGAAGATGGTCAACTAGCAGACATTGCGTGTATGTATGCAGACTGCTGAATGTTTTTGTGCAGACCTTTATCCAGGTAAGAACATATTTCAGCCCGGTCTGATTGTGTTGCACTTGTTGGAGGGCTGCACTCTTGTTACTTGCAATAGTATGGAACAGCTGCAATGTCCATGCGCAGTACAGTGTAGATTATTGCGGCTCCATATAGTCCAATACACTTTCTCTTGTGACTTGCTTCTGCTTTAGGCTAAGTTAACACTTGCGTACCGAAGCTCTGCGGACGTCTGTGTACTTCCTCCCTGACGCTATGCCCACTTCCGCACTTCTTCCATTTAGGTCCTCCTACTTCTGTATGCGTCCTGCGTACCTATCTTTAATATTGGGTACGCAGGACATGAGGATGTATGTTGACGTATGGGGATGTACAGTGGGGAAAAAAAGTATTTAGTCAGTCAGCAATAGTGCAAGTTCCACCACTTAAAAAGATGAGAGACGTCTGTAATTTACATCATAGGTAGACCTCAACTATGGGAGACAAACTGAGAAAAAAAAATCCAGAAAATCACATTGTCTGTTTTTTTTTTTTCATTTTATTTGCATATTATGGTGGAAAATAAGTATTTGGTCAGAAACAAAATTTCATCTCAATACTTTGTGATATATCCTTTGTTGGCAATGACAGAGGTCAAACGTTTTCTGTAAGTCTTCACAAGGTTGCCACACACTGTTGTTGGTATGTTGGCCCATTCCTCCATGCAGATCTCCTCTAGAGCAGTGATGTTTTTGGCTTTTCGCTTGGCAACACGGACTTTCAACTCCCTCCAAAGGTTTTCTATAGGGTTGAGATCTGGAGACTGGCTAGGCCACTCCAGGACCTTGAAATGCTTCTTACGAAGCCACTCCTTCGTTGCCCTGGCGGTGTGCTTTGGATCATTGTCATGTTGAAAGACCCAGCCACGTTTCATCTTCAATGCCCTTGCTGATGGAAGGAGGTTTGCACTCAAAATCTCACGATACATGGCCCCATTCATTCTTTCATGTACCCGGATCAGTCGTCCTGGCCCCTTTGCAGAGAAACAGCCCCAAAGCATGATGTTTCCACCACCATGCTTTACAGTAGGTATGGTGTTTGATGGATGCAACTCAGTATTCTTTTTCCTCCAAACACGACAAGTTGTGTTTCTACGAAACAGTTCCAGTTTGGTTTCATCAGACCATAGGACATTCTCCCAAAACTCCTCTGGATCATCCAAATGCTCTCTAGCAAACTTCAGACGGGCCCGGACATGTACAGGCTTAAGCAGTGGGACACGTCTGGCACTGCAGGATCTGAGTCCATGGTGGCATAGTGTGTTACTTATGGTAGGCCTTGTTACATTGGTCCCAGCTCTCTGCAGTTCATTCACTAGGTCCCCCCGCGTGGTTCTGGGATTTTTGCTCACTGTTCTTGTGATCATTCTGACCCCACGGGGTGGGATTTTGCGTGGAGCACCAGATCGAGGGAGATTATCAGTGGTCTTGTATGTCTTCCATTTTCTAATTATTGCTCCCACAGTTGATTTCTTCACTCCAAGCTGGTTGGCTATTGCAGATTCAGTCTTCCCAGCCTGGTGCAGGGCTACAATTTTGTTTCTGGTGTCCTTTGACAGCTCTTTGGTCTTCACCATAGTGGAGTTTGGAGTCAGACTGTTTGAGGGTGTGCACAGGTGTCTTTTTATACTGATAACAAGTTTAAACAGGTGCCATTACTACAGGTAATGAGTGGAGGAAAGAGGAGACTCTTAAAGAAGAAGTTACAGGTCTGTGAGAGCCAGAAATCTTGATTGCTTGTTTCTGACCAAATACTTATTTTCCACCATAATATGCAAATAAAATGAAAAAAAAACAGACAATGTGATTTTCTGGATTTTTTTTTCTCAGTTTGTCTCCCATAGTTGAGGTCTACCTATGATGTAAATTACAGATGCCTCTCATCTTTTTAAGTGGTGGAACTTGCACTATTGCTGACTGACTAAATACTTTTTTCCCCACTGTATGTGGATGCATCATTTTGATAAGCCTGCCGACCACACAGGAACGCAACTTGTCTTGCGAGACCGCTACATCATCAGAGGTCATTGTCGCAAGAAATCCCTGGGAACGGAACTTGCCGCCAGTGACAATGACGACCGGGAAGGCTCCGGAGGCCACCAGAATGTGAGTGTATCCTTATTATTTTTAACATTCTATCTTTTACTATTGATGCTGCATAGGCAGCATCAATAGTAAAAAGTTGGTCACACTTGTCAAGCACTATGCTTGACAAGTGTGACCAACCTGTCAATCACTTTTCCAAGCAATGCTTCAAATCGCTTGGAAAAGCGCAAGCATTCTGCAAACTAAAAACGCATGCAAAACGCTTGTGTTTTGCGGGAAAACGCATGCGAATTCCGCATACATTTTACACATGGCAGGGAGTTGCAGAAATGCTGCGGACATTTCCACAGCATTTCTGCAACCTGGGCACTTAGCCTTAGTAACAAAATACAGGAGAAAGTTTTTCACAACTGGTTCTTAGAAAATGACTGCTTCACAAGGACCCAAAATGCATTGGTTTTCCCCACAATGCTATTTACAGCCTAACAGAAAAATGACTTGTAATGCAATTAACCATCACCAGATGGTGAAACTACCACATTAGAAGCCACTAAAAGAGTATTATAGTTTATTAAAGTAATGGCAGAAATTTTAACCTTGCCTTTTGCATAAATGGACACTACAGCTGCTATTGTTCTTAGCAGTTTGAGTCCTAACTACACAGGATAGCGCACTGCCAAGAATGAATCTTTAGCACTCAATAAAAAGACAATTTCACCCTATAAATGAGCGTTTTGCTCATTCATTGGGTGATCAGCCTCCAGTTTGTAGAGAAAGACAATTGGGAAATGAGTGCTCTTAAGAACACTAGTGTACAACGTTCTTTCAGTGTAAGTGCCCCTTAAGAAGGCTGCCAGTGTCAAACCTTATAATCAATTAATATTCATGGGCAGACATTCAAATGTAAATATCATCACATATAATTTACCAATACATAAATAGTTCATAGAAAAATGGGAAGAGACAAGCAATATACAGTGGGGAAAAAAAGTATTTAGTCAGTCAGCAATAGTGCAAGTTCCACCACTTAAAAAGATGAGAGGCGTCTGTAATTTACATCATAGGTAGACCTCAACTATGGGAGACAAACTGAGAAAAAAAAATCCAGAAAATCACATTGTCTGTTTTTTTTCATTTTATTTGCATATTATGGTGGAAAATAAGTATTTGGTCAGAAACAAGCAATCAAGATTTCTGGCTCTCACAGACCTGTAACTTCTTCTTTAAGAGTCTCCTCTTTCCTTCACTCATTACCTGTAGTAATGGCACCTGTTTAAACTTGTTATCAGTATAAAAAGACACCTGTGCACACCCTCAAACAGTCTGACTCCAAACTCCACTATGGTGAAGACCAAAGAGCTGTCAAAGGACACCAGAAACAAAATTGTAGCCCTGCACCAGGCTGGGAAGACTGAATCTGCAATAGCCAACCAGCTTGGAGTGAAGAAATCAACTGTGGGAGCAATAATTAGAAAATGGAAGACATACAAGACCACTGATAATCTCCCTCGATCTGGTGCTCCACGCAAAGTCCCACCCTGTGGGGTCAGAATGATCACAAGAACGGTGAACAAAAATCCCAGAACCACGCGGGGAGACCTAGTGAATGAACTGCAGAGAGCTGGGACCAATGTAACAAGGCCTACCATAAGTAACACACTACGCCACCATGGACTCAGATCCTGCAGTGCTAGACGTGTCCCACTACTTAAGCCTGTACATGTCCGGGCCCATCTGAAGTTTGCTAGAGAGCATTTGGATGATCCAGAGGAGTTTTGGGAGAATGTCCTATGGTCTGATGAAACCAAACTGGAACTGTTTGGTAGAAGCACAACTTGTCGTGTTTGGAGGAAAAAGAATACTGAGTTGCATCCATCAAACACCATACCTACTGTAAAGCATGGTGGTGGAAACATCATGCTTTGGGGCTGTTTCACTGCAAAGGGGCCAGGACGACTGATCCGGGTACATGAAAGAATGAATGGGGCCATGTATCGTGAGATTTTGAGTGCAAACCTCCTTCCATCAGCAAGGGCATTGAAGATGAAACGTGGCTGGGTCTTTCAACATGACAATGATCCAAAGCACACTGCCAGGGCAACGAAGGAGCGGCTTCGTAAGAAGCATTTCAAGGTCCTGGAGTGGCCTAGCCAGTCTCCAGATCTCAACCCTATAGAAAACCTTTGGAGGGAGTTGAAAGTCCGTGTTGCCAAGCGAAAAGCCAAAAACATCACTGCTCTAGAGGAGATCTGCATGGAGGAATGGGCCAACATACCAACAACAGTGTGTGGCAACCTTGTGAAGACTTACAGAAAACGTTTGACCTCTGTCATTGCCAACAAAGGATATATCACAAAGTATTGAGATGAAATTTTGTTTCTGACCAAATACTTATTTTCCACCATAATATGCAAATAAAATGAAAAAAAAAACAGACAATGTGATTTTCTGGATTTTTTTTTCTCAGTTTGTCTCCCATAGTTGAGGTCTACCTATGATGTAAATTACAGACGCCTCTCATCTTTTTAAGTGGTGGAACTTGCACTATTGCTGACTGACTAAATACTTTTTTCCCCACTGTATGTATGTAAAACCGGGCCTAACATTAAGCATAAATATACCAAGTATGACTAGGACACATGGTAGTAATCATCATATATAATTAATTTGAGTCCCCATGAGTCCACTCGGATTGGTTATGCCTATCACCAAATTTAACATATCCCACAAAAGAAAACGATGATTAGAAGGCTTGTATTACTAATATAAAAAGCAACTTTATTGTTTAGAACCATAGATAAAATATTACATATCACCAATTAGGGGATTAAGGGGAAGTAAACATACACATATGTATATTGTGATTACACATCTAAAAAGACGCACATAACCAACACCAGAAGGTGTAACCTATACACCTATAATTATCTGACTATCCAAAAATTGACAGTTTTTGCTGAAAAATAGTATATCAATCTCAAGGTGGACATTATTTATTATGTCCTCATATCCTACAGCTGATTAAGACAATTCTTATTCGGTGACTATTATATCATGCCTCCTGTGACGAACAGCCCACCGCCGTTCGTCTACTTACGGGCGACACTAACGGGGGTCCCGCTGCCACCAAAACGCGACGGACAGCGGACCCTGTGTCACCACTATGTCACAATCCCACCACTGACCCGGGTGTATCAGCGGACGGAGGGACGTGACACAATGCCGGCACACGGCTATCACAGGCACCGTTGGGGCTTATCTTAGTTATCCCACCACCGGCACCATGTGACAAAAATATCCAGCAAGCTAATCTCGCTCTACAATTTGCCGCAGGGGGAGTTTAATTTGGATGCCCCACCACTGCTATCAATCTTCCAAGTACTGCGGGGATTTATGTATATCCCACTTTCTCAGTTCCACTTTGGAACTCGCAGCTCTCCGGCGCCCCCCCTTACCCTCATGTCAGTCAGGGAACTGCACCTAGGATAATTAGTCGCCGGACGGGCTGCCTGTTGTGAACCGGCAATTAGGCTTCTGCAGTAAGGGAATTATCAATGCTGTGGCTGAAGCCCCTTACTCAGCAATATAAGACCCTTCTAGACTGCCAGCAAGCCTCTATAGCCGTATACAACGCGCTGCCACCAGTCACGGTTACTTAATTCACAGTGTTAAATTAAGAGGGTCCGTGGCAAACCCCTTGAATTAGTAGCGATTATCTATCAAAGGCGTATAGTTCGATTCTTAGAGCATGGAGACAGATCTAAATAATTTCATTTATTTTCCGAAAGAGGACAGTGATTACAGATAAAAGTTGCTATAAAATTGAGACATAAAATATGTACAGTACAGGTATAAAATAAAAGTGGAGAAAACAAAGAGATTACACTCACAGTTCCATATTGTTCCTTAGGCAGACCATGCGGCTTTAAGGTGGGTGGAGGCGGAGCTGCACTTCTCCGCTCATCTGAGTTCTTGTCAGCACGGACTCTGCAGCTGTTCTGAGCTGGTTTGCCCAGGAAATGCCTTATAGACTTTCCTATGTGACATCACAGAGAGGTGCATTCTGGGTTGATCCCACCTCTCTTATCCAAGTTATGTTTTGGCTACAAAACTTAGATTAGCTATAACTTTATGGGAGAAGCTGGTATGGACTCATCAGTGGTATCATGTTTCCCAGCGTAATGAGCCCATCAAGAAAACATCAAACATCTATGCGATATGACCGTCCATTTGGGCGCAAATCCTATCTCATGTTCTGGACAGGGTAGAACTTCGAAACATACGCGGTCTCGAAGCTGGGACCGCTCAGGTTACAAAAATATGATTTTCATATCTCTAGGGTATTTGGTTCTTATGGTATAGTCTCTCATAGTTTTATTCGTTTCAAACAAAGAAGTTTAGTTCCCGCACTTTTTTCTCTTTCAGCTGAGAGAAGCCAAATGGTGTGAGGAAGATGGTCTAGCTAATTAACATTCCTGCTCTTCCAGAGGAAGTGGCAGGGTTGGTAAAACCTGGGGGGAAGGAATTCCTACTACTGACAGTTTACAATGTCCTAGGATGGAGGATTTGTTAGCACATTGCAACAGAAAACATATCTTGCAGATATTGTACATCACACCTCCCCCCTTAAGAGGGCGCTAAGGAGGCATTACCTCTCGGTAATCGGCCATGCGCACCTCAGCGGGTTCGCCCCGGCGGGACAACCCATCGGCATTGCCGTTTTCACTGCCCTTCCTGTGTTTTACAGTGAAGTCATACTGCTGAAGGGCAAGGCTCCAGCGGAGCAATCTTCCATTGGTTCCCGACACTGTGTGCAACCAGCTCAGAGGGTTGTGGTCGGTTACCACCGTGAAGGCGCGCCCATACAGGTAGGGCTGCAAACGCTGCAGTGCCCACACCATGGCCAGACACTCCTTCTCGATGGTCGAGTATGCCACTTCCCTCGGCAAAAGTTTCCGGCTCAGGTACAACACGGGGTGCTCTTGGTCCCCCGAGTCGACCTGGCTAAGCACAGCACCGAGGCCAAACTCGCTGGCGTCGGTCTGTACCAGAAACGGGCGACTGCTGTCGACTGCTCTCAACACTGGAGAGTTGCACAGGGCTGCTTTCAAAGCTTGGAAAGCCGCCTCACAGTCATCTGTCCAGTTGACTGTTTGGGGTAGCCTCTGCTTGGTGAGGTCAGTCAAGGGTTTGGCAAGGGCGCTATAGTCCTGTACGAACCGCCTATAGTACCCTGCATTGCCCAAGAAGGACTTCACCTGTTTCTTGGTCCTGGGGGTGGGCCAGGACACGATTGCGTCCACTTTTCCTGGCTCCGGACTCATGGAACCCCCGCCTACCCGGTGCCCCAGGTAGTGGACCTTGCGCATGCCTATCTGGCACTTCCCCGGCTTGATGGTCAGGCCTGCCTGGTGAAGACGCTTGAGCACCTCCTGGAGGTGCTGAAGGTGTTCATCCCAGGTGGAACTGAAGACGGCAATATCGTCTAAGTACGCCACCGCGTACTCCTCCAGTCCCCGAAGCAGGTGGTTGACCATCCGCTGGAAAGTGGCAGGGGCATTCTTCATGCCGAAGGGCATGACCGTGGACTCGTACAGTCCAAAGGGGGTGATAAAGGCGGATTTCTCCTTCGCCTCAGGGCTCAGGGGAATCTGCCAGTATCCCCGACTCAAATCCATGATGGATATGTAGTTGGCGTTTGTCAACCGCTCGAGCAGATCCTCGATGCGCGGCATTGGGTGGGCATCAGAGGTTGTGATGGCGTTGAGCCCCCTGTAGTCCACGCAGAACCGGGTGGTTCGATCCTTTTTAGGCACGAGGACTACAGGTGAAGCCCACGCACCTTTTGACCGTCGAATCACTCCCAGCCTTAACATCTCATCGACCTCTTGGCGCATGACTTGTTGCACCGTTTCAGAGATCCGATAAGGTGTTCGCCGTAATGGGGCATGATTCCCGGTGTCCACCTCATGAACCGCTAACTCCGTCCTCCCAGGACGGTTGGTGAACACGGGCCGGAAGAGTTCCAGGGTGGCCATCAACTGCAACCGCTGGGACACGGTGAGCGAACCACTTATCTCCATGTCCTCAATGGACCCATTGGCCTTGGCCTGGGCCAGCATGTCCAGGAGGGAATCTTCCTCCCCATCCTCTGGCAGATTGAAGACCGGTAGGATGCAAGCTTCACGTTCGTAGTGCGCCTTCAGCATGTTGACGTGAAAGGCCTTGCGCCTACCCCGAGCATGGTCAAGCGTGACCACGTAGGTGACCGGGTTGAGCTGTTGGTGGACGACGTACGGGCCTTCCCAGGCTGCCTGAAGCTTATCCGTTGGTACAGGGACCAGCGCCCACACCTTTTGGCCCACCTGGTAGGTCCGCTCCCGGGCGTTCTGGTCGTACCAGTGCTTCTGGTCAGCCTGAGCCTGCGTCATGTTGTCATGCACCAACTGCGTCAAGGTCTGCATCTTGTCACGGAAGCGCATGACATAATCCACGATGGACACTTCTGTGGGGTTTGGCTCATCTTCCCAGGATTCTCTTATCAACCCAAGGGGTCCCCGGACTCGCCTGCCATACAGGAGCTCGAAGGGGGAGAACCCGGTCGAGGCCTGCGGAACTTCTCTGTAAGCGAACAGCAGGTGTGGGAGGTACCGCTCCCAGTCGCGCCCTTGGGTCTCAACCAGTATGCGGAGCATCTGTTTGAGGGTACCGTTGAAACGTTCACACAAACCATTAGTCTGTGGGTGATACGGACTCGATACCAGCTGCGTCACCTGCATTTTCTCACAGAGAGCCTCCATTAGGCGAGACATGAATTGGGGCCCTTGATCGGTAAGCATCTCCCTGGGAAATCCTACTCTTGAAAAGATGGTCACCAGTGCGTCAGCCACCTTATCTGCCCTGGTTGAAGACAGAGCTACTGCCTCTGGGTACCGGGTAGCGTAGTCTACCACGGTGAGAATGTATCGCTTTCCGGAGCTGCTGGGGACGGACAGCGGTCCTACAATGTCCACCGCGATTCTCTGGAAAGGCTCCTCTATCACCGGCAAAGGAATAAGGGGAGCCTTAAGAGCAGGCCCCGCCTTACCCACTTTTTGACAGGTGGCACAGGAGCGGCAGTAGTGTGTTACATCTGTCCCCATCTTGGGCCAATAGAAGTGTTGAGACAGCCGTGCCTTTGTTTTGCTGATCCCCAAGTGTCCAGCGAGTGGAATCTCATGGGCAATCCGCAACAACTCAGTTCTGAACTGATAGGGGACGACCAGCTGTCTTTCCCTCAACCACTCCTTTTTAGGATCTCCGGGTACTGTCTCCCGGTACAACCTTCCTCGTTCCCAGAACACCCTCTCCTTATCAGACTTGGAGGTGGGCGTCTCGGCGAGACCTCTCAATTTCTCCAGGCTGGCATCTGAGTGCAGAGCAGCCTGGAACTCCATGCTGGAGGCTGCCAGAAGTGACGTCAGGGTCCCCTCTTTACTGGGACCCTCTGGAACTGGCTCTGGGTTCACCTCTGGTTCAGTCTCTCCTGTAGCAGCAGAGGGTCCAGATCTGGGCACTCTGACTGCGTGTGACAGCTGCTATGTATGCTGTCTCCCTGGGGATTTCTTCAGACCCACCAGCTGGTGCTGCCCTGGGCTCTACCTCCCCATCCACCCCAACACTTCAGGAGCAGTGCTACTTATGGGCCAGTTACCTTCCTCGGTGGCACTGGTCAGCTGCATGGCATTACCTTCCTCATGGTCCCCATGCACCTCCCCATTTCCTTGAGCACTGTTGCTTGCTCCTGCCAGGGGTTCCTCAGCCGTCTCACTCCGCAAAGTGACGGGGCTGAGCACTTCGGTACCTGTGGACACATCTACCTCTTCAAAGAAAGGGTTAACGGGTTCAGTCGGCACAGATACATCAACATCATCATCATCCTTCCTAGGAGAAGAATGGTTATCAGTTTGCTTTGGTACATTCACATCAGCATCAGCATCGTACCTGGGGAAAGAATGGTTGTTAGTTGCATCATTACTCATCAAGGCATTAGCAGGTAACACATTCAGTTTCCCGTCATCATCATCATCATCAGGGTTAACGTTACCCTTATTATCAGTTTGGGGAAGGGTGTCAGGGACGTAGTATGCAACCATCCGCCCCAAGTCAGTCCCCAATAAAACATCAGTGGGCAAATTTTCAGACACTCCCACCTCCCTCAACCCGCTCCCAGCACCCCAGTCAAGAAAAACTCGTGCCACTGGCAAGGGACAACGGGTGCCTCCAATCCCGGTGACAGTCAGGGTTTTCCCCTCAACAAACTCTTCAGGGGCCGCCAGTCCAGGACGGATGAGGGTTCGTTCAGCCCCGGTGTCCTTGAGGCCTGTAGCAAGATGGGCCCCCACCTGAACAGGTTGAACGTTGTCGTCAGCCCTCCCAACCACACCTCCCACCAAAAGAACAGAGGCGTTGGGCCCGGGGGCCTTGGCTGGGGGGTTTTTCGGCCTATCCGGACAGGTGTAAGAGAAGTGACCAGGCCGCTTGCAGTGGTGACACAGGCGACTGTCAGTAGCCGGCCTGTTGTTGGCAACAGGGACAGGGCCTCCGGAGGGACGGCTAGCTGGGGCATTGGGGTTGGTTGCTGGCTTACCCCCTTTCCAGCTGGTGGCGACTGGCCTCCGCGTCTCGGGCTTCCGGTTGGCCTCGTGGTTGTCGGCGATCTGCGCCGCTTTGTCCGCGTTCGTTGGTTCGCGGTCCAGGATGAACTGTCGGACCTCAGCTGGGCAGAGATGCAGGAACTGGTCTTTGATCATCAGGTCCCGTAGCTGCTCAAAGGTTTCAACGGACAGTCCATGGATCCACTGGTCAAAGTGGGTCCTGAGTCCTTGCACCACATCACTGTAGCTATCATGTGGGCCACGTTGGAGGTGTCGGAACTTCTTTCGGTATACCTCAGGTGTCAGCCGGTATTTGGCGATCAGCGCCTGCTTTATGGCGTCATAGTCGTCATCGGCTTCTGGCGGAAGAGAAGCAAATGCCTCCAGGGCTTTGCCTTTTAGCCCTGGGGTCAAGTACCTTGCCCATTGGTCTCTAGGCAGCTGGTACTGTCTGCAGGCTTTCTCAAAGGCTCGCAGAAATGTGTCCAAGTCCCCATCCTTTTCCATCACGGGAAAATGCTCTGGCCGGGGTTTAGGAGTCTGGACGCTGCTGGGCTCACTGCTTCGGGCTGTGGGGGCATTCCCACCCCGCTGGAGTACCTCCAGTTCATGGGCCCTCTGCGCCTCCCTCTCGGCTCGCTGCTCTGCTCTCTCAGCCTCCGCTCGGCGCTCAGCTCTCTCAGCCTGGGCTTGACGCTCGGCTTGGGCCTCCTGCCGATATTGCTGGATCAGCCTCACCCGCCCATCACTGTCTTCGGCGGGGAGTGCGTCCAAGGCCATTTGCAGATAGGGGTCCACCCCGTCCTGGTTGAATGTGGGGCCAGCGCTCAGGAGTGGAGCCTCTGCTGCAGCCCCATTGCCACTTGGGCCAACTTCTGCGCTCGCTGGATTCTGGTCGTTGTCCAGCTGCACTAGAGCCGCGATCATTTGAGCTCTGTTTTTGTTTGTGGCGTCAAGGCCTTGGTACGTGCATAACCCAGCAAGAACTTCCTTTGTCTGCCGGTTGTACCAAGGTTCTCCTTTTGCCGCCATGGTTGCCAAATAAAAGATAGAAAAAGAAAAACGAAGAAATGGGAGGGAATACTTGTACGTACACACAAATGTCTCAGAACTAGTAACCACTGAGTCTGTTCTCCAAAACCTATGATGCAGAATTCCCGCAGGAACCGTGCAGGTTTTTAGTGAGAGGAATGATTGCTCAAACCAAATCACTAATGCTCTAGGATGATCCCACCGCTCTGCCACCAATATGTGACGAACAGCCCACCGCCGTTCGTCTACTTACGGGCGACACTAACGGGGGTCCCGCTGCCACCAAAACGCGACGGACAGCGGACCCTGTGTCACCACTATGTCACAATCCCACCACTGACCCGGGTGTATCAGCGGACGGAGGGACGTGACACAATGCCGGCACACGGCTATCACAGGCACCGTTGGGGCTTATCTTAGTTATCCCACCACCGGCACCATGTGACAAAAATATCCAGCAAGCTAATCTCGCTCTACAATTTGCCGCAGGGGGAGTTTAATTTGGATGCCCCACCACTGCTATCAATCTTCCAAGTACTGCAGGGATTTATGTATATCCCACTTTCTCAGTTCCACTTTGGAACTCGCAGCTCTCCGGCGCCCCCCCTTACCCTCAGGTCAGTCAGGGAACTGCACCTAGGATAATTAGTCGCCGGACGGGCTGCCTGTTGTGAACCGGCAATTAGGCTTCTGCAGTAAGGGAATTATCAATGCTGTGGCTGAAGCCCCTTACTCAGCAATATAAGACCCTTCTAGACTGCCAGCAAGCCTCTATAGCCGTATACAACGCGCTGCCACCAGTCACGGTTACTTAATTCACAGTGTTAAATTAAGAGGGTCCGTGGCAAACCCCTTGAATTAGTAGCGATTATCTATCAAAGGCGTATAGTTCGATTCTTAGAGCATGGAGACAGATCTAAATAATTTCATTTATTTTCCGAAAGAGGACAGTGATTACAGATAAAAGTTGCTATAAAATTGAGACATAAAATATGTACAGTACAGGTATAAAATAAAAGTGGAGAAAACAAAGAGATTACACTCACAGTTCCATATTGTTCCTTAGGCAGACCATGCGGCTTTAAGGTGGGTGGAGGCGGAGCTGCACTTCTCCGCTCATCTGAGTTCTTGTCAGCACGGACTCTGCAGCTGTTCTGAGCTGGTTTGCCCAGGAAATGCCTTATAGACTTTCCTATGTGACATCACAGAGAGGTGCATTCTGGGTTGATCCCACCTCTCTTATCCAAGTTATGTTTTGGCTACAAAACTTAGATTAGCTATAACTTTATGGGAGAAGCTGGTATGGACTCATCAGTGGTATCATGTTTCCCAGCGTAATGAGCCCATCAAGAAAACATCAAACATCTATGCGATATGACCGTCCATTTGGGCGCAAATCCTATCTCATGTTCTGGACAGGGTAGAACTTCGAAACATACGCGGTCTCGAAGCTGGGACCGCTCAGGTTACAAAAATATGATTTTCATATCTCTAGGGTATTTGGTTCTTATGGTATAGTCTCTCATAGTTTTATTCGTTTCAAACAAAGAAGTTTAGTTCCCGCACTTTTTTCTCTTTCAGCTGAGAGAAGCCAAATGGTGTGAGGAAGATGGTCTAGCTAATTAACATTCCTGCTCTTCCAGAGGAAGTGGCAGGGTTGGTAAAACCTGGGGGGAAGGAATTCCTACTACTGACAGTTTACAATGTCCTAGGATGGAGGATTTGTTAGCACATTGCAACAGAAAACATATCTTGCAGATATTGTACATCACACCTCCTCCACCAAGAAACTAACCGTTATACATAATGGACATAATCACTATAGTAATAGATCTTATATGGTGTGGTATCTAAACGTAGCCACTTATCTCAGCTAAAGTGGCCACTAAACATGCTATAAGGGTTATCACCAGCAACAGCCGCTATATACCAAAACTCACATCACACCATAGTGGCCATTACAGCAATAGCCGCTAAATGTATAGATTAGCGTCCATACTAAACTAATCATTACCCGCAATGGTGGTCAGGAGGTGTACAGGTGCCTGGTTAGCGCATCCGCCCCGACGCGCGTTTCGGATCCGCCTTTTTCAAGGGGCCTAGCCGGTGTATACACCAGCGTCCTTAAATAGTGTACCCGGACGCCGCGAAAACGGCGTTACCGGAAGTCGTGTCCGCGGCCCGGAAGTGACGCGCTCTGTCACCGAGGCAACCACAACGCCGGTCAGCATCGGCGTCACACAGTGGGAGTGGCCGGGGCGGGCCAGCCCCACCATGTAAAGACGCCACATGTGGACAGGGGCAGCGGTGACAGGGGGACAGGCGCGTACAGGGCCGCTGGCGCCGACCCACAACTACATAGAAAACATACAAAAAACACATTAATTGCAGTATACACATACTACCAATTATACACAGGATCAGCAACCATCTATAAGGGCATTAACATATATATTTCTTTTCCATAAGATATAACAATTATTACATCATAAAACAATAATCCTTGCATATCATTAATAGATTAAGGATATATATAATATACACAATATTCATCATAATCCTTGCTGACTTCTTCATTTCTTGATAGCAATATTCACCCACAAGGGGCTAGAATATATATGATGTCCATAAATATATGGTTCACTTTGTCCATCCTTATAGATCCCAACACTACAGTAATAAAAATAAAATATTAAAAGAAAAGTTAAAAAAGTGATTTCACAAATCATAGGCGATGTTTACCCACAGAGCAGAATTCATAGGAATGGGGCATAGCTGATGTTTTCATTGAGTCCAGATGGATGGACTGATCCGATTGTCCATATCCATCTGGACTCAAGTTGGGCCAACTTCTTGGAAATCCCACCCCCATGGATCCCCATCTCGACCATGTCGATACCCCTCACTCTAAGAAGGCTGCCATCGCAGCCATGGTATCTCCGAAAATGGCGTGGAATGGTCTTTAGTGATGTTATATCCTCCGCGGTCTTTGGAAACTGTTGTAAAGAAGATACAGGCTACACAGTTGAATAAAATTAATCGTGATCGTCGTGATTACGAAAATACAGTATATTTGTGGAGGAAGTTTCCATCACACGGCCATCAATTAGGCCGTACTCCATCTCAAACGTCAGTCTCATCTCTAAGTGACATGTCAGAAAGATCAGGGTCATCTATGACTACTGGATCAGGATTGATGAGACGGAATCAAAGAGAACGCACGTTTCATCCATATAGACGTCATGATCGCTCTCCCGTTTCTACTAGATATGGTAACAAGGTAATTAACCTTAGTGATCATAAATTTACTATGACTGACTTGAAGTTATTGGAGAAGGGCTTTTCATTCTCTCCATCTGCATCTTTTGATGCATTTTTGGCAATTAAGGACTTACATTTGTTTGCCCCTTCATTGATTTATAAAAAACATTTTTTTGATGGCAACCTCTTGAATTTATTTCCAACAGAGGAAGACCAAATAGCGTTGCAGACATTGGAGGATCTAGCCACCGAACACAGTGTTCCAGAGGGATGTAAGGTTCCACCCTCGATACGGCCCAAATCTAAGAGGTTTCCCCTTACATCATCATGTCCCAATGTGGACTTATTTGTACAAATTGTAAGTAAAGAATTTTTGGAAATTCCAAAATATATTCGGGGTGATAACCTTACAAAAGAAGAACGGGGACGTCTGCGTGTCCTTCAAGACTTAAGGGATGTAGTTTTTAAACCGGCGGACAAGGGGAGTAATGTAGTAGTTTGGCCAAAGGTGTTATATGAAAAAGAAGCCTTTCGCCAGTTAGATAATAAAATCTGCTCTAAAAAACTCACATTTAACCCCTTGTCCGCCTATTCCCTACAATTACATACAATCATTAATAAAGCAAGGGAAGCAGGAAGCATCACTAAGGAGTTGGCTGATGCCCTGATGGTTGTGGAGCCAACTATCCCGACCTTTTATTTACTCCCTAAGGTCCACAAGGACGCGCAGATGCCCCCAGGCCAGCCCATTATATCGGGTAGAGGTAATTATCTGGAGCATGTAAATAGGTGGATAGACTCCAAACTGCAACCGCTAGTGGAGGGGTTGCCATCATTTCTTAAAGATACGGGTGAGCTGTTGAGACGTGTGGATGGCTTGCATTTGGAAGATGATATGATGCTGGTGACAGGAGATGTGGAATCCCTGTACACCAGCATCAGGCATGAGGATGGCATTAGGGCTACAACATTCTTTCTTGGTATGTCCAATTTACCTGTGGAGATTAAAGAGTTGGTGATCGAGTTATTGCGTTTTACCCTGACGCATAACTTTTTTGTTTTTAAGGGGTCTTTCTTCCTACAGCTCCAGGGAACAGCTATGGGGGCATCTTTTGCCCCTGCTTATGCTAACCTGTTCCTGGGGCTGTGGGAGAGAGACCTCTCCCTGCCGGATCGACAGATGCCGATGTGCCGCGTCCCCTTTTGGACGCGGTACATCGACGATATACTGTTGATCTGGCAGGGGTCCAGGGTTGATCTTGATTCCTTTATGCTATCCTTAAATAACAATGATTTAAATATCTATATTACCTATAAATATGATCCTGTATCAATAGATTTCCTTGATATAGTCTTGAAGAAAGATCATAGGGGTGAGATACAAACGGATATTTTCCGTAAGCCAACTGCTACCAATATGTTACTCCATGCATCATCTTCCCATCCGGGACATATGGTCCAGTCGGTTCCCACCGGACAATTCCTGCGATTACGCAGGTTGTGCTCGACCAATGAAGACTTTTTCAGGCAGGCGGAAGATTTAAAGGAAAGGCTACTTGAGCGAGGTTTCAGTAACCGAATGATCAAAAAGGCATTCAATAGGGCCAGATATTCATCAAGGGACACACTCCTATATGGTACAAAATCCAGGAAAGAATCGGGTAAAGTGAGGTTTGTTACCAATTATCATTCACACTTCCCGCGTATGCGTAAGATTCTAGATAAATCCTGGCATATATTGAAGGCTGACCCGGTCTTGTCGAGTCTCCTGCCGGATAGGGCTACTGTCGCGGCCAGAAGATCAAGGAATTTGCGTGATAAGTTGGTGCAAAGCCACTATGTGGGTGAGCCAATGGTCACCTTCCTTGATCAAATGGATGGGCGTTGCGGTAGTACTCCATGTGGTCGCTGCGTCGCTTGCCAAACATTGATCGCACTGAAGTTTTTGTTACTCAAAATGGATCTCGAGAGTTTAAAATAAAAAAATATATTACATGTACTAGTAAAAATGTAGTATATTATGCTGTCTGCCCATGTAACATGATCTACATGGGTATGACTACTAGACAGCTAAAAGTTAGAGTGCGGGAACATGTTTTGGGCATAGAGGCTGCAGCGACCGCGGAGGATATAACATCACTAAAGACCATTCCACTCCATTTTCGGAGATACCATGGCTGCGATGGCGGCCTTCTTAGAGTGAGGGGTATCGACATGGTCGAGACGGGGATCCGTGGGGGTGGGATTTCCAAGAAGTTGGCCCAACTTGAGTCCAGATGGATATGGACAATCGGATCAGTCCATCCATCTGGACTCAATGAAAACATCAGCTATGCCCCATTCCTATGAATTCTGCTCTGTGGGTAAACATCGCCTATGATTTGTGAAATCACTTTTTTAACTTTTCTTTTAATATTTTATTTTTATTACTGTAGTGTTGGGATCTATAAGGATGGACAAAGTGAACCATATATTTATGGACATCATATATATTCTAGCCCCTTGTGGGTGAATATTGCTATCAAGAAATGAAGAAGTCAGCAAGGATTATGATGAATATTGTGTATATTATATATATCCTTAATCTATTAATGATATGCAAGGATTATTGTTGTATGATGTAATAATTGTTATATCTTATGGAAAAGAAATATATATGTTAATGCCCTTATAGATGGTTGCTGATCCTGTGTATAATTGGTAGTATGTGTATACTGCAATTAATGTGTTTTTTGTATGTTTTCTATGTAGTTGTGGGTCGGCGCCAGTGGCCCTGTACGCGCCTGTCCCCCTGTCACCGCTGCCCCTGTCCGCATGTGGCGTCTTTACATGGTGGGGCTGGCCCGCCCCGGCCACTCCCACTGTGTGACGCCGATGCTGACCGGCGTTGTGGTTGCCTCGGTGACAGAGCGCGTCACTTCCGGGCCGCGGACACGACTTCCGGTAACGCCATTTTCGCGGCGTCCGGGTACACTATTTAAGGACACTGGCGTATACACCGGCTAGGCCCCTTGAAAAAGGCGGATCCAAAACGCGCGTCGGGGCGGACGCGGTAACCAGGCACCTGTACACCTCCTGACCACCATTGCGGGTAATGATTAGTTTAGTATGGACGCTAATCTATACATTTAGCGGCTATTGCTGTAATGGCCACTATGGTGTGATGTGAGTTTTGGTATATAGCGGCTGTTGCTGGTGATAACCCTTATAGCATGTTTAGTGGCCACTTTAGCTGAGATAAGTGGCTACGTTTAGATACCACACCATATAAGATCTATTACTATAGTGATTATGTCCATTATGTATAACGGTTAGTTTCTTGGTGGAGGAGGCATGATATAATAGTCACCGAATAAGAATTGTCTTAATCAGCTGTAGGATATGAGGACATAATAAATAATGTCCACCTTGAGATTGATATACTATTTTTCAGCAAAAACTGTCAATTTTTGGATAGTCAGATAATTATAGGTGTATAGGTTACACCTTCTGGTGCTGGTTATGTGCGTCTTTTTAGATGTGTAATCACAATATACATATGTGTATGTTTACTTCCCCTTAATCCCCTAATTGGTGATATGTAATATTTTATCTATGGTTCTAAACAATAAAGTTGTTTTTTATATTAGTAATACAAGCCTTCTAATCATCGTTTTCTTTTGTGGGATATCTAACATTAAGCATGTACAGAGTCCCTCATAAAAGCGTTGGGGCTGTGTTTCCGGGATCCTTTAAAGAGGGACTATGGGTAAGAGTGGCTTTACTACTATCTTATGACCGCTGACATCCCAGATGGCTGCTAGTGCTTTGTTGTAGCTATTAGGATTCTTTTACAATTAACAACTTTGGCTTAAGGTACCGTCACACTTAGCGATGCACCAGCAATCCCGACAATGATATGACGCGGTCAGGATCGCTGGTGCATCGCTAAGTGGTCGCTAGTGAGCTGCCAAACAGGCAGATCTCACCAGCGACATAGCTGCGGTCGGCGGTTGCTACTTACCTGTCAGACGAGGCGATGAAGACGTCCTCCCACCCGCGTCCACGCGTCGCTCGTCTTCACAGCAGGAAGCCCAGCAGGAAGCTGACGATGAGAAATGGCCCAGGCCGTTCTCGCGCGATCAGCGATAATCAGCGGGGGAGCCGGTCGGAGGCAAGTATCACACATAGCGATATCGCTGCTGCGTCACAAAACCAGTGACGTTATAGCGATATTGCTAGTGATATCGCTTAGTGTGACGGGGCCTTTAGAGATTTTTAGGATTAAAATCTCTATTATAATTGCATTAAGCTTTAGGGGTGTAGTTTCTATTGTTTACATCGTTACTTGTATCTTTTGCAGCAGCCATGATGTATTTTATTATGATGGATCTAGGTTGCCTCTCTCCCACCTCTGTACATGCTTAGTGTTAGGCCCGGTTTTACATACTTATATTGCTTGTCTCTTCCCCTTTTTCTATGAACTATTTATGTATTGGTAAATTATATGTGATGATATTTACATTTGAATAAAATTCTGTAATTTTTACCTATCTTGGATGTACACGCTGTTCTTTTTGTATTCCAGCATTCAGTGAGTGTTCCTATTTTTAAGATGCTTTTTGCGATGCGCTTTGAGGATCAGATATGATGCAGTAATTATGTATCTCGTTCTAATTTGTATATGTATTTTGATACACAGAGAAGACAAGATACAATATGAATATAGTCTAGATTAATAAAGTAATTCAACCCTTAAAGAAATACAAATAATTTGTGCCAAACAGAAAAACAGTAATTTGCTGACAGATATTCATTAAGAACATCCAAATATTTCAGTTTGATCCTGAAAACACCTACTATTTAGTCAATGACAACTACTGACCAGGTTCTCTCTATCTTTTACCATGCAACTCTTTTAATAAAGGATCTCTTTAAACTGGATTTCAGTTTCTTATGTATGCAGGCACTATTTACTTGTGTAAAAGGATGCAGAACAGGCTGCTCAAAGTGATAGGATCATTTCCTCCTTCTATTACATAAATTGAGAGATCAAGGAGAAGTAAAGACTGAAACATAGCCAAGGGCTACAAGAGGAAACAACTGGCCGGGTTCCATCTCACTACACATTCCTATTGAGCAGCTGGGAGCATATGCTCTGCCCAGACAACAAAACTTGGATAGAACTTTTTAACCTATTGCCTTTTGTAATTTCATAGCATGAAGGCTGCAAGCTAATGTGTGCAAGCACATCTGGGTAACCTTTCACATCAAGAGAATAAAGCAATTCTCAGATGATTACATTTACCATTTTTCTCTCTGGGATTGTGTAATTATGCTGAAATGTACTTATTTCTCTTTACCAAATCTTTGTAAATGCAGATATTCAGTCAAATAAATATCAAATCATCTGAGAAAAACATAAGGTCACATTAGGACAACGGCATCATTATATTTTCCATATTTTAAATAAACCACTGTCTGGCAGACTATTTTGACTCTAATTTTGGATTTCAGTATTTGAATGGTGGTTTTACGGGGTACCAGCCCACAAAATGCAGACTGCGGTTAGAAACGAAAGTTCCATTTTTAATTTTACAAAACAGAATAATATAACACAGCTAAAACAGCTTAATAAGGATTGTGGGTGTTTGTGTAGCTATACAAGTATACTGTATTTTTCCATTAGTTCCATATATCTATATAATGTCTAGTATAATATATATTATGTGAAAAAAATCATTCATACATAAATGCAGTCATGGCCAAAACTGTTTGCACCCTTGAAATTATTCCAGGAAATGAAGTATTTCAAGAAGAAAATGATTGCAAATACACATTTTTTGTCATACACATGTTTATTTTCTGTTTATTGGAACAATGTGAGAGCAAATTGGACATTATTTCACACAAAGCCACAAAAATGTATCTGATAAAATTGTTGGCAGCTTTCCAAAATTGTGCGCAAGCAACTTTGATTCAAGCATGTGATGCTCATTCAAACTCACCTGTGGCAAGTAACAGGTATGGGCAATATGAAAATCACACCTGAAACCAGATCATAAGGGGATAAGTTAACTCAATGCTTGCATTCTGTGTCTGTGTGTGTCACAATAAGCATGGAAATCAGTAAGGGAAGAGAACTGTCTGATGACTTGATAACCAAAATTGTTGAAAAATATCAACAAAATGATTAAGAATCTAAAAGTTGCAAGTCCATCTCCAGAGATTTTGATGTTTCTTTATACATGGTGTATAACATTACCAAGAAGTTTACAACCCATGGCACTGTAGCTATCTTCCTGGACATGGATAGCAGAAAAAAATTAATGAAAAGTTGCAATGCAGGATAGTCAGGATGGTAGATAAGCAGCTGCAATCAAGTTCCAAAGAAATTCAAGATGTCCTGCAACTCAGGGTGCACCAGTGTCAGTGCAAACTAACTGTCAACATTTATATGAAATGAAATGCTAGGAAGACCCCATTGCTGACACAGAGACAAAAAAGCTAGAGTGCAGTTTGCAAAAATTTACATGAGTAAGCAAAAATCCTCCTGGGAAAGATTATTGTGGACAAATGAGAAGAAGATAGATCTTTTTGGTAAAGCACATCATTCTACTATTTACCAAAAATGGAATGAGGCCTGCAAAGAAAAGAACACAGTACCTACAGTAAAATATGGTGTTGATTTAAAGATGTTGTAAGGTTGTTTTACTGCTTTTGGCACTGGGTGCCTTGACTGTGTGCAAGGCATCGTGATATCTGAAGATTACCAAAGGATTTTTGGTAGCAAAGTAGTGACTAAAGTCAGAAAGCTGGGTTTTCATCCTGGGTTATGGGTCTTCCAGCAGAAGAATGACCCCAAACATACTTCAAGAAGCACCCAGAAATGGATGGAAACAAAGTCTGCATTTAAATCTCATTGAACACGGCGAACTTCAAATATGAGAGACCTGGAGCAGTTTGCAAAAGAATTGTGGCCAAAAATTCCAGTTGAGCGTTGTAAGAAGCTTGTTGATGGTTATAGGAAAGGATTGATTGCAGTTATTAATTCCAAAGGGTGTGCAACCAAATATTAAGTTGAGGATGCCAACCTTTTGACCTACTTTTTGTGAGAATAGATTCTTATCCTTTTAAATCAGTGTGGGAGAAGGGATACTCTCTAGGTACTATGAAATGTCAATTTCAATTTAGGATATTAGCCCAAAATTTTCTAAAAAACTCATAGCATATTTCTCTAAGGCAAATTCGTCCCATGTGAACTCATGTGACGCAAGACAGAAATTTTCAGTCAAGACATAAGGCCAAAAACATCTGTCCAACTAATCTGAGCGACTAATTTAACTGTTTAGGGACCGAGCAAATTTTGACCCTAATGACCAAGCCAATTTTTACAATTCTGTCCACTGTCACTTTATGGTTATAGCTCTGGAAAACTTCAACTTATCCCACTGACTTTGAGACTGTCTTTTCACGACATATTGTACTTCATGACAGTGGTAAAATTTCTTCAATATATGCTATCTTTGTTTATGAAAAAAATAGAAATCTGGCAAAAAAATAGAAAATGTTGCAATTTTTCACCTTTTAATTTTTGTGCCCTTAAATCAGAGAGTTATGTCTTACAAAATAGTTTATAAATAACATTTTACACACGTCTACATAAGCACAATTTTGGATGCATAATTTTTTTGGTTAGGAAGTTATAAAGGTTAAAAGATGACTAACAATTTCTCATTTTTCCAACAAAATTTACAAAATTATTTTTTTAGCGACCACATCACATTTGAAGTGACACATTGAGGTAAACTTTGAAACATGGTAAGGTATTTAATATTAGACACTGTAGGTCCGTCCTGATCAGGGTCACCTTGTCAACGGTGGGATGGCTTTTATGCTATGATCAAAAACAGCATTACTAAGAAGCCTGTGTTATTTAAATGCATTTTTGCTTTTTACTTATTTAGTTTCAGTAGGGTTTATGTTTATTTTGCTTCTTGCATGTTTTGTATGCTTTACGGCCAAGGTGAACATGCGTTTATATGCTGCATGTATACTAACTTAAATCAAGCTCAATTTTTGTGTTTTTTTCTCGGAAAGTAAGGAATAACGTTTTATAATGGTCTGCGGGTTTCATGTTTCATTTGAAGAGCCCCTGATGTGCCTAAAAAGTGAAAAAGCTCTAAAAGTTACCCCATTTTGTAAACTACACCCCTCAAGTATTTTATCTAGGTGTATAATGAGCATTTTGAACCCATAGGTACTACACAGAATTTGATAACATTAGGTCATCATATTGAAAACTTTCATTTTTTTCATGAAAATGTTGTAATTTTTACAATTGATAATAAGAGAAAATGGACCCCATAGTTTGTTGTTCAATTTGTCCTGATGGCAACTATACCCCATATGTGGTCAGAAACTTCTGCTTGGGCACATGGCAGGGCTTGGAAAGGAAAGAGTGCTATTTGCCTGGGATAGATTGTGAATACCATGTAAATAGCCCCTGGAATGTGAAAACAGCAGAATCCCCTCACAAGTGACCCCATTTTGGAAACTAGACCCCCTAAAGGAATTAATATAGGGGTGTAGTGAGTATTTTTAACCCATAGATGCCTCACAGAATTTTATAACATTGAGACATGAAAATATAACATTTTAGTGGTAAAAATTTAATTTTTGTATTTGTTGCAAATTTGTTAGGTACACAAGGGTTAATAGGTGAAACTAGACTCCACAATTTATTACACAATTTCTCCCAAATATGGTTCTGCCCCATATGTTGTCTGGAATTACTGTTATACCACATGTAAAGACTGAGAAGGAAAGAGTGCTATTTTGCTTTTGAAGCCCAGATTTTGCTAGAATCGTTTGCAGGCGACATTTGTGGAGCCCCGAAGGCTCCAGAACAGCAGAAAAACCCCAAAAGTTACAACATTGTGGAAACTGCACCTCTCAATGAATTAATCTACGGCTGCAGTTACTATTTTGTAACATCCATTATTACACCAAAGGACATGAGTCTAAATTGCCAAATGTACAAATTTTATTAAATGCAAAAGCATAATATACAATAATCAATACAAAATACAGATAAAAAAGGACACTGCTATCCAAAAAAAGGGGAGCCTATATTGCACAGTTGCCAAAAGCTGTATATACCGATAGACTCAGTGCATAAAAATCTCATACATATGTTAGATAGAGGTTACATCCATGAAAAATACATCTAGTCTAAAAAAGACCTTTCACAGTGAAAGCAGACATTACCAATCACCAAATTCATATGGATTCCTAGGTATACATATTGTACCACTCGGCTAACCAAGTACCTTGACCATATGACATAAGGGTATAAGTCCAATCAATATTTGAGCAAATAAAGAGATGTTTGCACCAAAGTACTTACATAGTTAAAGTATGGCACTGGCTTCCCTAGCGATTGGACTTATACCCTTATGTCATATGGTCAAGGTACTTGGTTGGTATTTGGCAATTTAGACTCATGTCCTTTGGTGTAATAATTGAATTTAGAGTTTTTGCCTCAATTACATGTATTGGGTTGTGTTGGTTATCTTTGTAACATCCATGCCAGGCTTTTTTTCTGGAGAACTGTAGATCTGCCAGTCTAGTTCCCATGCATTGTGTCCACATGCAGTGTAGAGCCCCCATATATTTTAGTACCCCCCAGCTTGTGTTTCTGGCGATACACACCCATAAATTAAGTGCATTCTCTCCATTACAATAATGCCAAACATGTGGCCCCTTACTGTGATTTAACCACAGTGGGGCTTAGAAGAAAGGGGGTATGTGAGAGTCTTTGTTCTATTAGTAACGTGGGAACCCCCTGCAGTTACAATGACAGATGATGGACCTGAATGGGGGCTTTTTTGTGTGGGAAAAATTAAGGGTTTTATTTGTAACGTTTTGGAGTACATAATGTTTTTGATCACTTCCAGTACAAGGCTAGGCTTAACACTTACATCTGGGTTTCCTTATAAATCCCACAAAAATGCAATTCAGATGAAACCTCCAACAGAACCACCCACCATAAGGCAGATGGAGACACTTTGAAGTCAATTTGGCATCTGCTCCAGCGGTATCCGTATTTATAGGCGTGCACATATCTGTGGTCACCCACACCTGTGTGCTAAAAAGATGACTAAAATTATGGAACACTGCCAAAACAAAGACCAGTCAAAAGTGACTCCATCTGCCTCAGAAGCAAGTGGTTCCATTCGAGGTTTTGTATGAATCGTGGTTTTGGGTAATTTACACAAAAATAAATGTGAGCCGAGCCTTATTCCGATTTTTTGGGAGGTAGAATGAACAAATAGACAGCAGTACATGAATAGTTGTTATTTTTATTTTTGCAGTTTATTCTTTGGGTTGGTCCAATTACAGCGATACCAGATTTATAGGTTTTTTTTTAGGTTTTGCTGCTATCACTAAGTAAAAATGCTTTTCTATAAAAAGTAGTTTTTTTGTCACCGTAGTCTGAGGACTGTAACTTTTTTCATTTTTTGGCGAACAGAGATGTATGAGGGTTTTCTTTGCTGGGACGAGTTGCAGATTTTTTTGGTACGATCTTTGGGTACATAATTTGTTTTGATCACTTTTTATTCAGATTTTTCAGACACAGAATGAACAAAACCAAGCAATTTAGTTATTGTTTTTTATGTATTTATTTTTGCGCCGTTCACAGTGAGGTAAAAGTGATAAGACTAATTTGTTTGTCGGGTCAGTACAATTTTTTTTCAGCATAGAACTATTATACAGCATTTATACTGTGCTAGTTGTGCATCAAAATAAAAAAGCCAGAGTTGGTTGGTTAGAATTAGCATTGCTATATTGTTCCTGCACTGTAACAAGTCCATCTGAGATAGACAAATTTTCCTACAATACTAATCCTGCAGTTTTTTCAGCAGGTAAATATTACATGTCATTTATAGTTTATAGTGCACCAGTTTTGCATCAATAGCATACAGCCAGACTTGGTTGGTTAGCAATAGCTTCGTTATATTGCTCCTGCACTGTAACAAGTTCATCTGAGGTGGGCAAATTTTCCTATAATACTAATCCTGCAAAGTTTTTTCAGTGGGAAATATTATGCGCCATTTATAGTATACCAGTTGTGCATCAAAAGCACACATCCAAACTTGGTTGGTTAGCAATAGCATTGCTATATTGCTACTGCAATGTAACAAGTTTATCTGAAGTGGGCAAATTTTCCTGCGATACTAATCCTGCAAAGTTTTCTCAAGATGGAATTATCATTAGTAATTTAAAATGGGCAAGGTGCATGGCAACAGACAGGAAAGTGGATGTGAGGCTGATGATGAGCGCAGAGGCTGAGTCCGTGGGCAAGGTGAAACTATGCCTACTGCTTGACCACAACAAACACACACATCATGTCGACCTAGCTTCTTGTTCCACTTTGAAGGGGGGCACAGAACACCACTCTTGAAGCCAAACCAGTGTGAAAAAAGTTGTTGGATGGATCGCAGATAATGTTTCCAGTCACTTTTCCAGCACCACATTATAATCCACCTGGTCCAGTCTCAGTAGCCATGATTCTGGACCACATAATACTCACCTTGATCCTCCTTCCTCCCAACATGCCAAGTGCCTGGAGACAAATCATCCCACACTTAGACACTCCGAAGAGCTGTTCACATTTACATTTAGTAATTCTGGCCTCTCGCCCTGTCCGTGTCAAGCGAGACATAAGGAGATCGCATGTAGCAATGCCCAAATATTTGAGTAGCCACACTCACAAGAAGGCAAAGGTGGGAAAATGCAATTACTGTAAAAAGAGATGGATGAAGATGAGTCACAATTGCAAAGAAGTGATGTTGTTAAGTCAGCAAGCCAGGAGAAGGAACAGGGTGTGGAATTGGAAGTCGAAGTGGTGGACGATGAAGTAAATGACCCAACCTGGGAAGGTGACATGCAGACTGATGACAGCAGCACACAGAGGAAGGGATCTGCAGCACCACAACAGGCAAGAAGAGGCAGTAGGGTGGCCAGAGAGGGGCAACTTTTACCTAGAGCACTAACATGGGTGAGGTTGCCATGCAAAGTGTAAGGTGTTACAGAGTCTAGCACTTTTTTTAAAGACAGTCCAGTTAACCCAAAAAAGGCCATCTGCCATGCCAGCATCAGTAGGGGCAGCACAACTACCAGCTTCACCACCACCAGCAGGCTCAGGCACATGACAGCAAAGCATCTGACTATCTGGGCCGAAAAACCAGGGTCCAGAAACAGTGTCTGTGAGTGACATCACAGCCTCTTCCCCAGTTCTACATGCACGCCAATTCACTTTCTATGATGCAGGCAAAGATGCCTTCCACCCTGCACCTGTCATTGCACACTTGTAACCACCATCAGCAACTATATCCACATCCTTGTCCCAGTGCAGTGCTCAATTGTCTTTACCCCAGATATTGGAAAGCAAGCGTAATTATGCAGCCACACACCCACAGGCCATAATACTAAAAGGCTACATTTCCATACTGCTTGCCCTGGAAATGTTGTTGTTTATGCTTGTGGAGACAGAAGCTTTCCGCAACCTCATGGTGACAGCTGTACCTCGATACTCGATCCCCAGCCACCATTATTTCTCCCGGTGTGCCGTCCCCACCTTAAATAAGAATCTGTCCCATAACATTAGCCGTGCCTGACCAACGCTGTTACTGTGAATGTCCACTTAACTACAGACACATGGACGAGTGCTTGTGGCCAGGGATGCTACATTTCAGTGATGGCACACTGAGTGAACATTGTGGAAGCCGGGACCCAGTCAGACCCTGGAATGGAACATGTTTTACCGACACTGAGGATTGCGGATCCTGGTTCAATCATGGTTTCCCCACCTTCTACAGCAGTTCCTGCATCTCCTCCTCTGCACTCTCCATCTTGGAAAAATCAACATCAGTCACAAGCTGAAAGCACTGCAGCACTTCCCTCGGCCAAGTGGCAACAAGCTCTGCTAAAGCTAATCTGCTTAAGTGACAAACTGCACACTGCCACAGAGATGTTGAAAAGTCTAACAGACCAGATTGATCTGTGGCTGTCACCCCTCAACCTGCAACCAGTACCACCATGGTCTTGTGTGACATAGCTAGGTGGCATTTCTGAAGCTTGGCAATCTTGCACACGTACCATGCTTGGCCCACGGGTTCAAGTTAGTGGTTCAGCGGTTTTTCAAAACCTACCCAGATCTGTCTGAGTTACTTGTGTTAGTATGCCATGTGTGTGTCCATTTATACAAATCTTCTACAACTTCCTCCAGCCTTGCAGGGCTGCAGCAGCGTTTGCAACTTTCAGCTCACCGACTGGTGTGCGATGTCACCACGCATTGGAACTCAACATTACATATATTGGTAAGGCTTTGTGAGGGCAATAGTTGAATACCAGCTGCAACATGCCCATCAATATTCTGGTCATCCTCAACACATAAGAGCTGATGAGTGGGCATGTATGTCTGACAACTGTGCTGTTCTACAAAACTTTGAGGACATGACTAAAATGGTGAGTGGCGATGATGCCATAATCAGTGAAGCCATCCAGCTTCTCTGTCTTCTGAATGGCTCACTGCTTACAAATAAGGAGGAGGCATTGCAGGTGGAGCAAGTGGAGATGGAGCAAGAAACTATACAGGATGATGCTGCACAGCACAGCCTCATCTTAGCTTCTCAATGCAGATTGGGTGATAATAAGAAGGAAGAGGAGTAGGAACAGGAGCTGGTTGCCTGAGCTACAAATGATACAACCCACACCACCTTCATCCCGTCTGTTCAGCATGGATGGACGAACGTTACAAGGAGAACTTTCCATTTCTCCTTCCCATGGAGAAGAGGTCTAATAAAATGTTGCAGTAGCAGAAGGCCCTAGTTGAAGAATTAGTAAAATAATTCCTATTTGACAACACTGGTTGCAGAGGTCACAGTTGCTTGTACAACCAGGGAGTAGAGATGAGGGAGACACACACCAGATGCAGCAGAGGCAGGGGAACACTATCTAAGGTCTGGGACATTTGTCTCAGACCCTCCCATCGTGCAGGCCCTGATGCGTGGGGTACTCTGACAAGGAGGGAAAAAGTTTTGTAAGATGCCAACCGTACCAGCGTCCTCTGTGATTCCTCTGTGTCTTACAACTACTGGGTATTCAAGCTAGACATGTGGCATGGACTGTCTCTCTACGCTGGAGGTCCTGGCCTACACTGCTGCTAGAGTTTTGTCAGATCAGGTTTTAAGTGCCGCCAGGGATATTATAATAAACTATAGGTGCATCCGCCTGTCAACTGAAATTGCTGACAGGCTGACTCTTATCAGAATAAAAAAGGGCTGGATTGGCCCAGGCTTCTCAATACCACCGGATGACAGCAGCGGAGCATAACTGAAATCCTGTGGTTTTTTTTTCTTGTCTATTCCCATGCACCCCTTCTCACCGATACATGGGTATACACTTCAGGATTTTGTCCTTTTTGTATCGTCCTCCACCACCATCTTAGTATCACCATATCACCATACCCTTGCTATAGATTTTTTAGTGGTGTTTATGAAGCTGACATTAAGAATTTTGGGAGGCCCACCTCTAAAACATTCTTTGATATATATGTATACCCCCCGGGGATAAATGTTTATCAGTCCATGCTAAATCCATTCAAATCCCTTCTTTATTCCATAAAAATACTGCTCTCATCTGCAATTCATCTACGGTGAGCTGTCACAGCAGCTTGCGTTCTTCCAGAGTTTGTTGTGGATATGCACAAGAAAAAATCTTTTCAAGGCTGGTTCAAATCTCTTCTATATCAAGTAAAGCGTGGCACTACCACAAGGTGCACAAGTAGGTTACCCAGACCCAAGTGAATAATAATAAAGTAACTTGGCACTCAACTGAATTGTCCTTTTTAGGTGAAGTTTTTATTTATGTGCAGTCCTACAAAAAGACGTTTCGGCCTTCGTCAGTCTGCCACAATAAACATGAAACAAAAGCATAAAGTCATAACAAGTTCTCTTGATAAATACAAAACATAAGGTGACAAACATATATCAAACAGTCAATAACATTATTGTTAATATAAATATCCATACAGTATAGACCGTTTCATCACGATTATGTTATAAGACCAAAGCAACCGTGTGCCAGAAGACCAAAGTGAATGAGAGAATGGGTGAGGTGATCTGTGAAAAAAAAAGGAGGAACATACCCGACTGCTGTCTATATAGTATGAACAAACGTATGTCCACGAGCAAAATGATTTTTTGTAAGTTCCTACAACAAGGTAAGTGGGGTAGTATCAGAACATTATGTCATATAATGGTGGCATTGTTATTATTAGAAGGAATAATGCCATAATTATACCTGTTTCCAAATATGGTGTAGGCATATAGCAGGCTTCCAACTACCCTTAAGGCATGCTGTGCTACAATGAAGCAAGGGGCATGAGATCATGAATGGTGAGGCATAAGGAACGAGAAATGAATCAAAAAGAAACATCAGAAGGTATTGATCATATACCTGGTAATTCAATTAGATACAATATATTCCATAAGGAAATGAGGAGAGGTTCCCACTGGATTGCTGAAGCAATTTGCCTGAAATGTTGTGAAAAAAAAAAAAAGAGAAAATCAGCTGACCACTGTGAGTAAGGAATATATAATATACTGTGTCAAAATATACCTGTGGAAGATGTCTGTACTGAGACCGGTAGCAGAAGGCCCGTATGGGGCTGTAAATGAAGAAAATACTCGCATGAGTCCTGGAGCTATGGTGGTAATGCCTGATAACACAGAGCAGGCTGTACTGAGAGCGTTTACCATATAATAGTAGCTTGCAGGTGAGACCGGCAGCCTAAGGCTAACATGGGGCTGTAAATGAGGAAAATAATCTTATGAGTCATAGTATCATGGTGGCAGTGCCCGGTAGTACGGGCGGGCTGGAGTGAGAGCGCTTACCTTATTAGGTTGCAAGTGTGCAGGGCTGAACGCAGTATCTGCCACCATTTGGAAGCCCTGTCTGTTGTCACTGACAGATCTAAATAGTGTGGAGGCGGGACTAAGCCCGGAAATGGAAAACCGGTAGTGCCCGGTCAGAGGTGTCAATCAACTAGTGCTCTGTTCTATATTGTAGAGGCCAATAGGGGCTGCACTGCTCCAACGGAGTGCCTGGATATGGGTCACATGTGTGGATGGGAGGAGCTACTTGGTTACATGTTAACCATTAGATGAGCAAAAGGAAAATGTGGCGTTACAGAGACGCTTATAGCGCTCTTGTGCTGTGATCTGCATTCAAAACAGAGACTTATAGGCTCAAAGAGTCCTTAAGATGCCACACTTGGATTTCACTTTATATATTATGTTTCTACCACAAGAAAAACGTGAAAAAAAACCATGTTATTTTTCATTTATTATTGATTTACCAGGAATATGGAAATATTATGAAAAAGGAGCTTGCAGATGGTGGAGTGAAGAATATTGTCTCTTAAGGCAATATGATGGCAATGTTTCCTAATAAAATTAATAGTTGTGTATATAAGTGAATCTAAATGCCAATACCAATACTAATTTTCGCAGTCGGGTGAGAACAGTGATACAGTGAGGTCCAGGCAGACGTGGTACGTGAAGAAAGCCCATTTGATATCAGTAGAGATGACTCTAAAATGAAAAGAAAAACAGCATTAATATATGAATTTAAAAAAAACAAAACAATTTTTTTAAACAATCTGCCATATAATGACAGGAAACATAATGTTGTATATCTTGATATGCCCGAACATATAGCCCTCTAGAAAAAGGAAAAGGAATAGTGTTATAGGGCATCATGATCATCATTCTATAGTAGTATCACATGATGGACAATAGGTCATAATCCCTGTTTAGTCCCTTGGGGGGCCAATGTTTGTAATTCATGAATCCAGTAGGATTCCCTTCGTTTCAATATCCTAATCCTGTCACCCCCACGTCTAGGGTTTCGGACATGTTCCATGACCTGAAACTTCAATTGTGCGACACTATGTCCTTTTGTTTGAAAGTGGTGGGGCAAAGGGAGAAGCAAGTTCTTACACCTGATAGGATTAGCAAGCACAAATCTACTATCTCTTATGGCCTGAGTTGTCTCGCCTACGCAGAGGAGCCTGTTATGATTGAGTCACCGTAGGAGGCAAAAACAGAAATGCTAGCTAAGTCCAGAAAACCAGAGAAGTTGGCAACTACCAGATTGCAGACCCCTGAACCTATCAACACAACTAGCAGTAGCCGTGGGGGGTTCCTACGATGACCTAGACCCCTCGATCACAGCCGGAGAGATACATAGGCCTAAAGAAGGAAAGGGGAAATCTAACTGCCCCAGAGCAGACCCCAAAGCAATAGGCAGCCCCCCACATATAATGACGGTGAAGCAAGATGAAAACACTTACACAGACAGAAAGACAGACTGAGCAAAGACAGGGCCCAAAAACTACCTAGATAGGAATGGATAGGAAGGCTGCTGTCTGCAATCTGCCAAAACCCTATCAGAGACAAAAGCCAACAAGCTGATATAAAAATGGCCCTGAAGCAACTAAGCTTCAAAAACTAAATCAGCACTCAGGTACTTTCTGAAGACAGAGCTAACGGAACACTGCACACTCCAGCATGGAGTGGCAGAATCCAAATAGCAAGAAAAACAAAAACAAATCTTAAATGCAAAAATGCAAAACAGAAAACTTAGCTTTAGGAGAGCAGGAATCAGACTGGTGTCCAAGAGTCCACAGAGAAATCACCCGCAGGGCAGAAAGGGCGTAGGCTGCCTTAAATCCAGTCAGTGACTCCACTCAGCCAATCGTCTTCATTAGTCCCAGGTGCCTGATAATCAGGCTCACTACCTTCCTTATTTCTTGCCTGAGTATGGATAAAAAAATCGCATCTCCTTTTTGTACATTGTTGCATTCATGACAATGTAAGCACGGGTACGTGCCAGTTCGAGGATTTTTTAAAAATCTCTGTGTAGAGATTCTTTGTCTGTGGTCAATGTCTGCCCTGATAATCACGAATCACGTATGTTATTAGGTCTCTTATAGCACGGGAGGAAGGGGTTACGAAATTCTGGAATATCAGGGTGAGCGGTAGACAAAAAGTTCCAATGTTTCCTTATAGTTTTGTGTAGGATGTTTACATAAGGGTGGTAGGTGTGGACAAACGGTAACCGGGAGATTATTTCTGTAAGAGTGGTCATATTTCAGTCCAAGGCTTTTGTTAAGACGTTCTGGGGATAGTCACGTTCCACAAATTTGGAATTCATCTGTTGTAGACGCGTCTCACGTATCTCAGGATCTGAAACTATCCTTTGCACTCTCTTAAATTGAGATTTGGGAATTGCCTTTTTCACTGCAGGAGGATGAAAACTAGAATACTGAAGGAGGCTATTTCTATCCGTTGGTTTTGTGTAGAGATCAGAGCTCAAGTTGCCCTGATCGTCTTTTATAATCATGGTATCCAAGAAGCTGACCAGTGACTCACTACTAGTGATGGTAAAAGAGAGGCCTGTCCAGGCGGTGTTCAGACTATTAAAGAGCAACTCTAAGGATTCAGGAGAACCCGTCCAGATGCAAAACACTTCGTCTATGTACCGTTTCCACACTGAACAGTGGGTTTGGAAAAGAACGTTCGTGTATACCACCTCCTCCTCAAATACGGCCATGTAGCTATTGGCATAAGGAGGCGCCATGTTCGATCCCATGGCAGTATCCCTGGTCTGAAGGAAAAAATTCTCCTCAAACATGAAGTAATTGCGTGTCAGAACTATCCTGAGAAGACGCAAAGTTAAATCGATTATATCTTTGTGTACGTTGGCCCGTGTAAGTAAGCTGTAAACACAGTGCATGCCCTTGTCGTGCAGAATAGAGGTGTATAAGTCCTTGACATCAAAGGAGATCAATATCGCTCCAGTTGGTATTGGGCCCAATTCATTAATCTTTTTAAGGAAATCACCCGTATCTAAAAGGAAGGAGGCTGTATCCTTAATTAGAGGGGTAAGTACTTTCTCGATAAAAACAGATAGGGGAGATAGGACGGAATCAGTGGATGCAACTATGGGGTGCCCAGAGGAGTTATCCAGACTCTTGTGAACCTTTGGTAGAATGTAGAACACAGGGGTTATAGGGTGTGAATTTGTAAGGAATTCGACAGCTTTTGTGTCGATAATTTTACGGTGGCAAAATTCAGTTAGAACCTCCCTAATTAGATCCTTTGTGTCCTGTAAGCGATCTTTCTCTAGTTTTGTGTAGATTGTGGAGTCGTTAAGTTGGCGGTAAACCTCCCTTATATAATCAGATCTATTCATGACTACAATAGCCCCGCCTTTATCTGCTGGTTTGATTATTATGTTCCTGCCAGATTGTAGGCTCTGTAGGGCCTGAAAATCAGTGGAGTCTAAGTTAGAAGGATAATGGAGTCTATTGTTAGTAATGTCCTGTCTTAATTTGTTGAAAGACTTATTGACAAAATCGATGAAGGTCTCTAAAGCATGTGACCCATGTGGAGGGATATATGCACTTTTTGATCGTAAACCTAAACTGGCAGCAGATATAACACATTGGTCTACATGAGATGGTAAGGGTGGAGGTCTTAGTGAGTCCCTGTCACGGTAACGTGTGTCTGGACGCAGCAAGTACCGCAAGGCGAACCCATATGACACACGTGACCCTGGATACACTGCCTCCAGTTGGGCGAATTTAAATAATAAGACGTGCAGCTGGATACACCGCCTCCAACTGGCAAAATTAGGTATTACACGTATTTATACAATAGTCTCGAAACCCCACCTCCAGTAAGGCGAATTTAAATAAAGGGGAACCTGGGTAACATTAACAATGGTGGGCCCTGCGATAGGGAATAGGGACGTGGAGACCTCCTGCACTCCCCTGAGCCAGAGTCCCTGCACTCCTAACATTCCCTATGACGGTTCTGCATCGGGCGATGCACAGGAACCTTAAAACCATGACTCGCCCTGACGCTAAACCCTCACTAGGGAATTGGTCGGTGCGGAAACTAATCCCACCACTGCACTAAACACACACAAGGGAAAATGACAATACAGGGGGAACACCACTTAGCTTTGCTCTGTTGTGTACGCTCCTAGCAACAGAGCCCACCACCTGCGTGCATCTTCTCCTCCACCCGGATCCATCACCATAACCGGATCCATCATCATAGTGCAGCCTTGGAGCAGAGTCCACCACCAGTTGCAGCTGCCCAGTAAACAGAGTCCCAAAGATGAGTCCAGCTTCTGCCAAAAAGTCCAGCATGCTTGAGTCCAGTTTTCAGCAACCAAGTCCAGCATGCTGAGTGCAACTCTCACCATCGTCGCCACCACACCAAGCCATGCAAGCACCTCCTGCTGACACCATAAACTGCGACTCCACCACGCCATGCCAGACCTCCATGCAGACTCCATAGCTGACTCAACCCCTCTGGCTGGGCTGCCCAGGACACTCATTCAGCTCCTTCTTTCACCCAGGCTTCCTTGAGAATGACTAACTCACAATATCACCAACAGTGATCAAACACACCTGACACTCTTTTATAGAGCCTCACACCTGATTTGTAATTAAGTGCACATTAAACCAAAGAAACTAAAGTGCACTACCGCTCACCACCACGGGGCAACTTAGAATGAACGACACCACGTGTAATAATTCTAATGGCAACCGGGGGGCAATCACACCACACTTTGGCACAAGCCAAAGGAAAAAAAAGTTCAATTTGTCCATTTAACTTGTCAGATCCAGCATGGATCATGACAGTCACCTTTAGAGAAATGCACTTTTAATCTGAGAGAGCGATAGAATCTTTATAACTCCATGTCCATCTTGAATGTGTCAAGTTTGTATGATGGACAGAACGATAGACACTTCTGCAATAAAGAATGTTCAGCTATACTTAAAACTCTGGAGGAAATGTTTATCACCAGCGGGTTAGTACCTATGATTGGGTTATTCTGCTGGAGTCGGGATCTTTTCTATAGTCTACAATAATAGCGCTGTTATCTGCAATTCTTCTACAATGAGCTGTCACAGTAGGGATTGTGTATTAGGCATCTAATCTGGGATTATTGCCTTATAAATTATAATCCTTACTGCTGCTTTTTTCATACACTCATTGAGAGGTTCACGTTTTTTATGGGGGTCTGTACTCAGAAATTCTTCAAAGCTGGCAGTGTTGCTTGCGTTTCTCCAGAGTTTGTTGCTGCCACGTACAAGAAAGAATTTTTTAGGGCCCATTCAAATCCCTTCTATATTTTGCAATAGTACCGCTCTTTTCTGCAATTTGTCTAGGGTGAGCTGTTGCATTAGGGATAGCGTATTACAGCCATCTAGTCAGGGATTAAATTATAATCCTTGCTGCTGCAACCTAAACAAAAATATCATGGCAACATCTATTTTATTCTCTTTTAATACAGCTGTTAATGCATTTAATGTAGGGATAGGTGCTAGGTATGATCTGCTGGAAATGAGTGTTCATTCTGGTCGCACACATCACTTCCACAGTCCATAACTTGAATGCTTTTTCCATCCATTCATTGTGCTATTTATGTACTCAGAAATTCATCAAAGCACGCAAAAATAATTGATTTAATGTGTCTGTTCGCAGTTTCACTGTAACAGATGTATGTGAGTAGTGGTGGGAGACTAAGCTACTGGAACTGAAATTACCTCTGCTGAACTCTACTGTTCTTAGTTTCCATCCATTTCTGGGGGTTTCTTGAAGTATGTTTGGGGTCATTGTCCTGCTGGAAGACCCATGACCTAGGATGCAAACCAAGCTTTCTGACACTGGACACTACATTGCAACTCTAAATCCTTTGGGAATCTTCACATTTTATGATGCCTTGCACACAGTCAAGGCAACCAGTGACAGAGGCAGCAAAATAACTCCACAATATCTTTGAACCTCCACCATATTTGACAGTAACTACTCTGTTCTTTGATTTGTAGGCCTCATTCCATTTACAGTAAACAGTAGATTGATGTACTTTATCAAAAAAGCTCTATCTTCTTCTCATCTGTCAATAACACGCCTGTTGGTCCTCTAACAACAGTGAAGGCCTTCTGTGTTGTGAATTCCCTTGCTCGGAGTTCTGAGCTGAAGCTCCCTCTGGTGGTTACTGAGAGTAGTGGAGCTGGCCAGGTGGATGGAAGTTCCCCACCTGACGACGATAATTGGGAACTTGGGAATACTGGGGAGCATATGATTGAGCTGGCTGCTCATGGAGGCTGCTGGTGATTTCCTCCTTGTGCATTTGGAGTTATTTTGCCCACTGCCTGATCTGCATGGTTCAGTTAAGTGATTCTTTTGCTAATCCTTTGCATCTAATCTGGTTGTGCCTTTTTTTTGCTTTCTGCTTTGTTGCTAGGGTTCAGCGTGCTCCCTGCTGGGGGCAGAGCTGGGCCCTGCTTCATATGTTGCAGCTTGTTCAGTCCCCTGTTATGTTAGTATCTTTTTGCTTTGCTTCCAGTTTATGCCAGAGTGCTGATCTAGCGGGGATGAGGTCGTGTGGCCTCAGGTTTTTTGTATATCAGAAGTGTTGGACTTTTTAGGGTTTTATGCGTGATTGCAGACAGTATCTTTTCTGTCCTGTCCTGTCTAGACAGCTTGGGCCCCACCGTTTGCTGAGTCTGTTCTCTGCCTGTGTTTGTGTCTCATCTTGTCTCACCGACAATATATGTTTGAGGGCTGTCTATTCCTTTGGGGATCTGCTCCGGGGCAGTTTAGATTTCACCTTTCTGGCTTTATGCTTAGTTAATTCTCTGGCTGTGATGAAGCGTCTAGGGCATCGTAGGAACGCTCCACGGCTACTGCTAGTTGTGTTGATAGGATCAGGGGTCTGCAATCCACTTAGTTACCAACCTCTCTGGTCTTCTGGTGGCTTAGCCTGTTCCTGCCATCCTCCTCAGTGACCCATTCATAACACTTCTGCTGGCCCTCAAGCAATACTAAGGGCCACCTGATGACCCTCTACGGATGTGAGTTTCAGATTCCCTTCTTAATAAATTAAACAGGATGTGTCTGATCATGTTTCACACACCACTTGACCAGATAAGGTAGTAAAATGTTAAAATTACATTTCTGATGAATATTTTTTCACCATTAAAAGCAATGCAAATGTGCAAAAACATTACTTGTGAACATAGCCCAAGGTGTAGACAAACATTTTTTCTCTTATTTATTATGCCTTGTATACAAGTTATTATCCTGGTAAGATTGCTTCTTAACATTTTTTCAAGTAAACTTCATTCTAACTTTGGTTCTGTATGTTTTATTGTCAGTCCGTAAAAGTGGCGTAATACTCTGACAGCAATGTTCCCTGCAGCGGCCTGGGATTCAAAGATACGTAAGAGATCTTACCCATGCGGTTCCCATGCCATTTTAGCTCTGATTCCATCGATTTGACTTCCATTATAGTCAAGCATTACGATTTGCTAGACTCAAGTAGCAAGCTGTTAGCGCTGGCGGAATGCACCAAATATTAAAGATGGGAATAAGGTGCGTTCGCAGCTCAGGGTCCACCGTGCAGAGATAGTGAACTGCTGCTTGGTAATGGCGGACGCGGCGGTATAAGAAGCAACACACGTGGGTTAACGTCACCCGGTGTGTACAGAGGGGAGCTCGGTTACTTCACAGAACCGCACTACCGCGGAACATATCTGCTAGAGCCTGTTAAGCATGCGGCGTCGCACCTGCGGATGCCGCTAATTGACGCTGGCTACCATGGAGTGCCGACCAAGTGCACCGTGGCATACAGACAAGCCACCACTTGGCGCTGATGCCAGTCTCAGACTCTGCCTCCTACCTATGCCTCAGTCTGGGTGCTAACAGACAAGGCTGCACAACACATGCGTACCAAGGGTAGGGGTTCTTAATGAGTCAATCAACTGAGACATTCATACGTGCATAATACACTCACTCCACATGGTCTATACTAACGCACGGCCGCACAGGACCTTCCTGATCACCAATGAGCGGCTGTCTCACGGACATGCTCAGATGGAGAAAAGCAGGACTTAGTCCAAGGAGCATCTGCTTGCCGCTGACTCATGCATGGTGCTATAGCTGAGCCTGGAGCAGCAATCAGATGCCTAGCATTAGCCTGGGCAACATGCTGGGACCAAAGTCTCTGCTGAGCAGGAACCTCTGCTGCCACAGAAGAATGGGAAACCGCAGAGGACATGGCTTGAGATTCCCGCTGTGCAGGGGGGAAAACTTGACGCCTGAAATTAACCCCCCTCCTTGGGTCCCCCTCCTTGGGCATCGCTTTGCTCAAAAGCTGCAATGAGCTGAGGAGCACGAATATGTTCTACTGGTTCCCAGGTCCTGTCCTCTGGACCATGACCCTTCCAGTCCATCAGGTAGTACTTCTTACCTCATACCATCGTGCACCCAACAATGGCGTTCACCTCATAATCATCCGTAGATGAGCCCGATGTCCCGGCAGATGACTCGGAATACCGGGACATGTGAATGGGTTTTAGGAGGGACACATGAAAGGTGTCGGTGATACCGAGGCGTGGAGGAAGAGCCAGGTGATATACCGCAGGATTAACCTGCTCCAGAACCTTGAAGAGACCTATAAAGCGAGGTGCAAACTTAGTGGACTCAACTCGCAGCCTGATATTACGAGGGGAGAGCCACACTAGCTTGCCAGGAGCAAAGATCGGAGCGGGGCACCGGTGAGCATCGGCAGAAACCCTCATTCTCTCCTTGGAGGCCCGGATGGCATCCTGTATGCGGTCCCAAATGTCATGTGCCTCCACCGCCCAGTCTGCCACCCTAGAGTCGGTGGAAGATATGGGCATTGGCACATGAACCCGTGGATGCTGGCCGTAGTTAAGGAGGAATGGGTTTATCCGGTGGAGTCGGCTTGGCATTGTTCAGTGTAAGCTCTGCCCATGGTAGTAAGGATGCCCAGTCATCCTGCCTGGCAGAAACAAAATGTCACAGATATGTGACTAGGGTCTGGTTGGCCCTCTCTACCTGCCCATTTGTCTCAGGATGGTAAGCTGAAGAGAGCTTCAGCTCAATGCTGAGTAGCCGACAAAGCTCTCTCCAGAACCGTGAAGCAAACTGTGGACCCCGGACACTGACAATTTTATCTGGAATACCATGTAGGCAGAAAACATGCTTTTTAAACAACACCGCCCAGGCCCGTGCAGAAGGTACCCGAGGAAGAGGCACCAAGTGCACTATTTTGGAGAAATGGTGGGTGACTACACAGATAACGGTGCAGCAACGAGACTTGGGTAAGCCCACCACAAAGTCCATCCTGACCATCTCCCAGGGCATGTCTGCCACCGGCAGAAGGTAAAGTAGCCCAGCAGGCCATTGCCAAGGAGATCGATTCCTGGCGCAGGAGACACACACCCGAATATAATCTCCGAAGTCACCGTCCATATGCGGCCACCAGTACGTCCTCGCCAGGAGCTCAGATGTCCTCTTGGTCCCAAAATGTCCACCCACCCTGGACGAGTGAGCCCAAGAGAGAACCTCCGGTCGCAAATTAGGTGGAACGAAAGTCTTACCCAGGGACACAGACTCTAGCGAAACCAGGGCCACAGTTCTCAGGCTCTCTGAAGGAACAATTATCTGAGGCTCCTCCTCCTCTGATGACACTACAGAGCAGGAAATAGCATCGGCATGAATGTTATTCTCCCCGAAGAGAAAATGGAGGGTGAAATGGAACCAGGAGAAGAACATGGACAATATAGCCTGGCGAGAATTTAGCAGCTGGGCGGTTTGCAAATAAACCAAATTTTTGTGGTCAGTGTAGATTTGGAAGGGATAGCGAGCCCCCTCCAGGAGGTGTCTCCATTCATAAAAAGCCAACTTCATGGCTAGCAACTCCCTGTCCCAATGGAATAGTTACTCTCCGCCGGTGAGAATGTCTTAGAAAAGTAGAAGCAAGGATGCTTCCGACCTTGAGCAGCCTTTTGGAACAGGACTGCTTCAGCACTGACGGATGAGGCATCCACCTCCACAATAAATGGTTTATCTACATCGGGGCGATGTAAAATGGGAGTGCTAGCAAAGTAAGACTTGATAGAGAGGAAGACCTTGGAGACCTCCTCCGACCACAATTTAGGATTTGCTCCCTTCTTGGTGAGGGCCACCAAGGGAGCTACCAAAGTTGAGAAGTGGGGAATGAATTGGTGGTAATAGTTAATAAATCCCATAAAGCACTGCACTACTTTGAGGGAATGAGGCTCCAGCCAATCCATCACCGCCTGTAGCTTGGCAGGATCCATGGACAATCCCTGGGCGGAGATGATATAGCCCAGGAAAGGCAAGGACTCCTGCTCAAACACACACTTCTCCAACTTGGCATAAAGGGAGTTTGCCCATAGGAGGTTGAAGAGTTTGCAAACATCTCTCTGGTGGGAGTCTATATCTGGAGAGTAGATGAGGATATCATCCAGATAGACTACAACCGAGGTGGTGAACATATCCCGGAAGATGTCATTCACAAAGTCTTGGAAGATGGCAGGAGCATTACAGAGCCCGAAGGGCATCACCAGGTATTCATAATGCCCATCCCTGGTGTTAAATGCCATCTTCCATTTGTCCCCCTCATGGATGTGAATCAGGTTGTAAGCACCCCGCAGATGTAGTCTAGTAAAAAACCCTCGCTCCCCTCAACCTATCGAAAAGCTCCAATATCAGGAGCAGAGAGTACTTGTTCTTAACGGTGATGGCGTTAAGTCCCCTGTAGTCTATGCATGGACATAGTTCTCCATTTTTCTTCTGCACAAAGAAAAACCCCACCCATGCAGGTGACACTGACTTCCTAATGAAGCCTCTTGCCAGATTCTCCTGGATGTACTGAGACATTGCCTCCATCTCCAAGAGGGAGAGAGGATAAACTCGACCCCGGGAAGGTGCAGCACCATGCAAGAGGTCAATAGGGCAGTCATAGGGGCGATGAGGCGAAAGGGTCTCCGCCGCCCTCTTGGAGAACACGTCCGCATAGGGCCAATAGTGTTTGGGGAGAGAGGAAAGATCTGCGGGTACCTCAGTAGTTCCAACCAGAAAGAACTCCCTCTGTCATTTACCATCACAGGATTTACTCCATCCCAGAATTCTCCCTGAGGACCACTCTATATTAGGGGAGTGATAGCATAGCCACGGCATCCCTAAGAGGACCTCATCAATTCCTTCGGGAATGACTAGCAGGGAGATGATCTCCTGCTTGGAAGGAGACATCGATAAAGTAAAAAGGATGGTCTGATGGGTTATCTGTGATGATAGTGTCAACCCATTTATCACCCGTACGGTCAATGGCTTGGCGAGCATAACTAGTGGAATTGCGTGCCGTCGGGCGAAGGCATAAAGTTGCCCTCCTCCCCGGAATCCACACAAAGCTCTACCACATGGGTGGATGGGCCAATAGAAATTGTCCCCTTAAAGGTCAACTTAGAAGAAGACGCAGCTGCATCTAGCGAACAAGCTCCCAGTCGCCGAGGACATCTGGAGGTGAGATGTCCTGACTGCCAGCAGACATGACAGACCATGCATGCACAAGTGGTCCGGGACTTGGATCCCGCTCTAGACATCTCCATGGCCTCATGTGACTCGGACGCCTGGACTGGAGATTCCAGTTGTCTGGCGAACGTGGATGCCAGCCGAAACCTCTGCCTACACTGGGCTCGCTCCAACCTTCGCTCGTTAAGGTGGAGGTCGATGTGAGTAGATACTGCTATTAATTCCTCCAGTGTGGTGGGAATCTCCCTAGTGGCCAGGGCGTCCTTCACATGGTCAGCCAGCCCCCTCCAAAATACAGGAATGAGGGCTTTATCCGGCCACTCCAGCTCAGAAGCTAGAGACCAGAAGTGGATGGCAAAATGACTGACCATGGACGAGCCCTGTGTCGATGCCAGCAGTTGGAGCGCCGTATCATGGGTGACCCGAGGTCCCAAAAAACCTGTTTCAGAGTGCTCAGGAACCGCGGAGCACTCTGCACCACATGATTGTGGTGCTCCCACAGTGGCATGGCCCACTCCAACGCCCTGTCCGACAAGAGGGATATTATGAATCCCACCTTAGCCCACTCTGAGGGGAAACGTGTAGCCAGGAGCTCAAGGTGTACTGCACACTGGCTCACAAATCCCCTACATGACTTACTATCACTAGAAAATGTATCTGGCAGCAGGAGGCGGGATAATGTCAGAACAGGGGTAGCAGTGGACAAACTAGCTGCAGCCAAGCTAGCAGCCTGAACAGCTACTGCGGTAACATCCAAGGCTGAGGTTGTGAACTCAAGAACTACCAACCTGCCCTCCAGCTGCTGGATGTACTGCTGCAGTTGCTGTTCATCCACCATTACTAGCCAGACCCTGGCGCTAGCATAATGTTAGGGCTGGCGGAACGTACCAAATAATAAAGATGGAAATAACGTGCGTTCGCAGCCCAGGGTCCACCGTGCAGAGATAGTGAACTGCTGCTCGGTAATGGCGGATACTATATGGCAGTATAAGAAGGAACACACGCGGGGTAACCTCACGCGCTGTGTACAGAGGTGAACTCTATTACTTCACAGAGCCGCACTACCACGGAACATAAATGCCGGAGCCTGTTAAAGCTCACAGAACTCGGCAAAGTGAGTGCTCAGTATATGGTCACAGAATTCTACCCCAAGGACACGGGGTCAGAGTCCCTCAAGATCTACTAAGCGTGCGGCGTCGCACCTGCTGATGCCGCTAATTGACGCTAGCTACCGTTGTTAGGAACGGCGGAACGCACTAAATAAAAATAATAATAAAGTGCGTTCGCCACTCGGGGTCCACCGTGCAGTAGGTGATATAACCGCTGCTAAGTGGTGGCAGGAGCAATATGTCGGAAATGCGCACAGGGTTAAACTTCACCCAGGTGTGCAGAGCAATCGCAGTTAATTCACAGAGATGCCAAATAAGTACAAACACAAAAGACTGAGCCTGTTGAGGTCACAGTACTCAGTAAAAACGCACACACGGTATCAGGTCACAGGAGTAGCCCAAGACGGCGGCACTACGTCCGTCTAGACCTACCGTGTGCGGAGCGTCGCAACTGCTTACGCAAAGGGGCTGCTACTGCAGCGCGGCATGGACACTGCTGCTAAATGACAAGGCTAAGGCGCAAGCGCAATGTCGGACGCTAGCAGCTGTGGATGTTGCAGCAGAGGAGCGCTGGCACTGATTCTGACTCAGTCCCTAACCGCAATCATAATATCAGAGGGAAGGAGTTTTATAATGAGTCATTCACCAGAATCATACATCCGTCCTCATACACACAGCAGCAAGTAAGTCTATACTAGTGCATGGCGGAACAGCCATGCACGCCATTTATAGCAGCCGGGACCTTCCGCAAGCTTCCAGATCTCTGAGATGGACCAATGAGATCTGGAGCGGGACCTGAGCACATGACTCCCGACCTCCAATGGGAGATCGTCCCATGAGCATGCTCAGTAGGAGGACAGAAGGACTTAGCCTCAGGAGAGATTTGCTGTAAGCTATTCTCCTCTGCAGTAGATAAACAGCAGGAGACTACAGAATGTGAGGGTCTGGATCCCTGCGGAGTAAGCGCAGAAATCCGACGCCTAACAACCGTGGAGTGCCGATCAAGTGCACCGTGACATATAGACAAGCCACCACTTGGTGCTGATGTCAGTCTCAGACTCTGCCTCCTACCTATGCCTCAGCCTGGACTCTAACAGGCAAGGCTGCATAATACATGCATACTAAGGGTAGGGGTTCTTAATGAGTCAATCACCTGAGTTATTCATATGTGCATAGTACACTCACTCCTTATGGTCTATACTAGCGCACGGCCGTGCAGCCGTTCGATCCTTTTATAGGCGCAGCCTTCCGGGACCTTCCGGATGGCCCAATCCAAGCTGCTTGAGGACCTGAGCTTGTGACCTCCGACCACCAATGAGCGGTCGTCTCACGGGCATGCTCAGATGGAGAAATGCAGTACTTAGTCCCAGGAGTGTCTGCTTGCCGCTGACTCATGCATGGTGCTATAGCTGAGCCTGTAGCAACTACCAGACGCCTAGCATTAGCCTGGGCAAGATGCTGGGACCGATGTCTCTGCTGAGCAGGAACCTCTGCAGCTGCTGAAGAATGGGAGACTGCAGAGGATATGGCTTGAGATTCCCCCTGAGCAGTGAGGGAAATTCAACGCCTAACACAAGCACCCAATCAATTTAATGCTTGTTCATCACTAGTGTATGCTCATGTTGCCCAAGTCAGTGGTGTTGCCATGCATTTCCTCTAGAATTCTAATTACTTTGGCTACTGTATCACTGTTGCTTGGCTATCTAAACATAGAAGTCTGTTGTGCTTCCCCATCGAGGGTTAGCAGGGCCATCTCCACCTGTAAGGCAAGTGTCATGGAACTCAGTCTCATAGTAAAAAATTGCTCCATGGGAAATTTGGGAGGTTGCTAAGCATAACCCCCAGGGAAATGCTGCCCCTAGCGGACTAGGTTACTGACTGATCCTTCATTTCCACACTGGAATGTTGCATCCTGCCAACTATGTATAACCCAAATTCACCGGTTGTTGTATTTCTATGCAGCCGCACACTCCGCTCCCGAGTGCCAGAGGCAGTGCCCAGTATTAAGATGCGAGACTTGTCTGAGTTTCTCGCATGTGTGATCCTGGGCCTTAGACAACAAAAGGATCAGCAGTCTGATAGTAGATATGCTAGATCCTGACCTCTCCCAAAAATCATCTGTTAGGGGCCCCTTACATATTAAGCTAAGTTCCCAAGGTATTTGGTTTATGGGATTAATAGAAATCTCATGCCCACTGTGTTTTTGTTTTACTTTGCTGAAACTAAAGTCTGGTGAGATTTTGAAATCTGCAAGAAGTCAATTTCTCTTGCAGTAAATATGCATTTTATTTGTGAATTTTAACCATAGACTTGAATGCGATGAGGAAATCCACAGATAAAAAATGCTATTGTGTTTTTACACAGCGGAAATGCAATAAAAGCACATGTAACCCCCACATGACTTTAACAATGAAGGAAAGCTAAGTAACAAGAAGTTTACCAAACAAATTAGTTTTACTTAAAGCAAGGATTTCCAAAACGAGACAAAAATCACAAAAAATCAGAAAAAATTCAAATGAAGCTATTTGGTGAGTTTTTGGTACTGCAGTTTTTCTGTACCAAATACTTATTGCAGGAACTTAGTCTGAGGGAGCAGTCAGACGGCTGTGTGAGACGAACGACAATCGTATCGCAGTGCATGGACTGGCCGGCGCCTCTCCTGACACAAGTGTGAAAGCATATATTTCTATGCAGCTGCTGCACTCAGGTCAGGAGAGCCGCCAGACAGTCCGTGCACTATGATGTGACTATCATCCGTGTGGCGCCCCTGAGGGTTCAGTCGCCACAGAGGTACTGCACCTCCTCCTGAGATGTGGTACCCCACCATCCAGGTAAGGTGGAGACACCTGACCACGCTCCAACACCTGCATCCCACACAACACAGTAGTGTAGCAAAGCACCCTTTGGTGGCTCCCTGCTTGGAACACGAAGCGTGCTGGGAGGTGGGTGGAGTTTAGGATGCATCAAAAAGAGCGGGAAGAGTTTAGGATTTAGTCAGTCTGACAAAGTCAGAGGAAGAGTAAAGATCCCCTGAGTGGGATGGATGAAGGAGGTGCTGCAGCCGACCTCAGTGACCTGGGTCCACTGGCACAGGAAAGGAACTTTGATAGAAAGCCAGACTATCCATAAGAAGAAAAGGATTAGTATGGAACGTGAGGAGAAGAAGAGAACTAAGGATTAGGGTTAGAGGAGAACCCTTCCCAAGTTCCAAGCGCAAGGCTGGGGTCCTGTGCCCGAGGTTGTATGGATACTGATGGTCCTGCAGCAGACACCAGAGGAATAGAAGTTGTCACCACTTTATTCCCACACCAGACTTGGGGGCACAACAGCATCGATAGTGAGCTGGGACTAGGTAGTAAGGAGTCCCCAAAGCAGGCTACAGCTGTCTGCCGTACAAGTAGAGTTCATAGGAACATCTGACAGGAGGAACTCCAGTGTAACTCAGTACTGTGAGTACTTCACTAAAGGCGCTAAGAGGGAGATGTTCAGAAAAGGCATATATGTTGGCGGAGAGTTGGAAAGGAGTGCTTCATCTTGCCTGGAAGTTAGCTGAGCCCCTGACCCGGAGGACTCGGCACCGAGGCGGGCACCTGTACCTGAACGGTTTTCACTATGTCTTTGGCTAGTTTGTGACACTAATTTTCTGTTTTTTTAAAAAAAAATACCCGCCAGATAATTTAAAGTTTGATATCTCCGTCACACGACTCACCTATCTGTTGTCTAAAAATTGTGGCAAGGTTTTTAACACAACAATAACAGGCCGCCGGCTACTAGTGTTTCTGTGCACTGCGTGTGTGGTCTAAACGAGCATCTCCGGATATGTCTTTCATTGACCACATTTGGGACAGCATTGGTTGCCAAATATAAAGGGAGCTACCACTAGTGGATCATGATGGTTTGCAAGATCAAGTGCATTCAGCATAGCAGAACATTACTTAGGCAACCATTAATAAGCACTCATACTCAAAACATAATAAATTGCAATGTTTTTAAAATTAAGTCTCAATTTTTTCATAAATTGCATATCAATAGCATGTCTACTGTTCCTGTGATTTCTATATTTCCATAACTTTTTCTTCTTGGTGCTGCAATTTCAATATTAATGAGTGTAGTTTTCATAAAACATTATCTTGAAGACAAGTCTTTCATGATGAATTTAGATATATTACTCATGTGACTTTGTCTACAAGATAGTTTCATTTTAATGACCAACTTATCCTGTGGGCAGATGTCTATTCAAAAGTTTCAGAATACTTTTCATTGTTAAGCTTCTATTTCTGTCGTGTTCTTGTCCATCTTTACTTTTGTATAAAACAATGGACACACACGTATTTTATTTTCAATCCTGTAATATGTTTTTGTTTTAAACTACACAAGCAATATGTTAATATTTCTGTTTAATTTCATTTCAGAACTGGAAAACAGTGCCACGAGGGATCTATCTATCAATAGATAACATGAGACTTTCCTCAAACATTTTGTCTCTACATTGCACCATCTGTTGCTGCCTCTAGCAGAATGGCCCAAATTGCTGAATTGTTTCATATTTGCATAAATATTGTTTATAAATGATTAGAAGGAAATCATGATAGATTTACTGCTTAAAAGACTGTCCTTTAATGAATGTTCTTTAGTGATTTTCCAGAAATTGTCAATTCCATGCATTACATGACTGAATTATTTTAATAATGTAATAAACTAAATGAAATGCAAATTGTCAGCTGTTTAGATTTACTAGCAGTAAATAGAAAAGTAGTGTTTTTTTTGTACTTGGAATTTCTTTCAGTTTAATTCACCAACTGGGAAATGGAATTCAACGGAGAATTAAATGCTTAAATTATCATTTCTTGCTCTAAACAATTGTAATAAATGGCTATGTGAGTGATTTGTCCTGTTTGTCTTGTTGTCCTGTTCTCTTTGATGGAAAAAGTGCTCTAAAAAAGGAGAATGGAAATCTTAGGTGATAAAAACACATAGTCAGGACAATTAACCCAAATAAATCGCTAATAATATAGACAAAAATCTGTTCCTACACAGTGCTGCCACGTATTTATAAGTTTTGTCAATGCTACATAGCAGTCTTATACAGTGAACAGCTAGCACGGATAAACAGTGCTCATATAATACCGGTGCTTCTCACAAAATTAAAATATCATCAAAAAGTTAATTTATTTCAGTTCTTCAATACAAAAAGTGAAAATCATATTATATAGAGTCATTACAAACAGAGTGATCTATTTCAGGAGTTTATTTCTGTTTATGTTGATTTTTAAGTCATTATCTCAGTAAATTATAATAATTAACAAAAAAAACACCTGCAAAGGCTTCCTAAGCATGTTAAAAGGTCCCTTAGTCTGTTTCAGTAGGCTCCACATTCATGGGGAAGACTGCTAATTTGACAAATGTCCATAAGGCAGTCATTGACACATTCCACAAGGAGGGTAAGCCACAAAAGGTCATTGCTAAAGAAACTGGCTGTTCACAGAGTGCTATATGAAAGCATATTAATGGAAAGTTGAGTGGAAGGAAAAAGTCTGGTAGAAAAAGTTGCACAAGCAACTGGGATAACCACAGCCTTGAAAGGATTTTTAAGAAAAGGCCTTCAAAAATTTGGGGGAGATTCAAAAGGAGTGGACTGCTGCTGGAGTCATTGCTTCAAGAGCCACCACACACAGACATATCCAGGACATGGGCTACAAGTGTCACATTCTTTGTGTTAAGCCACTCATGACCAATAGACAACGCCAGAAGCGTCTTACCTGGGCCAAGGAGAAAAAGAACTGAACTACTGCTCAGTGGTCCATGGTGCTATTTTCAGATGAAAGTAAATTTTTCATTTCATGCTTCCCTCTATTGACAAGCTTTTTGGAGATGGAAATTTCATTCTCCAGCAGGACTTTGCACCTGTCCACACTGCCAAAAGTACCAATTCCTGGTATAAAAACAACAGTATCACTGTGCTTGATTGGCCAGCAAACTCACCTGACCTTAACCCCTTAGAGAATCTATGGGGTATTGTCAAGAGAAAGATGAGAGACACCAGACCCAACAATACAGACAAGCTGAGGCTGCTATCAAAGCATCCTGGGCTTCTATAACACCTTAGCAGTGCCACAGGATAATCGCCTCTATGCCACTCCGCATTGATGCAGTAATTGATGCAAAAGGAACCCCTACCAAGTATTGAGTGCAGTTACTGAACATACATTTCAGTAGGCCAACATTTCGGATTTCAAAATCATTTTTCAAGCTGGTGTTATAAAGTATTCTAATTTACTGAGATAATGACTTTTGGGTTTTCATTGGCTGTAAGCCATAATCATCAACATTAACATAAATAAACACCTGAAATAGATCACTCTGTTTGTAATGACTCTACAGTATATAATAAATGAGTTTCGCTTTTTGTATTGAGTAGCTGAAATAAATTCACTTTTTGTTGATATTCTAATTTTATGAGTAGCACCTGTTGTTAGGGACGGCGGAACGCACTAAATATAAATTAATAGAAAGTGCGTTCACCGCCCGGGGTCCACCGTGCAGAGGTGTTAAACTGCTGCTATATAATGGCAGACGCACAATATGGCGGTATATCACACACCGGTTGAACGTCACCCTGTGTGCACTGGGCGTACTCTGTTAGCTTCACAGAGACACCTTAGACATAATCATAAGTACTGAGCCTGTTGGACTCACAGGTCTCAGAGAAATGCACACACGTATATGGTCACAGGAGCTGGGCCCAAGGCAGAGGGACAGTGTCCGTCTAGACCTACCGTGCATGCGGCATCGCTAACGCGGATTCGCACAGGTGCTGTAGACTGCAGCGCGGCTACTGATAGCCGCTATGCTACAGTACCCAGGAGGGGCGCACTGTCGATCGCTAGTTAGGTGATGATATGCACTGTGGCCTGTAGCGTGCCACTGACTGGCGCTGACTCTAAGACTGAGTCCCTATCCACACACGTAATATCAGAGGGAGGGGAGTCTTAATGAGTCATTCGCAGGTTCATGCATCCGTCATCATTCACACATGTAGCAAGTAGAGTCTATAATAGCCATGCGAACCTTTTATAGCCAGGACCTTCCGGAAGCTTCCAGATCCCTGAGATGGAAAAATCAGTCCATGAACATGTCTCGTGAGCATGCTCAGTAGAGCTACGGAGGGACTTAGCCTCTGGAGTGATTTACTGCTGAGCAGCCTGCATTGCTATTGCTGACCCAAAGGTGGCAGCAATAGCCAACCCCACAGAGCAGGTCTGGGCAGAGTGTCTGGGAATCCAGGATTACTGAGCAATGTCCTCTGCAGTCGAAAGATAATGGGAGACCGCAGAATGTGAGGCTCTGGATTCCTGTTGAACTGCTGCAGGAACCCGACGCCTAACACCTGTATATCTAAATAATAAATTTATAATACTACTATATAGTGTCTGAAGCCAAACCTGGTTATTGAGCTACTTTTGCTTCAAGGCCCAAAGAAAGATGGTTATAGCAGAATTGCATTATGAGGACCCTTGACTAGTGTTGAGCATTCCGATACCGCAAGTATCGGGTATCGGCCGATATCAGCGGTATCGGAATTCCGATACTTAATTCCGATACTTTTTTCATATCGGATTCCGGGATCGGAATCGGAATAGGAAGTTCCCATCATGCTATGAGCCTGCTTGCTTTGATTAAGCCAATGGGAATCCTCCGAAGTGTGGGCACATCCTGTTAGGCATGTAGGCATGTTAACTATTGGCATGGCTGTGATTGGCTGCCGAAATGATGTCATGATGCACTATAAAAGCCACCGCAGCCGCCATTTCTGGTCACTCTGCTGTGAATTCAGTTAGGGACAGGCTGCTGTAGAAGACTGTGAGGGACAGTTAGAAATAGCGATTCTAAAAACAATATTGTGCTTTATCCAGGCTACATAAACCACCACTGTAGCTTGCTTTTCCCTAGCAGCGCTGTTTTCACAGCTGTCTGCAAGGGCTGTGTGAGTGCAGCTCACGCTGTGGAGTGGGTCCTGCAGCCACGTCAGGCTGTAGGCCACCCAGTGTGATCACTGCTGCCTCATACATCTTTTATTTTTTGAGCTGCATTTTTTAAATAATTTCAATCTAGTGTGCTTCCATCCGTATCCATATACGTTGGTTGCAAACACTAGTAGTAGACAGCGGAGCCTTTCTGCAGCCTTTCAGTGCTAGTGTCCACTTTGCTGCACTGTTCACGGCTGTCTGAGAGGTCTCTGACTGTGTGTGAGTGCAGCTCACGCTGAGTAGTGTGTCCTGCAGCTACGTCTGGCTGTAGGACACTCAGCGTGCGTTACTGCCTCACACATATTTTTATTTGAGTGCAGCTCATTTTTTCTTCTATTAGTGTGCATCCATCCGTCTCCATCTACGGTGGTTGCAAACACTATATAGGAGTACACAGCGGAGCCTTTCTGCAGCCTGTCAGTGCCAGTGCCCACTTAGCTGCACTGTTGACGGCTGTCTGAGAGGTCTCTGACTGTGTGTGAGTGCAGCTCACGCTGAGTAGAGTGTCCTGCAGCTACGTCTGGTTGTAGGACGCTCAACGTGCGTCACTGCCTCACACATATTTGTCTCTGAGTGCAGCTCATTTTTTCTTCTCCTATTAGTGTGCATCCATCCGTATCCATCAACATTGGTTGGTTGCAAACACTATATAGGAGTAGATAGAGGAGCCTTTTTTTCTGGCTTGTGCCCTGCCGGCGCAGCCAGATTAGTATTACCCAATTTTTTTGGAGCCTCATCTTTTGCATTGTAGGTTACCTGCCTGCATTGTAATAGCTCCAAAAAGTTGGTGATACTATCAGTTTCAATTCTTTGTTCTCATACTTTGAGTTTGTTTCAAACAAAGAAACCACATAAAAAGTTCACCAAACACTACATTTTGAACTTGTGTAGGCCACATCAGCTCCTATTAAAGTCTAGTCCACACACACACACTTCATAAAATTAGTGTTTCTTGTACCTGTAACCAGCTGTTCAGGAATAAGCACACTAAGGCCCCCCTTTGTCCTTTTTTGCCTATCTTAAGCAGTCTTGCAAGATGAAGAAGGCAGGGAGTAAGGCGCGGGGGCGTGGGCGTGGGCGTGGAGTTTCAGCAGGGAGAGGACGTGGGGATTCTGCAGGGAGAGGACGTGGGGATTCTACAGGTAGAGGACGTGGGGATTCTGGGCCTGCTGCGGGCACCAGTGGATCAGCATCCCCCAGTTTTAGCAGGCAACAGTCCTTTATGCGCAGCTTTGTAGGACCTCAACGTACCCCACTGCTGCGGGAGGAACAAATTGAAGCCGTTGTCGGATGGATGGCAGCTAACGCATCGACTTCAATTACTTCCGCATCCTCTCAGGGTCAGAGCACCGAAGAGCAACCATCTGTCTCTTCACCACCTGCCAAAGTGCCCAGGCAGTCAGAGAGACATGGACAGGAGCCATCACAATCTCTACTTCTGTTCTCGGAATCTGTTGGCTTGGAAAGAGGGGGCCAGCCAAGCAGCATTCCTGAATGTGAAGAAGAGGGAGTATGCAGTGATGCGCAACTTCTTTGTCCCTCTGAATCTGAAGAGGCGAGTGGGCCAGTGCCTATGGTCAGCACACCTCAGTACGCATCAGATGATGACGAGACTCAGTTGCCACTTTCTGGTGCGTACGGTGCTGGCGAGACAACCCCGGAGAAGCAGCTGTTTGAAGAGGGGAGGGAAGATGATGAGGTCCTTGACCCATCATGGCGTGAGCAACAGGAAGGTGGTGGGAGCAGCTCGGAGGAAGAGATTCCCCTACCGGCCAAAACAGGAGGCAGAGGGAGGGGGAAGACTTGGTTGCCTGTACCCTCCACTTCGGCACCCGTTAGGAGCATTCCTCCTTCCAAAGGCAAACCGGGCGCTCACAAGAGTTGCAGTGCGTGGTCCTTTTTTGACACAGTTGCAGATGACATTTGCTTTGTCAAATGCAAGCTGTGTCATCAGAGAGTCAAAAGAGGGAGAAATGTCAGCAACCTCAATACCACAAATATGTGGAAACATGTGCGCACCAAGCACGAGTTGGAGTTGCAGAGACACCCTCAAGACGTAGGCCAACGTACAGCACCACCTACCACCTCTTCAGTTCGTGTTGGGCCCTCTTCCTCCAGCTCACACACTGCTGGTTCGGCTTCCTCACAGGATCGCCAAGGAAGAACCTCTGCCACTGTTGTCCGGAGACCCTGTCAGATTCCACCCATAACAGCACGTTCCCATCCATCACAGCCATCGGTAGCACAGGCATGGGATAAAAGGCGCCCTTACTCGGCAAACCATCCCCGAGCACAGTCTCTGAATGCTGGCATTGCCAAACTTCTGGCAGTTGAAATGCTGTCATTCAGGCTGGTGGACACTGACACCTTCCGGGACTTAATGGCATTGGCAGTCCCCCAATACAACGTGCCCAGCCGCTTTTATTTCAGCAGGCGAGCCGTCCCTGCCCTGCAGAAACATGTTGAGGGCAAAATAAAACATGCGCTACTAAACGCCGTTAGTAGCAAGGTCCACCTGACCACCGATGCGTGGACCAGTAACCATGGACAGGGACGATACCTTTCCCTCACTGCCCACTGGGTCAATGTTGTGGAGCCGGGTACGGATCTGGAGAGTGGCGCTGTACGTGTTCTTCCAACGCCATGGATTGCAGGACTCCAGTCTGTACACATAGACTCCTCCTCCTACTCAAGTTCCTCAGAAACAGCAGAGCAGGAGCCTGTTACGACCGATATGAGCACAGCCGTGGCCAAACGTCAACAGGCTGTACTCAAATTAATTTCTTTGGGGAATCGAAGCCACACAGCGCAGGAGCTCTGGAATGCTATCAAGCTGGAGAGCGATGTGTGGTTTGGGCCAGCGAATCTCCAGCCGGGCTTGGTAGTGTGTGACAATGGCCGAAATCTGGTGGCAGCTCTTGGCCTAGGCAACCTCACACACATCCCATGTCTGGCACATGTTCTTAACTTGGTCGTGCAGAGCTTTCTGAGGGACTATCCGGATCTTGATGCACTGTTGCACAAGGTCCGCATAGAGTGCGCTCACTTGCGACGTTCCAGCACGGCAAGATCGCGCCTCGCTGCTCTGCAGCGACGATTTGGCCTTCCAGAACATCGCATCATATGTGACCTACCCACCCGGTGGAATTCAACGTTACATATGTTGGAGCGGTTGTGTGAGCAGCAGGCAGCAGTCATGGAGTACCAGCTGCATCAGGCGCAAACAAGTCGCACTGTGCGCCGTTCACACTTCAGCACCATTGAGTGGGCCTCTATGAAGGACATCTGCCTCGTTTTGCGTGCCTTCGATGAATCCACGCGGATGGCGAGTGCAGATGATGCACTAGTCAGCATGACTGTCCCCCTTATCTGCCTGCTTCAACAAACACTGCAAGCACTAAGGGATGAGGTTTCAGAAGAGGTGGAGGATGAGGAGTCCCAAATGCCATCTGCTTCTGGACAGTCTGCGCTACGTGTTTCCTCACAAAGGCCTAGGCAGGGGACACTTTGTGAGGAGGATGAGGAGGAGTCGATGGAGGAGGAAGACATCTCTCCAGAGGAGGGAGGTACACAAACCTCTACTCAGTATGTACAGCGAGGGTGGGGTGATGCAGAGCAGGTCGAGGTCACGCCTCAAACAGGGGACAGCGGTTCTTTGGCAGTTGGGAGTCTGCAGCACATGGTTGATTTCATGCTGCAGTGCCTGAGAAACGACCGCCGCATCGCCCACATTCTCGTCTCGGCTGATTATTGGGTGTACACCCTCCTAGATCCTCGCTACCGGGACAGCGTACAAAGGCTCATACCAACGTTGAACCGGGAGCGTAAAATGCGGGAGTACGAAGAGTCACTGGTGCAGTCCATAATGTTTTCCATTCCACCCGACAGCATTGTTGCAAGTGCTTTACAAAGCAGCTCTGTGCGTCGAGGCAGTGGAGGAAACTCTGCACAAAGAGGGAGCAGAGGCAGTGCCGCAGCACAAGGCAAGACCACTATGGCCCAAATGTGGCAAAGTTTTGTGTGTCCACCACAATTGTCTACACCATCAGCGACGCCTCGAGTCAGCAGGAGGCAACGCTTCCGTCAGATGGTGTCAGACTACATGTCTTGCCCTGTCGCTGTACTCCCAGATGGCTCTTCCCCCTTCAAGTTTTGGGTCTCTAAGCTGGATACATGGCCAGAGCTTAGCCAGTATGCATTGGAGGTGCTGGCTTGCCCTGCTGCCAGTGTATTATCGGAACGTGTCTTTAGTGCCGCAGGTGGTGTACTAACAGACCGTCGCACGCGACTATCTTCCGATAATGTTGACCGGCTGACTTTTCTGAAAATGAACAAGGCCTGGATCTCCAAAGACTTTGCCATTCCTCTTACAGACTAAATTAGTGGTTGGCAACTGTATCCAGGTCTGCTGGTGTGTTCATTTTTCTACCACCTGAACTATAATCCCTGTGCTTCAACACAGCCAGTTGTCGCTCAGATGTGTCGTCTGCACAGAGAAACACACTAGCTCCTGTGTTACTGGGGTTCAGTAATGCCAGCTGATCCCCTGCTGTGTGGACGGCAGAGTCACCAGCTCCATCAACATTCAAACCACTACTGATTTTTAACCGTGCCCAACTTAGGTCTCTGGCTCCACTGTCTCTACTATTTCCCCTGACCTCCAACCCCGCCATCTACATCTCTGAAGTGGCGTCAGCACAATCTACACTTGTTCCTGTGTTCCTGTGGCTCAGTCCCATCAGTTTATCCCCTGATGTGTGTCCGGCAAGGTCTCCTGCTCTGTCCACATTCCCATAACCAGTAGTGGGAATGAGGACAGAGCTGGCGAACTTGCCGGACAAACATCAGGGGATCAACTGATGGGACTGAGCACCAGTAACACAGGAACAAGTGTAGATTGTGCTGACGCCACTTCAGAGATGTAGCTGGCGGGGTTGGAGGCCAGGGTAAATAGTAGAGACAGTGGAGCCAGAGGCCTAAGTGGAGCATGGTTAGAATCAGTAGTAGTCCACAACCTCCATAAAAACCGCTGCCCATTGGCCTCTGCATGCGGCATGCGTAATCCTGGGCACCAACAGCGTCAGTTGGTGTTCAGAAGTGTCGTCTCCACAGAGCCAAACACATTCGTTCAAGTGTTAGTGGGGTTCAGCACTGCCAGCTGTTCCCCTGCTGTGGAGATGGCAAGTCTCCTGCTGCCTTCACCTGCCCAAATCCAGTAGGCCCCAGCCTGCTCCTCGCCTAATCCTGGGCTCCAACAGCGTCAGTTGGTGTTCAGAAGTGTCGTCTCCACAGAGCCAAACACATTCGTTCAAGTGTTAGTGGGGTTCAGCACTGCCAGCTGTTCCCCTGCTGTGGAGATGGCAAGTCTCCTGCTGCCTTCACCTGCCAAAATCCAGTAGGCCCCAGCCTGCTCCTCGCCTAATCCTGGGCTCCAACAGCGTCAGTTGGTGTTCAGAAGTGTCGTCTCCACAGAGCCAAACACGTTCGTTCAAGTGTTAGTGGGGTTCAGCACTGCCAGCTGTTCCCCTGCTGTGGAGATGGCAAGTCTCCTGCTGCATTCACCTGCCAAAATCCAGTAGGCCCCAGCCTGCTCCTCGCCTAATCCTGGGCTCCAACAGCGTCAGTTGGTGTTCAGAAGTGTCGTCTCCACAGAACCAAACACATTCGTTCAAGTGTTAGTGGGGTTCAGCACTGCCAGCTGTTCCCCTGCTGTGGAGATGGCAAGTCTCCTGCTGCCTTCACCTGCCAAAATCCAGTAGGCCCCAGCCTGCTCCTCGCCTAATCCTGGGCTCCAACAGCGTCAGTTGGTGTTCAGAAGTGTCGTCTCCACAGAGCCAAACACATTCGTTCAAGTGTTAGTGGGGTTCAGCACTGCCAGCTGTTCCCCTGCTGTGGAGATGGCAAGTCTCCTGCTGCCTTCACCTGCCAAAATCCAGTAGGCCCCAGCCTGCTCCTCGCCTAATCCTGGGCTCCAACAGCGTCAGTTGGTGTTCAGAAGTGTCGTCTCCACAGAGCCAAACACGTTCGTTCAAGTGTTAGTGGGGTTCAGCACTGCCAGCTGTTCCCCTGCTGTGGAGATGGCAAGTCTCCTGCTGCATTCACCTGCCAAAATCCAGTAGGCCCCAGCCTGCTCCTCGCCTAATCCTGGGCTCCAACAGCGTCAGTTGGTGTTCAGAAGTGTCGTCTCCACAGAACCAAACACATTCGTTCAAGTGTTAGTGGGGTTCAGCACTGCCAGCTGTTCCCCTGCTGTGGAGATGGCAAGTCTCCTGCTGCCTTCACCTGCCAAAATCCAGTAGGCCCCAGCCTGCTCCTCGCCTAATTCTGGGCTCCAACAGCGTCAGTTGGTGTTCAGAAGTGTCGTCTCCACAGAACCAAACACATTCGTTCAAGTGTTAGTGGGGTTCAGCACTGCCAGCTGTTCCCCTGCTGTGGAGATGGCAAGTCTCCTGCTGCCTTCACCTGCCAAAATCCAGTAGGCCCCAGCCTGCTCCTCGCCTAATCCTGGGCTCCAACAGCGTCAGTTGGTGTTCAGAAGTGTCGTCTCCACAGAACCAAACACATTCGTTCAAGTGTTAGTGGGGTTCAGCACTGCCAGCTGTTCCCCTGCTGTGGAGATGGCAAGTCTCCTGCTGCCTTCACCTGCCAAAATCCAGTAGGCCCCAGTCTGCTCCTCGCCTAATCCTGGGCTCCAACAGCGTCAGTTGGTGTTCAGAAGTGTCGTCTCCACAGAACCAAACACATTCGTTCAAGTGTTAGTGGGGTTCAGCACTGCCAGCTGTTCCCCTGCTGTGGAGATGGCAAGTCTCCTGCTGCCTTCACCTGCCAAAATCCAGTAGGCCCCAGCCTGCTCCTCGCCTAATCCTGGGCTCCAACAGCGTCAGTTGGTGTTCAGAAGTGTCGTCTCCACAGAGCCAAACACATTCGTTCAAGTGTTAGTGGGGTTCAGCACTGCCAGCTGTTCCCCTGCTGTGGAGATGGCAAGTCTCCTGCTGCCTTCACCTGCCAAAATCCAGTAGGCCCCAGCCTGCTCCTCGCCTAATCCTGGGCTCCAACAGCGTCAGTTGGTGTTCAGAAGTGTCGTCTCCACAGAGCCAAACACATTCGTTCAAGTGTTAGTGGGGTTCAGCACTGCCAGCTGTTCCCCTGCTGTGGAGATGGCAAGTCTCCTGCTGCCTTCACCTGCCAAAATCCAGTAGGCCCCAGCCTGCTCCTCGCCTAATCCTGGGCTCCAACAGCGTCAGTTGGTGTTCAGAAGTGTCGTCTCCACAGAGCCAAACACATTCGTTCAAGTGTTAGTGGGGTTCAGCACTGCCAGCTGTTCCCCTGCTGTGGAGATGGCAAGTCTCCTGCTGCCTTCACCTGCCAAAATCCAGTAGGCCCCAGCCTGCTCCTCGCCTAATCCTGGGCTCCAACAGCGTCAGTTGGTGTTCAGAAGTGTCGTCTCCACAGAGCCAAACACGTTCGTTCAAGTGTTAGTGGGGTTCAGCACTGCCAGCTGTTCCCCTGCTGTGGAGATGGCAAGTCTCCTGCTGCATTCACCTGCCAAAATCCAGTAGGCCCCAGCCTGCTCCTCGCCTAATCCTGGGCTCCAACAGCGTCAGTTGGTGTTCAGAAGTGTCGTCTCCACAGAACCAAACACATTCGTTCAAGTGTTAGTGGGGTTCAGCACTGCCAGCTGTTCCCCTGCTGTGGAGATGGCAAGTCTCCTGCTGCCTTCACCTGCCAAAATCCAGTAGGCCCCAGCCTGCTCCTCGCCTAATCCTGGGCTCCAACAGCGTCAGTTGGTGTTCAGAAGTGTCGTCTCCACAGAGCCAAACACATTCGTTCAAGTGTTAGTGGGGTTCAGCACTGCCAGCTGTTCCCCTGCTGTGGAGATGGCAGTCTCTCCTGCTGTCTCCGCATTACAAAGACAGTAGGCCTCTGCCTACACCCTCCTATTTCCTGGGCTTCAACACAGCCAGTTGTAGTTCGGAAGTGCCGTCCACACGGAAAGAGATACTTGCTCCCGTGTCTCAGTGGGGTTCAGTAACGTCAGCTGATCCCCTGCTGTGTGGATGGCAGTCTCTCCTGCTGTAAACTCATTCAAAATACAGTAGGCCTCTGCCTACACCCTCCTATTTCCTGGGCTTCAACACAGCCAGTTGTAGTTCGGAAGTGCCGTCCACACGGAAAGAGATACTTGCTCCCGTGTCTCAGTGGGGTTCAGTAACGTCAGCTGATCCCCTGCTGTGTGGATGGCAGTCTCTCCTGCTGTCACCTCATTCAAAATTCAGTAGGCCTCTGCCTACACCCTCCTATTTCCTGGGCTTCAACACAGCCAGTTGTAGTTCGGAAGTGCCGTCCACACGGAAAGAGATACTTGCTCCCGTGTCTCAGTGGGGTTCAGTAACGTCAGCTGATCCCCTGCTGTGTGGATGGCAGTCTCTCCTGCTGTCACCTCATTCAAAATTCAGTAGGCCTCTGCCTACACCCTCCTATTTCCTGGGCTTCAACACAGCCAGTTGTAGTTCGGAAGTGCCGTCCACACGGAAAGAGATACTTGCTCCCGTGTCTCAGTGGGGTTCAGTAACGTCAGCTGATCCCCTGCTGTGTGGATGGCAGTCTCTCCTGCTGTAAACTCATTCAAAATACAGTAGGCCTCTGCCTACACCCTCCTATTTCCTGGGCTTCAACACAGCCAGTTGTAGTTCGGAAGTGCCGTCCACACGGAAAGAGACACTTGCTCCCGTGTCTCAGTGGGGTTCAGTAACGTCAGCTGATCCCCTGCTGTGTGGATGGCAGTCTCTCCTGCTGTAAACTCATTCAAAATACAGTAGGCCTCTGCCTACACCCTCCTATTTCCTGGGCTTCAACACAGCCAGTTGTAGTTCGGAAGTGCCGTCCACACGGAAAGAGATACTTGCTCCCGTGTCTCAGTGGGGTTCAGTAACGTCAGCTGATCCCCTGCTTTGTGGATGGCAGTCTCTCCTGCTGTAAACTCATTCAAAATACAGTAGGCCTCTGCCTACACCCTCCTATTTCCTGGGCTTCAACACAGCCAGTTGTAGTTCGGAAGTGCCATCCACACGGAAAGAGATACTTGCTCCCGTGTCTCAGTGGGGTTCAGTAATGTCAGCTGATCCCCTGCTGTGTGGATGGCAAAGTCTCCTGCTGCCTACACAGTCGTACCACTACTGATTTTTAACCGTGCTCCAATTAGGCCTGTGGCTCCACTGTCTCTCGTATTTCCCCTGTCCTCCAACCCTGCCAGTTACAGCTCCGAAGTGGCGTCTGCACAATCCACACTTGTTCCTGTGTTACAGGTGTTCAGTCCGATCAGTTAATCCCCTGATGTGTGTCCGGCAATGTCGCCTGCTCTGTCCACATTCCCATTATCGGAATGTGGACAGAGCAGGCGACATTGCCGGACACACATCAGGGGATTAACTGACCGGACTGAACACCTGTAACACAGGAACAAGTGTGGATTGTGCAGACGCCACTTCGGAGCTGTAACTGGCGGGGTTGGAGGACAGGGGAAATACGAAAATCAGTGAATCCACAGGCCTAAGTGGAGCTTGGTTCAAATTAGTAGTCTACAACCGATCTTAAAATTTCTTCAATGCAGCCTAAGCCTGCTCCGTGCTTGTCCCTGGGCTTCAACACAGCCAGTTGTTGCTCGGAAGTGCCGTCTTCACAGAGTAAAACACTAGCTCCTGTGTTTGTGGGGTTCAGTAACGGCAGCTGTTCCCCTGCTGTTTTGATGGCAATCTGTCCTGCTGCCTCCCAATTGACAGCACATCAGGCCTCAGCCTGCTAAGTGCTTGTCCTGGGCTCCAACATCGCCAGTTGCTGCTCATAACTGACTTTGGCACGGGTACTCCCTCCTGCCCAGCTTGGTTCCAGCCCTGCCTGCTGTTTCCGGGAAGTGTCAATGTCAGTTTGCCACCCCAAGTTGCCATGTCGTGTTGCGGTTGGGTTAGCCGAGGCTAGGGTGCCAGCAGTTTAGGTGCTTCCTATGTGGACTGCGGGTTCTGGTAAGAAAGGTTTGTTCCATAGTGCCAGTAGGACAAGCACCCCCTGTAGGACTGTGTGATTCGGTAACTGCAGCCAGCTTGCGGCATGCCAACTTTGCTTTTCAGGGGTAACTTCTGATACCCCTCCGGGTTCCAGCACCGTCAGCTGGTTCTCATCAGAGCCTTTGGCCTAGGTGCCTCCATCTCGGTATCCGAGTTCCAGCAACGTCTGCTGGTCCTTGGTAGTGCTTTGTAGCACAGGTACCTCCTGCTTAGTAACCGGGTTCCAGCACCGTCAGCTGGTCCTCGGTTGTGCCATTGGCTCTTATTCCTTCTGCTGCCCCTCCGGGTGCCAGCACTGTCAGCTGGTCCTCACTATTTCCATTTGCTCTTGCAGCTTATGCTACCCCTCCGGGTTCCAGCACCGTCAGCTGGTTCTCGTCAGAGCCTTTGGCCTAGGTGCCTCCATCTCGGTATCCGAGTTCCGGCAACGTCTGCTGGTCCTTGGTAGTGCTTTGTAGCACAGGTACCTCCTGCTTAGTAACCGGGTTCCAGCACCGTCAGCTGGTCCTCGGTTGTGCCATTGACTCTTATTCCTTCTGCTGCCCCTCCGGGTGCCAGCACTGTCAGCTGGTCCTCGCTATTTCCATTTGCTCTTGCAGCTTATGCTACCCCTCCGGGTTCCAGCACCGTCAGCTGGTTCTCGTCAGAGCGTTTGGCCTAGGTGCCTCCATCTCGGTATCCGAGTTCCGGCAACGTCTGCTGGTCCTTGGTAGTGCTTTGTAGCACAGGTACCTCCTGCTTAGTAACCGGGTTCCAGCACCGTCAGCTGGTCCTCGGTAGTGCCATTGGCTCTTGTTCCTTCTGCTGCCCCTCCGGGTGCCAGTACCGTCAGCTGGTTCAAGAGGACAAAGAACAGGAAGACAACCACCAAGATGCAGAACAACAAGAGAGAGAAGACAAAGAAGCATAAAAAAAACAAAGCAGAAGAACATTAAGCATAAGACTAATACTCTGAGCAAATGATATTATCTTATTTATAAGCAGAAGAAGACTAAGCAGTGTATGGGGGTGAGTCCGTTCCTCCTCGTGGTGCCCCTGGAAAAGGCCTGCTTCTGCAGGCCAAACTGAACGCGGACAAATCCTGTTGTAAATCTTTTGTGACAGGCAGAACGGAAGGTGTAAACTTCTAACTTTTCTAGATAACAACTACAGGAATGCCTGACACAAACAAGAATATGATGAAGAAGAATAGGAAGAAGATGAAGAAGCTGAATATGTAGAATAATAATTGTTGAATAAGAAGAATATGAAGAATGTAAGAAAAGGAAGAAGAAGAAGAAGAAGAAGAAGAAGAAGAAGAAGAAGAAGAAGAAGAAGAAGAAGAAGAATGTAAAAAAAGGAAGTAGAAGAAGAAGAAGAAGAATGTAAAAAAAGGAATAAGAAGAAGAATGTAAAAAAAGGAAGTAGAAGAAGAAGAAGAAGAATGTAAAAAAAGGAAGTAGAAGAAGAAGAAGAAGAATGTAAAAAAAGGAAGTAGAAGAAGAAGACATACATGTCTGGCAAAATATAAATGAGGCTAACATAGTCAATATCTTTGTAACTCCTAACATCTTTAAAAAAAAAAGTTTAATTCCTGCTATTCCATTTGATTGGGCTAAACCTCTATGGCTTTAATGTCTCCTCCACCTCCCACAATACATTCTACATTATTCTTAGTTGTTTTTCTTCATGTAGAATTAACCTACAAGGAAAGAAAGGTTTTTTTTTAATTCCGATATTTTGGCCCCATTGACTTGCATTGGTTCCCGGTATCGGAATCGGCGATACCGATACTTTTTTTAAGATCGGCCGATCCATTCCGATCCGATATTTTCAAGTATCGGCTGGTATCGCTCAACTCTACCCTTGACACAGATTGTGAGCTTGCATATCTTGGCTAAAATGTCAACCAATATCTCATATAATATTTAATTCTTTTTTGCACTTTACTTTTCATGGTGCAGCCAGACCCAGTGTTTTGGTCTTGTAAACTAGGGTGTCTGTTCTCATGAGATGCACTTAGATAGTGCTGGGCAGCCCACGTAATTTAATAGTATGCGCATCACTAATAGGCTCTAAGCCAGACACTGTGCATTACGTGTGTGACCAGCGCCCTATATAAGCTGCTTTTGTACAATTTAATACTAAGCAATCACCTGGGCAGGTAAACACTGCTGCCCCTTTTTTGCTGTATTAATTCCTGCATTTTTTGGAGGATTTTTATTCCTCTTTTTGTGGCTTTGCATTTATGTTCTGTTTTATCCATTACATAGTTTTTTCTTTCAAAGGGTCATTTACAATGAATGCAATAAACTATTGGAATATATTGCACTTTAGCATTCAACCGTTTTTTGCGTGCCACTCTAAAAGATTGTAAGCGAAAAGAATGCTTTTGTAACTGTGAGAAACAAATCACTATTTTTTATTATCATATTATGGTGTATCAGATTATGGTATATGATCTGAACTGTAGAGAGTAAGCAAAATTTTATTAAAAAAGCCAACCTCTTACCTCAGTGCTCACCTGTCCTGAAAACCCCACTGTCTCCATTGCCTGCTGCCATCGGTCTTCAGGGCCACTTCTTTCCACAGTTGCAGGCCGATGTTTTTTCCCTAAAACAGGACTTCCAGCTATGACCAGGCCTTGAAAGTTTTGCCAACACGAGGCTTCAAAGGTCACGGTGCGTCATAACGTCAGGACATCAAAATGGGTTTTGACCACCAAACTCGTCTGGTCATGGCTGGAACTTCTGCTCGAGAGTGAAGACACCAGCGTGTATATTGGAACATTCAATTCATGAAGAATAACTTCCCTGTGTATTGCATGTCCTGTGTCATTTGGTCAAATTCAATTTTTGTCAGATCTGATAATTTCTAAATACAACCCCTTGCACATTAAGTGCTGTATATATTGTCCAATATGGTGCTGATAAGTCTGTATGCCCTAATTCCTTCACTAGCAGAACTACCGTCAGCCATTCAAAGCTGACTCAATTCTACTCAGTGTTCAAAAACAAAGAAATACAGTTATGAAGAGATCACTTTGATTCCCTTTTACTCAGCATAATAGATCTTTAATAGGAATGAGCAGACCCATGGAAGTTCAGATTCTTTGGGTTCGGATGAACTTTAGTCTAAAATTCGGTGTGGGTACAAGAACTTTATCTGAACTCAATCCTGGATCTTAACCCCATATAATGGGGACCTGAACTTTGGTGCTTTAAAATGGCTGTAAAATCCTCATAGGTAGGGGATAGGGTTCTAAAAAAGGAAGCAAAAGGGGGGTAAGAGCAGGACATTTGCCCTGCAGACAAATGTGGAATGGGAAATGACTTAAAATTATATTTAATAATGAAAAAATAATAATTTTGAACTAGGATGCTTAGGTCTGAGTGGAGAAGTGCCTTGTGTGTAGTTTACTGTACTTGATAATAAATAAAGAAAATAAATTAAGAAAATGACATAGGGTAGCCCTATTTTTGATAACCAGCCAACTGAATGGATACAGCTATGAGCTGGTCTTATTATGCTGGGAAAGGTCCAATATTCATGGACCTTCCCAGCTTAAAAATATCAGCCCCCAGCTGACTGGTTTGCCTTGGCTGGTTAGTAAAAATGGGAGGACCCAAAAAAATGATATGATGTCCCTCCTATTTGTAACAACCAGTTAGGATAAAGCAGACAGCTGGGGGCTGATATTAATAGGTTGTTAAAGGTCATGGATATTGGCCCCTTCCCCACCTAATAATACCAGCCCTCTGCCACCCCAGAAATATTGCATCCATTAGATGCACCAGTTCTGGTGCTTAGCCTTGGCTCTTCCCAATTGCCCTGGTGCTTTGGAAATTGGGATAATGGGATTGTGGGGGTGGTGTCAGAAGCTGGTGCTGACATCAAGCCCACGGGATAGTATTGGAGAGGTGTCTATCAGACACCACCATTGCTTAACTAGTAGTCAAAAGAAATAATCAAACACACAGAAAAGTCCTTTATTTATAAAATCACTACCCGACAATTTCCTTTTCTCACCCATTTATTAAAAAAAATCCATACAGGTCCACCATAATCCCAATGGAGGTCTAATAATGATCCCTGTCTTTTTTATTCAGTATATGGAGCCCTCTTCAAAGAATGAATTTCCATAGACTGGAGCAGCAGCCACTATTGATCAAACGCTGTACTTTGCTGGGTCACTGCTGCTCCAGTCTATTGAATCAGGTTCACTGAATGATGCTCAATACACTGAAAGATGGAGCCAGGGATCATCATGGGACTTCCATGTGTACTACGGTGGACCAGCGTGGGACTTCAATGTGGACTATGGCGGACTGGTGTAAGTTTTTTTTATTTATAAATTGTTTGAAAGAGGAAAATTGCTGGGAATTTTTTTTTCCAAATAAAGATTTTTTTCTGTTTTTTTTCTTTTACTTACTGGGTTAGTAATGGGGGTGTCTGATAGTCTCCTCTCCATTACTAACCCGTGAGTTTGATGCCAGCGGACATTACAAAGCTGACATCAAGCCCAAAAACTATTAACCCAATTGCCACTGCACCAGGTCAACCGAGAAGAGCCTAGGCTAAGAGCCTGAAGTGGTGCATCTCATGGATGCACTATTTCTGGGGTGGCTAGGGGCTGGTCTTATTAGGCTGGGAAGGGGCCAATATCCATGGATCTTCCCAGTCTATTAATATCAGCCCCCTGCTGTCTGCATTGCCTTTTCTGGTTAGTAAAAATATGGGAACCCCAAGTCATTTGGAGAGATCCACCCATTTTCATTAACCTGCAAAAGCAAGGCAGACAGATGGGGGCTGATATTAAAAGGCTGGGAAGGTCCATGGATATTGATCCTTTCCCAGCATAATAAGACAAGCTCACAGCTGTCTGCTTTCCTTTGGCTGGCTATTAAAACATCATTTTTTTAATGGTCTCCTCCCTACATTGGCTGTTGACAGGAGGATATGCCTTTCTGTGATCATAACCCCATGCTGTGCTAAACAGGTTCCAACAGTACACTTACTGCAAGGCAGGTCAGCACCTCCATGGCATGAAGGGCAAGCTCAGGCCATATGTGCAATCTGGAGACCCAGAAGTTAAATGGTGCAGACTCATCACTTAGTAAGTGGAGACCTGTGTACTGTATCAGATGGTAGTGCCAGATGTTGTGGCACGCTTAGAAAGTTTTTGCACATTTCAACCATGCTAACCCTGCTTCCTGAGGTGGTAGTGGTGCCAAGCTGCATTGGCGATGTCCTTCTCCTCTGCCTTGTTCTTCCACTGAGCCCCCACTGTCAGGTGGGAACGCACTCAGTAGTGCCTCTACAAGCGTTCATGAATTTTCCGATCCAGCTCACGTGCTGTAATTAATGATGGCAGGGTTGCCATCCAGTAATCAGCAATGGTAACAATCTGGGCATTTTGGCAGTAGTTGAAAAGGCATAGGATCATGCATTGGCTCATGTGTGCCAGGCTGCCTAGAGGCAACGACAAGCTGTCCTCAGTCGGAGGTGTATTACATGGGTCCTCTGTATCACCCCAGCCATGCTCCAGTGATGTTGTGAAGAATATTGGAGATATAATTCCATGTCAGTCATCTGTATCCTATTTAGCATCTGATTATAAAAACCCTTTCAGCATGTGCTGTTGTAACATGACACCTTGCCAGCTTCAACCAAAGGGATTCACCCCCCAATCTCTAGCTGGTATACAACCTTCTTCAGGAAGACCCCCTCTGCATCCAAGCCATGTGGCCTGAGTCCTTTATTCAGCCAGCTAGTATTTCATAAAAGAGTTATGGAAATACTACACATCTTAGCTGTACATTGTATATATTTCCGAGATCCCCAGAACAGGTCAAGCGCCTGCCTTGATCTCAAGTCATTCTAACACACACAAAAAGGGAGATAAAGAACAGCCACTAGCAGCACTAGGTAGCAAAATTGGTCTCCGGTGTATAAGAAAGACATAGCTGAACTGGAGCGGGTGCAGAGAAGAGCGGCCAAAGTTATTAGGGAACTAGGGGGTCTGCAATACCAAGACAGGTTATTACACTTGGGGTTATTTAGTTTGGAAAATCGAAGGCTTAGGGGTGATCTTATTACAATGTATAAATATATGCAGGGACAATACAAAGACCTTTCTAATGATCTTTTTACTCTTAAGGGCCTGTCACACTAAGCGATATCGCTAGCAATATCGCTATAATGTCACTGTTTTTTGTGACATTATACCGATAATTCTAGCAATATCGCTATGTCTGATACTTACCTCCGACCGCTCCCCCGCTGGTTATCGCTGATTGCGCGAAAACGTCCTGGACCGTTTCTCGTCGTCAGCTTCCTGCTGGGGCTTCCTGCTGTGGAGACAAGGGACGCGTGGACGCGGGTGGGAGGACGTCAGGATCGCCTCATCTGACAGGTAAATAGCGACCCCTGACCCCTGCTATGTCGCTGATGAGATCTGCCTGTGTGGCAGCTCACTAGTGACCACTTAGCGATGCACCAGCGATCCTGACCGCGTCATATCGCTGGTCGGGATCGCTGGTGCATCGCTAAGTGTGACAGTACCTTTAGGCTAGTTTCACACTAGCGTTTTTCAGCGCTGCGTTTGGTGCGCACATCAAACACGTTGCAAAAATGCATACACACGCATGTAAACACTGCTTTTTTTTGCATCATCGTGCACGTTAAGGCAAAAAAATGCAGCATTTGTATGCGTATGCAAGCATTTTCCATGCGTTTGCTTTTTTATGCGCATGATGTCACAATCACAGAAGGAAAAATCATTAACCAATTAGTGAAACAGACTCCACCAATTGGACAGCAGTGGGCGTGTGTTATGGGAATTTGTTATATAGACCCGGTTTTCAGCTTAATTCTTCACATTTGCTTGCTTTTTATATTGACGACATGGATCTGTGCTGGAAGAGTTTTCACTTCAACTTGGATCTGGAGATCAGGATGGCTCAGGCTTATGCAGTTGCTTGCCATGAATAAAAGGAGAGAGAGACAGCAAAGACGGCAGCGCCAGTGTTTGTGGATACATCCGATTGTTGAACTCCGTGAGAGCCGTGGAGCGTACCACACCCTCTACAATGAGCTACAGGCAAACCCGGTGAAATTTATGGACTATACATGGATGTCCCAACAAAGCTTCATGTATTTGCTTGGTCATGTCCAAGATGTCATCCGGAGACAGGACACTCATCTCCGTCATGCGATTCCTCCCGAGGAACGGCTCCTGGTCACATTACGGTACGTAGTATTTAAAAACCAATTCCTGCATAATTTTATCTGTTCTCAGATGTACTACTCCAAAGCTTGCTGAATTCTTTATTTGCCATGTACTTAACCAAAGGCTGAAGCATTATTTTTATGCCAGTAATGAAAAGGCTGAAGATTTATTTTTTAATGCCCTTTTTTTGTGTTAAAGTTTTTTGTTTATGGTGTTGTAAAAAACAATATGCACAGATATTAATTTTTTGTTGTTTCTTTGTGTCGCAGATTCCTGGCTACTGGTGAGACCCTCTCTTCACTGCACTTCCAGTACCGGCTTGGAATATCCACCTTGTCTGGAATAGTTGTGGACACCTGCCTGGCTTTGTGGGACGCTCTCTGTCCAGAATTTCTGCCCCTGCCCACCATGGACAAGTGGATTGAACATGCAGAAAGATTCTGGACAGTCTGCAATTTCCCCAACTGTTTAGGTGCGGTGGATGGGAAACACATCAGGATTATAAAACCCAAAAGAACAGGCTCAGAGTAATATAACTATAAAAAGTACTTCTCTACAGTTCTCATGGCCATTTCTGATGCAGACTGTAAGTTTGTTGCAGTGGACATTGGTGCATTTGGCCGTGGGAATGACTCCTAGGCTTTTAAGAACTCAGACATGGGCCGGAGGTTGTATGGCAACCAGTTCAATTTTCCCTTGCCATGGCCTCTTACCAACACCGAAGGTCCACCACAGCCCTTTGTAATGGTTGGTGATAAGGCATTCCAGATGTGCCAAAACCTCCTCAAGCCCTACTCCAGCCGTGACCTGGACCACAGCAAAAGAATTTTTAATTACAGGATGACCAGGGCAAGAAGAACTGTAGAGTGTGCCTTTGGAATACTTGTCTCCAGATGGCGCATTCTCAGCACAGCCAATAATCTTAAACTGGAAACAGTGGATGAGGTGGTGAAGGCGTGTGTGGTTCTACACAATTTTGTGATGGCTAGAGAGCACCCAAATTTTGAACTTGATGATGCCACTCCTAACCCCTTGCCTGAATTTAATCAGCACCCTCTCAGGTCATCCGTTGAAGTAGGGCAAATGAGGGACCAATTTGCTGCCTACTTCAGCTCAGATGTAGGACGGGTGGTCTGGCAAGAGCAAATGGGGTAACCAAGTTTACTTTCATGTGTATGTTAATATAAAACCTGTGTTGATACCTGTACTGAGTGCACTCTGTCTTTTTATACTTCAATACAATAATCATCTGGCCTGGTGTAAGAGTGAATTCACGATGCTGGGTTTTTTGCGTCATGAATTTACTAGTACTCCTGACCAGGTGAGTATACATACACACAAGTTGTATGATCTTTATTGTCTTTACACTTTGAGTTCAATGTGATGCGATGGTGGAGATAATACAAATAATTTTTGTGTCACCTGGCATGATGTTAACAATAGTGATTTTGGACTGCAATTGCATCCCTCACTATTTATGACACCTAACGCTGCGACTATAAATATTATTTGTAGTATCCTCACTATGGCTTCAGTTTTAGCGCAGACAGTAGACATAATAAAGTTTATACAACTAATACAATACCCAGGCCTGGTGTCATGCTGAAGTGAGGATGCCAAAAGTAAAGCATCCAGACTTCATAAGGTTATCACACATGGGCAGGAGAATACACATAAGAGGTAACCTGCAGCTTCGCAACAGTCTGATAGAAATATATGCAGACAGAAGCGACGCTGCTGATTAAAACTCATGTGTATTAACCTGGCCAGGTGTGATAGTTATGATACAAGGGCAGGGTATTGTACATATGGCGTGTATTTTCCCCATCATCTCCTCATTTTATCAACACACACTGAATAGAATATGTGGTTAATTACAAGGTATATCTACAATAACCTTGGAATGTATCCCAAAAAGGTTAATTGATGTTAAAACACACCATATTCAATTAACTGTTTAGGATACAAGTGAAGGTAACAATAGATAGGCCTTGCACTCAACTCCATCCTCTATTCAGTATGTGCTATATTACCTTACTGAAGAGACTGTTGTGGAAAATAAAAGTCGTATAGATTGGAGTTTTTGACTACACATAGCTCACAGATTGACACGTGAACCATGTGTCAGTAATGGAGCTATGTGTTAACAAAATTAGCAAAAGTATGGTGCAGGGTGTGTACGCCGCAGTGTGTGTAGGCGGCAAAAGACACATTAAACAAACCTTTTTTTGAACCATAAAAATAGCACTTTTATTGTATTTTTTAAAAAAAAAATTATTTTCCTTTTGAAGGACGTTTGGGGGAAGAGTGGGATACTTTGGGGGTGTGGAGAGACGAGGAAGGTGTTCTAGAGGAAGGGGCTACTAAAGTACTGGGGGAAGGTAGATCAGGTATAGAAACGGAGGCAGTTTGAGAAGCATTGGAAGGAGAGGGGGGACTGACTAACAAAGTCTTTTGTTTCTTCTTCTTTGGGGCAGGAGTCACCTGCCTGGACCGAACACCGTATGACCGCCTTACATTGGCTGATGGACTAGAGATGGTGGACCATGTCTTGGCAGAATAAAATACTGAATGTGGGTCTCCTCTAGGCTGCTTGGTGGTGGCGCTGGCGGTGCTCCGCGAAGGAGAAATTGTGGTGACGTGCTCAATGATTGTCTTGTTGGAAGACAAATCTCCATCCAAGTCTCAGGTCTTTTGCAGACTCCAACAGGTTATTTTCAAGAATGGTCCTGTGTTTGGCTCAATTCATTTTCCTATCAATTTTAACCATCTTCCCTGTCCCTGCTGAAGAAAAGCAGGCCCAAACCATGATGCTGCCACCACCATGTTTGACAGTGGGGATGGCGTGTTCAGGATGATGAGCTGTGTTGCCTTTAAGCCAAACATATCGTTTGGCATTGCGGCCAAAAAGTTCAATTTTGGTTTCATCTGACCAGAGCACCTTCTTCAACATGTTTGGTGTGTCTCCCAGGTGGCTTGGTTAAAACTTTAATTGACACTTTTTATGGATATCTTTGAGAAATGGCTTTCTTCTTGCCAATCTTCCATAAAGGCCAGATTTGTGCAGAGTACGACTGATTGTTGTCCTATGGACAGACTGTCCCACCTCAGCTGTAAATCTCTGCAGTTCATTCAGAGTGATCATGGGCTTCTTGGCTGCATCTCTGATCAGTCTTTTCCTTGTTTGACATGAAAGTTTAGAGGGATGGCCGGGTCATGGTAGATTAGCAGTGGTATGATACTCCTCCCATTTCAATATGATCACTTGCACAGTGCTCCTTGGGATGTTTAAAGTTTCGGAAATCATTTTGTATCCAAATCCGGCTTTTAACTTCTCCACAACAGTATCACGGACCTGCCTGTAATGTTCCTTGGTCTTCATGATGCTCTCTGTGCTTCATACAGAACCCTGATACTATCACAGAGCAGGTGCATTTATATGGAGACTTGATTACACACAGGTGAATTATATTTATCATCATTAGTAATTTAGAACAATATTGGATCTTTCACAGATCCACAATGAACTTCTGGAGTGAGTTTGCTGCACTGAAATTAAAGGGTCCGAATAATATTGCACGCCCCACTTTTCAGTTTTTGTATTTCCACAAAATTTTAAAATAACCAATAAATTTCATTCAACTTCACAGTTGTGTCCCACTTGTTGTTTCTTCACCAAAAACTTACATTTAGTATCTTTATGTTTGAAGCATGATATGTGGTTGAAAAGTTCCAGGGGTCCAAATACTTTCGCAAGGCACTGTATATCCATATACAGTCCTTCCCCTACAGAAAAATGTACTCTTCTCTTCGGCATACCTGCATCTCCAGAATCAGCTTCTTCTGGGTACTTCCCAGGCGACCCCCAACAATGGAGACACAGTCCGAGTTAACTTTAACACTTTCTTTACTGAGTATTTCACTCGTTACATCCACAGTTGGTACATTGTGATATTTGCTTGTTTCCTCATTTTTCCCTTTCTGGCTGTCACTTCTGTGCCATACACTCCCGGACCAGACCATCCTAGACTGCTCCCCAGTTCTATCCTGGCCTAACCTTGCCATGATGACAATTCCTTCTGCATATTTTGCCCCAGACTCAAACCAGGTTTAATTGCCTCTGGTAAAGCATCCGGCCAGTTTGTACCGAACTCGTCGAAGCTCTGCCTTCCTTCACTTCAGCTGTCCAGCCAACTCCTGCCCTAAAAGCATCAGCCCAGGTGACAAGTCGCCACATTCTTCCATTTCTGTACTGACCCACTGCTATGACACACAGTGGCCGTGGGTAATGTGGGCTGCAGCATTTGAACATTGCATGGCTGCCAAGCTGTCCGGGCCTATAGCCCATGTGAACACTAAGGCACCCTGGCCCCGTCTGACCTAACTTCCCATGAAGTCTCCGCTTACTACCCAGCAGCCTCTCCGACACTTAACCCTCTATGAACGTCCTATCAGCTATACCTACAGAGCCCACTAGTATGCCCCCATCTAGTGGCCCGGAACAGAACTACACTTACCTATGACTATGTAAACTATATAATATATACTAAAGTGCCCTCTTCTAATGTCCACGAAAGGATGAACTAACTTACCCCAACTGTACATACAACAGGCACATTATATTGTGCAATAATGTAATACAGAAACACAAGACAATATGTCACAACTTTCTACACAATGGTAACACATACATGTGGCAATACCATTAAAGACGGGCAATAATACATATTTCTATGTAGCAGTACCACAGACGTTAATCATAAACATAATAACTTAGCAATATATACACAATAACATAGGAGGGATAATCTGTGGAAGGGAAACAAGAAAGATATCAAATCTCACTCCCATAAACAGCATAATGCATTATTACAACGCATTATATAACCATATGATTTTCAACGGGCTTGTCAACAGCTTCTACACTCCTTTACAGTTATCATTATTTTTTCCCAATATATAACTACAGCCACCACCTTTAATTTGTCTTTTACAGCAGTCTACCAAGCTGTATATACAGCGGGTGAAATGAGTATTGAACACGTCACCAATTTTCTAGTTAAATATTTTTCTAAAGGCACAATTTACATGAAACTCTCACAAGATGTCAGTAACCACCCATCCAATCCACACAGGCTAAGAAATCAAACCATAGATGTACATTAATTAAGTTGTATGTAACAATGAAAAATAACACAGGGACAAAGTATTGCACAAGCTTGCTGAAATATATTTAGGCTGTGTGCCCACGTTGCATTTTTTTAAGCATTTCCGCAGCGTTTGTACCGGCTCAGATGCTGCAGAAACGCTTAAAAGAAGCTTCACCTTAAATTGCATGCGTTTTTGGCTTTTTGTGCCAATGCATGCGTTTTTAAATGCTCAGGGATTGCTTAGCGGATAAAAACGCAGCATGCTCATTAATTTCCGCATTGCTGAGCGTTTTTAGCCTTTTCCAATGTTCCCAGAAAACGCGTGAAAAAAACCGCGTCAAAAACGTGCGTCTTTTGTGCAAAAAATGCGCAAGAAATGCGCGGAAATAAAACACGCGTTTTCTGGGAAGGGGATCAGTTTCCTGAGCGTTTAAAAACGCTATCGTGGGCACATAGCCTTAATAAGTTTGTACAAAAGACTTTGTTGATGTTGACAGCTTCAAGCTAGAAATAAAGGGAGTTGTCCTGGCAAATCAAAACTTTCTGGAACGTACTGGATGTGGAGAAAAAAAAAAACTCACCTGGTTCCAGAAGAGGTCTCTCCATGGTTTGCACAGAGATGGGAAGAGCTGATGTCCTAAATCCACCAGCTTTAGGACCAGTTTTTTGATTGGTTGAAGTCGTCAGGTGACTTTGAGTAGCACATCATCACAAAATATCCAAGGATATGCTGCTCAAGTCACCTGACCCGCTGCAGCCGATCACAGGCACAACACCACTGCTTCTGGTCAAACTGTAACATCTTCGCTTCATGTGTAAATGCAGGCTATGGAGCAATCTGAATGGGTCCAAGTAAGTGCTGGTTGGTGAGAATCAATAAGCGTGTTATTTTTTACTGCTTAAAGCCACCTGTGAAGTTTTTATTTTGCCCAGACAACACCGTCAATGTAAAATTTGCATATTTGTCAATTTTTATAAGATCATCAGGAAGTTATTGAAAACTATTGATAGATAAATTTGGGTTATTCCTTTATTTAATTGTACATTATTGATTGGTTCCTGTAAATGTTCCTTGTTATTTAATCACCACAGATGTATTTAGTAAATTCATTCTTTATAGCTTCACATTTTTACCTTGACCCCCATCTGAAACCAGATACACTTGTAGCATTATAGTGCACATTTAAAGTACACGACAGGACATTGCAATCCATAAGAAATGGATCTGAGTGATTCTCACAAGTGTAAGAGGTTTCTTGAGGGTGGTGTAAATATTTCCTTCAACACCTCCACTTCTTTGCAGCTGTGTTACATGGAAAACATTTTTATAAACAGCTGTGTGAGATCCGAGGGTCCATTTAAAATGATAACTGACAAATGTACCCTACTCTTCCCAAGCCTTTTAACCTTAAAGATTCATTTCTAAGGGGCATTCAATTGCATGGAAGGATTTGCATACATTTTTTATAATTGTCAATTATTGGAAATATCAGCAGTTAGCCTTTTTATACTTTCTCTCATTACAAGTTTCAATACGAAATGGACATTATTGGCATATAACATTTTTTTCTCTTTTTTTTTCAATTAAACCATTCATTTTAATTTTTTTTCTAATTATAGATTTTTTTAATTCTATTATCTGCATTTAGATATGTAGGCAACCTTACTAGCCAATATGCTCTTTAAGATGTGCTTTACTTCAACTATATTAACCATGTACAGCAATAGTCTAAATTAGTGATGAGCGAGTACACTCGTTGCTCGGGTTTTCCTGAGCATGCTCGGGTGTCCTCCGAGTATTTTGGCGTGATCGGAAATTTCATTTTCGTCGTCTTATCTGCATGATTTGCAACTTGTAGACGGGCTGAATATATGTAGGAATTCCCTAACAAACAGGCGTTCCACACATGTATTCACCCTGTCTATAAGTCGCAAATCATGCAGATAAGAAGACGAAAACTAAATCTCCGAGCACGCCAAAATACTCGGAGATCACCCGAGCATGCTCGGGAAAACCCGAGCAACGAGTATACTCGCTCATCACTAGTCTGAATCTGAGTTTTATAGGAGATCTTTCTAGGCATGTTCTCTGGTCTATGAAGAGGTCATTGTGACAATCATATATTGTGAATAGAGTTGAGCGAAACGGGTCCGTCAAATTAAAAAATAGCCGACTTTAGCTAAAGTCGGATTTTGTTGATCGAAACCCGACCATAGCGTGAGGTCGGCCATGAGGTCGCCGATCAGAGCGCCAAAATCGCATTTCAAATAATGCTTCCAGCGCCTTTTCTCAGCCAATGATGGAGGACACACACTGTGGACAACGCGATGACATGGGCAGTGGCCACCACCATCTTAGAGAACGGCATTGAAGTGATTGGCTGGCTTTGTGTGGCGTCACAGTGGGTATAAAAGACTGTGACCGCCGACCGACATCTTACTTCTGCCGATCTTAGAATAGGGAGAGGTGCTGCTGCTGATTCGAACAGGGAGAGAGTTAGGCAGGGAAGAAGAAAAAAAACTGCTTCTGCTGATAGCGCTTTTCACTGTACAGTTAGTGTGCATTGAAAGGGGAGGATTTTTGCTGTGTGCAGCAGCTCTGGTGGTGATTAGGCTACCTTTTAAGGCTACCTGCTAGCTGCATTGCTGTGTGCACACTGCTGTTCAAACTGCTTTTCTCAAAGCACTCCGACTTTTATTATTTTGTCCTGGTGAGTTACTGAGCGCTCATTTTTTCACGCACCGTATAGCGGTGTACGCTCCTCACACACTACCGACTCTGAAAGAACAAGCCGAGGAGTTTTTCCATTTTTCCAGACTTACACCTTAGAGAGCTGTCAGTTTTTCAAACTGTTTCGTATATCTGCTGTTTGAGTACGGTCAAAACTTGACAGAGACAGCGTGTGTCAGTCCCTATACAAATAGACGGAGATTGACAATTTTCCATACAGACACCGTATAGTGGTGTACGCTCCTCACACACTACCGTGTACTGCCTTATATCATGGACAAATAGAAGCTATCTGTGTGTGACACTGGAAAAAAAAGCTGAGGAGTTTTTCCGTTTAAGAAGACCTACACCTTAGTGTGCTGTCTGCTTTTCAAAGAGTTTTGTATATCTTCTGTTTGATCACGGTCAAAACTAGACAGACACAGCGTGTGTCAGTCCCTAAACAAACAGACGGAGATTGACAATTTTCCATACAGACACCGTATAGCGGTGTACGCTCCTCACACACTACCGTGTACTGCCTTGTATCACGGACAAATAGAAGCTCTCTGTGTGTGACTCTGGAAAAAAAAGCCGAGGAGTTTTTCCATTTTTCCAGACCTACACCTTAGAGTGCTGTCCGCTTTACAAACAGTTTTGTATATCTGCTGTTTGATCACGGTCAAAACTAGACAGAGACAGCATGTGTCAGTCGCTATACAAATAGACAGAGATTGACAATTTTCCATACAGACACCGTATAGCGGTGTATGCTCCTCACACACTACCGTGTACCGCCTTGTATCACGGACAAATAGAAGCTATCTGTGTGTGACTCTGGAAAAAAAAGCCGAGGAGTTTTTCCATTTTTCCAGAACTACACCATAGAGTGCTGTCCGCTTTTCAAACAGTTTCGTATATCTGCTGTTTGATCACAGTCAAAACTAGACAGAGAAAGCGTGTGTCAGTCGCTATACAAACAGACAGAGATTGACAATTTTCAATACAGACACCGTATAGCGTGCACGCTCCTCACACACTACCGTGAACCGACTTGTATCACGGACAAATAAAAGCTATCTGTGTGTGACTCTGGAAAAAAAAGCCGAGGAGTTTTTCCATTTTTCCAGATGTACACCTTAGAGTGCTGTCAGCTTTTCAAACAGTTTCGTATATCTGCTGTTTGATAACGGTCAAAACTAGACAGAGACAGCGTGTGTCAGTCCCTATACAAATAGATGGAGATTGACAATTTTCCATACAGACACCGTATAGCGGTGTACGCTCCTCACACACTACCATGTACTGCCTTGTATCATGGACAAATAGAAGCTATCTGTGTGTGACTCTGGAAAAAAAAACCTGAAGAGTTTTTCCGGTTTTCCAGAACTACACCTTAGAGTGCTGTCCACTTTTTAGTTTCGTATATCTGCTGTTTGATAACGGTCAAAACTAGAGAGAGACAGCGTGTGTCAGTCCCTATACAAATAGACGGAGATTGACAATTTTCCATACACACACCATATAGAGCTGTCCGATTCTCAAACAGTATTGTATATCTGCTGTTCGCATTACAGTCACATCTAAACAGAGTCAGTGTGTGTGTGTGACACTCCGTAAATACATATACGGAGATTGTTAGTTACACAAAAAATGTATACAGCTGTACACTTCTGATACAGTTCCGTATATCTGCTTGCTGGATTACGGTCCAATACATACTGTGAGAGCGTCTGTGACTAACAAAATATATACGCAGATTTAATTTTTTTAATACACCTTACACAGCTGGACGCTCCTCATACAGTACCATCTCTTTGCTGGTATTTTTGGTACATTTTCCCAAACATGAGGAAGTATGGTGGAAGAGGCCGCGGATGTCGGCAGGGGGGCGCAGCTGATACTGATGGTGGTGGTGCATCGGCTTGTTCTGGCAAAAGCACAACAGCAGCTAAGGCAGGAAGTGTTTAGCCTGCATCATCGTCTGACCCAAGAAGGCCTGTCAGGTTGCCTTTTCTTGGAGTAGGAAAACCGCTTTTAAAGCCGGAGCATCAGGAACAGGTTTTGGCATACATTGCCGAAACAGCCACCAGCTGTATTGCCTCCTCTTCTGAAAGTTCGAAACCTGCAAGCACGGAGTCGTCAGTGCAGGGTTCTGGTCAGGAAAAACACCTTTCCTTGTGTCCTTCACCCCCACCAAAAGTTAAGGATGCGGCAGCCCACACTTCAGATTACTCTATGGAGCTCTTTTCACATACCATGCCTGGGTTATACAGTCAAATCCAGAATTCCCCAGTCCAAGATGAATCTGACATGGAGTGCACTCATGCACAGCTACTGCTAGATGATTCTGCTGGTATATCGACCCAGAGCACTACATTACCCTCGCGGTCTATTGAGCCAGAATCTGACCCTGATGAAACTCAGGTGCCCCTTCCCGCATACTATACCACCTTACACGGTGACACAGAGGAAGGTAAAGAGGAAGATGCAAATGACTTTGAAGAGAAGGTGATGGATGACCCAGTTCTTGACCTGGATTGGCATCCATTGGGGGGAGGAGGGTGGCACTGGCAATAGTTCAGATAAGGAGAAGGATCCTCAGCAGGCATTGACATTGCAGCAACGGTTATCTGCCAGGCCCGTAGCTGTCCAAAAACGTGGACCAAAAACTAAAAGAGTTGCAGGACAGCTTGGCCAGATGGTCAACTTAGAACAGCGTGCAAGGCCAGAAAATGTATACCATAGTAGGAAGAGTGCAGTGTGACACCTCTTTGTCCAAAATCCTACTGATGAGGCAAAGGTTACCTTTAAGAAGTGCGGAAGGACCTTTAGCCGAGGTAAACAACTCAGAAATTTGAATACCAATTGCATGCTTAGACATTTAATCAACATGCACTTTCAAGCGTGAACGGACTACAAAACCTCATGGAGCACATGTGCACCTGCTGCGAATGAAGGTAGCCAGCAACGCTCCATCGCTTCCCCACTGTAAGACCACCACCACCGTTAAGCACACCACCAGCACTAAATGTGGAGGTGTCGTCGCAAGGCCAAAGCACTCAGGGAATCACAATGGTTTTGCAACACAACACTGAATCTAGTCCATCACCACCAATACCATCACCAACCCCCTCTCACACCGTCTGGTCCACCACTACTTCCCGCATATGCAGCTCTCTAGTCCAGCTCACCCTACCAGACACTCTGAGTAGGACAAGAAAGTATTCATCCTCTCATCCGCGTACACTTTGTTTGAAAGCCTACATTGCCAAACTAATCTCATTAGAGATGATGTCCTACCGTTTGGTTGAAAGCGAAGCGATGCTATGACCTACCCAGTCGGCACTTCTTTTCTCGAAAAGCCATCCCTGCCCTCCACCAGCATGTGAAAAACCGCATTGTCCATGCACTAAAACAGTCAGTGAGTGGAAAGGTGCACCTCACAACAGATGCATGGACCAGTAGGCATGGCCAGGGCCATTACGTGTCCATCACTGCGCACTGGGTTAATGTGGTGGATGCAGGCTCCACTGTGGACAGTGGTGGTGGAACAGTGCTGCCTAGCCCACGGTATAAGAAACAGATGGCTGAAGGCTTTCGATCCACCTCCTCTATCAGCGAAAGCTCGTCCACAGAGCGCAGTCGCACGAGCACTCCATCCGCAGCTGGCAGTGTTGCATACGAGGTGTCCCACTATCGAACAGCTAGTGGTAAGCGTCAGCAGGCTGTGTTAAAGATGATGTCTTTGGGCGACAACAGACACACCGCGGAGGTACTGGCCGACTACTTGCAGCGACAAACTGAGTCATGGCTGGGCAGTCTACATCTTGAGGCAGGCAAGGTAGTCAGTGATAACGGCCGTAATTTTGTGGCAGCCATAGCCCGTGCAAAACTCACACACATACCTTGCCTGGCTCACACTTTGAACCTGGTGGTGCAGTGCTTCCTTAATAATTATCTGGAGTTAACATCCCTGCTCCATAAGGTGCGAAGACTGTGCTCGCACATCCGTCGCTCAAACGTCCATTCCACTCGTATGTAGAAGAGGCAGCGATTGCTCCACCTCCCCAAGCACCACCTAATCATAGACGTTGCAACAAGGAGGAACTCCACCCTGCACATGGTTGACAGGCTGTGCGAACAGAGGCAGGCTGTAATGCATTTGTGGGAGGCTACACGGGCAGGCAGTTTGAGGGAAGACATGGAATTTCGGGTGTGCAGTGGTCAAAGCTGAAAGACCTCTGTAAAGTCCTTCAGTGTTTTGAGGAATGCACATGGCTGGTAAGCGCAGACGACGCCATCATAAGCATGAGCATCCCACTGATGTGTCTGCTCATGCAAAGTTTGACGCACATTAAGGATCAGGCGTCTGCGGAGGAGGAGGAGGGAAGCCTTGATGACAGTTAGCCATTGTCTGGTCAGGAAACTGTCCTGGACGAGGTGGAGGAAGAAGAGTAAGAGGAGGAGGATGAGGGGGATGATTATTTTGGGCAGGAGGATGCTTCTCAGGGGGCAAGAGAAAATGTTGGTGTTCCAAGGTCAGGTACGGTGTTTGTGCGTGACTGTAGGTATGTGGATTTGCCAGAAAGTGCTCCTCCACCCACCACTGGCAGTGCATCATTGACACCTGAAACATTGGCCCACAGGTGCGATTATACCTTGCGGATCCTAAAAAGGGACCCCCGCATTGCCAAAATGATGAGGGATGGTGACTACTGGCTCGCCAGCATCCTCGATCCATGCTACAAAGACAAATTACACAACATCATGCCACAGGAGAACCTAGAGATAATATTGGCTAACAAACAAGCAACTCTGGTAAACCATTTGTTTGAGGCTTTCCCAGCACACAGCAGCGGTGCTGGTTCTCCCCCGAGCCGTAGTGGGCACAATGGAAGAGGTGTTCATGGTGCATACAGCCAAAGTGGTGTTGGAGACAGGGGTTTAATGACCATGTTGTGGAATGATTTCTCAAGTACCGCTCACACGACTGCTAATACTGCATCGATTAAAAGTGACAGGAGACAGCAGTTGTCAACTATGGTTACAAACTACTTCTTCTCCCATATCAATGTTCTCCCTCACAGGTCATTCCACTTTGACTATTGGGCCTCTAAACTGGACGCCTGGCCTGAATTGGCACAATGTGCCTTACAGGAGCTCGCTTGCCCTTCTGCTAGTGTGTTATCTGAAAGAGTCTTCAGTGCTGCTGGATCAATCCTGACAGAAAAAAGAACCCGTCTGTCGACCCAAAATGTTGATGATCTAACCTTCATTAAAATGAACCATGCATGGGTTTCAAAGGATTTTGTCCCACCTTCCCCTGATGACACATAGGTTGCCAGAAAACTGCCTCGCTTTTGTCCTCCTCTTCCTCGGACTTGCCCAATTCCGCCATTTGTAGCAGCTGAATGTCCAGCCTACACATCAACATATGCCATTTTTAAATCTCCCTAACTGGGCTGCCCACCCCCCAAGGGCCGGGGTCAACACCTGGTGCACTCGGGCAAGTGCCGTTGCTCTGAACAGGTGGATGGGCCCACTGATGACCGACGGCACTGGCACAGGGCCCCTCATAGTACAATATAGTGTCTCTGATGGTGGGGGGGCCCACTCACCGTCAGACACACCAGCGTACTATGAGGGGCCCTTTGCCAGTACCGTCGACCACGAGTGTGCCCCCCCTTCTTGGTCATGGCCACAGCGCTTGCAAGTTGCAATACTTACCTCTCCCTGCTCCACCGCTGTGTAGTCTGGGCAGTTTAATCCTTCACAGGGACAGCTACTAGAAATTTGGTGTATTGATCAATGATGGTTAAGATGTAGCTATGCCTTGTCCTGCTGGCCTCTACCTTCAGATGATCAATGGCTACCATTTGTAATGGATGTCAACTTACAAGCGGATGCAGTGGTGCTTTATGATCACCTTTCACAGTTGTGATAGTCACAGACGTGTGACATTCCTGCCACCATTTTTCAATGTCTCCTCTCATCCCAATCCAATAGAATCGCCTATGGTCTGTGGCTTCTGTCTTTTGCACTCCAAAATGACCAAACACATAATGATAGGCAGTGAGGACCATATCTACATCTCTCCCTGTGATCACAATTTAATGGAGACGAGTAATGGTGATGTGATCCACGCTACTGCGATAAAGCAATACTTTCTTCACAAAGAACCGTTTTCACTGTCTCCACAGACACAGTATTTGAGAGTCTGCATCGCCTCTGCAACATCTACCTGGAGGTTTTCCCACGATTAGCAATTCCCAAATTTCTGCTAACACTCGACTTTCTATCTGTACTTGTATCCATGTAGTTTCCAGTAGCAGAGAGTCTGACTGGCTTACTGAGATTGAAATATATACGAAGATTTAAAAGTACCACAACACTGTATACTGTTGTACGCTTCGACTACCTTTCCCTTTTTCTACTTGTTAAATTCTGGTGTAATACATACTGATCCTGTGAGTGTCTGTGTCTGACTCTGGAAGTATAGATGGAAATTTACAATTACCCCTAGACTGGATACACCTGGTATGTGCTGATACAGTACCTTTGTTCAAAATTTTGTATTACGGTATCATCCATAGTGAGTGAGCGTGTGTGGTTTAAGCCTTCTATATATACGGTGAATCGGAGATACTATCAGGATCCGGTCAGTGCTGGTGGACTGCTGCGGCTGAGCCGGTAACTCACCCAGATTGCGGAAGGGCCCGGGGTCCGATACTGCAGGGAAAGTTCAGACAACAGGACCTGCGACACTGAAAGTACTTAACAGTACAAGGACCTACGATCATGTGACCACAGGGGGCATGGCTTAGCATTCTGCTGCAGGAGAGGACGTCCACATTAACCTCTGAACTACCTAATCCCACAAGCTGAGCAAACCATGACAGATACCAATTTTTACCCTATACTCGATACAGCTTGTATCTTGTTATATAGTACCTTTGTTCGACATTTAGTATTACAGTCAAATCCATACTGAGTAAGCGTCTGAGACTGACTGCGGGACTATGTATATGGAGATTTCAATTGTACACTATAATGTATATACTTGCTATCTTGTTATCCAGTACCTTTTTTACAACATTTTTTATTATGGTCATACCCAGACTGAGTGAGCGTCTGAGGGTGACTCCAGAAATATATACCGAGATTTCAAATTTGGCCAACACTATATACAGCTCTATGCTTGTGTTACATTACCCATTTACAGCTTTTTATATTCTTGTGTAATCCATACTGGGCCTGAGAGTGTTTGTGTCTGTCTCCTGAAATGTATACGGAGATTCAGAATGTTTACACTATACTATATATACCTTGTATCTTGTGACACTGTACCCTTTTTCACCTTTTTATTTTATTGGGTAATCCATACAGAGCCTGTGAGCATCTGTGTATGACTCATGAAATATATACAGAGATTTACTGTTATCCCTAGACTGTATAGAGCTGTACGCTTCTGATAAAGTACCATATATCTGCTGGTATTTGGGTCTGTAATGTTAAGATATGTCTGTAAGGTATAACTTCTAGAATCTTCCCTTCCTCCCCACACAGTTTTCTGCCTGCAGCTGTGAAACCTGAAACTGCAGAGTAGATTCTTCTCTCGTAGCCTTCTCCTCCCCCCTTCCTGCACAGCTAAGTTGCAGGATTTCTTTGTTTTCAAACATGCGACTGGATTCAGCTAGGGGAAGTATTAAAACAAGTCATATCGCAAAAACCATATGGGACTGAGATATAAAACTCACATCTCTGCATAGGCAGCGAAACCAACTTAGTAATCCCTAATTTTCATGGTTCGAACGCCTCCAGAAACTGAGATATGGATTGCTCCCAAATGGAGTGTCTTAATTACGGCATGTTTGATGTTGTCTTATTAGGTTCGATAAACTACAAACAATGATACCCTTTGTGAGTTTATTCGAGCTTCCCTCGTTAAGATATGGTTATTATAAGTTTTTCGTTAAATTTCAACTTAGAGAATAGGGGGGTTGGACCTCACCAGACCGCCCATTTCGTGAGGTCACAAACCCAAAGGGATAAGGTATTCCCTCCCAAAATTCATTCAGTTTGAGCTATAGATTGCATGCTGACAAGACCTACCCGATGTCTTGGGATGTCTGCTGCTGCCCATCCCCCGAGCCACATGGGTTGCCTAATACCAACTAAGCACATGTAAGTGTACTTTCTGTCTTTTCATCCATGTTATTTTTATATATTCGTACTGTACATATTTAATGTCTTAATTAATAGCAACTTTATCTATGTAATCACTGCCCACCATTTTGGGAATAAATGATAAAAATTTATCGGTTTGCCTTCATGCTCTAAGAAAAGAACTATGCACCTTTTTTAGATAATTACGCTACTGTTTGGGTTGGCTTCGAACCCCTCCATTAAGTCTATAACTTAAGTGGAAAAACCAGGAGCTGGTGGCAGCGTGGTGTGTGTGGTTGGTTAGGCTGGTTGGCAGTCCGGAAGGGTCTTATATTGGTGAATGAGGGGCTGAGGCAACAGCATTGATAATTCCCTTACTGCGGAGTCTAATTGCCCGTGCACAACAAGCAGCCCATCCGGCCACTAATTAACCTAGGTGCAGTTCCCTGACTGACCTGAGGGTAAGGGGGCGCTAGAGAGATGCGAGTTCCAAAGTGGAACTGAGAAAGTGGGATACACATAAATCCCTGCAGTTCTTGGAAGGTTGTTAGCAGTGGTGGAGCATCCAAAATGCCCCCCTGAGATAAATTGTTAGGGCAAGATTAGCTTGCTGTATTTTTTCACATGGTGCCAGTGGTGGGATAACTAAGATAAGCCCCCACTGTGCCTATGATAGCCGTGTGCCGGCAGTGCATCACGTCCCTCTGTCCGCTGACATACCCGTGTCAGTGGTGGGATTGTCACATATTGGTGGCACAGGGTGCGCTGGCCGTTCGTCACAGTGTCAATTTTCTAAAACATGAGGAAGTATGGTGGAAGAGGACTTGGGCATGGGGGGCCACCTGGTACTGATGGTGGTGGTGCATCTGCTGTTAGTGCCAAAAACACAATAGCAGCTAAGGCAGGAGGTGTTAGGCCTGCGCCATGGTGTAGCTCTGGAAGGCCTGTAAGGCTCCGTTTTCTGTGAATAGGTAGACTGCTTTTAAAGCCGGAGCATCAGGAACTGTTTTTTGTTTACATTGCTGAAACAGCCTCCAGCTCTATCGCCTCCTCTTCTGAAGTTTAAAAAAATGCAAGCACTGAGTCATAAGTGCAGGCTTCTGGTCAGGAGCAACCACTTACCTTGTGTCCTTCACCCACACCAAAAGGGAAGGATGCGGCAGCACACACTTCAGATTACTCCATGGAGCTCTTTTCACATACCATGCCTGGGTTAATTAAAAATGGGGCCCATCATATACTGGAGCATTCAAAATGGGGGACATCATACACTGGAGCATCATCCATGAGGCCCATCATATACTGGAGCATTCCAAATGGGGCAGATCAGACACTGGACCAGCATCTATGGGGCACATGACACACTGGAGCATTAGAAATGGGGTCCATTACATATGGAGCATTATTAGGGCCCATAAGACACTGGAGCATCATCCATGAGGCCCATCATATACTGGAGCATTCCAAATGGGGGACATCAGACACTGGAGCAGCATTTACGGGGCCCTTTATACACTGGAGCATTACAAATGGAGCCCATTATATATTGAGTAGAGTTGAGCGACTTTTGGTTTTTTAGGGTCGCGTTTCGTTTCGTGAAACCCGACTTTTCCAAAAGTCAGGTCGAGCAAGATCGTCCGATTATAGGGAAAAGTCGGGATCGTCCCGAAACACGAAACCCAATGTAAGTCAATGGGGAATAAAAGTCGGCAGTGAGAGGAGGACAGGAAACACACCTACAGTGCCCATTTGAATGCCAAAAGCATCAATTCTTCTTACTTAAGCTTGTCAACCTTAATTAACTTCATAATACAAGTTACGCACTGAAAAATGGGGGTTATTTGGCTAAAGTTGTGGGGGGGGGCTGGCTCCAGGTTTTCATGTGCCCTGGGCGAAAGAGCGCCCCTTTAACACATACCAAAACTCATCATGCTCCGATACGGCAGAGAAATAGCGGTATAGTACAATGAAAAATACTTCACTTTTTACATCTCATGACGAGGCCCATCTATTTCTCCATACAGAATCATTGGTCCCATATAATGTTTGAAACAGTATATGATGAGCTCCACATAATGCTACAGTATATGTTGGTCCCCATGGATGAAGCTCCACTGTCTTATGGGCCCAAATAATGCTCCAAACATAATGGGCCCCATTTCTAATGCTCTAGTGTATAATGGGACCTGTAAATGCTGCTCCAGTGTCTGATGTCCACCTTTGGAATGTTCCAGTGTATGGTGGGCCCCATCTATCATTCTCCAGAGTAACGTGCTCCCCAAATATTGCTGTCCCAACATTGAAAACAATCAAATAAGTCTCCTCGCTAGGGAATCCCTGTACTAGTCTGGACTCCTCGTCGTCCCCATCTTCCATCTCACTGCACAGTATTTCAATCTTGCAAGTGCTGTGATCCTGAGCAAGCAGGGGGGGCCCACTCGTTGGCGACGGCACTGGCACAGGGCCCCTGATAGTACGGTGGTGTGTCTGATGGCGGGTGGGCCGAACCTGCACTTTCATCTGCAGCTTCCTCTTTGTCACCGTGTAAGATGGAACTGTATATGGGCATTACCTTCCTCCTAGGGAGTGTGATGTCATGCTTGGGAGCAACGAAGGATCTCTCTAGCAGGTTAACTGATTGGGCGGCGTTATTCCCACGAGTCATGACCCTCCAAACAGCGTTCATGAAGGCAAATTGTTTGTTTTACGTGGGCAGTATGGTTGCAAAGCTGAACCTTAAAGGAATGTCCAGAAGGGCACCACCAGGAGTGGAGCCTACGGTTAAATTCGACTCCACCTGGGAAACCTCAACCATGCCAGCTACAGAACAGATGCACACATTGCAAGCTTAATTCCGTTAATGAACGAGACTCCGTCATGCCCCGCGGTCCGAGTCTGGCTTACTAGAGGGACACGTGAGGCTCTGGAACATGAGATTGGCCAATAACTGGTGTGTCATGCCCTTACATGTCCGTGGCTGCATGTGCGCTACACTGAAAAGGCCAGCGTTTGTCGCTTACAGGTGCAGATAACCCGCTGAACAACGTTAGTGATGGGGATCACTGATTACAATTATTACCCGCGAACAATGATTTCCCAGTAAGTGCAGGTCAACCGCAGTTCCGGAATTAGGCCTAACCGTCATTCCTGAAAAAATGAAAAACTTACGTGTGCAAACCACAGGTGCTGTAGCTTGCTTAACAGCTCGCCAGCCGTTCTCACGCCCAGTATGGATTACACGTGATTGCACAAAGGTGAGAAAGGGTACCGTATCCCCGGATAACATGTATGGATAGCGTACACATTCAAAATATATGTCTCAGGAGGCAGGCTCAGACGGTGTTAGGCCCAGTATGGCTTGCACGTGATTGCACAAAGGTGAGAAAGGGTACCGTATCCCAGGATAACATGTATGGATAGCGTACACATTCAAAATATATGTCTCAGGAGGCAGGCTCAGACGGTGTTAGGCCCAGTATGGATTGCACGTGATTGCACAAAGGTTAGAAAGGGTACCGTATCCCCGGATAACATGTATGGATAGCGTACACATTCAAAATATATGTCTCAGGAGGCAGGCTCAGACGGTGTTAGGCCCAGTATGGATTGCACGTGATTGCACAAAGGTTAGAAACGGTACCGTATCCCCGGATAACATGTATGGATAGCGTACACATTCAAAATATATGTCTCAGGAGGCAGGCTCAGACGGTGTTAGGCCCAGTATGGATTGCACGTGATTGCACAAAGGTTAGAAAGGGTACCGTATCCCCGGATAACATGTATGGATAGCGTACACATTCAAAATATATGTCTCAGGAGGCAGGCTCAGACGGTGTCAGGCACAGTATGGATTTGACGGCCCAGATTACACAGCGGAGGAGCAGGGAGAGGTAAAGATTGCAAATGCTGGGGCCCTGCCCAAGCAAGGGGGGCCCACTCGTGGGCGTCGGTACTGGCACTGGGCCCCTCATAGTACAGCGGTGTGTCTGACGGCGGGTGTGCACCACCACCGTCAGAGACACTTGATTGCACTATGAGGGACCCTGTGCCAGTGCCCGCGCCCAAGAGTCGGCCTACCCACCTGTCCAGGGCAACGGAACTCGCACGGTGTCGTGCGCTAGGTGGTGACCCCGGCCATGGGGGGGGGGCAGCACAGTTAGGGAGTTTTAGAAAGTGGCATATGTTGATGTTGGACATTCAGCTGATGCAAAAGGCGAAATAGGTCAAGTCCCAGGAAGAGGTGGACCAAAGCAAGCCATTTTTCTGTCACCCTATGTGTCATCAGGGGAAGGTGGGACAAAATCCTTGGAAACCCATGTATGGTTCATTTTAATGAAGGTTAGATCATTCACATTTTGGGTTGACAGACGGGTCCCTTTTTCTGTCAGGATTGATCCAGCTGCACTGAACACTCTTTCCGATAGCACACTTGCAGCTGGGCAAGCGAGCTCCTGTAAGGCATATTGGGCCAATTCAGGCCAGGTGTCCAGTTTAGCGGCCCAATAGTCAAAGGGGAATGACCTGTGTGGGAGAAAATCGATATGGGAGGAAAAGTAGTTTGTAACCATGGTTGACAACTGCTGTCTCCTGTCACTTTCCATCGATGCAGTATTACCAGTTGTGTGAGCGGTATTTGAAAAATCAGTCCACAACATTGTCATGAAACCCCTGTCTCCAACGCCACTTCTGCTGTGTGCACCACGAACACCTCTGCCAAGCTGCCCCCGGCCCGTACGGCTCTTGTGTGAACCATCACCGCTGCTGTGTGCTGGGAATGCCTCAAGCAACCGATTTACCAGAGTTGCTTGTTTATTAGCCAATATTAGGTCAAGGTTCTCCTGTGGCATGATGTTTTGTAATTTGCCTTTATAGCGTGGATCCAGGATGCTGGCCAACCAGTAGTCGTCATCGTTCATCATTTTGGCAATGCGGGGGTCCCTTTTTAGGATCCGCAAGGCATAATCTGACATGTGGGCCAATGTTCCCGGTGTCAATTATGCACTGCGAGTGCTGGTTGGAGGAGCACTTTCTGGCAAATCCACATCCCTCCAGTCACGCACAAACCCTGTACCAGACCTTGCCACGCCAACATTTTCACTTGCCCCACGAGATGCATCCTCCTCCCCTAAGTAATCATCCCCATCATCATCCTCCTCCTCCTCTTCTTCCTCCACCTCGTCCAGGAAAGGTCCCTGAGCAGACAATGGCTGAATGTCATCAAGGATTCCTCCTCATCAACATTGGCTGCAGACGCCTGCTCCTTAAGGTGCGTCAAAGTTTGCATGAGCAGACGCATAAGTGGGATGCTCATGCTTAGGATGGCGTCGTCTGCGCTTACCAGCCGTGTGCATTCCTCAAAACACTGAAGGACTTTACAGAGGTCTTTCAGCTTCGACCACTGCACACCTGTCAACTCCATGTCTGCTCTCAAAGTGCCTGGCCGTGTATCCTCCCACAAATGCATTATGGCCTGCCTCTGCTCGCACAGCCGCTCCACCATGTGCAGGGTGGAGTTCCACCTTGTTGCAATGTCGATAATGAGGCGGTGGTTGGGAAGGTGGAGCAATCGCTGCAGCTTCTGCATACGAACGGAGTGTACAGGCGACCGGCGGATGTGCGCGCACAGTCTTCGCACCTTCTGGAGCAGGGCTGTTAACTCCGGATAATTTTTGAGGAAGCACTGCACCACCAGGTTCAAGGTGTGAGCCAAGCAAGGTATGTGGCTGAGTTTTGAAAGGGCTATGGCTGCCACAAAATTATGGCCGTTATCACTAACTACCTTGCCTGCCTCAAGATGTACACTGCCCAGCCATGACTCAGTTTGTCGCTTCAAGTACTCGGCCAGCACCTCGGCGGTATGTCTGTCGCCCAAACACATCATCTGCAACACAGCCTGCTGACGCTTTCCACTAGCTGCTCGATAGGGGGACACATCGTGTGCAACAGTGGCAGCTGCAGATGGAGTGCTCGTATGACTGCGCTCTGTGGACGAGCTTTCGCTTCTGGAGGAGGAGGAGGAGGGTGGAACGCCTACAGCCAACTGTTTCCTATACCGTGGGCTAGGCAGCACTGTCCCACCACCGCTGTCCCCTGTGGACCCTGCATCCACCACATTAACCCAGTGCGCAGTGATGGACACGTAACGGCCCTGGCCATGCCGACTGGACCATGCATCAGTAGTGAGGTGCACCTTTCCGCTCACTGACTGCTTGAGTGCATGGACAATGCGGTCTTTCACATGATGGTGGAGGGCTGGGATGGCTTTGCGAGAGAAGAAGTGGCGACTGGGTAGGTCATAGCGTGGAATTGCATAGGCCATGAGTTCGCGGAAAGCTGTGCTTTCCACCAACCGAAAGGGCATCATCTCAAACGAGATTAGTCTGGCAATGTGGGCGTTCAAACCCAGTGTACGCGGATGAGAGACTGAGTATTTTCTTGACCTACTCATAATGTCTGGGAGGGTGAGCTGGACTTGAGAGCTGCATATGGTGGAAGTAGCGGTGGACAGGGCGGACTGAGAGAGGGTTGATGATGGTGATGGAGTTGGTGTTCTTTCTGATGGCCTAGAATCAGTCTTTCGTTGATATAACAGTGGGATTCCCTGACTGCTGTGGCCTTGCAACGACACCTCAACATTTGCTGCTGTGCTAACTGGTGGGCTTACAGTGGGGGAAACAATGTAGCGTTGCTGACTACCTTCGTTGTGATCAGTTGCACATGTGGCACTTGAGGTTTGGTGTTGTGTCCACGCTTGCAAGTGCATGCTGGTTAAATGTCTAAGCATGCAACTGGTATTCAAATTTTTCAGATTTTTCCCTCGGCTAAAGGTCTTTGCGCACTTCTTACAGATAACCTTGGCCTGATCATGAGGATTTTGTTCAAAAAAGTGCCACACTGCACTCTTCCTACTTTGGCAGACATTTTGCGGCCTAGCACGCAGTGATCTTTTGACCCTCTGGACAAGCTGTCCATCAACTCTTTTGATGTTTGGAACCTGTCTTTGGAGTGCTCCGGGCCTGCCAGATAACAGCTGTTGCGATGTAGATGTCTGCTGTGGATGCTCCTCATCTGAGCTATTGGAAGCAGCACCTTCTTCCCCCAATGGATGCCAATCTGGGTCAACAACTGGGTCATCCATCACCTCCTCTTCTATGTCATGTGCACCTTCCTCTGTGTCACCGTGTATGGTGGTATAGTGTGCGGGAAGGGGCACCTGAGTCTCATCAGGGTCAGAATCTGGCTCTGTACACTGCGAGGACAATGTAGTGCTCTGAGTGAATGTACCAGCAGAATCATCCATCAGCGGCTGTGCATCAGTGCACTCCATGTCAGATTCATCTTGGCCTGGGTAATTCACCATTTCACTTGATAATCCAGGCATGGTATGTGAAAACAGCTCCATGGAGTAATCAGTAGTATGGCCTGCGTCATCCTTCAATCTTGGTTGGGGTGAAGGACACAAGGAAAGGTGTGGTTCATGAACATGAGCCTCCAATGACGACTCAGTGCTTTTACTTTTTACAACTGAAGAAGAGGAGGCGATAGAGCTGGAGGCTGAGTCAGCAATGTAAGACAAAACTTTTTCCTGATGCTCTGGCTTTAAAAGCGGTTTGCCAACTCCTAGAAAACTAAGCGTTCGAGGCCTTATGTAGCCAGACGATGACGCAGGCTCAACACCTCCTGCATTCGGTCCTATTTTGCTCTTGACACTACCATCAGATCCACCACCAACACCATCATTACCAGCTGCAAACCCCCGCCCAATTCCACGGCCTCTTCCACCAGCCTTCCTCATTTTTGGTAGAAATGTAGACAAAATCCAACAAACTATATAGTATGTAAAACAAGGTACAAGGTGTCTATAGGACAGGGGAGATTTTGAATTTCTGCACACACTTTTGGACACTGGACACTTTTGGATTGTGTGAGGCCCACTGATATCTGAGCGCTATGTGACAGGCTCGATGGCACAGCTGTGACCTAAGTGACTAGAGGATAAGTGAGATTTTGAATCTCTGCACACACTTTTGGACACTGGACACTTTTGGATTGTGTGAGGCCCACTGATATCTGAGCGCTATGTGACAGGCTCGATGGCACAGCTGTGACCTAAGTGACTAGAGGATAAGTGAGATTTTGAATCTCTGCACACACTTTTGGACACTGGACACTTTTGGATTGTGTGAGGCCCACTGATATCTGAGCGCTATGTGACAGGCTCGATGGCACAGCTGTGACCTAAGTGACTAGAGGATAAGTGAGATTTTGAATCTCTGCACACACTTTTGGACACTGGACACTTTTGGATTGTGTGAGGCCCACTGATATCTGAGCGCTATGTGACAGGCTCGATGGCACAGCTGTGACCTAAGTGATTAGAGGATAAGTGAGATTTTGAATCTCTGCACACACTTTTGGACACTGGACACTTTTGGATTGTGTGAGGCCCACTGATATCTGAGCGCTATGTGACAGGCTCGATGGCACAGCTGTGACCTAAGTGACTAGAGGATAAGTGAGATTTTGAATCTCTGCACACACTTTTGGACACTGGACACTTTTGGATTGTGTGAGGCCCACTGATATCTGAGCGCTATGTGACAGGCTCGATGGCACAGCTGTGACCTAAGTGACTAGAGGATAAGTGAGATTTTGAATCTCTGCACACACTTTTGGACACTGGACACTTTTGGATTGTGTGAGGCCCAATGAATATCTGAGCGCTATGTGACAGGCTCGATGGCACAGCTGTGACCTAAGTGACTAGAGGATAAGGGAGATTTTGAATCTCTGCACACACTTTTGGACACTGGACACTTTTGGATTGTGTGAGGCCCAATGAATATCTGAGCACTATGAGACAGGCTCGATGGCACAGCTGTGACCTAAGTGACTAGAGGATAAGTGAGATTTTGAATCTCTGCACACACTTTTGGACACTGGACACTTTTGGATTGTGTGAGGCCCAATGAATATCTGAGCGCTATGTGACAGGCTCGATGGCACAGCTGTGACCTAAGTGACTAGAGGATAAGGGAGATTTTGAATCTCTGCACACACTTTTGGACACTGGACACTTTTGGATTGTGTGAGGCCCAATGAATATCTGAGCACTATGAGACAGGCTCGATGGCACAGCTGTGACCTAAGTGACTAGAGGATAAGTGAGATTTTGAATCTCTGCACACACTTTTGGACACTGGACACTTTTGGATTGTGTGAGGCCCAATGAATATCTGAGCGCTATGTGACAGGCTCGATGGCACAGCTGTGACCTAAGTGACTAGAGGATAAGGGAGATATTGAATCTCTGCACACACTTTTGGACACTGGACACTTTTGGATTGTGTGAGGCCCAATGAATATCTGAGCACTATGAGACAGGCTCGATGGCACAGCTGTGACCTAAGTGACTAGAGGATAAGTGAGATTTTGGATCTCTGCACACACTTTTTGACACTGGACACTTTTGGATTGTGTGAGGCCCAATGAATATCTGAGCGCTATGTGACAGGCTCGATGGCACAGCTGTGACCTAAGTGACTAGAGGATAAGGGAGATTTTGAATCTCTGCACACACTTTTGGACACTGGACACTTTTGGATTGTGTGAGGCCCACTGATATCTGAGCGCTATGTGACAGGCTCGATGGCACAGCTGTGACCTAAGTGACTAGAGGATAAGTGAGATTTTGAATCTCTGCACACACTTTTGGACACTGGACACTTTTGGATTGTGTGAGGCCCAATGAATATCTGAGCGCTATGTGACAGGCTCGATGGCACAGCTGTGACCTAAGTGACTAGAGGATAAGGGAGATTTTGAATCTCTGCACACACTTTTGGACACTGGACACTTTTGGATTGTGTGAGGCCCAATGAATATCTGAGCACTATGAGACAGGCTCGATGGCACAGCTGTGACCTAAGTGACTAGAGGATAAGTGAGATTTTGAATCTCTGCACACACTTTTGGACACTGGACACTTTTGTATTGTGTGAGGCCCAATGAATATCTGAGTGCTATGTGACAGGCTCGATGGCACAGCTGTGACCTAAGTGACTAGAGGATAAGGGAGATTTTGAATCTCTGCACACACTTTTGGACACTGGACACTTTTGGATTGTGTGAGGCCCACTGATATCTGAGCGCTATGTGACAGGCTCGATGGCACAGCTGTGACCTAAGTGACTAGAGGATAAGTGAGATTTTGAATCTCTGCACACACTTTTGGACACTGGACACTTTTGGATTGTGTGAGGCCCAATGAATATCTGAGCGCTATGTGACAGGCTCGATGGTACAGCTGTGACCTAAGTGACTAGAGGATAAGGGAGATTTTGAATCTCTGCACACACTTTTGGACACTGGACACTTTTGGATTGTGTGAGGCCCAATGAATATCTGAGCACTATGAGACAGGCTCGATGGCACAGCTGTGACCTAAGTGACTAGAGGATAAGTGAGATTTTGAATCTCTGCACACACTTTTGGACACTGGACACTTTTGGATTGTGTGAGGCCCAATGAATATCTGAGCGCTATGTGACAGGCTCGATGGCACAGCTGTGACCTAAGTGACTAGAGGATGAGGGAGATTTTGAATCTCTGCACACACTTTTGGACACTGGACACTTTTGGATTGTGTGAGGCCCAATGAATATCTGAGCGCTATGTGACAGGCTCGATGGCACAGCTGTGACCTAAGTGACTAGAGGATAAGGGAGATTTTGAATCTCTGCACACACTTTTGGACACTGGACACTTTTGGATTGTGTGAGGCCCAATGAATATCTGAGCACTATGAGACAGGCTCGATGGCACAGCTGTGACCTAAGTGACTAGAGGATAAGTGAGATTATGAATCTCTGCACACACTTTTGGACACTGGACACTTTTGTATTGTGTGAGGCCCAATGAATATCTGAGCGCTATGTGACAGGCTCGATGGCACAGCTGTGACCTAAGTGACTAGAGGATAAGGTAGATTTTGAATCTCTGCACACACTTTTGGACACTGGACACTTTTGGATTGTGTGAGGCCCAATGAATATCTGAGCACTATGAGACAGGCTCGATGGCACAGCTGTGACCTAAGTGACTAGAGGATAAGTGAGATTTTGAATCTCTGCACACACTTTTGGACACTGGACACTTTTGGATTGTGTGAGGCCCAATGAATATCTGAGCGCTATGTGACAGGCTCGATGGCACAGCTGTGACCTAAGTGACTAGAGGATAAGGGAGATTTTGAATCTCTGCACACACTTTTGGACACTGGACACTTTTGGATTGTGTGAGGCCCAATGAATATCTGAGCACTATAAGACAGGCTCGATGGCACAGCTGTGACCTAAGTGACTAGAGGATAAGTGAGATTTTGAATCTCTGCACACACTTTTGGACACTGGACACTTTTGGATTGTGTGAGGCCCAATGAATATCTGAGCGCTATGTGACAGGCTCGATGGCACAGCTGTGACCTAAGTGACTAGAGGATAAGTGAGATTTTGAATCTCTGCACACACTTTTGGACACTGGACACTTTTGGATTGTGTGAGGCCCAATGAATATCTGAGCGCTATGTGACAGGCTCGATTGTACAGCTGTGACCTAAGTGACTAGAGGATAAGGGAGATTTTGAATCTCTGCACACACTTTTGGACACTGGACACTTTTGGATTGTGTGAGGCCCAATGAATATCTGAGCACTATGAGACAGGCTCGATGGCACAGCTGTGACCTAAGTGACTAGAGGATAAGTGAGATTTTGAATCTCTGCACACACTTTTGGACACTGGACACTTTTGTATTGTGTGAGGCCCAATGAATATCTGAGCGCTATGTGACAGGCTCGATGGCACAGCTGTGACCTAAGTGACTAGAGGATAAGGGAGATTTTGAATCTCTGCACACACTTTTGGACACTGGACACTTTTGGATTGTGTGAGGCCCAATGAATATCTGAGCACTATGTGACAGGCTCGATGGCACAGCTGTGACCTAAGTGACTAGAGGATAAGGGAGATTTTGAATCTCTGCACACACTTTTGGACACTGGACACTTTTGGATTGTGTGAGGCCCAATGAATATCTGAGCACTATGAGACAGGCTCGATGGCACAGCTGTGACCTAAGTGACTAGAGGATAAGTGAGATTTTGGATCTCTGCACACACTTTTGGACACTGGACACTTTTGGATTGTGTGAGGCCCAATGAATATCTGAGCGCTATGTGACAGGCTCGATGGCACAGCTGTGACCTAAGTGACTAGAGGATAAGGGAGATTTTGAATCTCTGCACACACTTTTGGACACTGGACACTTTTGGATTGTGTGAGGCCCACTGATATCTGAGCGCTATGTGACAGGCTCGATGGCACAGCTGTGACCTAAGTGACTAGAGGATAAGTGAGATTTTGAATCTCTGCACACACTTTTGGACACTGGACACTTTTGGATTGTGTGAGGCCCAATGAATATCTGAGCGCTATGTGACAGGCTCGATGGCACAGCTGTGACCTAAGTGACTAGAGGATAAGGGAGATTTTGAATCTCTGCACACACTTTTGGACACTGGACACTTTTGGATTGTGTGAGGCCCAATGAATATCTGAGCACTATGAGACAGGCTCGATGGCACAGCTGTGACCTAAGTGACTAGAGGATAAGTGAGATTTTGAATCTCTGCACACACTTTTGGACACTGGACACTTTTGGATTGTGTGAGGCCCAATGAATATCTGAGCGCTATGTGACAGGCTCGATGGCACAGCTGTGACCTAAGTGACTAGAGGATAATGGAGATTTTGAATCTCTGCACACACTTTTGGACACTGGACACTTTTGGATTGTGTGAGGCCCAATGAATATCTGAGCGCTATGTGACAGGCTCGATGGCACAGCTGTGACCTAAGTGACTAGAGGATAAGTGAGATTTTGAATCTCTGCACACACTTTTGGACACTGGACACTTTTGGATTGTGTGAGGCCCAATGAATATCTGAGCGCTATGTGACAGGCTCGATGGCACAGCTGTGACCTAAGTGACTAGAGGATAAGGGAGATTTTGAATCTCTGCACACACTTTTGGACACTGGACACTTTTGGATTGTGTGAGGCCCAATGAATATCTGAGCACTATGAGACAGGCTCGATGGCACAGCTGTGACCTAAGTGACTAGAGGATAAGTGAGATTTTGAATCTCTGCACACACTTTTGGACACTGGACACTTTTGGATTGTGTGAGGCCCAATGAATATCTGAGCGCTATGTGACAGGCTCGATGGCACAGCTGTGACCTAAGTGACTAGAGGATAAGGGAGATTTTGAATCTCTGCACACACTTTTGGACACTGGACACTTTTGGATTGTGTGAGGCCCAATGAATATCTGAGCGCTATGTGACAGGCTCGATGGCACAGCTGTGACCAAAGTGACTAGAGGATAAGGGAGATTGGATTGCTTTTAAAAAAGCAGTTTGCGGAGCAGTGGGTAAACAGCAATGCCAGCCTGTCAGGAAGCCTTAAAAGGCAGCCCAACAACCAACACTACTGATACACCACAATATAGCCTCCCCTTGCACTGCACACACAGTGACTGGTGTGTTGTGCAGGCCAAATTGCTATCAGCAGCAGAAGCAGTTTTTTTTTCTTCTCAGCAGGACAAAAAAAAAAATTGGGATTGCTTTTAAAAAAGCAGTTTGAGGCCCAATGAATATCTGAGCGCTATGTGACAGGCTCGATGGCGCAGCTGTGACCAAAGTGACTAGAGGATAAGGGAGATTGGATTGCTTTTAAAAAAGCAGTTTGCGGAGCAGTGGGTAAACAGCAATGCCAGCCTGTCAGGAAGCCTTAGAAGGCAGCCCAACAACCAACACCACTGATACACCACTATATAGCCTCCCCTTGCACTGCACACACAGTGACTGGTGTGTTGTGCAGGCCAAATCGCTAGCAGCAGAAGCAGTTTTTTTGTCTTCTTCCCTGCCTAATGCTCTCCCTACAGAATCAGCAGCAACCTCTCCCTATGCTAAGATCGGCAGAAGTAAGATGGCGGTCGGCGTGCACGCCCTTTTATACCCCCTGTGACGCCCACCAAAGCAAGCCAATCACTTGCATGCCCTTCTGAAAGATGATGGTGACCCGTGCCTATGTCATCACGTTGCCCACAGTGTCCGTGGATCCTGATTGGCTGAAAAAGAGCGCAAAACAAACTTTTGAAACGCGACTTTGGCGCGTAAGTCGCCGACCTCGTGGCCGACCTCATCCTAGGGTCGGGTTTCGTTTCATGAAACCCGACTTTGCCAAAAGTCGGCGACTTTTGAATTTTTTCGACCCGTTTCGCTCAACTCTAATATTGAGCATTATTAGGGCCCATCATACAGTGGAGCATCATCCATGAGGCCCATCATATACTGGAGCATTCGAGATGGGGGACATCAGACACTGGAGCAGCATTTACAGAGCCCATTATACACTGGAGCATTAGAAATGGAGCCCATTATATGTGGAGCATTATTTGGGCCCATAACACACTGGAGCATCGTCCATGGGGACCATCATATACTGTAGCATTATGAGGAGCTCATCATATACTGTATGGAACATTATATGTGGCCAATTATTCTGTATGGAGAAATATATGGGGCTCATTATTCTGTATGGCGCACAATGTGGTGGCCATAATACTGTATGGAGTAATATACTGTCATTTTTTTGAACTATTGCACAATTTAAAATAGATCAGTCATGTCATTTAAGCAGTGAAGTATTTGTCATTGTACTATAACTATATTTCTGTGCCGTATCGGAGCATCATGAGTTGTGGTATGTGTTAAAGGGCGCACTGACAATCTTTGGCCCAGGGCACACGAAAACCAGCAGCCAGCCCTACCCCCCCCACAACTTTAGCCAAATAACCCCCTGTTTTCAATGTCTAAATATTAATATGAAGTAAATTAAGGTTGACAAGCTTCAGTAATAAGAATTGATGCTTTTGGCATTGAAATGGACACTGTAGGTGTGTTTACTGTCCTCCACTCCCTGCCGACTTTGCTTCCCCATTGACTTGCATTGGGTTTCGTGTTTCAGTCGCCCTCTGACTTTTCCCTATAGTCGGCCGATTTCGTTCGACCCGACTTTTGAGAAAGTCCGGTTTCATGAAACCTGACTCGACCCTAAAAAGGGCAAAGTCGCTCATCTCTAATTGTGAATGATGTGAACTTCTGTTATCTGCTGTATATAATTATTTGTCATTGTTATGCTGCCTGTAATAAATAATGAAATGGCATCTGAAAATACATTTCTAAAGAAGAGGAAGTATTAGCCTTATAATAGACTTAAGGTTCGTTACATTACAGCAGCTCAATGTACTAAAGTAATGGATGTGAACCGGGCAATCTGTAGTAGATCACTCTGTGTGCATATGCTGCTATAGTCCTCAGTAGTGTAAGTCCTGTTTGTACAAAGTAATTCACTCTCGAGAAAGATAATCTTTTGTGCTGCACAGAAGATCATTGTACCTGATGAGCGAGTGTTCTGCTCGTTCATTGGGAGATCGGCAGCCTGTTTTCATGGCAGAATAATCCTGAAATGAGTATTTTCAACAATGCTCGTTCATGATTATCTTGCAGTATAAATGCCACTTTACCAAGAAAAAAGTGAAGATATGCAAAAATAGATGTAGGATAGGTGAGGGGAGGTGCTGATTAGGGGTGGGCGAGTCTACTCGCTAGGACTCGTTACTCGGCGAATAGTAAGGGACTCGCTGGACTCGTTACTCGGCGAGTCTCCCAGTGATTACTCGCACAGTAACGAGTCCAATGCAAGTCAATGGCAATCCTAGTTTTGTCAGAGTTTTTTTTTCTCACTCGCTAGACTCGCTATATCACATCGCTGTCAACAGCGAGTCTGAGCAAGTCTACGATTCCGAGTCCTGTATACTGGATTCGGGACTCGCTTATACAGAATCTGTTATGTTCCTACAAGTTTCCAAGACAGCCTATGTCAACACACAGTGATTGTGAGCGAGTCTGAGCGAGTCTACGAATCCCGAGTCCTGTATACTGGATTCGGGACTCGCAAATATAGAATCTGTTATGTTCCTTTGTAATTTGTAAATCGCACATTACTCGCTAAGACTCGCTTCCCCATTCATTAACATTGGACTCGCTAGACTCGCAACGAGTAGCGAGTCCCGGGCTCGGACTCGCTAGAGTCAAGCGATTCCGAGTAATTTAGGACTCGCCCATCACTAGTGCTGATCCAACAGGAATGGGGGGTGACCCACTTCTTGCTGCCGACAGACACGAGACTGAGACAGGAGTAATATTCAACAGGTCCGTTTTTATTGGCCGCCTCTATGACGACCGATGCAATTCTTCACAGGAATTTCACAGTCCTATGGCTCACAGACCCGGGTACCTTCACTTCTTAGTTTCACCGCCGTGGTGTCCTCTGTGGCGCTCCTAGGCACATCCACCACAGCATTTCACCAATCAAAGTACACCGTCCACTTGGTACCCCCAGACAGTCTCCGCCTGCGGCTACTGTCCTTTGGGTCACCCCACCGTGACCGTCTGAACCGTCAGTTACTCTCTGAAGGCTTTTACAGCTCTTTTCTCTATGGCAGATCCTCCTCTCTAGTGAGCTCCCCTGGCTGACTGGACCTTCCAGAACCTTCCCTCAGCCTTTATACTCCCAGTCCTGGTAGCTCCGCCCACTATCACCTGACAGTTACCTTGACCAATGGCAGTTACTTTGACCCATGGCAGTTACACAGTCATTCTCTCCTACACTCCCCACTGCCCTCTAATGGTCAAACTACCACATGACACCTCTTTCTCTGTATCTCAGCCTACACTGCGCTATCCCTCTGCCTCTCTCCACAGGCAGTCCTGTCCGTCAGTTCAACCTCCCCACATAGAGATCACTTGAAAATAACACAAATTGTATTAATACAAAACAAGCCAAGAAATTCATAAAAGCATTTACAAAAGGCCCAAGGGTTTACAATACTGATTTATAAGTCATACTAGAATTCTAGTTAACTATAAACCAACCATATGGCACATGAGTTATATACATACACAATAATAATAGATTGAACCATCAAAATACCGTGTACTTTAATTAGATAAACCAAGAATATAAGAAGAAATAATCTCAGGAATATATATGTAGCCTAATATCAGAGTCCGAAGACGCTAGAAAAAAATCACATAAATGATACATATACACTTCCCTGACAATAGTGGCAATTATTATCTGCTAGGATACAGAAAGAAAAGATGAGTGGGTGTAAAAATAAAAAGCACCCTGCGCAATTGGAAGAGGACTTAATAGTTCAAAATTGAAGAACAAGAAAAAGAGGAATGTCAAAGAGGGGATTCACCTTAAACTGACAAATGTTTATTGATTATATGATTATATATAGACAAAAAAGGAGAGATAGCACATACCATTAAAAACAATTAAAAACCCAAGAAGGGAATCACAATGCCATAATTTCTGACCTGCTCATGTTAATGCTAGTGTCAGTACTAACACGCTGTCTGCTGTATGACAGCATGGGAACCGCGATACCCAGCAGCTGTCATTGGCGGTGACTTCAGTAAGGTTATCGCTGGTAAGAGCCACTGTTTTCCATGCTGTCACACAGAAGACAGCGTGGGAGCTGCAAGATGTTCAGGCCCCCCCATTGACTTGAATGGGGTTTGGGTTCAGGATCAAGTTTGGGTACCGTTCTGGTACCTGACTCAAACTTTTTTCTAAAGTTCAGCAGAACTTGACAAACCCGAACATCCAAGTGCCCGCTCATCTTTTTTCTAAAGTTATAACCTCAGTCATAAAGTGAGACTGTCAGAATTGAAAAAAAAATGGCCTGGTCACGAAGGTGAAAAAAAGCTGGGGGGTGAAAGAGTTAAAATAAAAAATTTAGCAGAATTTTTTAAAATACGCAACATAAAAATTTGATTGAAATAATGGCTTTTGAAGACAAATATGAACACTTTATATATATTTCCAAATCTGACCATTGATAATGCTTTAACATAGCCAGTTTTGCTACTGGATTAGTTCCTGTGATAAATGAAATGCCTTATTGTTGATTTCTGCTCATTTAAGTGTAGGGTCGGTGGTGGGGTGCCAAGCTGGGGGGGTGGTCCTACTTTTATACCGCGCAGAGATGACAACAGAGACACGATGGAGGCAGATTCTGGGTGCAACAGGTCCAAGTTTATTTCTTCAATTGCCGTCCGACTGACGGCACACCTCGCGGCCCTCCATTTCCAGAGCCGCTTCTCACACCGTACACTGGAGACGTGTCTGCACACACCGTCCCCTCCTTTACTGTCGACGCTCCTGACAGTTCCGTCACTGTGGCCGCCTTAGGCCCATTAACCAACAGCGCTTCTACTGCTCAGTCGTCGTGTCACATACGGTGTCTTACACCCAGTACCTCGTCTCAACTGCGGTCCTTTCCTGTCAGGACCACCCCCCTGACGTCCTCTCTCCTCAGTCCCCCTGGTCGGATTCTCCTCAGAGTGCACAGACTGTCGTAGTCCTCCTGTCACTTGAGCTCCCCCTGGGGACTGGAACCTTCTGGAACCCTCCCTCAGAATTTATAACTTCCCCGGTTCCTTGAAACTGTCACTAACTGTCACCACGCCCCCCATGACCAACGGTTTCTAAAGCCCTAAGCTGCTGTAAAGTCCTTTGCTCACACTCCACCCTGCCATCTAATGGTCATCCCAAGGTACTGCACGTCCACTACACTTTTCTAGTTGTTTCCCCACTGTAATCACTGTCTCCTACCTACACTGTGCAAACCTATCTTTCTTCACTCTGACTAGTCCGTCCGTCCGTCAGGTCACCTTCCCTACACTCCCCCTTCCTTTGTCCATTGTCGTCCTCGACAATCGTCATCCCTGCCTTCGTCGTTCTGAATCTACACCTACGTTCTGTTGTCGGACCAGAAGTTGAGCCAAACCCACTATCCGCGGGGGCCGAACCATACTGGGAGCACTATGCTCTGAGCAGCCTACTGCTACTCACCAGCGCGCACGCCACATGACAACGCCTTTCAAATTGGGCAAGGTACACCCGTATTCTCTCTACGGCGTGTATCTTTCCCCTACTCTCCCCTACTGTTACCTTTCACTATCCGGTACGCCATGATCGAGGCCACTCACCTACCAGATCATTGCCGGCGCCCGCCTTTCCTTCTTCAGGGGTGTCCGTGGTGTCGGGGACCTGACCTAGGACGGCTGTCTTTCTCACATCTTCCCATTCATTTTCCTTCTTTCAATTACATGTCATGGTCGGCGTCCCGGTCTCCCAGACCTCAACTCTTAGATCCTTACCGGATCTCACACTTTCCTTTGGTCCCGCAGACCTTCCCTTAACCCGGACCTGTTGCATTTTACTTTGCATATTATACATCATACAACTTTATAATAGCACAAGTACCCCATTTTTTATAATTTTTTTTTTTCATTTTCTCTTGCTTTTAAAACCAAAATATAACATAACATTGCATTTCCTCTTTCTTCCTCCCCCCCTTCCTTGGACCTGGACACTCCTCCACTTTTCCGTATCCCCGTTCTGTCAGGTAAACATATTTTCGTATATAAAGAACATAGAAAGAAGAAAGAAAGAGAGAGAGAAAATAGTTGCATCAGTTAAACAACAACAAAACTTTTTTCTAAATGCAACTGTCCTTATAATCTGCACAACGGTGCATCGAACTCCTGACAGTCTATACCACTCTCAATGGACAGAGGTGAGGGCTCCACGGGGATACTGAGGGTGTCCATTCAAGTCCTCTTCTTTTCCATGACGGCCTCTCCTTGAGTGTGGAGCAGGTTCCACACTTCCTGCTCCCGGGCCTTTTTCTTCCTGATCACCTCCGCTTCCCACACGGAGGGAACAGCACGGGCCCTGGAGTCCGGTGGGCGGGACTCCGCTGAAAAAGACCGCAAGACAGAAACGGCCGAAGATTTCTGCGGCCCAGCAGCCGCTGGGGTCAGGTGGCAAATGGGGAGAACCGGGTCCTCGGGGGCTGGAATCACAGGGCCCGCTAAATCGGTCGCAGCCGACTCCAGCAGCGGCATAACCGCGGCCTCAGGACAGGCCGCATCCACTACTTCCAACGGAGTCGGAGTAACGGCCGATTTCAACAATGCAGCTGCTATTAGCAGGGAAAGCGCAGCAGCATCTTCTTTGGGTGAGCTCTGCACTGGTGACTCCGGGCGGGGTAGTTCGGGGACATGAGCGGGGACCTCGCTCAGCTCTGCATACACCACGGGGCCCGTGGTAACTAGGCCTTCCGGTGCGCAGGGGGCCGCGTGCTGCAGCAGAATGGTGGGGGGCGCTTGCGGAGGCACTGGTAGGGCTGGGGGTACTCTCACCTTCCCCGGCGCTGCGGCCTCCGTTTCATCATCACGCAGTTTCCCCCGCAGCCTCCGTTCCTTGCTCCACTGTCCTGCGGGCCTTCCCTCCAGACTCGGGGGCTCTGCTGAGAAGTCCTCTGCTGGTATTGGTGGCAGCCGTTCTCGCTGACTCCCCTCAGGCTCCGCTCCCCGGCTCAGCATCCCGCTGCCTGCCCGTAAATCTGAAGATGACTTCTGGTGCAGCTCCATCTCTCGCCGCCATTGCCACTCTAGGCGGCCGATGCCCCGACACCCGCAGCATCTCATACCGTCCGTTGGGCAGCACTCGAATGGCGTCAGACAGCCGCAGCCAAGTTTTTCTTCTGTGCCACTCCTCCTGCTGGGTGGGGCGTTGGCAGACCTTTCCACCCATCTGCCAGGGTCCAATATATGGAAACGTCGATCTCCGGGCATATATTGCTTCCTTTTGGGGTACGTTGGAGGGGGTCCCAGTCCATTCTGAACAACTGCAAACACCCGGACCTCTCCTCTGCGCTGAAGTAATACCGCCATCTTGGGCAGAATCAGCTACTGCCTTGGATCCTCTGCAAGCAACACAGATCCGACACAGCGTCCCAATTTGTAATCCACAGGTCAGTAATTTTTAGTCCACAGGTGTTTATAATCCGAAATAGAGCAGTCCAAGTTTTCCTCAGTCCTTCAGTTGCAGGCCTGCCGCAGAAGATAGCGTATTAGCGGCGGCGATCCTGCCGACTACGCCAAATGTAGGGTCGGTGGTGGGGTGCCGAGCTGGGGGGGTGGTCCTACTTTTATACCGCGCAGAGATGACAACAGAGACACGATGGAGGCAGATTCTGGGTGCAACAGGTCCAAGTTTATTTCTTCACTTGCCGTCCGACTGACGGCACACCTCGCGGCCCTCCATTTCCAGAGCCGCTTCTCACACCGTACACTGGAGACGTGTCTGCACACACCGTCCCCTCCTTTACTGTCGACGCTCCTGACAGTTCCGTCACTGTGGCCGCCTTAGGCCCATTAACCAACAGCGCTTCTACTGCTCAGTCGTCGTGTCACATACGGTGTCTTACACCCAGTACCTCGTCTCAACTGCGGTCCTTTCCTGTCAGGACCACCCCCCTGACGTCCTCTCTCCTCAGTCCCCCTGGTCGGATTCTCCTCAGAGTGCACAGACTGTCGTAGTCCTCCTGTCACTTGAGCTCCCCCTGGGGACTGGAACCTTCTGGAACCCTCCCTCAGAATTTATAACTTCCCCGGTTCCTTGAAACTGTCACTAACTGTCACCACGCCCCCCATGACCAACGGTTTCTAAAGCCCTAAGCTGCTGTAAAGTCCTTTGCTCACACTCCACCCTGCCATCTAATGGTCATCCCAAGGTACTGCACGTCCACTACACTTTTCTAGTTGTTTCCCCACTGTAATCACTGTCTCCTACCTACACTGTGCAAACCTATCTTTCTTCACTCTGACTAGTCCGTCCGTCCGTCAGGTCACCTTCCCTACATAAGTTTGATCAAAGCACATGATTTGGGGGCTTCGTAAGCAGAAACGTAGTGGCTAGAGATGAACGAATCATTTTTTTGCAAACTGAATTCACTTTGAATTTCACAAAACATCAGATTTTCTTCAGTCCAAATTGTTTGTGATTTGCTTTGTGTGAATTCAACCACCATTTTGCTGACTTTCAGGAGTCTAGGAAACGTGTTAAAAAAAGTAATCATACTTCATTGCTCAACTGTCTTGACTACTCAACCCCCTGGACCTCTCCACCACATAGTATGCATCTGCCTCTTCTTCTTTTCTGCACCGTATGGGATGTCCTCTTTCTCCACCTTAACTCTACGCTGGGGCTTGGGATACCCAGTGTGTTGCCAAGGTCTCAAGTTGTGGTGTACATTTAAAGAAGAATCCAGGGAGAGATTTTCAGGGGGCTCAGTAGTGGGGCAGGTGAGCAATGAGGTGAGCACTGTTTTCTTTTTTTATCACCTTACATTTATTATGGTTTGGGGCCAGGAAAAACCCCAGAGCATAATAAGGAACAATGAATTCACTTATCATAAATTTGATGGCCAACTTTGCATAAAACTGCTAAATTCAAATTTCAGTGTATTTTCCTAAAGATTTTTTCAGCGTGGAAATACTCTTAATTTTTTTTCTGTTTTAAAATAGTTTTATGTTGCAATATTGCAATATTTTTACGTTGGTATTTGAGAAAATAATAGAAGCATAAAGAAGAGTTATCAGTAGTTCCATATGAATCTTACATAAAAAAGATTGTGGCATACTTTATTTAACACATGTACATAGGTATTACGTGTACATGCACAGTCAGGTGAAACCTGCAGGTAGTACTGTGTTTTTTGGACTATAAGACTCACCAGATCATAAGATGCACCCCAAATTTGGGGGAGGTAAATAGGAAAAAAAAAGTTTAATGTCAAAATGGGACCGTCCTACAGTTTGAATTTAGCTCAGTGGGGGGATGGCAGTGGCAGAGCGGAGTCACAGGAGGCAGGGTCGCTGCTGCAGGAAGCCAGCAGTGGCAGGAGTGAGGTGATGCAGCGGGCCCTGGGCTGGAAGGTGCCTACATCTATATCTGTGCATGCGCCACCTCCGGTGGCAATTTTCCTGGACCCCACCAATGGAAATGAATATACAGAGGGGTGAATTCGCTCCTGCCTCCCCACTTACATTTTCTTGAAACCCAGGGACTGCAGCCTTGAACTGCTGGAACACCCCCTTCTCCAAGCCCAGGGCCAGCATGCATCATCCCACTTTTGCCACTAGCTTCCTGCAGCAGTGACCCTGCCTCTTGTGACACTGCTCCACCACCACCCACACTGATAAGCTACATTCAAACTATAAGATGCACCCTCATTTTCCTTCCAAATATTTGGAAAAAAAGTGCACCTTATAGTCTGAAAAATACGGCAAATTGGGAACAAATGTCATACTGACTTCAATAATACATCTCCTCTGCTCCCTGCCAATCAGTTGTTTAGCTTTGTAGGAGTCACAATACTGTGTTTAAATCCATGATTCTTTGTGTAGAGGCATCATACTGAGTGAGGGTGCTATGGAGGCATGATACTGTTTGTTGGGGCTGTGGAAGCTATGATATTATGTTGAAGGCTGGTAGAGCATCATGCTGTTTGGGAGGTTGTTGAGGGCATCATACTGTGTGGGGGCTGTGGAGCCATCTTACTGTGCAGGGCGCTGTGGGGGCAATCATACTGTGTGGGGGGCTTTAGAAGCCATTCTACTTATATGTGTTTTATTTTTTTATTTATATTTTCTCTGATTTTCTGGCCCACTATTATTTTTCAGGGGGGGGGGGAATTCTTTGAGCATTATCAGTAAATATAGGGGAGATTCCGGGTACATTACTACTGTATGTGGTAGGGGGACTCGGGGATCATTATTACTGTATGAGAAGTAAACTTAGGGACTCAGGAGTTGTTACAGCTATATGTGCAGGAACTAGTGAAAATATGCTCAAGGGGCATAATTACTTTTTTTGAAGCAATGGGGTATTATTAATATCAAACAGAAGACATTAGTGATTTTTAGGGACAATCAAAGGACAACTTTAAATGTTAAGTGGGTGTTTAAGTATCATTTTTACTTTATAGGGGCACTATTAGGCTAAGTCCCCACGTTGCAGAAATGCTGCGAAAATGTCCGCAGCATTTGCGCAACTCCCCGCCGTGGGTAAAAAGCATTCGGAATTCTGCATGTGTTTTCCCGCAAAAACAAGCATTTTGCAAGAATTTTTAGCTTGCAGAATGCTAGCGCTTTTCCAAGCGAATTGAAGCATCGCTTGGAAAAGTTATTGACAGGTTGGTCACACTTGTCAAGTATAGTGCTTGACAAGTGTGACCAACTTTTTACTATTGATGCTGCCTATGCAGCCTCAATAGAAAAGATGGTATGTTAAAAATAATAAAAAAAAATAAAAAATAGCGATATACTCATCCACGCTGCCAGCATTTTTCGTTCCCAGGGATGCTTTGCGATAATGACCTCTGATGACACAGCATCACACGAGACCGCTACGTCAGAGGTCATTCGCGCAATGCATCCCTGCGAGCGGAAGATGCTGGCAGCATGACTGAGAGGCGGGAAGGACTCTGGGGGCCGACAGAGGGTAAGTATATCCCTATTTTTTATTTTAATTCTATTTTTTACAGGAATATGGTGCCCAGGGCATGGAGGAGAGTCTCCTCTCCTCCAGACCCTGGGTACCATCCGCACATAAATCGCTCACTTTACGCATGGTGGTCATAGCCACATGCGTAAAGTGAGCATTTCAATGCAATCCTATGGCAGTGGAATCACCGCGATTCGGCAGAAATAATGGATATGGTGCGGATTTTACCGCTATGCGATTCCGCAGCCGTAAAATCCGCAGCATGGGCACAGCAACTTGCGTAATCTCATAGGACTGCATTTATTAGCGTTTTGTAAGCATTTCCGCTGCGGCAAAAATGCGGCGGAAGTGCATAAAAAACGCAACGTGGGCACACAGCCTTAGAGTATTGTAAAAGTCATAGAGGCTCAAAGGAAGGATTATTATTTATCGTCTGGAAGGTGCAAGAGTGGGATTTTATTGTGTTAGTGGCACAGTTATGGGTATTATATTGTAGAGCAGTAAGAAGATTACTGTTACCTGTCATCATAAAGCATGTTTAGTAATAAGGACAAATACAGCAGCAGGCTGAGCACTGGGGTATCATCAGTAAGACGAGTTTGTGAGACGAGTTTGTGCAGGTTGGTTGTACTGTAAATGGAGACAGTGCTAGAAATATGAGAAATTAAACATGTCTTTATTTTAAAGTCTACATAAGAGTCCTGGCTGAGCCAGATAAAAAAGATGGGAGAAGTGAATGACCTCATCATAAAAAAATGTCACTTATAAGTCATTATATATTACTGCCCTGTAATCCTTTAATATGTTTTAAATTGCTGGAATTTACTACAATATGGTCATCATATGATGGTAATTTTGGTCTTGGTCTTTGTTTAATGAATTTTTTTCAGGAACAGTGCGATCATCTGTTGAAGTTCCCCTTCACCCACCATGATTAGTTGTTAGCATAGTTACCTAAGTTAACGGCTCGCTCAGATGTTTTTCCTCCCATAGACCTTTGTTGCCAATCCTTGCTTGACATGACTGCAGCACTAATGTCATACCATCAGCACATGATGAATGTAGCCAATCACTGAGCTGAATGATCACTTACAGCCGTCCTGTTACGCCTGTCGATATGACGTCACTATTGCTGCAATGTCATCAAAACCACCTGGGAGCAATGGAAAGGCAGAGAATGAGCAGCTGTGAGCATATCATCATTTTGTCATTTTCCTACAGATCAAACTATGGAATATTTTAAGTTTGAAAACATTCCTTTACATAATTGTGCATCTTCATCATTAATTGTAACATCATGTGTAAAATAGACAAAAATCATAAAAAAGGGAACCTCAAGGTTTTCAATGGACATAATTTGTCAAGAGCTTAAAATTTGTATTATGGATGTTAACACCTAGAATTCCACTACTCTATTGAATGAAAGGGATATTCTGAATTAGTGTTTGGCTATCTTTGTCAATGCCGTACAGGTCCTTTCAGCTTCTCTTTCTGTCTTCTTGAGGCTGGCAGGGGACATGGGACACAGGATCCCTGATATAGCAATCTTTACGGGTTACAGTGTTTGGAACCACGTCAATCTAAGGCTAGTTTCACACTAGCGTTTAAACGACGCGCGCACGGCGCCGCTAAGCCACGCCCCCTGCCGTCTCCCTGCCCGCCCCTTCCTGTTATCGCCTCCTCCGAGCGCAGAGGGCTGCATGCGTTATGCGCACCCTATCTTTAGCATAGGGTGCGCAGGCCATGTGCAACTATGAATATAGCGTGCGCTGCGCATTTTTGGAGGTGCGCCGTGCGCGCCGAACGCAGCATGTTGCATTTTGGCACGCACGGCGCACCTCCAAAAATGCGCAGCGCACGCTATATTCATAGTTGCGCACGGCCTGCGCACCCTATGCTAAAGATAGGGTGCGCATAACGCATGCAGCCCTCTGCGCTCGGAGGAGGCGATAACAGGAAGGGGCGGGCAGGGAGCCGGCAGGGGGCGTGGCTTAGCGGCGCCGTGCGCGCGTCGTTTAAACGCTAGTGTGAAACTAGCCTAACAGTTATCTCATCGCCAATGAATAGGTAATATTTTTTTTTTACTGGATTAAACCCTTATATTTCTAAAGAGTTCCCAGTCAATCTCAGTTTGTATGTCTCCCATAATATTGATATTAAAATGAAGATATATTGTTGCCATTTTATTGGATTTACGTTCTGTATGTACATTTTAGTCTGGGTCTTGTATTAGCATTTGACTTTTTTCCTATTCAGAATTAATTCAATCCATAACAAATGCAGAGTGCACTAAAACTGCAGTGGGAACAGACTAATGAATAACAAATATCTACATCTGTATTACAGATGTAGAAAGCACAACCATGATTACTGACTGTGCGTGCTGTGATGATAGTGTAGCGACTTGAGTTTACGATACTTTCATAGATATTAATGATATGTACAAACAGTAGTGGCAGCAATGTTTCAATAAATGTATGTCACACATTAGTTTGTCACTTGCTACATTTGTATCACTCACAATTACAACGTATAAAAGTGTGAAAGGTAAGGGCTGAGGGTAGGTATTTGGCTCTTTAAGCTGATGTTCAAATAAAGAAGTCAGTCCTTCACATTGTGTTTAAAACAGATGACAAATTAGCAAATGGACGGTGTTTCACGGCTTTGATCTATATAAAGTTTTTTTTTTCTACTTTAAAAAAAAAATCAGCCTTGAAGAAAGTCACGGACCCAAGTGATCTTTAGTTCATTAGTAAGCCTTTAGTAGGTTCCAACAATTACAGCTCTCAGGCAGACTTGTTCCATTTGGTACTAGTGTGACTTAAAAAAAAATTCTTTGACTAATGACTTGTTAAAAAGAGTTGACAGTGTGTTGCAATTTGTTATAATTGAATCTCACCCTCATCAGCTGTTTGAAGGCATGAAATGTTTTCATACACTACACTGATTTGAATTAATGGCACAAAAATGTTCAGAAATAACGTCTGTCAGATTGGAAGATTACAGTGTTCTTCTCTGATGTGAGAACGACATTTCATCGCAGTTTTGAAAGCAATGTAAGGCTCTTGAAGATATTTTTCTTTCTATAATGGGAAATTACACACACTGTAAACTGATTTAATATCAGCTTTCCATAAATTCTTTTAATAATGAAAATGTTTCTTTATAGCAATAGCACAACAATGTTTTGCGATCTAGGTCCTAGGATTGATGGTTTTTTGGAATAATAGTTATATTAAATTAAACTAGTCTACACATGTAGAGTCCCCACTATACTGTTAACCCATAGGTGGTAACCTTAGTATGTTTAGTGTGAACTTATTGTATATAATAATAATAATAATCTTTTTTTATATAGCGCCAACATATTCCGGAGCGCTTTACAGTTTAACAGTTTTAAAACACAAGTCATAAATAACAACGTTAACAGTACAATAATTAAAGCAAAGTAAGACGACCCTGCTTATGAGAGCTTATAATCTACAATGAGGTGGGGGAGATACAGAGTACAGGTGTGTATTTACAATGGTGTATTTACAATGATGGTCCAGCCATCTTGAGGGAATGAGGGAAGGATGGAGATAGCGAATGGACTACACATGCACACTTACACATAGAATGACTTTGATTAGTGAACGTGATAGGCCGCTCTGAACAAATGTGTTTTGAGGGAGCGCCTGAAACTATGCAAATTGTGGATAATCCTGATTTCTTGGGGTAGAGTATTCCAGAGGATTGGCACAGCGCTGGAGAAGTCTTGGAGTCGGGAGTGGGAGGTACGGATTAGTGCAGAGGTGTTAGGAACGGCGGAACGCACTAAATAAAAATAAATAATAAAGTGCGTTTGTGGCGCCCCTGAGGCTCAGTCGCCACAGATGTACTGCACCTTCTCCTAAGGTGTAGTGCCCCACCATCCTGGTAAGTTGGGAACTCCTTTCCACACTCCAACACCTGCATCCCACACACAGGATAGTTCTGCACTGATCACATTGCAGCTCATGCTTAGAGGGTAGCAGAGCACCTCTGGTGATTCCTTGCTTCGTAACACGAGATGTGCTGGGAGGTGGGTGGAGTTGAGATTCATATAAAAGATGGGGAAGGTTTAGAATTACAGGTCAGTCTGGGGTGAGTCCCAGAGGAGTGAGAAGGACAGTCAGTCAGGAGAGTCTGAGGATGGGTCCGAGGAGAGAAGGAGTGCTGCGGCTGCCTCAGTGATCTGAGCCAGCTGGCACGGGAAAGAGAAGAGAAGGAGAAAGACGTAGAACTGCAACCTAAGCTTCCATAGAGAGAAAGACAAGTATGGAACAAAGGAGAAGGAGAACAGAGAGGAGGAGTGGGTTGGATAGGAACCCTGCCTATAGGTTCTCAGCGCAAAGCTGGGGCCCAGTCCCCGAGGTTGTATGGACACTTATGGTTCTGCAGCAGACACCGGTGGAGTAGTTGGCTGTAAATGCACTACTCCCATCCAAGACTTGGGACACAACAGCAACACGGATAGAGAGCCGGGATCCAGGAGGTCCCTGATCAGGCTACAGCTGTCTGTCATACAAGTAGAGTGGTTAGGAACATCTGACAGGAGGAACTTCAGAGAACCACGGTACTGGAGCTCTTCACACTAAAAGGCGCAATAGGGGAGTCGTTCAGGAAAGGCACATGTTGGCGGAGTGTTGGAGAGGAGAGCCCTGACTTGCCCGGGAGGTTGATTGAGTCTCTACCCCAGAGGACACGGCATGGAGGCAGGCACCAGTGGGTACCACGAACTGTGAGTAAAGCTTTGAAACTGCAAGTTCTGGTGTCCTCCATTCATTCGTCACTGGCACCTTCAGCACCGCTACATCTGGGCACCAGCATCTATACCCTTCTGCGCCTCTCCTCATCCATTGCACCTACACTGCCCTGGGGTTACAGCTTCACCTGTGGGGAGCTACACCATCTAAGCTGCAACACACCATCAGCCCCAGAGGATCTGCATGCAGCGTTGACTAACACCTCACTTGCCAAACACCACAGGTGGCGTCACGAACTTTCCATATAAACTACATTACAAACATCATCCACCATTGAAATTGGGCGCCCAGGGCCACGGACCGGGTCACCGCTGCTGTGACACATCCCCCTGACACCGGCCCGGTACCGAGTACCCCACAGCCCTGGGAGGGCGACCCAATTTTGGTGTCACGAACAGGATGACGAAACCCGATGCCATCGAGTTCTGTGTGCCTGAAATTTGTTGGACTTTAAACTTTTGAAAATGTGTAGAAGACCTGATTTAATAGACTGTAAAATGGACATTGGAAATGGCCGCTGGTGAGAAGAAGAAGGGCGTGAAGAGATGGGAGGTCCTAGGAAAAGACCGCGAAGAGTCTTGGGCCTCCCCTGCCTGAATTACTATGTGACAGATACATGGTCCATCCCCCGAGGGGTTCGTATACTGGCTTGGTATGGAGGCGCTGAAAGAAGACGCCGCCCCCAGAAGGAGGGGCAGAAGAAGCCAGTGGCGGGAAAGGAGCCGAGGCAGGAAGGAGAACGCCAGAACGCCATGATGAAAGAAGACGAGAAGCCAGAAAAACAGGGGAAGGAAAAGCCCCTTACCCCCGGGCTGCCCCTGTGGAGGCTGCGAACGCTGATCCATCCGCAGCAGCGGCCGCCACCACCTCACAACTGATATTGTCACTGGGTGAGCCCCGTCCGGAGGAGATATATGAGGTCCCTAGAACAGAATGGAGGGCCGGGACCGCATCTCCGTCTGGACCGGGCGCGGTTGCACCAGCCTCCACCAACGACCCTGGCGGGAACCGATCTTGCCTCTGACCGAATTCAGCTGCGGCCCATCCCATCACCAACTCTGGGAGTTGCGGCCGCTGCCGTGCATCACCAGGTACCGGGGCTGAAACCGCGGCTGGGAGCAGCGGATACGATTACTGCTCCGGGCCTGACATTAGCTTTGGGAACGGAACCTACGGATAGGAATGGCCCAATTGACCTCTGCCGACAACCCCCGACTGCAGTGCCGTTAGCTAAGGTCTCGATGGACGCAGAGGAGTCAGATTCTGAGGAACCAGCGACCGCACCAGCTGAGTCACCAGCAGCAGCATATGTACCTGCAGCCATAGCTGATATACCATCCCCGCAGGATAAGGACACTGCGAGTATTTCATTTGAAGACAGTTCCAGTTTGGTTTCCAAAACCCCAGGAGGGGACCACCATTAGAAAACTTTCAAATCTCGTTACCCAGGAGGGTTTGTTTGCACCCGTTGTGCCTTTTTCTATTTTTCATCATGTTTTTGTTTTTCTGGTAGCACTTTTGTTGCCCTGTTGATTGGCAGCGTTTTCAATTTTGAACTAGCGATCATGAACTTGGAGTGATCCAAAAACTTTAATTGTAAATAGCTGCACCTTTTTAGGTGCCCTTTCTTGGTTTTACATAAGAGACACTTTGCGAAGATAATATTTTTGCATGGACACTTTTCGAAGATGATGTCTACCTCAAAGGACACTGCAAGAAATCCCGGCTGGGAGTGGTGTCCAGCACTTACAAGAATAACTGTTGAATGTTTTACTGTAAAGTATTTGATAATGTGTTTTATAAGAATAATAGTAACGGAAAAATAGCTTTTATAGAAGAATTAGGATGTGAATAAAGAATTGAAAGTAGACACGTGATGGACAAGATATTTGCGGTCAGCGTCTTGCGTCTAGAGAAACAAAAGAGATAGAAGGAGAAAGAAAAGAAGAATACTAAGGAAAATATGTTGCAGAAAATAGCACTTTGAATTGAGAATTGCACTTAGAATTAAAATTTTTAGATAGAATTGTTTGTAACGTTTAAGAAGAGTACCTCCTATATTAGGAAGATTAGTATAAGAAAAGTTTGTTATGCATTGTAAAATTTTGTATGTTTCTTTGCTGTCTGCTTTGTTATCTTGCAGCCCGCGGACATGCTGTGTTTAACGGGGGGGTATGTGGCGCCCCTGAGGCTCAGTCGCCACAGAGGTACTGCACCTTCTCCTAAGGTGTAGTGCCCCATCATCCTGGTAAGTTGGGAACTCCTTTCCACACTCCAACACCTGCATCCCACACACAGGATAGTTCTGCACTGATCACATTGCGGCTCATGCTTAGAGGGTAGCAGAGCACCTCTGGTGATTCCTTGCTTCGTAACACGAGATGTGCTGGGAGGTGGGTGGAGTTGAGATTCATATAAAAGATGGGGAAGGTTTAGAATTACAGGTCAGTCTGGGGTGAGTCCCAGAGGAGTGAGAAGGACAGTCAGTCAGGAGAGTCTGAGGACGGGTCCGAGGAGAGAAGGAGTGCTGCGGCTGCCTCAGTGATCTGAGCCAGCTGGCACGGGAAAGAGAAGAGAAGGAGAAAGATGTAGAACTGCAACCTAAGCTTCCATAGAGAGAAAGACAAGTACGGAACGAAGGAGAAGGAGAACAGAGAGGAGGAGTGGGTTGAATAGGAACCCTGCCTATAGGTTCTCAGCGCAAGGCTGGGGCCCAGTCCCCGAGGTTGTATGGACACTTATGGTTCTGCAGCAGACACCGGTGGAGTAGTTGGCTGTAAATGCACTACTCCCATCCAAGACTTGGGACACAACAGCAACACGGATAGAGAGCCGGGATCCAGGAGGTCCCTGATCAGGCTACAGCTGTCTGTCATACAAGTAGAGTGGTTAGGAACATCTGACAGGAGGAACTTCAGAGAACCACGGTACTGGAGCTCTTCACACTAAAAGGCGCAATAGGGGAGTCGTTCAGGAAAGGCACATGTTGGCGGAGTGTTGGAGAGGAGAGCCCTGACTTGCCCGGGAGGTTGATTGAGTCTCTACCCCGGAGGACACGGCACGGAGGCAGGCACCAGTGGGTACCACGAACTGTGAGTAAAGCTTTGAAACTGCAAGCTCTGGTGTCCTCCATTCATTCGTCGCTGGCACCTTCAGCACCGCTACATCTGGGCACCAGCATCTATATCCTTCTGCACCTCTCCTCATCCATTGCACCTACACTGCCCTCGGGTTACAGCTTCACCTGTGGGGAGCTACACCATCTAAGCTGCAACACACCATCAGCCCCAGAGGATCTGCACGCAGCGTTGGCTAACACCTCACTTGCTAAACACCACAGGTGGCGTCACAAACTTTCCATATAAACTACATTACAAACATCATCCGCCATTGATATTGGGCACCCAGGGCCATGGACCGGGTCACTTGCTGCTGTGACACATCCCCCTGACACCGGCCCAGTACCGATTACCCCACAGCCCTGGGAGGGCGACCCACGTTCGCCACTCAGGGTCCACCGTGCAGTAGGTGTTACACCACTGCTAGGTAATGACAGAGAAGCAATATGGTGGTATGATGTGCACGGGCTCAACTTCACCCGGAGTGCGCAGAGCAGGCTCTGTTTACACACAGAGGTGCCGATATGGCGGTATAATGCGCACGGGTTCAACTTCACCCGGAGTGCGCAGAGTGGGCTCTGTTCACACACAGAGGTGCCGCAACAAAAACATACAAAATGCTGAACCTGTTAGTGACACAGGCCTCAGGTAAATGCACACACGGTATCAGGTCTCGGGAACAGGACCAAAGACAGAGGTGCTGCGTCCCTCTAGACCTACCGTGTGTGCGGCATCACTTCTGCGAGCGCCAAGAAGGACTGCAACTGCAGCGTGGCGTAGGACACTGCCGCTCGACGACAAAGCCAGAAAGCAAGCGCAATGTCGGACGCTAGCGTAGCAGTGCGGTGTACACAGTGGCTTAAGGCTTGCGACTGACTGGTGCTGACTGCTAAACTAATTCCCTATCCACATGCGTAATATCAGAGGGAAGGGGTTTTATAATGAGTCAGTCACCAGAAACATACATCCGTCACCATTCACACATAGCAAGTATAGTCTATACTAGTGCATGGCGGAACGGTCATGCACGCTTTTTATAGCCGTGTGGGACGTTCCAGATCTCCGAGATGGACCAATGAGATCTGGAGCAGGACCTGGGCACATGACTCCCGATCTCCAATGGGAGATCGTCTCATGAGCATGCCCAGTAGGAGCACAGAGGAACTTACTCTCTGGAGCGGTCTGCTGCAAAGTAATCTTCTCTGCAATAGATAGAGAGCAGGAGACTGCGGAATGTGAGGCTCTGGATTCCTGCAGAGCAGACGCAGAAACCTGACGCCTAACAAGAGGTTAGTCGAAAGTTGTTTGCAGAGCGCAGCGGTCGGCTAGGCTGATAGACAGAAATGAGGGAGGAGATGTAGGGGGTGCTGCACTGGGGAGAGCTTTGTGGGTGAGAACAAGTACTTTGAATTGGATCCTATAATGAATGGGCTGCCAATGTAAGGACGTGTCCGAGTACCGATTAGCCAGATAGATGACCCTGGCTGCTGCATTAAGTATGGACTGGAGAGGCGATAGTCCAGTAACGGGGAGGCCAATTAATAGAGCGTTGCAGTAATCCAGGCGGGAGTGGATCAATGCTACAGTGAGGGTTTTTGCTGTTTCCATGGTGAGAAAAGGGTGGATTTTAGAGATGTTCTTTAGGTGTAAGTGGCAAGAGCGGGCAAGAGATTGTATATGGGATGTGAAGGAGAGATTGGTATCAAACATAACACCCAGACAGGAACCTTTATTGCTATTGGTCCCTTCCCAGAATATCAACATCAGCTCTCAACCATTGGCTTTCCCTCAGCTAGTTATGAAAATTAAGGAAGACCCAATGCCATTTTTTTAAATTATTTATTAATTCCAAAAATACATGTGCAGTAAGCTCTGTCACAGAATGCAAAAAAAAATAATAAATTAAAAAACATAAAGACGTGGGGTGACATCTCCCCTCTATTCTTAACAACCATTGCAGGTAAAGCTGACAGCTGTGAGCTGCTGCCCTCAGCAGTCAAATTTATTTTGGCTGGTCAACAAAAATAGCAGGGTCACCACTGTGGAAGCATGGTGGCTCAGTGGTTAGCACTGCAGCGCTGGAGTCCTGGGTTTGTATCCCACCAAGGACAACATCGGCAAGGAGTTTGTATGCTCTCCCTGTGCTTACGTGGGTTTCCTCTTGGTACTCCGGTTTACTCCCACATTCCAAAAACATACTGATAGGGAATTTAGATTGTGAGCCCCATCGGGGACAGTGATGATAATGTGTGCAAATTGTAAAGCACTGCGGAATATGTTAGCGCTATATAAAAATAAAGATTATTATTATTAGAGATGAGTGAACCCTTTCAATGTTCAGGTCAGTTCGATTCGCCAAACATGCTAGCTAAGCAGTTCGATGAAAGTAACTAAACCCAATAGAGTCAATAGGAAGCAAAACCAAATGCATACATAATACCTTAAGGGGTGACAAAAAGCTTCCCAAACAGCTAAAATTAGGGGCAGACACCATGAAAAGTGGCATCAATTGATCCACAGTAGAAATTTGAAAATGGCACAGTAGCAATCAGCCATGGACCATTAGGGTCTGGCCAAGCATTTACAGCTTGGAATTGATGTTTCAGTGAGGACCTGGTGGATAAGGGAGCCATGTAAGCCTTCTTTGCTGGGAGTCCTGATGGAAAAGCTACTTTCTTTCCCAGCCACACTCAGATGGCACAAACATACGTTTCATAGCATAGCGTAATGGTAGCAAAATGTAAGGATAGTAACACAGGCACTTCACTGAAAGTAAGTCCAGACCTGCCTGTCTGGGAGCACTACTTATACAGGCAACACACATGCATGAAGGAGACCTAACTTTGATTCTCCACATTAAAAAAATGATTGTCACACACAACTAAAGTGGCATCAATTTTCACAGAGTAAAAACACTATAATAGGCCTCTGACACACCTTTCACTAAAGGTAAGCCACCAGATGGAGACACAACTTGGAGTCTCGACAATTCAAAGAATTGTTTTTAACAACAGCAGCATTAGCAACAGCAGGCACAGAAGCCATGAAAAAGATGGCACAGACAGCAATAACTCGAGATCAAAGCATGACACTAAAAATGACACCATCGCTTAGTCTGCCAGGTCTGCGACTGAGGTGCAAGAGCCATTGGAGACCCATGACTTGTTCATTTTGAAGAAAGTTAGACAGTCTACACTTTCAGGGGACAGCCGGATGCGATTATCCATCAGGACACCACCAGCAGCGCTGAAGACATGTTCTGAGAGAACGCTGGCTGCCAGACATGATAAAATCTCCAAGGCATGACAGGCAAGCTCAGGCCACTCATCCATTTTTGAAGCCCAAAATGCAAAAGGGTCCAAACCCCCTTCATGACATTGATATTGAGCTCCAGATACTCCTACACCATTGTCTCTAATCAATCACAATGGGGTACTCTGTTCTGCTCGTGCACAAGCTGGTCTAAAAATATGTGTGAAATGACTTAGAAATTGATTATGCCACTTATGCATCTGCTGCTTCTAATGTTTTTGCGATGACGCCTTGACGGTCCCAGGGTTGGACATATGGAACTGGGATACACACTGTGTGCCTCACTGCTGTCTTGGGTAAAACCCATCTTAAGATTGTCTACAAGCGTGTTTGGATATTCCAGCATGTGTGCATCCCTTTCTCTGGGGGGGAGTGTTATGATGAGTCACCGAAGAAGGAAAAAACAAAATACCAGCTAAGTCCAGAAAAACCAGAGAGGTTGGCAGCTATCGGATTGCAGACCCCTGAACCTATCCACAACAACTAGCAGTAGCCGTGGGGGGTTCCTACGGTGCCCTAGACCCCTCGATCACAGCCAGAGAGCTACATAGCCTAAAGACAGAAATGGGAAAAACTAAACTGCCCCAGAGCAGACCCCAAAGCAATAGGCAGCCCCCAACATATAATGACGGTGAAGCAAGATGAAAACACTAACATAGATAGAAAGATAGGTTGAGCAAATGATGGGGCCCAAGCTAACTACAAAGGACAGGATAGGAAAGCTGCTGTCTGCCATCCGCAAAAACCCTTTCAAAATGAGCCAACCGACTGATAGGAAAAACAGGCCCTGAAGTCACTAGGCTTCAAAAGACTATATCAGCACTCAGGTATATTCTGAAGACAGAGCAAAAGATCAACAGATCAGAGACAAAAATGGAATTCAGCTCACCCCCGGCCGGGGATGGCAGAACTCCCAAAAAACAAGGCAAAACAAAAACAAAACTGAAGAGTACAAAGCAGAGCAGAAAAACTAAGCTTTGAGAAGCAGGAATCAGATTGGTCTCCAAGAATCCAGCAGGAAAATCACCAGCCAGGAAGAAGGGCGTCGGCAGCCTTATATCCAGTCCTCAATTGCAGCCACCCAGTTATCATCTAGCTGCCCAGGTGTTTGGTAATCAGTCTCACTACCTTCCTTCACCAGAGGAAGGAGTTCATCAGACCTCAATGGTGAAGGGAAAAATGAACTCACAACAGGGGAGCATCTGGCTAAATTTATTCTTGTACCGTGGATCTAACAGAGTAGCAACACAGTAGTCAGCACTATTTCTAACCCTAAGAACACAGGCATCATGTTGAAGATGTGTTAAGTGATTCCATTAGGTCCAAATCCATGATGTGCTGGGGTGGCAGACTAACACTCAAGGTTGCTTCCTCCATCCACTCCCACCAACCACAGTCAATAGAGAGGAAATTATAATCCTCTTCATCTCATGACTGTTGCTTTTCCATCACTTTGTCCTCTTCCATTTATTCCTCGGCTCACGCACAGTCACTAACAGTTTGTCTGGTACAATGAGCCCGCCTTGATTGCTGTAAACTACCCTGTCCTAGAACCCACCTGTGCAATGACAGACCGGAAATTTGAGATTTTGTTATCCCTTCTGCTTCCACCTCTTCCTGTGTGACCACCACCTTCTCACACAGACTATTCAAAGTGCTCTCCAGCATGTAGATGACTGGAATAGTGATGCTGATGATGGTATCATCAGGGCTAACCATCTTAGTAGCCATTTCAAAACTGTGCAGAGGTCCTTCATCTGTTCCCTCTCCGCAAGCATGATTTGCTCCACAGTCAGACTGCTTTAGCCCATGCTATGCAAAAGAAATACAATAAAACATAAATAAATAAGTAAAAAAAATCACAGTATATTCGATATGTTCCACAACCTGCTCAAACTTTGATACTTCTGGATACGTTGCTAAGTGGTGGCATGATGCAACTGCTCAGCCCTACATCCAGTATACATGGAGCTGACCATGAGAGAACAGCTGCATGTGACCGGCAATAATTTTAATGATGCTTCCACTGGTCACACACAGCCGCGTTCACGGTCAGCTCAGTGTATCCTGGATGCAGGGCTCAGCAATGCTGAGATGTAAAATAGGGTAAAAGAGGATCAGGGTGTGTTTATTTCAATGTAAGGACTTTTTCATGTGTCTGTGTCTTTATTACTTTTGATTATGGGGTTAGTAATGGGGGGTATTATAGATGCCTCTCCATTACTAACACCTGGGCTTGAAACAGCTGACATTAACCCCAAAACTGTCACTCCATTTTCCAGCATATCCTTAACAACGATAAGGGGATATTGAGAGTTGTTGTTATCAGGCATTACCAGACTGCAGACAAAACAGGAGCCACAATACTGAGGAGAGGTAGTCAGTATTTCAAATATTTACATCCAGGTACCTCATGGATGATGTAGTCACTGATTAGAGTTTTTCTTTCTTTTCTTCATCTTGTCCAGACACCTTGATGACTTTTCACATCCATAGCTTGTCTCCATGATTCCACCTTTTCCGGTCTTCCGCAGCACATCCCGACACACTGCCCTTAAAAATAGCAGCGTGATTATAAATCTCCTGAATAAAAATATCTCTGCTGAGCTCCTGAATAATTGATTGCCCCTCACTATATTCCCTGCACAAAATATGACCTACACACTGTCCCTCTTACAGTACATGGCCTCCACACTGCCTTGTTCTTTCCACACTGGGCCCCATCTTTCCACTGTCCAAACACACTGTGTCCCCCGTATATAACATAGCCTCTATACTTTGCCCCATCACACTTTCCCCCTATGCTACCCCCTCTCTATACTGCCCCATGCTACCCTGTCTCTATTCTGTGCTCCCTCACACTATTCCCCTCAATTGTCTCTTCACACATTTTTGCCTCCCTCATATTCATATTGTCTCTTCTCAAACACCCCCTGCTAACCATACTGTTTCCTCACATATTTACCCCATCGTTCTCCATACTGTCTCTTCATACATCAACTCGCTCCTCATAATGTGTCTGCACCCATCCCCCTCACTTGCCATACTGTTTCCACATACATTTCCCACTTCTTGCTTCCCATACTGTGTATGCACCCATCCCCTCCCTCACTACCCATACTGTATACTCAAATTCCTCCATCCCCCTTGATCTCCATACTATGTCCAATCCATCTCTGCTCTCTCATACTGTTCCCTTAATCATACTCCCCTCACTTCACATACTTTGTTCGCACCCATGCTGTGTCCTCAAATTTTTCCATTCTACCTCGCTCTCCATACTGTGTCTGTACCCATCTCCCATTTTGCTCCTCACACTTTGACCTCAAATTCCACCCTCACTCATCATACTGTGTCAGCACTCATCTCCTCCACAGTCCCCAAACTGTGTCATCAAATTTCAGCACAAACCACCCCCCTCCTTGCTCCCATATCTGTATTCACTTTCATTCCCCCCATTCCGCCCTTGCTCCCCATACTATCCTCAAATCCTGCCCATTACAATAAATGATTGGTGTCTTCAGCTCCACTAAGAACACTTGCCACCAACATTCTTTGCGCCTCTGTGATGCCAGTGAGTGATGTCAGCAATTGATTGCTGGGAGCCAGGATGCACCTTCTCTGAGCTGGCTGTTAGCTTGACAGCTGGTTCAGATAACCTGTAGAGTGTAAGCCCGCAAGAGCATATTCCTCTTCCCTCTGCACCAGTCTATCACTGTTAGGCTATGTGCACATGTTGCAGATTCTCCCGCGGATCCACAGCGTTTTTGGCCCTGCGGGTCCGCAGCAGATTCTGCTGCGTTGTACAGAAGCATTAAAGTCAATGGGATTTGAAAACCGCTGTGCACATGCTGCGGAAAAATCCGTGCAGATTATCTGTGGGTTCATTTCCGCAGCATGTCAATTCTTTGGGTGGTTCTGCAGCGTTTCTGCACCCATTGACTTGCATTAGTCAGCAGCAAAACCGCAGTTCTCAAAAAGATCTGCGGCTTTGCTGTGGATGAAACGCTGCAGATCGGGAGGGGGGAAGAGTGGGGGCAGAGTGTGGGCAGTGACTGTGTGCGTGTATGGTGTGTGGGTGGTGACTGGGCATGTATGTGTATGTGGGCTATGTGTGTGCGCGGGGGTCTGCGGGGCTCATTGGGCTGTCCAGGGGTCTGATGGGGCCTGTGCGATGGTGATCGGGCTGTCGGAGGTCCGTGCGGGGCTGTCGGAGGTCTGTGTGGGGCTGTCGGAGGTCAGTGCAGGACTGTCGGAGGTCCGTGAGGGGCTGTCGGAGGTCCGTGCATCGCTGTCGGAGGTCCGTGCAGGGCTGTGGGGGGCTGCGGGGCATTGGCCTGTCCAGCGGGGGGTGCGGGGCTGTGTATGTATGTACAGTTGTGGCCAAAAGTATTGACACCCCTGCAATTCTGTCAGATAATACTCAGTTTCTTCCTGAAAATGATTGCAAACACAAATTCTTTGGTATTATTATATTCATTTAATTTGTCTTAAATGAAAAAACACAAAAGAGAATGAAGCAAAGAGCAAAACATTGATCATTTCACACAAAACTCCAAAAATGGGCCAGACAAAAGTATTGGCACTCTCAGCCTAATACTTGGTTGCACAACCTTTAGCCAAAATAACCGCTTCCGGTAACCATCAATGAGTTTCTTACAATGCTCTGCTGGAATTTTAGACCATTCTTCTTTGGCAAACTGCTCCAGGTCCCTCATATTTGAAGGGTGCCTTCTCCAAACTGCCATTTTTAGATCTCTCCACAGGTGTTCTATGGGATTCAGGTCTGGACTCATTGCTGGCCACCTTAGAAGTCTCCAGTGCTTTCTCTCAAACCATTTTCTAGTGCTTTTTGAAGTGTGTTTTGGGTCATTGTCCTGCTGGAAGAACCATGACCTCTGAGGGAGACCCAGCTTTCTCACACTGGGCCCTACATTATGCTGCAAAATTTGTTGGTAGTCTTCAGACTTCATAATGCCATGCACACGGTCAAGCAGTCCAGTGCCAAAGGCAGCAAAGAAACCCCAAAACATCAGGGAACCTCCGCCATGTTTGACTGTAGGGACCATGTTCTTTTCTTTGAATGCCTCTTTTTTCCTCCTGTAAACTCTATGTTGATGCCTTTGCCCAAAAAGCTCTCTCCGCGGGAGACTCAACAACGTGTGCACATAGCCTTAGTAGTGATATTTGTATTTTGTATGTAAACCCTTCTAATGTACAGCACCATGGAATCAATGATGCTCTATAAATAAATAATAATAACTGCTGGAGAAAAGGTCACAGTGCTGGGGCGACAACCTGCATTCCCACAGAGAAGGCTCTGAGTGCCAGCTCTGGCACCTGTACCATAAATTCTCCACCTGCTCTAGGGTATTCTTAGGAAATGGAGACTCATGGGAGGCAACATTAAAGCCCTTTGCAAGGAAGAGGGATTAATTAAAGAGATTTATAAAATCTAGACATTTGGGTCTGGACTTTTACTAGGAGAGGCCTTTTTAATGACATACAAGAACTATGCTTCCAAGAAGGACTAGTCCAAGTCCTTTGTCTCCTCAGGGTAGATGTTCATGAGAGCCATCTCTGCCACATAGGTCTCTATTTCTTAGGGTTAAATCTCGCATGATGTTAATTAAGTTGGCCGGGTGCAATATTGAGATCATATGTGGGTGTATAGCTCTAGCTAAACCACATACAGTGCTGTCTGGATACAGCATAGGGTTTAAATTAACACACAATTTGCCTAAGGCAACTAGAGATCCCTATTAAAGATCCTAAAATAAAACATACAGTAACATACAGTATTTTGCAAAGGAAAAACAAATTGTGTGTTAGCTCTAACTAAAGACCTATCACATTTACCATGGTATTCATAATAATGCCTGAGCATTCTATCTCTGTATGAAATGTGTTTTTGAGCAATAATCTTCTGCATTTACTCCCAGACTATAAATAGTTCTGAGGCCATATTTAGTGATATCATAGGTTTATGGGTGTACTCCATTAATTGAAGAGAACTATGAAAGTTTGCTAATTCATGAGTGAATTCCCTTTTCAATCAATAACAATCTAATAAAGACAAATATGTTTTTTCAAAAGAGCATCATTAAGGCGTCATGACCAGTTTACACACTGAAGTTCAGGGAGTATAATATAGAGATAAATCTGAGCGTAGACCCAATGGAGCTACGTACAAGTGGCAAAAATGTGATGTGAACATAACCTTATAGTAAAAGCAAAGATATGCTGTCTGGACAATGGTTAATATGTTTTTATATACTTGTTATGTAGTTTGTACTTTTGATGCATTCATGTAATTCATAATTTTTGTCTTTTAAAAATCAATGTAAACTGTAAAATCATCCCAAATGACTATATTACATTAATTTGTTGCATCTCCTCACATGAGAAGAATTTAAAATAGGATGCTTTGTTTCTATCTCTGCCACTGCAGCGTCTATAAAATTACATGCCATCAGAAGGTGGCGGTAGGAGCCGTAAGACTGAGAGCAATGCCACCTCGCAGCACACCGTAAAATACAGCCCTGGCAAAAATTAAGAGACCACTGCAAAATTTTCAGTTTGTCTGATTTTTCTCTTTATAGGTATATTTTTGAATAAAATGTAAATTGTTCTTTTAGTCTATAAACTACTGACAACATGTCTCCGAATTTACAAGCAATAAATTTTGCAGTTTTTTTTCTAAAAATGAGAAATAGTCATAATTAAATAAAAGAACCAGTGCTTTCAGACCTCAAATAATGCAAAGAAAACAAGTTCATATTCGTTTAAAATCAACAATACTAATGTTTTAACTCAGAAAGAGTTAAGAAATCAATGTTTTGTGGAATAACCATGATTTTTAATCACAGCTTTCATGCGTCTTGGCATGCTTGCCACCAGTCTTTCACACTGCTCCTGGCACAAAAATGTAAGCAGTTCTTCTTTGTTTGATGGCTTGTGACTATCCATCATCCTCTTGATTACTTTCCAGAGGCTTTCAATGGGGTTCAGGTCTGGAGAATGGGCTGCCCATGACAGGGTTTTGATGTGGTGGTCTCTTAATTTTTGCCAGAGCTATAAATTGCCAATAGTGGGTGGTGACAGAAACAGAGTGAGTAACACTAGCTCAGCCCCACAGTTTCTATTACCACTCTCAAATGAATCGTTATCAGGGGGCAGTGACAGGAGCAGTGTGAGTGACTCTAGCACTGGTATACAGCTTCTATCTCTACCTTCAAATGAATAGTCATTAGGGGGAAGCTGCCAATAAAGGGGGTTTGGGAGGGAAGGGAGTGAAAGCAGTGAAGAGAGAGGACAAAAAATATAAGAGAAATATCAACCAGGCACTAAACCTGGGGGCAGGCAGAAATAGATTTCTGAAAGCTATCTTAAGCTGCAAAGCAATGAAGGAATCTAACAGGGGGTGGGTAGTGGCTAACCAAGGATGGAGAGTTGTCTGTTTCCCATCTAAATACAATATATCAACTTTCCATTAGTCAGCAGCCCAAACATATAGAAGGAGGCACCCTACATCTGTATGTAAAAAGACCTTTACTTTTGAACTTTTACAAATTTGAAGAATTGTGGCTCCTTGAACTTTGTGTTGCAACATGGAGCAGATAGAGATGAAAGCTTGTTCAACTTTAATTATCACTCCTATATACTTCAATGGAAGACAGCATAGTCACCTCTCTATTCATTCTCAGTACCCATTGACTCTAATGAAGCACATAAAAATAGGCTTGATACTGCTGAAAATTATGTTTGCCAAAGCACAGCGTTACTCTGCTTTACTAAAATCAATGGCACCATCATAATTCCAGACAGAAGCTCCAGTGGAGCTACGGATGTGTGGCAAAAGCATGATGTGAACTTAGACACATAGTAAAAGCAAAGTTATGCTGTCTGGACAATGGTTAATGTGTTTTTATATTTTTGGTATGTAGTTTGTACTTTTAGTGCATTTATGAAATTCATAATTATTGTTTTTTAAAAATCAATGTAAACTGTATTGATCAGATTTTTCTAATTGCTATAAATTCACACATAAAATCATCTTAATTGATTATATTACATTATTTTGTTGCATCTCCTCACATACCATTTCCATTGAGATTCTATGCTGTTAAAAAGTCACTTCACAGATATGCTTGCTGAACACTGATAGCTAGAGTTGAGCGACTTTTGGTTTTTTAGGGTCGAGTTTCGTTTCGTGAAACCCGACTTTTCCAAAAGTCGGGTCGAGCAAGATCGGCCGATTACAGGGAAAAGTCGGGGTCGTCCCGAAACACGAAACCCAATGTAAGTCAATGTGGAATAAAAGTCGGCAGTGAGAGGAGGACAGGAAACACACCTACAGTGCCCATTTGAATGCCAAAAGCATCAATTCTTCTTACTTAAGCTTGTCAACCTTAATTAACTTCATAATACAAGTTACACACTGAAAAATGGGGGTTATTTGGCTAAAGTTGTGGGGGGGTAGGGCTGGCTCCAGGTTTTCATGTGCCCTGGGCGAAAGAGCGCCCCTTTAACACATACCACAACTCATCATGCTCCGATACGGCAGAGAAATAGCGGTATAGTACAATGAAAAATACTTCACTTTTTACATCTCATGACGAGGCCCATCTATTTCTCCATACAGAATCATTGGTCCCATATAATGTTTGAAACAGTATATGATGAGCTCCACATAATGCTACAGTATATGTTGGTCCCCATGAATGAAGCTCCACTGTCTTATGGGCCCAAATAATGCTCCAAACATAATGGGCCCCATTTCTAATGCTCTAGTGTATAATGGGCCCTGTAAATGCTGCTCCAGTGTCTGATGTCCACCTTTGGCATGTTCCAGTGTATGGTGGGCCCCATCTATCATTCTCCAGAGTATAGTGCTCCACAAAAATTGCTGTCCCAACATTGAAAACAATCAAATAAGTCTCCTCACTAGGGAATCCCTGTACTAGTCTGGACTCCTCGTCGTCCCCATCTTCCATCTCACTGCACAGTATTTCAACCTTGCAAGTGCTGTGATCCTGAGCAAGCAGGGGGGGCCCACTCGTTGGCGACGGCACTGGCACAGGGCCCCTGATAGTACGGTGGTGTGTCGGATGGCGGGTGGGCCGAACCTGCACTTTCATCTGCAGCTTCCTCTTTGTCACCATGTAAGATGGAACTGTATATGGGAAGGGTAACCTGAGTTTCATCAGGGTCAGATTCAGGCCGTGTAGCGTGCGAGGGGAATGTAGTGGTCTGGGTCAATGTACCAGCAGATTCATCGAGCAGTGGCTGGGCATCAGTGCACTTGTGTCGCCCCCAGGAGTACGGTCGCCACAGTGGCATTACCTTCCTCCTAGGGAGTGTGATGTCATGCTTGGGAGCAACGAAGGATCTCTCTAGCAGGTTAACTGATTGGGCAGCGTTATTCCCACGAGTCATGACCCTCCAAACAGCGTTCATGAAGGCAAAGTGTTTGTTTTACGTGGGCAGTATGGTTGCAAAGCTGAATCTTAAAGGAATGTCCAGAAGGGCACCACCAGGAGTGGAGCCTATGGTTAAATTCGACTCCACCTGGGAAACCTCAACCATGCCAGCTACAGAACAGATGCACACATTGCAAGCTTAATTCCGTTAACGAACGAGACTCCGTCATGCCCCGCGGTCCGAGTCCGGCTTACTAGAGGGACACGTGAGGCTCTGGCACATGAGATTGGCCAATAACTGGTGTGTCATGCCCTTACATGTCCGTGGCTGCATGTGCGCTACACTGAAAAGGCCAGCGTTTGTCGCTTACAGGTGCAGATAACCCGCTGAACAACGTTAGTGATGGGGATCACTGATTACAATTATTACCCGCGAACGATGATTTCCCAGTAAGTGCAGGTCAACCGCAGTTCCGAAATTAGGCCTAACCGTCATTCCTGAAAAAATGAAAAACTTACGTGTGCAAACCACAGGTGCTGTAGCTTGCTTAACAGCTCGCCAGCCGTTCTCACGCCCAGTATGGATTACACGTGATTGCACAAAGGTGAGAAAGGGTACCGTATCCCCAGATAACATGTATGGATAGCGTACACATTCAAAATATATGTCTATACATCAGGAGGCAGGCTCAGACGGTGTTAGGCCCAGTATGGCTTGCACGTGATTGCCCAAAGGTGAGAAAGGGCACCGTATCCCAGGATAACATGTATGGATAGCGTACACATTCAAAATATATGTCTATACATCAGGAGGCAGGCTCAGACGGTGTTAGGCCCAGTATAGCTTGCACGTGATTGCACGAAGGTGAGAAAGGGTACCGTATCCCAGGATAACATGTATGGATAGCGTATACATTCAAAATATATGTCTATACATCAGGAGGCAGGCTCAGACGGTGTTAGGCCCAGTATGGCTTGCACGTGATTGCACAAAGGTGAAAAAGGGTACCGTATCCCAGGATAACATGTATGGATAGCGTACACATTCAAAATATATGTCTATACATCAGGAGGCAGGTTCAGACGGTGTTAGGCCCAGTATGGCTTGCACATGATTGCACAAAGGTGAGAAAGGGTACCGTATCCCCGGATAACTTGTATGGATAGAGTACACATTCAAAATATATGTCTATACATCAGGAGGCAGGCTCAGACGGTGTTAGGCCCAGTATGGCTTGCACGTGATTGCACAAAGGTGAGAAAGGGTAATTTATATCCTGGCCGCTGCATTCACACACATCCACCGCCCTGGCATTAACTCTCCACACTCCATCCATATTGGCCCCTCGCTCCTTTCCTCTCCTATGTATAGCACTCATGCTCTTTTCACATTGTTAAATTGCACAGATCCAGCCAGTCCCACCATTCAACATAAGAGACGCTCTCACAAATCACTTAACCATCTGCTCACTCTTTCTATCCTCCTTCTCCTAGTTGCAGGAGACATTGCTCCCAACCCTGGTCCCCCATGTTATAGAAAGTCAAACCCCCCCACTGCTACACTCAGAAACCCCTCTAATCTTATTAATATTCCCTGCATGCCATCTGTCTCTCTTAATTGTGCACTTTGGAATTCTCGCTCAGTGTGTAACAAACTCTCCTTCATTCATGACTTCTTCCTTTCTAATTCTCTTAACCTCCTGGCTCTTACTGAAACCTGGATCCAGCAGTCAGATACTACCGCTGCTGCTGCTCTTTCATACGGGGGGCTACACTTCTCTCATACCCCAAGATCAGACAATAGAGCTGGTGGAGGCGTTGGTCTGCTCCTATCACCAAAATGTACCTTTCAGGTTATCCCTCAACTACCCTCACTTGTCTTCCCTTCTTTTGAGGTCCATGCCGTCAGACTCTACACCCCCTTCTCCATGCGAGTGGCGGTGGTATATCGTCCTCCCGGCCCCTCCCATCAGTTCCTGGATCATTTTGCCACTTGGCTTCCACATTTTCTCTCCTGTGACATCCCTACCCTCATCATAGGAGATTTCAACATCCCCATTGCTCTTCCCCTCTCCCCATCTGCTACTCACCTTTTATCTCTAACCTCCTCATTTGGCCTTTCGCAGCTTACTAATTCTCCAACGCATGAAGACGGAAACTCCCTCGACTTGGTCTTCTCTCGGCTTTGTGCAGTGGATGATTTTGCAAACTCCCCTCTCCCGCTCTCTGACCACAATCTTCTTTCATTCTCTATCAAGAACTGCCAGGCTGCTCAGGTCACCCCCACTGTCCAGACTTATAGAAACACACAGGCCATTAACACCCAGAAACTTCTGAAGAACTTGCAGTCTTCATTGGCCCCTATCTCCTCCCTCTCATGTCCTGATTCTGCTTTGAAGCATTACAATGAAACACTTCAAACTGCCCTGGATGAATTTGCACCCCCTATAAATAGAACACCACAACGCAGACGGCGACAACCCTGGCACACGGTGCAAACACGTTTCCTGCAGCGGTGCTCCAGGTGCGCCGAACGTCTGTGGAGAAAATCCAATCTACACGAAGATTTCATCCATTTTAAGTTTATGCTTAGAACATACAACACTGCCCTTCACCTCTCCAAACAAACCTATTTCAACACCCTCATCATCTCACTGTCCAATAACCCGAAACGTCTCTTTGACACTTTTCATTCTCTACTCAATCCAAGAGTACAGGCCCCAACCACGGAGCTCCGAGCTGACGATCTGGCCAATTACTTCAAAGAAAAAATTGACCAGATCCGACAGGAAATTATCTCCAAATCCCCTCATACCATGCACTGTCCTCCCTCCCCCACTGCATCTAACTCACTCTCTGATTTTGAACCAGTCACAGAAGAAGAAGTAAGCAGGCTCCTTGCATCTTCTCGCCCAACTACTTGCACCAGTGACCCATTTCCGTCACATCTCCTCCAGTCCCTTTCCCCTGCTGTCACCCCTCACCTAACTAAAATATTTAACCTCTCTCTCTCTTCTGGTATTTTTCCCTCCTCATTTAAGCATGCCATCATACATCCACTACTTAAAAAACCATCCCTCGACCAAAATTGTGCCGCTAACTATAGACCTGTCTCTAATCTTCCCTTCATCTCTAAACTCCTGGAACGCCTGGTCCACTCCCGTCTTATCCGCTATCTCTCAGAAAACTCTGTTCTCGACCCTCTCCAATCCGGTTTCCGCTCTTTACACTCCACTGAAACTGCCCTCACTAAAGTCTCTAATGATCTGCTAACAGCTAAATCAAATGGTCATTACTCCATGCTAATTCTCTTGGATCTCTCTGCAGCATTCGACACTGTGGATCATCAGCTCCTCCTCACTATGCTCCGTTCCATTGGCCTCAAGGACACCGTTCTCTCCTGGTTCTCCTCCTATCTCTCCGACCGCTCCTTTACTGTTTCTTTTGCCGGTTCCTCCTCCTCTCACCTTCCTCTTACTGTTGGGGTTCCTCAAGGATCAGTTCTAGGCCCCCTCCTCTTCTCCTTGTACACTGCCCCTATTGGTCAAACAATCAGTAGATTTGGTTTCCAGTACCATCTCTATGCTGATGACACCCAATTATACGCTTCTTCTCCTGACATCACGCCAGCCTTTCTAGAAAACACTGGCGATTGTCTAAACGCTGTGTCTAATATCATGTCCTCACTATATCTGAAACTGAACCTATCAAAGACTGAACTCCTTGTGTTTCCTCCCGCTACTAATGTACCTACACCCGACATTGCCATTTCCGTCTGTGGTTCCACTATTACTCCCCAGCAACATGCCCGCTGTCTTGGGGTCATACTTGATTCCGAGCTTTCCTTTGCCCCCCACATTCGATCACTGGCTCGCTCTTGTCATCTGCACCTCAAAAACATTTCTAGAATTCGACCTTTTCTTACTTTTGACTCTGCAAAAACTCTTACTGTTTCTCTTATTCATTCTCGTCTCGACTATTGTAACTCTCTTCTAATCGGTCTCCCTCTTACAAAACTCTCCCCTCTCCAATCTGTCTTGAATGCTGCAGCCAGGATCATATTCCTCACCAATCGTTACACCGATGCCTCTACCTTGTGCCAGTCATTACACTGGCTACCCATCCACTCCAGAATTCAGTATAAACTTATTACCCTCACCCACAAAGCCCTCCATGGCTCAGCACCACCCTACATCTCCTCCCTTGTTTCAGTATACCACCCTACCCGCGCCCTCCGTTCTGCTGATGACCTGAGGTTAGTATCCTCAATAGTCAGAACCTCCCACTCCCGTCTCCAAGACTTTACACGTGCCGCGCCAATTCTTTGGAATGCACTTCCCAGGTCAATACGATTAGTCCCCAGTCCCCACAATTTTAAGCGTGTCCTGAAAACGCATTTATTCAGACTGGCCTATCGCCTCAACACATTAACCTAACCTATCCCTGTGTGGCAGAGCCAAAAATTTTACCATAACCAGGTTCCCAGCATCATGTTCCCACATGCTTTATGCATCCATTAGCCCTCTGTGTCTGTACTGTTACACACTTAACATTATGGCTGGTCCATACAATCAGGGCAACTGTTACCACCCACCTTTCGTGTCTACCTCTTTCCTCATAGACTGTAAGCTTGCGAGCAGGGCCCTCACTCCTCTTGGTATTTGTTATAATCTACTGTATGTGATTATTGTTATGCTGTAATGTCTATTGTCTGTACAAATCCCCTCTGAAATGTAAAGTGCTGCGGAATATGTCGGCGCTATAAAAATAAAATTTATTATTATTATTATTATTATTACCGTATCCCCGGATAACATGTATGGATAGCGTACACATTCAAAATATATGTCTATACATCAGGAGGCAGGCTCAGACAGTGTTAGGCCCAGTACGGCTTGCACGTGATTGCACAAAGGTGAGAAAGGGTACCGTATCCCCGGATAACATGTATGGATAGCGTACACATTCAAAATATATGTCTATACATCAGGAGGCAGGCTCAGACGGTGGCAGGCACAGTATGGATTTGACGTCCCAGACTACGCAGTGGAGGAGCAGGGAGAGGTAAAGATTGCAAATGCTGGGGCCCTGCCCAAGCAAGGGGGGCCCACTCGTGGGCGTCGGTACTGGCACTGGGCCCCTCATAGTACGGCGGTGTATCTGACGGCGGGTGTGCACCACCACCGTCAGAGACACTTGATTGCACTATGAGGGACCCTGTGCCAGTGCCCGCGCCCAAGAGTCGGCCTACCCACCTGTCCAGGGCAATGGCACTCGCACGGTGTCGTGCGCTAGGTGGTGACCCCGGCCATGGGGGGGAGGCAGCACAGTTAGGGAGTTTTAGAAAGTGGCATATGTTGATGTTGGACATTCAGCTGATGCAAAAGGCGAAATAGGTCAAGTCCCAGGAAGAGGTGGACCAAAGCAAGCCATTTTTCTGTCACCCTATGTGTCTTCAGGGGAAGGTGGGACAAAATCCTTGGAAACTAATGCATGGTTCATTTTAATGAAGGTTAGATCATCCACATTTTGGGTTCACAGACGGGTCCTTTTTTCTGTCGGGATTGATCCAGCTGCACTGAAGACTCTTTCCGATAGCACACTTGCAGCTGGGCAAGCGAGCTCCTGTAAGGCATATTGTGCCAATTCAGGCCAGGTGTCCAGTTTAGTGGCCCAATAGTCAAAGGGGAATGACCTGTGTGTGAGAGCATCAATATGGGAAGAAAAGTAGTTTGTAACCATAGTTGACAACTGCTGTCTCCTGTCACTTTCCATCGATGCAGTATTACCAGTTGTGTGAGCGGTCCGTGAAAAATCAGTCCACAACATTGTCATGAAACCCCTGTCTCCAACGCCACTTCTGCTGTGTGCACCATGAACACCTCTGCCAAGCTGCCCCCGGCCTGTACGGCTCGTGTGAGAACAATCACCGCTGCTGTGTGCTGGGAATGCCTCAAGCAACCGATTTACCAGAGTTGCTTGTTTATTAGCCAATATTAGGTCAAGGTTCTCCTGTGGCATGATGTTTTGTAATTTGCCTTTATAGCGTTGATCCAGGATGCTGGCCAACCAGTAGTCATCATCGTTCATCATTTTGGCAATGCGGGGGTCCCTTTTTAGGATCTGCAAGGCATAATCTGACATGTGGGCCAATGTTCCCGGTGTCAATGATGCACTGCGAGTGCTGGGTGGAGGAGCACTTTCTGGCAAATCCAAATCCCTCCAGTCACGCACAAACCCTGTACCAGACCTTGCCACGCCAACATTTTCACTTGCCCCACGAGATGCATCCTCCTCCCCTAAGTAATCATCCCCATCATCATCCTCCTCCTCCTCTTCTTCCTCCACCTCGTCCAGGAGAGGTCCCTGAGCAGACAATGGCTGAATATCATCAAGGATTCCCTCCTCCTCTTCCTCCTCATCAACATTGGCTGCAGAGGCCTGCTCATTAAGGTGCGTCAAAGTTTGCATGAGCAGACGCATAAGTGGGATGCTCATGCTTAGGATGGCGTCGTCTGCGCTTACCAGCCGTGTGCATTCCTCAAAACACTGAAGGACTTTACAGAGGTCTTTCAGCTTCGACCACTGCACACCTGTCAACTCCATGTCTGCTCTCAAAGTGCCTGGCCGTGTATCCTCCCACAAATGCATTATGGCCTGCCTCTGCTCGCACAGCCGCTCCACCATGTGCAAGGTGGAGTTCCACCTTGTTGCAATGTCGATAATGAGGCTGTGGTTGGGAAGGTGGAGCAATCGCTGCAGCTTCTGCATACGAACGGAGTGTACAGGCGACCGGCGGATGTGCGCGCACAGTCTTCGCACCTTCTGGAGCAGGGCTGTTAACTCCGGATAATTTTTGAGGAAGCACTGCACCACCAGGTTCAAGGTGTGAGCCAAGCAAGGTATGTGGCTGAGTTTTGAAAGGGCTATGGCTGCCACAAAATTACAGCCGTTATCACTAACTACCTTGCCTGCCTCAAGATGTACACTGCCCAGCCATGATTCAGTTTGTCGCTTCAAGTACTCGGCCAGCACCTCGGCGGTGTGTCTGTCGCCCAAACACATCATCTGCAACACAGCCTGCTGACGCTTTCCACTAGCTGCTCGATAGGGGGACACCTCGTGTGCAACAGTGGCAGCTGCAGATGGAGTGCTCGTACGACTGCGCTCTGTGGACGAGCTTTCGCTTCTGTAGGAGGAGGAGGAGGGTCGAACGCCTACAGCCAACTGTTTCCTATACTGTGGGCTAGGCAGCACTGTCCCACCACCGCTGTCCCCTGTGGACCCTGCATCCACCACATTAACCCAGTGCGCAGTGATGGACACGTAACGGCCCTGGCCATGCCGACTGGACCATGCATCAGTTGTGAGGTGCACCTTTCCACTCACTGACTGCTTGAGTGCATGGACAATGCGGTCTTTTACATGATGGTGGAGGGCTGGGATGGCTTTGCGAGAGAAGAAGTGGCGACTGGGTAGGTCATAGCGTGGTACTGCATAGGCCATGAGTTCGCGGAAAGCTGCGCTTTCCACCAACCGATAGGGCATCATCACAAACGAGATTAGTTTGGCAATGTGGGCGTTCAAACCCAGTGTACGCGGATGAGAGACTGAGTACTTTCTTGACCTACTCATAGTGTCTGGGAGGGTGAGCTGGACTTGAGAGCTGCATATGGTGGAAGTAGCGGTGGACAGGGCGGACTGAGAGAGGGTTGATGATGGTGATGGAGTTGGTGTTCTTTCTGATGGCCTAGATTCAGTATTTCGTTGATATAACAGTGGGATTCCCTGACTGCTGTGGCCTTGCAACGACACCTCAACATTTGCTGCTGTGCTAACCGGTGGGCTTACAGTGGGGGAAACAATGTAGCGTTGTTGACTACCTTCTTTGTGATCAGTTGCACATGTGGCACTTGAGGTTTGGTGTTGTGTCCACGCTTGCAAGTGCATGCTGGTTAAATGTCTAAGCATGCAACTGGTATTCAAATTTTTCAGATTTTTCCCTCGGCTAAAGGTCTTTGCGCACTTCTTACAGATAACCTTGGCCTGATCATGAGGATTTTGTTCAAAAAAGTGCCACACTGCACTCTTCCTACTTTGGCAGATATTTTGCGGCCTAGCACGCTGTGATCTTTTGACCGTCTGGACAAGCTGTCCAGCAACTCTTTTGATGTTTGGAACCTGTCTTTGGAGTGCTCCGGGTCTGCCAGATAACAGCTGTTGCGATGTCGATGTCTGCTGTGGATGCTCCTCATCTGAGCTATTGGAAGCAGCACCCTCTCCCCCAATGGATGCCAATCTGGGTCAACAACTGGGTCATCCATCACCTCCTCTTCAATGTCATGTGAACCTTCCTCTGTGTCACCGTGTATGGTGGTATAGTGTGCAGGAAGGGGCACCTGAGTCTCATCAGGGTCAGAATCTGGCTCTCTACACTGCGAGGACAATGTAGTGCTCTGAGTGAATGTACCAGCAGAATCATCTATCAGTGGCTGTGCATCAGTGCACTCCATGTCAGATTCATCTTGGCCTGGGTAATTCACCATTTCACTTGATAATCCAGGCATGGTATGTGAAAACAGCTCCATGGAGTAATCAGTAGTATGGCCTGCGTCATCCTTCAATCTTGGTTGGGGTGAAGGACACAAGGAAAGGTGTGGTTCATGAACATGAGCCTCCAATGACGACTCAGTGCTTTTATTTTTTACAACTTCAGAAGAGGAGGCGATAGAGCTGGAGGCTGAGTCAGCAATGTAAGACAAAACTTTTTCCTGAAGCTCTGGCTTTAAAAGCGGTTTGCCAACTCCTAGAAAACTAAGCCTTCGAGGCCTTGTGGAGCCAGACGATGACACAGGCTCAACACCTCCTGCATTCGGTCCTATTTTGCTTTTGCCACTACCATCAGATCCACCACCAACACCATCATTACCAGCTGCCAACCCCCGCCCAATTCCACGGCCTCTTCCACCAGCCTTCCTCATTTTTGGTAGAAATGTAGACAAAATCCAACAAACTATATAGTAATGTAAAACAAGGTACAAGGTGTCTATAGGACAAGGGAGATTTTGAATTTCTGCAGACACGTGTGTGAGGCCCACTGAATATCAGAGCGCTATGTCACAGGCTCGATGGCACAGGTGTGAAAAAAGTGACTACAGGATAAGGGAGATTTTGAATTTCTGCAGACACTAGTGGACACTGGACACTTTTGGATTGTGTGAGGCCCACTGAATATCAGAGCGCTATGTCACAGGCTCGATGGCACAGGTGTGAAAAAAGTGACTACAGGGTAAGGGAGATTTTGAATTTCTGCAGACACTAGTGGACACTGGACACTTTTGGATTGTGTGAGGCCCACTGACGCTGTATGGTGTGAAAAAATGCACGCTCAGTACCTCAGCAGGACAAAAAAAAAATTGGGATTGCTTTTAAAAAAGCAGTTTGCAGAGCAGTGGGTAAACAGCAATGCAGCTGTCAGGAAGCCTTAGAAGGCAGCCTAACAACCAACACCGCTGATCCACCACAATATAGCCTCCCCTTGCACTGCACACACAGTGACTGGTGTGTTGTACAGGCAAAATCGCTAGCAGCAGAAGCAGGTTTTTTTTCTTCTTCCCTGCCTAACGCTCTCCCTACAGAATCAGCAACCTCTCCCTATGCTAAGATCTGCAGAAGTAAGATGGCGGTCGGCGTGCACGCCCTTTTATAACCCCTGTGATGCCCACCAAAGCAAGCCAATCACTTGCATGCCCTTCTGAAAGATGGTGGTGACCCCTTTCTATGTCATCACGTTGCCCACAGTGTCCATGGATCCTGATTGGCTGAAAAAGAGCGCAAAACAAACTTTTGAAACGCGACTTTGGCGCATAAGTCGCCGACCTCGTGGCCGACCTCATCCTAGGGTCGGGTTTCGTTTCATGAAACCCGACTTTTGAAATTTTTCGACCCGTTTCGCTCAACTCTACTGATAGCACATTATTGACATCATTTTTTAAATTTACATTTTTGGCATGAGGATTTCTATATTAAGTATTTCACCTGAAACTGCTTAAGGCGTGAAGACAACCTTTACTGATGAGTCACGAGAAAAGGCAAAATATCAAAGTCAGCTGACAGCTTGCTACACTGTAAAACCTTATTTAATAGATTTATTGTAGCCCACATCTCCATGCTCCATTTATCAACAAAAATGAATTCACTACAGGAAGATGCATGTGTTATGGCTGCTTAAAAAATGAATAATGTACAGTATGTCGATGATAAGTATATTGTATCACTATATAGTTTAATAGTTAAAAAGTTACAACTTATAAAATTCATTGGGGGAGATATATTGGACTAAATGAACTACAATTCTGGTGCAACTTTAGCCAAAACTTTTGCGTTAAATTTATTATGTATTTTATGCACTTTAGATTATTTATGTGTCTTAGATGCTGTTAGGCGTAAGGTTCCTGCTGCTGCACAGCAGGAATTGCAAGCCTTGCATTCGGCGGTCTCCCATTCCCCTTCGGCCACAGAGGAGCCTGCTCAGCAGACTCGTCGATCCCGGTGCTCTGCTCAGACGAGCTCTGCGGGCTTGGTTGCTGTGCCAACTCTGGTCCAGTGATAGCAATGCATGCTGGTCAGCACTGAGCCACCCCAGGGACTAAGTCCTCCTTTCAGTCCACTGAGCATGCCCGTGGGACGATCTCTTATTGGAGATCGGAGGTCACACACTCAGGTCCTTCTCCAGCTCGGATTGGACCATCAGAAAGGTCAGGAAGGTCCCGGAAGGACGCTGCTATAAAAAGTTAGCATGGCCGCTCGGCCATGCGCTAGTATAGACTGCATATAAGACTATGAGGAGTGAGAGATGTATGCATGTATGAATGTCTCTGGAGAATGACTCATTGGAAACCCCTACCCTTGGTACTCATGTGTTGTTCAGCATAGCCTGTTAAGCGCCCAGGCTCAGGTGTAGGTAGGACAGAGTCTGAGACAGGCATCAGTGTCCACCAGTGGCTCGGCACGCCACAGTGCACGTGCTCGATACTCCATAGTCAGCGTCTATAGTGGCATCCGCAGGTGCGACGCCACGCGCTTAGAAGGTCTAGAGGGACTCTGACCCTGTGTCCTTGGGGCAGAGTTCTGTGACCGCTTTCTGTGTTCTCCGTGGCCGGGCTCTGTGAGCTAAACAGGCACCAGCATTTATGTTCTGCGGTAGCGCGGCTCTGTGAGTTAACAGAGTTCGCTTCTGTTCACACTGGGTGACGTTAACCCACGTGTGACCTTTTATACACCGCTTTGTACTTCTGCCATTACTAAGCAGCAGTTTACCACCCCTGCATGGTGGACCCCGGGCGGAAAACGCACCTTACTATTATTTTATTATTTGGTGCGTTCCGCAAGCCCTAACAGATGCTTTCTATGCTTTGTTTTACAAAGGCAAGTGGCCTCACTTTTAGAGAATAGTGACCTTCTTTCATTTATTAAAAAAGTGGTATATACCCAAATTTTTTAGATTCCATGCTCATTTTCACCAGAGATATCATTTATTCAAAAAGTCGTCAGGACTTAGCACAATGGAGTCACTACCATTATAATTAAAGAAAGCTTGTCACTTGATTTGTGCCACTTAAAATCATAGCAGCACGAATCAGAGCCAAACTGCTTAATTTTAGCCAAGTATATTTTTCTCTGAAACGCTTCGACTCTCAGAGAAAGTGTAGTTTGCAGTCCTGGCTGGGACTATCAGAGAGACAAGACTACTTTGGCACCACCTATGGCTGACTTACCCCTGCACCACTCTAGTTGATTGACAGTTTTTTCCCGTATGTACATTGGGAAAAGCCCCATCATTCACCTCTAGTGGTGCTGGGAAAAACGGACTAGTCTCGTCTTTGTTTATAGCCCCCTTCAAACCATATTTTTGTTGAAATGCTGGAGCATTTGAGAGTGGTGTATACCATGCTTCAATCATACAGCCAGGCTTTATTTCATGCTGCCTATTGTTTGGGCAGCATGAATCAAGTGACAGGTTCCATTTAAATAATTTACTATAATTTTCAACATAAAATTGACTTTCCTTGTAGCTGATATCTACACATAACTGACATAGGTTACATGTTCAGACACATTGACAAACAAAAGTGCACCAAATGTATTACATGGTGCACCTCCAATGTTCTATATAAGCCTATTATATGAAATGCTATCTTGATAAATTTCCCTCTTATACTAGATAGTGTAAACACCATATTTATCAAACCGCACGACTCTCACTAATAAATTTGGTGCATTTTAAGCTACAGCCCCAGTCACACATAACAATGTCCCAGCGATCCCACCAACGATCCCACATGGATGGGATCACTGGGACATCTTTAGGCTGATCGCAGGTGAGCTGTCACATAGACAGCCCCAGCGATCAGGACCAGCGACGCTGGTTTCCAAGGTAAACATCGGTATCTAGGAGCTGCGCGACTCCTGGATACCCGCTGTTTACCTTGGAAACCAGCATGTATGCTGGTTTCCAAGGTAAACAGTGGGTATCCAGGAGCCGCGGCTCCTGGATACCCGATGTTTACATTAGAAACCAGCGTCCAGCGTCGCTGATCGCTGGTCTCTTGCTGGCATACGCAGCGATGCGTGCTGGGCAGCGGGAGACCAGCGATGGAAAAACGGCCCAGGCCGCTCGAGCACGATCAGCGATAACAGGCAGGGGGGCCGGTCGCTGATCCCCGTCACACACAGCGATCTCACTGGCGAGATCGCTGATGTGTCACAAAATCAGCAATCTCGCTAGCGAGATCGCTGTGTGTGATGGTACCCTTAGTCTAAAGGGGCAATAGTTGATGTAATTTTTTTAATTGTATTATCCTTTCTTGACCCATACTAGTCCTCACACAGTATAATGCCCCCAAAGGCCCCTATCCTAAGTATAATGCAGTTAAAATCTCCTTATACTGTATAATGTCCATAAATCCTTCCAATGTATATTATGATGCCTCTCTAGCTTTATATGCACAACATCATGCACACAAAGCTCTCCAATACACAGTATAATGTCCCCATAGCTCCCCTATACACAATATGGTGCCTCCACAGTTCCCCTACTAGTACTATAAAAATGAAAGATATTATCATATACTCACTTGGTGAGCCCATCAATAGACAGTGGCAAGGTGTCGGCGTACCAACATTGTGATGTCATCGCACTGGGGAGCTCACAGGACATAAGAGTTCTGGTGAGTAGAGATGAGTGAGCCTTTTAAGGTTCTATTCAATTAAGATTGCCAAACATATCCAAACCCCACTGAATTCAATGGGAGGCAAAACCAAACACATAGACAACATCTTCAGAGGGAACAAAAGCTGCCAAACATCTCAAATTAGGGGCAGACAACAATAAAAGTGGCATCTATAGACCCAAAGTACAAATAGTATAATTGTGCAGCATGGATGCATGAGATAGGGCTTGAACCAGCATTTCTAGCTTAAACATTGATCATAACATGTGGATGAGTGACAGCTGTAAGCCTGGTGCTCTGAGAGCCCTGCCAAATTCAGCAACACACATGAAGAAGACCCAACTTTTGAGTCCAAACATTTGCAAAAATTAATGAGAGACACCAGAAAATGTGTCATCAATTTGTCATGATCCCAGTGCAGGTTTTTGAGCTGCACGTCAGGGGTTAATGTCTGGAGCTCAGTGCAGGTTTTGACCTGCACACCTCGGGTTAATGATTGTGGCCTCTTTTTGGTTCTGGGAGAGCTTATTAAATGCCTGAGAAGCTCCAATCCCTGTCAGTTATACTTTCGCCTTTGGCCGAGTGTGGTGACCTCCGTGTGCCTGTTCGTTGTTATAGCTTATTTATATGGTTCTGACCCGGTTCTGTTCCCTGTTGTGAGTTTGCCTGTTGATTCTGTACTGCGCTACCCTCTCTGTGTATGACTCGTTGCCTGTTATCTGACTACTCTCTGCTCGCCCCTCTTGTACCTTGCAGCTATCTCTGTGTATGACTCATTGGCTACGTCCTGACTATCCTCCCTGTCTATGCCCCTTGGTAACTTTGTCTCGCAGTTACCCTGCTAGGAATTCTCTTGCAGCTCCTAGCTCTCTGGAGTTTAGGCCACGCCCCAAGCAGTCACATGCTTCAGGTCCTGCTGTTCTGAAGTACGCACCTACTCGGCTGCTGCCCGCTCCACAGGTATCTTTGAGCACAGTTTGCTTTACTCAGGACACGCGCACTGGCTCAGGAAGCAAGCTCAGTGCGTTTTCCTGACATAATTGACCCATAGTAGAAACATTATAATGGTGCAAAAGTCAGTTATGGGCCACGCATGTGACAGAGTCTGGACCACTCAGGTAGCACAAATATCAGCTTCATAGTCTTATATTGTTAGAAACATAGTAGCACAAATAGTTGACTGAAAGTAAATGCAGGCCTGCCGGTCTGGGAGCCCTACTGCTACAGGCAACACACATCAAGAAGACCCAACTTGTAGTACAAACATTTCCAAAAATTTAGGGTGAGACACCAGGAAAAGTGGCATCAATTGACCTACAGTGCAAATGTTGTAAAGCAGTCAGGCATGGGCCATGCATGAGACAGGATCTGGGCCAGCATTATCCATAAGGATGGCTATGTGAGGATACAGCAGAAATAGGCCAGAAAAATAACCCCCTGCTATAGATACTTCATTATTATTATTAATATGCTTCATTAATACTATCAATCTGACAATCGATCTGCTTCATCTTCAGGTATGTCCACTGGCTGCAATACTATCACCCATCTTTCCTGACCCCACTCACCCTGTATCTATCTGCTATTATTGGTATGTCCACAGGCTGCAATACCATCACCTATCTTTCCTGATCCCACTCACCTTGTATCTGTCTGCTATTACTAGTATGTCCACTGGCTGCAATACCATCCCCCATCTTTCCTGACCCCACTCACCCTATATCGGTCTGCCATTACTGTTTTTTTTTTCTCCCCTGCATGTTTTCTCACCTTAATTCCATGATGCTAACACACAGTTGGCTTTATCTGTCTATTTCGATCAGACTATTATCTTTTAGCACTTTCCATTCTGACTTCTAATTAATCCCCTCCTGTGTCTGTGATCAGTCTTTTTGCTGCCCCCCCCGATCACACCTGGCCTATTTCATGTGCACTTAGCTTGTTATAAATGCGGTGTTGCAGGTCTGTCTATGGTTTTCTGGACTTAGCTAGCATTTCTGTTTTTGCCTCCTACGGTGACTCAATCATAACAGAATCACCCTGTGATTGCTCTGTCTCTCTCTGCATCTCCTCACTGCTGGCAACATATCTCCCAATCCTGGACCCCCACATCTCATACCTCCCACTATTACCCCCTTCTATCACTCCCAACCCATTATAAACACCTGAAATCTTGCCCACCTCAAATCCATGCCCTTGACGCCCATCACCCTGCTCCTTCTCTCTGGATCACTCTGGAATGCCCGCTCCGTCTGCAATAAACTCCACGTGATTCACAACCTCTTTACCTCTCGTAATCTTTCCTTCCTGGGCCTCACAGAAACATGTCAGACACTCTCCTACACAGCCTCCCCTGCTGCGCTATGTTACGGCTGTCTCCACTTCACCTGCACTCCTCGCCCTTGCTACAGATATGGTGGAGGAGTGGGCCTTCTTCTTTCTTCCAACTGTACCTTTAACTGAATCCCACCTCTACCCTCCCTTATATTTCCCTCTTTTGAAGTCCACTCTGTCCTCATCTACTCACCCTCCAACCTCCAAATGGCCATCATATACCGACCTCCAGGCCCGACCACTGCCTTTATTGATCAGTTCTCCACCTGGCTTTTTCACTTTCTCTCTGCTGTCATTCCCACCAACATCATAGGTGACTTCAACATCCCAATTAACACCCATCAGTTGGCAGCCTCCAAACTCCTGTCCCTTACTTCGTCTTTTGGACTTAGTCAGTGGTCCTCCTCAGCCACCCACACAGACACACATTGGACATGGTCTTCACCCATCTCTGCTCCCTATCTAACTTCACAACCTCCCCTCTCCCTCTATCTGACCACCATCTACTCAGTTTCTCATCAGTGTCCTCCTCACCTGTCATCCATGTTCAGCAGCATGCGCACCCCTGCAGAAACCTCGCACATCTAGACACTCGCACACTTTCTCACTCTATTCTGCCACTGTCCTCCATATCTTCTCTCCATGACACAGATACTGCCACTAGTTTCTACAATGCCAAACAGTTGTTCAACACTTTTAACTCCCTCCTCCGCCTACCACTGCCCCCTCCAACTTCCCTAATCTCTGCCGAGGACTTTGCCACACACTTCAAAAATAAGATAGACCAAATAAGGCAAGTCTTTGTTGTCCGGCCACCATAATCCCTTTGAATGCCAGGCCAATGCTCTAACCCCAAAACTTCCCTCTCCAAAATCACTGAAGGAGAGCTTGCTCATCATCTCTCCAAATCACAACTCACCACCTGTGCACTTGAACTGATCCCATCCCACCTCCTCCACAACCTCACCACTACACTAATCCCATCCCTAACCCATCTCTTCAACCTATCACTAACTTCTGGTACCTTCCCTTCTGCTTTCAAACATGCTACAATCACACCTATCCTCAAAAAGCCATCCCTTGACCCGAGCGCTATGTCCAGCTATCGCCCCATTTCTTTTGCTCCCATTTGCTTCCAAACTCCTTGAGCAGCATGTCCACACTGAACTTTTCTCTCACTTTGCACCTAATACGCTCTTTGACAACCTACAGTCTGGTTTCTGTCCCCACCATTCCACTGAGACAGCCCTGACAAACTTACTAACGACTTAATTACTGCCAAAGCTAACAGTACTGCAAAGCTAACAGACAAGTCTCTATTCTCCTCCTTCTACACCTGTCCTCTGCCTTCAACACAGTTGACCACTGCCTCCTCCTAAAGATCCTCTCTTCCTTTGGTGTCAAAGACCTTGCCCTATCCCAGATCTCCTAATACCTTACCAACCGCACATTTAGCGTTTCCTACTCTCATACTACCTCTTCATCTCGCCCCCTCTCTGTTGGTGTCCCTCAAGGCTTTGTCCTAGGACCCCTTCTCTTCTCAATCTATACCCTTGGCCTGGGACAACTCATAAAGTCCTATGGCTTCCAGTACCATCTATATGTTGATGACACTCAGATCTACCTCTCTAGCCCAAATGTCACCTTTCTGCTCTCCAGAATCCCAGAGTGTCTATCAGCCATATCCTCCTTCTTCTCCTCTCACTTCCTCAAGCTCAATGAAGACAAATCTGAACTGATTATCTTTCCTTCATCTCGCATACCTTCCCTACCTGATCTATCTATCACCATAAATGAACTCACACTTTCCCCTGTCCCGGTAATCTGCTGCCTTGGAGTAACCCTTGACTCTGCCCTGTCCTTTAAACCACAGATCCAAGCTCACGCCTCCAGCTCAAAAATATTTCCAGAATCTGTCCTTTCCTCAATCCTCACTCTACCAAAATGCGTATGCATGCCCTAATCATTTCCCGCCTCGACTACTACAACATCCTCCTCTGTGGCCTACCTTCTAATACTCTTGCACCTCTCCAGTGTGTCCTTAACTCTGCTGCCCAGCCAATTAATCTCTCTCCTCGCTATACTACTGCTTCCCCTCTTTGCAAATCCCTTCACTGGCTCCCAATTTCTCAGCATATCCAGTTTAAACTGCTAACACTGACCTACAAAGCCATCCATAACCTTTCTCCTCTGTATATTTCCGAACTAATCTCTCAATATCTTCCCTCATGTAATCTCCTGTCCTCCCAAGATCTCCTTCACTCCTCCACGCTTATTCGCTCCTCACCTAATCCTCCTCCAAGATTTCTCCTGAATATCCCCCATCTTCTGGAATTCTGTACCCCAACACGGCCGGTCATCCACCACATTTGGATCCTTCAAATGGAACCTGAAAGCCCATCTCTTCAAAAAAGCTTACAACCTGTAACGACCACTGTTAATGGGGCGGCCGGTTGTTGACGAGGCCCTCTGTGATGTTAGTAACTTCTCACGGCCAAGCTGTGGGTCAGAATAGTCAAGGAGTCCAAGGTCAGAAGCCAAAAGGAAGAGGCAATAGTGTGGTCAGGTAACATTCCAAGGTCAGTATGCCACGAGGATAACAGATCAGAGCAGAAGGGGTTAAAAAGACAGATGGTTTGAACAAGGTCCAATTCAGGCAACAAAAGATCAAGCATACAGAATTCAATGCATAGAGAACAAACCTTACTAGCTGAATGTACATCTGGCAGAGGTCTGAGATAAACAGCTCAGTTACGTAGCATGGAAATCAACTGGGATAATAAACACTTGGACACAGTCAGTGCCTAACAGACACACTGAGGAGTGGAACAATGAAATCCGCTAGGCCCCATATTAGCACAGTGAGATTCCCATGCATGTAGTAGTCAAATTATTGGATTTTTTGCCTCTACAGCGTCGTTTTTTGCAAAGTTGGCATATACTGTGAGTTGGGTAATTCTTTGCAGTCTCAAAAAAGGACCAGGCTGGACCACACAATTAGCACAAATGATTTAGATTCTGAAATTTGGACTGGTGGCTGGACCACATAATTAGCACTCCAGATTTATATGTTGGAAGGTCGACTTGTCACAGGGTTCTATCTATCTGAATTAGCTGAGAATATGCTGGAAGGTCGATTTATCACAGGGTTCTATCTATCTGAATTAGCTGAGAATAAACCGCCTAGCTTAGCTCTGACCATTGCGGCAGCAGCAGCCTCACTATACTGTTGCAATCACAAAATGACGCTGAAGCCACATGTCTGCTTTTTATATGGAGAGGAACATGTGATTTCTGCAGTCAATGACAAAAGACCTTGTGTTTGAGCGTTGTGGATGGTTCCTTTGCCCTGATTGGCTGCTGATATCTCCACACATTAAGTTAATTAAAAAACTAAATAACAGTCCACCACTCCTCTGACCTCTTTCACCCCTCTCCTCATCATTCATATCCCCCACAGCTCATCAAGCAACACCACTATGCTAGGTAAAGTCCTAACAATAGAATTAGTGGAAACTTTTATCAAACTTTGGCTAAATTTTGCCGATTTTGAGGAAAATGTTTGGTAATCCAAACACGAATCCAAAAGTACAACCTTCATGTCAAATTTGAGATTGGTGAGTTTTATGAACAAGTTCGCTCATCTCTACTGGTGAGATCACATCCTCATGACACTGCCCTCCACCCAAGACTCCTCCAGTGTATCACCCAACCATTCTGTAAACCTAAAGTGACCTGAAGCCTACAGAACAGAGAGCGGTAGAATAACAATAGCATTGTATACACCTATATAGTTAAGTGTGGTAGTCTTTCTATATGGCACCTCTGAGTAAGGAGCCCTGGGTAATTATCCCTTTTCCTTCTTTCATCCTGTATATACCCACTGGTATCATTCTAACTTACCTGCTATATTTCAATTCAACTTTAGTATTTTTGGCATTTTCTGATTATTTGAATGTTGAGTGCCTATCATTTGAGTTATTACAGGTCGGTAAGGTTGATTTCCTTATAGCTCCCTATGGTTGTAAATTGTGCACTAATGTTTGCTACGAATTGTGTAGAACATTATATTTGATAACTAGTTAACAGATCAAGCAAAGCATAACAGCAACTATTGTGTAGTCGAAGTTCAGTTCTGGATGTGCAAAGAGATCTTCATCTGAGCAATCGTGGTTTTTTCCTACATCTTCATTTTCTTGCAGAACAAAGGCTTGCACTCCAGTGTTACAGTAGCACTGGGTTACTTCTAAAGGGCCCGTCACACTAAGCGAGATCGCTAGCGATATCCCTAAAGTGTCACCGATTTTGTGACGCAGCAGCGATATTGCTAGCGATATCGCTATGTGTGATACTTACCTCCGACCAGCTCCCCCGCTAGTTATCGCTGATCGCACGAGAACGTCCTGGGCTGTTTCTCGTCAGCCACTTCCTGCTGGGCTTCCTGCTGGCGCCGACGAGCGACACGTGGATGCAGGCGGGAGGACGTCTTAATCGCCATGTCTGACAGGTAACTAACGACCGCCGACTGCTGCTATGTCGCTGGTGAGATCTGCCTGTTTGGCAGCTCACTAGCGACCATTTAGCAATGCACCAGCGATCCTGACCAGGTCGTATCATTGTCGGGATCGCTGGTGCATCGCTAAATGTGACGGTACCTTAAGGATTCAAAATAATCTACTATGATTTCTTCCAGATATTCTATTTTTGCATCAATAATTTAAGACATAAGCAACTAGACCACACAATAGACTGGAGAAAATCCAATTGGATATATCAACAAAATTGGAAAGATGGTTTGGAATAGAATAATATGCTCTAGGCACTCACAGTTCTCTACAATTCTAAACTTTCCAACATTTAGGAACTTAATATTGCCTATTCAAGATTAGATTAAAATATGTCAATTATCAAAAAAATTCAATGAAACTAGAACTTTTTTTGATTCAGTTGTAAACATTCTGTATGTTTTTGTCAGATTTTGCAGAACTGAAATTAATGATTTTTAACAACTTAGGCTACTTTCACACTTGCGTTTTTTTGCTGCGCGTTTTTTGCACACACAAACACATGAAAAAAACACATCATGCGTTTGTGTGCGTTTTTTGCCGGTTTTGGTGCATTTTTTTGCGCATACGTGCGCATTACAATGCGCACGTATGCGCACCCATAGACTTGAATTGGTGTTTTGCTGTAAAAAAAAACGCATTGCGTGCGCATGCGTTTTTTGGGGGCAAGTCGGACGCACAAAAAATGCAACAGAATGCATTTTGTGCGCCCGAGCGCACACTACAAAAAAACGCATGCGCATACAAACGCGTACAAACTCGTGTGTATGCGCACATATGCGCACCCATGTTAAAGTATAGGGAAAAACGCATGTTTTTTTTGCGCTAAAACACAGCGCAAAAAAACGCAAGTGTGAAACCAGCCTTAGGCTACTTTCACACTTGCGTTTTTTTGCTGCTCATTTTTTACGCACACAAACGCATGAAAAAAATGCGTCATGCGTTTGTGTGCTTTTTTTGCGGGTTTTGGTGCAATTTTTTTTAAAAAACGCATGCGTTTTTTTGCGCATACGTGCGCATTATAATGCGCACATATGCGCACCCATAGACTTTAATGGGTGTTTTGCTGTAAAAAAACGCATTGCGTGCGCATGCGGTTTTTTGGGGCAAGTCGGACGCACAAAAATTACAACAGGATGCATTTTGTGCGCCCGAGCGCACACTGCAAAAAAACGTATGCGCATACAAACGAGTACATGCGCAAAGCAGCGCAAAAAAACGCAAGTGTGAAACCAACCTTAGCAAAGCAAGCACAAATATTACTCATCATTTAAAAAAAGAGATGTTTCTCTTCCCTAGTAAATAGTGAAATTCCTAATACTGTAACATTTCTGACGCATCTTATCTTAGAACTTTGTTTTGTTCTGTTTCTCTGTAATATCTCCTAGAAGTTTTCAAATAATTTGACAGTTGGGTATTACTAACTGGGGGGGTGTCCATACACAATCTAAGACTATCCACTCAGTGCAACTGTAATGAACCACAAGAGGGCCTCAATAGCAATAAGTTGCGATCTGTATTACAAAAACCACATGCAACACCAAATGCCAATGCATTGTCAATTCAGGATATTATTAAAATAATACCTAATTAAAAATAAAATGACTTTAAAATGACATTATGATAAGTAGAGAAAAATGTGTCAATGAGCAAATTACTTACCTTAAGGCCAGTTTCACATGTCCTGATATTTTGGGTACCGGAAAACCTGTACTGGAGATGTCAGTGTCCGTGTATCCGTGTGTGTAATACTTGCAGTACACATGTGTCGGCCATGTTTCACCTGTGTGCCGCATCAGTACCACACAGACAAAGCGCCAGGGAAGAAGTGGTATAGTAAGCGCGGTTACACGGCGCCGGGTGCTGAAGACGGCTCTCATCATTCTCCCCTGCTCTGCCAGCGATCAGCATGAGCAGGAGAGAATGATTAGGCTGGAGTCACACTGGCGAGGAATACGGGTGCGTGAGAGGCGCAAAAAGCACGCATTAGACACGGACCAATGATTCTCTATGGGGTCACTCGCACCAGGCGTATATTTCTCCTCCGTATCCTCCGCTCCGTGCCACTCGCAGCATGCTGCGATTGTCAGCGTACTACGCCCGTAGCACGCCAATGCAAGTCTATGGGTGCGCAAAAAATACGGATTACACACTGAACACATGTGTGACCTGCGAGCAATATGCAGGTCTTTTGGCTGGTGAACAGGAAATGGGCCAATCCATCATCAGGAAGCGTAGACATGCAAATGAGCTCAAAAAGCGCTCCAGACATCCAGGAAGTACGCCTCCACGGAGTACAGCAGCAGCATGGCGTCCACTTACATAAATGTGGAGATGCTAATTGTGCTGGTGCAGGAGCGTCCAGAAATATGGGACCCACGCGACGCAAACTATGCAAACCGCACAAGAAAGGAGGCGTCATGGAGGCGCATCTGTCGCCAGATGTACCATGACTTCGGTGACAGACCACGTGATGAGCAGCAGAAAATTCGTAAGTGCAACCATAAAAATATAATTAACGTTAGCGCGCGCTATAAAATGACTCTAAAATCAGCCCCCCCCCCTTCCTGGGCATGTAATTTTAGCCTCATGAGGCCGTTACATTAGGATGTGACACGTGGCTTCACACAGCCATAATTAGGGGTTAGGCCACAAGCTCCTCATCCTCCTAGCCACTAAAATTAGTTTCAGGGGAGCTAATGAGACCCTGGGTATCGGCCCAATTACATATGCCACCATGGGTAGAACGCACACCCCATAAGGCCCCATGCCTAGACTACTGTTTGAAAATGTGACCTCTCAAATATGTGATTTTGACAATCTTTCCTGTCACATTGCAGTGGAAGATGTGATGAAACGGTGGAGAAGCATCCGGGACCAGTACCGCCGGGAACGCCAGCAGCAGTCCAGGAGTGGGGATGCTGGCCATGTAAAGCGGAAATATATATATTATGACCGGCTGAACTTCCTAGCCCCAATTCTGGCTCTGAGACCGTAAGTACATACCTCACACCACATGACACAAAAACATTACACAAATACTTTACAGGGACAAAAATATTGATGTATTTTTGCCTCTGTTCTATTTCATAACAGAACTCAATCCAAACTTACGGATCGAGGAACGGCCTCAGAGGCAGAGCCCATTATTGATCCTGTAGGGGATGAGGTGGCTGGCCCATCTTCTCCCCCTACAAGAAGTATGTCTGAAGAGGAGGCATCACAAGACCACCCAATGGATGCCCGACACAACACACCACCAGGATGGTCTGCAGCTGCAACCTCACCCATCCTGGAAGAGATGGGCAACTTGAGCAGCAGCCCAACTGCCCAGATCAGGCCCTCCCCACAGGCTGCTCTTGCATCACGGCGAATAAGAAGAAGGCGCCAGGTCGCCATTCAAGAGAGCCGGACCCATGTGGACACTGGGGTGCTGAATTACTTGTCCAGAGTCACTACAGATGATGGTGAGGAGGCCTATGCACGTAGCCTCACCCTTTATCTCCGTGCCCTTACCCGTGAGGTCAGGCTCCGTATTAGGGGGTGTATTCAGATCCTGCTTGATGCAAGCACCCCCCCCAATACCCCATATGAGGTGTTTGAATTTCTGGAGAGGTGGCAGCTCTCACCAAGAAATTTAATGCGCATGAGACCATCCACACAGATGCTTGCTCAAGCAGGGTCTGAACAGCCCCTAATACGTGGGCCAACACCTCAACCCCTTCCTCCCCCTACCCATCCTTCTATTCCGCAGCCCCAAATGTCTTCATCAAGCCAACCCCAGTGTTGGAGGCTGGTCCCAACCTGGTTGGGGACGATCTGGCTATCTTGGTGGGTATGAGCCACGGGCCTACCAGAGCCAACAAGAAGCCCCTCACCATCATCATTATTACTCTGGGCAGTATCAGCAACAGGCCCAGGAGGCTGGACAACAACAGCATCATGGGCAACAGTATGGCCCCACACAGGGCGATGTTGGCCACAATGTCCAGCAGCACCCACAGGCTGTTCCTCCCCGTTCCCCTTCCCCTACATATGAGGATTTATGACTCAAAAATTTGGAGATGTCCAGTGACATGTAACTGGTGCTTCTAATCTAGACAAAAAAACAGGTGTTCTCCTTCACCAACATTTAGAACATAATTTAACACTCACATTTTTAAACAGTGTTTTCCAAACATATGAAACAATCCATCATAACAGGCAACGCTACCTCACGCCTTTCACACAGATATTACATGTGTGTATAAAAGAGAATATTTAAATGCGCTATGCTGTTTTACCTGAAAAGATGAAAATACACTAATCACTTGCTAATGCATAGGAAAGGCGTGCTTGCCTTTAGTTAAGTAGTCAACTTTGTTATTAGCATTCTCTAGTAAACCAATTTGAGGCGACCAGCATTCACAATATCACGCTCTCTCAATGTCTTAACAAGTGATTTTTGTATTTTCATTCTTTCCAGTATAGCATGCTTAAATATTGTCTGTTCTACAGATAGGTAATATCTGTGTGAAAGATGTGAGGTAGCCTTGCCTGTCATGGTGGAATCTTTCTATGATTGGAAAACATTATGAGGAAATGTGAGTGTTATCTTATTCACTTTATTTTGGTGATGGAGCTCACCGTTTGTTGCCTAATCAAGGTTAATGTAGGCATGCAGCAATGTTGTAATTGCATAATGTTTGGTGCATTTTTTTCCGTAATGTTAATGTTACACCAAGTTAAAGAAGGCCCAAAAGGTCTTTTTGGCCATTGCCAAATTTGTGTTCTGGCAAAATTATGTTTGCCTTTAAGCAAAACAAACAAAAAAAGGCAAAACTAAAAATTTGTCTACTCTAGTTAACGTCTCTGTGTGATTTCTCACTATCCATCACAACATACTAACAGACACCAACCAATGCAAAGAAACACTCATAGAATCATAAAAAGGCTTGAGTAATATATATTTAGACACACTTTGAAAAAAAGAAATTATAACATAGACACAGCATTCTCTTGCCAAGACGTTACCCCTCAGGTGAGATAAAGTAATTCGTGAATATATCACGCACTTTGAGGCCAGAGAGCGGTCTACGTTGAGGGATGATAGGTGGTCTCACCCTGCGCACATTGTCCGGCCTACGCACAACACCATCAGAGGAGGAACAATCATGGATCCTGGTGAAGTTATGCAGAACAACACAGGCTTTCACAACTTCATTCACATTTTGCTCACTCAACTGAATGGCAGACTGGAGTACCCGCCATTTGGCACAAAGAATCCCAAAGGAACACTCCACCAGTCGCCTAGCACGTGATAGGCGCAAGTTAAAAATTCTGCGCCTGTGGTCAAGGTTGTGCCGGGGATATGGCCTCATGACATTGCGTGATAACTGAAAGGCCTCATCTGCCACAAGGACATAAGGGACTGATTGTTTGGGGGAGCCTGGTAGCTGGCGTGGTGGTGGTAGATCCAACTGGTTGGTGCGTAGCCGCCGACCCATTATGGAAGTATTGAAGACTCTAGAGTCTCCCGTCCTTCCATAGGCCCCAATGTCAACAATTATAAACTTGTATTGAGGGTCTACCAGAGCCAACAATACAACAGAAAAGTATTGCTTATAATTGAAGAATTGGGACCCTGAGTTCGGCGGCTTACGCACCCTGATATGTTTGCCATCCAGGGCCCCAATACAATTTGGAAACTGGCAGTCCTCCTCAAAGTCCCTTGAAATCCTTAACCATTCTTCCATCCTGGGCTCGGGTAGGACCACCTGACGGAGTCTTGTCCAGATTTCTGCACATGTAGACCTCACTATGCCTGAAATGGTGGACTTTCCAATGAGAAACTCATGGTGGAGGGCGGCATAAGACAGGCCAGTGGACAGGAAGCTGTAGAACAACAGAAATAGTACAGGTTAGAATGGCTAAAGTAAAAAAAAATCAGTTACATGCCGACCAAACTTGGTAGGAAATGAGAGATAACAACACACACATATGTGGTGGCACAATGACTAAGTGATATGCAGGACATATTAGATGTAACATTCTGCTGTGTCAGGTGAAACATATTTTGAGTAAGATGAGGGTATTAAACATTGTCCAAGAAGGCCAAAAAACATAAATTAACACACACATTATGAACATAGAGAATGTGGTTGTGGAGTACATACCGTATTGTGAGTAGAAGTCGCTCCTCTGCAGATATGGCTTTGCGCATCCTAGTGTCCTGAAAGGTGAGCCCAGGGCGCACTGTCTCCAAGAGGTGATCAAATGTGGAAATGCTCATTCGACAGTACTGGTAAAATTTGTCCGGATGCTCCCGCAGAGACGAATAGAGGCGGTGAAAATGCCCTCTTGTGAGTCGTTGCCTCAAAAGTGGATGTACCCACATGCGTCTCCTCCTCCGCGGATCCATTATCACAGGATATGGTTGCCCAAAGCGCCGTGACAAAAGCCAGGTAAAGAGAACCTGCTCGGTTGTATTGAATGTCAGACCCTCTGCCATGCTGCACAAAGAACACCAACACACCTCGTGAAAGCAAGGTGAGAAATGTACAGAATGTAGGCAGCCACCTGTTTCTGAGTGTCTAAATAGGGTGCAGGCTAATGATTTAAATTGTTTGCAGGCCTCAAAACCGTTAAATGTCCATTTTGCAAGGCTGCGAGAAAATCTCGCCATACGGATTGCATACGGATTACATACGGAGACACACATGCGCAAAATACGCAACCTCACCTTGCTTACGGATGACCTACGGACCACTATTTAGTGGTCATTGATCCGTATTACGCATGTAAAATACTGACCGTATTTTGCGCAGGTTAGTGTGACTTCAGTCTTAGAGTTATGTTCAAGTAATAACAATGAGAGCAGGTGGTGGCTGAAGGTACTTTCACTTCTATCAGCCTACACCTGCTGTCGCTAATAGTAACAGCAGGTGAGGCTGATGGGAGTATTCCTCAACTGCCACCTGCGCTATAAATAAATAAATGAATAAATGGATAAAATGATGTGGTTCCCCTGTATTTTCTATAACCAGACAGGCAAATCTCACAGCTTGGGCATGTAACCCTCAGCTGTCAGCATTAGCAAGGCTGGTTATCAAGAATAGAGGGGTCTCCATGCTGTTTTTTAAATTAAGTAAATAATTTAAAAAAATGGCATGTTATCCCCCCATTTTTGACAACCAGCCTTGCTAAAGCTGAGAGCAGGGGGCTGATATTCTAAGGCTGGTAAGGGGCCATGGATATTGACCCCCTCAGCCTAAAAATAAGCAGCCCACAGCAGTTCAGAATAGGCAAATCTATTAGATGCACCAATTCGGGCTCTTTGCCTGACTCTTCCCACTTGCCCTCTAGCGGTGGCAAGTGGGGTTCATATTTGTGGAGTTTATGTCCCCTTTGTATTTTCAGGTGACATCAAGCCCATGGCTTAGTAATTGAGAGGCATCTATAAGACGCCTATCCATTACTAATCCTATAGTTATATTGTAAATAAAGACACAGCCACAATAAAGCCTTTTACTTTTAGTAATAAAACAAAACACAGTTTTCCATTTTTATTTATTTAAAAATAACAAACACAGTTCTACTCACTAAATGCTTAATTCCACTGAATCCCTCATCTCCTGTAATAAAACTAGAATAAAAAACAACAGTATCCCTCATCAGTCCGTCTGTTGTGAGTTCATTTTCCGATCCACCAGTTGTGAGTTCTCCTTCCAGGCTTTCTCTGGTGGTAACTGGAGGTAGTGAGGCTGATTTAATCAGTAGAGATCTGCCACCTGATAATGAGGATGACGATTGGACCTCAGGAATCTCAGACTGGATTTAAAACAGCCGACGCCCTATTCTGGTGCTGGTGATTCCTTCTGCTTGTCAGGTCTTGGTCTTCAGCTCTGTTCCAGTCATTTCAAGCTAAGTTTTCTGCTAATGTTCACACTTGATTTTGTTGGTCTATTCAGTTTTTTGTGTGGTCAGCCAGCCTCGGCTGGGGCTGTGCTGAATTTCCACTCTTATTTATCTGTATTTGCTTTTTTGTCCCTTATTAGATTGGCCTCTTTTTGCTCTGTCTCAGAATATTTCAGAGTGCTAATATAGTGGGAGAAGTCTGGTGACTTCAGGGTTAATTTTGCTATCAGAAGTGCTGGACATTATTTTTGTAGGGTTTTTGGCAGATTGCAGACAGTGTCTTTCCTTTCCTATTCTGTCTAGTTTGTTTGCTCCCCATCGTTTGCTCAGCCTATTTTCCTGCCTGTGTTTGTGCTTTCATCTTGTTTCACCGTCAATACATGTGTGGGGGCTGTCTTTCCTTTGGGGTCTGCTCTGGGGCAGTTAGTTTTTCCCTTTTCTTGCTTTAGACTTATTTAGTCCTCCGGCTTTGACGAAGTGTCTAGGAACATCGTAGGCACGCTCCACGGCTGCTGCTAGTTGTGTGGTTAAGATCAGGTATCTGCAATCTGCATAGTTACCAACCTCTCTGGTTTTCTGTGACTTAGCTTGTTTAATATTTTTCTACTCGGTGACCCATTCATAACAGAATCACCAGCCATACCGCAGATACTAGGGCACTCAAAAGCAGGAAAAAGTTGTTAAAATTGAAAGAAAAAAGAAAAAAGTGTCAGAATTTATTTTTTTTTATTTATTTTTTACTCTTTTTTTTCTGGGGCCATAGGAGGATTTTTTTTTCTTCTTAATGGAGATTAAGCAATTGTCTGATCGTGTGGAGCAACTTGCTGCTGAAGTGCGGGGAATTTCCACCTACCTCATTCAGTCACATGCTGCTGAACCTAAGATCCCTACTCCTGATGTGTTTTCTGGGGATCAGTCTAAATTTCTGAATTTTATGAATAATTGTAAATTATTTCTTGCCTTGAAGCCTAACTCATCGGGGAACTGCGTAGCAGGTTAAAATTGTCATCTCCTTGCTGCGCGGCAATCCCCAGGATTGGTCTTTTTCTCTGACACCTGAAAATCCTATTCTGACTAATGTGGATGCATTTTTTCAAGCCTTGGGGTTGTTGTATGTTGAACTTAATGCTGTTGATCAAGCTGAGAGAACCCTGTTGGCTTTAAACCAGGGTCAGGATTCTGCAGAGTTATACTGTCAAAAATTCCGAAAGTGGGCGGTCCTTGCTACATGGAATGATGGTGCATTGGCAGCTCTCTTTCAAAAGGGTTTATCAGAGCCCGTAAAAGATGTTATGGTGGGATTTCCTGTTCCCTCTGGTCTGGATGATATTTTGATCTTTTCTAGCGATTGGGATTTTCTCATGTGGAACACGTCCGGACTGTGTTCCGGATTTTGTGTGAGAATTCCCTGTTTGTTAAGGGATCGAAATGCCTTTTTGGTGTACAGAGGATTTCATTTTTGGGATTTATCTTGTCTCCATCGACTATTGAAATGGACCCGGCCAAGATACAGACCATTTATGATTGGGTTCAGCCTACTTCTTTGAAGGCCCTCCAGAAGTTTTTGGGTTTTGCCAATTTTTATTGTAAATTTATAGGTAATTTTTCTGGTATTGTCAAACCACTGACTGATCTGACCAAGAAGGGCGCTGATGTGCTGAATTGGTCTCCTGAGGCTGTCTCAGCATTTCAGGAGCTTAAGCGGAGATTTACTTCAGCTCCAGTTTTACAGCAACCTGACGTCTCACTTCCATTTCAGGTGGAGGTAGATGCTTCTGAGATTGGTGCAGGAGCTGTTTTGTCCCAAAAAGACCCTGTGACTTCTAAGATGAATCCCTGTGCCTTCTTTTCTCGAAAGTTCTCCCCATCTGAACGCAACTATGACGTGGGGAATTGGGAATTGTTGGCCATGAAATGGGCATTTGAGGAGTGGAGACATTGGTTGGAGGGAGCTAGACATCAAGTTGTGGTCCTCACCGATCACAAGAATTTGATTTATCTGGAGTTGGCCAAACGCTTGAATCCTAGACAGGCTAGATGGGCCTTGTTTTTCACGCGTTTTAATTTTGTGGTCTCTTTTCTTCCGTGCACTAAGAATGTTAAGGCAGACGCCCTTTCTAGGAGTTTATTTGCCGATTCTCTTAATGTGACTGAGCCTACTACCATCCTAGGTGAGGGGGTAGTTCTTTCTGCCATTTCGCCCGATTTGAGATGCACCCTGGAGGAATTTCAGGAGGATTAACTGGAGCGTTTCCCTATTGGAAAATTGTATGTTCCTGACCAGTGGAGAAAGAGAGTGATGTCTGAAATTCATTGGTCCGCATTGGCTGGTCATCCAGGTATTTTTGGTACCAGAGATTTGGTGAGTCGGTATTTTTGATGACCTGCCTTGTCTCGTGACGTCAGGAATTTTGTACAGTCCTGTGGGACTTGTTCTCGGTCTAAACCCTGTTCTCGTTCTAGTGGGTTGCTGATGCCCCTGCCAGTGCCCAAGAGTCCATGGACCCATATCTCAATGGATTTTATTTCTGATCTTCCTGTCTCTCAGAGAATGACTGTTATCTGGGTGATTTGTGATAGATTTTCGAAGATGGTCCATCTTGTACCACTCCCAAAGTTGCCATCTTCCGCTGAGTTGGTGCCCTTGTTTTTACAACAGGTGGTTTGGTTACATGGGATTCCTGAGAACATTGTGTCCGACAGAGGAGTCCAGTTTGTTTCCAGATTCTGGAAAGCCTTTTGTTCCAATCTGGCAATTCAGTTATCTTTCTCCTCCGCATTTCATCCCCAGACCAATGGACAGACTGAGAGAACAAACCAGACCTTGGAGTCTTATTTAAGATGTTTTATATCTGCTGATCAGGATGATTGGGTCTCATTTTTGCCCTTGGCCGAATTCGCACTGAACAATAGAGCTAGTTCTGCCACTTTGATGTCACCCTTTTTCTGTAATTTTGGGTTTCATCCTCGATTCTCTTCAGGGCAAGTGGAATCTTCGTCCTGCCCAGGTGTGGACACTGTGGTTGAGAGAATGCAGCAGATATGGGACCAAGTGGTGGATAAGTTGTCACTCTCTCAGGAAAAGGCCCAGCGATTTTCCAACCGGCATAGGACCATTGGTCCCCGGTTTAAAGTGGGTGATATGGTTTGGTTGTCTTCTAAGAATATTTCTATGAAGGTTGCATCTCCAAAATTTAAGCCAAGATTTGTTGGACCTTATCAGATTTTGGAGATTCTTAATTTTGTTTCTTTTCGATTGGCTCTCCCAGTTACGTTCAAGATCCATAATGTATTTCACAAGTCTCTGTTGAAGAGGTTTGTTGAGCCAGTGGTTCCTATGGCTGCACCTCCTGACCCTGTGTTGGTTGAAGGCAATGTGGAATATGAGGTAGAGAAAATATTGCATTCTCGGTTGGTTAGACGGAGACTCCAGTATTTGGTCAAATGGAAGGGTTATGGCCAGGAGGATAATTCTTGGGTCTCTACCTCTGATATTCATGCCAATAGATTGGTTCATGCTTTTCACCGGGCCCATCCTGATCAGCCTGGTGGCGTGGATGAGGGTTCGGTGACCCCTCCTCAAGGGGGTACTGTTGTGAGTTCATTTTCCGGTCCACCAGTTGTGAGTTCTCCTTCCAGGCTTTCTCTGGTGGTAACTGGAGGTAGTGAGGCTGATTTAATCAGTAGAGATCTGCCACCTGATAATGAGGATGACGATTAGACCTCAGGAATCTCAGACCGACGCCCTATTCTGGTGCTGGTGATTCCTTCTGCTTGTCAGGTCTTGGTCTTCAGCTCTGTTCCAGTCATTTCAAGCTAAGTTTTCTGCTAATGTTCACACTTGATTTTGTTGGTCTATTCAGTTTTTTGTGTGGTCAGCCAGCCCCGGCTGGGGCTGTGCTGAATTTCCACTCTTATTTATCTGTATTTGCCAATTTGCTTTTTTTGCCCCTTTTTGCTCTGTCTCAGAATATTTCAGAGTGCTGATATAGTGGGAGAAGCTAGTGACTTCAGGGTTAATTTTGCTATCAGAAGTGTTGGTCATTATTTTTGTAGGGTTTTTGGCAGATTGCAGGCAGTGTCTTTCCTTTCCTATTCTGTCTAGTTAGTTTGGGCCCCATCATTTACTCAGACTATTTTCCTGCCTGTGTTTGTGCTTTCATCTTGTTTCACCATCAATACATGTGTGGGGGCTGTCTTTCCTTTGGGGTCTGCTCTGGGGCAGTTAGTTTTTCCCTTTTCTTGCTTTAGACTTATTTAGTCCTCCGGCGGTGATGAATTGTCTAGGAACATCGTAGACACGCTCCATGGCTGCTGCTAGTTGTGTGGTTAAGATCAGATATCTGCAATCTGCATAGTTACCAACCTCTCTGGTTTTCTGTGACTTAGCTTGTTTAATCTTTTTCTCCTCGATGGCACATTCATAACATCCGTCCTTCTGTCCACGCCATAATCCATGTCTAGGGGATGAATAGTTTTCAACCTGGACATTGCCAATTTGCAACCGTCCAGGCTGAGAACCACTGGTGAATGAGCTGGTTTGAATGCAGCATCATTGACCACAATAATTTTATTTGCACATTGTACCATTTTTGCAGAATGCAGCCAGGATCTTTTTTATTGGTTGAGTTAACTGAGGCATCTGTCCTTGTGGGGTGCACTCATATAGTGCTGGGCAGCGGCAGCCCACCTGACATAATATTATGGGCATCATTATATTATGAGCATCATTAGTAGGCTGTAAGCCAGACACTGCACATCACAAATACCTGTCCGACTGGCATTCTATTCAAGCCTTATATGTGTGTTTTTTTTTACTAGGCAGCCACCCCCTCCATAAATTGATAGGTTTTTGAGTGGCTGCTTTCATCAGCAGTTTGCACATGTGCTGCTCCCACCTTTATAATTGGGGTGTGCTGCATCCTGCTTGCGCATTTGTAATCTGACTTGTTGTTGGTAAGGCTGTTTTTTTCTGGCTTATTTTTTGAATTTATGTCCTTTAGGTTGTTGTTTTTGAAATTAGTGTTAGGATTCGCAAGCGTGAGAGACCTTGAAGTGGGTTGCGAGCTTGTCTATTTTGGCCAAAATATCAACCAATACCTCATTTAATGTATTTATCATATACATTATTTTTCATTTTTCATCTTTTATTGCACATTTTACCATTTTTGCAGGATGCAGTCAAGCCCTTTTTTTGTTGGTTGGGTTAACTGGGGCGTCTGTCCTTGTGGGGTGCCCTCATATAGTGCTGGGCAGCCCGCCTGACATAATATTATGGGCATCATTATTAGGCTGTAAGCCAGACACTGCATTAGACATACCTGTGTGACTGGCATTCTATTCAAGAATCATTTGTGTGCATTTTTTACAAGGCCTCTCCATAAATTGGTAAGTTTGTGAGTGGCTGCTTTAATTAGTAGTTTGCACCTGTGCTGCCACCACCTTTATAATTAGGGTCTGCTGCATCCTGCTTGTGCATTTGTGATCTGACTTGTTTCTAAGGATTTTTTCTGGTTTATAATTTGCATAATCCTGGTGCATTTTGGGAAAAGTCACTGTGAGTCTCAGGAACTTTGGGTGTAGCTGGGTCAAGCTGCTTAGAAGAAATTGTCAAACCATGAATTGAAGCTCCTCGGAGATAATTTGCATATTCCTAGTGCATTGTAGGAAGAGTGAAGAGCCGCTGCCAGTATGAGGATATTCGGGTGTTGCTGGGTCAAGCTGCTTGGAGGAAATTGTCAAACCAGGAATTGAAGCTTGTGGTAGATAATTTGCATATTCCCAATGTATTCTGTGAAGAGTCTCCTGGAGTCTGCTGATCTTCAGGTGTAGCTGGGTCGAGCTGCGTGGCGGAAATTGGCAAACCAGGAAATGAAGCTCTTGGGAGATTATTTGCATATTCCTGGTGCATGCCTGGAAGAGTGAACAGTCACTGTGAGTCTTCCGTGACACACAATCAAAAATGGATATCTGTCTATGAGAAGACATAAGTGACATAAGTGGCATACTCAGAGTACAAATTATAGTGGTGGATGATGATTATGGTGATAATAACAATAAATTACTACTTGAGGGTGTGGCCTGGCTGACAAGCTTTGTGTGACGATAAGGGAGAAGGCGACAACTTGAGGCTATCTCTGATTGCTGGCTGGCTTTCTTTTAGCAAAAGAGCAGGTGATGTCACTTCATGTGCTGAAAGAGAACTATAATTCCTAGTTTATGGGAGCTGGTACATCCACTGCTTATTTTCCTCTGGACAAAGCATCATCTGTTGACAATATGCACAAGTACTCCCACACACTAAATGTCTGCATGTATGATCCGCCACCATGACCAGACCTTTAAGGCACTGGGGAGGCTCCTCAACCAACAGCATGTGTGGCATCACCTGCTCCAGAAAAGACCACAGAACAAGGAGTTCTTTTATTTGCAATTCATCTGTACTGTATATTTCTGGAGCCAACTCCCTCCTCCTCTGATGACCTCACCTCTTTGGCATCCATGTTTGGTTCACCACAGAGTCATGCTCAACATTATCGATATCCCAGCTGATACTGGCCTATGTGTGGAAAATGGCTTCTGCTCCTTTTCCCCAAACTCCCCCAACTGATTTCCATCTAGAAACTTGGCCAGCAAAATATTATGGTGATTGTCCCTATCATCCTATCATTAGAATTATGCCCACCATCTCCTCTGGCCCCTTGTCAACTAAGTGCTTATGCTAACTGTTCATCTCTTCTAATAAATTAACTGGAAACAATTGTTCTGCTGAAGTGTTTTCCTTAGCCTCCAGGGTGTTGTGGGGTAAGGAACTAAAGTGAATAACAGAATTGAAATTGCTGCATGTGCAACATTACGTTTTATGTCAGCGAACTGAGCAGAACACTAACTCACTGACTGTCAGAGACTATATAATTCATCTGTGGCAGAGACTACTGATGTGACATATTCTCTATTATGTCCTCCACTGCCTCCTAAAATGCTTACCAGCACAAAGGAGGTCAAGTGTGAGCTGCATTTTGTACTACTACTGGTAATGGTTGTTGCCAGCGATGGTGATGCTGCTAGTGTTTTCTACATTTTTACGGTGAAATTATGTGCCCGATTTATAGAGTGGGCCATTCTGGGCACGGCAATACCAATTATGTGTTTGTTTTTAGGGTTATTTTTGTTTTATTTCAAACGCTGCATTTTTTGTGTCAAAATGGCTTTTCGTTATTTTCTGTACTTTTTTGTGTTTTTTTCACTTTTCTACATATTTTATTTAACTTTTTTTACTTTTTGACTTAGTTCCACTTTGGGACATGTTTAATTTTTATTTTGATCTGTAGTCACATACATTGCAGTACTCATACAGCAGTGCATGAAACTGTCAGTGTCCTACTGACACAGCCTGTGAGACCAAGGTTATAGCTGGATCTCACAGGTCACCATACCCTGAGGTTATCACATGACTTCAGAGTACCATGGTAGCCATCGGCACCCGCGATTCGCATTGCAGGGGTCAAATGGTTACTAAGGGGTAGTGTAACGCTCTTGTAACCAATTAAATACAGCTGTTGTGATTGACAATGGTATTTGTGGGGTTAATCAGCCTTGATCGGCTTCAAAACCTGTCAGGGCCGATACCGCAGAGTGTCAGCTGTCATGTACAGCTGATAACCAAAGGAAATGCAACGGCTGCTGGTCAGACATAAGGCCCCTTAATGACCACCATTTTAATGTGTATCAGCAGTCAATAAGGGGTTAAATTACACCACACCATAACAAAAAATCTTAATCCTGAAAAAGATGTTGCTGTCACCACTATGTCATATCCTGATGAGACATCTAGGGAATCTGAGATCAGAAGGTCACAATGTTTAATTAATCACAGGTCCTCTTTAGTGTCTAGTTTAGTTTGTCTATTACCTTGAATTGGAGTGGATTTACTTTCATTTACTGCTGAAAGGGTTAATTACCATTTCCTTTCTGGCTGTTAACTTGTTGCTTGAATGCTCAACTGTAGCACCTTGTCACCTCTCCCTTCCACTATATAGACCTGCTCCTAGCTTCATTCTTTGCCGGTTATAGATCTTCTATACTGACCTCCTTGAAGGAACCTGTCTCTGAATAAGCTGAGGTATTTGTTCCTGTTGCAACAGCAACATTTCCTTTTAGAGACACTGAGGAATGCCATTTGTTGTATCATCTTTACTGCCTTGTATTGTCTTATTATAGTAGTGGGACTAGTGTTTCCCACTATGCACTAGACAGGTTAAGTTTAGGGCCTGTGACGGTTTAGGCACATGATCGCGCATGAGAGAAAGGACCCGACAAGGGACAATAATGAGTGCAGGGATCTTTATGTTAGGAGCTGACCTCTCTCCCTCATCCCTATCGCCAGGGCCTTCCTTGCACATCTTCCCTGGTGTTCCTCTTGTCCCTGTGTTGCAATCTGGGAATCCTCTTACCGCCGGGGTGTCCACTGCTATGTAGTTACACATATGGAGACTAACATACTGCAACAGCATGCAGTATGTTCTTGGCATATCCGGTTACATAACTGGACTATTAAAACAGGTATTCAAAAATAAAACGTGTCCCTTTTTAAAAGATTTAAAAACAAATAAAGAAATAACCCCACTCCAGGCCTTTAATGAAAAGGACATTACATGCAAAGCTAAGGCTGGTTTCACATTAGCGCATTTTACATGCAGCGCACGACGCTGCTAAGCCCTGCCCCCTGCTCGCTCCCTGCCCGCCACATCCGGACATCGCCCCCTAATATCGCACATGGCTGCATGCGACCTGCGAACCCTATCTTTAGCATAGGGTGCGCAGACCGTGCACTGGCCGTGCGCTAGTAGGATTTTGGCGTGCGCTGCGTACTTTTGAAGGTGCGCCGAGCACGCCAAAATGCAACATGGTGCGTTTGGCGCACACCGGGGCACTTTCAAAAGTGTGCAGCGCATGCCAAAATCCTACTAGCGCATGGCCAGTGCATGGTCTGCGCACCCTATGCTAAAGATAGGGTGCGCAGATCGCATGCAGCCGTGTGTGATAGTAGGAGGCGATGACCGGATGGGGTGGGCAGGGAGCGGGCAGGAGGCGGGGCTTATCTGCGCCGTGCGCTGCATGTAAAATGCGCTAATGTGAAACCAGCCTAAGTCAGTTCATATCCCAAAAGCCATAATTTGCAACAGGCTGCCATTTTGAGTAGGGTGTACTTGTCTAACATTGGACTATTAGAACGAGGAAGTGTGAAAAAATATATTTTTAACATGCATTGAGAGGTAGACATTTTTTATTAAATTTCTGGAATGCTGAGATTTTTCTTTTGTATTTAAAAAAATACTACTTGTCCAATTCATAAGCCAGGAAGTAAAATTAGTTTGAAACACAAGCCTTGGTTTCACAATTTATCTTTAGTAGGGTTAATAATGTACCCCTTTGCAGTACATCACAAATCAATCAATTCACAGTCACACTGACTATATAGGTCCAACTCTTCCCTATGAGTTGAATTTTTGGATTATTATTCACAGATTGAGACTATCACCCATTTTTTTCAATCTGCTCTAGCACTGCAGTAATGTGCAACAATCATATTTAGACCTTTTTGTGTAATAATGAGCTTTGTCTTCTTACACCCAAGCTGTAAAATCCTAAAATGGCTGCCTACTTGGCCCCATTTAATCTTTTACAGTCAATATGATTGTCACTTGATTGGTTGCATTAAACCATGTGAACTGATAGGAAGAATAGGGCTAGGACTAACGTGATACATATCTCTATTCTTATTGTTTTATATTTAAAGGGAAACTGTCACCTGTTTTGGCCGCTCTAAGATGCGCCACTGCCTTTCAGCGCTTATCTACAGCATTCTGTAATGCTGTAGATAATCCCCCGATCCGACCTGCAAGATAAGAAAAATAAGTTTTATTATACTCACCCGAGGGGGCGGTCCGATGCGGTCGCAGGTCCGATGGGTGTCACAGGTCCGGTGCCTCACATCTTCTTGCGACGCCACCTTCCTGTTTGCTTCCATGCTCCCAGCATCGCACTTCTGTGCAGGCATACTACTCTGCCCTGTTGAGGACAAAGCAAAGTACTGCAATGCGCAGGAGCCAGGAAAGGTCAGAGAGGCCCAGCACCTGCGCACTGCAGTACTTTGCTCTGCGCTCAACAGGGCAGAGAAGTACGCCTGCTCAGATGAATGATCACAGTTGTGATGAAGCAAGCAGTAGGACAGCATCGCAAGAAGATGAGAGGAGCCGGACCGGACCTGCGACACCCATCGGACCGGACGGCCCCCCCCAGGTGAGTATAATAAAACTTTTTATCTTGCAGGTCGGACCGAGGGCTTATCTACAGCATTATAGTATGCTGTAGATAAACCCTGAAAGACAGTGGTCACATCTTATAGCTGCCAAAACAGGTGACAAGTGCACTTTAAATTTTATCACCTTATTCCTGTGAGTATGATTAAATACTCTTTTTGATATCTGTTACACGACTTTGCTGCGCTATATTTGGTTTTGTTTTCTGATGTCATCTGCACCAATTTTGGAAGATTGGAAGTCAAGAAGCATTGCATGCCTGTCACACTTAGGTGTTTGTTTTCAATCTACATATGTCACGGATCTGTTGTCAGGTGTCCAGAGACTAGGGCTTCGTCCCTGTCTCCAACCTTAGGTTTGCCCTAGCTGATCCTGCTAATAATAATAATAATAATAATAATCTTTATTTATATAGTGCCAACATATTCCGCAGCGCTTTACAGTTTAACAGTTCCAAACATAAGTCATAAGTAATAACGTTAACAATACAATAATTAAAGCAAAATAAGATGACCCTGCTTGTGAGAGCTTACAGTCTACAATGAGGTTGGGGAGATACAAAGTACAGGTGTGTATTTACAATGGTGTATTTACAATGATGGTCCAGCCATTTTGAGGAAGTGAGGGATGGATGGAGATAGTGAATGGGCTACACATGCACACTTACATATAGAATGACTGTGATTAGTGAACGTGATAGGCCGCTCTCAACAAATGTGTTTTGAGGGAGACTATGCAAATTGTGGATAGTCCTAATTTCTTGGGGTAGAGCATTCCTGAGGATTGGCGCAGCGTGGGAGAAGTCTTGGAGTCGGGATTGGGAGGTACGGATTAGTGCAGAGGGGCCATATACCTTGCCTTAGCCCTCAGTCTGTACCCTTTCCACACCCAGTGAAGAGAGTAGTAGTGTACCGTTGTACACCATCCAGACTAACAAGGTAATGCGAACAGGGATAACAAAAAATACCAATCATACAAATATACTCACACAAACAGAGGAATGCACCATGGAGTGGATGATGGGGTTAAACCAAAGTAGGAGAAAAAGGGGAATTATCACACATCCAAACCCTAAAAACAGTGACAGATAAATCCACCAAGCCCCTTCTCAAATAACAACCAACAGCAACCTCCAGCCATGCAGCAAAAGCTATGTCTGTCAAAGACTGCTAGCCAGAACCCAGATTACATAGGATATGAGAGTGGCTTAAAGTGAACAACTGAGCCTTAATGCAGGAAAGCTTCCAGGAGCTCTTAACTGAGCATATTAACCCCTGCACTGCTTAAAGAAACATGCCCCTATTAATGTGCAGGTTAAGTGCTTCTATTCAGTACAGGAGTAGGAGAAATCAGATGCTGTGGAGTTCTGGCTCCTCTCTGTAGCGGTAATCTTGTGACAACATGCCAATGCTACAAATGTGGTAAAGGAGAGCAATTCTGTAGGGCACTTTATGTGCTATAAAGATCATATTTGTGCAATTGACTAGTTTAATTTTATTGAAGTGCTTGGACTGCTTCTTTGAACACTCTGCACCAGTCTTATTTTTACATTTGTTAAGTGGGTTATTGCACGACTGTTGTTTAATCAGCTGCATCAATGTGATACCTGCAAAGCATTATGGGGCAGTCCATGCTGTTACATTCTGGTGGCTGCAATCTTCAGATTTGTGAAATGAAACCGCAAGTGTAGAAACATACAAATACAGTGCATATATACAGCTCTGGCAAAAACTAAGAGACCACTGCAAAATTTTCAGTTTGATTTTTCTCTTTATAGGTATATTTTTGAGTAAAATGTAAATTGCTCTTTTATTCTCGAAGCTACTGACAACATGTCTTCGAACTTCCAAGCACTACATTTTTTATTTATTTTCAGAAAATGAGAAATGGTCAAAATGACAAAAAAAATGCTGTGCTTGCAGACCTCAAATAATGCTAAGAAAACAAGTACATAATATTTAAAAACAACAATAGTAATATGTTTTATCTCAGGAAGAGTTCAGAAATCAATATTTTGTGGAATAACCATGATTTTTAATCACAGCTTTCATGCGTCTTGGCATTCTTTCCACCAGTCTTTCACACTGTTTTTGGGTGACCTTATGCCATTCCTGGTACAAAAATTTTTTAGCAGTTCTTCATTGTTTGATGGCTTGTGACTATCCATCTTCCTCTTGATTACATTCCAGAGGTTTTCAATGGGATTCAGGTCTGGAGATTGGGCTGGCCATGACAGGGATTTGATGTGGTGGTCCTTGATCCACACATTGATTGACCTAGTTGTATGGCATGGCGCATTGTCCTGCTGAGAAAGCCAGTCCTCAGAGTTGGAGAACATTGCCTGAGCAGAAGGAATCAACTGTTTTTCCAGGATAACCTTGTATGTGGCTTGATTCATACGTCCTTCCCAAAGATTAACCTGCCCAATTCCAGCCTTGCTGAAGCATCCCCAGATCACCAACGATCCTCCACCAAATTTCACAGTGGGTGCAAGACACTGTGGATTGTACACCTCTCCAGGTCTCCGTCTAACCATTAGACGACCAGGTGTTGGGCAAAGCTGAAAATTAGACTCATCAGAGAGGATTACCTTACTCCAGTCCTCTATGGTCCAATCCTTATGGTCTTTGGCAAACTTCAGACTGGCTCTCCTTTGCTTCTCATTGATGAAAGGCTTTTTTCTACCTTTACAAGACTTGAGCCCTGACTCTAGGAGCCTGTTACAAACTGTTCTTGCCGTGCACATCACCCCAGCTGCCATTTGCAATTCCTTATGTAGGTCATTTGATGTCATCCTGCGGTTGATGAGTGACATTCGACTAAGATGATGGTCATCTCAGTCAGTGGAGAATGGTTTTCGCCCTCTGCCGGTCTGTAGCTTTGTTGTCCCCAATATCTGCTGCTTGACCTTCTTGTAATGGACTGCCGTCTTAGAAATTTTAAGGATGGAGGCAACATGACGCTCACTGTATCTCTCTACTAGTAAAGCCTGAAGTGAGCCCTTCTTTTCCTCACTCAAAACTTTTCTTTTCAACTCCGTTGGCATGCTTAAAAGTTATTTTTTCATTTCTATTACTTTTGGGATGTTACTAGCACTTGTTTTGCCATCCAGCTTGTCCTATTGCAAGAGGATTGTGAACACCACAGCAGGGTTTTTTATACATTCCTTCATTAAATAAGATTTGGCTCAGGTGATCACCTAATCAGAAGCACATTAAGTAGAATGAGGTGTACTCTGGTTGGAGCTCAACTTACACTGAAATGGAATGGCTGTCAGACATGTAGTCAGCCACAAATGACAGAAATCTTGCATGTTTTTAGGTGACCAAATACTTATTTTCCACCATAATTTGCAAAATAAATCTTGCCAAATCAGATAAGGTAATTTTGTAGATTGGCTTTCTCACTTTGACTCTCATAGTTGTAGTATACCTATGATGTCAATTATAGACCTCTCTCATCTTTTTAAGTGTGAGAATTTGCACAGTCGGTGGCTGACTAAATCCTATTTTTCTCCACTGTATATGTGTGTGTATATATATATATATATATATATACTGCTGACAAAGTTATATAAGAAATTTGGTGTTATGATTGGGTCACCGAGGAGGAAAGCAAGACCAAGCTAAGCCACAGAAAACCAGAGAGGTTGGTAACTAAGCGGGTTGCAGACCCCTGATCCTATCCACACAACTAGCAGTAGCCGTGGAGTGTACCTACGATGATTCTAGACGCCTCCACACAGCCAGAGAACTAAATAAGCCTAAAGCAAGAAAGAGGAAATCTAAACTGCCCCAGAGCAGACCCCAAAGGAATAGATAACCCCCAAACATATATTGTCAGTGAGACAAGATGAAAACACAAACGCAGGTAGGAAAATAGGCTGAGCAAATGATGGGGCCCAAACTAACTAGACAGGACAGGAAAGGAAAGACACTGTCTGCAATCACGCAAAAAAACCTGCAAAAAATGCCCAACATGTCTGATAGAAAAAATACTGAAGTCACTAGACTTCGCCCACTATATCAGCACTCTGGTATATTCTGAAAACAGAGCAAAGAGGCCAATCTAATAAGGGACAAAAACAAACTGGCACAAACAGTAACATAAGGATGGAAATTCAGCACAGCCCCAGCCGGGGCTGGCTGACCACACAAAACTGAAATAGACAAAACCAAATCAAATGTGAACAATAGCAAAAGAACACTTAGCTTGAGCATGCAGGGACTGACCTGGAAACTAAGACCTCAGGAGGCAGGAAAAAAATCACCAGCAGGGATAGAGGGAGTCGGCTGTCTTAAATTCAGTCAGAAACTCCCAATGTCCAATCGCCCTCCTCATTATCAGGTGGCAGGCCTCTGTTAATTAGATCAGCTCCATTACCTCCTGCAACCACCAGAGGGAGCCCAGAAAGAGAACCCGCGACCCCTCTGTCAATACAACCATCTCCACTACCTTCACCAGCAACCAGAGGTAGGCCAGAAAGTGAATTCACAATAATTTGGCCTTTGGGTGAAATTTATGGAAAATGTAAAAAGTTCTCGCTACAGTGATACAGTGGGTTGGGAAAGTATTCAGACCCCTTTAAATTTTTCACTCTTTTTTTCATTGCAGCCAATTAAAAAAAAATCATTTTTTCTCATTAATGTACACTCTGCACCCCATCTTGACTGAAAAAAAACAAATGTAGAAATGTTTGCAAATTGGGGGGGATGATTGATGACCCTCTAAAATTTTGAAGTGAGGGCCACTTAATGACCATATAAAAATTTGGAGTGAATGCCACATGGACTCTCTGACTGGAATATTGATGACCATGTTGTAGCTGGTATTCAACTACGGCCATCTTCTGCTCAAAAAGCCTTGCCAACATGTATAATGTGGAGTTTGAGTATGTAGTCAAGTCACATACCAGTCAGTGAGTTGACACTTGCAAGTGATTGTCACATGTGTCACCTCCTCCTGGGATTAGGCAATCTCTTTACATTCTGTTAATCGCAGATCTTCCATTTAGCCTGTGTGTTTTGTTCCTCATATTAAATGGAGTTTGCTTTCTTTGGTGTTGAAGAGGTTAATGACTCTTTGTATGCTGGTTAGACATGCAGCTCTATCTTACAGCTGCTCCTGAACTTTCCATTTCTTCTCTCTATAAAACCTGGCCAGACCTTCTCATCCCTGTCTGGAGTTGGTGTGGTGAAGTTGAAGTTTCTAGTTGCTGCTGGAGATTGTTATCTGTTGTTTTTGAGTGTATGCTTTGTATGCTTTGTAAATTATCCTACTCCGATTTGGTTTATACCTTACTATCCTTCCCTTTGTTTGTCTCTAGTCTCTACCCTTGGTGAGTGTTTTTGTATGTAAATTAATTTTTGTTATTCCTGTTTTTCTTACGTGTGTACAACCCCTGGCAAAAATTATGTAATCACCGCCCTTGGAGGATGTTCATTCAGTTGTTTAATTCTGTTGAAAAAAAAGCATATCACAGACATGGCACAAAACTAAAGTCATTTCAAATGGCAAATTTCTGGATTTAAGAAACACTAAAAGAAATGAAGAACAAAATATGTGGTAGTCAGCAATGGTTACTTTTTTTGACCAAGCAGAGGGGGAAAAATTATGGAGTCACTCAATTCTGTGGGAAAAAATTATGGAATCATGAAAAACAAGCAAAAAAACACTCCAACACATCACTAGTATTTTGTTGCACCACCTCTGCCTTTTATAACAGCTTGCAGTCTCTGAGGCATGAACTTAATGAGTGTCAAACAGTACTCTTCAACAATCTGGCTCCAACTTTCTCTTATTGCTGTTGCCAGATCAGCTTTGCAGGTTGGAGCCTTGTCATGGACCATTTTCATCAACTTCCACTAAAGATTTTCAATTGGATTGAGATCCGGACTATTTGCAGGCCATGACCTTGACCTTATGTGTCTTTTTTCAAGGAAAGTTTGCACAGTTTTTGCTCTATGGCAGGATGCATTACCATCTTGAAAAATGATTTCATCATCCCCAAACATCCTTTCAATTAATGGGATAAGAAAAGTGTCCAAAATATCAACATAAACTTGTGCCGTTACTGAAGATGAAATGACAGTCATCTCCCCAGTGCCTTTTCCTGACATGCAGCCCCTTATCATCAATGACTGCGGAAATTTGCATGTTCTCTTCAGGCAGTCATCTTTATATATTTCATTGGAACGGCACCAAACAAAAGTTCCAGCATCATCACCTTGCCCAATGCAGATTCGCGATTCATCACTGAATATGATTTTCATCCAGTCATCCACAGTCCACGATTGCTTTTCCTTAGCCCATTGTAACCATGTTTTTTCTGTTTAGGTGTTAATGGTGGCTTTTGTTTAGCTTTTCTGTATGTAAAACCCATTTCCTTTAGGCAGTTTCTTACAGTTTGGTCACAGACTTTGACTCCAGTTTCCTCTCATTCGTTCCTCATTTGTTTTGTTGTGCATTTCCTGTTTGAAGACATATTGCATTAAGTTTCTGGTCTTGATGCTTTAATGTCTTCCTTGGTCTACCAGTATGTTTGCCTTTAACAACATTCCCATGTTGTTTGTATTTGGTCCAGACTTTAGACTCAGCTGACTGTGAACAACCAACATCTTTTGCCACATTGCGTGATGATTTACCCTCTTTTAAGAGTTTGATAATCCTCTCCTTTGTTTCACTTGACATCTCTTGTGTTGGAGCCATGATTCATGTCAGTCCACTTGGTGCAACAGCTATCCAAGGTGTGATCACTTCTTTTTAGATGCAGACTAATGAGCATATCTAATTTGATGCAGGTGTTAGTTTTGGGAATGAAAATTTAGAGGTTGATTCCATATTTTTTCCCACAGAATTGAGTGACTCCATAATTTTTCCCCTCTGCTTGGTCTAAAAAAGGAACCATTACTGACCACCACATTTTTTGTTCTTGATTTCGTTTAGTGTTTCTTAAAGCCAGAAAATTGCCATTTGAATTGACTTTAGTTTTGTGCCATGTCTGTGATCTGATTTTTTTTCTACAAAACTAAACAACTGAATGAACATCCTCCAAAGCCGGTGATTACATAATTTTTGCCAGGGGTTGTATATATTAACAAGGCCTCCTGGGGGAAGTACAGCTTGGGACATTAACAGGAGCATACTAAGGTGGTTGACTTGGGCCTCTCTACGTTTAAGAGTACTCCTGGGACAGGGATAGTTAGGGTCCCAGTTCCAGGGACAGTTTGAGGCCCCACTGCCTTACCAAAGACCATCACAGTCTGACATTTTCACATGCCACATATTTTTTTATCCTGACATGGATCCAGTCACTAGCCTTCAGAGACAGCTACAGGGTTTGTCTTGTAAGCTATCATATCTACGGTCTAAGGTTTCTTCACAACAGACAGCTCCACTGGAACCTAAAATGGCACTCCCAGATAGGTTTTTGGGGGTCTGGACAAATTTGTCATGTTTGGGGAAGCCTGTAAGCTTTATTTCAGTCATCTGGGAATGGGGTACAGAGTGTGGGGATTGTTGTCTCCCTCCTTTCAGGAGACCTTCAATCCTGAGCCTTCTCACTTCCATTTGACTCATTGTCATGCCAGTCAGTGGATCGATCTTTCAGGGCTATTGGCCTCATTTGTAATGCCCCATACTGGGTCTCCCTTGCAGAATCTAAACTACATAAGACCCAGCAAAGAGACTGACTGGCAGAGGAATTTTATTCAGAATTCTGTAGATGGGCCACTGACACCTTAGGAGTAAGTTTTGGCAGGGCCTGTCTAAATGGTTAAAAGATACACTGGTGCTGTATGAAACTCCAGGATCATATAGACAGATGCTTCTGAGATAGCCCAGCAGTGGCCCCACCACCTGTTGCACTTCCTAGGACTGAAGTTCTCCCTGTGTGCTCTGAAGAACCTATGCAGTTAGGAGGCCTCTCCTCATTATGAGTCACTTGCAGTTCGACGCAAGACGGGGGGGTGTTTTTACAGTCGCAAAAAGGATAATTTTATTTAGGTTTAGTCCATATTTACCTAAACACCAGAAACCATTGGAAAACTTCTGACTTCAGGTTGAATCAAGGATTGCAGTCTAGGCGTATATTTCTCCTCCACAGTATGGTGGATGATTGGTTCACTCAGATCCATGATCTCATCTGCAGTAAGCTGACAATGTCCACTTCCATATTTGCTATAGACTCTGCACCTCTTGGTTATGGAAGCTTTACACAAGTGACGCATACAGTGAACCATACTGCTTTTTTATTACCTTCTGGAAAGCCTCCTTTCTCCTATTGTGTTGGGTCTTCCCTGGTTGACTAAGCATAATCCGATCACAGACTGGCAGGCCAGAGGGATAATTAAGTGGAGTGATTTTTGCAAAACAAAATGCCTAGGCACTGTTGTCTATAATGTCTCCATTAAAAACATTTAATGTTTTCTCTGATTTTGAGGAGGGTGTTCTCTGAAAAGGGGTGTCACGAACTGCCTCCCCATCGTGTGTATGACTGTCCTGTGAACTTACATCCACGTGCAAAGTTGACCAAGACCAGATTATATAATTTGTCGGGTCCTGAGAGACAGGCCATGAAAGACTATATCTCTAAAAAGAAAGATGGGTGCCTGCGTCCCTGTTTAGACCTTTAGGAGTTAATCAGGATTACTATCCGGAACCCATATCCCCTCCCACTCATTCTTGATTTGTTCAGTCAGATTATTGGGGCAAAATGGTTCTCCAAGTTGGATCTCAGGGGAGCCTATAATCTGATTAGGATTAAGGAAGAGGATGAGTGGAAGACAGCTTTTAACACTCCAGAAGGGCATTTTGAAAATCTTGTCATGCCTTTTGGTTTGACTAATGCGCCTGCCGTGTTCCAACATTTTGTTATAATGAAATCTTCCATCACCTCATGGGTAGATTTGTAGTAGTGTATCTTGATATTTTCATCTACTCGCCCAATCTCAAGTCACATCAGGAACATGTCAGGCAGGTGCTACAGGTTCCACAGGATTATAAACTGTATGCTGAGTTGGAGAAGAGTGTATTCACCGTACACTTCACTGGCTTCCTATTGCCCAGAGGCTCCAATTCAAAACCCTAACCATGACATACAAAGCCATCCACAACCTGTCTCCTCCATACATCTATGACATGGTCTCCAGGTACCTACCCGCATGCAACCTTCGATCCTCTCAAGATCTCCTTCTCTACTGTCTCCTTATCTCTTCTTCCCACAACCGCATACAAGACTTCTCCCATGCTTCCCCCTTACTCTGGAACTCTCTGCCACAACACATCAGACTCTCACCATCAACGGAAACCTTCAAGAAGAAACTGAAGACCCACCTGTTCCGACAAGCCTACAGCGTGCAATGATCCTCGGTCTACTGAACCACCGCCCGACCTGCTCTACCCTCTCCTACTGTATCCTCACCCATCCCTGTAGACTGTGAGCCCTCGCGGGCAGGGTCCCCTCTCCTTATGTCCTTGTGTGTCCCTTGTCTTTCACATGTTTATTATACTTGTCTATATTTCCCCTTTTTACATGTAAAGTGCCATGGAATAAATGGCGCTATATAAATGCATAATAATACAGGATGTTCAGTTCTTAGGTTTCCTAGTGTCAGTTGAAGGTTTCCGCATAGATCATGATAAGGTCCAAGCAGTCCTGGAATGGAACCTCACAGAAAATATGAAACCATTACAATGCTTTTGGGGTTTGCAAACTATTATTGGAAATTTATCTGAAACTTCTAGTCTACTGCCAAACACCTAAATGACATGACTGGGAAAGGTGCAGATTTCTCGAGGTGGTCCGACAGTTCTCAGCATGCATTGTCTTCTTTGAAGAGATGTTTTTCCACTGCTCCAATACTCATACAACCTGATGATTCTCAACCATTTATTAGACTTATTAGTTGATGCTTTGGAGGTGGGAGTTGGAGCTGTATTGTGTCAAGGGTCGTTGCCTAGTAAATGGCATCCATGTGCCTTCTTCTCTAAAAAGTTGTCAGAAACAATGATGTCGGCAATAGAAAACTTTTGGCCCTTAAGTTGGCATTTGAGGAATGGCATAAATTTTTGGAGGGGGCAGTTCACCCGATCAAAGTCATAACTGATCATAAAAACTTCATGCACCTTGAATCTGCTAAATGTATGAATCCCAGTCAAGCTATATGGTCTTTGTTTTTCATCAGACTTAGTTTTGGGTCACTTACCTTCCTGGGATTAAGAATGTCAAATCGGATGCATTGTCTCAGAGTTTCTCTCTGCAGTGTGTTCTGAACTTGAGGGTGAGATAGTGAAGGCTCAGGTGGATGTCCCTGTTAGTCCTTCAGGGAAATTGTTTGTACCTGTACATTTACGTCTCAAAATTTTAGAGGAACATCATAACTCTGCTCTGGCTGGTCACCCAGGTGCTAAGGTGACCTTGGAACTTCTTTCTCGTTGTTTCTGTTGGCCAATATTGCGTAAAGATGTAGTTGACTTTGTGTGCTCTTGTAGTGTCTGTGCGTTCTAAGACCCCGCATATTCATCTGTCTGGGACTCTTTTACTATTAACGATTCCTGACCAACCTTGGACTCATTTATCCATGGATTTCATCATGGATCTCTCTTTGTCCTCTGGAAAAATGGTTATCTTATTTGTGGTGGATAGGTTTAGTAAAATGGTGCACTTTATTGCTTTACCTGCTCTCCCTAATGCCAAGACATTGGCTCAGGTCATTGTCACTGAGATCCTCATACTTCATGGGGTTCCATCCGATGTGGTGTCAGATTGGGAGATCCAGTTAGTATCTAAATTTTGGAGGGCATTTAGGGAAGCATTTATCCTTTTCCTTGGTGTTCCACCCTCAAACTAATGGTCAGACTGACCAATGATGAGTGTTTTTGTATGTAAGTTGTTGTTTTGTTATCCTTGTTTGCCTTAAGTGTATGTATACTAACATATCTACCTTTAAGAGTATCCACGGGATAAGGATAGTCAGGGTCCTTCTTCCAGGGACAGTTTAAGGCCATCCCTTCCTTAACGAAGACCGTCGTAGCGTGACAACACTGCTGCAGCACTGCCAGATTGGCAGCAGCTGTAGCTGATTTGCTGAAATGGACACACATGAGGAGTACTTTCACAAACAGCTCAGTGAAATCTGGGTATGTTTTCAGAAAATGATAAACCACTAAGTTGAGCACATGGGCCAGGCATGGTACATGTGTGAGCTTGCCAAGTTTTAGTGCCACCACCAGGTTATGGCCATTATCACACAAGACCATGTCTGGTTGTAGGTTCAGCTGAAAGAGCCACAGATCTGTCTGGTCAGTTATACCTTTCAACAACTCTGCTGCTGTGTGCTGTTTGTCATATAAACAAATGGGTTTCAGCCACTTCACCGAGGCAGTGTTGCAGTGCTTCCAGGTGGCAACTGATATGGACAATGTGTGTCGAGATGACAATTCGGAGATGGAGGAAGAGAAGGAAGAGGTGGTACAGGAACTGGTGTAGGAGGTGGAGAAACCTTGATGGAACTAGGGCCTGCAATCCTCGGCGTCGATAGCACTTTTGCCATCCCAGGGTCAGACTAGGTCCCAACCTCTAAAAGGTTCTTTCTGTGTTCTGTCAGGGAAATCTAGCATCCCTGGCAACAAGCACTTGTCCACATGCTTGTCATTAAGTGGACCTTCCCAGTAACTGTGTTGGTCAGGGCATGGGTGATGTTATGGGGCACGTGCTCGTGTAAGGCGGGAACCTCACACCAGGAAAAATAGGGGCAGCCGCAGTCATGAGTTTGCGGAAAGCCTTAGTGTCCACAGGCCAAAATGGCAACATTTTCAGGGCAAGTAATCTGGAAATATGCCATTTAGTGTTTAGCCTCTGAGTGGGTGGCTGGGTATTTAAGTTTGCATTCCAAAGCCTGGGTTGAGACAGCTGAATGCTGTGCTGGGACAAAGAATTGAACGTGTTTGTTGATGGTGCTTGTAAATGTGCAGCAACACGTGCAGGGCAGGAGGTATCCATGCACGCGTCCTGGACAGGAGATTGGCAAGCACATAGCAGAGGCACTGGTGTCACCCACAGACACTAATTGTGGACTTAGGCATTTGGCCTACCTAGTCGGGTGATTTGATGACATGTGCCTGAGCATGTTGGTGTTGGTCAGGCCCCTGCTGATCTTGGCATGGCACAGGTTACATATTAATGTTCTTTTATCTTCCTCACTTTCTTTAAAAAAGTGATAGATTGGGAACACCTACAGTAACCCTTGATCTGGGAACTTGACAAGTGTGGGTACTCTGGGGAATATTTGCACTCATTGTGCCTCTGACCACCCACTGCCTCTTACTGCCTGTTGTAGTGCTGAGAATCCCTCCCACTCTGTGCTGTTGCTTTGCTCTGCATTGCACCTCCCCTTGATGAGTCAGTGACTTCATAGTCCACCACCTCATCTACCACTTCCACACTTTGGTCCTCCTGACTTGTTGACTTAAAAACATTACTTGTTGGCAACTGTGTCTCATCATCATTTACCTCTTGAAACACTAATTGCCATTCCTCACCATTGTTTTCTTCTCACCGTGACTACTGAACTATTTGGGCATCATTACAATTCATGTCCCTCTTGAAACGTGCAAGGAAAGAGGGCAGAATCATTAAATGGAAATGTAAACAGGTCCCTGAAGTGTCTGATTGTGGGATCACTTGTCTCTTGCGACTCGCCATTGAGACAAAAAGGAGGATCAGGGAGAGGATTATGAGGTCCAGACTCTTGGCTAGTGAGACTGCACTGCGTGGAAGACAGGGTGATGATCTGGCTTCAAGAGTGGTGTCCCATGCCTCCCTGCAAATTGGGATAGGAAGCTAGGTCTCGTGGATGAGTGTATTTGATTTGCTCCCACAGCTGGCAGAATTTAACCTGGTCCATGGCCTCGGCTTCTGCGTGCACTTTCAGCAACCCATGCATTTCCCCATCCCTTACTGCACACCTTGCACATTTTAAACTAGCAATTTAATATACAGTGGGTGCAGAAAGTATTCAGACCCATTTAAATTTTTCACTCTTTGTTTCATTGCAGCCATTTGGTAAATTGAAAAAAGTTCATTTTTTTCCTCATTAATGTACACTGTGCAAGCCAGCTTGACTGAAAAAAAGCAGAAATGTAGACATTTTTGCAAATTTATTGCAAAAGAAAAACTGAAATATCACATGGTCATAATTATTCAGACCCTTTGTTCAGTATTGAGTAGAAGCACCCTTTTGAGTTAGTACAGTCATGAGTCTTCTTGGGAATGATGCAACAAGTTTTTCACACCTGGATTTGAGGATCCTCTGCCATTCTTCCTTGCATATCCTTCTCAGTTCCGTCAGGTTGGATGGTTAACATTGGTGGACAGCCATTTTCAGGTCTCTCTCCAGAGATGTTCAATTGAGTTTAAGTCAGTGCTCTGGCTGGGCCAGTCAAAAATGGTCACAGAGTTGTTCTGAAACCATTCCTTTGTTATTTTAGTTGTGTTCTCATTGTCTTGTTGGAAGGTGAACTTTCGGACAAGTTCTGAGGTCCAGAGCATTGTGGAGGTTTTTATCCTGGATATCTCTGTACTTGGCCACATTCATGTTGCAACCAGTCGTCCTGTCCCTGTAGATGAAAAACACCCCCACAGCATGATGCTGCCGCCACGTTTCACTGTTGGGATTGTATTAGGCAGGTGATGAGCAGTGCTTGGTTTTCACCACATATAAAGCATACAATTATCGCCAAAAAGTTCTATCTTCGTCTCATCAGACCAGAGAATCTTATTTCTCATAGTCTGGGAGTCCTTCATGTGGTTTTTAGCAAACACTATGCAGGCTTTCATATGTCTGGCTCTGAGGAGAGGCTTCTGTCCTGCCTCTCTGCCATAAAGGCCTGATTGGTGAAGGGATGCAGTGATAGTTGACTTTGTGGAACTTTCTCCTATCTCCCTACTGCATCTGTGGAGCTCAGCCACAGTGATCTTGGGGTTCTTCTTTACCTCTCTCACCAAGGCTCTTCTCCCATGATTGGGCAATTTGGCTGGACGGCCAGGTCTAGGAAGACTTTTGCTGGTCCCAAACTTCTTCCATCACCATTTAAGGATTATGGAGGCCACTGTGCTCTTATGAACCTTGAGTAATGCAGAAATTCTTTTGTAACCTTGGCCAGATCTGTACCTTACCAAAATTCTGTCTCTGAGCTCCTTGGCTAGTTCATTTGACCTCATAATTCTCATTTGGTCTGACATGCACTGTGAGCTGTGAGGTCTTGTATAGACAGGTGTGTGCCTTTACAAATCAAGTCCTATCAGTTTAATTAAACACAGCTGGACTCCAATGAAGGAGTAGAACCATCTCAAGGAGGATCACAAGGAAATGGACAGCATGTGACTTAAATATGAGTGTCTGATCAAAGGGTCTGAATACTTATAACCATGTGATATTTCATGTTTTTCTTATTTAATAAATTTGAAAAAATTTCTGCATTTCTGTTTTTTTTTCAGTCAAGATGGGGTGCAGAGTGTACATTAATGAGAAAAAAAATGAACTTTTTTGAATTTACCAAATGGCTGCAATGAAAACAAAGAGTAAAAAATGTAAAGGGGTCTGAAAACTTTTCGTACCCACTGTATGCCTGCAAACTTTCCAGTGTTAATAGGGAAAATAAAGTTTTTCGCCCTGAACAGGACTTTTGTTTTTATGTTGCAGCAGCAGTAAATAGAAAGACTGTAAGACAATAAACCCTGCCTATATGCCTCTAATCCAAATCTGATGCAGGATAGGAAAAAAGTGGTCAGACAATCCACGCTGCGAATCACTATGAACAATTATTATTAAAGTGGTCTTTATTTGACGCGTTTCGAAGTTTCACAGAACTCCTTCCTCAGGTGTTTTTTTTCCTGAGGAAGGAGTTCTGTGAAACTTCAAAACGCGTAGAATAAAGAACACTGTAATAATAATTGTTCATAGTGATTCACAGCGTGGATTGTCTGACCACTTTTTTCCTATCCTGCATCATCTACGTCGGTCCCTCGTGGATCTGTGGTTTCTGCAGCAACGAATCCTCCATGCTTATCACAAGCTCCATCTGGTGAGTGTATTATTTTTAAATTGATATACCTACACTGGACAATGCACTATTGCGCTATTTCTCTTCAATAGTATCTCTAATCCAAAACTGTCCCTGCTCCACCAGTTGCTCCACCTGCTCTCTAAACTAAATGCAGGTATCAGGTTTTACTAGAGAAAGGACAGTATGCGCCCTGAAAAGTACTTTTGTTTTGATGGTGCCGCAGCGGAATACAAATACTGTAATAGCAATATTAAACACTGTCTATTGCCTTCTCTAAAATAAGCTGTCCCTCCTATAATAACTCTCCCTGAACTGCTTCCAGAGGAAAGTGTGCCCAGCTTCATGTCACACTTCGGTTTTATATAAGATCCGACGATACAGTGCTGCTGGCCAATCACAATAATGCCTGTAGCTAACATGAGGCCCATAGGGGCTCATTGTGCCTCTTTGCAGAGTCTATACATTTGATTTGCTCCCTGCATGCAGCCAAAACTATTAGTTGGTCAGAACATATAATTAGCAATAGTTTACTCCATGTTTATGTAGCTTCCTTGCTAAGAATTTAACCTAATTGTCCAGCGTTCCATTACAACTCCTGTAAGATTCTGCGCTTTGGATTTTCAAAGATCTGCCCTAGAGTAAGTGTCATACTCATGCCAGTTTAATGGAATTTTAATGTTTGTGAGTAATACTTTAGTACAATTGATTTTGTTTCTACATTCTTTTCTTAATGGGGATGAAGGTATGAATTATAGAAACTGTTCACCCTAAAGCTTTTGAGCATACACCTAAGACAGTGTAAATTAATAATAGCCTTCAACTTTTAAATGTAAGTAAAAACAATTTTCTTTGCCTGTGGTTAAAGCTTCCAATATTCTTTCTCTCTCATTGGTTTTCCCTTTTTTCTCCCTCAGTGCATAAATTTCATTTCACTGCTTGGGGAAGCAACAGGATTGACTGTGTTAGTAGGCAGCCCCATAATAATAGAAATACTAGTGCGTGATGTGCGTTTTCATTCTTTTCAGGCTTATCCCCTAAAGAGCCTGATTTACAATCCTATAATTTACCTGTAATTTTAAATGAGAGAAACAAATGAAAGACTGAACTCCAACTAATTATTTGAGAAAATCTATAGAAATGAAAATAAGCACATAACATAATGGTAATGACGGTGGCCGCAGTACAGTCTCTAATCCTGAACTTCTTGCACGGTGCCCCAGATCTCTGGTGAGCACCACTTTGAATGTGAGGCTAATACAATACAATTCAATCATATGGTAGAGCAGGGAGTTACAAACACCCTGCCTTAACACATGATGATTAGGTGAGTATAAGGGCTCATACTCACTTGCGAGAAACTCGCATGAAAAGCTGGCACTGCCTCCGGCACTTGGACCAAAGCGTGCGACTACATGTATTTCTATGCAGCCGCACGCTCCGGTCTGAGTGCCGGCGGCACTGCCTGGTTTTCATGCGAGAGACTCGCACGAGAATCGTGCGAGTTTCTCGCAAGTGAGTATGAGCCCTAAGATATATTTATCTTTATACTATCTTTAAAGACTCTCAGGGCTAATTTTAGTTTTGAAGGGTGTTCTTGGGGACGTTATAACTCTTTAAGGGGGCATTCAGGGCATTGTTACCTTAAGATGACAACCAGGGGTCATTACTTCTTAACCCCTTTTAACGTGATAATTTTCCATCTTTATTTTTATTTATTTAGTTTTCTCCTCCCCTTCTTCCAAGAGACATAACTTTTTTATTTTTTTGTCAATATAGATATATGATGGCTTATTTTTTTCAGTCTTGTTGTATTTTTGAACAACATCATTCAGGGAACAGGGAAATATTCCAAATGCATCAAAATTTCTAAAAAAAAAAAGTGCAAATTCACAAATGTCTTTTGGGTTTTGTATTTACAATGTTCCCTTTATGGTCATACTGACCTGGCAATATCATTCTCCAGGTCAGTAAGGGTACGAAGATACTGAACATTAGAGTTGAGCGAAACGGGTCGGTCATATTCAAAAGTCGCCGACTTTAGCTGAAGTCGGGTTTCATGAAACGAAACCCGACCATAGCGTGAGGTCGGCCACGAGGTCGGCGACCAGAGCGCCAAAGTCGCGTTTGAAAAGATGCTTCCAGCGCCCTTTTTCAGCCAATGATGGAGGACGCACACTGTGGGCAACGCAATGACAAAGGCATCGGTCACCACCATCTTTGAGAAGGGCATGCAAGTGATTGGCTGGCTTTGTGTGGCGTCACAGGGGCTATAAAAGGGAGTGAACGCCGACCGCCATCTTACTTATGGTGATCTTAGCATAGGGAGTAGAGTTGAGCGATACCGTCCGATACTTCAAAGTATCGGATCGGAATGGATCGGCCGATCTTTAAAAAAAGTATCGGTATCACCGATTCCGATACCGGAAGTCCCATTCAAGTCTATGGGACTTCCGGTATCGGAATAAGAAAAACCCTGTTTTTGCCTTGTACAGCCTCTCTGGGGTCTGTACGGGCCTTTCGGGGGGCTGTGCCGGCCTGCCAGGGGGTCTGTGCAGGCTCCGGTGGTCTGTGCCGGCCTGCCGGGGGGCTGTGCCGGCCTGCCGGTGGTCTGTGCAGGCTCCGGTGGGCTGTGCCGGCCTGCCGGGGGGCTGTGCCGGCCTGCCGGGGGGCTGTGCAGGCTCCGGGGGGCTGTGCCGGCCTGCCGGGGGGCTGTGCCGGCCTGCCGGTGGTCTGTGCAGGCTCCGGGGGGGCTGTGCCGGCCTGCCGGGGGGCTGTGCCGGCCTGCCGGTGGTCTGTGCAGGCTTCGGGGGTCTGTGCAGGCATCGTCCGATGGTACTACAAGTCCCATCGGGCGATGCCTGCTACCATGACAGTGATTGACACATTAGCCAATGATGGGACAGTAGTAGTCCCATCATCCGGCTAATGTGTTGAATGTAAAAAAAAAAAAAAAATTACATGCTACATACATGCTACATACATACAACATGCATACTACATACATGCTACATTCATACTACATACTACATACATGCTACATTCATACTACATAAATACTACATGCAACATACATACTACATATATACTACATACATACTACATGCATGCTACATACATACTGCATGCTACATACATACTACATGCTACATACATACCACATATATACTACATACATACTACATGCATGCTACATACATACCACATACATACTACATACATACTACATACATACTACATGCATGCTACATGCTACATACATAACACATATATACTACATGCATGCTACATACATACTACATGCTACATACATACCACATACATACTACATGCATGCTACATACATACTACATGCATGCTACATACATACTACATGCTACATACTACATATATACTACATGCATGCTACATACATACTACATGCTACATACATACTACATATATACTACATGCATGCTACATACATACTACATGCTACATACATACTACATGTATACTACATGCATGCTACATACATACTACATGCTACATACATACTACATATATACTACATGCATGCTACATACATACTACATGCTACATACATACTACATATATACTACATGCATGCTACATACATACTACATGCTACATACATACTACATATATACTACATGCATGCTACATACTACATGCTACATACATACTACATATATACTACATGCATGCTACATACATACTACATACATACTACATGCATGCTACATACATACTACATGCTACATACATACCACATACATACTACATATATACTACATGCATGCTACATACATACTGCATGCTACATGCATGCTACATACATACTACATACATACTACATGCTACATACATACCACATATATACTACATACATACAATACATTCATACAATACATACATAGACATACAGTACATATAACATAGAGTAACATACTTACCAATACTTGTCACATTGTTCCCCGAAGCCATTGTCTTTTCCGGAATAAATATTAACATAACAAACCACAAAAATACTCACCCACGATCCGAAGCAGTCCACGAGTGTGTCCCACGATGATCTTGGGTAGAGAACTGCAGCATCAGCTGATGCTGCCGTTCTCTACGGGCTGTAGGAATCCAATGACGGAAGGTAGGTATCCTTCCGCACTGTATTCCTCCGCCACTTAAAAAAAAAAAGTCCCTAGTCTCACTTTATGCCATTGCTGTGTGGGAATTTCCCACGCAGCAATGGCATAAAGTGAGACTAGGGACTTTTTTTTTTTTAAGTGGCGGAGGAATACAGTGCGGAAGGATACCTACCTTCCGTCATTGGATTCCTGCAGCCCATAGAGAACGGCAGCATCATCTGATGCTGCAGTTCTCTACCCAAGATCGTCGTGGGACACACTCGTGGACTGCTTCGGATCGTGGGTGAGTATTTTTGTGGTTTGTTATATTAATATTTATTCCGGAAAAGACAATGGCTTCGGGGAACAATGTGACAAGTATTGGTAAGTATGTTACTCTATGTTATATGTACTGTATGTCTATGTATGTATTGTATGAATGTATTGTATGTATGTAGTATATATGTGGTATGTATGTAGCATGTAGTATGTATGTAGTATGTATGTAGCATGCATGTAGCATGCAGTATGTATGTAGCATGCATGTAGTATATATGTAGTATGTATGTAGCATGCATGTAGTATATATGTAGTATGTATGTAGCATGTAGCATGTATGTAGTATATATGTGGTATGTATGTAGCATGTAGTATGTATGTAGTATGTATGTAGTATGCATGTAGCATGCAGTATGTATGTAGCATGCATGTAGTATATATGTAGTATGTATGTAGCATGCATGTAGTATATATGTAGTATGTATGTAGCATGTAGCATGTATGTAGTATATATGTAGTATGTATGTAGCATGTAGTATGTATGTAGCATGTATGTAGTATGCATGTAGTATGTATGTAGCATGCATGTAGTATGTATGTAGCATGTATGTAGTATGTATGTAGCATGCAGTATGTAGCATGTATGTAGCATGTATGTAGTATGTATGTAGTATATATGTAGTATGTATGTAGCATGTAGTATGTATGTAGCATGTAGTATGTATGTAGCATGCATGTAGTATATATGTAGTATGTATGTAGCATGTAGTATGTATGTAGCATGCATGTAGTATATATGTAGTATGTATGTAGCATGTAGTATGTATGTAGCATGCATGTAGTATGTATGTAGTATTTTTTTTTTTTTTTTTTTAACATTTAACACATTAGCCGGATGATGGGACTACTACTGTCCCATCATTGGCTAATGTGTCAATCACTGTCATGGTAGCAGGCATCGCCAGATGGGACTTGTAGTCCCATCGGACGATGCTTGCACAGACCCCCGGACATCAGCACAGCCCCCCGGCAGGCCGGCACAGCCCCCCGGCAGGCCGGTACAGACCCCCACAGGGTGCACAGACCACCGGCAGGCCGGCACAGCCCCCCGGCAGGCCGGTACAGACCCCCACAGGGTGCACAGACCACCGGCAGGCCGGCACAGCCCCCCGGCAGGCCGGTACAGACCCCCACAGGGTGCACAGACCACCGGCAGGCCGGCACAGCCCCCCGGCAGGCCGGTACAGACCCCGGGCAGTCCACACAGCCCCCCGGCAGGCCGGCAGAGACCCCCGAAAGGCCCGAAATGACGGCGCATCATGATGCGCACACACCGCGCATCATGATGACGTCAGGCTGTCAATCAACTTTGAACTTCCGATTCAGATGCCGAATTCCGATATTGAAAAAATATCGGAAGTCGGTATCGGAATTCCGATACAGCAAGTATCGGCCGATACCCGATACTTGCGGTATCGGAATGCTCAACACTAATAGGGAGAGCTGCTGCTGATTCTGTAGGGAGAGCGTTAGGCAGGGAAGAAGAACAAAAAAACTGCTTCTGCTGTTAGCGATTTCCACTTACAACACAACACTTTGTGTGCAGTGACAGGGGAGACTCTATTTTTGTTCATCAGCTCTGTTGGTTATTAGGCTGCCTTATAAGGCTCCCTGATAGCTGCATTGCTGTTTGCACACTGCTGTGCAAACTGCTTTTTTAAAAGCAAAAATACTTTTCTTCCTCTTTTCTGCACAGTTACCAAGGGTTCATTTTTCCACCCTTGTGTGTGTCCACTGTGCAGCAGTCCTGCTTATTAGGCTGCGTGCGTCCATACTTGGACTGAGAGCATCATTGTCAGCGTCCTCAAATCTCTGGTGAGATCCAAAATCTCACCAATCCTATGGACACCCTACACCTTGTCATACACCATCCAATTTCAGCCTGTTATATTGAGGTGTAATCTCTTCTGTGCCTGAGACAATAGTTCAGCGTCTTCAAATCTATAGTGAGATTCAAATTCTCACCAATCCTATAGACACCCTACACCTTGTCATACACCATTCAATTTCAGCCTGTTACATTGAGGTGTAATCTCTACTGGGCCAGAGACAATAGTTCAGTGTCCTCAAATCTATTTTGAGATTCAAATTCTCACCAATAGTAGATACGCCTTCTACCTTCTTTTACAGTACCATATAGCTGGTGGTATTTTGGGTACATTTTCACAAAAATGAGAAAGTATGGTGGAACACGCCATGGAAGTGGGTGGGGGTTGCCAGCTGGTCCTGATGGTGGTGGTGGTGGTGTTGCATCTGTTGGTAGTGGCAAAAGCACAATAGCACCTAAGGCAGGAGGTGTTGAGCCTGCTTCATTGTCTGGCTCCACAAGACCTCGAAGGCTCTCTTTTCTGGGAGTAGGTAAACCACTTTTAAAGCCAGAGCTTCAGGAACAAGTTTTGGCTTACACTGCTGACACAGCCTCCAGCTCTCTCGCCTCCTCCTCTGAAGTTTCAAAAAATAAAAGCACTGAGTTGTCATTGGAGGCTCCTGGTCAGGAACAACACCTTTTCCCTACCAAAAGTGAAGGATGTGGCAGGCCACACTACCGATTACTCCATGGAGCTCTTTTCACATGCCATGCCTGGGTTAGCAAGTCAAATCATGAATTCCCCAATCCAAGATGAATCTGACATGGAGTGCACTGATGCACAGCCACTGCTAGATTTTTCTGCTGGTACATTCACTCAGAGAACTACATTGTCCTCGCAGTGTACTGAGGCAGAATCAGACCCTGATGAAACTCAGGTGCCTGTTCCCGCATACTATACCACCTTTCACGGTGACACAGAGGAAGGTGCACATGAAATTGAAGAGGAGGTAATGGATGACCCAGTTGTTGACCCAGATTGGCATCCATTGGGGAAAGAGGATGCCGCTGCCAATAGCTCAGAAGAGGAGGAGGAGGATCCGCAGCAGGCAACGACATCGCAACAGCTGTTATCTGGCAGGACCGTAGCAGTCCAAAAACGTGTTACAAAAACCAAAACTGTTGCAGGACAGCTTGGCCAGACGGTCAAATTAGCACAGCGTGCAAGGTATCGAAATGTCTTCCATAGTAGGAAAAGTGCAGTGTGGCACTTTTTTGAACAAAATCCTAATGGTCAGGCACAAGTTTTCTGTAAGAAGTGCACAAAGACCTTTAGCCGAGGGAAAAATCTGAGAAATTTGAATAACAGTTGCATGCTTAGACATTTAACCACCATGCACTTGCAAGCGTGGACGGACTACCAAATGTGGTGTCCCTGAGGCTCAGTCGCCACAGAGGTACTGCACCTCCTCCTGAGGTGTTGTACCCCACCATCCAGGTAAGGTGGAGACACCTGATCACACTCCAACACCTGCACCCCACACCACAAAGTAGTGTAGCAAAGCACCTTCGGCGGCTCCCTGCTTGGCGTATAGCAAAGCACCCATTGGTGGCTACCTGCTTGGAACACGAAACATGCTAGGAGGTGGGTGGAGTTAGTTGATATTACAGAGAGCGGGAAGAGTTGAGGATTGAGAAGTCAGTTGGTTAGAGAGAAGAAGATCCCCAGAGAGAGGGATAGATGGATGGAAGTGCTGCAGCAGATCCCAGTGACCTGGGTTTGCTGGCACGGGAAAGGAAGAGAGAGCAACATAGACTGAAAGCCTGATTCTCCATAGAAAGAAAGATTAGTACAGAACTTGAGCAGTAAAAGAGAACAGAGGACGTGGGTTAGAGGAGAACCCATACTAGAAGTTCTAAGCACAAGGCCGGGGCCCGGTCCCCGAGGTTGTATGGATACTAATGGTCCTGCAGCAGATACCGGAGGAATAGAAGTGACCGCTTTATTCCCACATCAGACTTGGGGGCACAACAGCAACTGGATAGTGAGCCGGGACTTAGTAGCAAGGAGTCCCCGAAGCAGGCTACAGCTGTCTGCCGTACAAATAAAGTTCATAAGAACATCGGACAGGAGGAACTGATGTAGTGTAACTAAGTACTAGGAGTACTTCATTAAAGGCACTATAAGAGGAGACGTTCAGAAAGGCACATGTTGGCGGAGTGTTGGAAAGGAGTATTCCATCTGGCCTGGAGCTTGACTGAGTCCCAGACCCGGAGGACACGGCACGGAAGCAGGCACCTGTTTGTACAACAGACTGTGAGTAAAGCTTTGGAACTACATGCCCTGGTGTCCTCCACTCATTCCTGCGCCAACCTGCCCAGCACTGCTACATCCCTTGCGCCAGACCCTACACCATCTATGTGTCATTTCACCTACTTTGCCCTGGGACTACAGCCCTGCCTGTGGAGGGCTATAACATCCTTGCTGCACCACACCATCAGTCCCAGAGGATCTGTCTGCAGCGTCGGCTTAACATCTCCCTTGCCGAACACCACAGGTGGCATCACGAATCACTTATAAACTTCATTCCCAACTCAAACCCCTTTTACATGGGCACCCAGGGTCACGGACCGGGTCACTGCTGCTGTGACATTCCCCACTGAGGTCAACGGGCCCGGTATCGAGTACCCCACAGCCCTGGGTGGGCGACCCACAAACCTCACATACCACATGTGCACCTGCTCCGAATGAAGGTAGTCAGCAACTCTACATCGCTTCCCCCACTGTAAGCCCACCACCAGCAGCAAATGGCGAGGTGTCGTCGCAAGGGCAAAGCAGTCATGGAATCACAATGTTATTGCTACGAAAGACTGAATCTAGGTCATCAGCAACACCATCACCATCACCAACCCTCTCTCAGTCCGCCATGTCCACTGCTAGTTCCACCATATGCATCTCTCAAGTCCAGCTCACCCTACCAGAGACTCTGAGTAGAACAAGAAAGTACTCATTCTCTCATCCGCGGACACTGGCTTTGAACGCCCACATTGCCAAACTAATCTCATTAGAGATGATGCCCTACTGGTTGGTTGAAAGCAAAGCTTTCCACGAGCTCATGGCCTACGCAGTACCAAGCTATGACCTACCCAGTCGGCACTTCTTTTCTCGAAAAGCCATCCCAGCCCTCCACGTGCATATGAAAGACCGCATTGTCCATGCACTCAAGCAATCAGTGAGTGGAAAGGTGCACCTCACAACAGATGCATGGTCCAGTAGGCATGGCCAGGGCCGTTACGTGTCCAGCACTGCACACTGGGTTAAAGTGGTGGATGCAGGGTCCACAGGGGACAGCGGCGGTGGGACAGTGCTGCCTAGCCCACGGTATAGGAAACAGTTGGCTGTAGGAGTTCGACCCTCCTCCTCCAGAAGTGAAAGTTCGTCCACAGAGTGCAGTCGCACGAGCACTCCATCCGCAGCTGCCAGTGTTGCACACGAGGTGTCCCACTATCGAACAGCTAGTGGTAAGCGTCAGCAGGCTGTGTTGAAGATGATTTGTTTGGGAGACAACAGACACACCGCAGAGGTACTGGCTGACTACTTGCAGCGACAAACTGAGTCATGGCTGGGCAGTCTACATCTTGAGGCAGGCAAGGTAGTTAGTGATAACGGCCGGAATTTTCTGGCAGCCATAGCCCTTTCAAAATTCAGACACATACCTTGCCTGGCTCACACCTTGAACCTGGTTGTACAGTGCTTCCTCAATAATTATCCGGAGTTAACACCCCTGCACCATAAGGTGTGATGTCTGTGCTAGCACATCCGCCGGTCGCCCGTACACTCCAGTCGTATGCAAAAGCTGCAGCGATTGCTCCACCTTCCCAAGCTCCGCCTAATTATCGACGTTGCGACAAGGTGGAACTCCACCCTGCACATGGTTCAGAGGCTGTGCGAACAGAGGCAGGCTGTAATTCATTTGTGGGAGGATACACGGGCAGTCAGTTTGCAGGCAGACATGGAGTTGTCTGGTGTGCAGTGGTCGAAGCTGAAAGACCTCTGTAAAGTCCTTCAGTGTTTTGAGGAATGCACAAGGCTGGTAAGCGCAGACTTATGCGTCTGCTCAAGCAAACTTTGACGCACATTAAGGAGCAGGCGTCTGCAGCCGAGGAGTAAGAGGAGGAGGGAAGCCTTGATGACAGTCAGCCATTTTCTGGTCAGGGAAGTCTCGTGGACGAGGTGGAGGAAGAGGAGGAGGAGGAGGATGATGGGGATGATTATTTTGGGGAGGAGGATGCTTCTCAAGGGGCAAGAAAACATGTTGGCGTGGCAAGGTCAGGTACAGGGTTTGTGCATGACTGGAGGGATGTGGATTTGCCTGAAAGTGCTCCTCCACCCAGCACTCGCAGTGCATCATTGACACCTGGAACATTGGCCCACATGTCTGATTATGCCTTGCAGATCCTAAAAAGGGACCCCCGCATTGCCAAAATCATGAACGATGACGAGTCGACTACTGGTTGGCCAACATCCTGGATCCACGCTATAGAGGCAAATTCCAAAACATCATGCCACAGGAGAACCTAGAGCTAATATTGGCTAACAAACAAGCGACTCTGGTAAACCATTTGTTTGAGGCATTCCCAACACACAGCGGTGGTGATGTTTTTCCAAGAAGCCGTAGGTGGCAACATTTAAGAGGTGTTCGTGGTGCACACAGTCGAAGTGGCATTGGACACAGGGGTTTCATGACCATGTTGTGGACTGATTTTTCAAGTACCGCTCACACGACTGGTAATACTGCATCGATCGAAAGTGAGAGGAGACAGCAGTTGTCAACTATGGTAACAAACTACTCCTCCCATATCGATGTTCTCCCTCACCGGTCATTCCCCTTTGACTATTGGGCCAGTAAACTTGACACCAGGCCTGAATTGGCACAATATGCCTTACAGGAGCTCGCCTGCCCTGCTGCTAGTGTGTTATCTGAACGAGTCTTCAGTGCTGCTGGATCAATCTTGACAGAAAAAAGGACCCATCTATCGACCCAAAATGTGGATGATCTAACCTTCATTAAAATGAACCATGCATGGGTTTCAAAGGATTTTGTCCCACCCTCCCCTGCTCACACGTAGGTTGCCAGAAAAATGGCTTGCTTTTGTCCTCCTCTTCTGCGGACTTCTCCAATTACTACATTTGCAGCTGCTGAATGTCCAACATCAACATATGCCTATTTTTCCACCTCCCTAACTGGGCTGCCTCCACCCACAGGGCCGGGGTCACCACCTGGCGCACGCACCCGTGTGAGTGCCGTTGCCCTGGACAGGTGGGTGGGCACACTGTTTGGCAACGGCACTGGCACAAGGTCCCTCATAGTACAATCAAGTGTCTCTGACGGTGGGGGTGCACACCCGCCATCAGACACACCGCGTACTATGAGGGGCCCTGTGCCAGTGCCGTCACCAACGAGTGGGCCCCCCTGCTTGCTCAGGATCACAGCACTTGCAAAGTTGAAATACTTTCCTCTCCCTGCTCCACCGCCGTGATGCCTTCCACGTTTCCTGACAGTGACATTCTGGTCAGAGAGCGCGATGACATCACGTCTGTACGCCCTGTGCCTAAACAGTCCAAGTGCAGTGAGATGGAAGATGGGGACGACGAGGAGTTCAGACTAGTACAGGGATTCCCTAGCGAGGAGACTTATTTAATTGTTTTCAATGTTGGGACAGCTATTTTTGGGGAGCACTATACTCTGGGGAATGATATATGAGGCCCACCATACACGGGAGCATTCCAAAGGTGGACATCAGACACTGGAGCAGCATTTACAGGGCCCATTATGCACTGGAGCATTAGAAATGGGGCCCATTATATATGGAGCATTATTTGGGCCCATAACACAGTGGAGTTTCATCCATGGGGACCAACATATACTGTAGCTTTATGTGGAGCTCATAATATACTGTTTCAAACATTATATGGGACCAATGATTCTGTATGGAGAAATATATGGGCCTCATTACTCTGTATAGCGCACTATACGGTGGCCATAATACTGTATGGAGTAATATACTGTCCGTTTTTGGAGCTATTGGAGAATTTTAAATGGATATCAGTCATGAGATGTAAGAAGTGAAGTATTTTTCATTGTACTATACCGCTATTTCTCTGCCGTGGTGGGAAAAAAAGCCTTGTAATTTTGGTGTTTTGATTGTTTTCGTGTTACGCTGTTTACTGACTGGATTGATTTATTTTATATTTTGATAAATCAGACATTTATGAACTCAGTGATGCCAATTCTTTGTATTTTTTGGTTTGGTTTATTTTTAGTTTGGCAAAAGGGAATGAACTTTTTTGTTTTTTTATTTTTATTGTAATTTTTTTTTTACTATTTACTGTATTTAATAGTCCCCTTACAGAATTTGAAGCTGTGATTGTCTGATCGCTTGTGCCATGCATAGTAGTGCATCAGAAATGCTATGTATAGAGAAAATCATGACCTAAGAATGCCAGATGGATTTCACAGGAAGACAGTAATGACGGGCACGGGGGTCATCAGCAGACCCCTGGCTGCATTGACGCCTGGTGATTACGTCATGGGTGTGACAATGGGAGAAAGGAACAGCGCGCTCCCTGCCAGCGCATAGCTGAAACCCTGCAGCCGGGCAGCATGGCTCACACTGAGTACTGAGTGGGTGGCCATGGTTATACAAACTATGGAGAGAGAAAAGTGGATACAAACTCAATTAAAGAGCCCTGGCAGCAGCGAGGTCAGTAAACAAATGACATGGGGAGTCGTGCAGCACGACGTCTCAACAAGAGGGTACAGACTTATCCAGTAGGCTGTCACTGGCAACAAGGTGTATATGAACGCTGGGTATTGCAGCGTGGGTCCTACAGGCTGTGGACAGGAGACCACATCAGTTTTGTTAAGAACGACAGGGTGGTACTGATTTGCTGCAACCGCAATCCCACCGGAGGAGGAAGATTCTGAGACAACGCGACCAAGAAGGGTGAGCCTCCAGACAAGCACTCAGCTGTGACTGGAAGAGCCTGAGGCTAGGGCTCCAAGACCTCCCAGCTCAGCACTCTCTTGTACCACCGAACCGACCAGAGAAACAGTGCAGCACACATCCTCCATTTCCAGAATCAAGGACGCGGCCCTGCCTAAATGAACCAGTACTCCAGCCATTGTGATTATGTTCCAGTGCTCTGACTCAACCACCTATTTTGGGCGGTCTGGGAAGAGAGAAGCCTGGGTATAAGATGAATGCGGCATTAAAAATGGCAGTCGTGAGTAAGAAGAAGGCTTTAGATACAAACCAGACAGTCCTAAATGCATCTGCACTTAATACAGGGCGCAGCGGACCAAAGTAAAATGGCAGCTGCACAGGTGCATAAATACCAAATGAAACAGCCAGCCTACAATCAGGGATTGGCTGTGTGGTACACCAGTGCAGAAGAAATAATCCGCATGTGGCAGTCTTCACACAGGGAATGCAGGGCTTCTGGTTCACAACCTCTTAGTAACACCACATAGGGAGGCTGCCCAGTGCCAACTAGAATGCATCCCGTGTGAACAGAGACCACAAGTTTGCAGAACCATTTGGGCCCAACTGCACCCTGAAAGAAATATAAAAAGTGCACAGAAAACATATCAATATACCGTATATACTCGCGTATAAATCGAGTTTTTCAGCCCAAAAAATGGGCTGAAAAAGACCCCCCTCGACTTATACGTGAGTCAAGCAAGTTTTTAAGTCAAACTTACTTTTCGGGAGGTGTTGCGGGGAGGTGTTGCCAGCACATGGCGATGTCCTCCGCGTTGCTCTGACGCCATGTCTTCTTTATGAGTAGCCGCGGTTCTGCCCGCCTCCCCCGCCGGCTCTGCAGAGCTGTAGTTTTCTCTCTGACTGGTGAATCCCCAGTCAGAGAAGGTACGACGAATGTAATTGGCCACTCTGGCCGCTCTGGGCCGCCTCCCCCTCCGGCTCTGCAGCGCTGAAGCTTTCTCTCTGACTGGTGAATCACCAGTCAGAGAACTTAGGAGAAATGCAATTGGCCGCTCTGGCCCGCCTCCCCCTCCGGCTCTGCAGCTCTAACTTTCAATTCCTCTGTCCTGCATTCCCACCCCCACCTCCTCCCTGCTCTGATTCTTATATGCAGCTGCGTGCTGAAAAGAGCGGAGGTGAGGTGGGTGGCTGGGTTTTCCTCTAGCACGGCCCGTACGGAGCCTACTATGAAGTTATGAAATACTGTATTAAAAAAACAATAAAGTGAAAGGCTTGTTAGCCTGTCATAAGTTGCCTCTCTCTCTCAGCCTCCCGCTGTCTCTCTCAGCCTCCTGCTGTCTCCCACTAAGGCTGCATTTCCCACCCTTGACTTATATGCGAGTCAATACATTTTTCCCAGTTTTCTTAGGTAAAATTAGGGGGGTCGACTTATACACGGGTCGACTTATACACGAGTATAAACGGTATGTAAGGAATTAGTTGATATTAAGGTGTTAATACGGAAGCTGGCAAACTGCGTCAAAGTTCCTTACACTTGCCAGTCCTACTCTAACATGAAAACCTCAAATGGTTTTCACATAAGAAGAAGGCTTTAAAGTCTTAGTTGTGCCTTCTGCACAGGAAAAGAGCCACGAAAAGGAACTGTCCCATGCTTCATAGGGCAGAAGACACTAAGTGTGTCGGGAAGCCTCAGATGTTGGCCACGGAGGTAGAAGATTTGTGTTTCCCCCCTCACAGTTTGTTTTACGCATATTGCCTACCCCCTTGCTGAATTGCGGGACTGTGAATCACGTAAGGGCGTCAAAATCTTTCTGCTCTTATGGACTGTGCACATGCCTCAGGGGCTGCAAGCCTGACACCACTGCAGCATTGTGCGATTTAATGGGACTGTTGTTCACAAAAGGGGAGAAGAGGAAACAAAGGTTCGAGCCGGGTCAGGACAGTATGGAATGTGCCCATGGACTATCAGTTAACTGTTGTTGTGTGAGCCTAAGGGCCTTTGTTTTTTTTGAAACATGGACTTGGATGGACATTAGTCTGTTGTTCTGACCAAGAGGACAACCGTATTCAAGTTTCAAGCAGGAGAAAGACTTGGTATGCGCTCAGGGATTGTTGGGCAGTTGTTATGTTGGCCTAAGGGCCTAAGAATTTGAGCTTTTCCAGTCTGGGATCAGTGCACTCACTAGTAATGGACATTCTATACCCCGGAGAGAGGAGACTAATGGTTTTAGATGTTTTATGTGAATGTTACTGTATATGCTGCGTATTGTCTTCCAGGTTCAGAAAAGGTTGAGGACAGACATGTTAAAAGAGGGGAGGAATGTAGGCATTGTTTTACCTGTACCTGCCCCTAAAGACAACGAATGTGCCATGTGAATACTGTCATGCGGTTTTATATGTAAAAGTGATATGCTTCTTATTTAACGTATAGTAGTGAGTAGTGTAGAGTGCAGAATAAGTATAGGGTTAGCTTTGGGATAGCATAAGTATGGTTTATATAGTAAGTGGTTTAACAGCAGCGTAGCACATAGAATAAAAATAGTAGGTTTAAAATATAAAATATGAGTTAGGAAATAGTTAATGATAGAACTAGCCCATGGGATGGGCACTAGTGATAATAAAGAGTAGGTCACTTCCTGATAGAGTGTGGTTAGAGAAAATTTGCGACATGCATACTGAAAGTCAAGTGTAAGTGCAAAGGTTTGCTAGTGGCAGCATATGTCACTTGTCCCAGGTATGGGAGGCATTACTGGGATCCTGACAGATCACGTCTGTCCCATCCAGAGAACAAAGTCTAGCATAGTGGCTGCCAGACACATCGTATTGTCTGGCATACAGTGGAAGATGGACAGAGAGCCACAGAGACGAAAGTTGATTGCCGGTCACAGGTGCACTGCCAAACTGGACAGGACATCCCTGAGGCTGACAGAGTCAGTGGGCTTGGGGGTAGTCCAAGACCAACTAGTGACAGGACTCAAGAGGAGTGGCATTAAAGAGGAGGAAAATGCGAATTGCTGTGTCCCATCCCACCTGATGAACTTCAACAGGTCAGTAAATGTGTGCCTGTTATAAAGAACTTGGTGTCCCCTGAACAGTGTGCAATGGCTCCGAAAGTTAGATAGCAGTGAAGGCCTGCAGCCTACTAATGAGTGTAATGCAGCACATTGCGACATCATTTGTCTGTAAGTGCCAGACTGAAACTGGACAAAAGCTCAGTCATGACTGTCGCTCTGCAGCACTTTACACTTGTTTATACAGATTTTACGTTTAGTCTGTACATCAACAAGGAGAAGCTTTGCTTCATCTCAATCTGTATCCTTGTTAGAGATGAGCAAATCTTTCAAGGTTCGTTTTGGATAGACGAATTTCCCAATGTTGGCCAAACATAACCAAACCACTTTTAATTCAATGGGATGTAAAACCAAACACATAGACAAACCTTCAGGGAAGCCCAAAACAGCTCAAATTAGAGGCAGAAATCCGGAAATGTGGCATCAATTGACCCAAAGTACAAATAGTACAATTGTGCTGCATGAATGCATGGAACAGGGCTTGGACCTGCATTTCTAGCTTAAACATTGATCAATAACAGGTGGTGACAGGTATAGGCTTGGTGCTCTGAGAGCCCTGCCAAATTCAAACATCACACATGAAGGAGACAACTTTGAGTCTAAATATTTCCAAAAAGTTAGGGTCAGAAACCTGGAAAAGTGGCATCAATTGACCTACAGTAGAAATGTTATAATGGTGCAGCAGTCAGGCATGGGCCATGCATGAGACATTGTCTGAGCCAGCATTTACAGCTTTGAATTTAAGTTAAAATGAAGAGGTGGGTGAAGGACTGGTGAAGGCCTCTGTGCTGGGAACCCTGATACCTCATGCAACAGCTTAAACTGCTTTTCTGCTCAGCAACACTCAGGTGGTGCAAATATCATCTTCGTAGAGTACTAAATTTAAAAGTTGGTAAGTTAGTAAGTGAAAGTGTGCTGGTCTGGGAGCCCTACTGCTACAAGCAACACACGTGAAGGAGGCCCAACTTGGAGTACAAATATTTCCTAAAATTAAGGACAGACAACAGGAAAAGTGGCATTCATTTCCCAAGAGTAGAAATAGTATAATGGGGCTCCGACACCCCTTCCACTACAGGCAACCCACCAGATAGAGACCCAACTTGGAGTCTCTACATTTCAAAAAATTGTTATTAACATCAGCAGCAGTAGCAACAGCTTCCAGAGAAGCCATAACAAAGGTGTCACAGACTGCAATAAAACAAGATCAATGCAACACATTAAAAACTACACCATCGCCTAGTATGCCTATTCTGAGATTGGGTTGCAAAAGTCATTGGAGATCCATGACTTGTTCATCTTTATTATTATTATTTATTTATATAGCACCATTGATTCCAAGGTGCTGTACATGAGAAGGGGCTACATACAAATTACAGATATCACTTACAGTAAACAAACTAACAATCACAGACTGATATAGAGGGGAGAGAGGACCCTGCCCTTTCGGGCTTACATTCTACAGGATGGTGGGGAAGGAGACAGTAGGGTTGCAGCAGTTCCTGTGTTGGTTGAGGTGATATCACCGGTAGTGGTGAGAGAGAAGGAGGTAGCAGGGTCATTGCAGGCTGTAGGCTTTCTTGAAGAGGTGGGTTTTCAGGTTCCGTCTGAAGGATCCAAATGTGGTTGATAGTCGGACTTGTTGGGGCAAAGAATTCCAGAGAATAGGGGCAGTTTGGGAGAAGTCTTGGAGGCGGTTGGGTGAGGAGCGAATAAGTGTGGAGGAGAGAAGGAGGTCTTGGGAGGACCGGAGTTTCTTGATGAAACTTAGGTGGTCTACAATTTCAGGCAAAAACCAGATGTGCTTAATTGTCAGGACACCATCAGCAGTGCTGAATACACGTTCTAAGAGAGTGTTGACTGCCCAACATGACAAAATCTCCAAGGCAACAGAAGGGTTCAGGCCACTCTTTCATTTTTGAAGACCAAAATGAAAAAGGGTCCAACTCCCCCCCACACCCAGTGGCATTGATATTGGGCTCGAGATACTCCTGCACGTTCCTCTCCAGATGTTCACTAGGTGGGCACTAGGTGGGCACTAGGTGGGCACTAGGTGACCGGTGGCTGTGGGGGCAGGCAGGGATTGGGCTGATCTACAAGTTTTGGAATCCCCAAGGCTTGCAGGGCACTTGGGGATAGAGAACTAAACCACTACACAGCAGAAAATGGAGAAGTAAACTACTAGACAACAGGATGTGGAGAACTAAACTACTAAACATCTAGGGCTGGATATCTAAACTGCTACACACCAGAGATGGCGAACTAAACTACTAAACAACAGATTTTGGAGAACTAAACTACTAAACACCTAGAGTTGGATAACTAAACCACTGAGTTGGATAACTAAAGTACTACATGTTAGAGTTGCGGATCGCACTAAATAAAAAATATAATAAAGTGCGATCGCAACCCGGAGTCCACGTGCAGAGATGGTAAACTGCTGCTCGGTAATGGCGGACACTAGCTGAACACCGGCGGAGTAACCACTGACCCGGAGTGTGCAGGAGCGAACTATGTTACAGCACAGAGCCGCAGAAAGAGACGCCAAAGTCTGTTACCTCACAGACTACGGCTTAGGGAACCACTACTTAATCCTAGAGAAATGCTGTGCCCTGTTAGCAGTCACAGGGTGCAGTCGACAGTTGTGTTACTGCACTGCGAACGTACAGCGCCGCCCTGGCAGATGCCACTAGCCAGCCTAAGCTTAGCGCTGGATTGCGCAGTAACCGTGCACGGCACCGCTGAGACGGACACTGCGGCGTATGCGGTACAGAGGTGTCTCATGCAGATGACACTCTCTGGCATAACATGTGAGAGGAGCTGGAAGCACTGCGGCGCTATGCAGTGCCACCTGTTGGGAACTCATTTTCTGGTCTACCAGTTGTGAGTTCTCCTTCCAGGCTCCCTCTGGTGGTAACAGGAGGTAGTGAGGTTGATTTAATTAGTAGAGATCTGCCACCTGATGATGAGGATAACGATTGGATCTCTGGAATCTCAGACTGGATTTAAGACAGCCGACGCCCTATTCTGGTTCTGGTGATTCCTTCTGGCTTTTCAGGTCTTGGTTTTCAGCTCTGTGCCAATCAAGCTAAGTGTTTCTGCTAATGTTCACACTTGATTTTGTTGGTCTATTCAGTTTTTTGTGTGGTCAGCCAGCCCCGGCTGGGGCTGTGCTGAATTTCCACTCTTATTTATCTGTATTTGCCAATTTGCTTTTTGTCCCTTATTAGATTGGCCCCTTTTTTGCTCTGTCTCACAATATTTCAGAGTGCTGATATAGTGTGAGATTTCTAGTGACTTCAGGGTTAATTTTGTTATCAGAAGTGTTGAACATTATTTTTGTAGGGCTTTTTGGGCAGATTGCAGACAGTGTCTTTCCTTTCCTGTCCTTTCTAGTTAGTTTGGGCCCCATCATTTTCTCAGCCTATTTTCCTGCCTGTGTTTGTGTTTTCATCTTGTTTCACCATCAATACATGTGTGGGGGCTGTCTATTTCTTTGGGGTCTGCTCTGGGGCAGTTAGTTTTCCCCTTTTCTTGCTTTAGGCTTGTTTAGTCCTCCAGCTGTGACAAGGCATCTAGATTCATCTGGGGAACACTCCACGGCTGCTGCTGCTGCTGGTTGTGTGGTTAGGATCAGGGGTCTGCAATCTGCATAGTTACCAACCTCTCTGTTTTTCTGTGACTTAGCTTGTTTAGTTTTCCTCCTCGGTGACCCATTCATAACAGCCACCGCTCGGCACTGACTCAGGACTCTAAACCCTATCAACATCCGTATCAAAGGGAAGGGGTTTCATATTGAGTCATTTAGTGGTTCACAAGCATCCACCATCACACACATCACTACCAAATACTGTCTATACTAGCGCATGGCTGTGTGGCCATGCGACTCTTTTATAGCAGCGTCCTTCTGGGACCTTCCTAGTGGTCCAATGGGAGCAGCAATAGGACCTGAGCATGTGACCTCAGACCTCCAATGAGAGGACTTCCCACGGGCATGCTCAGTGGGCCAAAAGAAGGACTTAGTCCCAAGAGCTGCTCGCTGCTGGCTATTGCAGGTTACTATAGCTGAACCCTGATTGGCAGCAGTAACCAAGCCAACAGTAGAAGACTGAGCAAGATGCTGGGAATGACTTCTTTGATGTGCAGGCTCCTCTGCAGCTGGAGAGGAATGGGAGACTGCAGAAGGCAAGGCTGAAGATTCCTCCTGTCCAGAGGCAGGAAACCGACACCTAATACTACACATCAGAAGATGTAGAACTAAACTACTACACAAAAGAAGTTGGAGAACTAAACTACTAAACACGCAGGTTTAGAGAACTAAACCACTACAACAGGGGATTGAGAACTAAACAACTATGAACCAAGGGATGGTGAATGTATCTAAGACTTCCTCCACTGCTTCTGCCTCCTCCACCTCCTCTAGGGCCTTCACCTGAATCCTCAACCCGTCCCTTAATGAGATACACTTTCCGACAGTGCAAAGAGCTCAAGAGTTGTGGACAGCTATCCAGGCTGGGTTTGAGAAATGGTTGTCTCCACTGAATCTGGATGCAGGGAAGGGTGTGTGTTATAATGGTGCAAACCTGGTGGAAGCCCTACACTGGAGCAACCTCACACATGTGCCTTGAATGGCTCACGTCCTCAACCTTGTAGTACAGTAATTTCTCTACCACTAACCCAGTCTGGATGTGTTACTGCAGAAAGCATGCTTGCTGTGTACTCACATCTGCCATTCACACTCCACAGATCATCAACTTGCATCGCAAATGATTTGCCTCAGGAAATGAGGTCTAGGACCTGCACGAGACTATTATCCCAAACAATTTGGATTATGAAATCAGACTTGGTGCCTGCACCAAAGTATTATTCCAAACAATTTGGATTATGAAATGAGGCCTGGTGCTTGCAACACATTATTAGCACAAAGGATATATACAGTATTATGAAATGTGGGCTGGTGCCTGCACCAGACTAGTATCCCAGATGATTTGGATAATGAAATGAGGTCTGCTGTCTGCACCAGAGTATTATCCCAAACAATTTGGATTATGAAATGAGGCCTGGTGCCTGCAACACATTAATAGCACAAATGATTTATATTATGAAATGTGGGCCGATGCCTGTACCAGAATATTATCCCAAATGATTTTGATTATGAAATGAGGCCTGGTGCCTGCACCCCAGTATTAGCCTAAATGATTTTGATTAGTAAATGTGACCTACTGAGTCCTGACTGCAACACAATGTTAGCCCAAACAATTTGGATTGCGAAATGGGTCCTGGTGCCTGTATCCCAGTGTTAGTCCAAATGATTTTGATTAGGAAATGGGGCCTCCTGAGTCCTGACTGGAACACAGTATTAACCCAAATGATTTGGATTAGGAAATGGGGCCTGGTGCATGCACACCAATGTTAACCCAAATAATTTTGATTAGTAAATGTGACCTCCTGAGTCATGACTGCAGCACAGGATTAGCCCAAATGATTTGGATTAGGAAATGGGGCCTGGCGTCTGCACCCCAATATAAGCCCAAATGATTTTGATTAGAAAATTGGGCCCCCTCAGTCCATACTGCAATACAGTATTAGCATAAACAATATGGATTAGGAAATGGGGCCTAGTGCCTGCACCCTAATATTAGCCCAAATGATTTTGATTAGTAAATTTGACCTCCTGAGTCATGACTACAACACAGTTTTAACTCAAATGATTTGGATTAGGAAATGGGGCTTGGTACCTGCACCCTAATATTAGCCCAAATGATTTTGATTAGTAAATGTTACCTCCTCAGTCCTGACTGCAACGCGGTATTAGCCCAAATTATTTGGGTTTGGAGACCTGCCTGCACAACACTATTATCAGAAACTAGTTAGATGCTGGAAGGTCTATTTCACACAGCACAGGATCCTATCTAACTATATGACAACTTGCACCGGGCGGAAGCAGCCTCTCTGCGCTCTTACACTAAGAAAATGGTGCCAGCAAATCAACATGTCCACTTTTTATAAGCAGATGGACATGTAACTTTTACAGCCAATGACAGAAGCCCTTGTGTCTGAGCGTTGTGGGTGGTTTCTGCACCCTGATTGGCTGCTGGAATCTACACACATTAAAGGAACCTGTCACTTGTTTTGGCCACAATAAGATTCAGCCACTGCCTTTCTGGACTTAGCTACAGCATTCTATAATGCTGTAGAGAAGCCCGAGTCTGACCTGCAATACAAGAAAAATAAGTTTTATTATACTCACACGGGGGGCGGTCCAGTCCGATGGGTGTCGCAGGTCCGGGTCCGGTGTCTCCCATCTTCTTGCGATGACGCCCTCCTGCTTGCTTCCTCACTCCTGGCATCGCACTTCTGCACAGGTGTACTTCTCTTCCCTGTTGAGGGCAGAGCAAAGAACTGCACAGGCGCTGGGAAATGTCAGAGAGGCCCAGCGCCTGCGCACTGCAGTACTTTGCTCTGCCCTCAACGGGGCAGAGAAGTATGCCTGCACAGAAGTGCGATGCCGGGAGCGATGAAGCTAGCAGGAGGAAGGCATCGCAAGAATATGGGAGGCGCCAGACCTGGACCTGCGACACCCATCAGACTGGACCACATCAGACCGCCCCCCGGGTGTGTATAATAAAACCTATTTTTCTTATCTTGCAGGTTGGACTGGGAGCTTATCTACAGCATTATAGAATGCTGCAGATAAGCCCTGAAAGGCAGCGGCCACATCTTATAGGGGCCAAAACAGGTGACAGGTGCACTTTAAGTTAATTTAAAAAAAACACTCCGCTGCTCCTCTTACCAATAACCACACCCTCTGCTCAGAAAGCATGACCCCCCTGCTTATGATACAGCACCACTATTCTAGCCAAAGTCCTGACAACGAAAGCATCAGTGGAAACGTGATCATTTACTGAACTGTGACTGAATTTTGCTGGCTTTGAGGAAAAATGCTCAGGAATCCGAACACGATTCTGAATGTGCTACATTTGTGCCGAATTTGAGATAGGCAAACATTTTCGAAACAAGTTCGCTCATCTCTACTGGGGTCTGGACGACAGTTGAGACAGTTCTCTCAACTGGTAGGGCAAGGTAACATGCATGACTTGTCTCGAGACCCCTGGCGTGTGACAAGTGTTTAACCCCACAAGTTTGAACAGGGGGGTATGTGAGGCAGTGTCCCCTGTTACAGCTAGGGGGCACTGTAGGTGCTCCACAGAATACACACAGAGGCGTATTGAGGCTATAGGATGGCATGGCAGTCAAAGGCGTATCTGTGATTATGATGGTGAGACAGTGACCGGCATGATTGTAAATGGCCGGTATATGTCGCCGAGGTCCTCTGCACTGTAAGCCCAAAATAATGTTGTTGTGCTGGAACTTGTAGTTCCATGAGTTTTGCTTAGTTTATAATAGGGGGGCTTATAGGGTTAGTCGGAGAGCTGGGTGGGACTGACGTACCACACATACACCTACCACCTATGGGAGTGGTTACAGTGATATAATGATATAATGTGACTGAGGTCTGGTCACATGGCCTGTGTGTATGGACCTGAATGGTCAGTGTGTAAGGTCCCAGAAGGCCTGTGTGTTGGAAGGTCCTAACTTCCTGAAGAGCACATAGAGAGGCCATGGATGTGCAGAGTCTGACGGCACTGCATTGGGGAAGCTGTAATCCTTGTGGGGGTCTGAACTGTTGGGAGTGCCCTGGTCACAAGGACAGTGATCCCAGTGAGGCAGCTTTCCCAGGAGTGAGGACTCACATGGAGTTAGCGTGTGGAGCACGAGCTCCTGTAAGGTAACTTCACAGACTGTTGGTGCGTGTTATGTTCCATAGAGGTTACTGGACTGTTCAGCATGCGGTCACCCACGGCAACTGGGCAAAGAAGTCCAGCGAGTTTAGAGACTGCGAGTTAAAGCCATATGTTATGAAGTCCTATGGACTATGTGTGTGTTGCAAGTGTCCCCCCAACACATGCAGTAAGCGCTGTCTTACAATATATATATATGCAAATTGCCTCTTCAGAGAGAAAGAGGACTTTTACTCTACAGCGCCACCTATTGGTAGTAGCGATCGTACAAGTCACAATCAACCCTTTAACAAGTCTTGTAATATGACTTAGGATAAAAGCCAAATCAGAATCTCAATTTTCAGACACAGTGTTTCGGGCTATTGGCATATATTCGCATAAAACACCTAGAAATCATTGAAAGCCATTCACTACTTGCTATTTCTAGCACTAAATACCATTGACGCAGTGGCTCTGATAAGTTGTTATGGCAGAATAACAGTCCATAGACCTTTACATATAATCATTACTAAATCAAAGGAACAAATGTGTGAAGTGAAAAGTGAAGTTGGTTCCCCACACAAATATTTTCATTTAAGGAATGTTGAAATGCAGAATATCAAAGTGCTGCTTGTCTCTTTCCATTGTGACCTTGTAACATTTAACCTAGAAGCTAAAAGGCAGAAATGGAATATAAAATAATGTGTTTTTTTCCCATTACAGGTCTTCACACGTTGCACATTTTTTACATAAACCACAGACTCCATCTCAATATGTATTGCCTCATTTGCACAATACCTTAGGTTGTGCTATATTGGTCTTTGCTTTAGTCAGCATAGGACATAATGGATTCACAACCAGTAAAAAAAGATCTTTCCATCTAAACAAAAGATTAGCAAACTGAATTTGTAAATGAGCCTGCATTTCACATTTCCTTCTGTGCATGCCAAAAATTATCTTGTTTCAACCTCAACCTTTGCTGAAGAGGCAGATTTGTTTCAATTTTATAGCTTACTATGTTTTTTTGTTAGTAACAATGGATGCTGTTTAAAGTATGTTTATAATTCTTTACTTCCACTGAGTATGTTTCCATTTACTTTAATACGTTAATAGAAATATGCTTAAAAGGCAGGATGGAAAATAAATGTAGGACAAGCAGCAAGGCCATTAAAATGCAGAGGGGGAAAGGTCTTTGCCTCATAGTAGTTACTATGTAATTAGGTGTACGTGGAATAGAAACACAAAATGAATATGTGGCTTTTAATGAAGCACCTGGTTTGGTTGTACTACTACTTAGTGGATGTCTGCATTGAACCAGCTAGATTTTAAAATAAAGTTGCCTTAATAAAAATTTAGTTTAAACCTGGGTAACCTTTAGTAAGGAGATAAATGCTGCAGATTGCAATTGTTAAATGGAAATATGAGTGAATCTATTAGGATGTGTTCCCACAATGAGTTTTTGGTGAGTTTTGATCCATTGTGATCTTTTGTCCAGACACTGGCTCCACTTTTTATTGCCTATGCCACCACCTTCTTCACCCCAATTTGCTTCCCAGGTTCTGTCCATGACACAATCATCATAAAAATTGGCACCATCATCAGCAGTTGCCTCAGTGTGGTAAATGTGTTGCGCTCCTTGACTCTCTCCTGATTCCCACTTGTAGATTTGCTCTACTAATATTGCTGCCAGTGGCCTCACAGCCATAGGTGCAAGTGCCCCTGCTACACAGCTCCACCCATATCTCATCCGAGTCCATTATTTGAATACATCAACCAGAATGTTGTGATTTATTGGATAAGACACCTTACTAGGGTCAGAGAACACAGAAATGTCAATGATGGAATCGAAAGTCTGCAATTGAAAAAGTTTTGGGGTCAATTCATTAAGACTGGTGTGGCTCATAATCACCCTACGTCAGTCTTGCTGAAGTAAAAGGCACTAAATTTATTAAGAGGTGCACGCCATCTAAGAAATTCAGCACCACCAGTAAGTAGTGTGTGCCTTCATGAGCTGCAGAATTAATGCATCACCAGTCATTTTTTCATTTTTTATTAAATTGACAAGCTGGTGTGGCCATACCCCAGCTATGCCCGAGCTCTGCCCATTTTGTAAAAAGTGAGTCATCCTGACAAAAAAAACACCAAAAGTCTCAAAAATTTTCCACAACTCGTAATTGCGCAAACATTCTGCAGTTTTTCAAATCTCTCAGACTAATTTTCTAGCATAAAAATTTTGAAAAATTGTCTGCCAACTGTTTTGGCAGCAGAGAAGGAGGATGATGCAGAACACTTAATAAACTGAGCAAAATGAGTGATATATCACATAGTCCATAATGTCCTCCACTTCCTCCCTACTAATAGACTTGCTTGCGGTAAAACAGAAATTTTGATCAGTGTTTGGTGGTACTACGGTCTGGAGAGCTGGTGCTAGTGGAGGTGTTGCTGCTGCTTCTTATGGCTCCCGCGTTCTTTTTGCCAGATAACAAAGTATGTTTTTTTTATTACATTACCCCATCCATTACCATTGCCATTTTTTCTTTTACTGTACATTATTTTCATATAATAACATTTTCATTTTTTTTTACCTACACTTTCTACTTTCCCAAAAAGGGAAAAGCTTAAATTACGAGGTAGACAATATAAGAATAACAGTAGGAATAGGCCACTTCAAGCAGTAATAGTAAGGCATGTACATTAATAAAATTAGTATAATTAAACAGGTTTACAGAAAGCAGTACAAAGTGTTACACTCTGTGAGGCAGTCATGGAATACAATGTATATTTTAATTACAGTTTCAGACTTAAAAAACAAATGTTTCCCCCTTCCTTAAAAAAGTGATTTAGAATTTATAGGGAGATGACAAAAATTTGCAGCAGCAAAAAGCAGCAGTCTTGTTGTGACTTGTACTGTAATTACTAGAGTTGAGCGACTTTTGGTTTTTTATGGTCGAGTTTCGTTTCGTGAAACCCGACTTTTCCAAAAGTCGGGTCGAGCAAGATCGGCCGATTATAGGGAAAAGTCGGGGTCGTCCCGAAACACGAAACCCAATGTACGTCAATGGGGAATAAAAGTCGGCAGTGAGAGGAGGACAGGAAACACACATACAGTGCTCATTTGAATGCCAAAAGCATCAATTCTTCTTACTTAAGCTGGTCAACCTTAATTAACTTCATAATACAAGTTACGCACTGAAAAATGGGGGTTATTTGGCTAAAGTTGTGGGGGGATAGGGCTGGCTCCAGGTTTTCATGTGCCCTGGGCGAAAGAGCACCCCTTTAACACATAATACCACAACTCATCATGCTCCGATACGGCAGAGAAATAGCGGTATAGTACAATGAAAAATACTTCACTTTTTACATCTCATGACGAGGCCCATCTATTTCTCCATACAGAATCATTGGTCCCATATAATGTTTGAAACAGTTTATGATGAGCTCCACATAATGCTACAGTATTTGTTGGTCCCCATGGATGAAGCTCCACTGTCTTATGGGCCCAAATAATGCTCCAAACATAATGGGCCCCATTTCTAATGCTCTAGTGTATAATGGGCCCTGTAAATGCTGCTCCAGTGTCTGATGTCCACCTTTCATAGAATCATAGAATCATAGAATCGTAGAGTTGGAAGGGACCTCCTGGGCCATCTGGTCCAACCCCCTGCTCAAAGCAGGATTCGCTAAATCATCCCAGTTAGATGTCTGTCCAGCCTCTGTTTGAAGACTTCCATTGAAGGAGAACTCACCACTTCTCGTGGCAGCCTGTTCCACTCATTGATCACTCTAACTGTCAAAAAGTTTTTTCTAATATCTAATCTGTGTCTCCTCCCATTCAGCTTCATCCCATTGCTTCTAGTCTTTCCTTGTGCAAATGAGAATAAAGTTGATCCTTCTACAATGTGACAGCCCTTTAGATATTTGTAGACAGCTATTAAGTCTCCTCTCAGTCTTCTCTTTTGCAAACTAAACATTCCCAAATCCTGCAACCTTTCCTCATAAGACAGGGTTTGCAGACCGGTCACCATTCTGGTCGCTCTTTTCTGAACTTGCTCCAGTTTGTTGATGTCTTTTTTCAAATGTGGTGCCCAAAATTGGACACAATATTCCAGATGAGGTCTGACCAAAGAGGAGTAGAGGGAAATAATTACTTCACGTGATCTAGACTGTATGCTTCTGTTAATACATCCTAGAATTGCATTTGCCTTTTTTGCTGCTGCATCACACTGTTGACTCATATTCAGTCTGTGATCTATTAGTATACCCAAGTCTTTTTCACATGTGCTGTCACTTAGCCCTATTCCTCCCATTCTATATATGCTTTTTTCATTTTTATTGCCCAGATGTAGTACTTTGCATTTCTCCCTGTTAAAAACCATTCTGTTAGTTGCTGCCCACTTCTCCAGTTTATTTAAATCTTTTTGAATCCTCTCTCTCTCTTCTCTAGTATTAGCTATCCCTCCTAGCTTTGTGTCATCAGCAAATTTAATCAGTTTACCCTCAATTCCTTCATCTAAATCGTTGATAAAGATGTTGAACAATACAGGGCCCAGGACAGAGCCCTGTGGTACCCCACTTGAGACATTCTTCCAACTGGATGTGCAGCCATTTACGACCACTCTTTGGGTCCGATCACTAAGCCAGTTATGAATCCACCTAACAGTTGCCTTGTCCATTCCATACTTAGTCATTTTTTCAATAAGGATTGTATGAGAGACTTTGTCAAATGCTTTGCTGAAGTCAAGATATACTATATCTACAGCATTTCCTTGATCCACCCAATCAGTAATACCATCATAGAAGGAAATTAAATTAGTCTGACATGACTTATTAGTTACAAACCCATGCTGACTCTGTTTAATCACTTCATTCTTATCCAGGTATTGACATACATGTTGTTTAATAATTTGTTCAAAGATCTTTCCTGGTATAGAAGTCAGACTCACCGGCCTATAGTTGCCTGGGTCCACCTTCTTCCCCTTTTTGAAGATAGGAACAACATTTGCTCTTCTCCAGTCTTCTGGCACTTCTCCTGTTCTCCAAGAATTTTCAAAGATTATGGAGAGGGGTTCAAAAATTTCTTCTGCTATCTCCTTCAGTACTCTGGGGTGTAATTCATCTGGACCTGGAGACTTGAATACATTTAGGTTAGCTAAGTGTTTCCTCACTATCATTCTGTTTATAGATATCCTGGATTCTTCTATTCCCTTAATAGGACAGTGAATAACAGTTGATGTTACATTTCCTTTCTGAGAGAAAACAGATGCAAAATAGGAATTTAAAAGTTCAGCCTTCTCAACATCCTGTCTTACCATTTCATCATTTTCATCCTGTAAAAATCCTATAGCATCTTTGACTTTGGAATGTTCCAGTGTATGGTGGGTCCCATCTATCATTCTCCAGAGTATAGTGCTCCCCAAAAATTGCTGTCCCAACATTGAAAACAATCAAATAAGTCTCCTCGCTAGGGAATCCCTGTACTAGTCTGGACTCCTCGTTGTCCCCATCTTCCATCTCACTGCACAGTATTTCAACCTTGCAAGTGCTGTGATCCTGAGCAAGCAGGGGGGGCCCACTTGTTGGCGACGGCACTGGCACAGGGCCCCTGATAGTACGGTGGTGTGTCTGATGGCGGGTGGGCCGAACCTGCACTTTCATCTGCAGCTTCCTCTTTGTCACCGTGTAAGATGGAACTGTATATGGGAAGGGTAACCTGAGTTTCATCAGAGTCAGATTCAGGCCGTGTAGCGTGCGAGGGGAATGTAGTGGTCTGGGTCAATGTACCAGCAGATTCATCGAGCAGTGGCTGGGCATCAGTGCACTTGTGTCGCCCCCTGGAGTACGGTCGCCACAGTGGCATTACCTTCCTCCTAGGGAGTGTGATGTCATGCTTGGGAGCAACGAAGGAACTCTCTAGCAGGTTAACTGATTGGGCGGCGTTATTCCCACGAGTCATGACCCTCCAAACAGCGTTCATGAAGGCAAAGTGTTTGTTTTACGTGGGCAGTATGGTTGCAAAGCTGAACCTTAAAGGAATGTCCAGAAGAGCACCACCAGGAGTGGAGCCTACGGCGTAATTTGACTCAACACGGGCAACCTCAACCATGCCAGCTACAGAACAGATGCACACATTGCAAGCTTAATTCCGTTAACGAACGAGACTCCGTCATGCCCCGCGGTCCGAGTCTGGCTTACTAGAGGGACACGTGAGGCTCTGGCACATGAGATTGGCCAATAACTGGTGTGTCATGCCCTTACATGTCCGTGGCTGCATGTGCGCTACACTGAAAAGGCCAGCGTTTGTCGCTTACAGGTGCAGATAACCCGCTGAACAACGTTAGTGATAGGGATCATTGATTACAATTATTACTCACGAACGATGATTTCCCAGTAAGTGCAGGTCAACCGCAGTTCCGGAATTAGGCCTAACCGTCATTCCTGAAAAAAATGAAAAACTTACGTGTGCAAACCACAGGTGCTGTAGCTTGCTTAACAGCTCGCCAGCCGTTCTCACGCCCAGTATGGGTTACACGTGATTGCACAAAGGTGAGAAAGGGTACCGTATCCCCGGATAACATGTATGGATAGCGTACACATTCAAAAGATATGTCTATACATCAGGAGGCAGGCTCAGACGGTGTCAGGCACAGTATGGCTTGCAAGTGATTGCACAAAGGTGAGAAAGGGTACCGTATCCCCGGATAACATGTATGGATAGCGTACACATTCAAAATATATGTCAATACACCAGGAGGCAGGCTCAGACGGTGTCAGGCACAGTATGGATTTGACGGCCCAGACTACACAGCGGAGGAGCAGGGAGAGGTAAAGATTGCAAATGCTGGGGCCCTGCCCAAGCAAGGGGGGCCCACTCGTGGGCGTCGGTACTGGCACTGGGCCCCTCATAGTACGGCGGTGTGTCTGACGGCGGGTGTGCACCACCACCGTCAGAGACACTTGATTGCACTATGAGGGACCCTGTGCCAGTGCCCGCGCCCAAGAGTCGGCCTACCCACCTGTACAGGGCAACGGCACTCGCACGGTGTCGTGCGATAGGTGGTGACCCCGGCCATGGGGGGGGAGGCAGCACAGTTAGGGAGTTTTAGAAAGTGGCATATGCTGATGTTGGACATTCAGCTGATGCAAAAGGCGAAATAGGTCAAGTCCCAGGAAGAGGTGGACCAAAGCAAGCCATTTTTCTGTCACCCTATGTGTCATCAGGGGAAGGTGGGACAAAATCCTTGGAAACCCATGCATGGTTCATTTTAATGAAGGTTAGATCATCCACATTTTGGGTTGACAGACGGGTCCTTTTTTCTGTCAGGATTGATCCAGCTGCACTGAAGACTCTTTCCGATAGCACACTTGTAGCTGGGCAAGCGAGCTCCTGTAAGGCATGTTGTGCCAATTCAGGCCAGGTGTCCAGTTTAGCAGCCCAATAGTCAAAGGGGAATGACCTGTGTGGGAGAACATCGATATGGGAGGAAAAGTAGTTTGTAACCATAGTTGACAACTGCTGTCTCCTGTCACTTTCCATCGATGCTGTATTACCAGTTGTGTGAGCGGTACTTGAAAAATCAGTCCACAACATTGTCATGAAACCCCTGTCTCCAACGCCACTTCTGCTGTGTGCACCATGAACACCTCTGCCAAGCTGCCCCACGGCTCGTGTGAGAACCATCACCGCTGCTGTGTGCTGGGAATGCCTCAAGCAACCGATTTACCAGAGTTGCTTGTTTATTAGCCAATATTAGGTCAAGGTTCTCCTGTGGCATGATGTTTTGTAATTTGCCTTTATAGCGTTAATCCAGGATGCTGGCCAACCAGTAGTCGTCATCGTTCATCATTTTGGCAATGCGGGGGTCCCTTTTTAGGATCTGCAAGGCATAATCTGACATGTGGGCCAATGTTCCCGGTGTCAATGATGCACTGCGAGTGCTGGGTGGAGGAGCACTTTCTGGCAAATCCACATCCCTCCAGTCACGCACAAACCCTGTACCAGACCTTGCCACGCCAACATTTTCACTTGCCCCACGAGATGCATCCTCCTCCCCTAAGTAATCATCCCCATCTTCATCCTCCTCCTCCTCTTCTTCCTCCACCTCGTCCAGGAGAGGTCCCTGAGCAGACAATGGCTGAATGTCATCAAGGATTCCCTCCTCCTCTTCCTCCTCATCAACATTGGCTGCAGATGCCTGCTCCTTAAGGTGCGTCAAAGTTTGCATGAGCAGACGCATAAGTGGGATGCTCATGCTTAGGATGGCGTCGTCTGCGCTTACCAGCCGTGTGCATTCCTCAAAACACTGAAGGACTTTACAGAGGTCTTTCAGCTTCGACCACTGCACACCTGTCAACTCCATGTCTGCTCTCAAAGTGCCTGGCCGTGTATCCTTTCACAAATGCATTATGGCCTGCCTCTGCTCGCACAGCCGCTCCACCATGTGCAGGGTGGAGTTCCACCTTGTTGCAATGTCGATAATGAGGCGGTGGTTGGGAAGGTGGAGCAATCGCTGCAGCTTCTGCATACGAACGGAGTGTACAGGCGACCGGCGGATGTGCGCGCACAGTCTTCGCACCTTCTGGAGCAGGGCTGTTAACTCCGGATAATTTTTGAGGAAGCACTGCACCACCAGGTTCAAGGTGTGAGCCAAGCAAGGTATGTGGCTGAGTTTTGAAAGGGCTATGGCTGCCACAAAATTACGGCCGTTATCACTAACTACCTTGCCTGCCTCAAGATATACACTGCCCAGCCATGACTCAGTTTGTCGCTTCAAGTACTCGGCCAGCACCTCGGTGGTGTGTCTGTCGCCCAAATACATCATCTGCAACACAGCCTGCTGACGCTTTCCACTAGCCGCTGTTGCTTCGTGTGCAACAGTGGTAGCTGCAGATGGAGTGCTCGTACGACTGCGCTCTGTTGGCGAGCTTTCGCTTCTGGAGGAGGAGGAGGAGGAGGGTCGAATGCCTACAGCCAACTGTTTCCTATACCGTGGGCTAGGCAGCACTGTCCCACCACCGCTGTCCCCTGTGGACCCTGCATCCACCACATTAACCCAGTGCGCAGTGATGGACACGTAACGGCCCTGGCCATGCCGACTGGACCATGCATCAGTTGTGAGGTGCACCTTTCCACTCACTGACTGCTTGAGTGCATGGACAATGCGGTCTTTCACATGATGGTGGAGGGCTGGGATGGCTTTGCGAGAGAAGAAGTGGCGACTGGGTAGGTCATAGCGTGGTACTGCATAGGCCATGAGTTCGCGGAAAGCTGCGCTTTCCACCAACCGATAGGGCATCATCTCAAACGAGATTAGTTTGGCAATGTGGGCGTTCAAACCCAGTGTATGCGGATGAGAGACTGAGTACTTTCTTGACCTACTCATAGTGTCTGGGAGGGTGAGCTGGACTTGAGAGCTGCATATGGTAGAAGTAGCGGTGGACAGGGCGGACTGAGAGAGGGTTGATGATGGTGATGGAGTTGGTGTTCTTTCTGATGGCCTAGATTCAGTATTTCGTTGATATAACAGTGGGATTCCCTGACTGCTGTGGCCTTGCAACAACACCTCAACATTTGCTGCTGTGCTAACCGGTGGGCTTACAGTGGGGGAAACAATGTAGCGTTGCTGACTACCTTCTTTGTGATCAGTTGCACATGTGGCACTTGAGGTTTGGTGTTGTGTCCACGCTTGCAAGTGCATGCTGGTTAAATGTCTAAGCATGCAACTGGTATTCAAATTTTTCAGATTTTTCCCTCGGCTAAAGGTCTTTGCGCACTTCTTACAGATAACCTTGGCCTGATAATGAGGATTTTGTTCAAAAAAGTGCCACACTGCACTCTTCCTACTTTGGCAGACATTTTGCGGCCTAGCACGCTGTGATGTTTTGACCCTCTGGACAAGCTGTCCAGCAACTCTTTTGATTTTTGGAACCTGTCTTTGGAGTGCTCCGGGCCTGCCAGATAACAGCTGTTGCGATGTTGATGTCTGCTGTGGATGCTCCTCATCTGAGCTATTGGAAGCAGCACCCTCTTCCCCCAATGGATGCCAATCTGGGTCAACAACTGGGTCATCCTTCACCTCCTCTTCAATGTCATGTGCACCTTCCTCTGTGTCACCGTGTATGGTCGTATAGTGTGCGGGAAAGGGCACCTGAGTCTCATCAGGGTCAGAATCAGGCTCTGTACACTGCGAGGACAATGTAGTGCTCTGAGTGAATGTACCAGCAGAATCATCTATCAGCGGCTGTGCATCAGTGCACTCCATGTCAGATTCATCTTGGCCTGGGTAATTCACCATTTCACTTGATAATCCAGGCATGGTATGTGAAAACAGCTCCATGGAGTAATCAGTAGTATGGCCTGCGTCATCCTTCAATCTTGGTTGTGGTGAAGGACACAAGGAAAGGTGTGGTTCATGAACATGAGCCTCCAATGACGACTCAGTGCTTTTACTTTTTACAACTTCAGAAGAGGAGGTGATAGAGCTGGAGGCTGAGTCAGCAATGTAAGAAAAAACTTTTTCCTGATGCTCTGGCGTTAAAAGCGGTTTGCCAACTCCTAGAAAACTAAGTCTTCGAAGCCTTATGGAGCCAGACGATGACGCAGGCTCAACACCTCCTGCATTCGGTCCTATTTTGCTTTTGCCACTACCATCAGATCCACCACCAACACCATCATTACCAGCTGCCAACCCCCGCCCAATTCCACGGCCTCTTTCACCAGCCTTCCTCATTTTTGGTAGAAATGTAGACAAAATCCAACAAACTATATAGTAATGTAAAACAAGCTACAAGGTGTCTATAGGACAGGGGAGATTTAGATTTTCTGCACACACTAGTGGACACTGGACACTTTTGGATTGTGTGAGGCCCACTGAATATCAGAGCGCTATGTCACAGGCTCGATGGCACAGGTGTGAAAAAAGTGACTACAGGATAAGGGAGATTTTGAATTTCTGTGAGATTTTGAATTTCTGCAGACACTTGTGGACACTGGACACTTGGATTGTGTGAGGCCCACTGAATATCACAGTGCTATGTCACAGGCTCGATGGCACAGGTGTGAAAAAAGTGACTACAGGATAAGGGAGATTTTGAATTTCTGTGAGATTTTGAATTTCTGCAGACACTTGTGGACACTGGACACTTGGATTGTGTGAGGCCCACGGAATATCACAGTGCTATGTCACAGGCTCGATGGCACAGGTGTGAAAAAAGTGACTACAGGATAAGGGAGATTTTGAATTTCTGCAGACACTTGTGGACACTGGACACTTGGATTGTGTGAGGCCCACTGAATATCACAGCGCTATGTCACAGGCTCGATGCAGCAGGTGTGAAAAAAGTGACTACAGGATAAGGGAGATTTTGAATTTCTGCAGACACTTGTGGACACTGGACACTTGGATTGTGTGAGGCCCACTGAATATCACAGCGCTATGTCACAGGCTCGATGCAGCAGGTGTGAAAAAAGTGACTACAGGATAAGGGAGATTTTGAATTTCTGCAGACACTTGTGGACACTGGACACTTGGATTGTGTGAGGCCCACTGAATATCACAGCGCTATGTCACAGGCTCGATGGCACAGGTGTGAAAAAAGTGACTACAGGATAAGGGAGATTTTGAATTTCTGGGACATTTTGAATTTCTGCAGACACTTGTGGACACTGGACACTTGGATTGTGTGAGGCCCACTGAATATCACAGCGCTATGTCACAGGCTCGATGGTACAGGTGTGAAAAAAGTGACTACAGGATAAGGGAGATTTTGAATTTCTGCAGACAATTGTGGACACTGGACACTTGGATTGTGTGAGACCCACTGAATATCACAGTGCTATGTTACAGGCTCGATGGCACAGGTGTGAAAAAAGTGACTACAGGATAAGGGAGATTTTGAATTTCTGTGAGATTTTGAATTTCTGCAGGCACATGTGGACACTGGACACTTGGATTGTGTGAGGCCCACTGAATATCACAGCGCTATGTCACAGGCTCGATGGTACAGGTGTGAAAAAAGTGACTACAGGATAAGGGAGATTTTGAATTTCTGCAGACACTTGTGGACACTGGACACTTGGATTGTGTGAGGCCCACTGAATATCACAGCGCTATGTCACAGGCTCGATGGTACAGGTGTGAAAAAAGTGACTACAGGATAAGGGAGATTTAGATTTTCTGCAGACACTTGTGGACACTGGACACTTGGATTGTGTGAGGCCCACTGAATATCACAGCGCTATGTCACAGGCTCGATGGCACAGGTGTGAAAAAAGTGACCACAGGATAAGGGAGATTTTGAATTTCTGCAGACAATTGTGGACACTGGACACTTGGATTGTGTGAGACCCACTGAATATCACAGTGCTATGTCACAGGCTCGATGGCACAGGTGTGAAAAAAGTGACTACAGGATAAGGGAGATTTTGAATTTCTGTGAGATTTTGAATTTCTGCAGACACTTGTGGACACTGGACACTTGGATTGTGTGAGGCCCACTGAATATCACAGTGTTATGTCACAGGCTCAATGGCACAGGTGTGAAAAAAGTGACTACAGGATAAGGGAGATTTTGAATTTCTGCAGACACTTGTGGACACTGGACACTTGGATTGTGTGAGGCCCACTGAATATCACAGCGCTATGTCACAGGCTCGATGGCACAGGTGTGAAAAAAGTGACTACAGTATAAGGGAGATTTTGAATTTCTGCAGACACTTGTGGACACTGGACACTTTTGGATTGTGTGAGGCCCAATGAATATCAGAGCGCTATGTCACAGGCTCGGTGCAGCAGGTGTGAAAAAAGTGACTACAGGATAAGGGAGATTTTGAATTTCTGCAGACACTGGACACTTGGATTGTGTGAGGCCCAATGAATATCACAGCGCTATGTCACAGGCTCGATGCAGCAGGTGTGAAAAAAGTGACTACAGGATAAGGGAGATTTTGAATTTCTGCAGACACTTGTGGACACTGGACACTTTTGGATTGTGTGAGGCCCACTGAATATCACAGCGCTATGTCACAGGCTCGATGCAGCAGGTGTGAAAAAAGTGACTACAGGATAAGGGAGATTTTGAATTTCTGCCGACACTTGTGGACACTGGACACTTGGATTGTGTGAGGCCCACTGAATATCACAGCGCTATGTCACAGGCTCGATGCAGCAGGTGTGAAAAAAGTGACTACAGGATAAGGGAGATTTTGAATTTCTGCAGACATTTGTGGACACTGGACATTTGGATTGTGTGAGGCCCACTGAATATCACGGCGCTATGTCACAGGCTCGATGCAGCAGGTGTGAAAAAAGTGACTACAGGATAAGGGAGATTTTGAATTTCTGCAGACACTTGTGGACACTGGACACTTGGATTGTGTGAGGCCCACTGAATATCACAGCACTATGTCACAGGCTCGATGGCACAGGTGTGAAAAAAGTGACTACAGGATAAGGGAGATTTTGAATTTCTGTGAGATTTTGAATTTCTGCAGACACTTGTGGACACTGGACACTTGGATTGTGTGAGGCCCACTGAATATCACAGCGCTATGTCACAGGCTCGATGGTACAGGTGTGAAAAAAGTGACTACAGGATAAGGGAGATTTAGATTTTCTGCAGACACTTGTGGACACTGGACACTTGGATTGTGTGAGGCCCACTGAATATCACAGCGCTATGTCACAGGCTCGATGGCACAGGTGTGAAAAAAGTGACTACAGGATAAGGGAGATTTTGAATTTCTGCAGACAATTGTGGACACTGGACACTTGGATTGTGTGAGACCCACTGAATATCACAGTGCTATGTCACAGGCACGATGGCACAGGTGTGAAAAAAGTGACTACAGGATAAGGGAGATTTTGAATTTCTGTGAGATTTTGAATTTCTGCAGACACTTGTGGACACTGGACACTTGGATTGTGTGAGGCCCACTGAATATCACAGTGTTATGTCACAGGCTCGATGGCACAGGTGTGAAAAAGTGACTACAGGATAAGGGAGATTTTGAATTTCTGCAGACACTTGTGGACACTGGACACTTGGATTGTGTGAGGCCCACTGAATATCACAGCGCTATGTCACAGGCTCGATGGCACAGGTGTGAAAAAAGTGACTACAGGATAAGGGAGATTTTGAATTTCTGCAGACACTTGTGGACACTGGACACTTTTGGATTGTGTGAGGCCCAATGAATATCAGAGCGCTATGTCACAGGCTCAATGCAGCAGGTGTGAAAAAAGTGACTACAGGATAAGGGAGATTTTGAATTTCTGCAGACACTGGACACTTGGATTGTGTGAGGCCCAATGAATATCACAGCGCTATGTCACAGGCTCGATGCAGCAGGTGTGAAAAAAGTGACTACAGGATAAGGGAGATTTTGAATTTCTGCAGACACTTGTGGACACTGGACACTTTTGGATTGTGTGAGGCCCACTGAATATCACAGCGCTATGTCACAGGCTCCATGCAGCAGGTGTGAAAAAAGTGACTACAGGATAAGGGAGATTTTGAATTTCTGCAGACACTTGTGGACACTGGACACTTGGATTGTGTGAGGCCCACTGAATATCACAGCGCTATGTCACAGGCTCGATGCAGCAGGTGTGAAAAAAGTGACTACAGGATAAGGGAGATTTTGAATTTCTGCAGACATTTGTGGACACTGGACACTTGGATTGTGTGAGGCCCACTGAATATCACAGCGCTATGTCACAGGCTCGATGGCACAGGTGTGAAAAAAGTGACTACAGGATAAGGGAGATTTTGAATTTCTGCAGACACTTGTGGACACTGGACACTTGGATTGTGTGAGGCCCACTGAATATCACAGCGCTATGTCACAGGCTCGATGGCACAGGTGTGAAAAAAGTGACTACAGGATAAGGGAGATTTTGAATTTCTGCAGACACTTGTGGACACTGGACACTTTGATTGTGTGAGGCCCACTGAATATCACAGTGCTATGTCACAGGCTCGATGGCACAGGTGTGAAAAAAGTGACTACAGGATAAGGGAGATTTTGAATTTCTGTGAGATTTTGAATTTCTGCAGACACTTGTGGACACTGGACACTTGGATTGTTTGAGGCCCACTGAATATCACAGTGCTATGTCACAGGCTCGATGGCACAGGTGTGAAAAAAGTGACTACAGGATAAGGGAGATTTTGAATTTCTGCAGACACTTGTGGACACTGGACACTTGGATTGTGTTAGGCCCACTGAATATCACAGCGCTATGTCACAGGCTCGATGCACAGGTGTGAAAAAAGTGACTACAGGATAAGGGAGATTTTGAATTTCTGCAGACACTTGTGGACACTGGACACTTTTGGATTGTGTGAGGCCCAATGAATATCAGAGCGCTATGTCACAGGCTCGATGCAGCAGGTGTGAAAAAAGTGACTACAGGATAAGGGAGATTTTGAATTTCTGCAGACACTGGACACTTGGATTGTGTGAGGCCCAATGAATATCACAGCGCTATGTCACAGGCTCGATGCAGAAGGTGTGAAAAAAGTGACTACAGGATAAGGGAGATTTTGAATTTCTGCAGACACTTGTCGACACTGGAGACTTTTGGATTGTGTGAGGCCCACTGAATATCACAGCGCTATGTCACAGGCTCGATGCAGCAGGTGTGAAAAAAGTGACTACAGGATAACGGAGATTTTGAATTTCTGCAGACACTTGTGGACACTGGACACTTGGATTGTGTGAGGCCCACTGAATATCACAGTGCTATGTCACAGGCTCAATGGCATAGGTGTGAAAAAAGTGACTACAGGATAAGGGAGATTTTGAATTTCTGCAGACACTTGTGGACACTGGACACTTGGATTGTGTGAGGCGCACTGAATATCACAGTGCTATGTCACAGGCTCGATGGCACAGGTGTGAAAAAAGTGACTACAGGATAAGGGAGATTTTGAATTTCTGCAGACACTTGTGGACACTGGACACTTGGATTGTGTGAGGCCCACTGAATATCACAGGGCTATGTCACAGGCTCGATGCAGCAGGTGTGAAAAAAGTGACTACAGGATAAGGGAGATTTTGAATTTCTGCAGACACTTGTGGACACTGGACACTTGGATTGTGTGAGGCCCACTGAATATCACAGTGCTATGTCACAGGCTCGATGGCACAGGTGTGAAGAAAGTGACTACAGGATAAGGGAGATTTTGAATTTCTGTGAGATTTTGAATTTCTGCAGACACTTGTGGACACTGGACACTTGGATTGTGTGAGGCCCACTGAATATCACAGTGCTATGTCACAGGCTCGATGGCACAGGTGTGAAAAAAGTGACTACAGGATAAGGGAGATTTTGAATTTCTGCAGACACTTGTGGACACTGGACACTTGGATTGTGTGAGGCCCACTGAATATCACAGCGCTATGTCACAGGCTCGATGGCACAGGTGTGAAAAAAGTGACTACAGGATAAAGGAGATTTTGAATTTCTGCAGACACTTGTGGACACTGGAGACTTGGATTGTGTGAGGCGCACTGAATATCACAGTGCTATGTCACAGGCTCGATGGCACAGGTGTCAAAAAAGTGACTACAGGATAAGGAAGATTTTGAATTTCTGCAGACACTTGTGGACACTGGACACTTGGATTGTGTGAGGCCCACTGAATATCACAGCGCTATGTCACAGGCTCGATGCAGCAGGTGTGAAAAAAGTGACTACAAGATAAGGGAGATTTTGAATTTCTGCAGACACTGGACACTTTTGGATTGTGTGAGGCCCATTGAATATCAGAGCGCTATGTCACAGGCACCGATGCAGCAGGTGTGAAAAAAGTGGCTACAGGATAATGGAGATTTTGAATTTCTGCAGACACTTGTGGACACTGGACACTTTTGGATTGTGTGAGGCCCACTGAATATCAGAGCGCTATGTCACAGGCTCGATGGCACAGGTGTGAAAAAAGTGAATTGTAGAATTGGGCAGAATAGGAATCTCCCTAGAGTGTAGGTCTGTAAGAACGGAACAAGTCCTCCACAGTGACACACAGATAGCTTCACTGTGGCTGTGATAACAGCCGTTACACGGTACTGTGTGAGGAGCGTACACCGCTGTATGATGTGAATAAATGCACGCTCAGTACCTTAGCAGGACAAAAAATAATTGGGATTGCTTTTAAAAAAGCAGTTTGCAGAGCAGTGGGGAAACAGCAATGCAGCTGTCAGGAAGCCTTAGAAGGCAGCCTAACAACCAACACCGCTGATCCACCACAATATAGCCTCCCCTTGCACTGCACACACAGTGACTGGTGTGTTGCACAGGCAAAATCGCTAGCAGAAGCAGTTTATTTGTCTTCTTCCCTGCCTAACGCTCTCCCTACAGAATCAGCAACCTCTCCCTATGCTATGATCGGCAGAAGTAAGATGGCGGTCAGCGTGCACGCCCTTTTATAACCCCTGTGACGCCCACCAAAGCAAGCCAATCACTTGCATGCCCTTCTGAAAGATGGTGGCGACCCCTGCCTATGTCATCACGTTGCCCACAGTGTCCGTGGATCCTGATTGGCTGAAAAAGAGCGCTAAACAAACTTTTGAAACGCAACTTTGGCACGTAAGTCGCCGACCTCGTGGCCGACCTCATCCTAGGGTCGGGTTTCGTTTCATGAAACCCGACTTTGCCAAAAGTCGGCGACTTTTGAAATTGTTCGACCCGTTTCGCTCAACTCTAGTAATTACATCAAAGAACCGATATAGTCATGGCCAAAAGTGTTGGCACTCTGACATTGTTCCAAAAAATGAAATATTTGTCCAAGAAAAGCTGATAGATACAAGAGGAAAATTTGACTCAATCTTTGCATTGTGTGTTTGTGTGTGCCACATTAAGCATGGAGAACAGAAAGATGAGAAGAAAACAGTCTGAGGACTTGACAGCCAAAATTGCTGATCAATAGCAACAGTGTCAAGGCTACAAGTCCTTCTCCAGTGATCTTGATGTTCCTTTGTCCACGGTGCACAACATAATCAAGAAGTTTACAACTGTAGTTAATCTACCTGGACATGGATGGCAGAGAAAAATTGATGAAAGGTTGCAACACAAGATAGTCCAGATTGTGGATAAGCAGCTCTAATCAAGTTCCAAAGAAATTCACGCTGTCCTGCAGGCTCAAGGTGCATCAATGTCAGTGCGAACTATCCATCAAAATTTATATAAAATTAAATGCTAGGGCAGGAGACGCATGAGGACCTCACTGCTGACACAGAAGCATAAAAATCTAGACTGCAGTTTGCCAAAATGTGCATGAATAAGTGTAAGGATTCCAGATGTTTCCATGGAGCCTGTTCTGCCCTTGTCCAAGATGGAGTCTGGTACTTTACCCTGTCCTGGAACTTCCTGTCTATCCTGCTATTTAAGTCCAGGTCAGGAGATCCTCCTTGCCTGAGTACTTTGTTGCTGTTTGCTTCTGAGCTTCCTCCTGGCTTGCCTCTGGAGTTCCTGCTTTTGCCCGGTACACGGTGCTCTGCCTCACCACTTCCAGTTGTCTTCAGTCTTCTAAGCTTCTTCCGGATCCTGGCTGGGGTTACCTACTGTCCTGACTTCTGAGACTGTGTTCTGTTGCTAGCTGCTTTGCAGGACTAGAGCGGGATTTCTCAGCCCAAAAGGTGCATTTAAGGACCTTCTTCCTGTTTTGCTCCACCTATGTATTTCTGGACTTCAATGAAAGTCCAGTTTAAGATGCCTGAAAGAGAATCATCACTACATCAAGCCTGAGAAATGTGAGTTCCATCGCACAGAGGCCACAGGGGCTTAACATGGAGGCAAGTAAGATCCAGGTTATTCTTGATTGGCCCGCACATAAGAATGTCAAGGAGGTACAATGTTTTGTCGGCTTCGCTAACTTTTATAGATGGTTTATTCGTAATTTCGCTGAGATTGTTTGATCTATTACGCAACTAACCAAGAAGGAAAAGACTTTCTTGTGGTTCTCACAGGCTCAAGAGTCTTAAGTCCAGTTTTACTTCTGCACCTCTGTTGATTCATCCTAAGCCAGCACATCCTTTCAGCGTGGAAGTGGACGCTTCGGATTGTGCTCTGGGGGCCATCCTCTTGCAAAAAACAGGAGAGGAAGGTCTGTTACATCCATGTGCTTTTTTATCTCATAAACTTTCTGGTGCGGAGAGGAATTATGATGTGGGAGATAAAGAGCTTCTAGCCATTATCATTGCATTTAAGGAATGGAGGCACCATCTGCAGGGGGCAGCACAACAAGTTATTGTGCTCATGGCTCATCATAATCTGGAATTTCTTAGATCTGCTAGATGTCTTTCTCCATGTCAAGCTCATTGGAGTTTGCTTTTGGACCAATATAATTTTGTCATCTTATACTGCTCAGGTTCACGTAATGGGAAAGCGGATGCTTTGTCCCGAATCCATGCCACGGATTCCGTACCTGGTACCCCGTCCAAGATCATTTTGTCAGATGCCAACTTTGTTGGAGTCATCCAGAATAAGTACATATGGGGGACTATTAAGGAGGACTATGACACAGACCCATTTCTTGCTAACCCGACTGATGATGTGAGCTTGGTTCTCAAGAACAGTATGTGGGTCCGGAATCAACAATTTTACGTTCTGGAGGTCGTAAGGCTGCAGGTCCTCAAGTTTGTCCATAACTCCAAGTTGGCTGGTCACCGGGGGGTACAGAAGACACAGGCGTTTCTGACCCGTTTCTTTTGGTGGCCTACCTGTCTGAAGGATGTGAAGAGCTAAGAGCTCTCTTGTGAGGTATTTGCACATTTTAAGACTCCTAATGTATCACCTACTGGATTGCTGCAACCACTTCCCATTCCTGCTCGCCCTTGGAGGTCTATTTCTATGGACTTTTTAGTGGAATTGGCCACTTCTGGGGGAAAGAACTCTATTCTGGACGTAGTAGATCACCTTACTAAAGCTGCCCACTTCATTGCTTGTACTGGCCTTCCCTCAGCGAAGGAGATGGTTGATCTGGTCATTCAGAATGTGTTCCGGCTGCATGGAGTTGCAGATGAGATCATCTCTGATCAGAGAGTGTAGTTTATGTCCAGATTCTGGAAAGGATTTTGTTCTGCGCTTGGTATCAATGTCTGTCTTCAAAATTTCATCCTCAGATTAATGGTCAGATGGAACAGACTAATCAGACTCTGGAGCAGTATCTTCGGTGCTATATCAGCCACTCGCAGGATGACTGGTTGGAGTTGCTTCCTCTAGCAGAGTTCTCCTACAATAACTCCCAGAATGCATCTACTAAGGTAACACCTTTCTTTGCCAACCTGGGTTATCATGAGGATTTCAAAGATCTCCGATTGATGCTCTAGTGCATGCAGTAGATGAGAGGTTGGCAGTGATGAGACGAAATCTGGAAACTCTGAAGGAATCACTATCTACTGCACAGGAGAGATACAAGAAATCTGCTGATAGGTTCAGGAGACCTACACCCATGTTTAAGGTAGGAGACTCGATGTGGTTATCCACAAAGAATTTAAAATTGAATGTTCTGTCACAGAAGCTGGGTCAAAAATTCATCAGCCCATTCAAGATCTCTGGGACCGTAAACCCTGTTGCCTGCCATCTGAAGTTGCAAAGGACCATGAAGGTACATCCTGTGTTCCATGTCTCCTTATTAAAACCTGTGTCTCTGAATACTTTTCAGGGTCATATTGCGCCTTCTCCTCTGCCTGTGTTGGTGGACGGGCGAGAACAATTTGTGGTGGAGAAAATTCTGGACTCCAGTATCTGCTGGAATCAGCTGCAGTACCTCATTGAGTGGCAGAGACATTCATCCGAGATCTCTTGGGAGCTGGTGAGTAATACCTGTACTCCTCAAAAAATTGCCTTGTTTCATCATAAATATCCTGGAAAACCTGGTCCTGGATCGTCCTGAGGCCGCTTCTAATGTGGGAATAATGTAAGGATACCAGATGTTTCCATGGAGCCTGTTTTGCTTGGTCCAAGATTGAGTCTGGTACTTCGCCCTGTCCTGTAACTTCCTGTCTATCCTGCTATTTAAGTCGAGATCGAGAGACCCTCCTTGCATGAGTACTTTGTTACTGTTTGCTTCTGAGCTTCCTCCTGGCTTACCTCTGGAGTTCCTGCTTCTGCCCAGTACTTGGTGCTCTGCCTCACCACTTCCAGTTGCCTTCAGTCTTCTAAGCTTCTTCCGGATCCTGGCTGGGGTTACCTACTGTCCTGACTTCTGAGACTGTGCTCTGTTGCTGGCTGCTTTGTGGGACTTGAGTGGGATTTCTCAGCCCAAAAGGTACATTTAAGGACCTTCTCCCTGTTATGCTCCACCTATGTATTTCTGAACTTCCATGAAAGGTGTCATCTCCTCTATCTGCATAGTTCTGGACTCCCACGTATAAGTGCCCATCACACTCTTGCCTGCCTACTACTGCTGGACTTCCACGTATAAGAGCCAGTCACACTTTTGCTGCTTATTACTGCTGAACTTGTTTGTATTAGCGGTCGTGCCCCGCTACTATGTTTTCTGGACATTTCTGTTTTGGTGCTGTCACTTCGTTACAATTGCAGGAAAGTCTCTGTTAGTTTATATTCTACTTCTTGCTTTGTTAAATACACTTATTTGTCTCAGCTTTGGTCTCAGACTCATTTTATCCCAAGCAATCAGATTGCATAGTACCCACATACTTGTTACAGTAAGCCAAAATATTTCTGGGAATGTGTCTTATGGACAGATGAGGCCAAGATACAGCTTTTTTGTAAAGCACATCATTCTACTATTTAACAAAAAAGGACTGAGGCCTACAAAGAAAAAGAACACAGTGCCTACAGTCAAATATGATGGAGGTTCAAAGATGTTTTGCGGTTGCTTTGCTGCCTCTAGCACTGGGCATCTTGTGCAAGTCATCATGAAATCTGAAGGATTTTTGGTCAGAATGTAGTGCCCAGTGTCAGAAAGCTAGGTTTACATCCTAGGTCATTGTTCTTAAAGCAGGACAATGACCTCAAATATATTTCCATAAGCACCCAGAAATGGATGGAAACAAATCAATGGAGAGTTCTGAAGTGGCCAGTAATGATTCCGGATCTAAATCCCATTGAACACCTTTAGAGAGAGCTTAAAATTGCTGTGGGAAGAAGGCACCCTTCAAATATGGAGACCTAGAGCAGTTTGCAAAAGAAAAGTGATCCAAAATTCCAGTTGAAAGGTGTAAGAAGCTTGTTGATGGTTATAGGAAGCGATTGACTGCAGTTCTTTATTCGAAAGTGTGTGCAACCAAATATTAAGCCAATATATATGCCTATACCATTTGGGGGGTTTTATGTGAAATTATGTCCAATTTTGCCTTTTTTCTCTGTTTTTCTTGTGTTGTTCCAATGCACACAATGGAAATAAATGTCTATAACAAAACGTGCAATGGCAATAATTTTCTGGGAGAAATACTTCATTTTGTGGAACAATGAAGTGTGCAAAAAATTTTGTACAGTTTCTGACGCATAATCTTTGTGAGGCAGACAGTCTCAGTTAAATAACTGTGTATCTTTCTACTTCTCTTTCGTAATTTTTAACACAATTCTTCTCTTTCCAAAAAATGAGCAACCTTTAGCTGTTTTGGCAGCTTTTTTGCCCTCCCCTTGAAGGTGTTGCCTATGCATTTGATTTTGCCTCCTATTGAAGTCAATGCAGTTCGGGTATATTCATCGAATTGTTCTGCGAAACATCTGGACATTCATTGAACTGAACCGAACCTTGAAAGGTTTGCTTATCTATAGCAGTGGTAAGTAGAGTTGAGCGAAACGGGTCGGTCATATTCAAAAGTCGCCGACTTTAGCTGAAGTCGGGTTTCATGAAATGAAACCCGACCATAGCGTGAGGTCGACCACGAGGTCGGCGACCAGAGCGCCAAAGTCGCATTTCAAAAGATGCTTCCAGCGCCCTTTTTCAGCCAATGATGGAGGACGCACACTGTGGGCAGCGCGATGACATAGGCATCGGTCACCATCATCTTTGAGAAGGGCATGCAAGTGATTGGCTGGCTTTGTGTGGCGTCACAGGGGATATAAAAGGGCATGAACGCCGACCACCATCTTACTTATGCCGATCTTAGCATAGGGAGAGCTGCTGCTGCTGCTGATTCTGTAGGGAGAGCGTTAGGCAGGGAAGAAGAACCAAAAAACTGCTTCTGCTGTTAGTGATTTCCACTTACAACACAACACTTTGTGAGCAGTGACAGGGGAGGCTCTATTTTTGTGCATCAGCTCTGTTGGTTATTAGGCTGCCTTATAAGGCTCCCTGATAGCTGCATTGCTGTTTGCACACTGCTGTGCAAACTGCTTTTTTAAAAGCAAAAATACTTTTCTTCCTCTTTTCTGCACAGTTGCCAAGGGTTCACTTTTCCACCCTTTTGTGTGTGCACTATGCAGCAGTCCTGCTTATTAGGCTACCTGCATCCATACTTGGACTGAGAGCATCATTGTCAGCGTCCTCAAATCTCTAGTGAGATCCAAATTCTAACCAATTCTATAGACACCCTCCACCTTGTCATATTTCATCCAATTTCAGCCTGTTACATTGAGGTGTAATCTCTACTGGGCCAGAGACAATAGTTCTGCATCTTCAAATCTATAGTGAGATTCAAATTCTCACCAATCCTATAGACACCCTCCACCTTGTCATACACCATCCAATTTCAGTCTGTTACATTGAGGTGTAATCTCTACTGGGCCAGAGACAATAGTTCAGCGTCCTCAAATCTATAGTGAGATTCAAATTCTCACCAACAGTAGATACACCTTCTACCTTGTTTTACAGTACCATATAGCTGGTGGTATTTTGGGTACATTTTCACAAAAATGAGCAAGTATGGTGGAAGACGCCAGGGAAGTGGGCTGGGGTTGCCAGCTGGCCCCGATGGTGGTGGTGGTGGTGTTGCATCTGTTGGTAGTGGCAAAAGCACAATAGCACCTAAGGCAGGAGGTGTTGATCCTGCGTCATCGTCTGACTCCACAAGGCCTCGAAGGCTCTCTTTTCTGGGAGTAGGTAAACCACTTTTAAAGACGGAGCTTCAGGAACAAGTTTTGGCTTACTTTGCTGACACTGCCTCCAGCTCTCTCGCCTCCTCTTCTGAAGTTTCAAAAAATAAAAGCACTGAGTCATCATTGGAGGCTCCTGGTCAGGAACAACACCTTTCCTTGTGTCCTTCACTCCTACCAAAAGTGAAGGATGTGGCAGGCCACAATACCGATTACTCCGTGGAGCTCTTTTCACATACCATGCCTGGGTTAGCAAGTCAAATCGTGAATTCCCCAGTCCAAGATGAATCTGACATGGAGTGCACTGATGCACAGCCACTGCTAGATTTTTCTGCTGGTACATTCACTCAGAGCACTACATTGTCCTCGCAGTGTACTGAGGCAGAATCAGACCCTGATGAAACTCAGGTGCCCCTTTCCGCATACTATACCACCTTACACGGTGACACAGAGGAAGGTGCACATGAAATTGAAGAGGAGGTGATGGATGACCCAGTTGTTGACCCAGATTGGCATCCATTGGGGGAAGAGGGTGCCGCTGCCAATAGCTCAGAAGAGGAGGAGGAGGATCCGCAGCAGGCAACGTCATGGCAACAGCTGTTATCTTGCAGGACCGTAGCAGTCCGAAAACGTGTTACAAAAACCAAAAGAGTTGCAGGACAGCTTGGCCAGACGGTCAAATTAGCACAGCGTGCAAGGTCTCAAAATGTCTCCCATAGTAGGAAGAGTGCAGTGTGGCACTTTTTTGAACAAAATCCTAATGATCAGGCAAAAGCTATCTGTAAGATGTGCACAAAGACCTTTAGTCAAGGGAAAAATCTGAGAAATTTGAATACCAGTTGCATGCTTAGACATTTAGCCACCATGCACTTGCAAGCGTGGACGGACTACCAAACCTCACGTACCACATGTGCACCTGCTCCGAATGAAGATAGTCAGCAATGCTACATTGCTTCCCCCACTGTAAGCCCACCGGTTAGCACACCATCAGCAGCAAATGTCGAGGTGTCGTCGCAAGGGCAAAGCAGTCATGGAATCACAATGTTATTGCTACGAAAGACTGAATCTAGGTCATCAGCAACATCACCAACACCATCAGCAACCCTCTCTCAGGCCGCCATGTCCACCGCTAGTTCCACCATATGCAGCTCTCAAGTCCAGCTCACCCTACCAGAGACTCTGAGTAGGACAAGAAAGTAATCAACCTCTCATCCGCGTACACTGGCTTTGAACGCCCACATTGCCAAACTAATCTCGTTAGAGATGATGCCCTACCAGTTGGTTGAAAGCAAAGCTTTCCGCGAGCTCATGGCCTACGCAGTACCACGCTATGACCTACCCAGTCGGCACTTCTTTTCACGAAAAGCCATCCCAGCCCTCCACGTGCATGTGAAAGACCTTATTGTCCATGCACTCAAGCAATTAGTGAGTGGAAAGGTGCACCTCATAACAGATGCATGGTCCAGAAGGCATGACCAGGGCCGTTACGTGTCCATCACTGCACACTGGGTTAATGTGGTGGATGCAGGGTCCACAGGGGACAGCGGCGGTGGGACAGTGCTGCCTAGCACACGGTATAGGGAACAGTTGGCTATAGGCATTCGACCCTCCTCCTCCAGAAGCGAAAGCTCATCCACAGAGTGCAGTCGCACGAGCACTCCATCCGCAGCTGCCAGTGTTGCACACGAGGTGTCGCACTATCGAACAGCTAATGGTAAGTGTCAGCAGGCTGTGTTGAAGATGATGTGTTTGGGAGACAACAGACAAACTGCGGAGGTACTGACCGACTACTTGCAGCGACAAACTGAGTCATGGCTGGGCAGTCTACATCTTGAGGCAGGCAAGGTAGTTAGTGATAACGGCCAGAATTTTGTGGCAGCCATAGCCCTTTCAAAACTCAGACACATACCTTGCCTGGCTCACACCTTGAACCTGGTGGTGCAGTGCTTCCTCAATAATCATCCGGAGTTAACACCCCTGCTCCATAAGGTGCGAAGACTGTGCTTGCACATCCGCCGGTCGCCCATACACCCCAGTCGTATGCAGAAACTGCAGCGATTGCTCCACCTTCCCCAGCACCGCCTAATTATCAACGATGCAACAAGGTGGAACTCCACCCTGCACATGGTTCAGAGGCTATCGAACAGAGTCAGGCTATAATTCATTTGTGGGAGGATACACAGGCAGGCAGTTTGCAGGCAGACATGGAGTTGTCTGATGTGCAGTGGTCGAAGCTGAAAGACCTCTGTAAAGTCCTTCAGTGTTTTGAGGAATGCACACGGCTGGTAAGCGCAGCCGACGCCATCATAAGCATGAACATCCCACTTATGAGTCTGCTCATGCAAACTTTGATGCACATTAAGGAGCAGGCGTCTGCAGCCGAGGAGGAAGAGGAGGAGGGAAGCATTGATGACAGTCAGCTATTGTCTGCTCAGTATAGTCTTGTGGACGAGGTAGAGGAAGAAGAAGAAGAAGAGGAGGAGGAGGAGGATGATGGGGATGATTATTTTGCGGAGGAGGATGCTTCTCAGGGGGCAAGAAAAAATGTTGGCGTGGGAAGGTCAGGTACAGGGTTTGTGCATGACTGGAGGGATGTGGATTTGCCAGAAAGAGCTCCTCCACCCAGCACTCGCAGTGCATCATTGACACCTGGAACATTGGCCCACATGTCTGATTATGCCTTGCAGATCCTAAAAAGGGACCCCTGCATTGCCAAAATGATGAATGATGACGACTACTGGTTGTCCAGCATCTTGGATCCACGCTATAAAGGCAAATTCCAAAACATCATGCCACAGGAGAACCTAGAGCTAATATTGGCTAACAAACAAGCAACTCTGGTAAACCATTTGGATGAGGCATTCCCAGCACATAGCGGCGGTGATGCTTTTCCAACAAGCCGTAGGGGGCAACATAAAAGAGGTGTTCATGGTGCACACAGCTGAAGCGGCGTTGCACAAAGGGGTTTCATGACCATATTGTGGACTGATTTTTCAAGTACCGCTCACTCGACTGGTAATACTGCATCGGTCGAAACTGACAGGAGACAGCAGTTGTCAACTATGGTAACAAGCTACTTTTCCTCCCATATCGATGTTCTCCCTCACCGGTCATTCCCCTTTGACTATTGGGCCAGTAAACTTGACACCTGGCCTGAATTGGCACAATATGCCTTACAGGAGCTCGCTTGCCCTGCTACTAGTGTGTTATCTGAACGAGTCTTCAGTGCTGCTGGATCAATCCTGACAGAAAAAAGGACCTGTCTGTCGACCCAAAATGTTGATGATCTAACCTTCATTAAAATGAACCATGCATGGGTTTCAAAGGATTTTGTCCCACCCTCCCCTGCTGACACGTAGGTTGGCAGAAAAATGGCTTGCTTTTGTCCTCCTCTTCCGCGGACTTCTCCAATGACTCTATTTGCAGCTGCTGAATGTCCAACATCAATACATTAATGGTGTGCAAAAATTCATAAATTTATTATACATGTCCAATCCAAAAAGAAGGAAAAGATGTGCCCAAGCAGAATTTAAGGGATGTACAAACAAAAATACCCGACGTTCCGATCCTCCCGGATCTTATTCATGGGGTACACTAAAACAGAAGAATATATACAATATAAGTGAATAAAAAACCATATATACAAAATATACATATCAATTGTGGATAGACATTCAAACGATCATCAATGTAGTCATGCATAGAAATACTTAAAAAACATGGTTGAACAATAGAATATACATAATTAATGATATAACGTTGCCGCTCAGCTGTAGCATAATTTTTCAGGAAGCAGAAAAAATTTTTCGGACGAAACTTTTTATAAAATATAACATAGTTGCATGTACAAGTTCAGGATTAGCACTATGAGATTCAGAGACCAGAGACTATGAGTTTACCTCGATGTAGTTAGTGACGGACCAAGGGCACTCGAAGAGGGTACACGTCCCCTCAGGGTAACTGGAGAGGATATACATGTAGAAATGGAGGTTATTCTCTCATTAGGTAATGTAGGAAAAAAAATCTGATTCAGTAAGGAGTATACGCTATACCTGTGAGGTTCAGGTATCGTAGAAAACTGGTAATATCTAATTGGTAAAGGTTTCAGTAAGGTGGTGCAATACATAAATCTCCGCTAAAAAAAGGAAGACAGCAGCTTAGTATAGCGTAAATGGAACAAGAATAAATGTAAAGGTATGTGATATACCTGGAGATAGGTAAATTCTAACTTGAGGTTGTAGAGGCTATAATTTAGGGGTTTCCACCTGAGGTAGATAGCGTTTAGCATGAAGCTGCCATATAGAAATTTTGACCTGTAATATGAGTGGCACATACTAAGTAGAATATAGGGATGCCCGCCCTAAAGTGCTCTAAGTAAAATTTATGTACAGCCTGGGTTAACTGAGGCAGATAGTGTTTGATTTGAGGCTGCGATGGCCGTTGTGTACGAGTTTCAACCTACAGGAAAAGGGGGCACATAGTGAAAAGGTATGGAAATATTAGCACTAAATTGTATAAGGCGGTAGACATAAAGAAGCATTACCTGAGGCACATAGTATTTGAACTAAGGCTGCAGTGGCCGTCAAGAAAGAATTTAAGCCTGTGGAATGAGTGGCACAAAGTAAGGATGAGAATGCCAGTACTGAGGTAGTATCCGCTCATCGGATGGTAGTTACCTGGGGGATCCTGTGAGCAGGAGACAAGAGATGTAGGTGGCGCTCCTGCGCCCTACCTTAGGGTAGATGAGTGGCTGTACTGATCCATGATGAGGCCGGTTTTAAATAGAGCGCTGGGTATTGCCGGACCAGAAGTGCGTCACCGCTGGACTGGAAGTGACTCAGCGCTGTATAGGAGAGACAGCGCGCATGTGCAGAAGTGATCAGGGCTAGAGAGGACTGCGTCTGCATGGTAGAGAGCGCTGTAATCATCATACAGCATCTGTGAATAGTCACACTTGCATAGAGAGGGAGGTTGTTATAAGTGAAGCATCTTCATGGGGAAGGGGGCGTGGTTGATGAGATGGCCCGAGAAGGGAAAAGAAATTAAAATATAGGGACAAGGCAGGTTCACTGGCAGGCTCAGGAGATTGTAGTAATATAATAGTAAATAGTAAGTCTCAAATGGAGAATAAATAATGGAAAGCCCCTGAAAATAACCTTGAAGATAAAAAAAATGAAAAACAAAATGAAAAACAAAAAAATAATGAAGAATAAAGGAAAAAGACCCCAAAATTGTTGAAGGAAACCAAAGGTTGGGAAAATTATATTGAGAATTATTGGGAAAATGAAAAAATGAAAACAAATGAAAATAAAAAAATGAAAAAAATAAAAAATAGAAATTAAACCAAGAAAAAAATGAAAAAAATTAAAAGGTGAAAAAAAGGGGGGGGAAGGGAAGCAGAATTATGAAAAATTAAATAAAAAATGAAAACTAAAGATAAGATAAAAAAATAAAAACAGAGAGGAAAAAAAATTGGAAAAGTATTCGAAAAATATTGAGCACTTACCAATTATTGTCAGATATCATCGTGTCTGAAAAAAATGAAGATAGATTAATCATAAAAGCCAGTTGATTTCTCTATTGAGGCCTTTTGGTGCCAGTGTGTCTAGTTTATAAATCCAAAAAGTTTCTCTCTGTTTCAAGAGTTGTATGTGGTTATCACCACGTCTGGGTTTAGGTACTTGTTCGATTATCTGGTATTTGAGTTGTGCCACTGTGTGCTTGTGTTTGATGAAGTGATCCGGAATGGGTAGCCATGTTTTACCACATCTAATTGAAGACTTGTGGCTGGCAATTCTGTCCTTGACATGTTGTGTTGTTTCACCCACGTACAGGAGGCCACAAGGGCACTTGATGACATAAACTACGAAGTTGGAGTCACAGGTGAAAAAACCTCATATGGGAAAGGATTTGCCTGTACGTGGGTGTGTGACTGTGTCAGATTTTATTATGTTTGAACAGGAAGCACAACTAAGACAGGGGAAAGTGCCCTTGCGACGTGTGGCTATTTGACGTTGTGTTGATGTCGGTATTTTACTGCCTATATCTGCCCGAACTAGTTTATCCTTAATATTAGGGGCTCATCTACTGCACATAAGTGCTGGAGTGTAAAGGGCTTTGATGTTGGGATATGCCCTGGAAAGCAATGGCCAATGCTTACGGATGATGGAGTGAATTTTTGGCATGAGGGGATCGAAGGTGTGGACGAAAGGAACTCTTTCTAGGTTCGAGATAGTAGAGACGTGTATGGGTGGATCTAGAGCTTGTGTTTTTTCCTTAACAAAGAGACTAGCAGGATAGTTTCTATCAAGGAATTTGGATGACATCTCATCCAAGCGGGTGGGTAGCAATTCCGGATTGGAGACTATTCTTGAAATGCGTGTGAATTGTGATCTTGGAAGGCTGTCCCTTGTTGTTTTTGGATGGCTGCTAGTATAGTGGAGCAAACTATTACAGTCTGTAGGTTTAGTATACAGATCAGTTGTGAGATTACCAACAGAGTCCTTATGTACCATTGTGTCTAGGAAAGGTATGTGGGCCATATCATAGTTAATGGTGAATTGAAGATCCGTATCCAATGAGTTCAAATAAGTGTGGAACGATTGCAATGATTCAGGGGGGCCTGTCCAGATAAAGAAAATATCATCTATGTAGCGATGATATCCAATAATAGACTTTTCAAAAACCTTATTTGGATAGATGTAGTTCTGTTCAAAGGAGTGCATGAATGCGTTTGCGTAAGCTGGTGCTACGTTGGATCCCATCGCAGTCCCACGTGACTGTACATAATACGTATCTTCAAATAGAAAGAAGTTTTCATAAAGGACCAATGTGAGGAGGTCAAGACATAATTGGATGGATTCACCTGTCATATTGGAGGTTTCTAACAAGGACCGTGTGGCCTGTAGGCCCTTGGCATGAGAGATGGATGTATAAAGACTATTAACGTCTAAAGTAACCAATAGACTAATGGGGGGTATCACTTTGAGATCATGTATGATCTTTAGAAAATGTCCCGTATCAAGTAGAAAAGAGGGGGTGGTTTTTACCAATGGTGTTAGAATCTTCTCAAGATAGACGGATAAGGGAGAAAGTATAGAGTCGGTCGACGCTACAATTGGCCTGCCGGGGGGATTAGTGAGGGATTTATGGATGTTTGGGAGAACGTAGAAAACGGGAGTGATGGGATAAGGGTTGGTTAGAAATGTAATTGTTTTTTTGTCTAGAATGCCTTTATCCAAGTAGGTTCTGAGTAAGGATTGGATCTTAAGGTTAATATCGGACATAGGGTCCCTTGATATAGGTTTGTAAGTATGTCTGTCTGATAGTTGTCGTTCGATTTCACTAATGTACATACTGCGTTCCATGATAACAATGGCGCCCCCTTTATCAGCCGGTTTAATAATGATGCACTTATTGTTTTGTAGTGCAATAAGTGCTTGTTTCTCTAATCGTGTCAGATTGTTGTGGCTGGGGAAAAAATCCAAACGTTGCTGGTGTATGAGGTCCTTAATCTCTCTATCAATAAAGGAAATGCATGTCTCCGGAGCATGAGATCACTATGGAGGATTAAAGGAGCTCGGAGTCCGAAGTCCCAAGTTTGTAACTGAAAGCTCCGCAACAGAGACGTCCCCAATATCGGAGGTTTCAGGTAAGGTCCCAAAGTGTGTTTTCAATCTGATGGCACGGTAAAATCGTTGAAGGTCCTTCTCCAGCTGGAACGCATTCCAGTTTGGGGTAGGACAAAATGAGAGTTCTTTTTATAGAACTGATAATTCAGCAGGGGAGAGTGTTTGGTTAGAGATGTTGACTACCAGTTTGGGTGGTACCTTACCTGGGAGCGGGAGGTCATTTTGTCGCTTCCTGGATCTTCGCGTCTGTCGGCGCATTGTGGTCCTTCCCTGCGGCCCTTCAATAAAAAACGTGGTCTTGTAGAACCTGTAGATGAGTCGCTCTCTGTACTGAAAGAATTGAATCTTCGATTGGATTGTCGTTGCCAAGGGTTTACTCCAGAGGATTCGCTCCATCGGTACACTCTGTTGTTACTGTAGTCGTCGGTGTCCCTTTGGAACTTCTAATGTTTCCTATCTTGCAGGAATTTCTGTTGTTCTGCGAGGATTTTTTCAGCTTTCTCTTTCAAATTCAACCAATCAGTAGAAGACAAGGTAGCGGATAATTGGACTTCCACGGCTTTGATGCTTTCCTTGGTATCAGCAATTGCTTTCTGCCAGAATTCAACAGTTAGGATTATAATATCAAGAGAACACTTATTTAATATTTTCTTATATTTCTCGCAGAATTCTTTGTTATAACTGAAGAGAGTTGGACGTAGGTGACACCTCAGACCCCTAGGAATTTTCCCTTGTTTATGATACTCGGCTAATGTTCTACAATGAAGATCGTAAGATAGTAGTTTGCATCTCTATTTTTCGTAATCTCTCGTTCTTAGCTCCTGTGCTGGAGGTTTTAAAAAATCATTGGAGTCCGAAACTTGTGCTAGGATGCTGGACCTTGTTGCGGCGTCGTAGGCGAAAGTATCTGAAGACATTTGTTCAGACCGGTGCTGGCACCAGAAAAAATCATCAACTATATGTATAGGGATGATGCGCACTCAGGTCTTAAGATAAAGTAGGTGCTGGTGAATTAAACCACTAAGGGCTTGTTCAAGCAAAGAAAATGATTCACCGCACTCAATACGTTAATGGTATGCAAAAATTCATAAATTTATTAAACATGTCCAATCCAAAAAGAAGGAAAAGATGTGCCCAAGCAGAATTTAAGGGATGTACAAACAAAAATACCCGACGTTTCGATCCTCCCGGATCTTATTCATGGGGTACACTAAAACAGAAGAATATATACAATATAAGTGAATAAAAAACCATATATACAAGATATACATATCAATTGTGGATAGACATTCACAAGATCATCAATGTAGTCATGCATAGAAATACTTAAAAAACATGGTTGAACAATAGAATATACATAATTAATGATAAAACGTTGCCGCTCAGCTGTAGCATAATTTTTCAGGAAGCAAAAAAAAATTTTCAGGCGAAACTTTTTATAAAATATAACATAGTTGCATGTACAAGTTCAGGATTAGCACTATGAGATTCAGAGACCAGAGACTATGAGTTTACCTCGATGTAGTTAATGATGGACCTGGGGCACTCAAAGAGGGTACACATCCCCTCAGGGTAACTGGAGAGGATATACATGTAGAAATGGAGGTTATTCTCTCAATAGGTAATGTAGGAAAAAAAATCTGATTCAGTAAGGAGTATACGCTATACCTGTGAGGTTTAGGTATCATAGAAAACTGGTAATATCTAATTGGTAAAGGTTTCTGTAAGGTGGTGCCATACATAAATCTCCGCTAAAAAAGGAAGACAGCAGCTTAGTATAGCGTAATGGAACAAGAATAAATGTAAAGGTATGTGATATACCTGTAGATAGGTAAATTCTAACTTGAGGTTGTAGAGGCTATAATTTAGGGGTTTCCACCTGAGGTAGATAGCATTTAGCAATATGACAGGTGAATCCATCCAATTATGTCTTGACCTCCTCACATTGGTCCTTTATGAAAACTTCTTTCTATTTGAAGATACGTATTATGTACAGTCACGTGGGACCGCGATGGGATCCAACGTAGCACCAGCTTACGCAAACGCATTCATGCACTCCTTTGAACGGAACTATATCTATCCAAATAAGGTTTCTGAAGAGTCTATTATTGGATATCATCGCTACATAGATGATATTTTCTTTATCTGGACAGGCCCCCCTGAATCATTGCAATCGTTCCACACTTATTTGAACTCATTGGATACGGACCTTCAATTCACATTAACTATGATACGGCCCACATACCTTTGTACATAAGGTGTTATGAATGAGTCACCGAGGAGGAAAAAACAAAAAGCAAGCTAAGCCCAGAAAACTGAAGAGGTTGGTAACTAGCGGATTGCAGACCCCTGATCCTATCCACAACAACTAGCAGTAGCCGTGGAGCATGCCTACGGTGGTCCTAGACGCCTTATCACGGCCGGAGAACTAAATAAGCCTAAAGAAAGAAAGGGAAAATCTAAACTGCCCCAGAGCAGACCCCAAAGCAATAGACAGCCCCCATCATGTATTGTTGGTGAAACAAGATGAAAACACAGACACAGGTAGAAAGATAGGCTGAGCAAACGATGGGGCCCTCGCTAACTAGAAAGGACAGGAAAGAAAAGCTGCTGTCCACAATCATGCAAAAAACCCTGCCAAAAAGAATGTCCAACACGTCTGATAGAAAAAGGCCCTGAAGTCGCTAGACTTCAAATCACTATATCACCACTCAGGTATATTCTGAAGACAGAGCAAAAGAGATCAACTGATCAGAGACAAAATGGGGATTCAGCCCAGTCCCAGCCAGGGCTGGTTGAACACAAAAACTAAGTAAACCAGACAAAAACTCATATGAACAATAGCAGAGAAAACTTAGCTTTAGGAAGGCAGGAACCAAACTGGAAACCAGGAGCCACAGTCAGGAAAAATCACCAGCAAGAAACTAGGGAGTCGGCTGCCTTAAATCCAATCAGAAACTCCTGATGTCCAATCGCAGTCCTCTTCCTCAGGTGGCCGGTCTCTGCCATTTAGATCAGCTTCATTACCTCCCTTCACCAACAGAGCGAGTCCAGATAGAGAATTCACTACTCCTCTGTCAGCACAGCCAGCTCCATAACCCTCACAAGAAGCCAGAGGCAAACCTGAAAATGAGCTCACAACAATAAGGACTCTGTTGGTATTCTCACAACTGATCTGTATACTAAACCTACAGACTGTAATAGTTTGCTCCACTATACTAGCAGCCATCCAAAAACAACAAGGGACAGCCTTCCGAGATCACAATTCACACGTATTTCAAGAATAATCTCCAATCCGGAATTGCTACCCACCCGCTTGGATGAGATGTCATCCAAATTCCTTGATAGAAACTATCCTGCTAGTCTCCTTGTTAAGGAAAAAACACGAGCTCTAGATCCACCCATACACGTCTCTACTATCTCGAACCCAGAAAGAGTTCCTTTCATCCACACCTACCATCCCCTCATGCCAAAAATTCACTCCATCATCCGTAAGCATTGGCCATTGCTTTCCAGGGCATATCCCAACATCAAAGCCTTTGACACACCAGCACTTATGTGCAGTAGACGAGCCCCTAATATTAAGGATAAACTAGTTCGGGCAGATATAGGCAGTAAAATACCGACATCAACACAACGTCAAATAGCCACACGTCGCAAGGGCACTTTCCCCTGTCTTAGTTGTGCTTCCTGTTCAAACATTATAAAATCTGACACAGTCACACACCCACGTACAGGCAAATCCTTTCCCATATGAGGTTTTTTCACATGTGACTCCAACTTCGTAGTTTATGTCATCAAGTTCCCTTGTGGCCTCCTGTACGTTGGTGAAACAACACAACATGTCAAAGACAGAATTGCCAGCCACAAGTCTTCAATTAGATGTGGTAAAACATGGCTACCCATTCCGGATCACTTCATCAAACACAAGCACACAGTGGCACAACTCACATACCAGATAATCGAACAAGTACCAAAACCCAGACGTGGTGGTAACCACATACAACTCTTGAAACAGAGAGAAACTTTTTGGATTTATAAACTAGACACACTGGCACCAAAAGGCCTCAATAGAGAAATCAACTGGCTTTTATGATTAATCTATCTTCATTTTTTTCAGACACGATGATATCTGACAATAATTGGTAAGTGCTCAATATTTTTCGAATATTTTTCCAATTTTTTCTTTTTTCCTCTCTGTTTTTATTTTTTTATCTTATTTTTAGTTTTCATTTTTTATTTAATTTTTAATAATTCTGCTTCCCTCCCCCCCCCCCCTTTTTTTCACCTTTGAATTTTTTCATTTTTTTCTTGGTTTAATTTGTATTTTTTTATTTTTTTCATTTTTTTCATTTTCATTTGTTTTCATTTTTTCATTTTCCCAATAATTCTCAATATAATTTTCCCAACCTTTGGTTTCCTTCAACAATTTTGGGAACAAATCTCCAATCTACAATCTCCTGAGCCTGCCAGTGAACCTGCCTTGTCCCTATATTTTAATTTCTTTTCCAGTCCAGCGGTGACGCACTTCTGGTCCGGCAATACCCAGCGCTCTATTTAAAACCGGCCTCATCACGGACCAGTACAGCCCCTCATCTACCCTAAGGTAGGGCACAGGAACGTCACCTGCATCTCTTGTCCCCTGCTCACAGGATCCCCCCAGGTAACTACCATCCGATGAACGGATACTACCTCAGTACTCGCACTCTCATCCTTACTTTGTGCCACTCATTCCACAGGCTTAAATTCTTTCTTGACGGCCACTGCAGCCTCAGTTCAAATCCTATCTGCCTCAGGTAATCCATGCTTCTTTATGTCTACCGCCTTATGCATTTTAGTGCTAATATTTCCATAACTTTTCACTATGTGCCCCCTTTTCCTGTAGGTTGAAACTCGTACACAACGGCCATCGCAGCCTCAAATCAAACACTATCTGCCTCAGGTAACCCAGGCTGTACATAGATATTACTTAGAGCACTTTAGGGTGGGCATCCCTATATTCTACTTACTATGTGCCACTCATATTACAGGTCAAAATTTCTATATGGCAGCTTCATGCTAAACGCTATCTACCTCAGGTGGAAACCCTTAAATTATAGCCTCTACAACCTCAAGTTAGAATTTACCTATCTCCAGGTATATCACATACCTTTACATTTATTCTTGTTCCATTTACGCTATACTAAGCTGCTGTCTTCCTTTTTTTAGCGGAGATTTATGTATTGCACCACCTTACTGAAACCTTTACCAATTAAATATTACCAGTTTTCTACGATACCTAAACCTCACAGGTATAGTGTATACTCCTTACTGAATCGGATTTTTTTTCCTACATTACCTAATGAGAGAATAACCTCCATTTCTACATGTATATCCACTCCAGTTACCCTGAGGGGACGTGTACCCACTTCGAGTGCCCCAGGTCCGTCACTAACTACATCGAGGTAAACTCATAGTCTCTGGTCACTGAATCTCATAGTGCTAATCCTGAACTTGTATATGCAACTATGTTATATTTTATAAAAAGTTTCGTCAGAAAAAATTTTTTTGCTTCCTGAAAAATCATGCTACAGCTGAGCGGCAACGTTATATCATTAATTATGTATATTCTATTGTTCAACCATGTTTTTTTTACGTATTTCTATGCATGACTACATTGATGATCTTTTGAATGTCTATCCACAATTGATATGTATATTTTGTATATATGGTTTTTTATTCACTTATATTGTATATATTCTTCTTTTTTAGTGTACCCCATGAATAAGATCCGGGAGGATCGAAACGTCGGGTATTTTTGTTTATACATCCCTTAAATTCTGCTTGGGCACATCTTTTCCTTCTTTTTGGATTGGACACGTTTAATAAATTTATTAATTTTTGCATACCATTAACGTATTGAGTGCGGTGAATCATTTTCTTTGCTTGAACAAGCCCTTAGTGGTTTAATTCACCAGCACCTACTTTATCTTAAGACCTGAGTGCGCATCATCCCTATACATATAGTTGAATGTCCAACATCAACATATGCCATTATTTACACCTCCCTATCTGGGCTGCCTCCACCCACAGGGCCGGGGTCACCACCTGGCGCATGCACCCGTGCGAGTGCCGTTGCCCTGGACAGGTGGGTGGGCACACTGTTAGGCAACGGCACTGGCGCAAGGTTCCTCATAGTACAATCAAGTGTCTCTGATGGTGGGGGTGCACACCCGCCTTCAGACACACCGGCATACTATGAGGGGCCCTGTGCCAGTGTCGTCACCAACGAGTGGGCCCCCCCGCTTGCTCAGGATCACAGCACTTGCAAAGTTGAAATACTTACCTCTCCCTGCTCCACCACCGTGATGTCTTTCGTGTTTCCTGACAGTGACATTCTGGTCAGAGAACGTGATGACATCACGTCTGTACGCCCTCTGCCTAAACAGTCCAAGTGCAGTGAGATGGAAGATGGGGACAACGAGAAGTCCAGACGAGTACAGGGATTCCCTAGCGAGGAGACTTATTTAATTGTTTTCAATGTTGGGACAGCTATTTTTGGGGAGCACTATACTCTGGAGAATGATATATGAGGCCCACCATACACGTGAGCATTCCAAAGGTGGACATCAGACACTGGAGCAGCATTTACAGGGCCCATTATACACTGGAGCATTAGAAATGGGGCCCATTATATATGGAGCATTATTTGGGCCCATAACACAGTGGAGCTTCATCCATGGGGACCAACATATACAGTAGCATTATGTGGAGCTCATCATATACTGTATGGAACATTATATAGGACCAATGATTCTGTATGGAGAAATTTATGGGCCTCATTACTCTGTATAGCGCACTATGCGGTGGCGATAATACTGTATGGAGTAATATACTGTCCATTTTTGGAGCTATTGGAGAATTTTAAATGGATATCAGTCATGTGATGTAAGAAGTGAAGTATTTTTCATTGTACTAAACTGCTATTTCTCTGCCGTATCAGAGGATCATGAATTGTGGCATGTGTTAAAGGAGCCCATTAACACTCTTTGGCCCTGGGCCCACGAAAATCTGGAGCCAGTCCTACCCCCCCACAACTTTAGCCAACTAGCCCCCAGTTTTCAATGCCTAACTATTATTATAAAGCAAACTAAGGTTGACAAGCTTAAGTAATAAGAATTGATGTTTTTGGCATTAAAATGGGCACTGTAGGTGTGTTTCCTGTCCTCCACTCACTGCCGACTTTTCTTCCCCATTGACATGCATTGGGTTTCGTGTTTCAGTCGGCCTTCGACTTTTCAAGATAATTGGCCGATTTCATGAAACCCGACTCGACCCGAAAAAACGCAAGAGGGCCTCTGTGCAAGAACGTTATATAAGCCTTTTCCAGTCCAATATCTGATAATAATTCACAATTCAATTGGTTTTGGAGATGGAAATGCCCCCCTCAATTCATGGGCTCCTGTACAACTGCTCAGGTTGCACCAATGGTATTCATATTGTTGTTTTCCATCTCCAGAGTCAATGGGTAAATCTCTGCTTATGTAGAGTTTAAGCTCTTATGATCAGCAGGGTTTTCTCTTTCTCACTTCAGTAGCATGTAAGCTCTTACGATTAGTGGGGTCCTCTCTTGCCTCTAGAATGTAAGCTTTTTTGGTTAGTGGGGTCCTCTCTCTCCTCTAGAGTGAAATCTATTACGGTCAGCAATATTCTCTTTCTCCTTGAGTTTTATAAAAAAAAAATTACAAGTTTACTAGTATTGAAATCCATGCGAATCTATACACCACAAATTTTTGGGGAAAGTTTGTCAAATTCTAATTCTATCTAGCTATGTATCTACCCAATATCTATCTACCTCATATCTATTTATCTATTTACAGAGGCTTGCGAAAGTATTCACTCCTTTGGCTTTTCACCTATTTTGCTACATTACAACCTGTGTTTAAATATTTTTTTAATCCAATTCGTGTGTGATGCATCAGCAATAAATAGTGTAAGTTGGTGAAGTGAAGTGAGTAAAACTTTCTGGTTCAAGCAATTACATTCATAAGTCACATGCTTACTGTTAGGTGATGGGTTCCTGCAGCGGCACAGCAGGAATCCAGAGCCTCACTTTCTGCGGTCTCCCATTCTCCATCGACCGCAGAGGAGCTAGTTCAGCAGCCCCGTCGTTCCCGACGCTCTGCTCAGACGAGCTCTGTGGGTCTGGCTGTTGCTGCCACCTCTGGGTCAGCAATAGCAATGAAGGCTGATCAGCAGCAAGCCACTCCAGAGGCCAAGTCCTTCCGTCGCTCCACTGAGCATGCTCACGAGATGATCTCCCATTGGAGATCAGGAGTCACATGCACAGGTCCTTCTCCAGATCTGATGGGTCCATCTCAGGGATCTTGAAGCTTCTGGAAGGTCCTAGCTTTAAAAGGTTCACATGGCCGCTTGGCCATGCGCTAGTATAGACTCTAGTTGCTACCTGTGTGAATGATGATGGATACATGGACTTGAAAATGACTCATTAAGACTCCCCTCCCTCTGATATTACGTCTGTGGATAGGGAACTAGTGATAGAGTCAGCGCCAGTCAGTGGCAAGCTACAGGCCACAGTGCATATCATCCACGGGACTAGCGTCCGACATTGTGCCTGCTACGGGGCATTGTCATACAGCGGCAGTGTCTGTCACCGCGCTGTAGTCAGCAATACTTATTGGCGTCTGTGGTTGCGACACCGCATGCACGGTAGGTCTAGAGGGATGCTGACCCTGAGTTCTGGGCCCAAGTCCTGTGACCATATACCGTGCGTGTATTTCGCTGAGTCCTGTGACGTCAACAGGCTCGGCATTTGTGTTTAACGCTTCGGCTCCTCTGTGAAGTAACAGAGACCGCCCAGCACACACCGGATGACGTTCAACCCGTGTGTATTATACTGCCATATCGTGCGTCTGCCATTACATAGCAGCAGCGTAACACCTTCTGCACGGTGGACCCCGGGCGGCGAATGCACTTACTATTATTTATTATTTAGTGCGTTCCGCCGTCCCTAACACTTACTGAAAGACAGTCCACCTTTGTGCAAGCTTTGTGCAAGCTATGTGTCACATGGTCTATCAGTATATAGACACCTCTTCTAAAAGGCCATAGAGGCTGCAACATCATTAAGCAAGAGACACCATTAACCAAACAACACCATGAAGACTAAGGAGATCAGCAATCAAGACACTGACAAAGTTGTTGAGAAGTACAAGTCAGAGTTGGATTATAAAAAGATATCCCAATCTCTGATGATCTCATCAAATCCATTATCCAGCACCATCAAATCCATTATCATCAAATGGAAAGGGCATGGTACCACAACAAACCTGCCTAGAGAGGGTCACCCACCAAAACTCTCAGCCCGAGCAAGGAAAGCATTAATCAAAGAGGCAGCACAGAGACCAATGTAAACCCTGAAGGAGCTGCAGACTTCCCAGGCAGAAACTGGAGTATCTGTCCATATGATCACAATAATCCATACACTCCATAGAAAAAAGTCTATAGTTATGCACAAAAATTGTAAGGCTCTTTTTGAGTTTGCCAAAAGGCATGTTAGACATTCCTCAAATGTATGGAGGAAGGTGCTGTGGTCAAATCAGACCAAAATTTAACTTCTTGGCCACCAAGGTAAATGTTATGACTGGCGGCTCATCACCTCAAGAATACTATCCCTACAGTGAAACATAGTGGTGGTAGCACCATGATGTGGGGATATTTTCAGTAGCAGGGACAGGTAAAATGGTCTGAGTAGAGAGGAATATGGATGTTGCGAAATATAGGGTAATTCTTGAGTAAAACCTGTTTCAGTCAGTCAGTGATTTGAGACTGGGACGGAGGTTCACCTTCCAACAATGACCCAAAACATACTGCTAAAGCAACACTCAAGTGGTTTAGGGAGAAACTTATAAATGTTCTGGAGTGGCCTAGTCAAAGTCCAGACCTTAATTCAATTGAGATTCTGTGTTCAGACTTGAAGATTGCTGTTCACCAGAGGAAACCATCTAATTTGGAGGAGCTGGAGCAGTTTTGTGTTGAGGAATGGGTAAAAATCCCAGTGGCAAGATGTGGAAAGTTCATAGAGACTTATCCAAAATGACTTGCAGCTGTAATTGCCATAAAAGGAGGCTCTACAAAGTACTGACTTTAGTGGGGTGAATAGTTATGCACACTGAAGTTTTCAGTAATTTTGTCCTCTGTTGCTTGCTTCTCAAGAAAAAGAAAACCAAAGGTTCACAGTTGTAGGCATATTATTTACATGAACTGATGCAAACCCTCAAAAAAACAGTGAAACTCCAGGTTGCGAGATAGCAAAATACAAAAAAATGCTGCCCCTACCACAAAGGTATAACGCTTTGAAGGTGAAGAGGAAAAATTGAATATGAAAAAAGGGTCCACTGAGAAAGTTTTAGCCCAGAGTTCACATATACATTGCAGCAGTACCTGACTTAATTCATTGCCTTTGTGACTGCTAAGAAAAGTACAGCACTCAGCTATCTCTAGCAATCCCACATAGACAATGATTGGTGCGGTGGTATAGAAGTACAACCATCATTCCATTCTAATGAGCCCCATCGTCAGGATCTCGTGATTGGAATCTCGAAATTGGTTATCATCACCAATCTTGCAGAGATCTGATAACTGGCTAAGATATGACAACCACTTTAGAAAAGAATTAAGAAAGAAAATAACATAGCTATGAATGATAAAACACAGATATTTGTAAAGGTACTGCTTTCTGAATATGGTATTGAACTTCTTTCTTTGCTCTTGCATCACTTTTACCATCTGATGTTTTAAGCCAGCATGCATTTTCTTGTTTTCCTATGTAAAACTGAAAATTATACATCAGCTTAAATCTAACAAGTAAGATCATATGGGGGGGAGGGAATTATTAATTGTTAAGTATTTAAAAACAATTACAAAATTGTCAAATTTTTGTTTGACAACCATCTTAATTCTGATCATTGAGACATGAAACACTTCCTAAAGAGCATTATAATATTTTGTTATGTTATGTAACTTACAGAAATAAGGGTTCCCTACATCATTCCCATAAATGCCCTAATGTTCACAAATACAAGACTGACATTCGCATCAGGTCTACGCAGTTGGAATAGAAGTTGCTTTTTAATGCTGCCCCAGAGTCAATTAAAATACAGTAATGCTGACATTTGCAGCATACCAAATGATCAAAGTAAAGAATGCCCGTACAGCTTCTGACATAAAAGCAGTGTGTTTGGCTGTGGAGTGACATAGTGTAACAGGTCAGGTAATTATCTAAAAAAATCTATGATGTATCTGTTGCAATTGCTTATCTTGTTTCCATTATCCCAGCTATCAAACAGAACAGCACTCTCACTTCTCCTGATGGATGGTAAAGCTGGTGACACCCTCTCTCTCCCGATGCAGATGGCATCTTAGAATCCGCTGAATTAATTTGACAATAAATAGATGATAACAGTTGCTGTCTTCTATTTTTTGTGGCTTGGTTTTAATTGCACCAGGACAGGTTTTAACACTTCTGGGAATTGCTCAGAAGCTGCTTGTACGATTAGCAATTCCCCCCTCTCTCCAACCTGTCTCTACTTTGTTCCTATGTTATTTGCATGATAATTGCCGAATGAAAATACATTTTATTTTTCCCTCAACCTTCCATCCAAATCTTTGTGCATTAGTTATGTAGATTAAGGTTTGTTTTTCCATTTTGCCTTGATGTGTTTATTAATTTAATGAAGGATTTTGACAGAAACGTCTGCATGCTGAGGCTACACTGAGGCTAAGGCCATGGGTATAGTCTAACTGGCTACATATTTTCTGCTTCACTAACATTATAATTGGCTTAATGGCTTTTCTGTTATGTACATTGGCTTTCTTCTCCCTATCTAAAGCAGACTAATTACAGCTTTTTGCATTAAAATCGGATGGATTTCAATTTATCTCCTCGAAATTATCTCAATAATTACAGTAATAAATTAGGCATATGGATGCCATTAATCACACCAATTTAAACCCTGGCCTCATAGCAGCACAGCACAAAATGTGTTTTCTGAATGTGCATTCAAATGTATGCAGTGGTGGTGTGAGGGATTTGAATTCCCTAAGCAACTTAGTGAATATATGGGCGCCTAGGGCTGTGGGTGCATTGAAAAAAATATTGATTTGCAACAGCAGTGCTTATTTTTGCTCCTTTTAGCCTAAAACTGAAGAAAAGGAAGAAAAAAAAACTATGATATTTCTCAATATTTTCACAGTTTTGTAAATGATCTCTGAAAGAGAAGAAATAGTTCTTTTTTACATATTCTAATAAACAGTGTGCATGTAAAAGTAGTTATGATCCTGTAAGTTGGAATCTAATCTGAATATCAATGTAACAGTCTGCCGGTATGTTCAGCTATTTATAGCTGAAGATCTGTGACAAAAACACCCGCTGTGTCTAGGTCAATTTAGAAACATCAATTTTCTGATAAAGAAGATATACATGTAGTTTAAATGCAACAGGAATCAAGAAACTGTTACATAATTGGGGCAGACCTGCAAGAACGATATGTAATTGTTTTCTTTAAATGTTTCAAAAGCTTATCTTCTGAGGCCAAATTTTTTGCTCTGCTTATATTGACAGTTTTAATTTCATTTTTTTATTATGATCTAAGCAATGTTGGACTGTCCCACCGGGGGACTGGGTGATCCTCCAGTGGACCATTCTCCTGTTCACTCACCACAATGCTAACAGCCTTGGAAAAGGAATCAGTATCAGAAGCCTCATCCACCCGCATTGATGTCTAGTAGAGCCAGCTGGCTGCATTTCAATACAGTCAGGATTCTGTCCTATGTGTGTTGGAGCATTAGTAGAACCGATACAATTTCAATCTCTTTCTCTCTGGAATTTAACAATAGTCCAGTCTCTTGCTGACAGGAGAGGGAGGATTGATATGGAGTAGTGGAAGATGCAAAAGATTCCTGTCCTATGCCCCTCACCTCCCTCCTCTAACTGTTCTCTTCCATCCTCTTTCTTACCCCTAGCTGCTCTCCACGCCTATGATCCCCAAGCTAAAGATTTACCAATGGTTCCCATTCACTGTGGTGGGACATAGAGTAATGGTATATACTTCTGCAGGCTTATTGCACGTAAATGTGCTGTATAATGTACAGTTAGGTCCAGAAATGTTTGGACAGTAACAGAATCATCATGATTTGGGCTCTACATTTCACTATTGTCTACTGAAAATGAAACAAATAACATGCAATTGAAATTTAGACTTTTAGGTTTAATTTAAGGGTATCTGTCACCCCATTTTAGCCCTATCAACTGCGGCCACCACCATCAGGGGCTTATCTACATTTCATTCTGTAATGCTGTAGATAAGCCCCCGATGTAACCTGAAAGATAAGAAAAACAGTTAGATTATACTCACCGGGGGGCAGGGGGCGGGTGCGGTAAGTGTCGCGGTCCGGCGCCTCTCATCTTCAAACGATGCCGTCCTCCTCCTTACTTCTGCCATGCCTCCAGCGCAGGTGTACTTTCTCTGCCCTGTTGAGGGCATAGTGAAGTACTGCAGTGCGCAGGCGCCGGGAAAGGTCAGAGAGGTCCAGCGCCTGAGTACTGCAGTACTTTATTTAGAGAAAGCATGCCTGTGCCGGAGTCGTGGCAGAAGTAAGAAGGAGGACGGCATTGTATGAAGATGGGAGGCGCCAGACCTGACAACGACACCCATCGGACTGGATCGGACGCCATGGTGAGTATAATCTAACTTGTTTTTCTTATCTTTCAGCTTACATCGGGGGTTTATCTTCAGCATTACAGTGCGATGCCGGCAGCTGATAGGGCTAAAATGGGGAGACAGATTCCCTTTAAAGGGATTGAACAAAAATATCCTGTGAAAAGCTTAGGAATTGCAACCATTTTTCTTCAAAGCTTCCTCATTTCAGGGGTTGAAAAGTAATTGGACAAATGAACTTTATCATAAATAAAATATTCATTTTTAATACTTTGTAGAGAATGTTTTGCAGACAATGACTGCCTGAAGTCTGGAAGAAATGAACTTCACCAAACAATGGGTTTCCTCCTTTGTGATACTTTGCCAGGCCTTTATTGCAGCTGACTTCAGTTGTTGCTTGTTTATGGGTCTTTATGCCTTAAGTTTTGTCATAACAAGGTAAAATGCATGTTCGATGATATGGAGAGCTGGTGATTGACTCAGCGGTTGCAGAATAAGCCACTTCTTTGCCTTTCAAACTCATGGGTTGCTTTCACTGTATATTTTGGGTCATTGTCCAACTGTACTGTGAAGCACTGTCCAATGATCCTTGCTCCATTTGGTTGAATCTGAGCAAAAAGTATATCCCTGTACACTTCAAAATTCATTTGACTGCTTCTGTCTTCAGTCATCAATAAACACTAGTGACCCAGTGCCACTAGCCGAGCATGCTCATGTCATAACACTACCTCCACAACACTTTACAGAGTATGTGGTGTCTTTTGGATCAGAAGTCGTTCCAAGCTTTCTCTATACTTTCTTCTTCCCATCATTCTAGTACAAGCTGTTCATTTTTTCATCTGGCCAAAAAATCCTTTCCAGAACTGGGTTGGCTTCTTTAGATGATTTTTGGCAAAACCTAATCTGCCCTTTCTATTTTTAAAGCGATTAATTGTTTTCACCTCGTGGTGAACCTTTTGTATTTGTTCTCAAGAAGTCTTCTCTTTATGGTAGACTAAGATACTGCAACACCTACTTCCTGGAGAGTGTTTTTCACTTGGGTGAATGTTGTGAATGAGTTTTTCTTCACCATGGAAAGGATTATGCAATCATCCATCACTCTTCCCTTTCATAGATGTCCAGGACTTTTTCCCAAGCTCACCAGTGTGCTTCTTTTTTAACAATGTACCAAACTTAATGTGGCCACTCTTAACATTTCTGCTAACTTTCTGATGGATTTTTTGTTTTTCAGCCAAATTATAGTCTGTTTCTATTCCACTGAAAGCTCCTTTGACTGTTGTGGATTCAGTGCAACAGCTTTAAAATGCAAATTCCATACCTGGTATCAGCTCTAGCTCTTTTAACTGCTTACTTTATGATGGATTAACAAGGTAATAGCCCAGGCAGCACATTAAAGAGCTTTTAAGTCAATTGTCCAATAACTTTTGGTCCCTTTAAACAGAATAAGCTACATGTAAAAAAGCTGTAATTCATAAACCAGTACTTCAGTTAGGATGTGGATATCAGTTGGACATAATTTCACACAAAACCATAAAAATGAGCCAGACAAAAGTGTCGTCACCTTTCCAAAAATGTGAGTGAACAACTTTGTTTCAAGCATGTGATGCTCTTTCAAACTCACCTCTGGAAAGTAACAGGTGTGGACAATAGGAAAATCAGACCTGAATCAGATAAAAAGGGGAGAAGTTGACTCAATCTTTGCGTTCTGTGTTATGATTGAGTCACCGTAGGAGGCAAAAGCAGAAATGCTAGCTAAGTCCAGAAAACCAGAGAAGTTGGCAACTATCAGATTGCAGACCCCTGAACCTATCAGCACAACTAGCAGTAGCCGTGGGGGGTTCCTACAATGACCTAGACCCCTCGATCACAGCCGGAGAGATACATAGGCCTAAAGAAGGAAAGGGGAAATCTAACTGCCCCAGAGCAGACCCCAAAGCAATAGGCAGCCCCCCACATATAATGACGGTGAAGCAAGATGAAAACACTTACACAGACAGAAAGACAGGCTGAGCAAAGACGGGGCCCAAAAACTACCTAGATAGGAACGGATAGGAAGGCTGCTGTCTGCAATCTGCCAAAACCCTATCAGAGACAAAAGCCAACAAGCTGATATAAAAAAGGCCCTGAAGCAACTAAGCTTCAAAAACTAAATCAGCACTCAGGTACTTTCAGAAGACAGAGCTCAAGGAACACTGCACACACCAGCAGGGAGTGGCAGAATCCAAAAAGCAAGAAAAACAAAAACAAATCTTAGATGCAAAAAGGCAAAACAGAAAACTTAGCTTTAGGAGAGCAGGAATCAGACTGGTGTCCAAGAGTCCACAGAGAAATCACCCGCAGGGCAGAAAGGGCATAGGCTGCCTTAAATCCAGTCAGTGACTCCACTCAGCCAATCGTCTTCATTAGTCCCAGGTGCCTGATAATCAGGCTCACTACCTTCCTTCACTAGAATAGGGAGTTCACCAGGCCTCAGTGACGGAGGGGAAAATGAACTCACAACAGTACCCCCCCTTGAGGAGGGGTCACCGAACCCTCAACAATGCTACCAGGGCGATCAGGGTGAGCCCGATGAAAGGCACGCACCAATCTTTTGGCATGAATATCAGAGGCAGAGACCCAGGAATTATCCTCCTGACCATAACCCTTCCACTTAACCAAATACTGGAGTCTCCGTCTAGCCAGACGGGAATCCAGAATTTTCTCTACCTCATATTCCAAGTTACCTTCAACCAATACAGGGTCCGGAGGTGCCACCTCAGGCACAACTGGCTCAACAAACCTCTTCAACAAGGACTTATGGAACACATTATGGATCTTAAATGTGACAGGAAGAGCCAAACGAAAAGAGACCGGATTAATAATCTCCAAAATCTTGTAAGGTCCAATAAATCTAGGCTTAAACTTAGGGGAAGCCACCTTCATAGCAATATTTTTTGATGATAACCACACCATATCACCAATCTTAAACTGGGGACCAATGGTCCTATGTCGATTGGAAAACCGCTGGGCCTTTTCCTGGGAGAGAGATAACTTATCCACCACTTGGTCCCAAATCTGGTGCATTCTCTCCACCACAGTGTCAACACCTGGGCAGGCAGAAGGCTCCACCTGCCCTGAAGAAAATCGAGGGTGAAACCCAAAGTTACAAAAAAAAGGTGACATCAAAGTGGCAGAACTAGCTCTATTATTTAAAGCAAATTCGGCCAAGGGCAAAAATGAAACCCAATCATCCTGATCAGCGGAAATAAAACATCTCAAATACGACTCCAAGGTCTGGTTTGTTCTCTCTGTCTGCCCATTGGACTGAGGGTGAAAAGCAGAGGAGAAGGACAACTGAATTCCCAACTTGGAACAGAACGTCCTCCAAAATTTAGACACAAATTGAACTCCTCTGTCAGATACAATGTTCTCAGGAATCCTGTGCAAGCGAACCACCTGTTGCAAAAACAGAGGCACCAACTCAGAGGAAGATGGCAACTTAGGGAGTGGTACAAGATGAACCATCTTAGAGAACCTATCACAAATCACCCAAATAACAGTCATTCTTTGAGAGACTGGCATATCAGAAATGAAATCCATTGAAATATGGGTCCATGGCCTCCTGGGGACCGGCAAAGGCATCAACAACCCACTAGAGCGAGAACAAGATTTAGACCGGGAGCAAGTCCCACAGGACTGCACAAAATTCCTGACATCATGAGACAAGGTGGGCCACCAAAAAGAGCGACTCACCAGATCTCTAGTACCAAAAATACCTGGATGACCAGCCAATGCAGAGCAATGAACTTCAGACATCACTCTCTTCTTCCACTGGTCAGGAACATACAACTTTCCACTGGGGCAACGCTCAGGTTTGTCCTCCTGGAACTCTTGTAGAGCAAGTCTCAAATCGGGCGAGATGGCAGAAAGAACTACCCCTTCGCCTAAGATGGTGGCAGGCTTGGTCACCACAGGAGAATCAGCAAAGAAACTCCTAGAGAGGGCGTCTGCCTTGACATTCTTAGTTCCAGGAAGGAAAGAGACCACAAAATCAAAACGTGTAAAAAACAAGGCCCACCTAGCCTGTCTAGGGTTCAAGCGTTTAGCCGACTCTAGGTAAATCAAATTTTTGTGGTCAGTGAGGACCACAACTTGATGTTTGGCTCCCTCCAACCAATGTCTCCACTCCTCAAATGCCCATTTCATGGCCAACAGTTCCCGATTCCCCACATCATAGTTACGTTCAGATGAAGAGAACTTACGGGAAAAGAAAGCACAGGTATTCATTTTAGATGTTACCGGATCCTTTTGGGACAACACCGCTCCTGCACCAATCTCAGAAGCATCCACCTCTACCTGGAACGGGAGTGAGACATCAGGTTGCCGCAGAACCGGGGCGGAGGTAAATCTACGCTTCAGCTCCTGAAAGGAAGCAACCGCCTCCGGAGACCAATTCAACACATCCGCACCCTTCCTGGTCAGGTCAGTCAATTGTTTGGCAATACTAGAAAATTTTGCTATAAATTTCCGATAAAAATTAGCAAAACCCAAAAACTTCTGGAGGGCCTTCAAAGAAGTGGGCTGAACCCAATCATAAATGGCCTGTACCTTGGCCGGGTCCATTTCAATAGTTGACGGAGACAAAATAAATCCCAAAAAAGAAATTCTCTGTACTCCAAAAAGGCATTTTGATCCTTTGACACACAGAGAATTCTCTCTCAAGATCCGGAACGCAGTCCGAATATGTTCCACATGAGAATCCCAATCCTTGGAGAAGATCAAAATATCATCCAGATAGATAATCAAAAATTTATCGACAAAGTCTCGGAAAATATTGTTCATGAAGCACTGGAAGACAGAAGGGGCATTAGTGAGCCCAAAAGGCATCACCAGGTACTCAAAATGTCCCTCCGGAGTATTAAACGCCATCTTCCATTCATCCCCCTGCTTAATGCGGACAAGATTATACGCCCCCTGAGGTCAAGCTTGGTAAACCAGCAAGCACCTCTGACTCTAGAGAATAGATCCGAAATCAGGGGTAACGGATACTGATATTTAATAGTAATTTTATTGAGGGCACAATAATCAATACAAGGCCTTAAAGAACCATCCTTCTTGGCCACAAAAAAAAAAACGGCACCTAAGGGTGAAGAGGATGGTCTAATATGACCCTTCTCCAACGCCTCCTTAATATAGGACCGCATAGCCTCATGCTCGGGTACAGATAAATTGAAGAGCCGACCCTTAGGAAATTTACACCCCGGGTTTAGTTCAATTGCACAGTCATAACTCCTATGAGGAGGCAAGGACGCAGACTCATTCTCACTAAATACATCATAGTAGTCCGCCAAATAGTCAGGAACCTCATGCGACTGAGGAGAGGTGGAAAATACCGGAGCCTCACTAAAGGTACACCGGCAACCCCAACTCACCACAGACACAGACTTCCAAACCAAAACTGGATTATGAATCTGCAACCAGGGAAACCCCAGAACAACGGCATCATGCAGACCATGCAACACCAAAAATCTGCAATTTTCTTGGTGGTCTGGGGCGACCCGCATGACCAACTGGGTCCAAAACTGAGGTTTATTTTTAGCCAGAGGGGTAGCATCAATACCCCTCAAAGGGATAGGTGTCTGCAGAGGTGTCAGCGGAAATCCACAACGTTTAGCAAAATCCAAGTCCAATAGGTTTAGCGCTGCTCCCGAATCCACAAAAGCCTTGGCGGAAAATGTGGACAGGGAACAGATCAGAGTAATCGCCAAAAGAAACTTAGGCTGAACCCCACCAACAGAAAACATGTGTGCAAAGCGTTTCTCACGTTTAGGACAAACAGAAATAGCATGTGAGGCATCTCCACAGAAAAAACACAGCTTATTACGCCTTCTGAATTCCTGACGTTGCGCCTTAGACAAAACTCTATCACATTGCATAGGTTCAGACGTCTGTTCAACCGGTGGCAACACCTCTCGTGTAATCCTGCGTTCACGTAAACGCCGATCAACCTGAATGGCTAAGGACATAGAATCGTCCAGACCAGAGGGAACAGGAAATCCCACCATAGTATCTTTTACGGCTTCTGACAAACCCTTCCGAAAGAGAGCAGCCAAGGCACTGTCATTCCAGGTAGTAAGGACCGCCCACTTTCGGAACTTTTGACAGTACAACTCTGCAGATTCTCGACCCTGGTTCAATGCTAACAGGGTCTTTTCAGCCTGATCAATAGCATTAGGTTCGTCGTACAGCAATCCCAAGGCTTGAAAAAATGCGTTCACATTAGTCATAGAATCATAGAATCGTAGAGTTGGAAGGGACCTCCTGGGCCATCTGGTCCAACCCCCTGCTCAAAGCAGGATTCGCTAAATCATCCCAGTCAGATGTCTGTCCAGCCTCTGTTTGAAGACTTCCATTGAAGGAGAACTCACCAATTCTCGGGGCAGCCTGTTCCACTCATTGATCACTCTAACTGTCAAAAAGTTTTTTCTAATATCTAATCTGTGTCTCCTCCCATTCAGTTTCATCCCATTGCTTCTAGTCTTTCCTCGTGCAAATGAGAATAAAGTTGATCCTTCTAAAATGTGACAGCCCTTTAGATATTTGTAGACAGCTATTAAGTCTCCTCTCAGTCTTCTCTTTTGCAAACTAAACATTCCCAAATCCTGCAACCTTTCCTCATAAGACAGGGTTTGCAGACCGGTCACCATTCTGGTCGCTCTTTTCTGAACTTGCTCCAGTTTGTTGATGTCTTTTTTAAAATGTGGTGCCCAAAACTGGACACAATATTCCAGATGAGGTCTGACCAAAGAGGAGTAGAGGGAAATAATGACTTCACGTGATCTAGACTGCATGCTTCTGTTAATACATCCTAGAATTGCATTTGCCTTTTTTGCTGCTGCATCACACTGTTGACTCATATTCAGTCTGTGATCTATTAGTATACCCAAGTCTTTTTCACATGTGCTGCCACTTAGCCCTATTCCTCCCATTCTATATCTGCTTTTTTCATTTTTATTGCCCAGATGTAGTACTTTGCATTTCTCCCTGTTAAAAACCATTCTGTTAGTTGCTGCCCACTTCTCCAGTTTATTTAAATCTTTTTGAATCCTCTCTCTCTTCTCTAGTATTAGCTATCCCTCCTAGCTTTGTGTCATCAGCAAATTTAATCAGTTTACCCTCAATTCCTTCATCTAAATCGTTGATAAAGATGTTGAACAATACAGGGCCCAGGACAGAGCCCTGTGGTACCCCACTTGAGACATTCTTCCAACTGGATGTGCAGCCATTTACAACCGATCACTAAGCCAGTTATGAATCCACCTAACAGTTGCCTTGTCCATTCCATACTTAGTCATTTTTTCAATAAGGATTGTATGAGAGACTTTGTCAAATGCTTTGCTGAAGTCAAGATATACTATATCTACAGCATTTCCTTGATCCACCCAATCAGTGATACCATCATAGAAGGAAATTAAGTTAGTCTGACATGACTTATTAGTTACAAACCCATGCTGACTTTGTTTAATCACTTCATTCTTATCCAGGTATTGACATACATGTTGTTTAATAATTTGTTCAAAGATCTTTCCTGGTATAGAAGTCAGACTCACCGGCCTATAGTTGCCTGGGTCCACCTTCTTCCCCTTTTTGAAGATAGGAACAACATTTGCTCTTCTCCAGTCTTCTGGCACTTCTCCTGTTCTCCAAGAATTTTCAAAGATTATGGAGAGGGGTTGACCCTATTCTGACTAGAAAAAAGGTGTGTATATTCTTTCCTCTATATCTCTGAGGCCGTAGGGGGAATTTTTTTTTCTCTCAATGGAGATAAAGCAAGTGTCTGATCGTGTGGAGCAGCTCGCTAGTCAGCTCGCAGCTGCTAGTCAGAATAGGGTCATCTGGTTTCAAAGAAAACGCCCAATCCTGGGGATCGCTGCGCAGCAAAGAGATGACAATTTTAACCTGCTGCACGGGGCTCCCTGACAAGTTAGGCTTCAAAGCAAAAAATAATTTACAATTATTTTTGAAACTCAAAAATTTAGATCGATCCCCAAAAAATACATCAGGTGTGGGGATCTTTGGTTCAACAGCATGTGAACGAGCAAGATAGGCGGAAATTCCTCGCACTTCAGCAGCGAGCTGCTCCACACGATCAGACACTAGCTTTATCTCCATTGAGAGAAAAAAAAATTCCCCCTACGGCCTCAGAGATATAGAGGAAAAAATATACACACCTTTTTTTTTTTTTTTTTTTTTTTTTAAACACAATTCTTTCCTGCTATAGAGTACCCCAGGATCTGCGGTTGGGCGGGTGATTCTGTTATGATTGAGTCACCATAGGAGGCAAAGACAGAAATGCTAGCCAAGTCCTGAAAACCAGAGAAGTTGGCAACTATCAGATTGCAGACCCCTGAACCTATCAACACAACTAGCAGTAGCCGTGGGGGGTTCCTACGATGACCTAGACCCCTCGATCACAGCTGGAGAGATACATAGGCCTAAAGAAGGAAAGGGGAAATCTAACTGCCCCAGAGCAGACCCCAAAGCAATAGGCAGCCCCCCACATATAATGACGGTGAAGCAAGATGAAAACACTTACACAGACAGAAAGACAGGCTGAGCAAAGACAGGGCCCAAAAACTACCTAGATAGGAACGGATAGGAAGGCTGCTGTCTGAAATCTGCCAAAACCCTATCAGAGACAAAAGCCAACAAGCTGATATAAAAAAGGCCCTGAAGCAACTAAGCTTCAAAAACTAAATCAGCACTCAGGTACTTTCAGAAGACAGAGCTCAAGGAACACTGCACACTCCAGCAGGGAGTGGCAGAATCCAAAAAGCAAGAAAAACAAAAACAAATCTTAGATGCAAAAAGGCAAAACAGAAAACTTAGCTTTAGGAGAGCAGGAATCAGACTGGTGTCCAAGAGTCCACAGAGAAATCACCCGCAGGGCAGAAAGGGCGTAGGCTGCCTTAAATCCAGTCAGTGACTCCACTCAGCCAATCGTCTTCATTAGTCCCAGGTGCCTGATAATCAGGCTCACTACCTTCCTTCACTAGAATAGGGAGTTCACCAGGCCTCAGTGACGGAGGGGAAAATGAACTCACAACATATCGGATTGCAGACCCCTGATCCTATTCACAACAACTAACAGTAGCCGTGGGGGGTTCCTACGATGCCCTAGACCCCTCGATCACAGCCGGAGAATTAAATAGGCCTAAAGAAAGAAAGGGGAAATCTAAACTGCCCCAGAGCAGACCCCAAAGCAATAGGCAGCCCCCAACATATAATGACGGTGAAGCAAGATGAAAACAATAACACAGACAGAAAGATAGACTGAGCAAAGACGGGGCCCAAGCTAACTAGATAGGAAAGGACAGGAAGGCTGCTGTCTGCAATCCGTGAAAAACCCTATGAAAATAAGAGCCAACAGACTGACAGTGAAAAAGGCCCTGAAGACGCTAGGCTTCAAAAAGCTATGTCAGTACTCAGGAATATTTTGAAGACAGATCAACCGGCAAAAGGAGATTCAGCTCACCCCAGGGAGGGATAGGCGTCTGCAGAGGTGTCATCGGAAATCCACAACGTTTGGCAAAATCCAAGTCCATTAGGTTTAGCGCTGCTCCCAAATCCACAAAAGCCTTGGCGGAAAATGTGGACAGGGAGCAGATCAGAGTAATTGCCAGAAGAAACTTAGTTTGAACACCACCAACAGAAAACGTGTGTGCAAAGCGTTTCTCTCGTTTAGGACAAACAGAAATATGTGAGGCATCTCCACAGAAAAAACACAGCTTATTACGCCTTCTGAACTCCTGACGTTGCGCCCTAGACTAAACTCTATCATATTGCATAGGTTCAGACGTCTGTTCAACCGGTGGCAACACCTCTCGTGCAATCCTGCGTTCACGTAAACGCCGATCAACCTGAATGGCTAATGATATAGAATCGTCCAGACCAGAGGTAACAGGAAATTCCACCATAGTATCTTTTACGGCTTCTGACAAACCCTTCCGAAAGAGAGCAGCCAAGGCATTATCATTCCAGGTAGTAAGGACCGCCCACTTTCGGAACGTTTGACAGTACAACTCTGCAGAATCTCGACCCTGGTTCAATGCCAACAGGGTCTTTTCAGGCTGATCAATAGCATTAGGTTCGTCATACAACAACCCCAAAGCTTGAAAGAATGCGTTCACATTAGTCAGAATAGGATCATCTGGTTTCAAAGAAAACGCCCAATCCTGGGGATCGCCACGCAGCAAAGAGATGACAATTTTAACCTGCTGCGCAGAGCTCCCTGACGAGTTAGGCTTCAAGGCAAAAAATAATTTACAATTATTTTTGAAACTCAAAAATTTTGATCGATCCCCAAAAAATACATCAGGTGTAGGGATCTTTGGTTCAACAGCATGCGAACAAGCAAGGTAGGCGGAAATTTCCCAAACTTCCGCAGCGAGCTGCTCCACACGATCAGACAATTGCTTTATCTCCATTGAGAGGAAAAAAAAATTCCCCCTACGGCCTCAGAGATATAGAGGAAAGAATACACACTCCTTTTTTTTTCTTTTTTTTTTTTTAACACAATTCTTTCCTGCTATTGAGTACCCTAGGATCTGCGGTAGGGCGGGTGATTCTGTTATGATTGAGTCACCGTAGGAGGCAAAAACAGAAATGCTAGCTAAGTCCAGAAAACCAGAGAGGTTGGCAGCTATCGGATTGCAGACCCCTGATCCTATTCACAACAACTAACAGTAGCCGTGGGGGGTTCCTACGATGCCCTAGACCCCTCGATCACAGCCGGAGAATTAAATAGGCCTAAAGAAAGAAAGGGGAAATCTAAACTGCCCCAGAGCAGACCCCAAAGCAATAGGCAGCCCCCAACATATAATGACGGTGAAGCAAGATGAAAACAATAACACAGACAGAAAGATAGACTGAGCAAAGACAGGGCCCAAGCTAACTAGATAGGAAAGGACAGGAAGGCTGCTGTCTGCAATCTGTGAAAAACCCTATGAAAATAAGAGCCAACAGACTGACAGTGAAAAAGGCCCTGAAGACGCTAGGCTTCAAAAAGCTATGTCAGTACTCAGGAATATTTTGAAGACAGATCAACCGGCAAAAGGAGATTCAGCTCACCCCAGCAGGGAATGGCAGAATCCAGAAAAGCAAGGAAAACAAAAACAAAACGCAAATGCTAACAGGCAAAGCAGAAAACTTAGCTTTAGAGGAGCAGGAATCAGACTGATGTCCAAGAAGTCCACAGAGAAGTCACCCGCAGGGCAGAAGGGCGTCGGCAGCTTTATATCCAGTCCGTGACTCCACTCAGCCAGTCATCCTCATTAGGCTCAGGTGCCTGATAATCAGGCTCATTACCTTCCTTTACCAGAATAGGGAGTTCACCAGACCTCAGTGACGAAGGGGAAAATGAACTCACAACAGTTCTGTGTCTGTATGTGCTACACTAAGCATGGAGACCAGTAAGAGAAGAGAACTTTCTGAGGACTTGAGAACCAACATTTTTAAAAAATATCAATAATCTTAAGGTAACAAGTCCATCTCCAGAAATGTTGATGTTCCTTTATACATGGTGCACAATAAAATCAAGAAGTTTACAACCCATTGCACTGAGCTAATCTCCCTGGATGAGGACATCAGAGAAAGCTTGATGAAAGGTTGAAACACAGTATAGTCCAAGTGGTGGATAAGAAACCACAATCAAATTGCAAAGAAATTCAAGTTGTCTTGCAGGCTCAGGGAGTTTCAGCTTAAGTGCAAACTATCTGTTGACATTTGAATGAAATGAAATGCTAGGGCAGGAGACCAAGGAGGACTCCACTGCTGACACACAGACATAAAAAGCTACACTGCAATTTGTCCAAATGTATATCAGTAAGCCAAAATCCTTCTGGGAAAGCATCTTGTTGACCAATGAGACCAAGATACAGCTGTTTGGTAAATCACATCAATCTACTGTTTACCAAAAATGGAATGAGGCCTACAAAGTAAAAAACATAGTACCTACAGTCAAATATGTTGTTCAGTTCAAAGATGTTTTGTGGTTGATTTGCTGCTTCTTGCACTGGGTGCCTTGACTGTGTGCAAAGGCTTCATGAAATATGAAGACTACCAAAGGATTTTGGGTTGCAATGTAGTGCCCAGTGTCAGAAAGCTGGAATTGCGTCCTAGGTCATGAGTCTTAGAGCAGAGAAATGATCCCAAACATACTTCAAGAAGCACCCAGAAAGGGGTGGAAACAAAGCACTGGAGAGTTCTGAAGTGGCCAGCAATCACTCCGGATCTAAATCTCAAACACCTGTGAAGAGATCTTAAAATTGCTGTTGGGAGAAGGCACCCTTCAAATAAGAGAGACCTGGAGCAGTTTTCAAAAAAAGGAGTGTTAGGCATCGGGATTCTCCTGCTGTGCGGGATAGATCCCAAGCATTTTCTGGTGCTGTGGTCTCTCATTCAGGTCCGGCCGCTGCTCAGCACAGATGTCGGTCCCAGCATCTTGCTCAGGCTCATGGCATACATTTAGCTACTGCTGGCTCTCCAGCCAAGTCTATGGTAACCAGTGATATACAGGTGCAGCCATGCGCTCTGGAGTCTAAGTCCAGAGATCACCTTACTGAGCATGTCTGTGATGTGGCGTCTTCTTATTGGTGGTTGGACGTTTGCTGCTCTGGTGATGTGGCAACTCCGGATTGGCCCACGTTCGATGCCTTGAGCAACTGGGCATGAGTGTTTGGGGTGGAGCCTAGTGTATAATAGGCTCTCAGCAGCGCAAGTGGGCACACTAGTGTCACCTGGGTCCCTCAGGTGGAGCTGCTGCCGCCGCGCTGGATCCCCCGGTGCTTGCCGCCACCGGGCTCTGTCCCTTGCTGTGTCGGGGGCTCTGACATTCCTTCCATGCCTGTGTGGTGGATTGCTTCCTGGAAAATGGCCGCCACGCAAGCGCAGATGGAGATTTCGGCATTGAAATCTCGGGAGATGAGATTTCAGAGCTGAAATCTCATCTCCTGAGATTTCAATGCCGAGATCTCCATCTGCGCTTGCGTGGCGGCCATTTCCCAGGAAGCAATCCACCGCACAGGCATGGAAGGGACGTCAGAGCCCCCGAAGCAGCAAGGGACAGAGCCCGGCGGCGGCAAGCACCGGGGGTCTCAGTGCGGCGGCGGCGGCAGCAGCACCCAGGGGACCCAGCGCAGCGGCAGCACCCGGGGACCCAGCATAGCGGCAGCAGCACCCGGCAGCACCAAGTAAAGAGTGGGCGACAGTACCCCGGGGACAGAGCGGGCGACAGCACCCCGGGGACAGAGCGGGCAACAGCACCTCGGGGACAGAGCGGGTGACAGCACCCTGGGGACAGAGCGGTAAGCAATAAAATGCCTGGATTATAAGAAGCACCACCATTTTATTAAAAAAAAACTTTTTTTTCCTATTTTTCTCCTCAAAATTTGGGGTGCGTCTTATAATCCGGAGCATCTTATAAAGCGAAAAATACGGTATAGATGTGTATGATAAAACATGTTTAATTGCAATAATTTTCTGGAAGAAATAGTTCATTTTCTGGAGCAATTTCAAAGGTGCCAACACTTTCGGCAGTGACTGTATATAACGGTATCTTGAATATGTTTTGGTAAATAGATAATATGACAAAACTTGTGTCTCTGTCCAAATATTTCTGGATCTAACTGTATATGCATGTAACGTGTATTAGTTTATAATGTGCCTGTAAATATGTGCAATGTGGAAGTGAGCATAGGACCCAATCAATAATATTTATTATATCACAATATTATAAACCATGAAATTCCTTGCAAACAGGTTTTTTCCTGTTAAAATAAGTAATTATGAAAATTCATAATATACCTAACAACTCACTTTCAAGAAAAGATAATTATCCAAACAATGAGTATAGGATTGGAGCAAAATACGTTTATGTTAATGCTATGTTGTAAAAAACTAGTTTGAAGTATGAGCTAGTGCTACAATATAAAACCATGCTAACGTGGTGCCCTGCCTCTTTACCACCACAAAAGGGTTAAATATGTACTGTTTTGAATGTGTTTTGTGAGCAATGGGAGTTATGCTTTCTCTGCTAGCGACCACAACACACACAATTTACCTCACTTCTTTACTTGTCTGAATCCTAGAGCTTTGCAGACATACCCTAACTGAGAGGGGGAGGAGTCGAGCTTTCAGTGAAGAAGAAGGTGGAGGAAGATGGAGAACGCTCCAGGAAGCCATGACATGTGCTCCCTCCAGGAGTAAAGCTAAGAAGAATCAGGGAGTCAGCCCCTAGATCATCCATGCATTAGAGCAGGGTGGTAAGCTGAGAGACTGTGTGGGTTTATACAACCAACAGCAGAGTGTTTTCCCCAGGAAGACTGCAACAAACTAGGATCAGTGAAGGATTGTGCAAGAAGGAACTTGAGCTTCACACAGGATCCAAGCTGCAAGTTGCCAGAGGAGGAAAACACAGTGAGTAGTGGCTATACTGGAAGTTCCAAACTCTGGGAAGCCTTGGTCTCTGAAGGGATTAGAATAGCAGGAAGCTTACACCGAGTCACAGCAGAGAGAATGATAAATCCCATTCTGCAGAGTAGATTGTAACCTGGTTAGAATTGTAATATCTCCTCTGAACTGCACCTGAACTTCAGTAAATGATAAAGTGACTTTCCTTGCCATTTTACTCCATGCCTTCAACTTCCATCATAATCTCTGTGGGTCAGCCCTGGTTTGAGAGGGTTAAACATCTGCACTGCCATCACCATCTACTCCCCCAGGGATCATCTGCAGTGCTGGCTATACTACAGTCGAACACTCCAACTGGCATCACGGATCACTACATAAACTTTACCCCTAATCAATACACCCATTTTACATGACCGCCTGGGGCCACAGACTGGGTCACTGCCACTGCGACATATCCCTTTAAGACGACCGGCCCGGTACCGAATATCCCACGGCCTCTGGGGCGCGTCACTTATTGTATCAGATATCCCATCATCCTTCTGTATGGTAATAATAGTTTGTAGAATGTATGTTATCAAGAAGTGGTGGACAAATGAAAGGGAGTATGAATGAAGGATCAGCCTACATAACTATGTCTTTTAGCATAGAAACACATATATTTGTATATGAGGTGTAGGAAAAAATGGAAAGAGATTTTTAATTAAGATTATTTGCCTATATTGTGATGATCTTTGAGAAAAAAATCTTATGTGCTCCATTGCATGATATTGAGGAATTCTTCAATGCCTTTCTGCTATGAGAAAATATGGTGCCTTATGGAGGCACCATGTAGGCGCACATGGGGGGCTTTTCACTCTGTTATTTGCAGCTATTGGGACTCTGTGTGCTGCTGAACAGCATCTATGCATTGAAAAAAAGACATAAATCTCAAATCCCCATAAGGAGCACCACACAAATTGATGGAGTATATTCAAATTGTATCTCATTATCTGGTTTTGAAACTATAACTAAGCAATAATTCTATTGACATGTATTTTTTCTACCAATCTTTCTCCAGTATGTGAGCATTAAAAAGTATATAATCCACTACAGCACTGGGAGTTAAGAAAAAACTTCTATCATTGTAAATTGCAAAATTTTAACAAATAAAAATTACAGAAAAAAGGCCTGGTTTGCACATTTGGCATGGACATTTGACAGCAAAGGGGTTACGCTATGTCAAACAGCAATCAATAAAATACCTTGAATACAAGTTTATGTTTTAATTGCAATTAATATTGTAACGTTTTGACGAAAGCTTGAACCCAGCTGTTAAATATGTATGACTTTAAGCTGTGGGAATTTGTGGATAGGGATACAACATTGAACAACACGTGGCTTCAAAATTTATTATTCCATTTGAGCATTTCAGATTCTGTAGGAGATTCCCAACATACAATTATGGTCTCTGTTTCTTCTTACAGCCAGTATATATTTATTTTTCCTTATCTCACTCTGTTCTAAGATATATTGAACTAATGCATGCATATCATAACAATGTTTATTAGTGGAAAGAATACATGTTGGACTAAATCTAGGAACGGGAATGAAAATCCCAGTTTGGTTGTACAAATGTGTCTTAAAAAATCTTGCAAATATTTTTACATACACAGCAGGCTAGCTACTGAAAGATTGCTGACAATTTAGTACTTTAAAAGAAAGATTATAGCAAACATTTTTTTTTATTTGTTGCACAAGTATAATAGTAATAGACACCGGAGCCACAAATACTCAGAATATAAAGTGTTTTCAAGAAGTATTCATAAATCATGAACTTTTCCCCATTTCTTCATGTTACACCCACGAACTCAATTGTATTTTATGGGGATTTTATCAGATATACCAACACAAAGTAGCAAGTATTTGTGAAGTGTAAAGGAAATGATTAGGGATGAGCGAGTACTGAAGTATTCGGAATCACTATACTCGTACCGAGTATACCCTAATACTCTGGTATTCAGTATGAATAGCGAGTCCAATGAAAATGTGAGTAATTGTCTGCTGGACCCGTCAAAGCTTTCTGGGGGTTGAGGGAAAACGCTAAAAAATGTGTAAATGTTAAAAAATATATGCTGTAAACAAATGTATATATCATGGGGGCACCAGGTCAGGGGCTGCACGATTGTTTTTACACCACTGCTTCACTAGAATGTGCAAACACTATTTTAAGTCCTATGGTTTTTTGCCAGAAGAGCGAGACTCGTACGCCACTTACGCAGTGCCAGTGATATATCAGAAGAAGTATAGAATCATAGAATCGTAGAGTTGGAAGGGACCTCCTGGGCCATCTGGTCCAACCCCCTGCTCAAAGCAGGATTCGCTAAATCATCCCAGTCAGATGTCTGTCCAGCCTCTGTTTGAAGACTTCCATTGAAGGAGAACTCACCACTTCTCGTGGCAGCCTGTTCCACTCATTGATCACTCTAACTGTCAAAAAGTTTTTTCTAATATCTAATCTGTGTCTCCTCCCATTCAGTTTCATCCCATTGCTTCTAGTCTTTCCTTGTGCAAATGAGAATAAAGTTGATTCTTCTACAATGTGACAGCCCTTTAGATATTTGTAGACAGCAATTAAGTCTCCTCTCAGTCTTCTCTTTTGCAAACTAAACATTCCCAAATCCTGCAACCTTTCCTCATAAGACAGGGTTTGCAGACCGGTCACCATTCTGGTCGCTCTTTTCTGAACTTGCTCCAGTTTGTTGATGTCTTTTTTAAAATGTAGTGCCCAAAACTGGACACAATATTCCAGATGAGGTCTGACCAAAGAGGAGTAGAGGGAAATAATGACTTCACGTGATCTAGACTGTATGCTTCTGTTAATACATCCTAGAACTGCATTTGCCTTTTTTGCTGCTGCATCACACTGTTGACTCATATTCAGTCTGTGATCTATTAGTATACCCAAGTCTTTTTCACATGTGCTGTCACTTAGCCCTATTCCTCCCATTCTATATATGCTTTTTTCATTTTTATTGCCCAGATGTAGTACTTTGCATTTCTCCCTGTTAAAAACCATTCCGTTAGTTACTGCCCACTTCTCCAGTTTATTTAAATCTTTTTGAATCCTCTCTCTCTCTTCTCTAGTATTAGCTATCCCTCCTAGCTTTGTGTCATCAGCAAATTTAATCAGTTTACCCTCAATTCCTTCATCTAAATCGTTGATAAAGATGTTGAACAATACAGGGCCCAGGACAGAGCCCTGTGGTACCCCACTTGAGACATTCTTCCAACTGGATGTGCAGCCATTTACGACCACTCTTTGGGTCCGATCACTAAGCCAGCTATGAATCCACCTAACAGTTGCCTTGTCCATTCCATACTTAGTCATTTTTTCAATAAGGATTGTATGAGAGACTTTGTCAAATGCTTTGCTGAAGTCAAGATATACTATATCTACAGCATTTCCTTGATCCACCCAATCAGTGATACTGTCATAGAAGGAAATTAAGTTAGTCTGACATGACTTATTAGTTACAAACCCATGCTGACTCTGTTTGATCACTTCATTCTTATCCAGGTATTGACTTAAATGTTGTTTAATAATTTGTTCAAAGATCTTTCCTGGTATAGAAGTCAGACTCACCGGCCTATAGTTGCCTGGGTCCACCTTCTTCCCCTTTTTGAAGATAGGAACAACATTTGCTCTTCTCCAGTCTTCTGGCACTTCTCCTGTTCTCCAAGAATTTTCAAAGATTATGGAGAGTGGTTCAGAAATTTCTTCTGCTATCTCCTTCAGTACTCTGGGGTGTAATTCATCTGGACCTGGAGACTTGAATTCATTTAGGTTAGCTAAGTGTTTCCTCGCTATCTTTCTGTTTATAGATATCCTGGATTCTTCTATTCCCTTAATAGCGTAAGAGCGAGTGATGATGGAGGCAATCTATTGACACCTAAGTGTGTAAGTGGTGTATGGAGAGCAATCTGCCCTAGGGGTAGGGGCTGTGTTATGGTTAGCGCAGGAAGAAGCCACCCATCATCATCATCTTCATCACAAGAGATTTACAATTATAAAGCTTGGACTACTGTCCTTGTTGTGCCACTGCCCAATGTGTAGGCATAGATTTAGTGTCTTCCGAACATTAGCCCTAGGGGCTGTATCATGGTTGATGAAGGAAGCAAGGCAGGTCTGAAGGGCCTAACAATTATGATAAAGCCAGGACTACTAGCATAGAGGTGGCCATGCCCAGTGTCCAGGCATAGCCATAGTGTCTCCAAAAATTAGCCCAAGGGGCTGTATCATGGTTGATGAAGGAAGCAAGGCAGGTCTGAAGGACCAAACAATTATGATGAAGCTAGGAGTCAGACTACTAGCATAGAGGTGGCCGTGCCCAGTGTCCAGGCATATCAATAGTGTCTCCAAAAATTAACCCAAGGGGCATGATAGTGTGGCGCCCACAGGAGTATGGTCGCCACAGTGGCATTGCCTTCCTCCAGGTAGGGTGATGTCAGGCTTGGAAGCAATGAAGGGTTTCTCTAGCAGTTAACCATAACATGCAACACAGTTCCCACTCCAGGCCAGCAGAGGGAGCTCTGAACCAGAATTGGGGGAGGAGTGCGCTCTGAGGGTCATGGGGGGAATTAGGGAGTTAGTGTGAGGAGGCCGAAGTGTGTAGACGTGGAGAGAGAAGCTGGGAGACTGAGCGGAGTTGAGAGCTCGTTCCCAGCTGGAGCACATGATCTGGAGCCTGGTCTCCACGGTTGTATGGATACTGAAGATCCTGCAACAGAAACCAGGGGAATAGGAAGCTGTAAATGCTCTATTCCCACCTAAGACTCGGAGGCACAAGAGCAACGGGTGAGCCAAGAGAAGCGATAGATGGCTACAGCTGTCTGCCATACGAGGTAGATCTAAAAGGAAACAAGAAGGAGGAACTTCAGTGTAACGCAGTACTGAATGTACCTCAAGTAAGCGCTAGAGAGGTGACTACACAACCTATCTGCATAGAGAGATTCCTGAGTTGCTTCCAGGCTAATGAGCTCCTGTACAATCTGTAATCTGGACCCTGGACTGCACTTACAAAGTAAAGGTAAAGAAACTACATTCCGCTGTGTCCTTGCCTTCTTTCTGCAACTTCTTCAGCACTGCTACATCTCTGTGCCAGACACTGCGCCCACTTCCTCAACCCCTATTCTCTTCATCTACTCTGCCCTGGGACTACAGACCTACCTGTGGAGGGCTATAACATCACTGCTGCACCCCACCATCTGTCCCAGAGGATCTGTCTACAGCGTTGGCTTAACACCTCCCTTGCCGAACACCACAGGTGGCGTCACGAATCACTTATAAACTTTATTCCATCACTTCACCCCCCTTTTACATGGGCGCCCAGGGCCACAGACCGGGTCACCGCTGCTGTGACATTCCCCTCTGAGAGACCGGCCCGGTACCGAGTACCACACAGCCCTGGGAGGGCGACCCAATAGCATAGTTGATGAAGGAAGAAGGGTCTCACTCTCATCACAAGTGCCTCCGATGGGAAATATTAATTAGCCTAACATTGTTTTTAGCTTATTGACCATGAGGTACATGTGTCAGAAGCAGGTTTTGAAAACATGCGTAAGAAGAAGAAAAGGCCAGCACCTCCAAGGCATAGAAGGAGAGGTCAGGCCAACTATGCAGCTTGGATACCCAGTAATTAAACGTTACAGAAGCATCAGGAAGGATGCAGGTATGGTCACTTAGATAGTTGTTGACCATCTTGTTCAACTTCTCCCTCCTTGACATTGCTACTGTTGCAGCTACTCCTTGGTGATGAGCCGGTTTATTGAAGATGGCTCAGTTTGTGGACATTTTACCACCACCTCTTTTGGGCCTGCTTGGCGTATCTATCCCCATTAATGCATGCTGTTGCACAGAGCTGGTATCTCTGCTAGCAGTGGTGTCTGAGAGTGCTGTTGCCATCAAATTATCGACAACAGCCTTCTTGAAGGATTCCATTGTGAAACCCCTTGGTGACTGCAAGAGTAGCGAAGGAAATTTGTCCTTGTACCGTGGGTCTATAAAGGTGGCCAACCAGTATAGGTTGCTATTGAAAATGTGGATTACGAGAGGGTCTTGGCACAGACAGTCAGATATGAAGTGTGCCATGTGTGCCAAGCTGCATAGAGGCAAATATTCTGTGACCCCTGAAGGAGGAACAATACCCATCCTCTCCTCACACTGACTCTCTTCCTCCACCTCCTCCTCTTCAGCCCACCCATGCTGGACAGACATGAAGCTGGGGTTTGGATTCCCCTCTGTAGCATGACGTGTCCCCTCGGTACCACTGACAAAGAAGTGCTCTCCCTCCTCATTTTCATCATCCTCTTCATCCCCCAATATTTCCTGATGATATTGGCTGGGCTGGGTAGGATCACCCATTGTGAAATCTTGCTCCATACCCAGCTGCTGGGCACGCAAAGATTCTATTTTTTGATTTTGCAGCGATTTTTTTCAGCAGACATAGCATAGGGATGGTTACGCTGATAATAGCCTGATCACCACTCACAAGCTTGGTGAAGTACTCAAAGTTATCAAGCACCTCACAAATATCAGCAATCCACACCCACTCAACAGTTGTTATGTGTCTTGGCTGAGTCTCAGTGTGACGGGCATGTTTAAGCTGGTATTCAGAAAGTGTCTCTGCTACTCACTTACCCTTGCCAACATATGACATGTTGAGTTCCACCGTGGTGGCACGTCACAAATCAGTCTGTGATTTGGCAAATTAAATTGCTTTTGAAGCGCTGCAAGACTGGAAATAGCGCTTGAGGAGTGACGGAAATGGGCGCAAATACAGTGCGCCTTCTCAAGTAGGTACAGCAAGTCAGGGTATGCTTTTATAAATTTCTGCACCACCAGGTTCAGCACGTGAGCCATGCATGGCACGTGTACCAGCTTCCTGAGCTTTAAAGCCGCCACCAGGTTACACCCATTGTCGCAGGCAACCAAACCAGGTTGGAGTTACAGTGGGGAAAGCCACTGATCAGTCTGTTGTTTTATTCCTTGCCAAAGCTCTGCTGCAGTGTGTGGTGTGTCACCTAAGCAGATCAGCTTCAGCAGAGCGTTTTTCCGCTTTGCCGATGCGCTGCTGCACAGCTCCCAATTTGGGAGTGATGTGGAGGGTAATTCAGCATAGGATGACGAGGTGGAGGAGGAGGAAGAGGGGAGACTGGACATATATGATGAGGCGGAAACCCTGATTGAGGTTGGGCCTGCTATTCATGGCGTGGGTAGGATATGTGTTGATGGTCCAGTTTGAGACTTTGTCCTACCCTCACCAGGTTCAGCCAGTGTGGCGTGACAGAGATGTATCATCCCTGGCCACAAGTACTTGTCCACGTGTCTGTTATAAGATGGACCTTCCCGGTTACGGCGTTAGTGAGAGCACGCTTTAGATTGTTTAAGACGTGCTGGTGTAACGCGGGGACAGCACAGCGGGAAAAATAGTGCCGGCTGGGAACCGAGTATCGTGGGGCAGCCACAGCCAATAGATCATGGAAAGACTGTGTCCCCACAAGCCTAAACAGCAACATCTCAACGGCTAGCAACTTGGCAATGTGCGCATTCAGTATTTGTGCTTGTGGGTGCATGGCTTGGTATTTACGCCTCCTTTCATACATCTGGGGCACGGACAATTGGACGCTTTCCTGGGACAAACAAGTGGATGAGCTTGTTGTGGCCTGTATCTGTGCAATCGCAGCTTGAGAGCAAGAGGTATGATGATCACCTGCTTCCTGCCCAGCAGATTGGTGAGGCCATATCACAGGCGACATGGCAGTGGTTTGAGCCGCAGTCACAGACACTGTACCCTGTTGTTCTGCCCACTGACTAGGGTGCTTGGCTGCCATGTGTTTCCGCATACTGGTGGTGCTTTGGTTGCCTTTGCCCTGGCCTCAGCTCAGCTTCCTATGGCAGATGCTACAGATGACAACATTTGGTTCAGAAGGACTATCGGAAAAAAATTTCCAGACAGCGGCTGAACGCACCCTTGCCTTGACTTGGGGCACAGAGGGATTGCTCTTGGCAACAGTTGACACAGTTCGCACTCTGCTCAAACCAGTAGCCCTTGGTGCCTTTGTTGGTGCTACGTATTCACCTTCATCCTTCATCCTCTGTGCTGCTGCGCTGGCTATGCGTGCCAACGGCCCAGGTCGGATCTGTGGTCTCATCATTGACCACCTCATCGTCCATGTCATCCTCCTTCCGTGTTGATATTGGCGACTGGACAGATGGCAACTGTGTGTCATCACTGTCTACAAATATCTAAAGGGCTGTCACTTTGGTAAGCACAATACCCAAGCCCATTATCCTTCAAAGGAGCGCGCTACACTCTCAATGCACAAATATATCACAAAGGTTATGTCACTGTCAGGTGACCCAATAACCAAGAGTGTCACTCATTTCATAAAATACATGTTTTATTAAACATTAATTGACAAACAACCATAAAACCATTGCCTCAAACCAACACTTATATGAAGGAGAAACAGCAAAAGGATACAAATTCAATTATATAATGAGTCAAAATTTAAAGAAAATGACTACAGTATCCTGAATAATATAATATGCCCAACAATATACTTAGTATTTATTGATTAGATACATTTTTAATAAAACTATAGAAAATTGCATGCAAAAAACCTGCATAGGTGTGAATAAAATTTACTGCCTTAATTTGAATAGAATCTAACACATAATTCACACCATTGAATAACTATTCATTAATCAGCTGTTCCTGCTGCTACACCACCATAGCATGGCTGTAGAAAATTGCATGTGAAAAACCTGCATAGATGTGAATAAAATTTACTGCCTTAATGTGAATAGAATCTAACACACAATTCACACCATTGAATAACTATTCATTAATCAGCTGTTGCTGCTGCTACACCGCCATAGCCTAACACATGGCTGCAGAAAATTGCATGCAAAAACATGCATAGATGTGAATAAAATTTACTGCCTTAATGTGAATAGAATCTAACACATAATTCACACCATTGAATGACTGTTCATTAATCAGCTGTTGCTACTGCTACACCGCCATAGCCTTACACATAGCTGCAGAAAATTGCATGCAAAAACCTGCATAGATGTGAATAAAATTTACTGCCTTAATGTGAATAGAATCTAACACATAATTCACACCATTAATCAGCTGTTGCTGCTGCTACACCACCATAGCTTTACACATATAATATGCCCCACAATATACTTAGTATATTTAATTAGATACAACAGGGCTAAATGGCTGTAGAAAATTGCATGCAAAAACCTGCATAGATGTGAATGAAATATACTGCCTTGATTTGAATAGAATCTAACACACAATTCACACCATTAAATAACTATTCATTAATCAGCTATTGCTGCTGCTACACCACCATAGCCTTACACATATGTGGATTCTAATCACCCACAATATGCAATATATGCAGCCATTGCTGCTACAGCGCTACCACAGCCTCTGATGTATGCAGGTTAAAATGACCCAAAGCATGAAAATAAATGTGATGAATGAATGGCCAAATACATATTACCTAAGCAGTGTGCACAGTGGAGTTAGGCATAGAGTAGGATGCTGCTTCCCCGCAGCTGTGTGTCATCACTGTCTACAAATATCTAAAGGGCTGTCACATTGTAGAAGGATCATCTTTATTGTCATTTGCACAAGGAAAGACTAGAAGCAATGGGATGAAACTGAATGGGAGGAGACACAGATTAAATATTAGAAAAAACTTTTTGACAGTTAGAGTTATCAATGAGTGGAACAGGCTGCCACGAGAAGTGGAAAGTTCTCCTTCAATGGAAGTCTTCAAACAGAGGCTGGACAGACATCTGACTGGGATTATTTAACAAATCCTGCTTTGAGCAGGGGGTTGGACCAGATGGCCCAGGAGGTCCCTTCCAACTCTACGATTCTATGATTCTATGATCACCATAAGCCTCCACCTCTTCACCCGGTATATCACGTGGATGAAAGTGGCTTTCTTCTTGACGTGGGGTTTCAATTATTTGGCCATCTTCAATAGACGATACCCCCTAACGTTCCTCTTCAATGTCGCGCGGTGAGAGGCCAGAGGCAACGAAAGAAAATGGACCAAACAGATCCTCGTTGTGACCAAGGTTGGGGTCAAATGTTTCCTGTGACTCCTGACCAGGTGATGAACTAGGAACAGGTTGAGAATAGGATGACCCAGCGTTATGTGTATGGACAGTAGACTGTTTTGTCATGAATGATTGGGTGCTGCTACTGTAGAACATTTCGTGGAGGCCTTGGGAGCCATCCAAGACAGTATCTGCTCATGTTCTTCTGGCTTCCAGGCCCGTTTATGTTCCAGACCGGGAAATTTCGCCAGGAAACTAGATGCATCAACCTTCTTCAATCTCCCAGACTCTGTGCCTTGTTGGGCACCAATGACCCCACGTCCACGTCCCTGTCCCTGTCCCTTCACAACAGCCTGCCAAGGAGCAGTTAGTGCTTTGTGGAAGGTAGCACTACTGGCTAGTACTGCTTTGTGTTTTACAAACAGCACCGCAGCAGCAGAAAAAAATTGCCCTGAGATTTAAGGTGAGATTACGCACCCCAGGAACCACACAAGACAGCGGTGCTGCCACTAAAAAATTGCTCTGAGGTTTAAGGCAAGAATACGCACCCCAGATACCACACAAGACAGTGGTGTTGCCAGCGTGTTAGTTGTGCAGTACCGTGCATGCGTACTATGTGCTGTTATTATGTGAACGCAGCACGGTAGCAGCACAAAAAACTGCCCTGAGGTTTAAGGCAAGAATACGCACCCCAGACACCACACAAGACAGTGGTGCTGGCTGCGTGTCAGTTGTGCAGTACCGTGCATGCTATTCACTGTGAATGCAGCACGGCAGCAGCACAAAAAAACCTGCCCTGCAGGGGTAAATGTGACCTAAAAAAAGCTGGGAAAACGGTCACTACTCGGTCCCTGACCTTATACTTTCAGCTCTGAAAAGAGCTTTTTGGGTTTCACAGAGGATTTCTGGCTGATTTGAACCAAAAAACACAACTCTCCCTAGCAGCTGCTCACACTCTCCCTACACTAGCTGTGTTCTGCATGCAATATGCAGAAAATGGCGGCGGCGGCAGGCAGGGCTTAGTGCTAGGCTATGATTGATGGCTCATAGGAAGCTGGGCGGCCAGCCAATCATAGTAATGCCGCGCACAACCAAGAAGGGAGCGGCATTACTGTGATTGGCAACTACTGGGTGGGAGAACCGAATAGCGAGGCGAGTAGTGAAATACTCGCTTTGGTTCGAGTACCGCATCACTCGCCGAGTACCGAATACCCACGAATAAGCTCACTCATCCCTAGAAATGATACATGGTTTTCTAATTATTTAATAAATATAAATCTGAAAATTGTGACGGTCATTTGTATGCAGCCTCCTGTAATCTGATACCTCTAAATAAAATACGAAGTGACCAATTGCCTCCAGAATCAAAGAATACAAAATTCACAGCACCTCATAGCAAAAGGGTCAACTTTACCCACAATAGAGGCGCACATCAATTCCAGAGAGTCCTTCCCGGAAAATATCCAGACATCCAAATAGAAAATAAAGACAGTGCATCAAAAGTTGATGAAAAATTCTTTCAGTTTCTTTATTCTGCCATCTGTGGCGACATTTCGATCTTACATGATCTTTTTCAAGCACAGCACGTCACAATAACCCCATTTAAATAGTCTCCAAAACCACCCCTCAATTAGCAATAACCAATCACCAACAAACAATAGCAATTATATATCAACAATACACTTAAAAACATCCCAACACATCAGGGATCATAAGAGCATCAATGCAGCATCAGAAACCGCCCCCCTGATCACTCATTAAACTCATATACATTAATATTTATGCCCCAAACACATACACATCCCATAAAGAGGCTGGTATTGGTCCACCATTCAAAAGGCCCTTCAGCAGTAGAATTTCAGATATAACTTAAATAAGGCAAGCTCACATGATTAACCCTAACCCGTTATTCATCTATATATAAACGCCTTATTGTGTCTGTCTGTAACCGAAATCACGAGCCACTGATTGGTTGCGGCTGCCAGGCCCCCGCCAGGCTGCAACCAATCAGCGACAGGCACAGCTGTTTGTAACGGTAAGCTGCGCCCGCTGCTGATTGGTCGCGGCCGCCAGGCCGTGACCAATCAGCGGCCAGCGCAGTCGGGGACAGCGCTCAATCAGCCGCAGAGATTATTCCATTAAAAAGATTAAAAGAAATGAGTATCACCGACGGCCTCCAATGTCCTTTCCACCCGCCCGGCCTCGCGGTCCCAATAAGGCTTTGCGACTTAGACCCGCGGTGACGTCACTCTTGCGAGAGCGCGACGTTATCAGTGGTATAAGCCGCAAAGCATTACTGGGAACGCGAAGCCGGGAGCGTGGAAAGGACATCGGAGGCCGTCGGAAGGTGGCCATGGGTAACAAAAACAAAAAAACAAACATACTCACCTTCCAGCGGCCCTCAGACTATTTTCCTTCTGTCTCCAACGCATCCGGCATCGCGGTCCCAGTAATGCTTTGCGGCTTATACCGCTGATGACGTCCCCTCTCGCGAGAGTTACATCACCTACGGTCTTTAGCGCTAAACATTACTGACACCGTGATGCCGGCCGCGTGGAGAGGAGAGCGGGGGGAGAGGAGAGCGGGGGGAGAGGAGAGCAGGGGGGGCACGCCCACATTGCTGATAGGTCGCGGACAGAGGGCCGCGACGCTGATTGGTTGTGGTTACACGGGAAGGGGGTGAGGGGGCCATGCATACCAGGAAAGGGGGTGAGGGGACCATGCATACCAGGAAAGGGGGGTGAGGATACCATGCATACCAGGATTGGGGGGTGAGGGTACCATGCATACCAGGATTGGGGGGTGAGGGGACCATGCAAACCAGCATTTGGGGTGAGGGGACCATGCATACCAGGATAGGGGGATGAGGGGACCATGCATACCAGGATTGGGGGGTGAGGGGACCATGCATACCAGGATTAGGGGGTGAGGGAACCATGCATACCAGGATTGGGGGGTGAGGGGACCATGCATAACAGGATTGGGGGGTGAGGGGACCATGCATACCAGGAAAGGGGGGAGAGGATACCATGCATACCAGGATTGGGGGGTGAGGGTACCATGCATACCAGGATTGGGGGGTGAGGGGACCATGCAAACCAGCATTTGGGGTGAGGGGACCATGCATACCAGGATAGGGGGATGAGGGGACCATGCATACCAGGATTGGGGGGTGAGGGGACCATGCATACCAGGATTAGGGGGTGAGGGGACCATGCATACCAGGATAGGGGGTTGAGGGGACCATGCATACCAGGATTGGGGGGTGAGGGGACCATGCATACCAAGAAAGGGGGGTGAGGATACCATGCATACCAGGATTGGGGGGGTGAGGGGACCATGCATACCAGGATTGGGGGGTGAGGGGACCATGCATACCAGGATTGGGGAGTGAGGGGACCATACATACTAGGTTTGGGGGGTGAGGGGACCATGCATACCAGGATAGGGGGTTGAGGGGACCATGCATACCAGGATTGGGGGGTGAGGGGACCATGCATACTAAGAAAGGGGGGTGAGGGGACCATGCATACTCGGATAGGGGGGTGAGGGGACCATGCATACCACAAAAGAGGGGTGAGGGGACCATGCATACCAAGAAAGGGGGGTGAGGGGACCATGCATACTCGGATAGGGGGGTGAGGGGACCATGCATACCACAAAAGGGGGGTGAGGGGATCATGCATACCAGGATTGAGGGGTGAGGGGACCATGCATAATAGGTTTGGGGGGTGAGGGGACCATGCATACCAGGATAGGGGGTTGAGGGGACCATGCATACCAGGATTGGGGGGTGAGGGGACCATGCATACTAAGAAAGGGGGGTGAGGGGACCATGCATACTCGGATAGGGGGGTGAGGGGACCATGCATACCACAAAAGGGGGTGAGGGGACCATGCATACCAAGAAAGGGGGGTGAGGGGACCATGCATACCAGGACAGGGGGGTGAGGAGACCAAGCATATCAGGATTGGGGGTGAGGGGACCATGCATACCAGGATTGGGGGGTGAGAGGACCATACATACCAGGAAAGGGGGGTGAGGGAACCATGCATACCAGGATTGGGGGGTGAGGGGACCATGCATACCAGGAAAGGGGGGTGAGGGGACCATGCATACCAGGATTGGGGGGTGAGGGGACCATGCATACCAGGATTGGGGAGTGAGGGGACCATGCATACCAGGATTGGGGGGTGAGGGGACCATGCATACCTGGAAAGGGGGTGAGGGGACCATGCATACCAGGATTGGGGGGTGAGGGGACCATACATACCAGGAGAGGGGGTTGAGGGGACCATGCATACCAGGATTGGGGGGTGAGGGGACCATGCATACCAAGAAAGGGTGGTGAGGGGACCATGCATACCAGGATTGGGGGGTGAGGGGACCATGCATACCCCGAAAGGGGGGTAAGAAGACCATGCATACCAGGAAAGAGGGGTGAGAGGACCATGCATACCAGGATTGGGAGGTGAGAGGACCATGCACTCCAGGATTGGGGGGTGAGGGGACCATACATACCCCGAAAGGGGAGTAAGAAGACCATGCATACCAGGAAAGAGGGGTGAGAGGTCCATGCATACCAGGATTGGGGGGTGAGAGGACCATGCATTCCAGGATTGGGGGGTGAGAGGACCATGCATACCAGGATAGGGGCTTGAGGGGTAGCATGCATATCAGGATTGGGGGTGAGAGAACCATACATATCAGGATTGGGGGGTGCATTATTGCATTATTATTAAATCTTCAAAAATAAACTGCATATATATTCTAGAATACCCGATGCGTTAGAATTGGGCCACCAACTAGTATTATATAATAGTATAACAAATAGACTATAGCTCAATGAATCATATTAATAACAATCCATTATCCAACAATGGAATATATCAACCCTTATGTGTCTAACCTGCATAAAGAATTAATCATTAAATCAACTATAACACTGATCATTATTATCAAGCAACAAAGTCTACTATTGAGAGTTGGATGATTACCAATGAGGGAAGGACGCTGAGACATGCACAGATCGCACATCCTTCTTATTGAACAAGGTGAACAGAAGGTGACTCTTCAACGGATGATCACCATGGTAACGAAAAGGCTACAGATTGATTGGTGGAGGGATGCCAGACTCTTTATGTGATGTGTATGCGTTTGGGGCATAAATATTAATGTATATGAGTTTGATGAACGATCAGGGGGGCGGTTTCTGATGCTGAATTGATGCTCTTATGATCCCTGATGTGCTGGGAAGTTTTTAAGTGTATTAAGTGTATTGTTGATATATAATTGCTATTGTTTGTTGGTGATTGGTTATTGCTAATTGAGGGGTGGTCTTGGAGACTATTTAAATGTGGTTATTGTGATGTGCTGTGCTTGAAAAAGATCATGTAAGATCGAAACGTCACCACAGAGGGCAGAAAGAAAGAAACTGAAAGAATTTTTCACCAACTTTTGAGGCGCTGTCTTTATTTTCTATTTCAATTGCCACCAGAATTCATATAATTAGTAAATTGAATGCACCTGTGTGTAATTTATTCTCAGCATAACTACAGCTGTTCCATGAAGACCTCAGAGATTTGTTTGAGAACATTAGGGATCAAACAGCAACATGAAAAACAAGGAGCACACCAAACAGGTCAGAGATAAAGTTGTGGAGAAGAATATAGCAAGGCTAGGTTATAAAATATGTTAAAAAGTCGTTTAAGCTCTGAACATCTCGTTGAGCACTGTTTTTTAAATTCATCATCCTGAAATGGAAGGAGTATGGCACAACTGCTAACCTATCAAGATATTGCAATCCACCTAAACTGATAACCCAAGGAAGGAGAGAACTAATTAGAGAATCAGCCAAAAGGCCCATGATCACTTTAGAGTAGCTGCAGAGATTCACAGTGCAGATGGGAGAATCTGTTCACAGGACAACTATTAGTAATATGCTCCACAAATCTGGCCTTTATGGAAGACTTGCAAGAAGAAAGCCATTTTTGAGAAATAAGGAGTGCTGTTTGCAGCTTGCAAAAACTATGCAGGGTACACAGATAGCATGTGGAGAAGGTTTTATGAACAGATGAGACCAAAGTAGAACTTTTTGGGCAAAATGCTATGTGAGGAGAAACATTAACAAGGCACATTACCCTGAAAACACTATCCCCACCGTCAAGCATGGTTGTGGCAGCATCATCCTGTGCGGATGGTTTTCCTAAGTAGAGACAGTCAAGCTGGTCAGAGCTGATGGGAAGAGGGAGCTAAATACAGAGCAATCTTGGAAAAAAACCTTTTAGCGGCTGCAAAGGACTTAAGACTGGGGATTAGGTTTAACTTCCAGCAGAACAAAACCCCTAAACATGCTTCCAGAGCTATAATTAAATGGTTTAGATCAAAGCATAGTCATGTGTTTGAATGGCTCAGTCAAACTCCAGACCTAAATCCCATTGTGAATCTGTGGCAAGACTTGAAAATTGCTATTCACAGATGCTCTCTGTCCAATCTCACTGAGCTAGAGCTAGTTTACAAAGAAGAAAGGGCATAAAGGTTCAGCATTATTGTGCCTCTTATTGACATTAGTATTTTGTATACTTATTAATGTATGCTTTGCTACAAGGGTTCTCTATTTTTTATGACCCTTACCCTTCCTATGTACATTTACCCTTTTCCCCTCCCCTTTTCTTATTCTCCATGCCTATCCACCTCCCAGTTTTATAAAAAAACTTTAATAAAAATATTTAAATACAAAAAAGAAAGGGCAAAATGTGAGCCTATAGATGTGCAAAGCAGATTGAGACATACCCTCAAAAGATTTACAGCAATTATTGGTGAAAGGTGGTTCAACAAAGTATTGATTCAAGGGGGCTGAATACAAACGTACATCAAAATTTTCAGATTTATATTTTTAAAATATTTATAAAACCATGTATCATCTCCTTTACATTTCAGAGATACTTGCTACTTTGTATGGTTATATGACATAAAATCCCAATAAAATACATGTGTTTCTAATTGTAATGTGAAAAAATGTGGAAAGGTTCATGCTGCATAAATGCTTTTTCAATGCACTGGAAGTCTAAATGCACACTGCTCCAAATATACTCCCAACAGTGGCCACATACAGATACATACAATGGCCATCATAGGGATCAATTTATAAATATATACCATATTTTGTGAACTTAAAGACACACCATACCATGAATCCCAAATTTTGGGGAGAAAATAGGAAAAATATTTTATAATAAAATCGTGGTGCGTCTTTGTGTTCGCAATTACGGTAGCTTAACTGGGGGGCTACGTATAGAGAGAAATCCCAGGGGTCCGACTGAAACACGAAACCCAATGCAAGTCAATGGGGAAACAAAGTCGACAGGGAGTGGAGGACAGTAAACACACCTACAGTGCCCATTTCAATGCCTACATCAATTCTTATTACTTAAGCTGGTCAACCTTAATTTACTTTATAATAATAGTTACGCATTGAAAACTGGGGGTTATTTGGCTAAAGTTTTGGGGGGGTAGGGCTGACTCCAGGTTTTCATGTGCCCTGGGCCAAAGAGTGTCAGTGCACCCTTTAATACATTCCACAATTCATGATGCTCTGATACTGCAAAGAAATAAAGGTATTGTTGTGGAAATTTGATTGATATATATCTCTGTGTGTGCTGCGGCCTGTCCTAATTAGACAGAGTCTTATTGAGCGCTCAACAGAAAAGAAGACACCCTAAACATGTTGTTAGCAGCATCTCTTTCCAGCAGGACTCTGCTGGTTTTATTGCACTTACATATATTTATGGATACATGTAGGAAAAGGGTGATTCTAGCAATTTAATTTATGCCCCATTGTTCTGCGATGTCAGCAAAACTCCGATATCTGTAGGTACATCTGGCCCAGCTTCCTCATTTCCCATGTCTGGTAGATATTTCTCAAGACTTTCTCAAGACACGGGACAATGCTATCATGTTGGTTCTCCAGATGGGAGCATGTGATTAGATCATCTTCAGCAACTGATTACAAAGTTCAAGATAGCTGTGAATATGTATCTATGGGTGCATATGAGTATATGGAGTATATATGAGTATATAAAAGTACATGAGTATATAACATATAGCATATAGCCTATAGCAGGCAAGTGAGATCTATATGAAATACATAAATATATATATTTCTATCACAGTGTAGTACAATGAAAAATACTTCACTTCTTACATGACTGATATCTATTTTAAATTCTACAATAGCTCAAAAAACAGACAGTATATTACTCCATACAGTATTATGGTCACCACATGGTGCCCCATACAGAATAATGAGCCCCATATATTTCTCCATACAGAATAATTGGTCCCATATAATGTTTCATACAGTATATCATGAGCTCCACATAATGCTACAGTATATGATGGTCTCCATGGATGATGCTCCAGTGTGTTATGGGCCCAAATAATGCTCCATATATAATGGGCCCCATTTCTAATGCTCCAGTGTATAATGGGCCCCATAGATGCTGCTCCAGTGTCTGTTGTCCCCCATTTGGAATGCTCCAGTATATGATGGGCCTCATGGATGATGCTCCAGTGTATGATGGGCCCAAATAATGCTCCATATATAATGAGCCCCATTTCTAATGCTCCAGTGTATAATGGGCCCCGTAAATGTTGCTCCAGTGTCTGATGTCCCCCATTTGGAATGCTCCAGTATATGATGGGCCTCATGGATGGTGCTCCAGTGTATGATGGGCCCAAATAATGCTCCATATATTATCTGCCCCATTTAGAAAGATCTGCTTCAATACGGGTTACCTTGACGCGGTGAGGCAGCTTGGTATACATTTTTTTGGAAAAAAAGTATCGACTAAATACCCTGTATTTGTTATTATCTTTTCATCAGCACTTGCTGACTACTGCTACATGTTTTACTGCAGGATATTTCTGCACAATTGTCACTCTGTGCTCTTTGTTTGTGTTTGAGTCAGTGGGTGGTATGAACAGTGTCCTACCGACTTGTTCATATATGTGCATGTTAATCCAGTTTTTTCCATGCCTATGCATGATTTGAGAGACCCCACCCCTCTCTTGTGTGACATGCACATAAAGAGCTGGCTTGCACCACGTGCCCATACTAGGAAGCGCCTGTCTTCATCCTGTTCATTTAGACACTGTTCATATGTTCAGGTTTTAAATACATTAGATAGGGACTGCTTCAATACGGGTTACCTTGACGCGGTGAGGCAGCTTGGTATACATTTTTTTGCAAAAAAACGCATTGACTAAATACCCTGTATTTGTTATTATCTTTTTATCAGCACTTGCTGACTACTGCTACATGTTTTACTGCAGGATATTTCTGCACAATTGTCACTCTGTGCTCTTTGTTTGTGTTTGAGTCAGTGGGTGGTATGAACAGTGTCCTACTGACTTGTTCATATATGTGCATGTCACATGCGTTTTTAATCCATTTAGAAAGGTCCAGTATATGATGGGCCCCATGGATGATGCTCCAGTGTGTTATAGGCCCAAATAATGCTCCATATATAATGGGCCCCATTTCTAATGCTCCAGTGTATAATGGGCCCCATAGATGCTGCTCCAGTGTCAGATGTCCCCCATTTGGAATGCTCCAGTATATGATGGGCCTCATGGATGATGCTCCAGTGTATGATGGGCCCAAATAATGCTCCATATATAATGAGCCCCATTTCTAATGCTCCAGTGTATAATGGGCCCCATAAATGCTGCTCCAGTGTCTGATGTCCCCCATTTGGAATGCTCCAGTATATGATGGGCCTCATGGATGATGCTCCAGTGTATGATGGGCCCAAATAATGCTCCATATATAATCTGCCCCATTTAGAATGCTCCAGTATATGATGGGCCCCATGGATGATGCTCCATTGTGTTATGGGCCCAAATAATGCTCCATATATAATGGGCCCCATTTCTAATGCTCCAGTGTATAATGGTCCCCATAGATGCTGCTCCAGTGTCTGATCTGCCCCATTTAGAATGCTCCATATATAATGTGCCCCATTTAGAATGAACCCAGGCATGGTATGTGAAAAGAGCTCCATGGAGTAATCTGAAGAGTGGGCTGCTGAATCCTTCACTTTTGGTGTGGGTGAAGGACCCAAGGAAAGGGGTTGCTCCTGACCAGAAGCCTGCACTGACAACTCAGTGCTTGCATTTTTTGAAACTTCAGAAGAGGAGGCGATAGAGCTGGAGGCTGTTTCAGCAATGTAAGGCAAAACCAGTTCCTGATGCTTTGGCTTTAAAAGCAGTTTACCTACTCCCAGAAAAGGGAGCCTTACAGGCCTTCCAGAACCAGACCATGACGCAGGCTCAACACCTCCTGCCTTAGCTGCTCTTGTGCTTTTGGCACTACCATCAGATGCACCACCACCATCAGTACCAGGCCACGCCCATGTCCACGGCCTCTTCCACCATACTTCCTAATTTTTGTGAAAATGTACCCAAAATACCTGCAGATATATGGTACTGTATCAGAAGCGTACAGCTCTATACAGTCTAGGTATAATTGTAAATCTCTGTATATATTTCATGAGTTATACACAGATGCTCACAGGCTCAGTATGGATTACACAATAATATAAAAAGTTGAAAAAGGGTACAGTATCACCAGATACAAGGTATATATAGTATAGTTTAAACATTCTGAATCTCTGTATATATTTCAAGAGGCAGACACAAGCACTCTCAGGCCCAGTATGGATTAGACAACAATATAAAAAGCAGTAAAAGTGTAATGTATTACAAGCGTACAGCTGTAGACAGTGTTGGTGTAATCTTAAATCTCCAAATATATTTCCAGAGTAACAGATAGACGTTCACAGGCTCATTATGGATTACACCAGAATCAAAATAGCAAAAAAGTGTACTGTATCAGAAGCGTACAGCTGTATACAGTGTTGGGCAAATTTGAAATCTCGGTATATATTTCCGGAGTCACCCTCAGATGCTCACTCAGTCTGGATTTCACCATAATGCAAAATGTTGAGAAAAAGGTACTGGATAACAAGATAGCAAGTATATATATTATAGGGAACAATTTAAATCTCCATATAGATATTCCCATAGTCACCCTCAGACGCTCAGTCAGTATGGATTTGACCGTAATACTAAATGTCGAACAAAGGTACTGTATAACAAAGATAGAAGCTGTATATAGTATAGGGTAAATTTTTTATCTCCGTATATATAGAAGGAGGAAACCACACATGCTCACTCAGTTTGGATTATACCATAATAAAAAATTTAGAACAAAGGTACTGTATCAGCAGATACCAGGTGTATCCAGTCTAGGGGTAATTGTAAATTTCCGTCTATATTTCCAGAGTCAGACACAGACACTCACAGGCTCAGTATGGAATACACAAGAATTAGTGTTGAGCATTCCAATACTGCAAATATCAGGTATCGGCCGATATTCGCGGTATCGGAATTCCGATACTGAGTTCCGATACTTTTAGCATATCGAATACCGGAATCGGAAGTTCCCATAATGCTATGAGCCAGTTTGATTTGTTTCAGCCAATGAGGAATCCTAAGAAATGTGGGCACATCCTGTTAGGCATGTAGGCATGTTAACTAATGGCATGGCTGTGATTGGCTGCTGAAATGATGTCATGATGCACTATAAAAGCCGCCGCCGCCATTTTGGGTTCACTCTGCTGTGAATTCAGTTAGGGACAGGACGCTGCTCTTCTGACTCTGAGGGACAGTTAGAGATAGCGATTTGCTATATAGTGCTCTACCCAGGCTACTGTAGCAACCCCTGTGTGAAGCATTCTTTTGCCTTGCAGCGCTGTTCACAGCTGTCTGCAAGGTCTGTGTGTGTGAGTGCAGCTCATGGTGTAGTGTGTTCTGCAGCCACCTCTGGTTGTAGGGCGCTCAGCGTGCGTCACTGCCTCATACATATATTTTTTTTTATAGCTGCTCATTTTTACTGATTTCTCCTATTAGTGTGCATCCATCCGTATCCATCTACATTGGTTGCAAACACTATATAGGAGTAGATAGCTGAGCCTTTCTGCAGCCTTTCAGTGCTAGTGCACAGTTCTCTGCACTGTAGTGTTCACAGCTGTCTGTGAGGTCTCTGTGTGTGAGTGCAGCTCACGCTGTGGTGTGTTCTGCAGCCACCTCTGGTTGTAGTCCGCTCAGCTTGCGTCACTGCCTTATACATTGTCCTTTTTTGCTGTAGTGCTGCTTATTTTTCCTGAATTTCTCCTATTAGTGTGCTTCCATCTGTATCCAGCTAGATTGGTTGCAAACACTATATAGGAGTAGATAGAGGAGCCTTTTTTCTGGCTTGTGCCCTGCAGCCCCAGCCAGATTAGTATTAGCCTATTTTTTGGAGCCTCATCTATTGCATTGTAGGTTATCTTCCTGCATTGTAATAGCTCCAAAAAGTTTGTGATACTATCGCTTTCACATCTTTGGTCACATCCTTTTTGTTTTTTTGAAAAAAACACGTAAATAAAGTTCACCAAACACTCCACTTGACAGTTGTGTAGGCCACATTAGCTCATATTAAAGTGTAGTCCACACACTTTATAAAATTAGTGTTTCTTATACCTGCTAGCAGCTGTTCAGGAATAAGCACACTAAGCCCTTAGTACTTTTCTGCGTATCTTTATCAGTCTACCAAGATGAAGAAGGCAGGGAGTAAGGCACGTGGTCGTGGGCGTGGAGTTTCAGCAGGGAGAGGACGTGGGGATTCTGTGCCTGCTGCGGGCACCAGTGACTCAGCATCCCCCAGTTTTAACAGGGAACAGTCCTTTATGCGCAGCTTTGTAGGAGCTCGCCGTACCCCACTGCTGTGGGAGGAACAAATTGAAGCCATTGTCAAATGGATGGCAGCTAACGCATCGACTTCAATGACTTCCACATCCTCTCAGGTCCAGAGCACTGAAGAGCAATCATCTGTCTCTTCACCACCAACCAAATTGCTCAGGCAGTCAGAGAGCCCTGGACAAGAGCCATCTCATTCTCTACTTCTGTTCTCTGAATCTCTTGGCTTGGAAAGAGGGGGCCAGCCAAGCAGCATTCTAGAATGTGAAGAAGAGGGGGTATGCAGTGATGCGCAACAGCTTTGTCTCTCTGAATCTGAAGAGGCGGGTGGGCCAGTGCCTATGGTCAGCACACCTCAGTACGCATCTGATGATGAGACTCAGGTGCCACTTTCTGGTGCGTACTGTGCTGGCGAGACTACCCAGGAGAAGTAGGTGTTTGAAGAGGGTAGTGTAGATGATGAGGTCCTTGACCCATCATGGCGTGAGGAACAGGAAGGTGGTGGGAGCAGCTCTGAGGAAGAGATTCCCTGAACGGCCAAGACAGGAGGGAGAGGGAGGGGGCAGACTTGGTTGCCTGTAGCCTCCACTTCGGCACCCATTAGGAGCATTCCTTTTCCAAAACCCAAAACGGGCGCTCCCAGAACTTGCAGTGCATGGTCCTTTTTTGACACAGTTGCAGATGACATTTGCTTTGTCAAATGCAAGCTGTATAATCAGAAAGTCAAAAGAGGGAAAAGTGTCAGCAACCTCAATACCACAAATATGTGGAAACATGTGCGGACCAAGCACGTGGTGGAGTTACAAAGACACACTGAAGACGTAGGCCAACCTACAGCATCACCTACCACCTCTTCAGCTCGTGTTGTAGCCTCTTCCTCCAGCTCACACACAGCTGGTTTGGCTTCCTCACAGGATCGCCATGGAAGAACCTCTGGCACTGTTATACAGAGACCCAGTGTAATTACACCCATAGCACCACGTTCCCTGTCATCCTCACACTCCCAGGCCACTCTACAGCCATCGGTAGCACAGGCATGGGAGAAAAGGCGGCCATACTCGGCAAACCATCCCCGAGCACAGGCTCTGAATGCTGGCATTGCAAAACTACTGGCCCTTGAAATGCTCTCATTCAGGCTGGTGGAGACTGACACCTTCCGTAACTTCATGGCATTGGCAGTCCCACAATACAATGTGCCCAGCCGCTTTTATTTCAGCAGGCAAACTGTCCCTGCCCTGCAAAAGCATGTGGAAGGAAAAATTAAACATGCGCTACTAAATGCCATCAGTAGCAAGGTCCACCTGACCACCGATGCGTGGACCAGTAACCATGGACAGGGACGATACCTTTCCCTCACTGCCCATTGGGTAAATGTTGTGGAGCCGGGTACAGATCTTGAGAGTGGCGCTGTACGTGTTCTGCCAACTCCAAGGATTGCAGGAATCCAGTTTGTACACATTGACTCCTCCTCATACTCCAGTTCCTCAGAATCAGCGCTGCAGGAGCCTGTTACGACCGATATGAGCACAGCCGTGGCCAAACGTCAACAGGCCGTACTGAAATTAATTTCTTTGGGGAATCGAAGCCATACAACGCAGGAGCTCTGGAATGCCATCAAGCAGGAGAGCGACGTGTGGTTTGTGCCAGCGAATCTCCAGCCAGGCTTGGTAGTGTGTGACAATGGCCGAAATCTGGTGGCAGCTCTGGGCTTAGGCAACCTCACTCACATCCCATGTCTGGCACATGTGCTCAACTTGGTCGTGTAGAGTTTTTTGAGGGACTATCCAGATCTTGATGCACTGCTGCACAAGGTCCGCAAAGAGTGCTCTCACTTGTGGCGTTCCAGCATGGCAAGATCGCGCATTGCAGCTCTGCAGCGCCGATTCCGCCTTCTGGAACATCGCATCATATGTGACCTACCCACCAGGTGGAATTCAACGTTACATATGTTTGAGCGGTTGTGTGAGCAGCAGCCAGCAGTAATGGAGTACCAGCTGCATCAGGGGCAAACAAGTCGCACTGCGCGCCGTTCACACTTCACCACACTTCACCACCGAGTGGGCCTCTATGAAGGACATCTGCCACATCGTGCCTTCGATGATTCCACGCGGATGGCGAGTGCAGATGATGCACTAGTCAGCATGACTGTCCCCCTTATCTGCCTGCTTCAAAAACACTGCAAGCACTAAGGGAGGAGGTTTTGGAAGAGGTGGAGGATGAGGAGTCACAAATGCCATCTGCTTCTGGACAGTCTGTGCAACGTGGTTCCTCACAAAGGCCTAGGCAGGGGACACTTTGTGAGGAGGATGAGGAGGAGTCAATGGAGGAGAAAGACATCTCTCCAGAGGAGGGAGGTACACAATGCTCTAGTAGTCAGTATGTAGAGCAAGGGTGGGGTGATGCAGAGCAGGCAGAGATGACGCCTCAAGCAGGGGACAGTGTTTCTTGGCCAGTTGGGAGTCTGCAGCACATGGATGATTTCATGCTGCAGTGCCTAAGAAACGACCGCCGCATCGCCCACATTCTCAACACGGCTGATTATTGGGTGCACACCCTCCTAGATCCTCGCTACCGGGACAACTTACAAAGCCTCATAACACCGTTGAACCGGGAGCGTAAAATGCAGGAGTACCAAGACACACTGGTGCATTCCATCATATTCCCCATTCCACCCGAGAGCAGTGCTGCTAGTGCTTTACAAAGCAGCTCTGTGCGTCGAGGCAGTGGAGGAAGCTCTGCACAAAGAGGGATCAGAGGCAGCGCCTCAGCCCAAGGCAAGACCAGTATAGCCCAAATGTGGCAAAGTTTTGTGTGTCCGCCACAAATGTCTACACCATCACAGACGGCTCCAGTCAGCAGGAGGCAACTTTCCGTCAAAATGGTGACAGACTACATATCTTGCCCTGTCAGTGTACTCCCAGGCGGCTCTTCCCCCTTCAAGTTTTGGGTCTCTAAGCTGAATACATGGCCAGAGCTTAGCCGGTATGCATTGGAGGTGCTGGCTTGCCCTGCTGCTAGTGTATTATCGGAACGCGCCTTTTGTGCCGCAGGTGGTGTACTAACAGACCGTCGCATGTGACTATCCTCCGATAATGTTGACCGGCTTACTTTTCTGAAAATGAACAAGGCCTGGATCTTGCCGGAATTTGCCAGTCCTCTTCCAGATTCAATAATTGGTTGGCAACAGTATCCAGGTCTCCTGTTGTGTTCATGTTTCTACCACCTGAACTGTAATCCCTGTGCTCCAACACCGCCAGTTGTTGCTCAGAAGTGCCGTCTGCACAGAGAAAAACACTAGCTCCTGTGTTAGTGGGGTTCAGTAGTGCCAGCTGCTCCCCTGCTGTGTTGCCCGGCAACATCTCCTGCTCCCTCCACATTCACACAACATCAGATATTAAACTTGCTCCAATTAGGCCTCAGCCTACACCATGATTGACCCTGTGCTCCAACACCGTCAGTTGCTGCTCAGAAGTGCTGTCTGCACAGAGAAAAACACTAGCTCCTGTGTTAGTGGGGTTCAGTATCGTCAGCTGCTCCCCTGCTGTGTGTATGGCAATATCTCCTGCTCCCTCCACATTCATAACAACATCAGATATTAAACTTGCTCCAAATAGGCCTCAGCCTACACCACGATTGACCCTGTGCTCCAACACCACCAGTTGTTGCTCAGAAGTGTCGTCTGCACAGAGAAAAACACTAGCTCCTGCGTTAGTGGGGTTCAGTAACGCCAGCTGCTCCCCTGCTGTGTGTCCAGCAATATCTCCTGCTCCCTCCACATTCACACATCAGATATTAAACTTGCTCCAATTAGGCCTCAGCCTACACCCTGATTGACCCAGGGCTCCAACACCGCCAGTTGCTGCTCAGAACTGCCGTCTGCACAGAGAAAAACACTAGCTCCTGTGTAAGTGGGGTTCAGTAATGCCAGCTGCTCCCCTGCTGTGTGTCCGGCAATATCTCCTGCTCCCTCCACATTCACACATCAGATAACGCGACTTTGGCGCTCTGGTCACCGACCTCGTGGCCGCCCTCACGCTATGGTCGGATTTCGTTTCATGAAACCCGACTTCAGCAAAAGTCGCCGACTTTTGTATATGACCAACCCGTTTCACACAGCTCTACTGTCCGCTTTTCAAACAGTTTCATATATCTGCTGTTTGATTACAGTCAAAAATAGACAGAGACAGCGTGTGTCACTCCGTATACAAATAGATGGAGGGTGACAATTTTCCATACAGACATCGTATAGCGGTGTACGCTCCTCACACACTACCGTGTACCGGCTGGTATCACGGACAAATACAAGCTATCTGTGTGTGACTCTGGAAAACAAGCCGAGGAGATTTTCCATTTTTCCAGACCTACACCTTAGAGAGCTGTCCACTTTTCAAACAGTTTCGTATATCTGCTGTTTGATTACGGTCAAAACTAGACAGAGACAGCGTTTGTCAGTCCATATACAAATAGACGGAGATTGACAATTTTCCATACAGACACCGTATAGAGCTGTCCGATTCTCAAACAGTATTGTATATCTGCCGTTCGCATTGCAGTCACATCTATACAGAGTCAGCGTGTGTGTGTGTGACACTCTGTAAATACATATAGGGAGATTGTTAGTTACACAAAAAACGCATACAGCTGTACACTTCTGATACAGTTCCGTATATCTGCTTGTTGGATGGGAGAGCATCTGTGACTAACAAAATATAAACGTAAATTTAATTTTTTTAATACACCTTACACAGCTGGACGCTCCTCATACAGCACCATCTCTCTGCTGGTATTTTTGGTACATTTTCCAAAACATGAGGAAGTATGGTGGAAGAGTCCGCAGACGTGGGCAGGGGGGCGCAGCTGGTACTGATGGTGGTGGTGCATCGGCTGATTCTGGCAAAAGCACAATAGCAGCTAAGGCAGGAGGTGTTGAGCCTGCATCATCATCTGGTCCAAGAAGGCCTGTAAGGTTCCCTTTTCTTGGAGTAAAAAACCTGCTTTTAAAGCCCGAGTATCAGGAACAGGTTTTGGCATACATTGCCGAAACAGCCACCAGCTCTATTGCCTCCTCTTCTGAACGTTCGAAACCTGCAAGCACGGAGTCGTCAGTGCAGGGTTCTGGTCAGGAAAAACATCTTTCCTTGTGTCCTTCACCCCCACCAAAAGTGAAGGATGCAGCAGCCCACACTTCAGATTACTCTATGGAGCTCTTTTCACATACCATGCCTGGGTTATCCAGTCAAATCCTGAATTCCCCAGTCCAAGATGAATCTGACATGGAGTGCACTGATGCACAGCCACTGCTAGATGATTCTGCTGGTACATTGACCCAGAGCACTACATTGCCCTCGCAGTCTGCTGAGCCAAAATCTGACCCTGATGAAACTCAGGTGCCCCTTCCCGCATATTATACCACCTTACACGGTGACACAGAGGAAGGTAAAGAGGAAGGTGCAAATGACTTTGAAGAGGAGGTGATGGATGACCCAGTTCTTGACCCAGATTGGCATCCTTGGGGGAGGAGGGTGGCGCTGGCAATAGTTCAGATAAGGAGAAGGATCCACAGCAGGCATTGACATTGCAGCAGTGGTTATCTGGCAGGCCCGTAGCTGTGCAAAAGCGTGGACCAAAAACTAAAAGAGTTGCAGGACAGCTTGGCCAGACGGTCAACTTAGCACAGCATGCAAGGCCAGAAAATGTATACCATAGTAGGAAGTGTGCAGTGTTGCACTTCTTTGTCTAGAATCCTACTGATGAGGCAAAGGTTACCTGTAAGAAGTGCGGAAGGACTTTTTGCCGAGGTAAACAACTCAGAAATTTGAATACCAGTTGCATGCTTAGACATTTAATCAACATGCACTTGCAAGCGTGGACAGACTATAAAACCTCACGTACCACATGTGCACCTGCTGCGACCGAAGGTAGCCAGCAACGCTCCATCGCTTCCCCCACTGTAAGACCACCGCCACCATTAAGCACACCACCAGCACTAAATGTGGAGGTGTCGTCGCAAGGCCAAAGCACTCAGGGAATCACAATGGTTTTGCAACACAACACTGAATCTAGGCCATCACCACCAATACCATCACCAACCCCCTCTCACTCCGTCCGGTCCACCGCTACTTCCCCCATATGAAGCTCTCCAGTCCAGCTCACCCTACCAGACACTCTGAGTAGGACAAGAAACTACTCATCCTCTCATCCGTGTACACTGTGTTTGAACGCCTACATTGCCAAACTAATCTCATTAGAGATGATGCCCTACCGTTTGGTTGAAAGCGAAGCTTTCTGTGAGCTCATGGCCTACGCTGTCCCACGCTATGACCTACCCAGTCGGCACTTTTTTCTCATAAAGCCATCCCTGCCCTCCACCGGCATGTGAAAGGAGCCACTGCGCATGACAAACTCCGCTTACAAAGGACTTTCAGTACAGCAGAGAGAATTATAGGTTCCCCCCTGCCTAAATTCCAGGATCTTTATGATAAGAGTATTCGATCCCACGCATTGAAAATTTCATCCGATCCCTCTCACCCGGGACACTCCTCATTCCAACTACTCCCTTCAGGACGTCGCTTCAGAGTCCCCAAATGCAGCACCAACCGCCATATAAACAGCTTCTATCCACTCTCTGTTCAACAATTAAATCGTCATGTGTAGACTATATACTGTATCTGTCTTGTTAGATGTTACTTGTTGTATCTGTTGTTATATATTATGTTGCCTCTTTGCCATGCCACAAAGAATTCCTTGTATATATGTAATATGTACTTGGCGATAATAAATTTGATTGATTGATTGATTGATTGAAAGACTGCATTGTCCATGCACTCAAACAGTCAGTAAGTGGAAAGGTGCATCTCATAACAGATGCATGGACCAGTAGGCATGGCCAGGGCCATTACGTGTCCATCACTGCGCACTGGGCTAATGTGGTGGATGCAGGCTCCACAGGGGACAGCAGCGGTGGAACAGTGCTGCCTAGCCCACGGTATAGGAAACAGTTGGCTGTAGGCTTTCAACCCTCCTCCTCCATAAGCGAAATCTCGTCCACAGAGCGCAGTCGCATGAGCACTCCATCCGCAGCTGGCAGTGTTGCACACTAGGTTTCCCACGATCGAACAGCTAGTGGTAAGCATCAGCAGGCTGTGTTAAAGATGATGTCTTTGGGCGACAACAGACACACCACGGAGGTACTGGCCGACTACTTGCAGCGACAAGCTCATGAGTCATGGCTGGGCAGTCTACATTTTGTGGCAGGCAAGGTAGTCAGTGTTAACAGCCGTAATTTTGTGGCAGCCATCGCCCATGCAAAACTCACACACATACCTTGCCTGGCTCACACTTTGAACCTGGTGGTGCAGTGCTTCCTTAATAATTATCCGGAGTTAACATCACTGCTCCATAAGGTGCGAGAATGTGCTCGCTCACACATCTATCACTCGGCCATACACTCCAGTCGTATGCAGAAGCTGCAGCGATTGCTCCACCTCCCCAAGCACCGCCTAATCATAGACGTTGCAACAAGGTGTAACTCCACCCTGCACATGGTTGAGAGGCTGTGGGAACAGAGGCAGGCTGTAATACATTTGTGGGAGGATACACGGGCAGGCAGTATGAGGGAAGACATGGAATTGTAGGGTGTGCAGTGGTCAAAGCTGAAAGACCTCTGTAAAGTCCTTCAATGTTTTGAGGAATGCACACGGCTGGTAAGCGCAGACGGCGCCATCATAAACATGATCATCACACTTATGCGTCTGCTCATGCAAATTTTGACGCACATTAAGGTTCTGGCGTCTGCAGCAGAGGAGGAGGAACAGGAGGAGGAGGAGGAGGGAAGCCTTGACGACAGTCAGCCATTGTCTGGTCAGGGAACTGTCCTGGACGAGGTGAAGGAAGAAGAGGATGAGGAGGAGGATGAGGATGAGGGAGATGATTATTTTGGGCAGGAGTATGCTTCTCTGGGGGCAAGAGAAAATGTTGGCGTTCCAAGGTCAGGTACAGTGTTTGTGCGTGACTGTAAGGATGTGGATATGCGAGAAAGTGCTCCTCCACCTAGCAGTGGCAGTGCATTATTGACACCTGGAACATTGGCCCACATGTGCGATTATGCCTTGCGGATGCTAAAAAGGGACTCCCACATTGCCAAAATGATGAAGGATGATGACTACTGGCTGGCAAGCATCCTCGATCCACGCTGCAAAGGCAAATTACACAACATCATGCCACAGGAGAACCTAGAGATAATATTGGCTAACAAACAAGCAACTCTGGTAAACCGTTTGTTTGAGGCTTTCCCAGCACACAGCAGCGGTGCTGGTTCTCCCACGAGCCGTAGTGGGCACAATGGAACAGGTGTTCGTGGTGCACACAGCCGAAGTGGCGTTGGAGACAGGGGTTTAATGACCATGTTGTGGAATGATTTCTCAAGTACCGCTCACACCACTGCTAATACTGCATCGATTAAAAGTGACAGGAGACAGCAGTTGTCACATATGGTTACAAGTTACTTCTACTCCCATATCAACGTTCTCCCTCACAGGTCATTCCCCTTTGATTATTGGGCCTCTAAACTGGACACCTGGCCTGAATTGGCACACTATGCCTTACAGGACCCCATATACTACATATATACCACATGCATGCAACATGCATGCAACATGCATACTACATATATACCACATATATACTACATGCATGCAACATACATACATACAACATATATACTACATGCATGTAACATGCATACTACATATATACCACATATATACTACATGCATGAGTGGCAGGTACTTTTCCCAGTCTTTTTCAACGTCAACAAAAGCCCTCAGCATATTTTTTAGGGTTCCATTAAAGCGTTCACATAGTCCGTTGGTCTGCGGGTGGTATTGGGTGGTGCGAATTGCTCGAGCACCACAGGTATGCCATAGGGACTGGACCAGATCTGACATGAACTGAGTGCCTTGATCCGACAATATTTCACTAGGAAACCCTACCCGGGTAAAGATGGTAACAAGGGCCTCGGCTACCTTTACTGCTGTAATCCTGGACAGGGCAACAGCTTCAGGATACCTAGTGGCATAATCCACCACGGTCAGGATATATTTTTTCCCTGACCTGCTGGGATGGGCCAGAGGACCTATGATGTCGACGGCTACCCGTTGAAATGGTTCTTCAATTATGGGCAGGGATTGCAGGGGTACCTTATGTCGAGCTCCTGGATGCCGCATTCGCTGGCACACATCACAGGTGTGGCAATAATGGGCTACCGACTGCGAGACGCCCGGCCAGTAAAAACTTTGGGTGAGTCTCTTTTCAGTCCTTTTTCTCCCTTGATGCCCAGCCAAGGGGATGTCATGGGCCAGTTGAAGTAGCTGTGCCCTGTACTTCTGAGGGACAATGAGTTGCCTGGTCGTTGCGTCAGGGCTGCCCTGGTCACTGCCCTTGGTTGCACGATAATACAGTCCGTTTTCTCGAGTGAAGCCATCCCCATTATCTCCCATGTGCCCAGTTTCTGCCTTTCGCCTAAGGGCTGCTAAGGTAGTGTCACCCTCTATTTCTCTCCTAAACTCCTCTCTGTCCCAAGACTCTCCCAATGTAGTAGCAGCGAAAGTATTGCTTACCGACTCTGATGCGGTTCGTGGTGGTTGCTCCCCGGTGGGGTCCGGATGACGTAGTGCTTGAAGGGCCTGTAGTCGGGTGACTGCTCCCACAAATTGGCACTGTAACTCCCCAATGTCATTCCCAAGGAGGATATCTGCAGGAAGTCCTCCCATAACTCCAATCCAACACAGTTTTTCTCCACAACCATAATCCAAACGCACAGAAGCTCGCTGTATATATTTGCGGGCACCGCCCGCCAGGACAATGGGAATTCCCGGACCCTGGTAAATTGCCTCGGGTCGAACCACACGGGGGTCAGCGATAGTCAAGAATGCCCCCGTGTCTCTAAATCCTGACACTTTGTACCCATCAATAAAGACATCCTGCAGGTGGCGTTGCCGTTGCTCTGAGTAGCTAAAGGACAGAGGCCGGAGTCCGTACACTCCAGGAGGGGTATCTATGGTGCCGTGGTCGGTGGTCCACTCTGGTGGGGGTGGTGGTAGCTCTTCCTCAGGTGTGGTGGAATGTACAAGATGCACTGGACGAGGTGGGGCTGCGTGGGGCTCCCTCCGAATCCTGGAGGGACAGCCAGACTGCAAATGTCCAGGTTGCCCACACCCATAACACCTCCTCTCTGTGATACCCCCAGGTCGTGGTCGGAACTGTTGGGGCCTAGGATTGTGAGGCGTGATTGTCATCGGCTTGCAACTAGGTGGAAGGGCAGATATAATTGGAGGGGGACGGGGCGCGGGAGCAGGCCGTGGTTCATTGTCCAGAAGCCTCTTCCATTGCGGCCGGATAGTAAGGGCTTCATCGGCCAGGGCTGCAGCTCTATCCACGGTACACGGCATGCGCTCCCGGACCCATTCCCGTACCTCTGCAGGGCACTTGGCAAGAAATTGTTCTATAAGGAACGCCTGTATAACATCTTCCACAGTAAAGGCGTTTTCTGCTTCCAGCCATCTCCGACATGCCTCGGACATCTTATGTGCATACATCCTAAACGATCCCCCCGTGGTGCATGGGAGGTCTCGGAACTTGGCCCTATATGAGTCTGGGGTGATAGCATGGTAATCCAGGATAGTCCGCTTTACAATGTTATAATCCCAATTCCGCAGTGCATCAATGGTTCGGTAAGCCTCCGCCAAGCTTCCGTTCAGGAGCCCCACTAACAAACGCATCCAGCTAGAGTGGGGCACCTCCATCACAGCACACTGCTGTTCAAAGTCTTTGAAGAACCCCTCCACATCTCCAGAAGCCTCATCAAATGGCTTAAACTCTGTCCGGGTGATCCGTACAGGCTCCCAGATTGTTGGGGTTACACTCCACATTGCGTTACTCCCTTTTTCAAGCTCCAATGCTTCCTGTCTCCGCTGTGCCCGGCGGGCAGCCTCCTCCTTGTACTCCTGAGAGACGCCGGGGCCCAGAACCGCCATCTCTTCTTCATACCACACCAACCACTGGCTTTTCTGGAGGGGTATCCCTGTCTCCAGTGCTCGTCCTTCAGACATCTGGGAGGAGGAGGCCGGGCTAGCGCCTACCAGTAGATCGATTAAGGCCTCTTTAGTCAGTCCCTGGTAGTTCAGGCCCAGGTCTCTGGCTCTCTCCTGTAAACTGCATACAGTCCAATTTCTGTACTCACTCTGTGGGTGGTTCTCCATTGGGTGACGCTCTGTTGATCTCACTGCTGCCACCAGTTGTCACGGGGTCCCTCTCTGGCATCACACAATCAACAGAGCAAGAGAAGAGTGAACAATTCCAAGACCTTTATTCAGGCAAAAATACAAAAAGGTCCATATTCAGTCCACCACACAAAGGATAAGATAGTCCAGAATAAGAATGCAGTCCAGTATCAGGATAAAAAGTCCAGGGAAACGAGATTCCAAAACACTCTAGCACCAGAGGATAAAAATGGGTCCTTCTCTCTGAAATGCAGCCTTTTCACCATCTTGTCTCTACCGAACTGACTTGTCCAGCTGCCGTTCTTCCCCCCACCCCCTTCCTTGTCCAGGGGTAGTCAAACAAGTTGCCTCCCAGAGGAGAACAAAAGGCCTTAGGGATTAATGCCCTACAGGGGGTCATCAAGAGACAGATACAGTGAGGCTGTAGACTTACAATGTAATAAGTAAAACACTATGAAAATAACTGGAATTGTTAAAAATAGGAATATACAAAAAATGACATCAACATAACATATCACACCATCACACATGCAACATACATATATACTACATATATACTACATGCAACATGCATACTACATATATACTACATGCATGCAACATACATACATACTACATATATACCACATGCATGCAACATGCATACTACATATATACCACATATATACTACATGCAAACTACATATATACCACATATATACTACATGCATGCAACATGCATACATACAACATATATACTACATGCATGCAACATGCATACTACATATATACCACATATATACTACATGCATACTACATATATACCACATATATACTACATGCATACGACATATATACCACATGCATGCAACATACATATATACAACATATATACTACATGCATGCAACATACATATATACAACATATATACTACATGCAACATACATACTACATATATACTACATATATACTACATGCACGCAACATGCATACTACATATATACCACATATATACTACATGCATACTACATATATACCACATGCATGCAACATACATATATACAACATATATATTACATGCATGCAACATACTGTGGTGCAGTGACTGCTGTGTCCGCTAGGGGGTGCTGTGTGGGTGTCCCAGGACAACCGTATAAGCATTTCCATTGCCCTGATAGGTGTAGGATACTGAAAGATCATAATGATCAGCAGAGGTACTTGTTGTGAGTTCATTTTCCCCTTCACTACTGAGGCCCGAGGAACTCCCTCTTCTGGTGAAGAAAATACTGTTGTGAGTTCATTTTCCCCTTCACTACTGAGGCCCGAGGAACTCCCTCTTCTGGTGAAGAAAGGTAGTGAGCCTGATTGTCAAACACCTGGGGCTGATGATGATGACTGGCTGAGTGGAGTTAATGACTGGATATAAGGCTGCCGACGCCCTTCTGGCCTGCGGGTGACTTCTCTGTGGACTTCTAGGAAACCAGTCTGATTCCTGCTCATCTAAAGCTAAGATTTCTGCTTTGCCTTTTTGCATTAGTGTTTTGTTTTCCTTGCTTTTCTGTATTCTGCCATTCCCTGCTGGGGTGAGCTGAATCTCCTTTTGCCTGTTGCTCTGTCTTCAGAATATTCCTGAGTACTGACATAGCTTTTTTGAAGCCTAGCGTCTTCAGGGCCTTTTTTACTGTCAGTTTGTTGGCTCTTATTTTCATAGGGTTTTTTACGGATTGCAGACAGCAGCCTTCTTGTCCTTTCCTATCTAAGCTAGCGTGGGCCCCAACTTTGCTCTGTCTATCTTTCTTCACCAGAAGAGGGAGTTCCTCGGGCCTCAGTAGTGAAGGGGAAAATGAACTCACAACAGGTACTGCTGAGTAGTACGTTCTGTTACAATGTGTCAGGGAAGCCTGTGTGTGGCTGTGTGCAATAGGACCTAGGGTGAGGTCATAGCCATGTGATCACCTGTGGGTGTGGTTATGGACCATATAAAGTACCTGAGGTCTGGTCACATGTGGTGAATGCAGAGACCCGATTGGTCCGTTTGGAAGGTCTCGTGTGGCTTCCTGCTTGACAGCACGTCTGGATGCTGTGACTAATGGCGAAGTGTGCCTGACAGTTCCCAGGGAGAGGGAAGGAACATTGGCAGTGTAAAGCAGCATGCAAGGTAACCCGGAGACGGGACTACAACTGAGAGACTGTATAGCCGGTTGGCTAGATGAAGCACAGCCTGTGTGACTAGGAGGGCTAAAGGGGAGCAGAGCTCCAGTGTGAAGATACCCTGCTGTCTGCTATAAGACTGTGGCATATCGTGATTGGTTTATGATAATGAATAAACCTCATGGACTGTGATATTGCTTTATGAAAACCTGTGCCGGACGTGATTATTCGCTGCCAAGCGAGTGTCCCCCCCAACCTTGAATGACAGCGCTACCTCACAAATGGTGGAGAATTGCTAAGGGCAATATAGTAGCCTTGTTGCTGGGGGCAACGGAAAAGGACTGCCAAAAAAAAAAACTTTGTTGCTAAGGGCTGCGGTTCCAACAGCCCATGTTGCAGTGCTGGCAACGCTGAGCCAGGAGGGCTGACTGTTGTGAAAGCCATATACTGACAGCAGCTCAGTGAAAGAGACTGGTGATTGCTAGGGTGCCTCTGCGGATAAGAGGTACCCGATGACCTGTGTGGCTGACATAGGTAACGGACAGGCGGTGTTCGTTGTTGTACTGACCTGGATCAGTGAGCAAGGTCCTGGAGGGTCAGTGATGGGAGGTTCTGGGAGAGGAATCGGATCCCTGGAACACGTGATATGACCTTGGACCTGGTGAGGCCGGTGTGTTGGGAGACCCTGGGAGGAGGGTTGGCTCCCTGAATAGCACCCGGCGTGCCCTGTGTGCTGGACGGTCTCAGGCGGAGACAGTACGTCCTGAATAGCGCACAGACAGGATATGTGAGTTTTTTGGAGTTTTTCGTGCATGTGTTTTTTCTTTTCCTCTGAAAAACCTGAAGGTGCTTGCTGGGGCTCAGTGGGGTCACGAAGGTCTCGCAGCACAGGGACCTGGTGGTTTCCTTTTTGGGATCTCCTCTTTGAACATTGGTAGCAGACGCTGTCTGTCTACACCATCCTGCTGCAGCTTTATTGCATGTGACTAAGCGGATACAGTAGTTGTGGCTTTACACAACTATTAAGGGGTGACAAGCGGCTTCCGGTAACCCGGCGGGGTTACGAAGGGGACAAGAGGCTTCCGGTGGATCGGCGGGTCCACGAAGACGGCGCAGCAGGAGCTGCAGTGACACCAGCCGCTGTGTGTGTGTGAACAGCAGCCGGTGGTGCCGGTGATCGGTGACAGCAGGAGCTGTGGTGGTGCCAACAAAGACTTGTGTGGTATCGAGAAAAAAAAAAGACATAAACTGTACTGTGTGAACTGTGGCATAAGAAGTTCTACAGAACGGACATGGGGAAATCCCACAAGGGGGCGGTGGCCCAAATTGGGGTAGTAGCCCAAAAGGGGGCGGTGACCCAAATCGGGGTAGAGTCAAAAAGGGGGTGGAGTTCCAAAAGGGGGCGGTGACCCAAAGTGGGAAGGTTCAGGAAATAGCAGCACTGAATGCCTCAGTGGGTATGTCTGGGGAACCGCGGTGTGAGTGCATGTCTTGGGAGGAATGCGGTGTGTCTTTTCCTGATAACGACGAGCCACAGGTGTGTACTGTGATGCTGCACCGGGAAGGAGTCCCTGGTAGGCTGGACTCAAAGAGTCAGGTGACTCTGACAGGAACTCCACTCGTTTTAGCTCTGACCGAGAAAAACGTCAGAGTTCGCTGCCTCCACGGGGTCATTGTGAATTATAAAGTGGACAGAGTCCTGATTGAGATGACAAAGGGGGAGTGCCAAGGTGGTAGTATGCCTCCAAACTTAGTGCATACCTTTGAGAGGCGCCGCGACTTTGTCATATTTAAAGATGTGGGGCAGGACGATAGAGACGTTTCTACTGCAGGGCTAGCAGACACTGAGACGCAGACGCCTCCTAACGTGGACAGGCCAGACGTAAGGGCGACAGGAGAAAGAATTGCGTCAGACAAATTTAATGACCTGAAGCGTACCACAGTGAGAATGAGAATGGTGTGGTAAACAAAAAGAGCGGAGCTGACACACGGATAGAGAGTGTCTTGGGGGTTCACCGTACGGTGTGGTGTGACTGTGACGTGTTGTTGCCAGTAGCCACCACTAGGACAGAATCTAATGCTGTGCTGACTGAAACTCGTGACAGGACTGGTGATAACCTGATCGAGAAGATAACGGGAATAGAAACACAGTCAGAGGGTAACCGGGGGGTTCATTCGACTGATAGGACTGACTCAGTGGTACCCTTTGACGATATAATTAAAGAATTAGTGGTGCGACACGTGCTGGCCAAAAGAGAACAAGATCAGGAGATACAACTAATAAAAGAGACAGTGGAAGAACATGTCAAACAAGAGACAATCTTGAGACAATTGGCCGAGCACAAGGTGGAGGGGCTCGAGAAAGAAGTTTTGGCGCTCAGAGGTCACCTGTCCGCCTGGCAAAGTGTGAACAAGAGCCTTAAGGAAGAGATGGAGGAACTCAGAGGAGTAGTAGAAGGTCTTCTGCGGGAGAAGAGCTTGGACGGAGATGTGCAGCGACTGGGTCCGAGTGATAACAAGACGGAACTGCCGGTACCTATCTTGGCAAAGGCTCGCGAAGAGAAAAAAATTTTCCAGAAGTTGGTGAGCAAAGAGCCGAAGAAGACAGTCACCCGGTCGGGTCAACTGTAGTGAGGGAAGTGTCCGTGGCAAAGCCAGAGTCTTCTGTCCAGGAAGAGAGCAAGACCACGACCTTCAAATCTGTGATCAAGGTACCCGAAGACATGCAAGAAGCCTGTGCGGAGGAAGGTGTACATGAGGCTTTCAAAGAGGCGGTCAAAGCATGTGAGGTGCACTGGGCACCTGAGACTCGGCAGTTGGTGATAGTATCAGCCAGGGAAGATACATCAAACCGAGTAGCTGTCCTGAAAGAGATGCATTTACAGTGTCTACGTGTCAAACAATTGGTTAGGCAGAGTAATATGAAGGCTGCTCGACGCCTAGAGATAGCAAGAGAGGCTATGGATCGGTTGGGTTTGAGGAAAGATGTGGTTCTGGTACCCAGGGCTCTGATTGGGAGAATCATTGGAAGGTCCAGGAAGGTAATGCAAGACCTTGTGAATATCTCCGGTGTGGTGAGGGTGAGGATTCCTCCTGATGATGACCAGGTATCCAGGGAAGTGGATAGGATTTCCATCATGGTGGTTGGCTCCGTGGAAAGCCTGAGAGACTTTCGGATGCTTGTGGAGTATCGAGTGGAGTACCTGCAAGAAATTGAGCAGTTGAGGCTGGACCATCGGTGAATTAATAAAGAAATACAGAATACCAGGTGGCGGCCGCCTCCAACCCAAGATGTAAGGACCCGAACGGTTCCTCCTAGAAGTGACAGGGCAGATGGCAGAAGAGTGTCAGCAAGGGGTAGTTCGACTGGCAGGATGACGTTGAAAGACCATAGTTCCTGTGAGACGCTGACTGAGTCAGACTCAGACCAGACAGCAGGCTCTACTAAGACTTAAGACCGCACCAACCGAGAGAGACAGTCAGTGAGAGAAAGGTCAGGTGACGAAACGTACTGCAGACAGGTGGAGACTAGAGAGTGTCTGATGACGCAGACAAACCGTGACTGGAGGGTCAAAGACAATGACCGGTATTATGACCGCTGGGAGCGGGGGAGGCCTAAAGTAGAGATGAGGCCGTATGACAAATGGAGACGGTTCTCTCGACCTGGTGGGCAAGGTGTAGTGAGTGCCCAGTCTCGAGAGCCGGGGGTTATGCTGTGTGTTCAACCCCACAGGTTTGAAAATAGGGGGGAGGTATGTGGTGCAGTGACCGCTGTGTCCGCTAGGGGGCACTGTGTGGGTGTCCCAGGACAGCCGTATAAGCATTTCCATTGCCCTGATAGGTGTAGGATACTGAAAGATCATAATGATCAGCAGAGGTACTGCTGAGTAGTACGTTCTGTTACAATGTGTTAGGGAAGCCTGTGTGACTGTGTGCAATAGGACCTTGGGTGAGGTCATAGCCATGTGATCACCTGTGGGTGTGGTTATGGACCATATAAGGTACCTGAGGTCTAGTCACATGTGGTGAATGCAGAGACCCGATTGGTCCGTTTGGAAGGTCTCGTGTGGCTTCCTGCTTGACAGCACGTCTGGATGCTGTGACTAATGGCGAAGTGTGCCTGACAGCTCCCAGGGAGAGGGAAGGAACATTTGCAGTGTAAAGCAGCATGCAAGGTAACCCGGAGACGGGACTACAACTGAGAGACTGTATAGCCGGTTGGCTAGATGAAGCACAGCCTGTGTGACTAGGAGGGCTAAAGGGGAGCAGAGCTCCAGTGTGAAGATACCCTGCTGTCTGCTATAAGACTGTTGCATATTGTGATTGGTTTATGATAATGAATAAACCTCATGGTTATTCATAAAGTCCCTAGTCTCACTTTATGGCATTGATGTGTGAGAAATTTCCCACGCAGCTTTTGCCTTAAAGTGAGACTAGGGACTTTTTTTTACAGTGGTGGAGGAATACAGTGCGGAAGGATACCTACCTCCCGTCATTGGATTCCTGGAGCCCATAGAGAACGGTAGCATCAGCTGATGCTGCTGTTCTCCACACAAGATCGTCGTGGGACACTCGTGGACTTATAGAGTATGTACTCTATGTTATATGTACTGTATGTCTATATGTATGTATTGTATGAATGTATTGTATGTAGTATATATGTATGTTACATGCATGTAGTATATATGTAGTATGCATGTTGCATGCATGTGGTATATATGTAGTATGTATGTATGTTACATGCATGTAGTATATATGTAGTATGCATGTTGCATGCATGTGGTATATATGTAGTATGTATGTTGCATGTAGTATATATGTAGTATGTATGTATGTTGCATGCATGTAGTATATATGTAGTATGCATGTTGCATGCATGTAGTATATATGTATGTTGCATGCATGTAGTATATATGCTGTATATATGTATGTTGCATGCATGTAGTATATATGTAGTATGTATGTTGAATGTAGTATATATGTAGTATCTATGTATGTTGCATGCATGTAGTATATATGTGGTATATATGTAGTATGCATGTTGCATGCATGTAGTGTATATGTTGTATATATGTATGTTGCATGCATGTGGTATATATGTAGTATGCATGTAGTATATATGTAGTATGTATGTATGTTGCATGCATGTAGTATATATGTATGTTGCATGCATGTAGTATATATTGTATATATGTATGTTGCATGCATGTAGTATATACTGTATGTTGTGTATATGTATGTTGCATGCATGTGGTATATATGTAGTATGCATGTAGTATATATGTGGTATGCATGTTGCATGCATGTGGTATATATGTAGTATGTATGTTGCATGCATGTAGTATATATGTAGTATGCATGTTGCTTGTAGTATATATGTATGTTGCATGCATGTAGTATATATGTGGTATATATGTAGTATGCATGTTGCATGCATGTAGTATATATGTTGCATGCATGTAGTATATATGTGGTATATATGTAGTATGCATGTTGCATGCATGTGGCATATATGTAGTATGTATGTTGCATGCATGTAGTATGTATGTCGTATATATGTATGTTGCATGCATGTAGTATATATGTGGTATATATGTAGTATGCATGTTGCATGCATGTAGTATTTATGGATGTTGCATGCATGTAGTATATATGTTGTATGTATGTATGTTGCATGCATGTAGTATGTATTATTATTTATTTATTTTTATTTTTTTTACATTCAACACATTAGCCGGATGATGGGACTACTACTGTCCCATCATTGGCTAATGTGTCAATCACCGTCATGGTAGCAGGCATCGCCCGATGGGACTTGTAGTCCCATCGGACGATGCCTGCACAGACCCCCGCAGCCTGCACAGACCCCCGGGCAGGCCGGCACAGACCCCCGGGCAGGCCGGCACAGACCCCCCGGAAGGCCCGAACTGACGGCGCATCATGATGCACACAGACCGCGCATCATGATGACATCATTTCGGCAGCCAATCACAGTCACAACAGTGGCTCATTGCATTATGGGAACTTCCGATTCCGATATCCGATATTGAAAAAATATCGGTACTCGGTATCGGAATTCCGATACAGCGAATATCGGCCAATACCCGATATTTGCAGTATCGGAATGCTCAACACTAGTGATGGTGTCTCCGCAGTGTTGGATGTTGATCTCCATGAGTTCATTCATCCTCATTTTTCACAGTCTTTTACTAGGCATTGCTCCTACTAGCCAGCTTCCTACTCCACACTGATGAGGTGCGGAGTTTCCTGAATACCTTGAGTGTTGTCTCTTGGCCTTCCGGCATCACCACTTTGGTGGCTTAAGCCGGTCGCTGCTTTTGGGAGATAGCCAGGAGGTTTCGGGGAGGAGACCCTTGGAGTTGTGGACGATGGGAGTCCGACTTCAATTCTCTGGGACCGGTGATAGCCGGGTCAAAAATGGATTCAGGATTGACATCGCTGAAGATAAGAAGTTGCATTTTTCCCTGGGATATTTGGTCAACATGGTGTTTTATGACATCCTGAAGATTCGGTAGTCCGATATAATATGCCTGCAGGAGTTTAGGAGAGAAGGTAGGTATGTACTGGTGCTATCTTCTATGGCGGCTTGCCAGAATTTGTTTACTGCCCTGAAAAATGGAGTGGCAAATCCTTTGCTGGAAGGTCTTACCTTTACTGTGCTGTACTCTAAGGGAGATATCCCACTTGTAGTTTTCATGCACACCCCTTTTGTTTTCCTGGAGGACATTGCTTTATTTTTGAAAAGACATTGCATTTATGTTCAGTACTCCCACAGGATCCTGAATGGAGAAGGGCTCTGGACTGGGAAGTACAAATTTTTTGTGAGATTTGGGATGGATCCCCAAGGCCCGGGAGGCATCCATTACCCCCCTCTTAATTTTTCAATTGGGAAAAATACTGTTTTTTTGTTCTTTCCAGATGCCCCGATGTATTGCAGGAGGTGTAAAAATTTCGGGCATACCCAGGATAGTTGCAAGGAGATGCCAACTTGCAGGAATTGCAATGCTTCTGGCCATATGGCAAAAGACTGCACAAATCCTGTTATGTGTAATGCTTGTGGTGAGGAGGGCCATAAGTATCGGGACTGTAAGGCCAGGATCAGTCCTAGGTCTTACGCTGAGGTCTCAGGTGGGGCAGCTGCACCCCCTGCTGCTGTTGTTGACATTCCACAGGTTTCAGACCCGGAACTTATTGAGGAACCTGAAATCATGGATGCACATGAGGCCCTGCCCCAAACGGAGTCTCCCAGCCCAGAGATGGCAGTTTTGGATGCTACTGATGTTGAATGTGAGCTCCCTCTTCAGTCTGATGTCTGTGGGGAGGGGGAGTTGGAGAGTACTCTTGGCAATACCCCCAGTGTATCTTGGTTTGCTACTGAGGAGTTGGCCAGTTGTGGAGATCAAGGTGACTTCACTCTTGCGAGGTCCTCTGAGGATGAGGAGCCTGGAAATTCCTGTAAGAAGCCCAGAATGGATTGGGCAGACCCCGTTGAAGTTGGTTTAAGTCCGGTGAGTGAACGTAGTTACCCTCAGAATGTCTTGTCTCCTGACACCAATGCTTTTTTTGGCATTCCCGCAGACGTAAACAGATTCAAGGAGTTGCAGTTCCAGATGGAAGACGAAAATGGCTGAAGAGGAAGTGGCGTGTTTGTCGTCATGTAAATAACACATTCATGTTATAGCTCCCCAAGCTGGTTGGGGCAGCTTGGATGTCAGGCAAATTAGATCCAAATTCAGGAGGGCAATCATTCTAGATTATATTAAACAGATGAATGCTCACATCTTTTGTCTTCAGGAATGTGGGATTGTGGACACTCCAAGCGAAAAGGACTGGCCTTACGGACAGCATGTATGGTCTGGCTCATGTGTTAATAGGAATGATGGGGTAGGGATATTAATGGGTAACAGGGAGATTAGTTTAGATAGCTACACAGTGGTAGAGGTGGGTAGATGTATAATTGCACATGTTAGCTATAGGGGGTGGCGGGCTAGAATTATTAATGTGTACTGTCCATCAGGACATGACAGGAAAAAGGAGCGTCTGGCTCTTTTGGAAAAATTAAGTTTGTTTCTTCCGGGCAAAATGCCTACAGTTTTAGTTGGAGACTTAATTGCACCACAGAAGGGAATTGTGACATAACTGGTAAAAAGTTATCCAATCTTATTTCTGATTTTTCCCTTCTAGATGCTGCTGCTCTGAAATTTGGCATCCCACCACCGCCAACATACCATGATGATAGGGGTGGTATTGCATCTAGGATAGATAAAATGCTGTTTTCCAAAAATATGTTGTGTATAAATTTTGAACAAAATGCTGTACCTTTTTCTGATCATGAGTGTTTGAGAGGTGTGTTTAGTGCGATTGATGACCGTGTGTATGGGGGTGGGGTTTGGAAGCTGAATGTAAGATTGTTAGAAGATGAGGATGTGATGAATGAATTAAAAATAAAGTATAAAGAGTGGAGAGTATGTAAGAGGGATTTTGCATGTGTACTGGAATGGTGGGACTGGGTTAAGGTGTGTTGCAAAAAATTCTTCAAAAAGTGGGGCTATAAAAAAGCTGCTATTTATCGGAGTAGATTTAATGATTTAAACAGGCGCTTAGAGTGGTTAAGGAAGTGTGGAGAAAGTGGCATGGATGTGTCTGATCTGCTGGCTGAGACAAAGAGTGAATTAAAGAGTGTTATGGATGAAAAAGGGAAAGAAATCATCTATCGCACCAAAATAGAACATCTTGAGAAAGATGAAAAGTGCACGAGGTTCTTTTTTAAGAAAATGAATGGGAGAAAGGCTGATATGGATAAAATCCTGGATAGGAATGGTTTGTGTATGTCAGGTGACAATGTGATAAAGGAGGTGAATAGGTTCTATAGCAAGTTATATGATAAAAAAATGGATTGATTCTGGTCTTGTTTCAGAAGTGCTGAATGGGTTAGAGAACAAGTTGGATAGTGGAGAATGTGATATTTTGAATGAGGATGTAATTATGGAAGAAGTAGAAAATGTGATGAAGAGTGCTAAAAAGAATAAGACTCCAGGTAAAGACGGCTTGCCGGTAGAATTCTATGAGAAGGCGTGGGATTTTCTGGGTGCTGATTTGACTGAAATATGTAAGTACATGTGGGAGAGTGGTATGTTGTGTGAATCAATGAAAGAGGGCGTGGTTGTGCTTGTGCATAAGAACGGTGAGAGAAAGTGTTTAGAGAATTGGAGACCTATAACATTGCTGAACGCAGATTACAAAATCTATAGCAAATTGATGGCGAATCGTATGTGTGAGGTGATTGGTAGTGTTGTGGATGAGGATCAAGTGTGTGCTGTGCCTGGAAGTAGTATGAGTGAGAACTTATTGTTATTAAGGGATTTGATTGGAGACTGCATGGGAAGGAAATGGAAGTGTATGGTTCTGTCAATTGATTTTGAGAAAGCGTTTGATAGGGTCTCGCATGTGTTTTTGTTTTAAGTTCTGGAGAGAATGGGATTTCCTCAAAAATTTGTGAATGGGATAATGTCTTTGCATGATTGTGTGTCAAGTGAGTTTCTTGTTAATGGGTGGTTGAGTGAGAAAGTGAATATTAAGACTGGTGTAAGGCAGGGGTGTCCCATGTCCCCTGTCTTGTTTCTATGTGTGATTGAACCTTTGTTGTGCTTAGTGAGACGTGATAAAATGATGCGAGGTTTGTTGGTACCTGGGAGTGGTGGGAAGCATGTGAAAGTTCTTGGATATATGGATGATGTTGTGGCTGTGAGTGAAAGTGTTGCGTCTATGAGTAGGGTTAAGTTGCTTCTGGAGTTTTTCTGTGGTGCATCTGGCTTTAGAGTGAATTGGAATAAATGTAGTTTTAAATGTTTTGGGGATGACAGGGTTAAAATGGAGGGGGTGAAGTGTGAGGAGGGTGCTATCAAAGTGCTGGGAGTATTATTTAATAAGGACTTGGAAGGTAAGGAGAGCTGGGAGGAGTGTGGATTGCGCATAGAGCGTAAGTTAAATTTTTGGCGACTGAGAGACTTGACCTTGAGTGGTAAGATTTTCGTCATAAAAGCGGTGATTCTTCCGATTTTGCTTTTTATTGCAACAGTTTTTCCACCATCATGTAGGAAAATGAAAGGAGTGGAAAAGTTAGTTTTTACTTTTTTCTGGAGCAGTAAAATAGAGAAACTTAAGAGAGAGAGTCTTTTCAAGGCGTGTCACCATGGTGGCATGGCCTTTCCAAACATTGAGATTTTTCTGGGGCTTCAGTATATCAAAACTGTTGTTATTTTGCTGAATAAAGGAAATAAGGGAGCGTATATGGCAAGTTATTCTGCTGGTTGGATGTTATATGGCTTATGTTGGCGAAAGAGGGATGCTAGAGTGCCTGTTGCTTTCCAGTGTCCGGTCTGGTATGAAGTGATTGAGAAGTTTGTGAGGAAGCATGATTTACTGAGTGTACCGATGAATGATTTTAGAATGGCTAAGAATGTGATGAAAATAATACCTAAGAATGATGTGGAATGTAATATTGTGGGGTTGAGAGGGAATGAAGTTTCGGTTGCATGGAAGAGTTTGGAAAAGCACGGGATGTCTAATAGACAAAGGGATATTGTATGGATGTCCTTGCACAATATTTTGCCTGTGCGACAGGTTCAGAAGAGACTAGGTCTGACCAGAACTGATGTGTGCCCGAGGGAAGGATGTGGTGGATGTGAGACTGTGTGGCATACTATGTGGGACTGTGATTACGCGTGCAGTGTGTGGAAGTGTGTCGGTGGGTTGTGTAAGGAGTTAGCAGGTGTGAGTTTTATTGACTGGCGTGTTGCGATGTTTGGAATTGGTGCATTTGGTCGTGTGAAAAATAGAATACTATGGTTAATTATGACTTGTGTGATGCAGAGTTTGTGGGATGTGAGGAATTTAGGAATTTTCAAAGAGAAGCATGTATCTGTGAATAAGTGTGTCGGGCTGATCCTTTCTAGATTATACTTGATTTATAAATTAGACAGCGAAGGCAGTGGTGGTTCTGATGCAGAGGGTGTCTGGTAATGTAAAAAATGGCAGCACCTGATCAAATATCAGTGAATTTTAGTGATGTTTATTGATGTTCAGGATGTCTTTTGTGTATACCCTTGGTTTGTTATACTAAAATAAATATGAACCATGATGATGAGAGTTGAAACAACGACGTTTAAATTGATGAGCTTATATTGAGTTGTTTATAACTAACCTGAATGGTTTAAAAAAAAAAAAAAAGAAACAGCTGTCTGTGGATGGATACCATGTTTTGGCATAGGTGGTTTCCTTCATTGGAGACTGCCCTTCCCGTGGTTGTTCCTTCCCAGGGAAAGACCTGGCTAGTCATTGCTTGTGATGAGAAACATGTGATGGTGTCTATGTGGCTTGTGTTTTGTATGTTTTTGCATATTTCCCATAAGGGATGGGGGCATTGCTCTGGAATCACTGCGTTGAGAAACATGTGATGGTGTCTCCGCAGTGTTGGATGTTGATCTCCCTGAGTTCATTCATCCTCATTTTTCACAGTCTTTTACTAGGCATTATTCCTACTATCCAGTTTCCTACTCCACACTGATGAGAGGCAATACCATGAAACAGCTGTCTGTGGATGGGTATCATGTTTTGACATAGGTGGTTTCCTTCCTTGGAAACTGCCCTTCCCGTGGTTGCTCCTTCCCGGGGGAAAACCTGGCTAGTCATTCCTTGCGTTGAGAAACATGTGATGGTGTCTCCGTGGCTTGTGTTTGGTATGTTTTTGCATATTTCCCATTAGAGATGGGGGCATTGCTCTAGAATCACTGCGTTGAGAAACATGTGATGGTGTCTCCGCAGTGTTGGATGTTGATCTCCATGAGTTCATTCATCCTCATTTTTCACTGTCTTTTACTAGGCATTGCTCCTACTAGCCAGTTTCCTACTCCACACTGATGAGGGGCAATACCCCGAAACAGCTGTCTGTGAATGGATACCATGTTTTGGCATAGGTGGTTTCCTTCATTGGAGACTGCCCTTCCCGTGGTTGCTCCTTCCCGGGGAAAGACCTGGCTGGTCATTGCTTGCATTGAGAAACATGTGATGGTGTCTCCGCAGCTTGTGTTTTGTACTCTTTGGTCCAGGGCACTCAAAAACCTGGAGCCAGCCCCACCCCCCCACATCTTTAGCCAAATAACCCCCAGTTTTCAATGCGTAACTATTATTATGAAGTAAATTAAGGTGGACAAGCTTCAGTAATAAAAATTGATGTTTTTGGCAGTGAAATGGGCACTGTCGGTGTGTTTATTGTCCCCCACTCCCTGCCGACTTTGCTTCGCAATTGACTTGCATTGGGTTTCATGTTTCAGTCGGCCTCCGACTTTTCACTATAGTTGGCCGATTTCGTTCGACCCGACTTTTGCGAAAGTCGGGTTTCATGAAACCCGACTCAACCCTAAAAAAGGCAAAGTCGCTCATCTACTGAATACAAGACTACATGTGTGTGTATATATATATATATATATATATATAGTATTGCTGAGGTGGTTTTCCTCACCTCTCTTTTAATAAATTACATTACAGGCATTTATAAGATAAAGTAATGTTACTAGAGACATCTAATGTTTTAATTTGGTGCTAGAAGAGTCTCCCAATAATATTGCATATGTGCTAGAAGAGTCTCCCAATAATATTGCATATGCTCTTTAGGCTAGTCATACTCTCCATTGTTTCGTTTCCTCTCTCTTCATCATTCTGTAACATTGCAGTGTTGGAAATGTGAAATTAAACATCCTATTGTAGAAGGAACGTGTCCAGTTACATTCGATCACTTGCCATAGTAAAAAAAGGAACAATCCATTTTCTGTTATAGAAGGGAACAGTCGGTAAGAGGTTTGAAATGAGTGTGAGGATACAATTTGCCTTAAGAGTGCCCGAGGATCAAGACAACCTGACTTTCCACGGAATGAGTCTGTCAGCTGGCATCTTGCAGTAATTGCTTCCCATGGCAGGACCTTACCAGCCAAGAGGGGACTGCTCTCGTCAACCCAAGAATCAATTTCAACAGCAGCTGAATGATAATTGTTTTTTAAAGCTTAGGGAACTTGTTGCCAAGTCTAAATGGGAACCAAATGGTTATTGCCTGATTGGCACTGATTATTCAAGGATTTGGGCATTTGAAAAAGGGAACAGGAAGAAAAGCTTCTTATTAAAGACACTCATATTTTACATTCTGATAATATTTTCCTTCATGAGACAAAATGCATGGGTAATTTCTTGTCATTGTAGCTGAGCATTTACGTGACATCTTTGTGTGGTAAGATGACCACAGGAAATGCATCTTTACTTCTTCTGCATATATACATTTGTATACTTTTTCATTTTTAAGGAAGGGATAGATGAAGTACCATATTTAGACTATATAAAATCATTCATAATGTTTCCTAAATGAATGTGTGATACTAAATATACTAAAGATATAAAGTGAGTATGTTAAATACAGAACAACGATATCCTGAACACTCTCCAATTAATATTAACGCAAAATGGGGCTCATAATGGCAAAAAAAAAGAATAAACCGTCATTTATTCAGTTAATGAACTTCTGCTGCCTTTTCAAAGCTTAAAAAATGTATGTTATATTAAAATAATTTTTCTCATTAAAGGGAACCTGTCAACAGGTTTTTGCTATTCCATCTCAAAGCAGCTTGATGTAAAGGCAGAGATCCATCAATATGTCACTTACTGAGCTGCTTGCTGAAGTTCTGATGAAATCACTGTGTTATCTTCTGCAGATCAACCAGTCCTCTAAATGCTGGGATATGTATAATCCCGCCCACACCACTTATTGACAGCTTTCTGTGTTCACTGTGCATAGGCAACAAACTGCCAATTGGACGTGGTGGGAGGGGTTATACAGTGCTCATGAATATGGAGGACTACATGGAAGCAGGTTATTAGCCCCCTAGTTATGATCTTCTGCTAATAAAACTATTAAATAAATAAATGCCATTAAAAAGTATCACTGGCATGAAGGGCCACAGTTGGAGTGATGACAGAGAAAAAGCGAATATAAATGTTTTTTTTTATTATTATTTAAACCTTTTATGACTCCGAAAATAATCCAGTAAAATGACAGCAAGGCAATTTGTTTGATTTATGTGAATCAAATACCAGAATTTGTTGAGGAAATATTGTAAGCAAATGACATTCTGTGTAGATAAATGTAAAGCTGTGTCAAATGAAATTCGATGTGGATAAATTAAAGTTATGAACCTGAGCACTAATAATAAATGCCTATCTTATGTTCTAGGTGGACTATAACTAGGAGAGTCACTTGTAGAGATCAATCTTTGTGATTTGTAGAGGGCAGAATAAATATCAGCAAGTAATGTCAATCAGCTGCTTATAAGTCCAATAAGATATACCGTATATACTCGTGTATAAGCCGAGATTTTCAGCACATTTTTTTTGTGCTGAAAACGCCCCCCTCAGCTTATACACGAGTCATTGTCCAGAAAGCCGGCAGGGGAGGGGGAGCAGGGGAGCAGCGGAGCAGCAGCAGGAGCCGGTGGCTGTAGCACAGTGGGAGCTGCAGATGCCGACTTCAAAAAGACATCATACTCACCCTCCTCGCGCCGTCGCTGCATCTCTGTCCCTGCTTCTCTGTCCCAGTGCCGACAGCTCTTCCCCTGTGCTGAACGGTCACGTTGTACCGTTTATTAAGGTAATGAATATGCATGCGTCTCAACTCCTATAGGCGTGGAGTGCATATTCATTACCTTAATGAGCGGTACCATATGACCACCCAGCACATGGGACAACCTGCTGGCGCTGGGACAGAGATGCAGGGATGGAGATGCAGCGACGGTGCAAGGAGGGTGAGTAGGACTAGGGGTGGGTGAGCCATGCATACAACAATGGGAAGGGGGTGAGCCCTGCATATAACAGGGAGAGCCACACATATCACGACAGGAGGGGGGGAGCCACACATACCAGGACAGAACGGGGGAGCCACACATACCAGGACAAAACAGGGGAGCCACACATACCAGGACAGAATGGGGGAGCCACACTTACCAGGACAAAATGGGGGAGCCACATGCCAGGACAGGAGGGGGAACCACATAACACGACAGGACGAGGGAGCCACATACCAGGATAGGACGGGGGGAGCCACACATAGCAGAACAGGGATGAGGGGACAATGCATACCCAGCTTATACTTGAGTCAATAAGCTTACCGAGTTTTCCGTGGCAAAATTAGGTGCCTCAGCTTATACTCGGATTGGCTTATAGTCAAGTATATACGGTAGTTATGTACTAAAAGAGGCATAGACTCTCAGTACAAGATTTAATATTTCTACTTTACAAAGCATTACTTAGAACTCATCTGGATTAGACAATCCAGTTCTAGGCATAAGGTCATAGAAATGATGCTCTGAAGATAGAAAAGGTTCAGAAACGTCAAAAAACTGATAAGGGACATGAAGTATTTTAGTTCCAAAGAAAGATTAAAATAATTAAATTTGAGTATTCACAAGGGACATACTGTATTTTAAGATGGGCATATGATTAGCTTGTGCAAGTATGTAAATTACCTATTAAAAAAATCTGGCCAAAAGCTGTTTTGTATAAGCGCCCCTCAAAAGAAAAGAAGGTTCTCCCTCTGTTTGTAGAAACAAAAGGATCAATCTCCAGGGGGAGGGGGCACAGGCTTATTTTATCATGAGAAGTATTATTTTGAGGAACAATTTTCCTTAACCTTCAGTTAATCATGTCAAAATACTGCTTTTTCACTCACTCAAGGTTTTGGAAAATGCTGACCAAATACTGAATGTGTGAACGTGGCCTTAGTCATAAGCACCTCATTGTGGCACATGTAGTCTATGCCGCATCTCGCGATACACTGAGATTGGAGGGCACCCGAGCTAGGAAGCTACCAAAACGGACAGTTACTTACCTTCCATACTTATGGAAGCATGATGAAAACAAACTTGCTTGAGGTCCAATAGACCCCAAGTGACAAATTAAAAGTTAAAGGGGTTGCCCACCTTTGTGGACAATTCTTTTATTACTTAAATACATGCATTTGCGGCTAAAAATTGCACAGTTTGCCTCCTATAGCCCCTGCATTACATTGTCCATTGCTGGCTGCCAAATGAGTTGATGACAGGTTCTCCTCCAGCTTTCCTCACAGACTGCACAGCTTTCTGGTCCTTACAATGGCGGCTGGCAGAAGAGCATGTGACCAGACATGTTCATCAATCTCCTCCAATAGAAAACCTCACAAGAGAAAGCTGCTTTTCTATTGGAGGAGGCACAGGTCTGCTCACATGCTCCTTCACCAGTCAACGTTGTAATGACCAGGGAACTGTGCATTCTGCGAGGAAAGCTGCACTAACAAGAGCAGGAGGCAAACTTGCTGACTCAGTAGTTAGAAAAATATCACAGTAATACAGCTATTTTTTTATTCAAGTAAGGGATCAAAATTAACCATTCAAATTTATGGCTCCATAAAAATCAGGGCCAGCGCATGGATGTAATCAGTGTGCAATCTGTGTGTTGTCTAGGTTAACATTATAGTGGATAGGAGAGGCTTTGCAATTTATATATTTATTTTTCCATACATGAATCTCACTGATGAACAATTGTCCGTGTTTTGCGTACAAGAAAAATCTGAATGCAGTTTGATGATGTCAGAATTAAGTCTAACGATAACGTCACACGAGGGTATGTAGATGCCGCACCCCCGCAGGGCTGTGAGGTACTCGGTACCGGGCCGGTTCTGTTACTTCAGGGGATGTCACGGCAGCAGTGACCCAGTCCATGGCCCTGGGAGAGCAATCAAATGATGAAGGGAATAGTTATTATGGGGGGATTAATTCGTGATGCCACCCATGGTATTTGGCAAATAAGGTGTTAGCCGACGCTGCACATTCAGTCTGCTGGGGCCGTTGTTGATGTAACAGAGTTGGTCCAGGTCTCCATAGGCAGAGCTTGGCTCCAGGGCAGTTGTAGTGATATGATTTAAGATGGTGGTAGTGGTAGCAGATGATGCAGCAAATAAACTGAGGATACAGCAAGGTTCAGTCTTTACACTTTTACTCACAGTTCTGTTGTTATAACAGCCAATAGGTAGCTCCTCTTCCCTTTATGGGAGGCACTTTCACTTGAACGTTGCATAATACTACTATAATATAACTTTAATATAAATACGCAATATAGCTTTAATATAAATAACACTTCTATCAAGTTCAATAAACTTCAGTTTTCTTCTTTTAATCTTTAGCGCAATATGGGGGACCCGTCTCAAACCCCCAACGTAGGCCTTGGGCATGGCTACAAGGCACGCTGGTCAGCTCATTGGACCACTTTTTTGGCCACGCCAGATGGTTTTAGTTCTTTGGTCACTTCAATGTGAGTGCAACACTCACTGTTTAAACTGTAAAACCAACAAGGAGCACCTTAAGAAGTGCCAACCACCTACAAGGAAATTCTGGTCACTAACTGTCCATGACCACAGTGTCTATTAACTTCAATAAAGAACAAAACCTATCCAGGTAAATTTAACTATATACAATCACATACTGTTTACTTTTCTATGGTTTCTGCTGTTTACAGGGCAATACCAGGGGCTGGCCACTTCCTGGCTGGGAAATTTCCTGATGCAGAACAATTTCTGTTATCACAAGTTGTTCAGGCCCTATTGCCTGGGTTTGGGTAGCCTGATTGCACATTTTTGGTCTGGCTGGAACTGCAGGGGCTGGTGCAGCTGTTGGTGTTTCTGCATGATCCAATTTGGCTTGGGCTGGTGCAGCGGTTGGTGGTACTGCAGGATCCAGTGTAGCATCTGAGGTAAGAGATTCTGGCAGCCTTTCTGGACTGGCAGCTACTGGCCTAGGTGTTTTGAGGACTGACGGGGGTTGCAGTGGGCCTAACAGAGTCCCGCTGGTCACTGAGGTAGGGCTGATAACTATACCTGCTTTTGGTGTGTTTCTGAGGCCAGGATCCTCCTCCACTGGATTCGGCGATGCTGGTAATGAGACCGCTTTCCATCTTGTCATTGTGGTAAGCTGCGTGCCCAGGAGCTGGCGAGTCTGCTCCTCCACCTCATATCCGAGGACTGGAGTGCTGGGTCCACTGCAGGCAGCCAGTTGGTGCCTTCATCTTGTTGGCCGGGGTGAGTCCACTGCTTCCACCCCACGCTCTTTAGTCCTCTGCTCACCACTCGCCATGGCGTCCTCCGGATCTGTTGCCTTCCTTCCTGCTGCACGCTTTCCTGCCAGTTCTTCCTGCTCCCACTTTGTAGGTCGTTCTTTCTTCTTTTGCTGCCATACCAGGCCAGGAAGCGGATCTCACTGGCCATCGGCCATGTTTTGGTCACATCAAAGTAAGTTCAGTGGGCGGGCATGATTTTTCACGCCCTTCGCCCGGGTTCTGCCCACGACGACACGCCTTGCTCTTCCCACGTGCCATGTGCCCTGGGAATGGCGGCCATTTCACAATTTTAATAAGTCCATGGCACACAGTACTCGGCAATGCCGCGGTATGAAAGGCCTTAATACGCAGTTTGTCAGCTTCCGTATTAAGGCCTTAATATCAACCAATACCTTACATATATTGCTATGTTTTTGTGCACTTTTTATATTTTTTCCAGGGTGCAGTTGGGCCCAAATGGTTCTGCAAACTTGTAGTTCTCTGTTCACACGGGACGGACTTGACTGAAGGAAGAAGGGACGGTTGGTGCACTATAGATGGATATTGGCAATGACAGAAGGGAAACAGCTGGGGAAGATGGAAAAGGAGTGCAGTACCTAGATTTGACCACAAGATGGCAGGGGGAGCGTAGTTCAGGGCTTGACAGCAGCTTAGGGCTTTAGAAACCACTTAGTCATTGGGGGCGGGGAGATAGGAGCCCAGGAGGGAAATTCCCGAGGAAGGGGATAAATAGGACAGGACAGGGTTCCAGGCTAGGCTAGTCCCGGGAGGAGCTCAGGAGGAGAAGACTCAGTACGGAGGACTGACAACGGTGGAGAGCTCAACCAGGGGACTGATAGGAAGAGACAGTCAGGGGGGTGGCCCTGACACAAAGAACCACAGGACAGACGAGGCCCCGGGGGTACCGATTGGACGACGACCTCGGACTGGTGATGCGCTGGCGGTATATAGGCCTAGGGCAGCCCCAGCGAAAGATCCACGAGGAATGTCACTATGACTGAAGGAAGGTGAAGGTATCCGGTCCTGAATGTAGAGAGCTGTAAAGGAGCTGCGGTGTATAGCTACGGTCGTCAGGAGAACGGCCAATAAACTCGGACCTGTTGCAACCAAAATCTGCCTCCGTCTGGTGTCTGTGTCGTCTGGTCGCAGTAAGCAGTGGACCACCCCCCAATCCAGGCCATTACTACAATGCCACCCGTAGTATTCGACAAATAAGGTGTTATCCGACGCTGCAGATTCAGTCTGCTGGGGCCGTTGTTGATGCAGCAGAGTTGGTTCTGCTCTCCACAGGCAGAGCTGGACGCCAGGGCAGTTGTAGTGATATGATTTAAGATGGTGGTAGTGGTAGTAGTGCTGGGCAGATGACACAGTAAATAAACTGAGAATACAGCAGGGTGCAGTCTTTACACTTTTACTCACAGTTCTGTTGTTATAGTCCCCAGCCGGGGTGCTGTGTCCTCCAGGTTTGTGGTCCAGACAGCTCTCAGGTAGCTTGGGGTGTACGTTGCCAGGGCTCCCTTTGATGTTCCTTTCCTGGCCGTCTCACTACGCTGGCTACCACCTCTCCTGCCCTGCGAATGAGTGTGGGGTTGGCTGCAGCACTTAAAGATACTGCTGCCTCGGTTTCCCTAGCTGAGTCCTTAGTTTCTCCACTCGTTTTGGGGCCGGTCCCCTAACTGTGACCTGGTCCCTCCACCGACCACACCAGTGGATGCGGGCCCCACGGATGGATTGCTCACTATCCGTGCCCCTCTCCTTCCTCTCCTCCTGGAGCTTTCCTTCCTTTTTTCTCTATCTTCACTCCGTCTCTTTCACTCTCTTTAGTCTGGAGACATGCTGCACTCAGCTTCAATCTTCACAAGCGACTCCTCTCTCCCTCCTGACTGACCTCCTCTCACACAACTCTCTGACTGACTGACACTTTCCAGAACAATCTCTTTACCTTAGCACTAACTCCTCCAACCACTCCTTTAAGCTGCACCCCTTCTCTACTTTCTCCACCCACACCCACTACTTACAGTAACTCCCCCTGGCCAGATGAGGACTAGTGTTGGGTGCTGGTGTGTGTGAGTCCTGGCAGTGCCCCTTCCTTACCTGAGAGCAGAGTACCACACCTCTGGATGAAGTGCAGTACCCTGTTGTGACTGAGACCACAGGGGTGCCACATAGACATACAGTATATCAGGCTGTACAATACAATCATATAATGGACACCACACTCCACTTCATCTGGTTTCAGCAAGAATGCCCTGTGCACATTGCCATAAGGGTGTAAAAGAAAAACTCCTTGAAAATAATACAAAAAATATGAAAAGTCTTGAGAAAGGCTCATTACTGAGCTGAAGTGTAGTATGTAGTGGTAATAAATCCACATCTTACATCTTAGCAAGACCCTTTTGCTGTTGTCTTTTTCTTTTTTTTTTTTTGCATATCAGGCAATACATACATCTCGATTGAAACTTCTGATCTATGCCTCTTTAAAGACATGCAGTGTCGTAGGTTTTCTATAGGCTACCAGTATAAATACTAACTATACTGTGCAACATGCATTTTTGCACAATGCAACAGCGTTAACCAGTATGGAGGAATGAGGTTTTCCATATAGTTAACAAAATCAAAGCAGGTGCATACCTTGCTATATACAGTTTTGTGAAAAAGTGTTTTTTCTCCCTTCCTGATTTCCTATTCTTTTGCATGTTTGTCACTCTTAAATGTTTCAGATCTCCAAACAAATTTAAATATTAGACAAAGAAAACACAAGTAAACACAACATGCAGTTTTTAAATGAAGGTCTTCATTAATAAGGGAAGAAGAAATCCAAACCTACAGGGCTCTGTGTGAAAAAGTGATCGCCCACTAAAACAACTGGTTAGGCCACCAACTGGTTAGGCCACCAACAACAATTGCAATCAAACATTTGCAATAGCTTTCAATGAGTCTTTTACAACATTTTGAAGGAATTTTGGCCCACTTATCTTTGCAGAATTGTTGTAATTCAGCCACACTGGAGGGTTTTCGAACATGAACCACCTATTAAAGGCCAGCATCTCAATCAGATTAAGGTTAGGACTTCGACTATGCCACTCCCAAGTCTTCATTTTGTTTTTCCTAAACCATTCAGATGTGGACTTGCTGGTGTGTTCTGGATCATTGTCCTGCTGCATAACCCATGTGCGCTTCAGCATGACATCATGAACAGATGAAAAGACATTCTCCGTCAGGATTTTTTTTGTAGACAGCAGAATTCATGGTTCAATTTACCACAGCAAGTCTTTGAGGTCCTGATGCAGCAAAACAGCCCCAGACCATCACATTACTACCACAATATTTTATTGTTGGTATGATGTTCCTTTTCTGAAATGCTGTGTTATTTCTACGCCAGATGTAATGGGACATACACTTTCCAAAATGTTCAACTTTTGTCTCTTCAGTCCACAGAGTCCAACAGTCTTAGGGATCATCAACATGCTTTCTGGCAAAACTGAGATAAGCCTTTATATTCTTATTGCAAAGTAGTGGTTTTCATCTTGGATCTCTGCCATGCAGGCCATTTGTGCCCACTCTCTTTCTTATGGTGGAGTCATGAACACTGTCCTTAATTGAAGCAAGTGTGGCCTGCAGTTTTTGAATGTTGTTGAGGGATCTTCTGCGACCTCTTGGATGAGTCATCTCTGCGCTGTTCTTAATTTTTCCCCTGGATTTAATGGTCAACATAAATGTGATGTTTTAATAAACTGATCTAATTTGCTGCATTTGCTGGATCCATACTTTTTCTTTTGCTGCAATTAACACAATGTGAGGTCTGCACTTACAGAAAGATGAGATCCGGAGGGCATAAACAAAGGTTCTTTATTCACCAAGGCGTTTAGTCGCCAGACCAGCACCTTTCTAAAGGTAAAAAAAAAACAAGGAGGAGTATTCTCTCAAAGTTCTTTTGTTGATAATAGGTTCAGTTTGAGTAAGTGAAACATGGACAGAATGCTGCTGAGTTTAAAAAAGTGCATGGGAATTTGGGTAACACTCTCTATGCATTTAAAACCCAAAATGAGGCAGATAAGGGTTCCACTGTGATTCAGAGGCCAGTTAGGACTGTAGCAGAGTGCATTTTCTTGAGAATGACCACTGGTACATCAGAGAACTTCACTGAGCAAGTTATCTTGAGTAATTAGTATTTACTTATATGGGTAAACATAAGATAAGAATTCAGTAGCACACAGTCCCTGCTTCTGCTATAATACACTCAAAAGTGAAGTAAAAGTAACAACAACAATATAGAGCTTCCCTCCCCACAATACAGCAAACATATAAAGGCCCCTTTACATTTAGCAATGCACCAGCGATCCCGACCACGATATGACCCGGTCAGGATCGCTGGTGCCTCGTTAAATGGTCGCTAGTGAGCTGCCAAACAGGCAGATCTCACTAGCGATGCAGCGATGCTCGGTGGTCGCTCTTACCTTTCAGACGCAGCGAGGGTGTCTGTCTTCCACCTGTGTCCATGGCTTGCTCATCGGCACCAGCAAGAAGCCGACGACGAGAAATGGACCAGGTCGATCTTGCGCGATCAGCGATAACCAGCGGGAGAGCCGGTCGGAGGTAAGTATCACATGTAGCGATATCGCTAGCAATATCACTGCTGCGTCACAAAATCGGTGACACTTTAGCGATATCGCTATGTGTAAAGCCCCCTTAACTTCACACTATCGCCATCTGCTGTCAGGCTACTGTAAAGTCCTCCCTTCACTTATAATAAGGGTACCGTTACACGTAGCAACGCACCAACGATTCCGACAACGATAGGATCTGGCTAAGATCATTTGTGCATCGCTAGTAAGCAGTCATACAGGCTGATCTTCATAACGACGCATCAGCGATGTCACTAACGACCACGGCGATCATTGGTACCGTGTCACACACTGTCTATAATAGCTATTCAGACTTTGAATAGGCGTCCTTCAGCGCTATCTATATGAGTTCAGAGTCGCCAACGAGGGGCGTCAAACACAGTGATGCATGCTGGTCAGCGTGACGCCAGCAATCAAAAAATGATTCTGAACGTTCGCGCACAATCAGCGACATCGCAGCAGGGAGCCGGTCGTTTCCGCGTGTCACACTTAGTGAGATCGCTAGCGATGTCGCTGTTGCGTCACAAAATCGTTGTCGCTTCAGCGATATCGCTAGCGATCTCGCCGTGTGTAACGGGGGCTTAAGTCCTGATCTGTTGCATGTGTCAACAAGGACTGCTTAGAGGAATTCTCCCTTATGGTTCCATGTTATTCCCTCCTCTGATTAATACTTTTACTACATAATCACGCAAGCATTTCTACATATAGTAACCTTGGTTATAATTTGCTCTTTTATTCATACTAGATGGTGTTCTCATCCAGTTTAATATTATTTCATATTTTGTTCATGATTACTATTTCCTATCAATCCCTATAATTATTTCTATTGCTAATACAAATTGCTAAGATTAGAAAATGACAATTAGGTGATAAAAGATCCTCTACTTGCTCCTGACTGAGGCTTCATGCAAACAAAATGCTTGCAATAGTTGACAACAAATGATGAGCTCTATTGTGTTATGCTACAAATGAAAATTAAATTACGTTACCTACACTGTACCAGAGTTGAATCTTAAATTTCTCACGGAAACGGAATGTTTGCTGCAAGTCTTCATTGGACCTGATGAGAGCCTCATTATTTTTGTACCAGCAGTACACACTCGGTATAACATAATCAAAGCCTGGGGGTACGTATTAATTATCTTTTTGAATAGTGATGAAATTTTAAAAAGATCTCCTTAAGGCTCACATCATCAGCAGATGAAGCAAAGCTTGGCACAGCTTGCGACCAGTGGTTCACATGTGTTTTTACATCTGTTCAGGATATTTCAATTTGAAGAGCAACAAGCCGAGTTTGGGATTAAAAGAAAATGCATAAAAAAGAGACACAGAGAAATGTCTGCAACAAACATGCATCACCTTCTATTTCATCCACATGACTAGCAGAAACACACTGATTTCTCTCTTCAATATATTCACAGCTAGTCCCAGTATCCAAATAGTAAAGAAATCTTTAACATTTGCAACATGCGTGGCCTATTGTCTAGCTTAATGCCACAGCTGATTAGCAGTTCACGTGTTATTTTTGCTCTCACTCGTCAAATTCCTCAATTGGGGTGTTTTGTGCCACGTCTGCTCAAATTTTTGCTTGAATATATTTTAAGCAAAAGATTAAAGTTTTAGCTACTACCCAGGGAGAAGGGGAAAAAAGCAACATTTCAAGCTCTGTCTCTAGTATGTGTCAACATACATTTGGAGAACTATTTTTTTTTTACACTTTGCTTTGAATGGCAAAAGAATTTACATTTTTACTTCTACAAGGTAACATTTGCAATAGTATAAATATTAAGGGAGCATTCTAATAAACTGGATATCTTAAATGAGACATATGGGTATTTGCATCAGCAATATACAGTATATTATGTATGCTTTATTTTACAAAACTAAACAATTCCATAGTGATCGATAATGGTTTTCGTACTTATAATTAAAATGTATTCTATCTGAACTTTGAACTGAACTACACACGTGGTTAAAATTGTTGGTACTCCTCGTCTAATGACAGAAAACCCCACCATGGTGACAGAAATAACTTGAATCTGACAAAAGTAAGAATAAATAAAAAATCGATGAAAATGAACAAATGAAAGCCAGACATTACTTTTCAACCATACTTTCCACAGAATTTTTTAAAAAATAAAACTCATGAAATAGCCCTGGACAGAAATGATGGTACCCTTAACTTAATATTTTGTTGCACAACCTTTTGAGGCAATCACTGCAATCAGACGATTCCTGTAAGTGTCAATGAGACTTCTACACCTCTCGACATGTATTTTGGCCCACTCCTCAAGAGCATAACATACTTCCTCAGCTGCACCAACTGCTAAGTCCAGTAGAAAATATCTCCCCAAAATCATTCCTTGCAAGATAGCACCATCTTTCGCCTGGTCATTTAATTCAGTCAAAGTATAGCTAAAATTAACTTTCTAATGAATCTATACCATGATCTCGCCGCTCCTGTCTGCAGGGCTGCACCCTTTCCTAGATCTACAGTATTGAGCAATCAAATGGATTATCAGAATTTGGACCCCACTGACCCCACTGATCTTTAGGCAATTAAAGTGCCTTCTAAACATGAAAACAAGTTTTAACCTCTGAAGCGAGAGCTATAAGCTCCTCTGCCATTCTGTTACTTAGGTCTGCAACAGCTTGCTTCCAAGGGAAAATGGGATCTGTGAGGTTACCACACCAGAGATAAATTAAGGCTTATATCCCTATAAGTCACCCCTCTCCTGTATTCTTGTTACTCCTAGAAGAAGAAAAAGTCAATATGAAGCCTTCCAGTCATCTCCAAATATTAGGTCTGCAGCACCTTATGTTTTCCCTATTCTGTTGTATAGTCCTTGTAGGAGCAGTCTGCAGCTGTTACGGAGCAGTAATATGTCTCTAATGTTATAAAGAATTAGAGGATCTCTCTATACAATGAAGATATGTCAGTGTACCGTGCTGTGCCAGCAGTAAAAAGATCGCAATAAGTAATCTAGGCGGTTGACCTCCTGCTCGGAAGTCACTAGTACTGCATATATCACATTATTATTTTCATTGGAACTTCATAAAGCTTTTATTTTTTTAAGAGAAAACATGGGTATGACGTTATTTTCTGGGACATTATGAATAGCAATATTATTCTTATGGACACTAAGTGTAGGAATCTGTCCTTTCATAAGACAATATGTGTTTGATGCAGATATTCTCAAGAATAGTGTTTATGGCACTATTACTTTTAAGCACTATGTTTACACCAGTATTACATATTTAAGGGGCAAGCAAAAAGTGTGACTCAAAACATTTGCTGCACTGATTCTTGTCGCCTTTTTCCTCTACTCCCCAATATCATTTATTCCAGGATTTGAATCCTGCTGCTGGTTTCCTAGCTAAGGAGAGGGTTTAATAAATGATCTATGTACTGTATATGTGAGCCATAGCTCTTTGCTAGGTAAGGAAAGAGTTTAATAACTGATCTATGCATCTGTGAGTTATAGCTCTGCTATGTGCACATAGTATAATAGTATGTATATTATGTTGTCCACACTAAGCTAATATGTGTTATCCCATAATTTTTCACAAACAGTACCTTTTTTTAAAAGCTAGTTATCTTGTTTGACTCATTTTTTTATTGGCATATTTGCACGCTTAATTTAGTCAGTAATTAACCTTATTTTGCTGTACTCCATGTTTGGAGATTTTAGGAGCCACTTGTAAATTAAGACCATAGATGGTACATCGGGATTGCCAACTTCATTTTTTATTTTTTTTCTGGACAACTGATCAAAAAATCACAGACAGCCAACATTGTTTGCAGCCCCAATGGAAAATTGTAATGCATCATTAAGATTTTAAGTGGTATATGTATAAAGTCTAGAATTCTGAAATGAAAGTAGTAGATGCATTTATTGTGAACTGTTTAACAATGATATTCATAATTGATATCTGTACAAATTTCTCCAGCTTCAGAAATCACAGATTAATCTTTTTTTTATTGGTGAATAAAAAAAAGTGCTTTATTTTTAAAAACTGTCTAGGAATTTCTAAATAGTAGGCAACCCTAGTTAGAAGACAGACTGATATGCTGATATGAAGAGGAATAAAATATCTTGGGATGGAGATACTAGAGGCAATAAATTTTAAAGAAATTTAAACAAAAGTGTGATGGTTGCAGAAAGATTATTCCAAAGAAGCCAAATATAGTAATCATTCACGTCAACTGCCCACATTTTGGCATGATAATCCATTACCTGAATTGAAAAGCTGACCTTTTCGGGTTGTGAGTGTTCCTGAGTATTTTGGGGTAAATACTAGCAGTTAAACAGCATATAACCCCTAGGACACCCCTGACTGACAGCTTCCTGTGTACACTTTGCACTGTAAGGAAGCTGCTACTCAGTGGGGGGTGGGGGACGGCATTACTGATTAGTATGACTGGACTGCTTGTGAGCTGTAGTCAGATAGTGTTAATCTCCTGCTATTAAAATGCTGGCTGCACACAGCCTAATAAGTGACACATCCCTGGAATCAGGATCTGGTGCCCTATATTATGCTACTCTCAGAGTAAATAGCAAAAACCTCCTGAAAGATTCACTGTAAACAAAGTAAAGTCCCAGAAAACTGTAAGGAGCTTGATTACTTGAGATAGAAGAAGTATCATTAGTAGAATAGAAGTGGTGAGTTGTATTGATAGGCGAACCCCTGGAAGCTCGGATCCGACAGGTTCAGCCAAACATTTAAAAAAAAATTGGTTCAAGTACCAGAACAGTACCCGAACCAAGAACCCATTCAGATGAATGAGGGCCCAAACATCCATTTTTTGCCACGCTGTCATCTGCCTGACAGTGCAGCAAACACTGCTTCTGATTGGCAGTAAGGTTACCGGTGGTCAGAGAGCTGTGGTTCCCACACTCTGGTCACAGGTGCGTTGGCTGATGAGAGAGTTCTACTCCCATCAGCCTACGCCTGCTGCCGCTAATAACAGTGAAAGCAGGCGGACTGATGAGAGTATTCATCAGCCGGCGCCTGTGGTATAAATAAATAAAGAAAAAAATGACGTGGGGTCTATCTATTTTTGAGAACCAACATGGCAAAACTGACAGCTGCGGGCTGCAACTCTCAACTTTCATCTTTATTATGGCTGATTATCAAGAAAAGTAGCAATAAACTTGGCACTCAGGATAGTTTGAACGTATAACAAGCACCTTTCTACAGCGATTCAGATTGACCTTGTCAGCCCTGTTTTCTGATAGTTCCCACATGGCAATCAGTTCTGATGAAGGTCTAAATAGACTGAAACATTAATTTGTGGATTGTCAAATAAATCTGTTACACGTTCAAACTACCTTAAGTGCCAGGTTTATTGCTACTATTGGATTACGGTTGGAACCTTACTTAGGCATCAGATTCGCTCAACCACGATTGCCGTATAGCCCTTTTCTACATATTGGTTCTCAAGAATAGAGGGGTCACCACGTCATTTTTTAAAATTATTCAAATAAGGGAGTGAGAGGGTGTAAAAAATGGGGGAGGCCCTTACCTGTCATAGGGTATTTCTTTGCCTTGTCACTTCCCATTACCAACAGGACCCGTGGAAGTGCAAAGGAGCGTGGAACAGCTATCGTCTGACTTTTCCTTTCCGTTCTACCCTCCCTGCTGAAGATGTTTTAATTTGCAACAATAAAGATTGGATTTTAGAAACGGTGAGTGCCACCCTTTTTTTCTCTTTATTATATGGATTTATGCAACTGTCTACATGAGTTTGCACCTGTGAATCCATAAGGGCGGTGTATATGACCAGGTCATCACACGCAGTGGACATTTGGGCTCAGATGTTGCCGCGGCTACGGTATTGATTCCTGTGAAAATAACTGTGTTTGTTATGTTAAAATAAATTTGTAAAATGGTGTGTATGTTTATTTCAAATAAAGGATTTTATTCTGGGTGTTTTTTATTGACAATATGACTATGGAGTTAGTATTGGAAAGGCGTGTTATAGACACCTCTCCATTACTAACCTGTGAACTTGATGTCACCTGACAATACAAAGGTGTTATCAACCCCACAAATATGAACCCCACTTGCCACTGCCACAGAGCAAATGGGAAGAGCAAGGCAAAGTGACAGAAATGGCATATATTATAGATGCGCCTTTTCTGGGGTAACTGTGTGCTGCTATTTTTAGGCTGGTGGGCCACATCCATGGCCCCTTACCAGCCTGAGAATACCAGCCCATTGCTGTCTGCTTTAGATTGGCTGGTTGTCAAAAATAGGGGGGACCCCACACCATTTTTTTAAATTATTTATTTAAATAATTTTAGAAAAATGGCTTGGGGACCCCTCCCTCTAGTCTTGATAACCAGCCATGATAAAGTTGACAGCTGAGGATTGCAGTGAGAAGCTGTCAGTTTTGCCATACTGGTTATCAAAAATAGAACAGACCGCAAGTAATTTTTTTAATTTATTTATTTAGTTATGAATAATCCCATCAGCCGCCACCTGCTCTACCTTTTGCTAGCAGCAGTAGGCTTAGGCTGATGGGAGCAGTACTCTCTCATCAGCCAACACCTTTGTGACCAGAGGTAAACTTTCTACCACTAATCACATTTGCTGGCTGTCAGATGAACCACAGCTCTCTGATGGGTGTTAATAATCTTATCGCCAGTCAGAGCCACCAGAGTTTCTCATACTGTCGTGCAGATGACAGCATGGGAAACACCCGATGTTTGGGGTGCCAAATCCAAACAGTAACACCAACTTCTTGGAAAAGTCCGTGTTCAAGGTCTATGCCCAAACACCAGGGTATTCGGTGCGGACCCCAAATTTTATTGTTTGGGTTTGCCCATCACTAGTAAGCAAGTTAAGGTTACGTTCACAGATGGAGATTATGTTACATTTTTTCATGCTTTTTTATGCTAATTTTCAGCTGCATTTTACAGTACCAGCTATGTCTATGAAATTTCAAGAATCTCATGCACACAGCTTGATTATTTTATCATCAGTATTTTTTTGTATTGCATAGTTTTTTGGACAAAGAGTATGTCACTTCTGTCAGTTTTTTCAGTGCAGGTCTCATTTTTGCAGCATTTTTTGTGCCAAAACATCATTCTTTGGAATAGTAAAAATTTTTTCAATGCTTAACTTTATCACCATGCACAAGAGACAAATCTAGCATGCCAAAACCGCCACAAAAAATGCATCAAAACAACATGAAAAACAAAAGAAAAAACAAGGAAAACATACTTTTTCCTGCAGATTCTTTCCTGACAAGAGATCATGTTTTGCTGCAGAAAAAAAAGGCAGCAAAAGCGCCCAGTGTTTCAGGGCTTATAGAATGCTGTAGATAAGCCCTGAAAGGCAGTGGCCATATCTTACATTGGTTAAAACTACTGACAGGTTCACTTTAAGCTCAATGGTTTTACCCAGGTTTCAGTATGATGTAAAAGCAGAATACAATTTAATATGAGTATACTGTAATATGCTGCTTTTACCTTTTACATACTGTATATGTAAGGAGATTTTATTTATACTGTTAGTTGCAATCTGTAACACTATAGAAAGCTTTTAATGGAAGCAAAAGAAAAAGATCCAACCATAAAATCTCGATGCATCAAAATTTGTGAAACATAATATTTTATTGATAATCAGATGACAACAAAAGGATAACAAACCAATAACCATAAACATTAAAAAAAATGAAAGCAAAGGACTCACACCCAGGAGATAATTTACCAAAGCATGGAGGGAGTAGTGTTGTTACACCCTGTCCATGTCCTGGCGCGGTGCCCAGGTCTGTCACTGTTACACCCGGTCCCTGTCCTGGCGCTGCGTCCAAGTCTGCCACTGCCCCCCATTCTGGGCACTCACCTCGTGCCTTGCACGCTGTCCTTGGGCAGCAGCTGGCTCCCTCTGTGTCTCATGCTGCTTCTCAGTATTCAGGTCTCTCCCCTTCCCCCACCTCCTGGCGTCCTGTCGGCATATCTGCAACTAAAGCTATTAGGGCACGTGTGCGTGCTCTCCTGCCTTCTTAAAGGGACAGCGTGCATTTTTGAAAATGGGCAATTATCCAATGTCAGCGCACTGGCTGCTATTTCTGGCCATAGGGAGAGCGCCAGAGCAACGAGTATCAATCATTGCTACATCCAGTTCTGTTGCTAACCTGTCTGCACCGCGTCTGCAGTCTCTCTGCATTCTCTAACGTTATCTGTCTCCACAGGATATCTGTATCCCGATAATCCTGGTTATATCTGCAACCATCTGGGCGAAAGCCATCCTGTTCCCCCAACAGCCATCTGAGTCCGAGGACTGTGTCAAGGTCACTGGAACCAGCCACTTACCAACTACCCGGATCCAGGACCCGTCTCATTACGGACTCTGCTGTTACTTCTGTTATCCCTTTTTGTCCCGCCTGGACAGCTGCCATGTGTCTGGGGTCTAACTAGAGGTAGCACCTGTGTCCTCCGGGTATTCCATTCTGGTCCTGTCTGAGGGGCTTTACTACGGGTACCCGTTGCTCACTAGTCACGCCCCCTTTGGAACTCCCGGACCATGGTCCCGAGGTTCCACTTTAAAAAACCTCGGGAATGTGAACTTCACCATCTCTGCCTCTGCTTCCATTCGTTACAGATTGCTCAAACCATGGAATCCACTGGACCCCAGAGGCCTCCGACTATGGAACTGTGCCAAGAGGTGACCCACTTAAGAGGTCAACTTAACAAGATCACGTCTTATCTACGTAACCTGTCCACCCGCATGGATTCTCTGCTGAACCTGGCTGCTTCTGATTCATCTACCAGCACCCAGGTACCTGATGTCATGGCAAGCAAGGGCCCTCGCCTGGTGGCTCCTACCCGCTTCCATGATGATCCCACTCAGTGTCTGGGTTTTCTCAATCAGTGTACCCTACACTTCGAAATTTTGGGGCATATGTTTGCTGCTGACCGTGCCAGAGTGGGTTTCATTATGTCACATCTAGCTGGAGAAGCTCTTGCCTGGTTAAACCCGTTATGGGAGAGAAGAGACCCGCTGGTTAATGATCTTCAATCTTTCCTAGAGATTTTTCGCAGGACTTTCGACGAACCAGGTTGTGTCACATTGACTGCTTCTGCCTTGCTTCGTTTACGCCAAGGAACCCTCTTGGTGGCTCAGTATACCAGTCAGTTCCGCACCTTCTCATCAGAGTTATCCTGGAACAATGAGCACCCTGGTCGCTACCTTCTGGGAGGACCTATCCGGAAAAATCAAGGATGAGCTGGCGAGACGGGACAGGCCTACCACCTTGGATAATCTGAGATCCTTGGCAACCCGGATTGACCTGCGTTTTCAGGAGTGTTCCATGGAGATCAAGCGAGACAAGAGGTCCTACCACCTGGACTCTGCTTCTTCCAAGATGGCTACCTCATCTTCTTCCCCCGAAGCTATGGAGGTAGATTGAGTAAGTCTGGCCAGCCACCACCAGGAGGTGCATCGCAAAGACGGAAGCTGTCTATATTGTGGTAGTTCTGAACACCTGACTCGCTCCTGTCCAAAGAAGTTGGGAAACTCCTGTGCCTAGGCTCGGTAGGAGAGGCCAACCTAGGTAGAGAATATTCCTCTTCTTCATTGCAGATCTCGGTCTCCGTGACCTGGGGAGCAATAAAATTTTCTGGACTCTGTTGGATTCTGTAGCCGCCGGGGCTTTTATCCAGCAGATGCTTGTGGATCGTTACCGCTTACCAGTCCAGGCTCTTCCCAATCCGTTGCTGGTGACCGCTGTCGATGGCCAGCCACTGACCAAACCCATCCAGCTTGAGACTGAGCCAGTGGAACTCTGGGTAGGTCTAATGCATTCTGAAAGAATCCATTTTTATGTGTACCCTGGTTTTTCTCACCCCTTGCTTTTAGGTTTGCCTTGGTTCCAGAAACACGAACCAGTCCTTAATTGGAGAACAGGTGAAATTCTGCATTGGGGAGATTCCTGCTTGGACCGTTGCTTAACCTGGATTGAACCAGTTTCACCCCTGGTCCAACCTGCCACCCTGCCTGGATTACCATCCACTTACTGGTCCTTCTCGGATGTCTGCGGGAAAAAGGAGGCTGAAAAACTTCCTCTCCGCAGGTCGTATGACTGTCCGATAGATCTTCTTCCTGGAACATTTCCTCCCCTTGGGAGAATTTACCCTCTTTCCCAGGCAGAGACTCAAGCTATGTCGGACGACATCCAGGAGAATTTGGCCAGAGGGTTTATCTGAAAATCATCATCACCTGTAGGAACAAGATTCTTCTTCGTGACGAAAAAGGACGGATCCTTGCGGCCCTGTATTGACTACAGGGGACTGAACCAGCTCACGGTAAAAAACAGGTACCCTTTGCCTCTCATTTCAGAATTGTTCGACCGTCTCTGAGGGGCCAAAATCTTCATCAAGCTGGATCTCAGAGATGCCTACAATTTGTTCCAAATCAGGGAAGGAGACGAATGGAAAACAGCCTTCAACACGGGTGATGGTCACTACGAGTACCTGGTAATGCCTTTTGGCCTAAGCAATGCACCTGCTGTTTTCCAAGAGTTCGTCAATGACATTTTCAGGGAACTTCTTTACACCTGTGTTGTTGTCTATCTGGATGAAATTCTGATTTTTTCCACTGACTTGGTCACGCACCGGAGGCAAGTATGCCTAGTCTTACAGAGGCTCAGGGAGAACAGACTGTATGCCAAGTTTGAAAAGTGCCTCTTTGAACAATCCTCTTTGCCTTTCCTCAGTTACATTGTTTCCTCCACTTGATTGAAAATGGACCCAGAGAAGTTATCGGCTGTACTCAGGTGGCCTCGTCCATCTGGGCTGAAGGCCATACAGCGATTTCTGGGCTTCGCCAACTACTACAGACAATTCATTCCTAACTTCTCCACCCGAGTGGCGCCCATCTCAGCTCTGACCCGGAAAGGTACAAATTCCAAGGATTGGCCTCCTGATGCTGAGGAGGCTTTTGTTTCTCTCAAAAAGGCCTTTGCTGTCACACCTGTTCTCCATCATCCTAACTCCAATGAACAATTTTTTCTTGAGGTCGATGCTTCCTCCATTGGTGCGGGAGCAGTACTTACCCACAAATCGTCCACCAGGCGAATGAACTCCTGTGGTTTTTTTTCCAAGGTTTTTTCCTCTGCAGAGAGGAATTATTCCATTGGAGATTGAGAATTGTTGGCTATCAAATAATTGGCTCTGCAGGAGTGGAGGCATCTTCTAGAAGGAGCTCTTCATCAGGTAGTCATATACACCGATCACAAAAACCTTGCTTACCTCCAAACTGCGCAAAGGCTGAATCCTCGTCAAGTCTGCTGGGCTTTGCTTTTTGCTCGATTTAATTTTGTTCTTCATTTTTGCCTAGCTGACAAAAATGTCAAAGCAGACGCACAAGAAGAACCACAGCACATCATTGAACCCTCAAGGTTAGTCGCTGTCGCTTCGGCTGATCTTACCCAGCTTCCTCCTGGGAAAACTTTCGTGTCTGCTTCTGAACGTACTCGTGTCCTTCGGTGGGGTCACTCCTCCAAGTTGGCTGGTCACACCGGTCAGAGGAAGACTCTGCAACTCATCACCCAGTACTACTGGTGGCCTGCTATGGCTAAGGACATCCAGGAGTACGTCACAGCCTGTCCTTCCTGTGCCCGTAACAAGACGGCCAAACATCTACCTGCTGGTAGGCTTCAGCCTCTTCCAATTCCATCCTCTCCCTGGCAACACATTGCGATGGACTTCATCACATATCTTTCGATCTCATCTGGCTGTTCTGTGGTGTGGGTAGTGGTGGACCGCTTCTCTAAAATGGCTCACTTCATTCCGCTACCCAGTCTTCCAACTGCTCCTGAATTGGCAGATCTGTTCAGTTTGTAAACTGGTAAGAATTGAACTGGATTTTTCCTCAGCATACCATCCCCAGTCTAATGGACAAGTGGAGAGGACAAATCAAATCCTGGCTGGATTCCTGTGTCACTTTGTCAACGCGCATCATGACGACTGGGTAGACTTACCGTCCTGGGCCGAATTTTCCCACAACAACCAAGTAAGTGAATCTTCTGGAAAGTCTCCCTTTCAGATTGTCTTTGAACTGCAACCCGGAATACCTCTTCCCATTTCCGGATTATCTGGTGTTCAGGCTGCCGATACTTTCTCCAAAGATTTTTCTAAGGTTTGGAAGGACACCAAAACTGCTCTGGAGACAGCCTCCTAGTGTATGAAAAGGCATGCGGACAAGAGACGCTTGGATGTGCCTAACTTTCGCTCTGGAGACAAGGTATGGCTCTCCTCAAAGTATATCCGTTTAAAGATGCCATTCTACAAATTGGGGCCCCGGTTCATCGGACCATTTGAAATCTTGAGACAAATCAATCCAGTATCGTACAAGCTGAAGTTGCCTACTTCTCTAAGTGTGCCTAACTCCTTTCATGTTTCTCTCCTCAAACCAGTAGTTTTGAGCCCCTTCTTTAAGGATCCGGGTACCACTCCTGACCTTGTCTCTGAGGATTATGTTTTTGAGGTAAAACATATCCTGGCCGTTAAGAAAAGGGGTAAGACCTACTACCTAGTAGACTGGAAGTGTTTTGGTCCTGAGGAGAGATCTTGGGAGCCTAGAGAGAACATCCAAGCTCCTCTTCTTAAAAGATTCTATGCAGGCTTGAGGAAGAGGGGGTGTAAAGAGGGGGATACTGTTACACTCGGTCCCTGACCTGGCGTGGTGCCCAGGTCTGCCACTGTTACACCCTGTCCCTGTCCTGGTGCTGCGTCCAGGTATGCCGCTGCCCCCCGTTCTGGGCACTCACCTCGTTCCTCGCACACTGTCCTTGGGCAGCAGCCGGCTCCCTCGGTGTCTCATGCTGCTTCTCAGCATTCAGGTCTCTCCCCTTCCCCCACCTCCTGGAGTCCTGTCGGCGGATCTGCAACTAAAGCTATTAGGGCACGTGTGCGTGCTCTCCTGCCTTCTTAAAGGGACAGCGTGCATTTTTCAAAATGGGCAATTATCCAATGGCAGCGCACTGGCTGCTGTTTCTGGTCTCTCCTCCATAGGGAGAGCGCCGGAGCAACGAGTATCAATCATTGCTACATCCGGTTCTGTTGCTAACCTGTCTGCACTGCGTCTACAGTCTCTGTGCATTCTCTAACGCTATCTGTCTCCACAGAATATCTGTATCCCGATAATCCTGGTTATATCTGCAACCATCTGGGTGAAAGCCATCCTGTTCCGCCAACAGCCATCCGAGTCTGAGGACTGTGTCAAGGTCACTGGAACCAGCTACTTACCAACTACCTGGATCCAGGACCCGTCTCATTATGGACTCTGCTGTTACTCCAGTTATCCCTTTTGGTCCCGCTGGGACAGCTGCCACGTGTCCAGGGTCTAACTGGAGGTAGCACCTGTGTCCTCCGGGTGTTCCATTTTGGTCCTGTCTGAGGGGCTTTACTACGGGTACCCGGGGCTCACTAGTCGTGCCCCCTTCGGAGCCCCTGGACTGTGGTCCCGAGCTTCCACTTTAAAAATAAAAAACGAATGTGAACTTCACCATCTCTGACTCTGCTTCCATTAGTTATAAGTGTACTCAGATTGTGTTATTAAGTACTGTACATACAAGAAGCATTGCCTAACTAATATCCCATATATAGATCAAATAATTATATCAATTGCTAATGCATGATTAACTAGTGTTATATATAGGACCAAAGAATAATGTAAAGTGCTAACGCAAAGCCTGTAATATATCATATAAAGGTCAGAAGTCATGCAAAGTGCTAGTGCATAAATGTGCTATTGATGTACAGGTGTGCTCAAAAGTTTACATACCACAGCAAAATTTTTGCTTTCTTGGCCTTTTTTTCATAGAATATGAATGATAACACCAAAACTTTTTCTCCACTCATGGTTAGTGGTTGGGTGAAGCCATTTATTGTCAAACTACAGTGTTTTCTCTTTTTAAATCATAATGACAACCCCAAACATCCAAATGACCCTCATCAAAAGTTTACATACCCTGGTGATTTTGGCCTGATAACATGCACATAAGTTGACACAAATCGGTTTGAATGGCTACTAAACTTAACATCCTCACCTGTGACCTGTATGCTTGTAATCAGTGTGTGTGGAGTTTCTGGGATCCAGACAGACTCTTGCATCTTTTATATTGGATCCTATATATATAGACACAGACAAATATGTAATATAACAATAGGCAATGTTATGGTTTTATCAAATATGCAACATTGTAGTAGTGAAGAAGCAGTACCACAGTTATATGCACAAGACAGAATGCATTACTCAATAGTACATAAGACCGCATTGCTAGTATTCATTATTCATAACTTTCATGTATAAACTACTTTATGTTACTTATGGTGCCACCATCATATAGATGTTTAATGTATACTTAAATAGAAGTCATATATTGGCACTTGCAATTTGCAAACGCTCTCATCTGAGTGGCGTCCACCCCAATGCCCGTTCCGGCTGTCGCCTTCGTCAGGGGATAAACATGGTCTGATTTTCGACATGTGGAATAATTATACACACTAGATTATAGCAAGATCATTATTATATGTATATTCCATAGGCAAACCATTTCACATCTAAGAAACTTTTCAAACCAGAGACAGATTTGTGATCTTCATGTATTTGCCTAGTTTGGAGACAACTATGGCAAACTGTGTGTGATGTAATATGACCTTAATCTTTTTAACCTCTCTATATAATCTGGGGTAAGAACATGACAGATAATGTACAGTATATTAGAAAGTTGCATAGACTTTCATTCTACAATCTTTAATATTTATTCACGATTATACAAACCCTGCATTGCAGATTATTTATACAAGCATATAATAGATATATATTTATTCATTTGATTATTACATAAAATAATCAGTCTATAAAATGTCAATATCTCAAATTAACCTATTATACAAAAAAATCAATTTAGTTCAGAAATAGAAAACTGATTTGATTTAGTGCATTTAGGACAACGTGTCATATATTACGGGGATATTTCATGGTTTCTAAATGCTGCTTAGAGCATGTAATTTTATCCAAGTCAACTACTGAATTGTCATATCTCAAGCGTTATTAGACATATTCTTTGGGAGTTTGACAATTACAGAGAATTATTTTACCTCTACTAAGCATTTGTCACTATAGCCACATTGGGGAAACAGAACAATACAAGAAAATTATCTCTAATTCAAGAGGAAAGTTTCAGTACATGAGAATACCCAGCAGACGCTTCCCATAATTTCTTTTCTATTACATATCCAAATCATTTTGCAGTTTAATAGCATTAAATACTCCATCCTCATACAAGCTGCACAAAAGGCAATGGCGACATGTTTTAAGTCAATATTTAAAAAATGAGGATTATAATTAGAGATGCTTTGCCCTCACACTAATTAGATATTATCAAGAAGATGCATAGATGATGCTTATATTAAGATTCAAACAACCTTAGGGTTTTGGGTAATTGCCTTTTATACAATGTAAATTTTTTGCTCTACAGCATATTTTGTCAAATCTAGTTTCCTCTTCTTTCCAAGCTGTTTATAGGGTTACATAATTTTTTATTCTAATTATAAGCACCATCTATGCTTATAGCATGGTGTCACTCCTTGGATACTTCTTGTGTTGTAATAGCCTAATATACTGTATATAGCATTATGTTTGCTTTGAACATTGCTCACAATTTTAATTAGTTTATTTTAAATTCATCTACAAAACTCAATTTGTTTTTTCCTAAGGGATATGTTAAAACACACAGACTAAAACAGTAATTTGTTATTTTTCTTTTTAAAGGAGTTGCACATTTAATGTGAAGCTATTTTTCTAAATCTCAGCAGCAGAACAAATGGCTGTTTTAGCAGAATTTCTATGACATGACATTTTGCAATCAACTTTTGGACACCCTATGACTCCGTAGGCTGGGTTATTACAACACTATCTGCCCGGCCATGCCCCATGTAACTTCTCCTGCCCTAACAATGGCAGTACCCAAGTATAGCTCTCTTGATATTTACCAAAGAAAAAAATCGCTCCAGACAGGTTTCTTTCTTCGCAGTGAGATATCATCAGGGGAGTGTACTTATAAAGAGGGGGAAAAAAGGCAAATAGAATGAGACCTTTGAACGCTCCCAGAACCATAAAGCATAAAGTGCCTCAGTGTCTATAAAGAGCAAAGTGTAAAAAGTAAATTAAAAATCGGATAAAACAACCCACAGTGGTGGATGTTATTTGAGGTACAGAGTGCTGCCATCTCACTGAAAAAATTAAGACTTTTTTCTTCTTTATCACTTTGGCAGCTTCATTGGACTTGTCCTATACTCACATGGTACTAACTGACAAATGCTAATGACTAATGCTGTGTCTATGTAGGCCCTACATTGTGGGTCAGCACCTAGGTTTTATCTTGCCTGTGTCAATCCTAGTTTTATTATTATTATCATTTAAAGTTATATATCTTTCTTTGCTGTTTTCAGTACACAATGGTGGAATATTGTCCAAAGTGTGGGACATTTGAATGTGTGATGTTATGTCGATAAGTTCCTTACTAAGAAACCAATATTACGTTATAACCCTACCTTATGGAAGCCCTGCCTTTAAAATGACTCTATATGATGTGCTCAATAATATACTGTGTATGAATGATTTCAGATGTGTGCATCAATAGCATCATTATAACTGTTATAGAAATATAACTATGTGCTCCGTATCACATTTTATTGCATGTGTCATAGTGATCCTTACTCTTGGCTTCAATGCAAAATCTAAGGAACCCTACCATGTGCAATAAAAAATATGAGTGTTTTTTTATATTGCAAAATGGTTATTACACCACTTTTTCCCCTACCCAAAACACAAACACCAGGCACTCATATTTCATTATTATTTTGGGGGTGACTGTGTAGGGGGCAAAAGGAGCAATACTACTTTCTTGGAGGCACACAAAGTGCTTTATTACTACTTAGGTGACACAAGGCCTACCCAAGGTAGTAGATCCGCCGAGTTGTCACGGATGGATGCAATTGTCAACTATCTAAAGTCTGTGAATAAGGCTACTTTCACATTAGCATTTTTTAGTGCAGCGCTTTTTGTGCAATAGATGCATGATGCATTTTTTGCATGCGTTTGCGTTTTTTAGGCGCATGCGTTTTAACCAGTTTCTAGCCATGTTAACTCTTAAAACGCATGCGTTTTGTAACACAGGCGTGCACATGTCCATGCGCACGCCTGCGTTCCCATAGACTGTAATGCGTTATTTTGTCACATTCCGTGCACAAGTGTGCGCATGCATTTTTTTACACTGTTGGACGGACCCAAAAATGCAACAGGTTGCGTCTGGCGCACCTAAGCACACACCTTAAAAAAAGCATGCGCACAAAAACTCATATGTATGCATGCAAACGCTAGACCATGCACACGCCATGTTAAATATAGGTGCACATGACGCATGCGCATGGATGCGCACAGTGCACTGAGCAAAAAAACACTAATGTGAAACCAGCCTAATAGCTGAGTAGCATCGTTGCTCGGGTTTCCCCGAGCATGCTCGGGTGATCTCCGAGTATTTTGGCATGCTCGGAGATTTAGTTTTCGTCTTCTCAGCTGCATGATTTGCGACTTGTAGACAGGCTGAATACATGTAGAAATTCCCTAACAAACAGGCATTCCACACATACAATCAGCCTTTCTAACAGTCGCAAATCATGCAGCTGAGACGACGAACACTAAATCTCCTAGCATGCCAAAATACTCGGAGATCACCCCAGCATGCTTGGGGAAACCCGAGCAACGAGTATACTCACTTATCACTAGTTAAGAGATATAATGTTTAGTTAATCAGAAAAAGGTCAAGGTAGGTGATTGACAAAAAATATAAAGTCAAGGTCAAGCTAAGCATTTACTAGGATACACAGTAAAGGAGCATCTTTGCACACAAATGGTAACTAAGCTAACCAGTTATTCAGGCACCATATTATGAAATGTATCCTTAATAGCAGGTCTTGATGACTTCAGAATTAGAGCACAAATAGGAACAATGCAACTGAGTTAGCAACATAAAGGATTAACTAAAGGTTTGACTTGAGCAGCTGGTTATGGTCAAGAACAGCTGAGCTGAATTTGCAAAGTAGACCGGAATAAATCTCTTGGAAGATTACTGTAAACATCTTACTGGCTGCGAAGAAAATGGTGGGCAGTGAGCGTAATTAGGGAGTATTATTAATGTTTAGAGGCATTTAAGTTTCTTTATTACTTTGTACGGGACACAACAGTGAGTATTATTACTCTGCTAGGGTACAAAACTATGGGATTATTACTGTGTGGGGAACAAAAAAGGTGCTTTTACTTTGTAGTGCCCAACTACGTCTACGGTAGGCTGTAATATGGGCACTATCTGCTTGGCACTAGAATATTTAGGGATACTTTCTATCCTGTACTATTGTTTTGAAGGGTGTTGCCTATGTAGCACAAATTTGGAAGAGTAACCATTGTCATGACAACATTAGTCTTTCAGTAATGTATTTGGGGGCGCTGTATCCATGGCAGGTTTTTGAGAAAGTGGGGCTCCAGGCAAAACTTTAAAGTGGGGCCCCAAAAGCTCAAATATTGCACCATGACTCAAACATTTTATTTGTATTTATATGCGCTGAGTTCAGGCCGTTAAACGAGAGTGATCGACAATAAGTAGTCTCGAAAGCTTGCAATTTGTTACCGTCTTTTCAGTTAGCCATTAAAAGGTATCAACCACTGAGGACTCTCAATTCTGAATATTTTTCGACAATAATTAAGTCATTTGACGCTTGTTCCCGAGTTTCTTTACATCAGTTGAGGAACAATGATGGTGTCAGGTATCCTATTTCACGATCCCACGTTCAGTTCCTGTTTTGGAACTTGCAGCTCTCTGGTGCCCCCTTACCCTCAGGTCAGTCAAGGAACTACACCTAGGGTAATTAGGCGCCAGAAAGGCTGCCTTGCTGTGTACTGGCTATTAGACACTCTGCCGCAAAGGGCAGTATGTATATCCCCCGTCTCAAGCCAGAAATACACATGGAAAACCTCCATTCCATCACTGCCAGACTCTCCCAAATACCCCTGAACACACTTTGCTGCCACCAGCTCCTAGTTCTAAAAATCAATATTGAGTCAGACTCAGGAGCCAACCCACCAGTAGCGTGAATTTAGCCCAGAGGACGTGGCAATTCGTTTAGCGCAAGGAAAACAAAGCTAGTAAATTTTTATAGATTTACTCCAGAAAGAGGCAGTGTTTACAAAAAATATAAAAAGATGTTACAAATGAGACAAATGCAATATATAATTCAAATAGCACGACAAAGGGGAAAAAGTCTTCAGTATAAATCTATACCTTCCAAGCTCACAGAGTCGCCTGAATCACGGCGTTGTCAAAGCAAAAGCATGAGGAAAAGGATCTCCAGCGCTGGATGAATGTATATGCCACTGAGATACCACTTGCTATTATGCCCATCTATTTTTCAAATATGTATTTTTAGGTACATTTTGTATTTTTTATGAAAAAAAACTTTTCAATAAATGTTTGCATTTTAGCATTCATCCAGCGCTGGAGATCCTTTTCCGAATACAATATATACAGGCAATTACAAAATAACATGGATTAAAAGAAGGAACTTACATATCTCAGTCAATGTCATACCATGTGGGAGAGGGGGAGGGGAACCTTCCCAGAGCGACAGGTCAAAATGCACAGCTCTTCAGGGTGATGGCAGGACTGCCATTTTTCTTATTACAACATGAGCTTTCTATTGATATCAAACAAGAACTATCTGCCGGCTAGGAGAAGGGAGGAACCCTTTTCTCATTTCCTGAGGCGAGCTTAAGCCGGAAAACGCCACTGTGGATAGCTTTCATGATGTAGATTCCAAAAATATAGGTTTCCTACTTCCACGCCTAGTCTGTGTTATTATATGCCAGTTTAAAGGGACAAAGAGATTCCCCAAACCATGTGCTTTTGCACATGGCTGAGTGAGCTGAGCACAAACACATTCCCGAGAGAGGGGAGAAAAAGTGAGATAGAATTACACAGTGCTATACAGAAGGAGGGGGTTGGACGCTGCAACTTGTGTGTGTACTGTACAACCTTATAGGGGAAGGGCAGCATGTGTGTCCCAGTAGTTGCAGCAGAAAGTTCTGGAAGTATACTCAAACCCCTGGAAAATGGTTCATATTTTCATGACAGATGGGCATAGATAGTTCTTGATACAGTGTAATGCAGGTTCCACATAGTACATATAGTATAATGCACTGACCATGGTCCTTGATAGAGTAAAATGCAGCCCCCCTCAGAGTGTACTGCAACTTCCCTCAGAATATACTACAGACACACACACAAAATATAATGCAGCTGCCCCTCACACAGTATAGTGCTGCTCTCCCTACACACAGTACAATGCAGCTCTCCAACACACAGTATAGTGCAGCTCCCCGAACACACAGTTTTGTGCAGCTAACCCTACAAACAGTATAGTGCAGCTCCCCACACACAGTATAGTGCAGTTTCCCCACCACACAAAGTATAGTGCAGCTCCCCCCACACCCACAGTATAGAGCAGCTTCCTCCCACATACAGTATAGTGCAGCTCCAACACACAGTATAGTGCAGCTCTCCCAACACACAGTATAGTGCAGCTCCCCCACACACATTATAGTGCAGCACTCCAAAACAAAGTATAGTGCAGCTCCCCTACACACAATATAGTGCAGTGCCGCTATTAGTGGCATGCCACTGACTGAGAGCCCCTGGGGAAGTCGGGGCCATATGCAGCTGCCTGGTCTGCCTGCCCCTAATGCAAGCTCTGGCTGTATCACATATAAATTGCAGTCATGGAGCAACAAGCCAAAAATTGGGGTATCAGAGGATGGAGAGTTTGAATTGTTTTGGAAAAATTAAGCAAGGTACAAGAAAAGTGACTGGTAAAGTATATGTCTGTTTCAATCTCTGCAGATACAAGTGTTGGCTGGTAAAACAAAGAAGTTCTGGACAATCATTCTGGGCAAAAAGGGTAAAAGAAAAATATAATAAATTAGACGTGTTTTGTAAGTTATTTAATCTAACTGACCTACTACTACTTACAGTTGGCGCGGAAAGTTTTCAGACCCCTGTAAATTTTTCACTCTTTGTTTCATTGCAGTCGCAGTCATTTGGTAAATTCAAAAAAGTTCATTTTTTTCTCATTAATGTACACTCTGCACCCCATTTTGACTCAAAAAAAACAGAACTGTGGAAATTTTTTAAAATTTATTAAAAAAAGAAAAAATGAAATATCACACGGTCATAAGTATTCAGACTTGTAGCTTAAAACGTGACAACCACTTTAATATTTGGTAACAAAATACTGGTATAATTCAGTCCCTAGGTGGTGATAGTTTTATGGTATTACTGGCAATATTGATCTTTATAAAGTGTGCTTTGTTCAGCAAAATACTGTATGTTCCTTCAGTAGCAACAACTGTGTTGTACAGTAATTTTATACAGCAGGTGAAATAAGTTTTGAACATGTAACCAATTTTGCAAGCAAATATATCTCTAAAGGTGCTATTGACATGAAATTCTCATGAGATCCACAGAGGCAAAGAAATCAAACCATAGTTGTCCATAAATTAAGTTATGTGTAATAATGAGAAATGACACAGGGAAAAAGTATTGAACATGCTTACTGAAATGTATTTAATTCTTTGTACCAATGCCTTTGCTGGTGACGAGAGCTTCAAGACGCCTCCTGTAAGGAGAAACTAGTCACATGCATTGCTGAAGTGTGATTTTTGCCCACTTTTCCACACAAACACTCTTTAAATCCTGGAGGTTTTGAGGGCTCCTACTATGAACTCTGAGCTTTGGTTCCTTAAATAAAATTTCTATTGGATTCACATCAAGTGATTGCTTGGGCCATTCTAGTAGCTTTATTTTCTCTTTCTGAAACCAATTGAGAATTTATTTGGGTGTGTATTTGGGATCGATGTCTTGCTGAAATGTCCACTGTCATTTTATCTTCATCATCCTGGCAAATGGCAGCAGATTTTTATCAAGAATGTCTCGGGACATTTGTCAATTTATCCTTCCTTCAATCATATGAAATTTGCCAGTGATGTATGCTAAAAAACAATCCTACACCATGATGTTACCACATCCAAAGTTCACTGTCGATATGGTGTTTTTGGGGTGATATGCAGTGCCTTTTGGTCTCCAAACATGGTTTATATTATAGCATCCAAAGAGTCCAATTTAGGTCTCATCTGACAAGACTATATTCTCCCAGTATTTCACAGGCTTATCTAAATGTTGCTGAGCAAACTTTAAACAAGCTTGAACATGCTTTTTGTCCAGCAATAGAAGCTTGCATGGTGAATGTGCAAACAGGCCATGCAGGTTGAGTGCATTACTTGTTTTCTTTTAAACAATTGTACCTACTGATTGCAGGTCTTTCTGTAGCTCTCCACAGGTGGTCCTTGGTTCTTGTGTAAGGTTCAGCCAGGACCGTAGTCATAGCCGACAACTCTGGGGCAACGGAGTCCTGGCCTCCCCTCACATAGACATGACAGTTTTCTGTCAGCATACCTGTCGCTTTCTCCAGCTCCCCCTCAGGGCTTTCTGTTATGAGCTGCACATTCTCCTCAAATGAGGTGGAACAGAGTCACAGTCCTGTTCAATACTTGAATAATCATCTTTACTGTTTCCTTCACACAGCGCATAAATATTTACTCCAGCATCAGGGTTGGCAATAGACATTTTCTCCTCTATCCCTGTCTTTCCCACTGGCCAAAATTCTGTATGACTGGGTTCTTGACTTTAACTTTACGGAGCCAACAGCCCTGTCAGGGTGCTCCCGCCCAACTAATTCAAATTCCAGATGCTCCCTGGCTTAACAGCTGTTAGCCCCTCCTACTTTAACTATTTGCAAGCTGAGAATCTCTAACCCCATCTAGTGGGCAAACTAGGGTACTACACTTTCCCTATCTATATAACAGTGTCCAATGTTAAATACATTTAACAGATACAATAAATAGACATTTACATGGCATGTACAATAAATATGAATAACGTTAAAGGGAAAGGGTACATAACATCCGACATTAGCTATATATATGCACATATATATCTGTACACTTTTGGACACTCCTTTGTGTGCCTTACACTTGGACAATTATTCATATAATTCTTTTAACTCCTCTGTATGAAATGTTGTAGAGAGCACCTGGTCGGGGACGATTTGTAGTGATATGATGTTCTTTCCACTTACATATTATTGCCCTGAGAGTGCCTTCTGGAATTTTCAGTAGTTTAGAAATTCTTCTACAGCCAATGCTATGAGTATGTTTTACAACAGGCTATGAGTATGTTTTACAACAATAAGATTGTGAAAATCTTGAGACAGCTCACTGGTTTTACCCATCACTAGATGTTTCTTGTGTGGCACCATGGTAAAGAGACACCTTTTTATAGGCCATAAATTGAACCAGTTGATATTATTTTTCACGAAGTGTCATGATTGCTTTTTAACTAGTGAAAATTAATTTTTGTATCTCTCTTTCTTCATGTGTTCAATGCTTTTTCACTATATGATTTCTCATTATTATACATAACTTAATTTATGGGACATCTATGGTTTGATTTTTTTTACTTTTCTTTGCCTGTGTAGATTGGATGGGTTGTTATGGACATCTGGTGAAAATTTCATGTCAATAACACCTTTAGAAGTACATTTACTTAGAAAATTGATGACGTGTTCAATACTTATTTCATCTACTGTATATATATAAATCACTTTTGGGGAAAACATATGAAAAGGGGCCCTGTTGTTTTAAAACTCTGCAATACCCAGACTATGTGATAAATATAGACATACAGTATGTACTGAAAGATGCATAAACACTATGAAATTATTGAATTCTATTATTGCTATACACTTTGAAAACATGAGGTGGTTAAATTTTGATCAGAAAGTGGAAAAGGCATCGAACCATGTCAAGGTGACCAGAATTTTGATGGTCACTCACTTTAATGACTCACCTCTCCATGTGCCCAGCCAGGCTTCAAATGAAATGGGAAAGAGATATGAACCAGGCTTAGCTCATAATAAAGCCTGTCAGGAAAGGTGAGTGGATAAAGCTGCATGGGCCAGGGGGTGACCACACACAATTTCCATGTCCAATGCACAATGCAAAAAAACATATCACAAGGTCACCACTCTATACATTCTTATTTGAGGCCTGGTTATAGAGATGAGTAACTAGAGTTAGTATCAATTGAATTAGTTCACCTTGTCTTTGGTGGTTGGCTTATGCACTTTTTCATTAAAATTATTTTTATTCTAAGTATGGCACGTTTTTTATCTATGTAGCATGGAATTCATGGATTCATTAGTTGCAGTATGATGATGGATCGTTAGTATATATGTCTGTGTGTGCACCTGTCCATTAATTTAATACTATAGGGGTGCAAGCTTTCTCTTTTTTTCAACATAATAAATAGAGACAAACGCACGTAATAAATAAATAAAGGCTTCCAGACTCCTCATATAAATACAGACCCCAGACTAAAAGCCCATATATAAACACAGGCCCAGACTAGACCCCTTATGTAAGTAAATACCCTTATGAGCTCCTAATAGTACAGATTAATGCATTAATCACTCATCAGAATACTCCTTAATTGAATATTCTTGATTCTGCAGAATTTACATTGCAATAATTGCAGTTTTACTTATGGCTATAGCTATTTCAGTGTTAGCAAAAAGTATATGAACACCAAGAAGACATGGTTCCATTTACATAAGGGGAGGTGCATGACACAAGGATTCAATTTTTGTGCACCCAAAATTCCTATACAATACACTTCTGCCTTAGCTCCTTTATTGGGTATAAGCCACCATATAAATTTTAAGTGAAGCTAATGTCAGAGTCCAATTGCTATAAATGGTTAATAGTAATGTTATATTACAATTGTGTGCTGTAATGGGTTTTTTTTAAGTCTCCTTTATTCTGAAAAGGTATACACATTTCATGACAAGACTAAAAATATACAGCTCTGGCAAAAATTAAGAGACCACCTTATCAAATCCCTGTCATGGGCAGCCCATTCTCCAGACCTGATCCCCATTGAGAACCTCTGTAATGTAATCAAGGGGAAGATGGATAGTCACAAGCCATCAAACAAAGAACTGCTTAAATTTTTGCGCCAGAAGCAGTGTGAAAGACTGGTGGAAAGCATGCCAGGGCGCATGAAAGCTGTTCTTAAAAATCATGGTTATTCCACAAAATATTGATTTCAGAACTCTTCCTGAGTTAAAACATTAGTATTGTTGTTTCTAAATGATTATGAACTTGTTTTCTTAGCATTATTTGAGGTCTGAAAGCACTATTTTTTTAATGTTAACCATTTTTCTTTGTCATACATAAAATACAAAATGTATTGATTGAAAATTCGGAGACATGTCAGAAGTTTATAGACTAAAAGAACAATTTATATTTTACTGAAAAATATACCTATAAAGAGAATATTCAGACAAACTGAACATTTGAAAGTGGTCTCTTAATTTTTGCCAGAGCTGTACATTTGATATCCTATTTAAATATCAAGTCATTGAAAAAAAAAAACTCCACAGAGACTAAAACAGCTAATTTTATTATGTAAAATACTCCTAAGATATAGACATACATAATACTTTGCTCTTTGATTTGTACTTTGTTTATCTGCTATTCATTACATCAATTACTGCCATGTAAATAGGTACAATTTGCAATGAGCGTAAAAATAATGCAATTCTGCTTGTCATTTCTGCTATTATTTAATGCATGATGTGAATTGGTATGCAGTTACATAAAGACAGACACCAACTTATTAAGTGTAAGATAACATCACTTGACAATCACTGAATTATTTGTATTCCTTACTAAGGCAATGATGCTATTCATATTCTGTGTCTCTGGAGTCATCTCAGTTCCTCTTTTCTTATTTTACCCTCTAGCCCCATGTCTGGTGTGTCTTCTATTTAAATGTCACATTATTAGGCCTGTGAAGGTTTTTATTGCTTATAAGCTGTCTCAGAAAAAAAAAAAAGATTTAATTATGGCATTTAGAATTGACATTACTTAGTAAGATGTTTTATTTTACAGGTAAAAGTGATTTAAAGGGAAATTCCACCAATGTTTTAGATAGTAATACATATAATTGTCTAAAATATTTTTTTTCTGTCTTCTATCCATTTTACATTTTGGTGCCTTTAATCTTTATAATAGTTCTTAGAATTTTCTCCATGACTGCTCACCGGTAAGACGTCTACCGTTTTATCGCCTTATGACTGTGCTTACTACAGAGAAGGGAAAGCTAGGAAATTATACCTGCTAATACCTATATGGGAAAATTATACACAGAAAATGTGGCAGCAGAAACAGAATGATCCAAGGAAAGTCCTTGTTCTTTAATTACAATTATTAAAATTTTAATGGAGAAAGCTTACAAATTAGGTATATGTAAGAAACAAAGTCAGCAATCTCCTCAACACTCCGAAACAGTCCCATGGGCTTTTGTAGCTTTTGTCCATTTTGTCTTTCCTTTCCTTTCCTGCCCAGGAGTGCACCAAAGGTAAAGCTGGACAAGCCATGTAGTGCTTCAGTGAAGCCCGCCAAATGTGTTTTTTTATGGAGGGTATTCACTTCAACTTTTCATAACGTATGTACATTTTTTTTAATTTTTTTAATGGATTAAATAAAGTTTGATTATATATATATATACTAGCTGAAGAGCCCGGCGCTGCCCGGGCATAGTAGCTAACTGTGGTTAGTTATAGAAAATTATAATTATCCTCCATCCCATAGTCCCGTGCCCATATACCCATCATACATATCCACGATCCCATAGGCCCGTGCCCATATACCATCATACATATCCTCCATCCCATAGTCGAGTGCCCATATACCCATCACACATCCTCCATCCCATAGTCCCATGCCCATATACCCATCATACATATTCTCCATCCCATAGTCCCATGCCCATATACCCATCATACATATTCTCCATCCCATAGTCCCATGCTCATATACCCATCATACATATTCGCCATCCCATAGTCGAGTGCCCATATACCCATCACACATCCTTCATCTCATAGTCCCGTGCCCATATACCCATCATACATATCCTCCATCCCATAGTCCCGTGCCCATATACCCATCATACATATCCGCCATCTCATAGTCCCGTGCCCATATACCCATCATACATATCCTCCATCCCATAGTCCATTGCCCATATACCCATCACACATCCTCCATCCCATAGTCCCGTGCCCATATGCATATCCGCCATCCCATAGTCCCGTGCCCATATTCCCGTCAAACATATGCTCCATCCCATAGTCCAGTGCCCATATACCCATCACACATCCTCCATCCCATAGTCCCGTGCCCATATACATATCCGCCATCCCATAGTCCCGTGCCCATATACCCGTCATACATATCCTCCATCCCATAGTCCAGTGCCCATATACCCATTACACATCCTCCATCCCATAGTCCCGTTCCCATATACATATCCACCATCCCATAGTCCTGTGCCCATATACCCGTCATACATATCCTCCATCCCATAGTCCAGTGCCCATATACCCATCACACATCCACTATCCCATAGTCCCGTGCCCATATACATATCCGCCATCCCATAGTCCCGAGCCCATATACCCATCATACATATCCTCCATCCCATAGTCCCGTGCCCATATACATATCCTCCATCCCATAGTCCCATGCCCATATACCTGTCATACATATCCTCCATCCCATAGTCCGGTGCCCATATACTCATCACACATCCTCCAATCCATAGTCAACCATTATGACATCATAATGAGCGGCGGCAGGGCTTGCAACCTTTGATTATATCAGCGTCGCCATGGCAACCATTGTGACATCATAATGAGGGGCGGGGCTTGATACGCACACACTGCTTCCCCAGTATGCAAATAGGGGCATTGTGACATCACAATGAGGGGTGGGGCTTGACGCTCACACACTTTTTCCCCCAGTATGTAGATAGGGGCAACATTGTTTGGTGAATTGGAACGTGCGGGGTTAAAAGTTCGCCTCACAACATAGCTTAGGACGCTCTCGGGGTCCAGACGTGTGACTGTGCCAAATTTTGTGGCTGTAGTTGCGATGGTGCGGATGCCTATCCCGGACATACAAACAAACATACACACACACATACATACATACACACATACACACTTTGAGCTTTATATATTAGATTTGTAGCAGGATCTTTTAACTTTCTTGGACATATGTGTAACGAATGGAAGCGGAGACAGAGATGGTGAAGTTCACATTCGTTTTTATTTTTTAAGTGGAACCTTGGGACCACGGTCCGGGGGGCTCTGAAGGGGGCGTGACTAGTGAGCCCCGGGCACCCGTAGTAAAGCCCCTCAGGCAGGGCCAGAATGGAATACCCGGAGGACACAGGTGCTACCTCCAGTTAGACCCCGAACACGTGGCAGCTGTCCCAGCGGGACCAAAAGGGATAACAAAAGTTACAGCAGAGTCCGTAATGTGCTGGGTCCTGGATCCGATTAGTTGGTAAGGAGTCGGTTCCAGTGACCTTCACACAGTCCTTGGACTTGGATGGCTGTAGGCAGAACGGGATGGCTTAGGCCCAGATGGTTGCTGATATAACCAGGTAACACAGGATACTGATTAGACAATGCACAGAGACTGCAGATGCAGTGCACACAGGTTAGCATGAGAACCGGATGTAGCAATGATACTCGTTGCTCCGGCGCTCTCCCTATGGAGGAGAGGCCAGAAATAGCAGCCAGTGCGCTGCCATTGGTTGATTGCATTTTTTGAATAATGCACGCCGCCCCTTTAAGAAGGCAAGAGAGCGGGCGGGCGTGCCCTAATAGCCTTAGTTACAGATCTCCTCACAGGACGCCAGGAGGGAGGACAGAATGCTGAGCAGCAGCATGAGAGGCTTGAGGTGAGTGCCCAGAACGGAGAACAGCGGCAGGCCTGGACGCAGCGCCAGGACGGGGTCCAGGTGTAACAGCGGAAGACCTGGGCGCAGCGCCAGGACTGAGACCGGGTGTAACAATATGTACCTAAAATACCATGCAGTGGTGTATTTTCCAGGCTTCTCCAATGACTGGATTGATTTTGGAAAGGGTGAGCTGGATCAGTTTGTTTATTGTTACCTGTAGGAGCATGCTAAACACAACAGGACAGGGTGGTGTTCGCCAACATGGCTCATGGGTGGTATAGGCTTTTATTTCTGATGGTAAGTTGGTTTATGGGGTCTGTCAACATTTCTTTACGAATTTGGACGCCCTTGTATGCATAATCCTTTATGAAGTGAACTGATTGATGCTGTTACTTTGACTTGCACCTGTTACCTTTCACAATATTTATTACCACTTGTAACTTTATTGTATACTTTAAATTATATTAAGCCTGTTTTCTGTAAACTGAACCCATTTTCAATAGGGTATATTCAGACTTTTCTTGCAGATTGTGGTTTTATTTTGTATATTTGATTAATAAAGTTTTATTCTACTTTGATGTTTACTATTATTTCTTTGCATCCAGAGTATGTATAGGTTTTCATTTTGTTTCGGGACTCTTAATTGATTTTAATTATAGATCCATTTTCACAATGATGAGGCTTAAGATTCAGTTTTTGTTGTTATTTTGCAAAATAAAGGCAGGTGCAGACGAGCGTATATTCTCTAATCCAAAAGAATAGGGTCGACTATTCTAATCACACTCTGACGAATCTCTGATCAGAGTTTGATCAGAGTGTGTTTATAGTGTGATCTGAAAAAAGTCTCCATTTTTTAACAGGTCTGTCAGTCTATGGAAATTGGACTGCAGTCAAATGCCATCGAAGTGCAGTCCAGTGTTTTCTGCCCACTCATTGACTTGCATGGTCGAGTGCGATCTGAATATCGAATGAAACTCAAGCGTGCTACAATTTTTTTCCTCAGACAGGCTCTGTCCAAGGAAAAAATCTGACTTGTGCAAGGTCCCGTAAACTAACACTGGTTCAAGTGTGACCAATGTTTTGTCGGATCACACTCAGTCTGAAAATATGCTCGCCTGCACCCGCCCTAAACATGAATTTTAAAAAGAAGTCTAGTCAACTCTGCAGTGTAAGGGTATGTTCCCATGGTCAGTAAACGCTGCAGGTTGGACGCTGCGTACATCCGCAGCGTCCAACCTACGCGGCCAGATGTTTCTATTTAAGAAATACCTATTTCAAACATTTATGGCACAGGATTTGTCATAAGTGTTTCATAGATGGAGTTCCCACTTCAAGAATCCAGGCACACATTTTGGGAATATTGCCCTCTCTTATCCTGCTACCTTAGATCAAAAAGTGGTTGTGTGTGCACAGCTCTAGCAGTAGAAAAACATAGTGAACACTTATTTTGGAGATGTGCAGATCCTAGAAGTGGGACAGAACAATCTATGAGCCAGTGATGGGATCTCCTGCAGATATGCCACAAACAACTATGATGGAAATACCGTTTTAAGTGCAGCAATGTCAATGGTAATAAATTGGGAAACATTAGTGGATGATAGCATTCTATTAAATAATATCATATTACTATAATTGTAAACTTATATACCATATATGAATTATAATTTTTCATCTTTATGTACATACTTGAGTCAATATTATTTCTCTTATGTTCAAAAATAATTTTCAAGAGATTCAATTTTAAGCCTTACTTAAGGAATTTCTTTAGGACAATGTTTTTCTATCGGATGCTAGAAAGTAGGTTCCTTTAGGTAAAACTAGTGATGTAAAGTGCTACTATGAAATTGTTTTAATATATTACTGGTAATAGAAGTCAAAGCCAAGAAAGCACTTAGTGGCCATAAGATTCAACAGTCGAAATAGGAGAGACATTGTCTGAACCAATTCATATGCCAAAAAATGAAATAATATAATTGGGGAATGGGGTCTTATACCGCTCAAATAAACACATTTCAAATTAAACATAGATTTCACAAGGTCATTATATAATAAAAACCCAACCCAGGCTATGCTGCATTTGTTGACATCACACACATTTGCTTTTGTCTGGCTAAACTTAAACGTCAAATCTTAATTTTCTTACAAATGTAGTAAGGAAGGAAATGTTCAGAAGCTGTGGAAAACACTCCACAAGCTTGAACAATGTAAGATAGTTTTGTTGGTTGTCAAAGATATAATACACAATATAGCTTATACATTCAGTAGGAATCTTTTAACCCCTTCACGACATATGAGGTACATGTATACCAATGTCGCTTCCCTGCCTTTGATGCGGGCTCACATGCCAAGCCATTTTTTTCCCTGTAGATTATGGCTGTGGTTGTTAACTTGTTAAATCCCACTGTCAATCTCTAACAGCAAAATTTAATGCAGAGGATCGCGGCAGTCCATGCACCCATTAGTCGGCCGTGACATGACTGTGGGGCACCAATGTGTTGTCATGACAGCCAGGGGTCTGCTGTTGACCATCATGCCTGTCATTAAGATCCTGATGTGAAAGCACATGGCTACCGTTCATAGGAGATCATGATTTTTGCCATAAATAGCAATGCTGATGCACTACAGGTGTCACGTGGACCCGTCCTGTGTGACGAGACCAGCAGGCCGGTAACTAACACAACAAGACGCGGCACGTGATACTGTCCTGTGTGACATGGCTCGCAGGCCGGTAACTAAAACAACAAGACAAGGGAAGGGAAACAGTTACAACGGTGGGCCCTGCGATAGGGAAAGGGGACGTGGAGGCCTCCTGCACTCCCCTGAGTCAGTGACCCTAATGCTCCTAACGTTCCCTATGCCGGTTCCGTACCGGGCGCCGATCAGGAACCTGTCGCCCTAGCACACCCTACACCTATCCCTTGCTAGTGAGCTGGGTGGTGCAGGCACTGGCCCCACCGCTCTACTAATACACATTAAGGAAAAACACAAACGGGAAACACCACTTAGCTTTACTCTGTTGCACTTGCTCCTGGCAACAGAGTCCACCACCAGAATGCAGCTCTCCTCCTGAATCGCTGCCACCAAGCTCTGTCAGAGCTACAAGGAAATATTCTATGACTCCTTCCACACCAGGGCTAAGACAGTGCTGCAAGGAACACTCTCCAGCTCCTTCCTCCACCAAGGATGGTTGAAAAGAACACTATCACCAACACTTATTGCAACACCTGTGACTCTTTTTTAGCAGAGCCAGCAATCGCACCTGCATTCTAATCATGTGCACTTAACTAAAGAAACTAGAGTGCAATGATGCTCACCACCACGGGGGCAAGCTTAGAACAAACGACACCAGAGTGCAATAATCCTAATTGCCACCGGGGGCAAAAACCAACCTAAGCACAGCTTAGGGAAAAAAAAGGTTACCTGTGCTTTTTATCAGTCCTGATCCAGCATGGATCATGACAGCAGGGTATAGCACAAGCGATCAGATGATCGCGCAGCTTCAAGATCCTTAAGATGACCACAAAATACAGCAAAAAGTAAAAAAAGGTTTTTAAATATCAGAAAAAAATTAAAATCACTCCCCTTTTGCCCCATTAAAAATGAATAAAAAAAATAAACATATTTGGTAGCTCTGGGTTCGTAAGAGTCTGATCTATCAAAATATAAAATACACAAATACGATCGGTAAACAGTATAATGTGAAAAAAAATCACAACACCAAAGGCCCCCGCAAAATAATAAATATGCAATAAAATACGCAATAAAATGCAATGAGGCAATGGAGATCAAACATTGTATTTAGCAAAATGATATTAGTAAAAACGTCAGTTTAGGGAGCAAAAAAAGTTCTCACACAGCTCCGTATCCTAAAATATGAAAACCTGGCGGGTCTCGGAAAAGACAGCAAAAGCAAAATTTTGTTTTTCACAAATTTCCGAATTGTTTTTCACCAATTAAATAAGACAAAAAAATGAAAAAAAAAAGTTACATATTTGATAGATTGCCAGGTTGGTTTTACCATATAGTGAACATGGTAAATAAAAACTCCCCAAAAAATTGTGGAATTGCACTTTTTTTTCAATACTTTTGGATTTTTTTCCCCACTATTCTTAAAAAGAATGGTGTCATTGAAAAGTACAACTAGTTCAGCATGAAACAAGCCACCATACAGCTATATTAATGGAAAAATAGGAGTTATGGCTCTTAGAAGGAGGGAAGAAAAAGAAAAAACTAAACTAAAAGGAAAATCACCATGTCATGAAGGGGTTAAAAGTAGGCTAAAATTGGGTAATTGTAGCATTATTAGTGAAAGAAACTGAAAAATTGTCCCTATGCTTGAATGTTATTCCAGATATGTCAAGTATATCCAAGAAATAAACAATCCCCTTAGAATCTCTATGTTGTATTATTTGTTTATTCAATTAACTTTACTTATATAATTAAGGCTGGAGTCACACACAACGTATAAAAAAAATCGGTCCATTTTTCACGGACGAGAATTGCACTAATGTTTCATGAACAGTGATCCGTATGTCATCCGATTGTAATGCGAGGATGAGATTTTCTCGCATCTAAGCATCTTTATGACATCCGTATTGCATCCGTATGCTGAAATTTTCTCACTGGCTTGCAAAATGGACATATAATGGATCCCATTGACAGGTTGTTATTATTATTATTTATTTATATAGAGCCATTAATTCCATGGTGCAGTACATGAGAAAGGGGTTACATACAAAGTTGTAAATATCATTTACAATAAACAAATTTACAATGACAGACTGGTACAGAGGGGAGAGGACCCTGTCCGTGTGGGCTTACATTCTATGGGATAGTTAAGGTTAAAACACAAATGAAAGAATAGATATATACACATAGAATACATATATATATACATGTCATTGAGACATATATATATATATTTATAGTTCATAGAGTTCTACATAGCAGAATAGCCGCTAAATCAATTGCCGGTTTCTGTAAAATCATTCCAAAACCCGACAAGAAATGACACATGGTTTACATACAGTAAGCCATTTCATTTAGTTTTATATATGTCTTTGATTAATAATTAGATTAGGGTTTGTGTGTAAAATTTTGGACATGTAGGTGTTACATTAACGGGTAATTTTGTTGTAAAAAATTGTGTTGGCTCCTGCAGTATTTTCTCTGCCAGAGAAAGAAAGCCAGTGAGTGAGGGCAGATATTAATAGCCTAGAGAGGGACCATTGTTTTTGCCCTCCCCGGGTTAATAATGGGAAAATGTCACCTTGCTATTGGAAGGTGACATTAAGCCGAGTTAATAATGGAGAGGTGTCAATAAGACACCTCTCCATTATTAACCCTAGAGTAGTAAAGGGTTAAAAAGACACACACACATTAATTAAAAATTCCTTTAACCCCTTAACCACCAAGGGTGGTTTGCACGTTCATGACAGGGCAAATTTTTACAATTCTGACCACTGTCCCTTTATGAGGTAATAACTCTGAAAGGCTTCCATGGATCCCGGTAATTCTGACATTGTTTTCTCATGACATATTGTACTTCGTGCTAGTGGCAAAATTTCATTCATATAACTTGCGTTTATTTGTGAAAATAACGGAAATTTGGCGAAAATTTTGAAAATTTTGCAATTTTCCAACTTTGAATTTTTATGCCCTTAAATCACAGGGATACGGCACACAAAAAACTTAATAAGTAACATTTCCCACATGTTTACTTTACATCAGCACAATTTTTGGAACCAACATTTTTTTTGTTAGGAAGTTATAAGGGTTAAAAGTTGACCAGCGATTTCTCATTTTTGCAACACCATTTTATTTTTACGGACCACATCACATTTGAAGCCACTTTCAGGGGTCTATATGATAGAAAATACCCAAAAGTGACACCATTCTAAAAACTGCACCCCTTAAGGTGCTCAAAACCACATTTAAGAAGTTTATTAACCCTTCAGGTGCTTCAGGAATTTTTTGAATATTTTTTAAAAAATGAACATTTAACCTTTTTTCACAAAACAAACACTTCAGGTTCAATTTTTTTTATTTTACCAAGGGTAACAGGAGAAATTGGACTGCAAAAGTTATTGTGCAATTTGTCCTGAGTACGCTGATACCTGATATGTGGGGGGAACCACTGTTTCGGCGCATGGCAGAGCTCAGAAGGGAAGGAGCGCCATTTGACTTTTTCAATGCAAAATTGGCTGGAATTCAGATCGGACGCCATGTCACGTTTGGAGAGCCCCTGATGTACCTAAACAGTGGAAACCTCCCACAAGTGACCACATTTTGGAAACTAGACCCCCCAAGGAACTTATCTAGATATGTGGTGAGAACTTTGAACCCACAAGGGCTTCAGAGAAGTTTATAACTTACAGCTGTACAATTAAAAAATCATATTTTTTCCATAAAAATGATCTTTTCACCCTCAATTCTTATTTTTCCAAGGGTAACAGGACCCTAAAAGTTATTGTGCAATTTGTTCTGAGTACGCTGATACCTCACATGTGGGGGTAAACCACTATTTGGGCACGTGGCAGAGCTCGGAAGGGAAGCAGCGCCACTTGACGTTTTTGGCTGGAATTGAGATCGGACACCATGCTGCCTTTGGAGAGCCCCAAAACAGTGAAAACCCCCCACATATGACACAATTTTGGAAACTAGACCCCCAAGGAACTTATCTAGATGTGTGGTGAGCACTTTGAACCCCCCTCCAGTGCTTCACAGAAGTTTATAACGACCGGGTGTGAAAATAAAAAAAACGTATTTTTTCAACAAGCATGATCTTTTAGTCCCCATTTTTTTTATTTTCCCAAGGGTAACAGGAGAAATTGGACCACAAAAGTTGTTGTTCAATTTGTCCTGAGTACGCTGATACCCCATATGTGGGAGAAAACTACTGTATGGGCACACGTCGGGGCTCGGAAGGAAAGTAGTGACGTTTTGGAATGCAGACTTTGCGGGTGTCATGTTGCCTTTGGAGTGTCCCTAATGTACCTAAACAGTGGAAACCCCCCCACAAATGACACCATTTTGGAAACTATACCCCTTAAGGAACTTATCTAGATGTGTGGTGAGCACTTTAAACCCCCAAGGGCTTCATAGAAGTTTATAATGCCCGGGCATGAAAATAAAAAAATCGTATTTTTTCCGCAAACATGATCATTTAGTCCCCGATTTTTTTATTTCCCCAAGGGTATCAGGAGAAATTGGACCCCAAAAGTTGTCCAATTTGTCCTGAGTACGCTAATACCTCATATGTGGGAGAAAACTACTGTATGGGCACACGTCGAGGCTCGGAAGGGAAGTAATGATGTTTTGGAATGCAGACTTTGATGGGATGGTCTGCGGGTGTCATGTGCATTTTCAGAGCCCCTGATGTACCTAAACAGTGGAAACCCCCCAAAAATGACACCATTTTGGAAACTAGACCCCTTATGGAACTTATCTAGATGTGTGGTGAGCACTTTAAACCCCCAAGTGCTTCACAGAAGTTTATAATGCCTGGGCGTGAAAATAAAAAAAATCATTTTTTTCCACAAAAATGATATTTTTGCCCCCAATTTTTTACTTACCTAAGGGTAACAGGAGAAATTGGACCCAAAAGTTGTTTTGCAATTTATCCTGAGTAGGCTGATACCCTATATGTGGGGGTAAAACACTGTTTGGGCCCATGGCAGAGCTTGGAAGGGAAGGAGCACCATTTGACTTTTTCAACGCAGAATTGGCTGGAATTGAGATCAGATGCCATGTTGCATTTGGAGAGCACCTGATGTGCCCAAACAGTGGAAACCCCCCAATGATAACTCCAACCCTAACTCCAACCCTAACCCCAACACACCCCTAACCCTAGCCCTAACCCTAGCCCTAAACCTAGCCCTAGCCCTAACCCTAACCCTAATGGTAAAATGGAAATAAATACATTTTCTTTTAATTTTATTATTTTCCCTAACTAAGGGAGTGATAATGGGGGGTTTGATTTACTATTTATGGCAGGTTTTTATTTTTGGCAGCTGTCGCACGCTAAAAGACGCTTTTTATTGTAAAAATAGTTTTTGCATCACCACATATTGAGAGCTATAATTTTTCCATATTTTGACCCACAGAGTCATGTGAGGTCTTATTTTTTGTGGGACGAGTTGACGTTTTTATTAGTATCATTTTCGGGCACGTGACATCTCTTGATCGCTTTTTATTCCGATTTTTGGGACGCAGAATGAACAAAAACCAGCGTTTCATGAATTTCTTTTGGGGGGTGCGTTTACACCATTCCGCCTGCGGTAAAATTGATAAAGCACTTTTATTCTTCGGGTCAGTATGGTTACAGTTATACCTCATTTAAGTCTTTTTTTATGTTTTGGTGCATTTATGCAATGAAAACGATTTTATATAAAAAATAATTATTTTTGTGTCGCTTTATTCTGTGAGCTATAACTTTTTTATTTTTTCTCTGATGATGCTGTGTGGTGGCTCGTTTTTTGCGGGACAAGATGATGTTTTCAGCAGTACCATGGATATTTATATGCGTCTTTTTGATCGCGCGTTATTGCACTTTTTGTTCGGTGGTATGATAATAAATCATTATTTTTTTGCTTCGTTTTTTATTTTTATTTTTTAAGGGGTGCGCTAAAGAGGTTAACTAATGGGACAGTTTTATAGGGCGGGTCGCTAAGGATGCGGCGATACCAAATATGTGTACTTGGTTTTTTTTATTTCAAAAAAATTAATTTATTAGGGAATATTTTTTTTTAAATTTATTTAGCGATTTTTTAAAAATGATTTTTACATTTTTTTTTTAACTTTATTACATTGTCCCGGGGGGACAGACCTGTCATGTGACAGATCGCTGATCTGTCACATCACAGATCACTGTGACAGATCAGCGTTCTGCACAAGGCTTCCTCCTTGCCTGCGCTTTGCAGGCATGAGGAAGCCAGCTCCCTGCAGGCCCCCGAAGGTCACCGTCGCCATCTTGGATTCGGGGACCTGCAGGGATGGAGCCCCCGCAGCAGCGCTGCACATTGCGCTGCTGTGGGGGGCTCAGGGAAGCACGTAGGGAGCCCCCTCCCTGCCAATGCTTCCCTTTAACCCCCGGTACACCGCGATCATGTTTGATTGCGGTGTGAAAGGGGTTAACGTGTCAGGGGCGGTCCGTGACCACCCCTGACACATAGTGACGGGTGTCAGCTGTGATAATCAGCTGACACCCGGCCGCAATCAGCGGCGCTCACCACGTGGGCGCCGCTGATCGCTGTGACGTACTATCCCGTCCCTGGGAATTAAGTCCCAGGGCACATGGACGGGATAGTACGTCACATGACAGAAAGGGGTTAATGAAATAATCACACAAAGTTTTTGACCAAATTTATTATTCTGCTATTCCAACAGAATCCCTTGTTTTCCTGAAAAAATAATAAAATTAAAAAAAACAATATACATACCCCTCTGCAGTTCAGTCCGGTCCAAAGCTGCAATCCATCACAAGGGGTTAACTAGTTTACAATGGGGACCGGTGCTAATGCTATCGGCCCCGTTGTAAACCACTGCCGAATGAATGAATTCATTTCTGCACAGCCTCCCTGGCTGACCGGAGATGAACTAATAAGCATGGGAAAGTTTCTGAACTTTTTCCCATGCTCCTGAGTTCACCTCAGGTCAGCTGGAGACTCCGCGCAGCCTCAGTGACATCTGAAATCCTTGTGATGGATTGCAGCTGGGGACCTGACTGAATGGCGGAGAGGTATGTATATTGTTGGTTTTTTATTTATTTTTTTCAGGAGAACAAGGGATTCTGTTGGATTGTCAGAATAATAAATTTGGTCAAAAACTTTGTGTGATTATTTCATTAAAAGAATTAATTAATGTGTATGTCTTTTTTAACCCTTTACTACTATAAGATTAGTAATGGATAGGTGTCTTATTGACACATCTCCATTATTAACCCAGCTTAATGTCACCTTCCAATAGCAAGGTGACATTAACCCATTATTAACCCATTAGCCATCTCTAAAGGCAATGGGAATAGAGAGGCTAAGTGCCAGAAAAGGCCCATCTTATAGATGGGCCTTTTCTGGGGTGGCTGGGGCGGATTTTTTCAGCCGGGGGGGGCAAAAACAATGGTTCCTCTCTACGTTATTATTATCTGCCCTCACTCACTGGCTTTCCCTCTCTGGCGGAGAAAATAGTGCAGGAGCCCCCGCAATTTTTTCAAAGAATTTATTCATTAATTTAACACTTACATGTCCCAAATTTTACACACGTACACTAATCTAATTATTAGTCAAGGACATATAAAAAAAATAAATGAAATGAAATGGTTTACTGTAAGTAAACCATGTGTCACTTCATGCTGGGTTTTAGAATGATTTTACAGAAGCCAGCAATTGATTTAGCGGCTATTATGCTATGTAGAACTCTATGAAATATATATCTATATATATATGTGTCTCAATGACATATATATATATACACTGCTCAAAAAATAAAGGGAACACTTAAATAACAGTGTATAACTCCAAGTGAATCAAACTTCTGTGAAATCAAACTGTCCACTTAGGAAGCAACACTGATTGACAATCAATTTCACATGCTGTTGTGCTGTTTGGAGGGTTGTATGGTGTGGGGCTGTGAGCACAACCCCATCTGTGGACGTCGGGCCCTCAAACCATCCTCATGGAGTCAGTTTCTAACCGTTTGTGCAGACACATGCACATTTGTGGCCTGCTGGAGGTCATTTTGCAGGGCTCTGGCAGTGCTCCTCCTTTTCCTCCTTGCACAAAGGCAGAGGTAGCGGTCCTGCTGCTGGGTTGTTGCCCTCCTACGGCCCCCTCCACATCTCCTGGTGTACTGGCCTGTCTCCTGGTAGCGCCTCCAGCTTCTGGATACTACGCTGACAGATACAGCAAACCTTCTTGCTACAGATCGCAATGATGTGCCATCCTTGATGAGCTGCACTACCTGAGCCACTTGTGTGGGTTGTAGAGTCTGTCTCATGCTACCACAAGCGTGAAAGCACAGCCAACATTCAAAAGTGACCAAAACATCAGCCAGAAAGCATTGGTACTGAGATGTGGTCTGTGGTACCCACCTGCAGAACCACTCCTTTATTGAGGGTGTCTTGATAATTGCCAATAATTTTCATCTGTTGTCTATTCCATTTGCACAACAGCATTTGAAATTGATTGTCAATCAGTGTTGCTTCATAAGTGGACAGTTTGATTTCACAAAAGTTTGATTTACTTGGAGTTATATTCAGTTGTTTAAGTGTTCCCTTTATTTTTTTGAGCAGTGTATATATATATATATATATATATATGTGTGTGTGTATTCTATGTGTATATATCTACTGTATTCTTTATTAAATGTGTCAGTGTGATTTTACTGTACAGCCGACTGAATTGATGGCTTTTGTTGAAGGACACCGCTGCATATTTCTCGCAAGTCACACTTGTGGTCCGTGTGTAATCCGTTTTTTTCTCGTACCCATAGACTTCCATTGACGATTCTCGGCCAAGAATCGCTGACAATCGCAGCATTCTGCGATTTTCTCAGTCCGTTTAAAATGGTCGAGAAAAAAATCGGATGATGTGAGCTGCCACATAGATTAACGTTGGTCTGCGTGCTATTCGATTTTTTATCGCATAGCACTTGCTTGATTTTCTCGCTAGTGTGATGCCGGCCTAATAGTGATGAGTGAACATGCTCTGTGATACTTGGATATCGCTCACATATGATTGGCTCTCGTTGAGCAATGGCTTGTGCTCGGATTGAAAACTCAATTCCCCACCCTGCATGTTTAATGACTGTTTCACAGCCAAGAAACATGCGGCAATTGCCTCATGTCATTGTAATGCCATAGCCATCTTGGTAGTGGCATTAATGTGATCAGAGCACTGACACAGCCACGCTCGCCTCACTGATGCCATTACACAATCAGGGACAGTTGTGATTGGAGGGAGAAAGTAGCTGTCCAGGCCTGTGCACAGTTTCATTAATGAGAGTCCTCTAGTGGTGCTACTGGTGCTGATGCTGAACCATCATACTAAAAGTCCTTCTAAGGGCTAATCTTGTTCTTTTTCTTTTTCTGTTTCAATGTGATACATACTGCAGCCTAGGGACAACTGCTGGAGCAAAGAGAATGGTTGAATACAGCCTCTAGATAGGGTATAGGCTTTGCAGTCCATTGCTAAGTATATAGCTGCTACAGGTGACCACATTTTTTGTGTGAAAACATTGACCATATTGTCAACCACACAGTTTAACATGCTTGGTGCAAAATTATGGCGTTTAAAATTTTTGAAAACCGCTTTGCTTGCTACAGGTCACAACATTGTGTTTCAAAAAATTGACTAAGGAAGGATTGAAGCTTGAGGAGGACAATTTGAATTTTCCAGGTGCCTTCTGGGAAAAGTTAAGAGCCTCAGCAAGAAGATCGTTCGGTACAGCCTGGAGCAGCTGCTTGGAAAGCATCACCAAACCATTGATTGAAGCTTGAGGAGGACAATTTGCATATTCCAGGTGCCTTCTGGGAAAAGAGAAGAGTCTCCCTCAGCAAGAAGATTGTTGGGTACAGCTGGGACCAGCTGCCTGTAAAGCATCGCCCAACCAGTGATTGACGCTTGAGGAGGACAATTTGCATATTCCAGGTGCTTTCTAGGAAAAGCAAAGAGTCTCCTTCAGCAAGAAGATCGTTGGGTACAGTAGGGACCAGCTGCTTGAAAAGCATCACCAAACCAGGGATTGAAGCTCGAGGAGGACAATTTGCATATTATAGGTCCCTTCTGGGAAAAGCAAAGAGTCTCTCTCCGCAAGAAGATCGTTGGGTACAGCCAGCACCAGCTGCTTGGAGAGCATCGCCAAACCGCGCGACGTAATTTTTGCCTCTACCACATTATTGCAAGAAAGCTTGGCTGATTGAGTTGATTACACAAGAAGGAAGATAAACAGCAAGTGAGCAAGATCTAGGAGGAACATGGCAGATGTGACCACCTACATGGTGAGCTGCAACATGTCCTACAAGTCTACAGATCGACCAGAAGAAGAATCCAACTTCACCTGCCAGAAGTGTAGACTACTGGCCCTTTTAGAAGAAAAGGTGTGGGGTCTGGAAGAAAGAATTGCAACTATGAAACTCATCAAAGAAAATGAAGACTTCCTAGACAGAACAGAAGCATCTCTACTGGTCACAGAAGGTGAAGAAAGTGTCCTCCAAAAGCGACGAGTGGAAGCATGTCACCAAAAGAAGCAAGAAGACCATGGCGAGATCACCAATCACACAACTGAGAAACCGATACCAAGGCCATGAGGAGGACAAAGATGGCACACCTAAGGATGAGGCACAACCAGCAAGCAAAGAAGAAAAGGGCGCACAGCAACACCCAGAAGTGACAACAAAAATTACAGCCAAGAAGCAAAGAAGAGTGGTAGTGGTGGGAGACTCACTACTGAGAGGCACCGAAGCAGCCACCTGCAGACCAGACATAACCACAAGAGAAGTATGCTGCCTCCCAGGAGCGAAGATCAAGGATGTGACAGATAGGATACCAAAACTCATCAGTTCCAAGGACGTCCACCCATTTCTTCTGATACATGTTGGCACCAATGACACAACAAAGAAGGACCTACCAACAATCTACAAGGACTTTGAAGAGTTGGGGAAGAAAATAAAGGAACTGGATGAACAGGTAGTTTTTTCTTCTATCCCTCCAAAAGGCAGGCATGGCACCAGGAGATGGAACAGGATCCTTGATGCGAACAACTGGCTAAAACAATGGTGCAGACAACAAGAATTTGGATTCCTGGACCACAGTGTGAATTACAGACTACACCTCAACAAACCAGGGAAACACACATTTGCCAGAAGACTCGCTACACTCATTAGAAAGGCGTGAAACTAGAAGAAGAGGGGACGGGAAGAAAAACTTTAGACTCGAACATGAAGCCAGAAATTATACTGATTAAGGGCATGAGGTGCAACAAAGAAGACCCAAGACAACCTACTCAGAAGGAAGGTTAGAAAATTTCTAAAACAGTCCACAGGGAGGAGACTGGAACAAAACAAAATCCTCTAAACTGCATGCTCGCAAATGCCAGAAGCCTGACAAACAAGATGGAAGAACTAGAAGCAGAAATAACTACAGGTAACTATGACATACATAGTGGGAATAACCGAGACATGGTTAGATGAAAGCTGTGACTGGGCAGTTAACTTACAGGGCTACAGTCTAAGAAACAATAGCAAAAATCGGCGAGGAGGAGGGGTTTGTCTTTGTGTAAAGTCTTGTCTAAAGTCCAATTTAAGAGAGGATATTAGCGAAGGGAATGAGGATGTCGAGTCCATATGGGTCGAAATACATGGAGGGAAAAATAGTAACAAAATTCTCACTGGGGTCTGTTACAAACCCTCAAATATAACAGAAATCATGGAAAGTCTACTACCAAAGCAGGTAGATGAAGCTGCAACCCATAATGAGGTCCTTGTTATGGGGGACTTTAACAACCCGGATATTAACTGGGAAACAGAGACCTGCAAAACCCATAAAGGCAACAGGTTTCTGCTAATACCCAAGAAAAATTATCTTTCACAATTGGTGCAGAATCCAAAGATAGGAGCAGCACTTTAAGACCTAATGCTATCTAATAGACCTGACAGAATAACAAATCTACAGGTCATCGGGCATCTAGGAAATAGCGAACACAATATTGTACAGTTTCACTTGTCTTTCGCTAGGGGGACTTGTCAGGGAGTCACAAAAACACTAAACTTTAAGAAGGTAAATTTTGATCAGCTTAGAAATACCCTTAATCTGGTTGACTGGGACAATGTCCTCAGAAATAAGAATACAGACAATAAATAGGAAATGTTTAAGAACATCCTAAATAGGCACTGTAAGCAGTTTATACCTTGTGAAAATAAAATGACAAGAAATAGGAAAAACCCAATGTGGCTAAACAAAGAAGTAAGAGGGGCAATTAATAGTAAAATTAAAGCATTTAAATTATTAAAGCAGGATGGCACCGTTGAAGCTCTAAAAAACTATAGGTAGGGAAAAAAATCCTTTATCTAACTAATTAAAGCTGCCAAAAAGGAAACAGATAAGTACATTGCTATGGAGAGTAAAACTAATCCCAAACAATTCTTCAACTATATCAATAGTAAAAGAATCATAAGTGAAAGTGTAGGCCTCTTAAAAAATTGTGAGAAAAGAATGGTTGTAGATTACGAGGCAAAGCTAGTTTATTAAACACCTTCTTCTCCACAGTATTCACGGTGGAAAATGAAATGCTAGGTGAAATGCCGAGAGACAAAGAAAACCCTATATTAAGGGTCATCAATCTAACCCAAGAAGAGGTGCGAAACCGGCTAAATAAGATTAAAATAGATAAATCTTCGGGTCCAGATGGCATACACCCACAAGTACTAAGAGAACTAAGTAATGTAATAGACAAGCCATTATTTCTTATATTTAGGGACTACATTGAGCGGATGACATTCATCCATTCAATGCCGACTTTTATTCCCCATTGACTTGCATTGGGGTCGGGTTTCGGACGAAACGCCAACTTTTTTTGCCCTAGTCGGACCAGTTTCATCTGAAACGAATTTTGTTTCATGAAACCCGATCCGACTAAAGTCGCTCAACTCTAGTCCTTGCATATGACTCCACTCACTGCCTCATACTAGGTACAAGATAACCTGAGAATAAGGATGAGCAGACCAGTATAAGTTCAGGTTCTGATACCGGACCCAAACTTTATTACAAAGTTCAGTTTCAGTACCAGAACTGTACTCGAACTTGAATCAAAACTGGAAGTCAATTGAAAACTATAGAGACCTGAACTTTGGTTCTGGTAAGAAAAAAAATATATCTCTCCCCTCAGAACTCTGAACATTGCAACGGATTTCCAGGGAAAGCTGTTGTTCAGCTTTTAGCACTGGACTCGAACTGTCCGGTACGAACAACGAACTTTTAGCTCGGGTTCGTTCATCTCTATCTGAGAAGCAAACTTTTGTCTAATCAAGAAACATATGTGTCAGTTTCAACTGTGATGCTGTCACTGATGTATCAAACCTAAAGACCAATGTTTGTCAATGCTTTTACTCCAAGTAGCCCTTCCTAAAAATTATAAATAATTCAATGTAACCCTTAAGGCCCCTTTACATTTAGCGATGCACCGGCGACCCCGACAATGATATGACCCGGTCAGGATCGCTGGTGCATCGCTAAATGGTCGCTAGTGAGCTGCCACACAGGCAGATCTCACAGCGATGCAGCAGCGATACAGCGGTTGTTACTTACCTTTCAGACGCGGTGATCCTGATGTCCTCCCGCCCGCGTCCACGCGTCGCTCGTCGGCGCCAGCAGGAAACCCAGCAGGAAGCGCCCGAGGAGAAATGGAGCTGCGCGATCTCGCTCGATCAGCGACAGACAGCGGGGGAGCCGGTCGGAGGTAAGTATCACACATAGCGATATCGCTAGCGATATCGCTGCCGTGTCACCAAATCAGTGATGCTTTAGCGATATTGCTAGCGATATCGCTATGTGTAAAACCCCCTTAAGGCTATGATCATACACAGAGCGACACCTACTTGCTACACAACTTAAGGATAGTGCAAGAATTCCCTAGATATAAGGTAAACCACATAGGCTCTAGATGACAACATTTTTGTTTGTTTTTTGTCTTTTGAACTCTGAATTGTTGGGGGTAAACTGCAGTCACTTTAGCTTTTGGCCTGTATAATGACTAAATCACATTTAGGCATTATTCTCCTTCTTATTGTGCAACATGTATTTCTGATTCTTACAGTTATTCAAGCAGTTTTGCACATAAAAAAGAGGAAAATTTTGTAAAATAATATAAAATCTAATTATATTTAACATGTCACCTTTCCATAGGAAAGGGTGGTAAGTGTTTGTAAATCAATACACCATTATCAAAATGTATGCTAAATGGTAGTCAACATGGACCTAAAGAAGCCATATGTTCTAATTACTAAGGCATATACTTTTAATAACCTTGTCCTTTTTCCGTTAGTCAGTTTTACGAATTTTTATGAATTGTAGGACTTTTTAGCCTCAAGAACCATACACTGGCAAATAAGGTAAATGCTGTAGCCTAAATGCACACACTGAGATTGTTTGTTATCAATGCATAATTTTTTTAGTAGTTTGTTATCCTTAGTTATCTGATACACTGGCTGGTTATCATAATCAATTGTTCCTTAGAATGCTCGTTTCCTGAAAACCAGTCATGGTAAACAGGCTGGCAATCACCAGACTAACAAGCAAAGCGATCGTTGGTCAGGTGAAATGATTTTTAAGCTTAAAAATATTCGTTCACTATAGCATATCGCCCTGTGAAAACAGGACATTTTCTGTCAAGGGCAATGAAAGTCTAAGCGCATACCTGTGTAGGCAATCATCCGTCATTTCCACTAGTGTAAATTCACCTTTAGTTTCCCCAGTTTGCTATAATATATCCCTTTACTAGACAATATGACCTATGTTCAGTGGAATATATACGTAGAATAAAGAGTAAACCATGGCAAACTCCAACATTATCCCAATTTTGGGCTATATGTTTCCTTTTGCTTTCTAAAATGCAGCTTTCTTAGAGAAAGCAGTCTCACACATTTTTTTTCAAAATGCAGTAGCAAAAAGGATAGGCTCGATGGCATGTGACTACATTTCAATTATGTGGTTCCTATCATACAATTTTGTTGATCTCATATAAATGACTCCTGAGACTGGAGGCTATTGAAGAGTGAAGGCTAATAAAATCAGTAGAGATTGCAGACTATTGAAATCAGCAGTGAATAATGTCCAATCATTAACTATAATCAGTGACTATTTTATATAACATGCAATTAGCCGATGTCAAAATGGAATAGTTTCATCAGGTTGCTATGGACACTTACTGACATTAAAATTACTTTATTGGATATGAGAAGACTATAAGAAGTAGTGTTCTTATTGCTACTATTTCAGGTACTATTTGTGAGACAAACCATTGACTTTATTATTTTTATTCACAGCTTACTAGTAAAAGATTACAAAGGACCAACCAAAAGTATGATACTACCGACGATCAGTAAACCTTCACCTATCGGCAGTCATTAAATAGCCTGTGCCTGTTTACTGAGGCAGTAAACAGAAAACAATACACATTGAGTGACCTGTAAAAGATTATTCATTGCACATAGGCTGCACTGTTTTCAGCAGTGTGAGTCCTGTTTACACAGGATGATGCACCAGCAAGAACAATGATCTTTTACGCTGCACAAAAGATCATTTCATCTGATGATTGGCAGCCTGTTTACATTGTCAGATAATCATGAAATGAGAATTTTACATGATTATCTTTCATTTCAAATGCAGCTTTAGGATAGACAACTGAAAATGGGCAAGCCCCTGATAACTATTTAGTTTTGCGGAAGTGATAGGTAGGTATAAGTTTGAAACTTCCATCTGAGAAAATCCAATTATGCTAATCAAACTCTGATCAGAGTCTGATCATAGTGTGATCCAATTTACTCAGATGTGGAGCATATAAAGTTTCTCCATCTTCTATGGACCCCTAGACAGGATAGGTTGAGTACCATCCGATTATCGGAGGTAACTCGTACATGCTGCAATTTATTCCTCGGACCAATTCAGATGTGCACTGCCTCATTGAATAGCATGATGACGAGTGCTATCGGTCAATGCAATGGTAGAACTCAACCGATTATTATAGTTGTATGATCAAGCACTAATGGTAATGTACAAGTCTGAAAAAAATGTGACTATAAGTGCCCACTTGAGCATCACAGTAATTGGGATTGTAGTGCAATGATCCTAGGGTGAAGTGTAGCCCTTTAGAACAACATAGATTAGCTATCATCCTCATGGCTTGACAGAATACAAAAAACATTGGTAAGGAACAAAACATTTTTGTCCACAAAGTTAAATAAGAAATAAACCTTGTAAATCAAAAGTCTCAAATTGAAGGCACATTTGTAATCCACAGGGCTTGGTAATGAAAGGCAAATTGTAATTCACAGAGTCGGGTAGAAAATAATTATTGGGCTTAAAAGGGAAAAAAAATAATACTTCATGAAATTCATTAGAGAACAAAAATTGTAATACGAAGAGTTAATAAGGGAAAAATAATGTAATCCACAAGGCTTTTTAGAATGCAGCAATCATAATCCAAAGAGCTGGTGACAACTAATATTTCCACAGGTCTTAGAAAACAAAAATTGTAAGCATCACGGTTCCTTAGCAAAAAAATGTAATCCACACAGTATACAGACAGCAATAGATTTACAGTATTTTTCGGACTATAAGATGCACTTTTTGGGGAAAAATGGGGTGTGCGTCTTATCGTCCAAATGCAGGTTTACCGGGGGGGTTGCAGCAGTGGTGGAGCAGGGTCCCTTCCTCGGGGTGCCGGTGGTGGCAGAAGTGTGGTGATGCTGTGGTCCTGTGTCGGCAGTGAGCAGAGCAGAGTGTATCATTGGTTTCCAGGTGCCCAGCTGAGATCTCAATCTGCGCACAAGCTGCCTCCAGCTAAAATTTCAAGAGTCTATGGGCTTTAGGAAAATGGCCACTGGAGGCCACGCATGTGCAGATTGAGATTTCGGCTGGACCGAGATCCGAATCTGCGAAAGTGCTGCCACCAGCAACCCACAGCTTCAGGAAAATGGCTTCCGTGACACCAATGATGCACTCTGCTGTGCTCACCACCGACACCGGGACACAGCATCGTCAAACTTCTGCCACCACCAACTCCCTGAGGAAGGAACACTGCTCCACATAACACACTCTGCTCTGCCTCACCACCAACACCAGGCCCACAACATCACACAACTGGGATACCCCCTCCTCCCACCCAGTGCCCACAGCATTGCCCTACTTCTGCTGCCGCCAGCTTCCTGGGGAAGAGACCATGCATCCTGTAACCTGGCTCCACTGCCACCAACCCCCAGGTAAGATATCTTAAATTTGGGCTATGAGACAAACCCTCCAACTGATTAAAACTTTTTTTCCTATTTTCCACCCCAAAATTTGAGGCACGTCTTATCGTCTGGTGCATCTTATAGTGAGAAAAACACGGTAATTCACAGGGCTCAGTAAATTAAATAAATTGTGATCTACGAAGTTTATTCCTTGGGTTAAAATCCAAACAATAAAACATCCTTGAAGGTTTCTATGCACAAGAACACAGGAGCAAGGTTTGAAACGTGTAGGAGATATAAGAAGGTGTTTTGTTTGCTCAGATTTTGACTAATGGAATACATTTGGATAATTTTAATCTGCTGTATGACTCTTTCTATTTCTGAAGCTACATTACCAACTAACTGTTGTTCTGAACAATGTCTATAAATTAGAGATGGCAGCAACAACAAAGATGACTGGTGAAATTACCGTACTTTTTTTTTTCTAATCCAGAGTTTAGTAGGAATAACATTTTAATCAATAGAATTTGTGAAGAAATCGTAACTCTTTCCACCAGACTAGTGTGTGCTACCTCCTGCTGCACTTTCCCTTCTCCCTTCCCTGCACTTTGTCCCCATTCCCACTTATCTACCTCCCAACTCCCTTTTCCAAGTTATCTGGGTTTAACAGATACTTAATATCAGACCTTTTAGGACTAACCTTCTGCTCCTGCTCTAACAGTAGGAATGTTCATCAAAAGGTACAGTTGTGCTCCAAAGTTTACATACTCCAGCAGAATTTTTGCTTTCTTGGCCTTTTTCAGATAATATGAATGATAACACCAAACATTTTTCTCCACTGATGATTAGTGGTTGGGTGAAGCCATTTATTGTCAAACTACTGTGTTTTCTTTTTAAATCATAATGACATCCCAAAACATCCAAATGACCCTGATCAAAAGTTCACATACCCTATTTCTTAATACCGTGTATTGCCCCCTCTAACATCAATGACAGCTTGAAGTCTTTTGTGGTAGTTGTGGATGAGGTTCTTTATTTTCTCAAATGTAAAGTTGCCCACACTTCTTGGCAAGTAGCCTCCAGTTCCTGTAAATTCTTGGGCTTTCTAGCATGAACTGCGCTCTTGAGATCTCCCCAAAGTGGCTCAATGATATTGAAATCAGGAGACTGAGATGGACACTCCAGGACCTTCACTTTATTCTGCTGTAGCCAATGGCAGGTCGACTTGGCCTTGTATTTTGGATCTTTGTCATATTGGAACATCCAAGTACGTCCCATGAGCAGCTTCTGGGCTGATGATTGCAAATTTACCCCCAGTATTTGCTAATAACATGCTGCATTCATCTTTCCTTCAACTTTGACCAACTTTCCTGTGCCTTTGTAGCTCACACATCCCCAAAACATCAGCGATCCACCTCCGTGCTTTACCATAGGAATGGTGTTCCTTTCATCATAGCCTTGCTGACCTCTCTCCAAATGTAACGTTAATGGTTTTGACCAAAAAGTTCAATTTTTGGTCTCAGCACTGTAATTTACCTTGTTCCAGAAGTTTTGAGGCTTGTCTCCGTGCTGTTTTGCATATTGTAGGCAAGATACTTTGTGGCATTTGCTCAGTAATGGTTTTCTTCTGGCGACTTGACCATGCAGCCCATTTTTCTTCAAGTGCCTCCTTATTGTGCATCTTGAAACAGCTACACCGCTAGTTTTCAGAGTGTTCAGTATTTCAGCTCATGTTATTTTTGGGTTTTTCTTTGCATCCTGAGCAATTTTCCTGGCAGTTGTGGACAAAATTTTTGTTGGTCTACCAGACCATGCTTTTGTTTTTACACAACCCATGATATTCAATTTGTTATTCACAGTTTGAACGCTGCTGACTAGCATTATCAATTCCTTGGATAGCTTTTTGTATCCCTTTCCTGATATATAGTTCAACTACCTTTTCCCATAGATCCGTTGACAATTCTTTTGCTTTCCTCAAGACTCACAATCCAGAAACATCAGTGGCTGGATGAAAGATGAAAGAGTCTGTCTGGAGTCCAGAAACTCCCTCAGCTTTTATGCACACACTGATTGCAAGCAAACAGGTCACAGGTGAGGATGTTACCTTTAGTAGCCATTCAATCCCATTTGTGTCAACTTCTGTGCAAAATCACCAGGGTATGTGAAGTTTTGATCAGGGTCATTTGGATATTTTGGGTTGTCATTATGATTTAAAAAGAGAAAACACAGTAGTTTGACAATAAATGGCTTCACCCAACCACTAACCATGAGTGGAGAAAAAGTTTTGGTGTTATCATTCATATTCTCTGAACAAAAAAGGCCAAGAAAGCAAAGATTCTGCCTGGGCATGTAAACTTTTGAGCACAACTGTACCTATCAACTCCCTATCACATACTCCAAACCAATCATAATCTCCTCCAACTTCAAAAGCAACCTGGAAACCTGCAACTTCAGGAAAGCCTCCCATTTATAAGACCCCTGCTGCCACCACACTACATACAAGCACCTTCTACTTTCACCTACTGTCACCTTCCCCAATGTCTAGCAGATTGTAAGCCCTCATTGGCAGCCTCCTCTTTCCCTCTGTACCAGTGTTATATGCATAAACCCCTTCAATTTGTGCAGTGCTTTGAATGAATAGCAATTTAAAATGGTAATAATATTTTGCACCAAAGAATCTTTCAAATCCAAAGAAGAGGACAAAGTGTAACGGAAGCATTTTTTTATTTAAAAAAGCATACCCTTATACTATCCACTGCTGCTTCCAATTTCATCTATTTTAAGACTTGCTCCACTGTACTCTTTTCCTACATATTTGAATTCCTAGCCTTTTTAAATTAAAATTATGAATTATTTATTATTAAATTACAATTTTTCAATGAGGAATAAAATTATTTAAAGGCAGCTGTAATTGAATAGTTAAAAAGGTTGTCCAGAATTAAGAACATGTTTGATTTAAAAAAAAAAACAGGTTGTGTGAGGCATTACAGCTTAACCCTCATTCACTTCAAAGGAGAGAAAAAATTACAGACACATCTCGGGACCATTATGGCCCTGTTTCTGGCATAAAGTAGACATGTACACTGTATTTCTCCTTTACGCTACTTGTAGCTGCATTAAGCTCTTTTTGTGTTCTTGAAGGTAAAAAGAAGTTTTTTTGTGTTGCAGATTTCAGCTTTCAGCACAATCATTCAACAACACTCAAGCGTTATCAGAAAATTCATTTTTTTTACCTGGGACTTCCATCAACCATTTCTTTCATTATCACAACATGGAGGATCACAGGAAACAGCACATAAGCAAACTAGATGGGTAATATAGTATAGTCTAGGATATGATGCCGTCTCCTGCCTGCTAAGGATAGTCCCTCTACAACTTAAGTCTGCAGCTATACACTCTCAACTCCCCCTTCATCATGCCTAAAACCATAGACACTGAGAATGAATGTCATTGTTTCTGATAGTCTGATAGCACATTCGAGAGAATTGGTCCAGCATGAGAAAAGTCCAGGAGATAAGAGTCAAAGCTTTGTATAATTAAGAGTATTAGAAATATGATCAACAAATGAGGCAGTAAATCAATGGCCAGAGAGATAGAAAAGGAATCAGGAACTTAAAGGGTCACCTAATCTGAGAGTATATTATAGAGATGGAGAACCTGATTCCAGTAATCTGTCACAAACTGAGCTGCTTGCTGAAGCTTTGATAAAATTACCGCTTTATCAGAAGGAGATTATCACTAGAGGACTAGCAAACCTGTTACCATGTAGTCCTCCATATTCATAGGCTGTGAATAACCCCGCCCCCACCACTGATTGGCAGCTTTCTGCCTGTGCACAGTGTACACAGAAACTAGCCAATCAGTGTGTGTGTAGGATTTTACAGAGCTCAGAATTCAGAGAACTGGTAGTTTTTATTAAAACTACAGCAAGCAGCCCAGTAAGTGACACATCACTGGAATCATGCACTTTCATCCTGATGCTCAGATGGGGTGACAAAAAACTGGTGACAGGTTCCCTTTAAGGCCACTAGACTGAGGCATATTGCGTAGAAGTTGTTGGTCAGAGATAGCCAGAAAAATCAATAGTTGTTTTTATCATTGGCTCATATGTGGCAAAAAAAATAACACAAAAAAGAAGCAATAATACATATATCATAAGCTGGTGTGAAAGGTAAGTTGGTGAAGTATGTGGCACTATATTCATTGCGAGTCACAATAGGTGTTGTTTTGTTAATAAATCATTATACTATATATCTTACACGCTGTACATGTAAGATGTAATGATTGGTGTAGTAGGTTTGTTATAGTTGTATCTATTGTTAGTACAATTTTCACTGCAATCCTGAGGTTTTTAAGAATAAGCGGCGTGCACGGATATAAATGTCCTAAGTATAAAAAATATGTTAGCATAGTATTAAGAATAATGTAAATTTCACTTTTAAATTAAAATATATGAATCTCAATGACCAGAAATATTCATTTCATTAAATACTTTAACAGTAAAGAAAAAGACTAGAGACAGCTGGAAAACAAATATGTCAGCTTAAAGGGATCTGCTGCCATCTGCTGGACAAGTTCTAGTCTTACAACAGTTGTATAACACTATGAATATTTTCATGATACACATCATCCCCTTACTCTGATATATTTTATAAAGAGTATTTAGTATTGAAATAACTACCACAAAAATGTTCACATATTGCAATACAATATTGTATTGTTTAATATGAGAAAATATTTTTGTTTTCTTTTTTTTTTATTCAAATAATTTACAATCATTAATCACTAATCCGTCCCTAGAGAAAAAAAAAGAATAAAAATAAGCAACTGGCTCCCGAAAAAAAAATCACTTTAACTTTTACAATAATGTTACTGTATATAATCATCAGTGTAAGTGCAGACGGTGCATAGTAACAGGTAATTATATTCACTGGAAGTAATTGCAAATAGTCTATGGTATCAGGCAAAATGTTCTGATGATATATTCACTTTTATAAATCAGAATATAATGCCTGATGCATACATATATATACTGTATATATATATAATGTTTGGAGATCTTGTGACATATAAATTGTTGAGTATATTGTGCATTATTTCACAAAGTTGTTCTGCAGTAATGTATGTGCACATGATTACATATAGGAGATTCTGTGGATGTACACAAGTGATTATAAAAAAGAAGTACATTGTGTTTCTTTCATAATCAGTTTTCTTTATTGGTGGCCAACAAGTGAAATAAAAAAATCATAATAATAATATCAAATTATCTTTATATCCGGGAAAAAAACAACAACCCAAGCCCGACCTATGATTATTTATGATGAAAGGAGGAATTAGCATTAGTGCATCAGAGAGAGCAGGTAGTGAGCGGCTTTCTAATGATATTGTGCATAGTGCAGTCACAGATTGTGGCAGCATCTGAATCAAATCAAGTATTGTACTTTTAACCAAGTAATAAGGCCCCAAATGCCCCTTTGTAATAAATAATGCCCTCAGGTGCCCTTTTAAAACAAATAGTGTCCTATGGGTGCACTCTCTAGGAAGCATTAATGCACATTTTGTTCCCCTTAAAAAGTGATGATGCATCTCAAGCTTCCTCCAAAATTGTGCCACACTGCGTAAAAACCTTTCTACTCACCTAATCCATGTGACCCAGCTCTCTCCTGGACACTGAATGGATCTGTACAGGTGGCACTATGCAGTGACCAAAGATCATGGGAAAACAGCCAGAAGTGCTGGATATGTTCACTTCCCAAGATCTTTGATCCCAGTGACAACAAAATAAAAAAGAACATCCCTAGCAATATTGTTCCCAGTTCCCCTTTCCCGACACACTACAACACTGCCATATATTGACTATGTATGTTTTTATTACTATTATTACTAAATTATTAAAATTACATTATTACTGTTATTCAATTATTACTATTTAGTACTTTTAATTCTTTCAAAGCGCTGTTTTCCACTTTCAGAAAAAACGATGAACAACCATATGTATCTTGAGCAAAATTGAAAAACTGGTTATATACCCTAAAAAAACTAACATAAAGGGAACCTTTTTGCTTTGCCCGGTTGTGTAATCTATGGAAACTGAATAGGCTGATAAATAGGTTTGTTAAAAAAGATTACGTTTCATCTGTATTGTATTCACTGATATCTCTGCTCACTCTGGACTTTAAGGGCCTGTCACACTAAGAGATATCACTATCAATATCGCTATAACTAGTGACGTTATAGTGATATTGCTAGCGACATCGCTGTGTCTGATACTTACCTACGACCCGCTCCCCCGCTGGTTATCGCTGATCGCGCGAGAACGTCCAGGACTGTTTCTTGTCGTCAGCTTCCTGCGGCGCTTCCTGCTGTGACGACGAGCGATGCAGAAGGACGCAGGATCGCCTGGTGTGACAGGTAAGTAGCGACCCCCGTCCCCAGCGATGTCGCTGGTGAGATCTGCCTGTGTGGCAGCTCACTAGCGACCACTTAGCGATGCACCAGCGATCCTGACCGGGTCATATCGCTGGTCGGGATCGCTGGTACATCGTTAAGTGTGACAGCACCTTTAGAGTCAACCGGACTCCTACTCTGCATAAGAATCACTTGTGCATCAACAATTCCCACAGCTCACAGTGAGCTCCACAGCAATTTTCACAACTGCTGTATTGCACTACAAATGGCGTCTCTCATATAGCACCCACCTACTTCATCTGATGTACCACTAAGCTTCCCTCAAGGCCTCCGAACTCTGTATTGCTTTCCATGATGCACCACTGAAGACATCTATGACAATAGGGCGTTAGATGACAGTACATAAGCAAGACAAGCAAGATATGTGAGCATAATTCTCAACAATAGGTGGCAGACGGCTTACTTCGTACACCCACATCATCACTCTAGCTAATAGGTACCTATTACAATCACTGCTTGGAACTTGTGTTTCTGCCAGTGTCTCCTTCAGTGTCTACTTCCGGCATGCGATGTAGATACTTTGGCTTCCTGCTGCATCTAACATGTTCACTCAGTTGCCTATTACTCTCTCAGAAAACTTGAGCTTCATGAGGTTGTCTCAGCACCTCCAAACAGCCTCCCAGTTCATGGCAGACTACAACGTTGTGTAATCCTCCTTACTATATAAAAAGACCATCTACTGTATAGTGATAAGTTTTCTTTAAAGCACACCTATAGTTTCATTTTCTATTTAATATCTAGTCCCTTCCTATCATGTGCAGAAGCAGATCAGTGGTGGGACCCATCAATGAAAATTTGGTTTACTGTGTATTGCTCACCAGACTGAAGTGCTTGGTTCCTGCATGAGCTTGGGCACATAGTGGTGTATAGAAAGTCAATGAGCACATGCTTCACTCTGTCTACAGGCTCATAGACGTTTTTAGTCAGTCTGTACACCACTCGGTGCATAATCATACAAGATTCTGCCTGCTGAGCAGCTTGCTGCAGAGGGGTTTTTTGTTGAGTGGTCTACAACCCAAAACTCTATCAAGCTGTTCATATGTTAGAAAGCTAGATATTAAATAAAAATCAAAGCTAGATACTCTTTAATGGGAACCTGTCAAGCCATATAACATTATTTACCAGCAAATGTAGGGTTAACGATCTGGCTAATAGCATTATAATGATGCCCAGATATAGTACTAAAAGCACAGTTCCTTGAAACAAATTAACCGTCTCTCAGTCATACAGGCATGCCAACATGGCCACAGTCCCCGATGAGAGCACTGAGGGAGGCAGCTGTAAGCATGCTCCAACATTGGCTGAGAGCTGGCACTGCAGTGAATCAGTGCGGAGCCTGATGTCAGTCAAAGTGACAGCCCATGCTTACTGTCTCCTGTAGCTGATAGTCAGAGGTTATTGGGAAGAATAATGTTCATTTTTCCCAAGAGCTGTGCTTTTAGTGCTGTGGCCATGCGGCATTGTAATGCTATTAACCTGCAGATTAACCCAATATCTGCAGGTTAAAGGAAATATATCAGCAGGTTTTTGCTACCTCATCTGAGAGCAATGTAATGTAGGTAAAGAGAAGCTGAATCCAATGATGTGTCATTTAGCTTCCTGGATGCAGTGGTTCTAACACACTCAGAGCTTTTATATTTACAGTGGCTGTACAGTAGAGCTGTGAAAGCTAGCTCCGCCCACACTAGGCTCTCAGTGTACAAAGTCCATAGACAGTGAGCTGCTTATCGCCGGAGGGGGCATTGCCGCACTAGTCTGGCAATGTTAATCTCTTAGTTATAAATCCTTCACAGTTTGTAAACAACAGCATGCACTTTGATAAGTGACACATGCCTCAATTCTGTGTTTCAGCCTCTATCTCCTGCTGTCTTCAGGTTACATAGCAAAAACCTGGTGAGTCCTGACAGATTCCCTTTAATAGCATTGTCTGACTTGACATGTTCCCTTTAAAGAAGATCTGACTGTTCCTCGACATTTACTTTTTAGCATAGCATACAGTGCCTACAAGTAGTATTCAACCCCCTGCAGATTTAGCAGGTTTACACATTCGGAATTAACTTGGCATTGTGACATTTGGACTGTAGATCAGCCTGGAAGTGTGAAATGCACTGCAGCAAAAAAGAATGTTATTTCTTTGTTTAATTTTTTTTTAAATTGTGAAAAGTTTATTCAGAGGGTCATTTATTATTCAACCCCTCAAACCACCAGAATTCTGTTTGGTTCCCCTAAAGTATTAAGAAGTATTTCAGGCACAAAGAACAATGAGCTTCACATGTTTGGATTAATTATCTCTTTTTCCAGCCTTTTCTGACTATTTAAGACCCTCCCCAAACTTGTGAACAGCACTCATACATGGTCAACATGGGAAAGACAAAGGAGCATTCCAAGGCCATCAGAGACAAGATCGTGGAGGGTCACAAGGCTGGCAAGGGGTACAAAACCCTTTCCAAGGAGTTGGGCCTACCTGTCTCCACTGTTGGGAGCATCATCCGGAAGTGGAAGGCTTATGGAACTACTGTTAGCCTTCCACAGCCTGGACAGCCTTTGAAAGTTTCCTCCCGTGCCGAGGCCAGGCTTGTCCGAAGAGTCAAGGCTAACCCAAGGACAACAAGGAAGGAGCTCCGGGAAGATCTCATGGCAGTGGGGACATTGGTTTCAGTCAATACCATAAGTAACGTACTCCACCGCAATGGTCTCCATTCCAGACGAGCCCGTAATGTACCTTTACTTTCAAAGCGTCATGTCAAGGCTCATCTACAGTTTGCTCATGATCACTTGGAGGACTCTGAGACAGACTGGTTCAAGGTTCTCTGGTCTGATGAGACCAAGATCGAGATCTTTGGTGCCAACCACACACGTGACGTTTGGAGACTGGATGGCACTGCATACGACCCCAAGAATACCATCCCTACAGTCAAGCATGGTGGTGGCAGCATCATGCTGTGGGGCTGTTTCTCAGCCAAGGGGCCTGGCCATCTGGTCCGCATCCATGGGAAGATGGATAGCACGGCCTACCTGGAGATTTTGGCCAAGAACCTCCGCTCCTCCATCAAGGATCTTAAGATGGGTCGTCATTTCATCTTCCAACAAGACAACGACCCAAAGCACACAGCCAAGAAAACCAAGGCCTGGTTCAAGAGGCAAAAAATCAAGGTGTTGGAGTGGCCTAGTCAGTCTCCTGACCTTAACCCAATTGAAAACTTGTGGAAGGAGCTCAAGATTAAAGTCCACATGAGACACCCAAAGAACCTAGATAACTTGGAGAAGATCTGCATGGAGGAGTGGGCCAAGATAACTCCAGAGACCTGTGCCGGCCTGATCAGGTCTTATTAAAGAAGATTATTAGCTGTAATTGCAAACAAGGGTTATTCCACAAAAAATTAAACCTAGGGGTTGAATAATAATTGACCCACACTTTTATGTTTAAAATTTATTAAAATTTAACTGAGCAACATAACTTTTTGGTTTGTAAGATTTATGCATCTGTTAATAAATCCTGCTCTTGTGTGAAGTTTGAAGGCTCTAACTTATTTGCATCTTATCAAACCTGCTAAATCTGTAGGGGGTTGAATACTACTGTATATTTGTATTACCCTTTAGAGAACAATGTAGGAGTAGCTTTTCTTAGAAGTACATTGCGCCATTCATATTTTATTTTTCCTGGAAACATAAGACTAAATTGACAACTAGAACATATAATTCCCTTTTCTTACATGTGATGTCTCCCTTCTCAGCCTGAATTAGTGATACTCCAGAATTATTTCATGGGTCATAGAAATCTTCAAGTAATCCAGGTACTAGCTGTCATGTAGGCATTGGATGTGTTCATCTCTTATCTAACGACAGCTCATTAGGGAATTCAATAGATTGCACTTCCTTACAGGGATCTTCCTATGAACAGCATTTAGCACTTTATCACAGGAGAGGTAATAAATATATGATAAATATATGGGAGTCTGGACGATGGAGAATGGGAGTCCTAAAATTTGGTATGTAAGCAGAGTGATAATACATGAACTATCAAAAAAAAGCTGCAAAGAGGAGCTAAGCCCGCTCTAACCCTGCAGGTATGTTACAGCTAAAACTGTGCTGCAATGGTCGGGATCAGAGATAGTTCTGATCTACCATCTTTTTATGCGAATGACAAATACAAATTTTTATTATTAGGTATAATAGGCTTCAATTTAAAAGGATAGCAGTTAATTATAACAGTTATTGAATGGTCAAGTCCCCTAGTGGGATTTAAAAAAATAAAATTAAAAAAAAATTAAAAGTGTCTTATTATGTGAAACTAATATGAAAAAGTTGACATAATTGGCATCATAAGGGTAAAGACCCATACTATAAAATAAAACAAGTGCGTCTTTTATCCTAAGGATGGTACACATTGAGATATAAGATGGCATTATATTCAGTAGGTTAGCAGATGGAGTGATGTAATACATCACATTAGGACTTCACACCAAATTTTTAAACTTTTTAATCTTCAGCACCCATAGGTTTGCTGAGATGCTATGGACATAAGTTTAAAATATATTTTTCAGGCTATTTGTAAAAATCCCTTTTCTTTATATTCTTTTTGATGCATTAAATGCAGAAATTTGAATACTTTTAAAATCTATATACAACTGTTAAAATGTTTGTAGTCTTAATAAACTAACAGAAAAATGTCTGACAATTAGTGTAATGTAATTTGAAATGCTTATTTGTAACATTTTTGATTTTTACAAATGAGGTGATAATGATAGAGAAAAGACAGGTCATTATGAGAGAGAAAAGCAGTGGCGTACACCTAGGGTATGTTCACACGTTGCGATTTGATGCGTTTTTTTATTCATCAGGATAGGTGAAATCTTCAGCAAAAACGCTGAATGACTTGACATGCTGCAGATTAAAATCTGCACCAAATCTGCATGTAAAAAAATGAGCAAAATGTTCATTAGAATTCAGGAATCTCTTTAATTTTCCTGACATCAAGAAACCCTTCAGGTTTGGTGATAGATCTGCACAGAAAAAAAAAACACGACGAAAACATGACAAAACCGCAAGGTGTGTACAGACCCTTAGACTACATGTAATATACCGTACGTGGCCTATTTACCGTATGGTGTTTTTTAGTCAGGTGTAGAGTATACCCTACACACATGCGCAATATTCTATTATAATTTTCATATAATGGCATAAAAACTATTTCATATATTAAAAGTTTAACCCATTACTTAGTAGTTGAGACCATGTTCTTCTATATCACTTTAATGGAATATGTATATGACATTTTATAAAAATGCACACTTCCAACTGATAACTTAGATAAATGCCGTATTAGACATTAATATATTTTCAAAAGTACAATGAAACAATTACATAGTTTTCCAATTAACTGTCTTTAGAAAAAAAAGCTTGATTTTTTCCTTAACTATTTTTGTAAATACCTTATTATATTTGATTATTATCTATTATTTCGTACTATTTAGCAGGTTTTTAAGAATGCAGATCAGCAAAATTTTAGCTGATGGACAACTTCCTTTACATTAAGAAAGGAAATGAAACTGCCAAATGTTAAATTACATATGAAAGAAGAAATATAACGTGCAAACTTTTCACTGAAGACTATAATAGACATTTTGCTTTTAAAGGGAAACAGGGCTTCCTATTAAGAGGCCTGCACAGGATTTAACAATTATTCAAAATGGCTTTTTCAACCATGTATGCATTTTATATTACCCTCATTAAAGTGATTTCACCAAATAACATGAATCTAATAAATATGTGCATGCTTATAATATGGCACAAATGTATAAATATCTTGTATGTATTTAATATTGAAGTTTATATAATTAGTTTTGTGGAATTTATTACCCGCATTATTTTCGTAAAAAATAAAAACTAAAAGTAGATATTAAAAAGCAATACCTCTATCTCTAGGAATATATCTGTGTATACTAAATATTTTCTATCTAAATATTCAATGAATAACACATTATACAACTAACAAGATAGAAACCTTGTGGATTAAAGTATTTTATGACCTGTTAGATGGTAGTGGTTAAACATTCATATCTAATTCCATCTTGGCAAATAAGACATTTCCCATGCATAAAGCGAAATAAAATTACTAAGAATAAGGTTAGGTGGAATGAATGAGCGAAAACAGAAGTCTTTCATAAACTCTTAGGCCTACTCATATTAGGAATAAAAAAAGTAACAAGTAGATTTAAAATAAAAAAAGGAGGAAAATGAAAGGCATAATGAAAGCACAAGGAGCAGTCATCATAAGGGACTAGTTTTTGACTTTGTAACTTCAGCTTTGATTTATTAACTACATTAGTCAATATTCATAAAGCCACAAACAGACAAAAAAGCCAAAATACTACACTATACCTAAACTTTCTATATAGTTTTAAAAAAGCAAAGTCGTTAACCCCTTCCCAACATGCACCGTACCAGTACTGCTCTGCGGGAGGTACGTTCCCGCAAACAGCAGTTGTAGTATGGCGGCATGATCGCGCGGCCTCACGCTGAGTGCCGCTGCAATTGGGTGCGAGTGTCAGCTGTATGTAACAGCTGACACCACGCAGCAATGCCCACGATCGGTGCTAGCAGCGATCTCAGGCATTTAACCCCTCTGAAGCCGCTGTCAGTAGTGACAATGACATACAGGGGCATTGCGCAGGGAGTGGGCTCCCTGCGCTCTTCCATCAGGTCAATGTGATGTGATTGCATTAGCCTAATGGTCTCCATGGAGACCCCTGGCACCAAGATGGCCGTGGGGTCCTTCCGGTTCCTGCAAGTAAGGTGGCTTGTGAGCACCTGCTGAGAGCAGGTGCCGGCATGCCTCCTTCCCTGCCTGGCAGTTCCTGAACTGATACTCTGCTGGGCTGAGTGTAGGATCAGCAATCTGACATCATATAGTGATGTCGCATCCTAGGACAATGTAAAAAAGTATAAAAAAAATTAGAATATGTAAAAATATTTAATTAGAAATTCCAAAATAAATAAATAAATATATATATATGTATATATTTTTTATAAATACATTTATTTATGTAGATAAAAAAAATAAAAGTACACATATTTGGTATCACTGCGTCTGTAACGACCCGCTCTATAAATTATATTAGTTAAGCCCTTCAGTGAACACCGTAAAAAAATAAAAACGAGACAAAAAACAATGCTTTATCATCATACCACTGAACAAAAAGTGCAATAAAACGCAATCAAAAAGACGAATGTAAATAAAAATGGTACCACTGAAAACGTCATCTTATACCGCAAAAAAACAAACTGCAATACAGCTTCATCAGCAGTAAAATAAAAAAGTTATAGCTCTCAGAATAAAGTGATGCAAAAATAATTATTTTTTCTATAAAATAGTTTTTATTGTGCAAAAGTGCCAAAACATAAAAAGATATAAATGAGGTATCACTGTAATCATACCGACTCGAAGAATAAAGCTATCTTATCAATTTTACCACACACAGAATGCTATAAAAAAAAAATTAAAAAAGTAATTCCTGAATTGCTGGTTTTTGTTCACTCTGTCTCCCAAAAATCAGAATATAAAGCGATAAAAAAATATCATGTGCCTGAAAATGATACCAATAAAAACGTCAGCTCGTCCCGCAAAAAACAAGGCATAACATGACTGTCAGCTGAAATATGAAAAATTATAGATAGCTCTCAAAATATGGTGATGCAAAAACTAGTTTTCACAATAAAAAGCGTCTTTTAGTGTGTGACAACTGTCAAACATAAAAGCCCAATATAAATCTGGTATCTCTGTAATCGCACCGACAAGAAGAATAAAGTTACTTAATCACTTATACCACACGAGGAAAGGTGTAAAAAATAAATTAAGCTAATTATTCACATGGTGTTGATTTTTTCATTCTGCCTCCAAAAGATCACAGTAAGGCTTGGCACACATTTATCCTGCACTCTGCGCTGAGCGCTTACACCAGAGTTTCCGTGTAAATCTCTAAAATACGTGATTCAGACAGAACCTCTGGCTTGAGATTCCCTATTATGAGGCAGATGGAGGCACTTTGGATGCTATCTGACCTGTGATCCGGCGGTGTCCATCTTTTTAGGATTGCGTAAAAGTGCCATCAGCCACAGTTTTGTGCACTTCTGAAAAGGACACTGCTGAACAGAGGCCAGACAGAGGCCAGAGTAAATCTGCTGCCTCATTACAGTGAATGGATCCCTCGGGGGTTTCATCTGTCATGTCACTCGGAGATTTAGATGGAAACCCCAAAGTGAATGCTCAGCGTACAGCGCCGGATAAATGTGATCCCTAACGTTATGTAAAATGTTCCCAATAAAATTTTCAACTAAATCCATAAAAAAGCAAGTCCCCACTCAGCTCCATCCTCTGTTAACAGAAATATAGCGGGCTTCCATGTCACTGGTAGCACAAAGGCTCTGAAAAAGCTAAATGGCTCCTTGCTCCCCAAAAGAAACTCAGCAAATTCTCTGCACCCAAATCCAAATGCCACCCCTCCCTTCTGAGACCCACAGTGTGCCTAAACCACATATAGCTTCCACATGTTTGGCATTTCTGTAGTGATGAGAGCCCGTCTAACTTATGGATCCGTGTCTCCAGAAGCATGAGCTGGGCATAATGTACTGGTCACTACATCATAAGATTGCAATTTTCACTCAGCAACATCCACTGCTGCCTGTTTCTGGAAAACACCCATGGAGTCAAAATCGTCAATACATCTGTAGATAAATTCCCAAAGGGTTATAATTTCCAAAATGTGGTCACTTGAGGGGGATTCTGCTTTACTAGCACTTAGTGGCCCTTTATATTCTATGCCAAATTATTCTAGGAAAATCTGTGCTCTAGGAGGCAAAGAGCACTACATCCCTCCTGACTCACTCCGTATGGCTAAGTAGTACTGTACAGCCCCATGTGGAGTATTTCTACATTCAGAAATTGTGGGACAAATTTTGGTGCCATTTTTACCCATTTATCAGTGTGAAAATGTAAAACTTGGGGCTAATACACAATCTTGGTGGTAAAAATGTAAATTATTTTTTCTTCACTGCCCAATGGTATAAAAATTTGTGACATACCTGTGGTGTCAATATAATCACTGCACCCCTAGATGAATTCAAATGAGAGGTTTAATTGGTAAAATGGGGTCACTTATGGGGGGTTCTGCGGTTCTGGCACCTCAGGGGCTCTGCCAATGTAACATGGCATCCTCAAACAAGTGCAGCAAAATCTGTACTGTAATATGGCGCTACTTCCTTTCTGAGCTTTGCACAAAATTTGTAGCTAAAAAAAGAATTTTGTGGGAAAAATGTGATTTTTTTTATTTTTATGACAACGTTATAAACTGTGAAGCACCTTGGAGTTCAAGGTGCTCAATACACATCTAGATACTGTAAAAGTGACTGTAATGCGAACGGCAGATATACAATACTGTTGGAGAATCGGACAGCTCTATATGATGTGTGTAAGGAAAATTGTCAAGCTCCCTGTATTTGTATACGGACTGACACACGCTGTCTCTGTCTAGTTTAGACCATAATAAAACAACAGATATACGAAACTGTTTGAAAAACGGACACGACTCTAAGGTGTAGGTCTGGAAAGACGGAAAAACTCCTCTTTTTTTTTCCAGAGTCACACACAGGTAGCTTCTATTTGTCCGTGCTAGAAGGCGGTACACGGTAGTGTGTGAGGAGGGTACACCGCTGTACGGTGTGTGTATGTAAAATTGTCAAGCTCCGTGTATTTGTATACGGACTGACACACGTTGTCTCTGTCTAGTTTAGACCGTAATAAAACAGCAGATATACGAAACTGTTTGAAAAACGGACACGACTCTAAGGTGTAGGTCTGGAAAGACGGAAAAACTCCTCTTTTTTTTTCCAGAGTCACACACAGGTAGCTTCTATTTGTCCGTGCTAGAAGGCGGTACACGGTAGTGTGTGAGGAGGGTACACCGCTGTACGGTGTGTGTATGTAAAATTGTCAAGCTCCGTGTATTTGTATACGGACTGACACACGTTGTCTCTGTCTAGTTTAGACCGTAATAAAACAGCAGATATACGAAACTGTTTGAAAAACAGACATGACTCTGTTAGGATTTCTAGGTAGAAAACCCGAGAGTGGACCCTCTGGGTCGTGGCTCCAGAGCCCCCGAGGGCGAGCGAACCAGGTGATGCCCACCCCCTATACAGGGAGTGTTAGGGGCAGGCCCAAGGGAGATGGAACCACGACAGCCGGAACCAAAGGGACGACCCGGGGTAAATACAGGAGAGCAGATCAGATCAGAGTGGAGAAAGGTATACGAGGGGTAGCGCAGATCCAACGAAGCAGGAGGCAGGCTGTGGAAGCCCGAAGGGTCAGGACGGAACCGGGACCAGAAGCTGAAAGGAAGATGAGGGAAAGGGGATTAGGAAAGGCTGGGCCTGGGAAATGAGACAAGGAATGAGACAGGGGAAGGAGCGTAAAATACAGGAGGAAGGTAACAATAGGGCAGAGGTACAGGGACCGGCACGGGAACACAGGAGGAGGAAGCAGAGGAACCAAGGAGGACGGTAGGCAGAGACAGGGAGACACAGGAGCAGGCTACAGACGGGGACAAAGGCTGAGATACAGGAGAGCGCAGCACAGAGGGTGCGTGGGGACCTGATGGCCAGGGGTGACGCTGCGCAAGGATAGCGGCGCCACGGACTAAGACAAACAGGCGTCTTACCTGTCCTGACGCCCGACTGAAATACCCGGTGGGCGCCGCCATGATGGGGGCGGAGCCACCGGGTCACATGCCCCCATGATGCACAGAGGCCGAGGAAGAGCGAGCGCGCATGCGCGGGCCTCCGACACGCCGAACCCCTGCAAAGCCAGAGAGGGGACGGCGCGAGAGCGGAGAGGAGGGGCGCCGGCTGGAGGAGGACCCCAGGTGAGCGCCGGCAGGCACAACAGACTCTAAGGTGTAGGTTTGGAAAAACGGAAAAACTCCTCGTTTTTTTTTCCAGAGTCACACACAGGTAGCTTCTATTTGTCCGTGCTAGAAGGCGGTACACGGTAGTGTGTGAGGAGCGTACACCGCTGTACGGTGTGTGTATGTAAAATTGTCAAGCTCCGTGTATTTGTATACGGACTGACACACGCTGTCGTAGTCTAGTTTAGACTGTAATAAAACAGCAGATATACGAAACTGTTTGAAAAATGGACACGACTCTAAGGTGTAGGTCTGGAAAAACGGAAAAACCGCTCGGTTTTTTTTCCAGAGTCACACACAGGTAGCTTCTATTTGTCCGTGCTAGAAGGCGGTACATGGTAGACGGTGTCTGTATGGAAAATTGTCAAGCTCTGTGTATTTGTATACGGATTGACACACGCTGTCTCTGTCTAGTTTTGACTGTAATCAAACAGCAGATATACGAAACTGTTTGAAAAATGGACACAACTCTTTGAAAGTGCTTTGAAAAAAGTAGTTTGAACAGCAGTGTGCACACAGCAATGCAGCTAGCAGGTTGCCTTAAAAGGCAGCCTAATCACCACCAGCGCTGCTGCACACAACAAAAATCCTCCCCTTTCACTGCACACTAACTGTACTGTGCTTAGAAAGATGAGGGTAATATACTAATAAAAATAAAAAAAATAATGATAAAATTAAAAAATCCACAACCCCTCAAGAAATATGGATGGCAGACCATCCGGTGAAAGAACCCAATACCAATGAGTATGGTGGAAGATGATGCTGACAGAGTGCCAAGTGGAGGTAATATATACAACAAAACGTAGAAATACCCCCTGACGAAGGAAGTTCTATTCCGAAACGCGCGTCGGGGCGTGTTCTCAGGCATCCCCAGGCATTATCCTCTGGCACATTAGGTAATTTCCAGCCTCCATTCCCTCTTCCTCCACATTGTTTGGCACTCCAGCAGTGTCCTTTCTTGTCCTCAGCACACATTGTACTTTTTTATTGCACCTTTTTTCTTGCACATTGCTTGCACAGCCATTGTTGTCATTATTATTATTTTTTCTGCACACTGCATATATATCACTTGTGGACATTTATCATTTTTTGGTGCACCTTATGCACAATTTCTTTTTGGGAGCTCCATTAGGTTTTATTTACTTATAGCATTGAGCCTGTGCCTATGGGTATATATTTAACCCTATGTTGTAGGTTATTATAATCCAACATTATGCATTTATTCGGGATGCCTTTTTATTTACTTTTTTAATTCATTTATTTTATTTTAAGTGTACACCCATTTATATCTTAATAAAGTTGTTTTTATTTCCACGTGTTGTTGTATATATTACCTCCACTTGGCACTCTGTCAGCATCATCTTCCACCATACTCATTGGTATTGGGTACTAACTGTACTGTGAAAAGCGCTATCAGCAGAAGCAGTTTTTTTTCTTCTTCCCTGCCTAACGCTCTCCCTGTTCAGAATCAACAGCAGCACCTCTCCCTATTGTAAGATCGGCAGAAGTAAGATGGCTGTCGGCATTCACAGTCTTTTATATCCACTGTGACGCCACACAAAGCCAGCCAATCACTTCAATGCCCTTCTCTAAGATGGTGCTGGCCACTGCGCATGTCATCGCGTTGCCCACAGTGTGCGTCCTCCATCATTGGGTGAGAAAAGGCGCTGAAAGCATCATTTGAAACGCGACTTTGGCGCGCTGATCGGCAACCTCATGGCCAACCTCGCGCTAGGGTCGGGTTTCAATCGGCGAAACCCGACTTTGGCGAAAGTCGGCGATTTTTGAATCTGACCGACCTGTTTCGCTCAACTCTAGTGCCAACCTCAGAGCAAAATCCTGGGGTCCAAGACAATTTCCTCATCCTGGAAGACAACCAGCTCAGGAGCAATCTGTCATAAACTGGTGCACATAGGCTCCCCATAGCTGGTGGTAATATTTCCCATTGAAAATATAATAGTTATGACAATGGATGAATTCCAAGAGTTTCATGACGAATCTATTATGAGGTATGAGATTGACACATAGAAAGATATTTTTCATTATCCATCTCTAATTTGGAGAGAGCATTCCTATGTGTACTTTGTGCACAGACACATTAGAACGTGTACAGACACTGTTGGGGTTAATCTTGGAGATTAACATCAACTACCAGTTTAGAAAAAATGTCAATATTGTGAAAATCCCCAGGTCAGAGAAAGGACCTTCTTCAATGCCTCTCTGAGTTCCTCGCGCAGCATCATATTATGGAGGTCACCATGGAAATGCCCAATTCTTGGCATTTCTGTTTATTATTTGCAGCAAAGAATTTTCTGCATTTTGACGTCCTTAAAAATAGATTACGGTAATATCTTTGACTCATGAAAGTGAGCCAAATTTAGTGGTAGGAACAAACGATAGTCCAGAGCTCAAGACCAATTGTTCAGTCTCTGTGAGAGAATATGCTGACCCCACTAGTAGCTTTCTTTATGGGGAATATTTATGCATACCCTTATGAGTTCAATTGTGACCGTGTTCTGTCCCTCTAATTATAAGGCATGAATTCCATGTTCTCTAAAAAATAGAAAGTAGAAGGTGAAGGAGATAGAGAATTATGGTGGTTGAACCCTATTTTGTTTGCATTTTCTTACCATCTTTTATTAGAACCTCTCCTGAACCATCACCTGGATCTGACATTATCCCCTGGTTGTTCGGGTTTTTTTAAATTCACTGACAGATGATGATTCAAGAAGAAGGTTCACTCTGATATTTGTGTGTATTTATTGTGTAATATGTGCTCTAAGAATGGTGAATTGTGAGACCCCCATTTATCTGCATCCAATGAATAGCCTTTGTAGTCTTTATTTTTCCTTATAATGTGTGCATATATCTTATTTTGTAGGTTTGCTGGAGCACAATGAGTTTTCTGAGTAATAATTTCAGTTGGTTCATTCTGCAGTGTTCAAGAACACTGGGTATGCCGAGAGCGTTAAAGTAAGATGACACTGATACATTGCATCATAGGAGTTGGGCAATTCACCTTAGTGATGGCTGATGTGTATTGTCAGAATGAATGGCTAGCTTTGTAGCGTTTACTGGGACTGTAGAAAATAGCCAATGAGAATACTAGTGCTGTGCCTTTACTCAGGGTTGGCTGTAGTTATGTACCATATAGGATCTAGTAATACCTCTTTTGGCTGATAGAAACTACAGTGAAGTCTGTTTGCCTTGATGCCTGAAGGGTGGCCTGGTAATATAGTCATGATTTATAGCTGAAGTATATATTTATTGTATATATATATTGTTTTCCATTGTATCAGCTTCACCTGCCAGGTTGGGCTCATGTAAGGCTGCATAACCATTAGTAAGGTAGCAAATGGGTGGACAGAGGAGGCAGTTTCCCGGAGCCCTGTGCTCAGAAGACCCCACCCGAAACTACACTACCCTTAATTAACTATATTGGCATACACCGCATTCCAATATAGTTAAGCTGCATGGTAGAGCCTGGGAGACATGATTTCACTGCACTACCATGTTCCATTCTTTAGACCACAGGTTGCTTTATGTCTGTGGTCTACAGAACGGCAGGTGGATGCTGGGACAGAAGCGCTGACGCACGCACAGGAAGCTACAGTCCTGGCGTGGTGATGTCATTGCTCTGTGCCAGGACTCTAACGTCCAGTGCGTGCTTCAGCGCTTTGCAGGAGGACTCGTCAGGGTCCTGGATTAGCTGAGTATATGATTTTTTTTATTTTAATTAAAATGCGTGGTTGGACTGTGGGGGCATCAAAGTATGGGGGCCCCTCATATTGTAGGGACTACTGTAGAGGGGCTCATACAATGTGGGGCCTCCATAAAGTGTGAGGACCACTGTATAGCATGGTAACTAATGTGGGGGCCATCATAAAATTTGGGACCTACTGTGGGGGCCATTATACTATGTATAGGGAAAGCAGTGGGCCACCATACTGTCAAATAAACAAAGAAAAATGGTCTTAAGCCCCAAAATAATGGAAATTTTAACAATCTTTATTAAAATAATAAAAAGCAGATAGTCGGACACAACAGTATGAGAGGGGTGACATCAACAGCAGGAGAGGATGGCATACAGTATATGTACCATATTTTTCAGACTATAAATTTGGGGGGAAAATGGGGGTGCATCTTATAATCGGAATGCACGGTACTTACACTTAGCATGGTGGCAGCAGGAGTCGGGCAATTCTTCCGGTGTTCCTTGTCCGACGCTACAGGGCGATGGTGGTGTGGCTGGTGCAGCAGTGCTCGGTGGTGCCGGGGGCTCCAGCTACATTTTCTGAAAGCCTAGAGCCCCGCACTTCTATTGCCTCGATGCTGTGGCCTCCGGAAAAATGGCCGCCAGAGGCGGCACATGCACAGATTGAGATCTCGGCTTTGAGATCTTGTCTCCCCAGATCTCAGGACAAGATCTCGTTGCCGAGATCTCAATCTGCACCTGGGGAATCAATCTGTCCTTTAGAAAATGGTGGCCGGAGGCGACGCATTTGCAGATTGAGATCTCGGTTCCGAGAGTTCGTCTCCCGAGATCTCGAGATGAGATCTCGTTGCCGAGATCTCAATCTGCACATGCGCCGCCTCCGGCAGCCATTTTCCTGGAGACCACAACATCGAGCCAATAGAAATGTGAGGGCTCTGGGCTTTCAGAAAATGTCACCGGAGCCCCCCCCACACCACTATGCGCGGCCAAACCAGTCGCACCAAGCTGAGATGGGAGCGAGATCATTGCCCTGCAGAGTCGGACCACAGGAAGAATCACCCGATTCTTGCTGCCACTAGTCCCGATCCCCCCGGGTAAGCTGAATTCAGGACTGTAAGACAAGCCCCCTTATGAAGCATTAATTTTTTTCCCCTATTTTCCTTCTGAAAATGTAGGGTGCATCTTATGGTCCGGTGCATCTTATAGTCCAAAAATATGGTATATACAAGATAATTAGGAGTTAAAGGCTACATTGATAGTGCAAATAAGTGCAACATAGCACTGCAACTATAGCATGATATGTGAATACAAATGCATAAGTAAATGGCACAAATATGGAGCATAATACTCATTTGCATAGAGTCCACTCTTGCTGGAATGTCACCAGCCATGATGTGCATTTCAGGGGTATGCTATCATAAGCTGTAAGTCACTTTCTATAACTGTACTGTAAACTCTTACATGTTCTGCAGACCTAGCATCTACCAATATACCACCATATGGTGGTAATATAAGTGTACCACTGTAGTTGTAATCAAGGAATACCTATGGGCCAACTCAGATGTTCCCCCTACTTGAGCCAAACCCCTAGTTGATTTTAATTCTATATATTAATAAAAATGTACTTTTATTATTATTATTATTATTATTATTATTATTATGCATTTATATAGTGCCATTTATTCCATGGCATTTACATGTGAAAAGGGGAAATATAGACAAGTATAATAAACATGTGTAAGACAAGGGACACACAAGTACATAAGGAGAGGGGACCCTGCCCGCAAGGGCTCACAGTCTACAGGGATGGGTGAGGATACAGTAGGAGAGGGTAGAGCAGGTCGTGCAGTGGTTCAGTAGACCGAGGATCATTGCAGGCTGTAGGCTTGTCAGAACAGGTGGGTCTTCAGGGTCTTCTTGAAGGTTTCCGTTGATGGTGAGAGTCTGATGTGTTGCGGCAGAGAGTTCTAGAGTATGGGGGAAGCACAGGAGAAGTCTTGTATGCGGTGGGAAGAAGAGTTAAGGGGGGAGTAGAGAAGGAGATCTTGAGATGATCGAAGGTTGAGTGTGGGTGAGTGTGGGTAGGTACCTAGAGACCATGTCACAGATGTATGGAGGGGACAGGTTGTGGATGGCTTTGTATGTCATGGTTAGGGTTTTGAATTGGAGTCTCTGGGCAATAGGAAGCCAGTGAAGGGCCTGGCATAGGGGCGAGGCTGGGGAATAGCGGGGAGACAGGTGGATTAGTCAGGCAGCAGAGTGTAGGATGGATTGGAGCGGAGCCAGATTGCTAGAGGGGAGGCCAGAGAGTAGGAGGTTGCAGTAGTCGAGGCGGGAGATGATAAGAGCATGCACTAGTGTTTTTGTGGTTTCGTGGTTGAGGAATGAGTGGATCCGGGAAATATTTTTGAGTTTGAGGCAGCAGGAGGAGGCGAGGGCTTGGATATGTGGTTTGAAAGAGAGCACAGAGTCGAGGATCACCCCAAGGCACCGAGCGTGCGGGACTGGGGAAAGAAAGCAGCCATTGACATTGATGGATAGGTCTGGTGGAGGGGTAGAGTGAGATGGGGGAAAGATGATGAATTCTCTTTTGTCCATGTTCAGTTTGAGAAAGCGAGCAGAGAAGAAGGCTGAGATAGCAGACAGACATTGTGGGATTTCAGTCAGTAAGGAGGTGAGGTTGGGTCCAGATAGGTAGATCTGCGTGTCATCGGCATAGAGGTGATACTGCAAACCGTAGGATTCTATGAGCTGTCCCAAGCCAAAGGTGTAGATGGTGAATAGTAGGGGTCCTAGGACAGAGCCTTGAGGAACATCAACAGACAGGGGGCGAGGTGAGGAGGTAGTGTGTGAGAGGGAGACACTAAATGTTCAGTCTGTTACGTATGATGAGATCCAGGATAGGGCCAAGTCTGTGATGCCAAGAGATGAGAGAGTCTGTAGCAGGAGGGAATGGTCTACGGTGTCGAAGGCAGAGGACAGGTCCAGGAGAAGGAGGTCAGAGTAGTGTCGCTTGCTCTTGGCGGTTAGTAAGTCGTTAGGGCAGTTTCAGTTGAGTGATGCGGTCGGAAGCATCACTTTTATGAATAATCTCAATGGTGTTTCAGTCTGGGTCTGTATGTACGTTTATTGTATTCTTTATTAGATTATCCCCCCTCCTCTGTTATTTGTTCAATGTAATATCAAAATATGAGCCAGATAATTTCAGTATTTTCTGATACTATTCCTGTATCTATTATTATAACATTATTCGGGCTCCATTCCTTTCTATTGCTTTTGGCTCAACATAAATAATAGCCACAGGTTCCCTTCAAAAAGAATCTGTCCCCAAGTCAGATTCCATCACTGTTCCACTTACTGGATGTGTTGCAGAAGTTTCCATTAGTTGCGCAAGTTCAGCATTGATTCCTCATATTCATGAGTGTCTTGCTCCTTCTACCTTCAATTAGATCATTTAACCTCTTCGCGACCGCCCACAGTAGATAAACGTTGGCGCTTGCTGGGCTTTGTGCAGCGCCAACGTTTATCTACTGTCGGCGGTTTTGTGCCCCCCAAGACCCCCTCATACCTTATAACGCGGGGATCCCGGTGCACAATGCATGCTGGGACCCCCGACGTCACCGAGACCTGATTGGTTCAGGTCCTGATGACGTCGCGTCACAGCAGCCAATGAGAGAACTCGCTGGGAAAGCTGCTTGTTTCCCGGCGATCTCCCTCATTATAACGCGACTTCTCCTCTGAGCTCATGCTGACAGATGAGCAGAGGTGAAGCAGCGTTACTGTGTGACTAGATCGCTGCCTGGCACAGCTGATCGCTGCCTGGCACAGCTGTGTCAGGCAGCGATCTTGTCACACAGTAACACTGCTTCACCTCTGCTCATCTGTCAGTGTGAGATCAGAGGAGAAGTGGCGTTACTATGTGCCGGGCAGCGATCTTGTCACATAGTAACGCTGCTTCTCCTCTGATCATCTGTCAGTGTGAGATCAGAGGAGAAGTGGCGTTACTATGAGTCAAAAATACAAAAAACAAAAAACACAAAAATAAAAAAAAAAGTAAAGAAAAAAAAAGCAGGTAGGCAGGCTAGGGCTAGGTCTAGGGTTAGGGCTAGGGCTAGGGTAAGGGCTAGGGTTAGGGCTAGGGCTAGGGCTAGGGCTAGGGCTAGGGTTAGGGTTAGGGTTAGGGTTAGGGCTAGGGTTAGGGCTAGGGTTAGGGCTAGGGTTAGGGCTAGGGTTAGGGCTAGAGTTAGGGATGTGTTGGGGTTAGGGTTGGAATTCGAATTGGGGGTTTCCACTGTTTAGGCACATCAGGGGCTCTGTAAATGCAATATGACGCCCGCAGACCATTCCATCAAGGTCTGCATTCCAGAACGTCACTACTTCCCTTCCGAGCCCCACCGTGTGCCCAAACAGTGGTCCCCCCCCACATGTGGGGTACCAGCGTACTCAGGACAAATTGGACAACAACTCTTAGGCTGGTTTCACATTTGCGTTTTTTAGCGCTGGAAAAAAATGCATACGTGCGCATGTGATTTTTCCCCTATATTTAACATGGGTGCGCATACATGCGCGCTTGTAAGCGCATGTATGCGATTTTCATGCGCTGCGTTTTTTTGGGGTGTGCGTTGGTATTTTCCAGACGCTGCATGTTGCATTTTTTGGCCCTGGAAAAAAGCGCATGCGCACGTATGCGCACGTTTTGCACTAAAAATGGCCATTATAGCCTATGGATGCGCATACGTGCGCACTGGCATGCGCAGGTATGCGATTTTTTAGCGCTGCGTTTTTTGGGTGGTGTCCACTTTTTATCCTAGTTAGAATCTTCTAAAGTCAAAAAAAAAAGTCTATATAAAGGAGGTGCCTGCCAAAACTCTGCCACTACTACACTGAGAGATTGAAGAGCAGACAGTCAACCAAGAACCCATTATATCAGCGAAGAATGTGAGTATATTACATTATATGCCTGTCCTTTTAAATTATGTATGTACTAATGATTTTTATTATTTTTACATGCAGTATGTCTTCAGAATCAGAGTATTCCCCATCGCGGCAGGAATTGGCGCAAGCAGACCGTGAGGTGATTATTTTCGTGCATCTGGTAAGTATATCTGCTGCTTCTCCAAATCTCTTACGTTTTTTTCAACTTTCTTAAGACATCGTCATCATCATCTGCGGACGGCACTAGTGAGGGCGAAGAGCAGGAGCAGCGAAGCCAAGTCCCGGTGGTGATACGGAATGTAAGTATCAAATGATTTGTAATGTTCTTTATTTTTTATCTTCTATTTTTACTCATTTTTTTGTTTCTTTTTTTGTAACTTTTTATTCAATTTAAATTTGATTATTCTAATGAATGTGTTTTGTCTAGGTTCCACAACGGGATGAAGACGTCTACCTGGATAATGAGCAGCTCATCAGCCTGGTCCAGGAGCGTTCGCCGTTGTGGGACAGCCGTGACCGGCTGTACAAGGACAATGTGGTGACCCGGCGGCTATGGAATGAGGTGGCCGCAGCGTTGATGGATGGCTGGGACAGCGCCACAGCATCCTCCAAAAAGGCGTTTAGTGAGTATTTCCCTGCTCTGTATTGTGCCGCAGTGACTGTTGTCCTTGACGGCACTGTTGGGTTTCGTGCTAGGCGTATTCTAGCAGGAAACCCAACAGTGTCATCGGTGTCTACAGTGACTGCTTTGAGTATTGTATTGCTAGATTGTGCCGCAGTGACTGTTGTCCTTGACGGCACTGTTGGGTTTCGTGCTAGGCGTATTCTAGCATGAAACCCAACAGTTTCATCGGGGTCTACAGTGACTGCTTTGAGTATTGTATTGCTAGATTGTGCCGCAGTGACTGTTGTCCTTGACGGCACTGTTGGGTTTCGTGCTAGGCGTATTCTAGCAGGAAACCCAACAGTGTCATCGGGGTCTACAGTGACTGCTTTGAGTATTGTATTGCTACATTGTGCCGCAGTGACTGTTGTCCTTGACGGCACTGTTGGGTTTCGTGCTAGGCGTATTCTAGCAGGAAACCCAACAATTTCATCGGGGTCTACAGTGACTGCTTTGAGTATTGTATTGCTAGATTGTGCCGCAGTGACTGTTGTCCTTGACGGCACTGTTGGGTTTCGTGCTAGGCGTATTCTAGCAGGAAACCCAACAGTTTCATCGGGGTCTACAGTGACTGCTTTGAGTATTGTATTGCTACATTGTGCCGCAGTGACTGTTGTCCTTGACGGCACTGTTGGGTTTCGTGCTAGGCGTATTCTAGCAGGAAACCCAACAGTTTCATCGGGGTCTACAGTGACTGCTTTGAGTATTGTATTGCTACATTGTGCCGCAGTGACTGTTGTCCTTGACGGCACTGTTGGGTTTCGTGCTAGGCGTATTCTAGCAGGAAACCCAACAGTGTCATCGGTGTCTACAGTGACTGCTTTGAGTATTGTATTGCTACATTGTGCCGCAGTGACTGTTGTCCTTGACGGCACTGTTGGGTTTCGTGCTAGGCGTATTCTAGCAGGAAACCCAACAGTGTCATCGGTGTCTACAGTGACTGCTTTGAGTATTGTATTGCTACATTGTGCCGCAGTGACTGTTGTCCTTGACGGCACTGTTGGGTTTCGTGCTTGGCGTATTCTAGCAGGAAACCCAACAGTGTCATCGGGGTCTACAGTGACTGCTTTGAGTATTGTATTGCTACATTGTGCCGCAGTGACTGTTGTCCTTGACGGCACTGTTTTTTTTTATCAACAGTGGACAAAGTCCGAACACGTTGGCGTTCGATCAAGGACCGCTTCAACAGTGATGTTCGTGCTGAGGGCCAGGTTCGCAGTGGATCTGCGTCAAGGACCAGAACTAGATACCGTCACTATCACGCGTTGCAGTTCCTAAGACCGGTCCTTGCCACAAGATCGTAAGTATTATACATTTTGGGTTTTTATTTTTATTAATCTGTGTTTTTCTAATCCACAGCTGATGCTTCTTGTAAAGGCATGGTAGTAATGATTTTCCTTTCTTCCACAGCACCTGGAGCAGCACCCTGCAACCTGGCCCTGGAGCGGTCCTTCCTCGGACGTCCTCTGACCCGTCCCAGCCATCCGACAGCCAGGAAGCACCTTGCAGGTCAGCCACACACACAGCTGGTGACCAGGAAGCTGGGCCATCAGGTGTTCCCCTGTCCCAGGTCTCTGCCACTGGTTATGCGGGCACTACCCGCCAGCGGCAGAGGGCCTTGGACAGGAATGTCTTGCCCGAGTTTATGCATTTGAGCGAGACATTTAATTCCAGCCTCAAGTCACTGTCCGACAGAGTTGAAAGCGGTTTTGCACTCATGGAACGTGGTTTTAACCACTTTGAACACCGCTTCAATTCTGTAGAACAGCGCCTTGACCGTCTGGAGGCCGACCTCAACAGACCAGCACACCATTTTTTTAGTAAGATTGAAAAGGGCATGGCGGAACACCTTAGTCCTGATCAACAGCTGAATGTGCTGCAGGCCTGCAACAATGCTTTCTTGCAGGCTATGCAGCATAATCGGTACGGTCAGCAGTCAGTGGTGTCCTTTCCACCTGTGCCACCATTGACTCGCTTCACCTCACTACCGACTTGTGCTGCATACCACTGCACGGACACCTCTATTCAAAGCCAGGACACCCACCATTACACCACCACAAGTCTGAGTGCAGCTGGTCACTTCACCGACACCACCATGGCAAGCGCTGCTCCTGTCTGGAGCACCACCGCCAATCCCATGCATGCGTGGAGCTCAGCCACCACTAGGCAAACATGGAACAGCCCTGCCGCTACAACAACATGTAGTAGCCCTGCCACCACCACTCTGCAAACCTGGGCCATCACTGCCGCCACCAGTCCTCCTGCAAGGACGAGCACTGACAACGAAGAGCAGCATCAGCCACCTCAGCAGCAGCAGCCAACTCAGCAGCAGCAGCCACCTCAGCAGCAGCCGCCACCTCAGCAGCAGCAGCCACCTCAGCAGCAGCCGCCACCTCAGCAGCAGCAGCAACCACCTCAGCAGCAGCAGCCACCTCAGCAGCAGCCGCCACCTCAGCAGCAGCCGCCACCTCAGCAGCAGCCGCCACCTCTGCAGCAGCAGCCGCCACCGCAGCAGCAGCAGCCATACCAGCAGACGGGGGACCTACATTCCATATTTGCCCCTACTTCAAGGCGAAATCAATCAAGGCGGGCATTGGGCCAAAGTCGGTCCAGGCACACAAGCCTACGGCGACATGCCATTACAACTAATGTAACTGAACAGATTTCCTCTCCTACAAGTGTTCCAAGTTTAATTCCCTTAACTGGACTACCTTCCCCCACAAGTTTTGTTGCCCCTTCCCCTCAAACACCATCTTCAACTGCAAGTGTTGCATATTCCCTGCACACCCCCAAATTGAAACCATCTGCCCCCAAACGCCGTAAAAAATAATTTTTAGTTTTTTTTTGTGATAAAAAATAAATTTAAATTTGTGGTTCACCATTAATAAGTTTCATTAATGTTGTTTGCGCCGCTCACACACACTGATGGGTAAATACATGTTAAAAACCAACCCAAGGGCTAGTATAGTCATATGTGAAATAACATGGACTAGTATAGTCATTCCAAGGCCTAGTGTAATAACTCTAGTTTTACCAAATAGAATCTGGTTTCATGAAAAACAAACTGTTGAAACTTGTCTAAAAAATAAGTTTCTTTCTAGTTTCACCAGTTTGTTTTTTGTGAAACAAGATGCTAGTTGCTAAAAATCGAGTTATTACAGTAGGCCTTGGTATGACTATACTAGGCCGTGGTATTTCACATAATACTATACTACTAGCCCCAAGGCCTACTATACTCATATTTGAAATACCACGGCCTAGTATAGTCATTCCAAGGCCTAGTGTAATAACTCTAGTTTTACCAAATAGAATCTGGTTTCATGAAAAACAAACTGTTGAAACTTGTCTAAAAAATAAGTTTCTTTCTAGTTTCACCAGTTTGTTTTTTGTGAAACAAGATGCTAGTTGTTAAAAATCGAGTTATTACAGTAGGCCTTGGTATGACTATACTAGGCCGTGGTATTTCACATAATACTATACTACTAGCCCCAAGGCCTACTATACTCATATTTGAAATACCACGGCCTAGTATAGTCATTCCAAGGCCTAGTGTAATAACTCTAGTTTTACCAAATAGAATCTGGTTTCATGAAAAACAAACTGTTGAAACTTGTCTAAAAAATAAGTTTCTTTCTAGTTTCACCAGTTTGTTTTTTGTGAAACAAGATGCTAGTTGTTAAAAATGCTAGTTGTTAAAAATCGAGTTATTACAGTAGGCCTTGGTATGACTATACTAGGCCGTGGTATTTCACATATTACTATACTACTAGCCCCAAGGCCTACTATACTCATATTTGAAATACCACGGCCTAGTATAGTCATTCCAAGGCCTAGTGTAATAACTCTAGTTTTACCAAATAGAATCTGGTTTCATGAAAAACAAATTGTTGAAACTTGTCTAAAAAATAAGTTTCTTTCTAGTTTCACCACTTTGTTTTTTGTGAAACAAGATGCTAGTTGTTAAAAATCGAGTTATTACAGTAGGCCTTGGTATGACTATACTAGGCCGTGGTATTTCACATATTACTATACTACTAGCCCCAAGGCCTACTATACTCATATTTGAAATACCACGGCCTAGTATAGTCATTCCAAGGCCTAGTGTAATAACTTGTAATGGAGCAGATTACATGAGCAGATTACATTCATCCACTCAATGCTGACTTGTATTCCCCATGGACTTTCATTGGGGTTGGGTTTTGAGGGTTGTGTTTTGAGAAAATCACATACTTTGTTTTAAACTAGTTGCACAATTTTCTCTTGAAAAAAAATGGTTTCCTGATTCATGGCCTGCAGCTTTGCTCATTCCAATATATTTCACGCAGACTAGCAATGCTGCATTTTAACTCGTATGTGTATTTACCTGCCCAGGTGTGTGAACATAACAAAATTCAGTTATACATGGGAAGTTTTTTAATTAATTGGAGTTTAAAAAATATAGTGCACTCAGTAATGGTATCAAATAAGGATTTTTATTACCATAAACAACAACATTACACCATTTCATCTTGCCAGTGCACCCGTCCTACATCAGAAATAAAGTAGGCCGCAAATTTGTCCCTCATTTGGCCAACTTCAACGGATGACCTGAGAGTGTGCTGAGTGAATTCAGGCAATGGGTTAGGAGCATCATCGTCCAGTTCAAAGGTCGGGTGCTCTTTAGCCATCACAAAGTTATGTAGAACCACACAGGCCTTCACCACCTCATCGACTGTTTCAAGTTTAAGATTAATGGCCGTGCCCAGAATTCGCCATCTGGAAACAAGAATCCCAAAAGCACACTCGACAGTTCTTCTGGCCCTGGTCAGCCTGTAATTAAAAATTTTTTTGGTGTGGTCCAAGTCCCGGCTGGAGTAGGGTTTCAGTAAGTTTCCGCACATTTGAAAAGCCTCATCGCCAACCATTACAAAGGGCAGTGGCGGAGCTTCGGTGTGAGGAAGAGGCCGTGGCATAGGGAAATTAAATTGGTTGCCATACAACCTCCGGCCCATGTCTGAGTTTTTAAAAGCCTGCGAGTCATTACCACGGCCAAATGCTCCAATGTCCACTGCTACAAACATACATCCGGCATCCGCAATTGCAATGAGTACTATTGAAAAGTACTTTTTGTAATTATAGTACTCAGATCCCGTTCTTTGGGGTTTGATGATCCGTATGTGTTTCCCATCAACAGCTCCCAAACAGTTGGGAAAATTGCATACTGTCCAGAATTTGTCAGCAATTTCCATCCACTTTTCAGCGGTGGGCAGGGGCATAAATTCTGGGCAAAGAACATTCCAGAGAGCCCGGCAGGTGTCAGCAACAATTCCAGACAAGGTAGAGATTCCAATACGGTACTGGAAGTGTAGTGAGGATAGGGTTTCTCCAGTCGCCAGGAATCTGTGAACAGACAAAGAAGTAAAATTAATATTTATGTATATTATTTTTAAAAACTATAAAAAAAAATATTAGTACATTCACGAAAACTAATTACCCAAGGTTTTGAATACTAAATTTACAAAAAAAAACATCAGACCACACCCCTTTGTTTTTAAAACATACCGTAATGTCACCAGTAGCCGTTCCTCAGGAGGAATCGCACGACGGAGCTGTGTGTCCTGTCTCCGGATGGATTGTTGGACACGAGCAAGCAAATCCATGAAACTTTCGTGGGACATCCGGATATAATCAGTAAATTTCTCCGGGTTTGCACGTAGCTCGCTGTAGAGGGTGTGGTATGCCCCACGGCTCTCCCGGAGTTCAACAATCGGATGTATCCACATACGCCGCCGTCTTCGCTGCCTCTCTCTCTTCCTTTGTTCATGGCAAGCAACTGCATACGCCTGAGCCATCGCGATGTCCAAATCCAAGTTGAAGTGAAAACTCTTCCAGCGCAGATCCATGGTCACGAGAAGAATCAAGCAAATGTGAAGAATACTGTAGACAGGGTCTATATATATTAACATACCACACCCACAATGAAGTCCCATTGGTCTTGTGTGTTGTTGAATGGTTGTTTTTTCTTTTTTGTGGGGTTTTTCCAAAATCTGTAAAAAAACGCAAACGCACAAAAAACGCATACAAACGCGCAAAAACGCTGCGTTTTTTTCCTGCATGCGCATTAAAATGCTGGAAAAAAACGCAGCGTTTGTATGCATTTGTATGCGTTTTTTTAATGCGTTTTTTTGCGGGAAAAACGCGCTGCAAAAAAAAGCAAGTGTGAAACTAGCCTTAGGGTCCAATTTCTCCTGTTACCCTTGTGAAAATAAAAATTGGGAGCTAAAAGATCCTTTTTGTGGAAAAAAAATGATTTTTTTTATTTTCACGGCTCTACATTATAAACTTTAGTGAAACACTTGGGGGTTCAAAGTGCTCACCACACATCTAGATAAGTTCCTTGGGGGGTCTAGTTTCCAAAAAGGGGTCACTTGTGGAGGATTTCCACTGTTTAGGCACATCAGAGGCTCTGTAAATGCAATATGACGCCCGCAGACCATTCCATCAAAGTCTGCATTCCAGAACGTCACTACTTCCCTTCCGAGCCCCACCGTGTGCTCAAACAGTGGTCCCCCCCACATGTGGGGTACCAGCGTACTCAGGACAAATTGGACAACAACTCTTAGGGTCCAATTTCTCCTGTTACCCTTGTGAAAATAAAAATTGGGAGCTAAAAGATCATTTTTGTGGAAAAAAAATGATTTTTTTATTTTCACGGCTCTACATTATAAACTTTAGTGAAACACTTGGGGGTTCAAAGTGCTCACCACACATCTAGATAAGTTCCTTGGGGGGGTCTAGTTTCCAAAAAGGGGTCACTTGTGGAGGATTTCCACTGTTTAGGCACATCAGGGGCTCTGTAAATGCAATATGACGCCCGCAGACCATTCCATCAAAGTCTGCATTCCAGAACGTCACTACTTCCCTTCCGAGCCCCACCGTGTGCCCAAACAGTGGTCCCCCCCACATGTGGGGTACCAGCGTACTCAGGACAAATTGGACAACAACTCTTAGGGTCCAATTTCTCCTGTTACCCTTGTGAAAATAAAAATTGGGAGCTAAAAGATCATTTTTGTGGAAAAAAAATGATTTTTTTATTTTCACGGCTCTACATTATAAACTTTAGTGAAACACTTGGGGGTTCAAAGTGCTCACCACACATCTAGATAAGTTCCTTGGGGGGGTCTAGTTTCCAAAAAGGGGTCACTTGTGGAGGATTTCCACTGTTTAGGCACATCAGGTGCTCTGCAAACGCGACATGACACCCGCAGACCATTCCATCAAAGTCTGCATTCCAAAACGTCACTACTTCCCTTCCGAGCCCCCCCGTGTGCCCAAACAGTAGTTTTCTTCCACATATGGGGTACCAGTGTACTCAGGACAAATTGGACAACAACTTTTGGGGTCCAATTTCTCCTGTTACCCTTGTGAAAATAAAAAATTGGGGGCTAAAAGATCATGTTTGTGGAACAAAAATGATTTTTTATTTTCATGGCTCTACGTTATAAACTTCTGTGAAGCACTTGGGGGTTCAAAGTGCTCACGACACATCTAGATAAGTTCTTTAAGGGGTCTAGTTTCCAAAATGGGGTCACTTGTGGGGGTTTCCACTGTTTAGGCACATTAGGGGCTCTCCAAATGCGACATGGCGTCCTATCTCAATTCCAGCCAATTCTGCATTGAAAAAGTCAAACGGCACTCCTTCCTTTCTGAGCTCTGCCGTGTGCTCAAACAGTGGTTTAGCCCCACATACGGGGTATCGGCGTATTTGGGAGAAATTGCACAAAAAATGTTGTGGTTCATTTTCTGGTTTTACACTTGTGAAAATAAAAAAAATGGTTCTGAAGTAAAATGTTTGTGAAAAAAAGTTAAATGTTTATTTTTTCCTTCCACATTCCATTCATTCATGTGAAGCACCTGAAGGGTTAATAAACTTCTTGAATGTGGTTTTGAGTACATTGAGAGGAGCAGTTTTTAGAATGGTGTCACTTTTGGGTATTTTCTGTCATATTGACCCCCCAAACTCACTTCAAATGTGAGGTGGTCCCTAAAAAAAATGGTGTTGTAAATTTTGTTGTAAAAATGAGAAATCGCTGGTCAACTTTTAACCCTTATAACTTCCTAAAAAAAAAAAATTATGTTTCCAAAATTGTGCAGATGTAAAGTAGACATGTAGGAAATGTTATTTATTAACTATTTTGTGCGATATCACTCTCTGATTTAAGGGCATAAAAATTAAAAGTTTGAAAATTGCAAAATTTTCAAAATTTTTGCCAAATTTCGATTTTTTTTTAACATATAAGCGCAGTTCATATCTAAGAAATTTTACCACTATCCTGAAGTACACTATGTCATGAGAAAACAATGTCAGAATCAGCAGGATCCATTGAAGCGTTCTAGAGTTATGGCCTCATAAAGTGACACTGGTCAGAATTGAAAAAATTGGCCTGTCACGAAGGCAAAAACAGGCTCAGGCGCGAAAGGGTTAAACCTTTGGACAGGGTGAGTCAATCAGTGATTGGGGACAGCTTAAACTCAAAAATATCAAGCACTACTGCCTGCACACATTTTTGCGCAAAACTCATCTCTCACTGCAGCTGATAAGAGGATCTCTTTAAGTGAACATCCCTTTTTATGATCTTTAAATATGTTGTCACACAATCAACTGTTTCCAAAAAAACCAGTAAACTCCGATCTTTTGGTGAGAAACTAGCGCTTACCTAAATAACTTACCACTTTCCCTTTCTCTGCCATTCATGTACGTTTCTTCACAGCAGCCGACCACCAAGTGTGGTAGCTTCTACCACACAACCCCTAATTCTAGCTGAGATGTACAGTTCGCACAAGTGCCTTCCTATAAGCTACAGGCATCTCCCCAATCTTAAAGTTCCTCTGATGCTATAGCTTGTTATTCCTGTGTTTTTTTCCTGAAGAACTTGGATTACTTTGAAACTCGTAGAAACTAAAACCGCATTGCCATCATCTTTGTCTCATGGATTATTCATTTATATCTATATCAGCAGCACAGAAAACCATTTTTTCGTACTTATACCTAATACCCTCCTTACTAATATCTGTATTAGCCATAAATGCTAAATATATTTGTTTAAATGCCCCTGCCCTCCCTGCCTGTGGTCACCAGACTAGTCCAAGACCACTGTCAATCTATGTCTCTGTGTAGGAAGAAGTAGGGAGGAAGATGGCTTTTTCTCCTCCGCCCTGCTCTCCCACCACTTGCCGAGATGTCACATCCATTTCTGTGGATGTGCGCAGTGGCATTGATTGACAGTGATTCCAGTCTGCTGGCAGTGAGAGCATGGACAATTAAACTTAGTTTTTAAACACTTACATATAACATTTAGGGCTAATACAGGCATAATTAAAGAGAGTATTAGGAGGCTGATAAAGCACTCCTAATAATTTCTAGGGCTAAATCCCAATGACTGATTTTCTTTACCTGCGCTTGCCTGACCACCAAGTGAGGAACTAATGGAAGACATGTTTGATTTTGTTGGGTGAAGTCATGTCTGTTTAGCCAGGCCGATGATCAGGACAAGTGTTCCTATGAATGCTTGTTCCCCCGATTATTGGCTTGCTTAAATGGGCCACTTAAGGATGTGAGGGCTAGAAAACAATACAGATAATAAAATGTAATGTAATTAAAAAAAAATTTTAAACACATGGAACACGATGTCACCAATGTGATCATGGGAATACACCCTTAAGACACAGAAACATAAGGACTTGTTCGTAAGGTTGCCAGAAATCTTCTGTATAATTTTGTGCACTTTTTGGGAGATGAAAAATCAAATTTTCCCATCTTGCATAGACTGAATATCAGGGAAACCTTGAGCAAAATTCCTTTCACCTAAAGAGCTGATATGTAGGGTTTTGGTATGTTGTTGTTTCCTTTGAACCCCCCAAATTAAGACCATATTTGTTACTAAAACTCATTAAAGTCAATCAAACATCTTGCCATCTTTATTCCTATTTGATCAAGAAAATGGCTTTTCTTAATCTATTGAAAACAAATGTTTCCATTAATAAGCACAAAGCAAAAGCATAGCAAATGTTAACAAATATATTGAAAATATGGCAGCAATAAATTCAATGTAGTCAGATAATATGAAGCATTCTCGTAATTGCATGATAACAGAACACTCTAGTTACTAAATGTAGAACAATGTTCCTGAATCTCTTTGATGAAGCGTAGATCATTATGAGATGTTGTAAAACAGGTTTTAATGTACATTTTGTTATATATATTTATTTGCAGAATTAAATTGTAGAGTTTTACTATGTTTTTGATTTCACATCCTTCTGCCACAAGCCAATCTAAACACTATTTTTCCAAGAATTAAGGGCACATACAACCCTTTTAATATTTTCCCAAAATTTAGTGGTATATCTATAACAAATAACCAGTTTACTATAGCATTACATACATACTTTCATTCAATGTAAAATTTATATTTGCTATGCAAAGATTCGAAGCTTCCTCCTGTAGAGATACAGGTGTGACATTGACCTCTTGTTCCTCGGTAACATGTTGATATACTGGTATGACAAACTTATTTTCCATTACATATGTTGATACTGGCTCATCGTTCTGCTCATCCAGGACCATGACACAATCTACGACTTCTTGATGAGGGTCGCTGGCTGCTGTCTTCACCCAATCCTTAATATTCAGAAATAAGAAAAAAATCAACTAAAAGAATGGCCAATTATGGGAGCAAATGTTGAAATTACTTGTTACCATTCTATATTATGCAATGTGTTCCCAGCTATTTTAAATCCCAACCATATTACAGGGGTTTTTCAAGTATAAATTATTAATTCAAAGGTATTCACTGTGCAAAATAAAGCCTTAGTTATCCCGTGCAGCTCCAGTGCTGCTTTAACACCGCTGCGCACAATATTTTTTACAGTACTGCTTTGGTAAAATTATGACTATAGCAAACATGGCTAATTATGATGTCACTGCTGTAGACATGAGAGCAAAGACTTGGCCCTATTCCAGAATACATATAATTCAAGGCATTGCTTGACATGCTCCATTCTGCAGCTTCTGTGAAGGATGTTCCCCAGACTATTCATATGTAGGGGGGGCCCCCGCCGAGTGTCCGGGCCAGAACCAAGGGGCTGCCATCTAGGTTCCTATGGGATCTGTTCCCAGGGAGCAGAGTTAGAAGGTGGACCGCTGAGACTGACAGGACAGTAGGGGGAGGAGCCAATATAAACCAGTCAGGGTGAGTCAGCAGAACGGCAGAGATGGAGCAGGAGACCGTGGGAGCGCCAGAGAGCCAGAACCACAAGCATTGACCAGAGAGGAGGACAGCGGCAGGAGGGAGACTTACGGTGGTCTGTACGGAGATGGCGACGAGCCGACCGACAGAAGACCGCCGCTTTACTCCATCCCCTGGTTGCGGCCTACCCGCTGCCACCCACAGCCGTTGCCACTTCACCCCAGCCCGCGATTGCGGCCTACCCGCTACCGCCCGCGGCCTTTGCCGCTCTACTCCAGCCCGCGGCTGCTGCCTATCCCCTGCCGCCCGCATCCACCACCGCCCCGCTGCAGCCCGCAGCTGGGGCCTGCCCCTCACCATCAGTGGGACTCTCTGCACTGCCCCAGGCTGTGCCCGTGGCCTACCAGCTGCCACTCCGCATAACTGTGGCTCGCCCCTGCCCAGGGGCTGCGGCCTCCTTCATCCCACTAGCAGTCATGTTCTCACAACCAGTGTTTGCTTGTATTGATTCCCTGCGAGGACAACTCCTGTTATTTTGTTTGATTGCTTAGGATAGCCCTAGCGGCTTCAAGTTATAAAAGTTACTACCTTAAGCACAAATTGGTCTCGCGTCTCGTCACTGCATCCCGCATACCTGCCATTACCACATTTGGCATAGTCAGCAGGATGCAGTCTCCGAGCGCGGACAATGGCGCCCCAGACCAGGGCGGGGCTGTGGATTCAACAGATAACGAGGGCTCCCGGTCCAGCATTTCTTTGGGAGCTATGCTAAGCAACCTGCCTAGGTTTTCCGGCTCCAACACCATGTTGTGGAGCTGGACAGAGCAAATGTGAGGGCTCTTTCGAATGCACCCAATGACCCCTGACCTCGAAGCAGTAGTAGCTCTCATGGCGTTAGACGGGGAGGCCTGGGATTCAGTAATGTTGAGGCCCCTGGGGCACCGCAACACCTTTAGGGTTTTTGCAGATTCTAGAACAGACCCATGGGGACCCAACAAACGAGGGAGAGTTGAGGACCCGGTTGTTCAGTCGGATGCAGGGGGAGGCGGCGACTATCACCCAGTATATGAATGTCCTCCAGGAGTTATACATGGCCATTGAACGGAAGGACGGGGTGGAGGCAGGACCCATCGACATTACCCTACACGACCTGTTGGTGACTGGACTACGAAACTCATTAATAAAGCAGGCATTGCGGGAGCAGGTCAGAGTGAACCCACGTTTGGACTTTTCGGAGGTGGAAAGTCAGGCGCGCGCTCGAGAGCAGGAGCAAGGAATGGCGGTCCCCTTGGGGAAGGTCCGGAGTGTGGAGGCCTCCGTAAATGCTGTTGAGGAGCCCCAATGGATAGGAGAGATGAAACAAGAGCTGAAGAACATCAAGGGCGAGTTGGCCAATGTGTAAAGAAGAACCGAGTTCGGGACTGGACGGCCAAATTTCAATCCCGGGGCTTCGCACTACCCTGGGTGGCCGGCCAACGCAGCCCCAGTGCTATGAGTGCGGGGAGCTGGGCCACTTCACCTGAGAATGTCCGCGGCATGGGAGATACCCACCCTGGCGGCCATTAAACTAGAGGGCTCGGTGCTGGGGGGACAAGGGGTGGTGGAAGTCCCGAAGATCTGATCGCAAAGTGTCCAGTGGTTTGGGCAGAAGTCGAGGGCCATGCCATAAGGTGCCTTGTGGACACGGGGTCGCAAGTAACGACCATGCCTGCAACTTATTTCCGGCAGCATTTCCCTGAGGCAGCGAGACCCCAGTGGGGGTCCATGATCAGACTGGTAGCCGCCAATCAATTACCGGTCCCTGCTGCCAGAGTGGTTTGGGTGCAGGTGACACTGTGTGGCAAATCCCTCGGCCGCCGAGGAGTGATCCTGACCCAGGGGAAAACCAATAATCAGCATCCAGTCATTCTGGGCATGAACATACTGCGGAAGTTCGGCAACTTACTCCTTAATGACCCCACGCAAGACACCCTGAAGCAGTGGGGTTCCCACATGGCCCAAGGGCAGGTCTTCCAGCAGTTGGTGCGGGAAGCGTGAGTCCTCCAGGACTGCCAGGAGGGCGAAGCACTGGGTAAAGTCATCGCACCAGCGTCTCCCCCGCTTGTCCAGCCCCCCGGGCAGGCAGTGGTGGCCCTGCCAATCCGAGCCTCGGTACCATTGGAGGGCGTAAAGATGCATGTAGAGCCATGCTACTCAGAACGTTTGCATCCTGGCATATTGGTGGCCTGACCACGGTGAGGAAGGGGACTGTTCTGGTGCGCTGCGTCAACCTCGAAGACCAAAACATCGTCTTGAAGCCCCAGGCCGAAATGGCCAAGCTGGTAAGGCCATTGGAAGAGGTGCTGCCGGCCCCTGTGGTCCAATTAAGAGCGCAACCCGAGGACCTGTGGGCAGTGACTATTCGGACTCTGCAGGCTGCCAAGACCTCGACCCAGGAGAAAGGCCGAAACATCCTAGAAAGAATGCGGGCCGAACTATCCGGCCTGACTCCAGCTCAACTTTCCCAGGTAGAATCGGACAGTACCACCAGGTATTTGCCAGTCACGAGGATGATTTTGGATGCACCACCACCATCACCCATGGAATTCCCACAGCAGGAACGGCCCCCATCCGAGAATGTTATCGGCAAATCCCTCCACAGCTCTACCAGGAGGTGAAAACTTTGCTGAGTCAAATGCTATGAAAGGGGGTCATCCGAGAAAGCCAAAGCCCCTGGGTGGCTCCTATCGTGTTGGTCCACAAAAAGGATGGCACCCTACGGTTCTGTGTTGACTATCGAAAACTAAACGCCTGCACCATCAAAGACTCGTACCCACTACCCCGCATCAAAGAATCCTTGTCCACCTTGGGGAAGGTGACATACTTCTCGATTTTAGATCTGGCCAGTGGGTGCTGACAGGTGCCCATGTCGGAAGATGACAGGGCTAAGACGGCGTTCATTCTCCCCATGGGACTCTTCAAGTTCAATCGAATGCCGTTCGGGCTGGCCAACGCCCACGGGACCTTTCAGCAGCTGATGAAGCGGTGTCTGGGGGATCTCAATTTCAAGGCCACGTTGATATACCTAGATTATATTATCATCTATGCTGCCACATTTGAGGACCACCTGAGGCGGCTGGGGCAGGTGCTCGGCCGGCTGCAAAAGTACGGGTTGAAGGTAAAACTCCAGAAATGCCACCTATTTCGCACTCAGATCGAGGATCTGGGGCATATCGTCTCGGCTGAGGGCGTTAGACCGTCCCTGGAGAAGGTTGCCGCCATCCATGGATGGCCTACCCCTGAGACGATAAAAGACGTGCGGGTCTTCCTTGGGTTGGCCGGATACTACCATCGTTTCGTAAAGAATTTGGAACGTCGAGCCCGAGCCCAGCAGGACCTGCTGAAAGGGGCTCCTGCTGGGGCGAACGGACTGAAAATCCAGTGGCAACAACCGCAAGAGGAGGCTTTCCAAGATCTTAAGGCTGCACTCTCGGGCGCCCCGATGTTAGCTCATGCAGATTTCTTGCAACCGTTCATACTGCACACCGACGGGAGCCTCCACGGGCTAGGGGCTGTGTTGTCACAAGTCCAGGACGGCCGGGAGAGAGGGATCGCTTATGGTAGCCGATCACTTCATGACTCCGAGCGCAACCCTGACAATTACAGCTCCTTCAAGCTCGAGCTCCTCGCGGTAGTGTGGGCCATGATGGAGCGGTTTGCAGAGTACCTGGTGGGCTCCGAAGTGGTGGTGCGGACTGACAACAACCCGCTGGCCCATTTGGAAAATGCTAAACTGGGGGCTCTGGATCAGAGTTGGGTGGCCCCGATTATTCAACTATAAGATCATCTATAAGAGAGGAGCCGAAAATGTACACGCTGACGCCCTCTCCAGGATCCGGCATACAACCCCAGGGAAAAGTCAAGACGATGAACTGAAAGAGGAAGAGACGCCATTCGCACTCACCGCCGCCGTGCTCACGGCAGCCACCCAGGAAGAATCCCCCTCAGAACCCCTAAGGGGTATTTTGGAGCAATCTCGTGACAGATGGATCCAACAGCAGCAAGAAGACGAAGAAATTGGGCTCCTACGACGATGGGTAGCCGCCGGCAAACTACCCACTGACTCTCAAAGACAGACCATGACTCAGGATATGTTGCTGATGTTACGCCAATGGGAGAGACTGGTCATCCGAAGGGGACTATTGTATCGTAAAGCAGTATCACGGGCGACGTCTGCAACAACTTGGCAGGTAGTCGTGCCCGGAGTCCAACTCAATGAACTGGCCCGAGAAGCCCACGAAAAAGGGGCCCACTTTGGAGCTCAAAAGACCTTGCAATGGTTGCAGCAGATAATTTACCATCCGCACTTGCACGCTGCTGTGGACAAGACTTGCCGGGCCTGCTGCCTATGCGAGCTAGCTAAACCACCCACATAATGGTGGGTGATATTGACATCAGCACCCCTCGAGCTCTTGACAGTGGACTATTTGACCATTGGTCCCGCGTTCCAGGGATATGAACATTGCCTCGTCATGGTGGACCATTTCACTAAGTTCGCCATAGTCACTCCCACCCGAGATCAAACCGCGGAGTCGGCCGCCTCCGCAATTTGTAGAAACTTTATACAAGTGTATGGCTGCCTTCAACGAATACATTCAGACCAAGGAGCGTGCTTCCTGGGAAAAGTAATGGAGGAGCTACATCATCTCTACGGTATTGATAAATCCCAGACCACGCCATACCACCCGCAGGGAAACGTGGCCTGAGAACGATTTAACCGTACATTAATTCAAATGTTGCATACCTTGGAGAGTGACCGGAAGGCGCGCTGGCCTGAATATGTTCCTGAACTAGTGTGGGTCTATAACAACCGGGTGCACCGGGTTACCGGCTATACCCCCTACTCACTGCTCTTTGGGCAAGACGGCAAAGGGATCACAGAGGTAGAATTGAACTTGGAGGAACCCCAACCCTGGACCGGTGTATCATCGTGGGTACAAAATCACCGACACCGGCTGCAAACCCTCCACCGAATTGTCCATTCAAAACTCCAGGACTTAGAGCACCCAGAAAGGACTCTGCCTCCGCCCACCAACCTCCAAACTGGGGACCGGGTACTCGTACTAGACCAGCGCCCCCAGAATAAATTAGAACCATGCTGGGAAGAAAGTCCCTACCAAGTATTGCGCCGAATAAGCCCCGATGGACCTGTGTACGAGATACGACCCGAGAAAGACACTCCCCACTCGCACTGTGCACCGCAACATGTTATGGCTTTGTACTTCCACCAACCCCGTGCAACCCGAGCCTACCCCCCAGGTCCCCGAACCACTGCCAATGGCCTGGGACCTGGATGATGAAGACTTCCCAACAGTACCCGCGGGTCCTCCACTAAATGACAACTCAACGGACCCAATCAGCCCACCTGAATTGACTAGCCTGCCATCTTCCACCTCCCTAGTAAGCTCCACCACAGTCGAACTTAGACGTTCTGAGCGGTCAACAGCTGGCAAACCCCCCAAACGGTACAAACAGGACCAGTTCGTATAGCAACAAAAACTATTATCTACAAAGGCCAACCCAAGCCTATTTAGGCCCTTGCCTAAGGACTGGTGAGCATA